>NC_138867.1:14596444-16050598 GCF_965194805.1 Balaenoptera borealis
AATTACTTTTATTTTAACTATATCTCTATCACCTAGAGCAGTTCTGATAATAGCAGACATGAAATAAATTCTTGTCGAATAAATAAATTGGCAATGGACCCTCAATACATGTTTGTTAAAAAAGAACCCATGGCCCTTCTACCACATGAACACACAGCGAGAAGGTGCTGAGTATGAATAAGGACGGGGGCCTTCACCAGCATGGAACCATGCTGGTGCCTTGATCTTGGACTTCCCAGCTTCCAGACTGTGAGCAATACATTTCTGTTGTTTGTAAGGTGTTTTTTTTTAAAAATTTATTTATTTATTTATTTATTTATTTTTGGCTGTGTTGGGTCTTCGTTCCTGTGCGAGGGCTTTCTCTAGTTGTGGCAAGCAGGGGCCACTCTTCATCGCGGTGCGCGGGCCTCTCACTATCGCGGCCTCTCTTGTTGCGGAACACAGGCTCCAGACGCGCAGGCTCAGTAGTTGTGGCTCACGGGCCCAGTTGCTCCGCGGCATGTGGGATCTTCCCAGACCAGGGCTCGAACCCGTGTCCCCTGCATTGGCAGGCAGATTCTCAACCACTGCGCCACCAGGGAAGCCCGTAAGGTTTTTTTAAAAAGAAAAATAATCCATGAAGGAAACTCAAGTCCACACAGAGCTTTTAAAAAACAGGACCTCAAAACAATCAAACATAGGAAATATTTAAACATCAGAATGATGATTTATTTATTATTTTATATCAGGAAAATGATCTACATCCTTCTTTGCTCAGAGCACTCCCTCCTAGTAAGAAAGTGTGCTCAGAGATCAAGAGGTTATTGCATGAACAGAGAATTAATTTTAGAAGGGTTAGAGGTCCTAGGGGATACCGCCACCAAGCCAGGGACGCCGGATGCATTGTATTCCTTCTTTGTACATATTTCTTTTTTTAATTTATTTTTTTGAAGTATAGTTGAATTACACTGTTGTGTTAATTACTGTTGTACAGCAGAGTGTCTCAGTTATATATACATCCTTTTTCATATTGTTTTCCATTATGGTTTATCACAGGATATTGAATAAAATTCCCTGTGCTATACAGTAGGACCTTGTTGTTTATCCATTCTATATATAATAGTTTGCATATGCTAACCCCAAACTCACAATCCAACCCTCTCCCACCCCCCTCCACCTTGGCAACCACAAGTCTGTTCTCTACGTCCCTGATTCTGTTTCTGTTTCATAGACAGGTTCATTTGTGTCATATTTTAGATTCCACATATAAGTGATAGCACATGGTATTTGTCTTTCTCTTTCTGACTTATTTCACTTAGTGTGATCATCTCTAGGTCTATCCATGTTGCTGCAAATGCCTTTTTTTTTTTTTTTTTTGTACCACATCTTCTTTATCCATTCATCCATCGATGGACATTTAAGTTCTTTCCATGTCTTAGCTATTGTGAATAGTGCTGCTACGAACACAGGGGTGCACACATCTTTTTGAATTATAGTCTTGTCTGGATATATGCCCGGTAGTGGGATTGCTGGGTCATATGGTAATTCTATTTTTAGTTTTCTAAGGAATCTCCATACTGTTTTCCACAGTGGCTGCATCAACTTACATTCCCACCAACAGTACGGGAGGGTTATTTCTAACTGATGGAGGCCATGACTGTGGGGTGGCAGGAGATAGATCTGATCCAGATATATCCAAAGAGGCCAATACCGCTGTTCAATACTAATCAATACTGTTCCTCAATGCTCAGTCCTTTGTTTATGGTCAATGCACGAGCAACAATTTCCTCTTCTGCAAAACAGAGGGTTAAGCTATTGAATCTCTAAAGTCTCTTTCAGACTTAGTATCCTTTCAAAATCATAGAAACTAGGACTTCTCTGGCGGTCCAGGGGTTAAGACTCTGCAGTTCCACTGCAGGGGACACGGGTTCGATCCCTGGTCAGAGAACTAAGATCCCACATGCTGCACAGCAGGGCCAAAACAAACAAACAAAAAATCATAGAAACTAAAAGTCAAATAAAATCATGGGTTTTGTCATTAAAGAATCCATTGATACATGACCAGAACTAAAAGCCCTAGAGCTAGGAGTCTCATGATAAAACTTCTTTCTGTGCTTTCCTGGTTATACTCTGGGAAGGTCAGTGAAGGTATCTTAATTGGCCTAATTAAGAGTTAGAAGATCAATCTCAAAAGACAAAATACATAATTCTAACTTTTAGATTTGAGCATAGACTGTAACAAATAGCTTTTCTAGAAAATTTGAAGAAAAAAAAAACAACAACACTTTCCCCTACTTGTTTACAGTGTCAGCCTTTTTCATCTCTCTGAATATCCAAAGCTGAAATATGACCTGGTTTACAAAAAGAGTTGGCCTCACTTGCTGTAACAAAATGAATAGCACTTTTTAAACTTTTTAATATAATCAGATATCTAGAATGATAAAGGAAAATGCTCTCCATTACTATGTGGGGATATAAATTTGGTAATAAATAGAGTTCTCTATAACACCAGACTCCTATAATACATGTCTGACCTTTCTTTCTTCTGCCGCTGCCCTGTCAACACCAACAATGATCTGGGAATGGAGACAGAGGAAGGACATCCACCCGGAGCACTGAAGAAGAAGAAATTAGCTTAAATGAAAGGTAGAGAGATTTCTTTTGGGTATAAGGGGAGACTCTTCATCTTTGCTATGATAAAATACTGAAATAGGCCAATCAGAAGCCATGAAATTTCTATCCTTGTGGAATTTTCTATAAAGGCTAAAAAGAATTTTCTGCCTGGGGTCCTTCATTTGTTCATTCATTCATTCATCCATCCATCCATCCATTCATTCATTCCTTTGCTAGAAATGACTGATTACCTGATGACTGATTACCTAAATATGTACAAAACATATTTCTCATCCAAAAGGCAGGACTTGGGACCATGTGGTCTCTTCAGGTTTATGATATTTCTCAAATGTTGTGACACATGCTTGAATATGCACATGGAGAGAATGGCTAAGAGAAGATGACCCGGAGAAGCATTTTTATGTAGAGAGAGCCTAAGCCAATTGTTGACTATCAGATATGGCTCTTTGTGATTGAGACATTTCTGAGAAATGAGGGCAGGTAGTCCTGTGTGAATTACTTCAGAGGGGAAAATGGATAGTGATCTCCCCATTACCAAAGTTATCCAAAAACTGATGACAATCTGTCAGGTACTAGAAGAAAGTCCCATATATTGTTTAAAGAGAAGACCTCTAAAGGGTCTCTTCTATGAAAACAGAACAGTTGGCCAAATTGTTGAATAGTAATGTTAACTGTAGTCACCCCGAGAGATAGAAAATGGGTCAGGGTCATTGCTATGCATGCACGTGCACACACACACACACACACACACACACACACACACAAACTCAGGAAAGAATTAAGCTTAATTCCAGACTACTAGTTTGATTTCTATTTTTTAAATTGTGATAAGTTATGCCAAATTCATGTTTCAGCACCTTAAAGAGGAGATACAGGAAAACAACCCAGGGTAGTATTCAACAACCTATATAGCATAGGCACCAGCTAATCAGAATGGGTTAGAGCAAGGTCCCAGTAGCCCCTTGCTATGCCAGGTGTTGTCCCTTATTTACTGGGTCTGGAGACATCCAGGGGTACCTGAGGGGAGAGTCAGGAAAACTGGGGACAGGACAACTTAAAGGGAGACTTTGAAACAGTGGTTATTTATCAACTGGTTTAGAAATATTTTCCTATTTTAACAAGCAGTACCAACATAGAAGGGGCCTACGGATTGGCTATCAGTCCTGAAACAACCACCAGTGTGAATCTAGATACTGCCAATCCCGCCACATCCACCCTCCTCCTTGACAGAGAAGCCTGAGGGAAGGAAAAGAGAGAGGCAATCCATCTTGATTTATCTAGGCTCGTCGTTCTCTTCTGTGTGACACAGCCACTAATAAATGGGGGAAAGACTGGCTGAGTTTCACAACGTACAAGGGAAGATCAGGCTGGAGGGTCAAATACAAAGAGGATTTCAATGACTCCACGTCAGATAGGAGAAACCGGGAAACAATGCCCCATAAGAGTTTGTTTTGAGACCAGTGATGTTCACCCACTTACCAGTTTTATTTCACTTTATACAATAATGCCTGTGATAATTAGCACCTTGATGGAAGCTGGAAATAAAGAGATCGAATTAGAGGTTAAGGAAAGTATGAATTAGCAGTTGTGGGGAATGCCTACACTTTTGAAAGACCAGCACAATTTCAAGTATCATTGGCCACCAAGAAAAAGGCAAGAAAGAAATTTCACACAATAAAGTCATCAGGTTAGGTAGGAACAAATGTACACAAGCATAAGATTATGTTGACAATTTATGTGTAACTAATATATTGATGCCTGCCATACCTATTACTCCAGCTTTACCTATTCATTCATCTACTCAAAATATTGAACCCCTCCCCATTCAACCCTTTAAATAGACTTATTAAAGTGTTCTGTGGGTTGAAAAGCACCATATCAATGCTTGCTTTAATATTATAATAATCAGTTGGTTCTCCTTGAAGCAGAAATCATGTCATAGCCTTCCATAAAACTAATTTTAATTACACAAGTAACAATAAATCCATTCCTGTTTTAAGATGAAAAAATACTAAACATTAAAGAAAAAGCTGAGTGACCATATAATTTATTATCTGAACCAAGACACTCTTGAGGCTGAATGGAAGTGCATTTAATTGTTATACCAGGACATCAGGTATAAACTGAGATCCATCAGACAAATCGGGACTTTAGGTCACCATACAAATAAGAACCCTAATTAAAGCACCTTGAGAAGATCCTGTTGGGTCTTCCCCCTAAAAGGCTGGGTCTTCCACCTTCCCCAAAGGTAACTACTGCTGTTATTTGAGAAGATTGACAATCTGAGAGTGTTTAAAGTTCATAAAATGTTTGCTAGAAAGTCAGAAAACTTTTTGTAGAGTCAAGGAAGGTAAAGTGAGATAAGGAAAACAGAAGTGAAATGCCCTCCCAGCACATTTTAGCTCTGCTCAACAATGTTTAACTCTCATCAGTTGGCCTTAAGAAGTATTGGCAAAAGAGATCCACCTTACTATGGACAGGCTCTCAGAAACCTCTGATCAATTCTTTTCCTGATTTACATGGCCTTGAAGGACTCTTACTTTCATTTTTGGAAATAAGTCACTCAAGATATCTCCCCACAAATATTGTATTTCGATCTGCAGTTGATGCAGAGATGCACTTAAATTGGGGAGGCGGGGCGGGGGGAATTATTGCTAACTTGTGATGTTCTAAAGAGAGCAGATAATGTGCATCCAATACCCCAGAGGTGAAAGTTTTTGGGGAAAACTATTCTCCTCCTTTCATTCATTGCTCCTATTGGCAGGAGAGATGTATCAGACTGGTGAGGTCAGGAGACAGAGCTGAGCAGTGCCAGATTCAGTCCCTTTAGAGAGACATGGCCTTCTGCAGATCAGACATTCTCTTCAGCTAAAAGAACAGAGCTCACCTGTTGTCTGAGCTGGGCCAGGAACAGCTGGAATAAGTTTTCCGAATTCAGCAGGAGTATTATGATGTCTATTTGGCCCACATTTAAAGCCATGTTTCCCCACCAACTTAATCAATAATAAAGCCAACTTCTTTTTTACTCCCCATCTGTCTTTATTCTCTGGCCTGTCTCTCTCCTGGCTATAAAATCTGGAGAAAAAGATGAATGTCATTTATTGTTCTTCCAAAATTCCACATGTAGCTCTGATTGATGAAGTTTCATTACAACTCTTCATCATCTGAGACCACCATGCTGAGTAGAAGCAATGGGGCTGCTGACCCACATGTGCTGTTTTCCCTAGTACCTCTGTGACTAATAGCACATATTTCTGTGTAGTTCCCCAGGGTCAGTTGTGAGGTGTAGGGTTACAGGATAGAGTCTCTTCTATTAATAGCCATAGAGAGTAGAAGCTTGAGGAGCTTCAAGATGGCGGAAGAGTAAGACGTGGAGATCACCTTCCTCCCCACAAATACATCAGAGAGTAGAAGCTTGTCATCCTGAAATTATTAGCATCACACCCTATTGCGGTAGCTCTTAACTGTTTTAAAAACACAGACTATTAAATTATCATATAGATATGAAATGTCACCCTAGGAAAATGAACATATTCAAAAAGCTTGGCATCCAATTTTACCAACTTCCTGAACCCCCTGAAATAAATGGTTACAAATCTTGCAGCCTACTCAAATGAGCGCATGACCCAAATCCCTCACCTCTAACTGGCTGGCAGAAAAGGACAGAATCCTAGGCTCTCAGGTACAAAGCAACTTTCACACTCATCAGAACGAACTTCTCATTTTAGACTCCAGGAAACAGACCTAGAATAAGGTTGTTTTAGGTTGTGACAGGTAAATCCCTTTGAGCTCCTTAGGATTGTTAATATTTCAAGAGCACGAGGCCTATTTTACCTTGTGCAGAATCCCTGAAAGTCTTTCCATCCCAAAATTGTACTTCCTCTGTACTAAATTACTCTACATATGGAAAAGCAAAGGACCCAAAAGAAGTTCCTTCTGTTTCTGGAACAATTAAACTATCTTCATGAGAATAGCTGATGTAGGTTGCTCTTTGGAAACAAAAAGAAACCAAATGCAAATAGCTTGAAAAAATATACTGAACACAGTTCCAAAGCCCAACAGAACCTCAATAAATGATCATTATCTAGCAATGGAAGAGATACATTTAAAAACAAAACAAAAAAACAAAAAAAAACACCCACTGCTGTTTTATGTAACTCTCACTACATATTTTCTGTAAACATATCATTATATGAAAATCTGTGACAGCCCCGAGGTTCTGGGCAAGTAGCCAAAGTGATTCTAGGCCACACCGTCCAGACACCTCTGTCATGGAAATCCATGTACCTGCAAGAGCATTACATCACCTGGTCATGTCTTTTCTTACTTTAGTCAGCATGGCTTAAGGTCTTTCTAATTTTTTTATTACTTCTTCCTTCTTCCATGACCACACAAATTTGTCATTCCTCCCAGGGTTTCTCAGCCTTGTCACTCCACATTTGGGGCCGAATCCATCTTTGTTAGGGTGGGGGGACGGGGTGGGCGGTGGCAGTCACGTGCCTTCTAGCATATTTAGCAGCACCCCTGGCCTCTACTCCCCCCTCCCCAGCTGTGACAACCAAAATGTCTCTAGATCCCACCTAATGTCCCCTGAGAGGCAAAATCACCCTCGTCCCAGGTTGAGAACCACCGCTTTAAAGGAACAGCTTGAAATCAAGAAGGCAAGTCAAATTTAAATTTGGGAAAGAGTCGAGAGCTGAAGGGCCCTAAGAGGACTCCTCCCTCATGGTAGGAGGCTGCTTGTTTTCTTCCCAACGATTTTCTTAACGCAGGAGGCCTCTCCATATGCCATCCACTGGAAATTCTTCCTTATGACCCAATAGCCTCCTCTGCTTCAGGACCATTTCCTCTTGTGGTTTACTGTGCCACCCTTGCTAGTTCTAAACTGTCCTGTAATAGGATCACTCTATGTTTGTGGGGAACACCAGATTTATTTCATTCAGACAAATCATCAATGCCGCATTTTCTTAACGAAAGGAGATGGGGCGACTGGAAAGACAGTGGGGAAGAGGCTTAGGGAAATGCGCCTGGTCAGTGTAAATTTACCTGATGAGCACAGTGTCTGACCCACTGATTCTAGAAAGTACTTTGCAAAGTTGGATATTTTTGAGATAGCCCTCAGGATGCCAACCATTTATCCCTGGAATCAGAATCTAGCCAAATGGAATATGGGGAAGAGGTTTCCAGTATACCTGCCTGTGCAGTACCCTCATTCAAATTCCCTTCAGCTCACTAATTTATGGCACAACTCCATCCAACTCCAGAGCCAAAACGCAATAATGCAGCTCATTAAGAGTCACCAGGGAGTATTTAGGAAACATGCAGAAGGAACAGTTCCTCTCTTTCCTCTCCCTAGAGTCTTATTTCCACTCTAAGATTTTCTCCAGTTCTTCTAGTTTGAACAACTAAAAATTGGCTTGAAAAATAACTTACCACTATAATTCATCTCTGAGCTAGTTTTTTTTAAACTTTTATGTTTCCTGAAGGGCATGTGATTCAGTTCCAATTCCAAATTCCAAATGAGCAAAATGAACTCATATTATTCATCTCCAGTTACATAATTCATGTCTCTAATTCTAAAGCACCCAATTCAAATAATAAATAAACAGGAACTCTTCTGGTGCATTCATTAGAAATTCACCATTCTTTCTCCCTCTTCCCTTATGCTGTCGACTTCACAATTTTGGTAGTTGTTTTAGAGCCTGTCGAGCAGCAAAATCAATACCTCATTAAGTCATTTCAAATCGGTGAACTACAGCTGTTTCAGCCCATGAGCATGAAATAAGGTTTCATCAATAGAATCCCAGGCTCTGTCTACAAGAAGACAAAACAATTGGGTAATTTAGTCAATTCTGTTTTAAAAAAAAAAAAAAAAGTCAAATGAGTTGTTTGGTATTGGGTAGGCCAAACAATAACTTGCCTGTTATTTTTGTCACATACACAGGCCACAGAACTGATAGAGATTGTCATGATTTTCCTAGTTCATTTCCCTGAGTTTCTGTAAGACTATAAGCAGAAGAATGCCTATTCTATCCTTCAGTGTTGCCAAGAAAAATCCCCTGCCAATCGCCCATGAGCATGCTCCTTCCTTATCTGAAATGACCTAAGCATGACAGTGACCAGCAATTATTCAATGAAAACTCAGCACTTACTATGAAGAAAGCCCAAGGTTAGAGAAATTTTTAAAAGATTATAAGACATGGATCCTACCTTCAAATGGCTTATGGTTGAGGTAGGGAGCCAAGACTAGCCTACATGGAAGAAAATCCAAAACCTGCCAACAGTCTAAGGCAGAATATAACTCATTGGTCAACAGCAAGAACTAGTGGCTAAAGTCAGAGAAATTCCAAAGAGAAGCAAATCATCAGTCAAGGTCTTGCAACATTAAAAAAAAATAATAAATTTTTAGTTAATGAAGTCTTTACCTAAATTCCAAATTGATTATATATGCCATATCCAAAGCAGTATTCTTCTGTATTAGGAGAATATATTGACTTTGTTAGCAAATTATTCTACGTATTACAAATTAAATGTATGCATCTAAAAGCAGGTACTTAACCAAGGGATAGAAATGGACTCATAACTATGAAATCATCCAAGAACCAGAATAGCAAGATCTGACCACTTCTGGCAGATGAATAGCTCCAGGTAGTGAATTCTAACTTTTTAGAAGAAATCGAAGACCCTGGAAGCCTTTAATCTACAGAGCCCTCGCACAGCCTTGCTGAGGATTACAGGTGCCCTTGGCAAGCACTGCCTTTCTGGACCCGTTTCTCTTTATACTCCTCACCTATTTTCCATTCCTTTTTCAATGCTAATATTTCTTCTTACCTTATTTTTCTTCCCTTTCAATTATTTTTAAATCTTTTTATTGACACAAACATACATCCAGAAAAGTATGCAGATATTAACACATAACTCAATTTTCATATGTAAAGTCAACATAACATGGAATCAAAACCTATATGAAGAAATAGAGCATTGCCAGCGCAGAAAAATCCTTTTGGTCCCCTTTCCAGTCACTGCTGTGACTTCTAACAACAGAGATGATTAGTTTTGCTGGGCTTTAAACTTTATATAAATGGAATCATACGACACGCCTTGGCTTCCTTTGTTCAAAATTGTGTTTATGAAATTTGCATCCATGTTGCTGTGTGTAACAGTAGTTTATATATTCACATTGTTCTTTAGTATCCTATTACATGAATATACCACAATTCATGTATCCATTCTACTGCTGATGAGCACTTAGGCTGTTTCCATTTTTGGGTTTTATTACAAAGAGTGCTGCTCTGAATATTCTTGGTAAACACATTCCACATTTCTGTTGGGTGATACCCAGGAGTGGGACAGCTGGTTCAAGAGGTATGCATAAGTTCAGTTTTAGTAGATATTGTTAGAGTTTTCCAGAGTGGTTGTACCACTTTACCTTTCCAACGGCAGTCTATGAGAATTCTAGTTTCTCCGTATCTTTGGTTTGTCAGTCTTTTTCATGTATCCATTCTTGTGGTTAAACAGTGGCATCTTGCATTTTAATTTGCATTTTTCTGAAGAACAATGATATTTCACCACTATTTCATATATTTATAGGCAATTTGTGTATGTTACTTGCAAAATGCCTATTCAAGTCTTCTACCTATTTTTCATCCTTTTTTTATTGATTTTAAAAAATTCTCTATATATTGTGTTGAAAACACCTTCTCCCATTATGTGGCCTGCCTTTTTACTTTCTTAATGGTAAGTAGTTCCAGAGTTGGTGAATTCAGTAGCTTACCAATATCAGCTTTTCTGTAGGTCTCTTGACTTTTCTTCCATGGTTTCAAGACAGCTGCCACAGTGCCACATCCTATCACAACAATATTTTTGCAAAAGTGAGAAGGAAGGAGCAAGAAGGTTTCTTCTTACATGTCTACTTCTTTTTATCTGGGAAGAAAACCCTTCCCAAAACCTCCTTCATTCCTTCAACAACAGACTTCTCAGGTTTCATGAATCAGATCTGGGTCACATGCCAACCCCTAAACTGACAGAGAGAAATGGGGTTGCTATGACTGGCTTAGAACAATCGTAATTTATCTCCAGAGGAAGGGGCCAATAAACCATCACTGACAGTTTTCTGAACAAAATTGGTATTCTTTTAGCAAGGAAGAAGAAAGAAGGGAAATTGGCTAAGAAAGAGCCACATCTACCACACTCCCCAAGTGAACTTCAACTGAAATTTGAGGAAAAAGCAAGATAAAAAATAGCCATTTAAAACCGTAAATTAAGCTTAAATTTAATTTTAATTGAAAAACATAATAGGGTGTTCAAGGTATTTATTTATAGTTAAATAAGAATAACAAAGGTTTCAGCTAAGAAATATATCTATATCCCTAGTTATATATGACATACAAAGAATGGATTTAAATTACCTTGGAAATGTTCGTATAAACAGGCAAATATAATCACAAGATAGTGGCAGGTCTTGGTATGATTTCATCATAGTAATGGAAATAACTACCCAATCAATTGTAAATTATTAGATTATAAATTATTTGGGAATAACAATTGTGTCTGTATTAACAACAGCATTATACAATTATGGACAATTTGACATTAAATAGGTCAGATTATATTGTCTCATTTGAACCTCTTAACAACTCCATCATGTAGACAAAGCAAATGCTATTATCTCCATATTTATAGATGGTGAAAATAAGAAAGAGGTATTAGTAAGGAGAAATTAATTAAAATTAACTAACAGATTAAGAGAATGTGTTCACTAAGAGCGCAGAGCTTATTCACACAGTTGACTAGTACTCAGGGCTCTTGCTTCCCAGACCATTTATCTCTCTACTATATCCATCCATTTATCAATTCATCTATTGACTTATGTAATAACTAAAGCTCATTTATGATGAGCAAACTAATGACATGTACTTATGTTAATATTTCTAAGCTAAAGATTTTCATATTTAACTGATGGCTACTTTCTCTGGGGGAGGAAAGAGGGAGAACATTTTTACCTATTCATTTACTTCATTGTTTACTTGATCTAACATCCTAGAAAAGATATCATGAAGGTTAGTCCTCCAGTATACTCTGGCCCCAAGTGTGCCATGTAATTGCCAGGACAAAGTACTAAACTTTTCTTTTTCAAAGCTCCCTGGTGGTTATTGCTAAGGGCATCTTGCAATCATAGTAAGAACCACAAGGACTGGTCCAGCCACAACACTGGTTATCAATGGGCTGAAACCAGCACAAAACAAATGGGTTTGCCCATGTTTATAGACCAAAGAAAAAAAAGGCAAAGGGAATAAGAAATTAAAAATCAAGGAGGAAGCAATGTGAGGAAATAAGGTCAAGTATCCAGGTGGTAAATAGCACCTTGTTAGGAGGAAGTGTACCTCATCCTAGGACTGAATGACTAATGCAAGGATGGGCTGGAGAAAATAAAATTCATATATGGGCAAGAGACTGGGAAGATAGTAAAGTACATGCCAATGATTTTTGGAGTGCATAATAACTATATGATAATAATAAAAGTGATAAAAGTGTTTGGTGTGCAAGACATTTTGCTAAGCATTTTACCTGAATTATCTCATTTGATCGCTTTAGTAACCCTGTGAAGTAGATGCTATTATTATTATGTCTATCTTGCAGATGAGGAAACCGGGGTTGGGGCAAGATTAGCTTGCCCAAGATCACATGGCTAGTGCAGAGCCAATACCCTAACAATCAGCACATCACTGAAACTCTATGGCCATGAGAACCCTATTTTCACTGGTTCCATCTCTTAGTGTCAGAGAGAATGTGAGGACCAAGGCTTGGAGACCCTCCTTATAGTATTGGGCAGAGATGTACATCCTTACCTGGGCAAGGGATGCTAAATAACAAATAACTGAGGTATTTTTTTAAAATATATTCCACTTGCTAACAAGCATAGCATGAAATTTTCTTGGTTTACATAAGCCTTAAGTGGTATGTGATCTTAGTGTTCTATTGTCTAAGCTGATTATTCTTAAAATATTGTTATAGTTGAATTGGTATTTAAAAGAGTTAATTTTTACAATCTGTTTTGAAAATTAAAGTAGCTGTCTCACTGCCTCTTCAATAAGTGGTGCTGGGAAAACTGGACAGCTACATGTAAAAGAATGAAATTAGAATACTCCCTAACACCATACACAAAAATAAACTCAAAATGGATTAAAGACCTAAATGGAAGGCCAGACACTATAAAACTCTTAGAGGAAAACATAGGCAGAACACTCTATGACATAAATCACAGCAAGATCCTTTTTGACCCACCTCCTAGAGTAATGGAAATAAAAACAAAAACAACCAAATGAGACTTAATGAAACTTAAAAGCTTTTGCACAGCAAAGGAAACCATAAACAAGACAAAAAGACAACCCTCAGAATGGGAGAAAATATTTGCAAACAAAGCAAGTGACAGAGGATTAATCTCCAAAATATACAAGCAGCTCATGCAGCTCAATATCAAAAGAACAAACAGCCCAATGCAAAAATGGGCAGAAGACCTAAATAGACATTTCTCCAAAGAAGACATACAGATGGCCAACAAACATATGAAAGAATGCTCAACATCCTTAATCATTAGAGAAATGCAAATCAAAACCACAATGAAGTATCACCTCACACCAGTCAGAATGGACATTATCAAAAAATCTAGAAACAAATGCTGGAGAGGGTGTGGAAAAAAGGGGACCCTCCTGCACTATTGGTGGGAATGTAAACTGATACAGCCACTATGGAAAACAGTATGGAGGTTCCTTAAAAAACTAAAAATAGAACTACCATACAACCCAGCAATCCCACTACTGGGCATATACCCTGAGAAAACCGTAATTCAAAAAGAGTCATGTACCACAATGTTCACTTCAGCACTATTTACAATAGCCAGGACATGGAAGCAACCTAAGTGTCCATCGACAGATGAATGGATAAAGAAGATGTGGCACATATATAGAATGGAATATTACTCAGCCATGAAAAGGAACGAAATTGAGTTATTTGTAGTGAGGTGGATGGACCTAGAGTCTGCCATACAGAGTAAAGTAAGTTAGAAAGAGAAAAACAAATACCGGATGCTAACGCATATATATAGAATCTAAAAAAACGCTACTGATGAACCTAGTGGCAGGGCAGGAATA
Source organism: Balaenoptera borealis (assembly GCF_965194805.1). Classification (NCBI taxonomy): domain Eukaryota; kingdom Metazoa; phylum Chordata; class Mammalia; order Artiodactyla; family Balaenopteridae; genus Balaenoptera; species Balaenoptera borealis. The sequence goes on from NC_138867.1 coordinate 14,610,208, forward strand.
AGGACACAGATGTAGAGAATGGACTTGAGGACACAGTGGGGGAAGGGGAAGCTGGGACGAAGTGAGAGAGTAGCACTGACATATATACACTAGCAAATGTAAAATAGATAGCTAGTGGGAAGCAGCCGCATAGCACAGGGAGATCAGCTCATTGCTCTGTGACAACCTAGAGGGATGGGATAGGGAGGGTGGGAGGGAGGCTTAAGAGGGAGGGGATATGGGGATATATGTATACATATAGCTGATCCACTTTGTTGTACAGCAGAAACTAACACAACATTGTAAAACAATTATACTCCAATAAAGATGTTAAATAAAATAAAATAAAATAAAATGTAGTAGCTGTCTCAGCAACAAATCAGGAGACTCAGCATTTCAACTGAAATGTCCAATATCTTCCCATTAATTATCTCTTCTCGAATAAGGAGCACAAATCAAATGAGTCGACTTTACCCAAACCTGATAAGGTCTTGATTATTCCAAAGCAGCCTATGTTGAAGACACAGATGATACTTCTGGACCACCACTGTTGGGGAACAAGCTTTTATTTGTAGTCCAAAAGAATGAATATGTTCCAATCTTCTACAGTCTTCTGTCCATAGGTTCAAGTGACCTGGAGAATTGGATGAGGAAGTTAGGGAGGTAGAAATACCTTACCTGGTTAGGGTTGCATGAGATCACCAGGAAGAGTATGTTAGTTTTGTGTGGGTGAGGGGTTTGGCTGTCTCCAACTGCCTATTAAAACGCTAACCGCCCCCATGCCTTGTACAAGGTGGATGCTCAAAAACTGGGTCCACAGAGGAATGGAAGAGGGCATATATGAATACTAGGAGGACCTAACCTCCCTGCCAATACATACAGAAGCAAGTTATTGAATCACTGCTTTTTATCTTTCAATTTTAAAAAATTATCACACCATTTTTTTATATCATAGTCATCATTACCTGCCAGACTCCTCCAAAATTCCGGAAGCTTTTGCAACCACTGTAGCCCCCAGAGCCTTGTATAAATCGGCTTTATAGTAGATACTCAATAAGCAAATAGAATTAAATTGAAAATATCAGTTGTAGAGACTAAGATGAAAAATATTTAGGGTGTGGTGAGTAATATTATCAGTATCTTTATATCTAAACTATTTCTTACTAAATTTATATATACATATTCAACTAGTAAATATACATATATATAGTATATATATATAAATATATATACTAGTTTAATACACTGATATTTTGGTTCAAACATGAGAATTGCTTATTTTCTCATTATTAGTAAAGATACTACTAATCCAGAAGTTTTAACCTTTTTTTGTGCCACTCATCCCTTTGACAGTCTAATGAAATCTACATTCATAATTAAAGTAAAAGCTCAGTTTCAGTTAGAGAGTAGAAAAATCAGAAAGGTAATTTTTCTCTTTCATGTCTGCAGGCTCACTGAATGCTATGGCACGTGGACACCAGGTAAAAAAAGTCCTGATGAAATCGATTTGAAATATGTGTTATTTCCACAGTGTAGGTAATACTCTCTTTTTATGCTGGCTCCATTTTTAAAAACAATCTGCCAGATTTATTGTATATATTCTATATTTTATATAATCCTCCTACTGTTCCAAACATTTTGAAAATAAATGTCCTCCATAAACAACTAATTTTAAATGGTCTTTCCCCCAAACTGATATCACTAGCTAGAATACCCCTGTGCAGGTGAGATGGAAGCAAAGCTAGTGACCTCTGAACTTCCCTTTCTCTTCATTGTCTCCTAATCAGACATGCTTTTTTAAAACTTTATTTTATTGAAGTATAGTTGATTTACAATGTTGTGTTAATTTCTGCTGTATAGCATAGTGATTCAGTTATACGTATATATACATTCTTTTTCATAGTCTTTTCCATTATGGTTTATCACAGGATATTGAATGTAGTTCCCTGTGCTATACAGTAGGACCCTGTTGTTTATCCAGTCGATATATAATCATTTGCATCTGCTAATCCCAAACTCTCAGTCCATCCCTCCTCCCCTCCCCCTTGGCAACCACGAGTCTGTTCTCTACGTCTGTGAGTCTGTTTCGTAGATAAGTTCATTTGTCATATTTTAGATTCCACATATAAGTGATGTCAGATGGTGTTTGTCTTTCTCTTTCTGACTTACTTCACTTAGGATGATAATCTCTAGGTCCATCCATGTTGCTGGAAGTGGCCTTATTTCATTCTTTTTTATCAGCCACACTTTTTGACTTGGGGAGGAGAGTGATGAACCAGTGTTACTCTGTGTTTATAGCAACTGCCTGGCCTTTCCCTCCTTAACACAGATGCTTAAGCCACACACCTGAAATATGAACCTGAATCCCAAGCACAGTGTTTTAATCATGTATATATCCGTGTCTCAGGCTTCCTCTTCTCCCTCTTTAGCATATGCAGGTTCCTTTAGGGAACATTCTTTTCATCACAGAGTGAGAATTCACTAGAAGATCTGAGAACAATTTGGAAATTTTTGACTTTGTTTGCCATGAACTCCTAAATGAGTAATTTCTCTTTGGTAAACGGGAAGGAAGTGCTGAAAGATCATTGAAGATTATTTACATTGTTTACATTGATTATTTACATAAAAAAAAACAAAAAAACCCTCTCAAATTCTTCTTCCTCCAACTATTTTAATAAGCAAATAATTTGAATAAAGAAATCAATTCTTTAGTGGCTTCTTTTTGACAAAGGACACAAGCCTCACTGTTATATAACTTAAGTAGTTGGAGGTGGGTAAACACTAAGCCATTTCCTTAGATTGTATTCTTGTATTCGTTTTTTCAGAAATACAAGAGCTGAAGCAAGACAAAAAACGAACTCTGCCTTTTTATTACTTTTTTCCCCTTTAAACTAAATCTTCTTCCAGGGATCCGTGTCTATATCCTCCAAAAGTACAGCTTCAATTTTCACTTTGAAAAATGGGCTCAGGCCACATTCTTCTCTGCTGGACACTTAGTTTGTTCCGGTCTTTCTGGAAAGCATCACCATCCTTGGGATCTGCCAGCAGCCTGCATGGAGTAATGCCCCTGTAGCATGCCACCAGGTTTGCCAAGGGGAGCAGGAGGAAAACAGAGAGAGGCAATTGTTGCCTATGTTTAGAGTTCTGCCATTTTAACAAAAGTGTGATATATTGAATGAGACTGCCAGTGGAATTAGTTTTATTCTCCACGTAACTTATTATTTTAATTGTAAAATTAGCTTTTGTTTCGACATTTGGCAGCTTCAGCAAGTTGAAGGAAAATGGTGGCCTCACAAATCGTAATTGGGTTCTGTAGTTGTTGCTACAACATAGCTTGCTTCTCGGTTATGGTAAAATATGAACGTCAGGGTTTCTTACAAAACTTCACTCATGATTCATGACCTGGACTCAGTAAAAACTGACTCTCCTTTCCAAACAACCTCTGAAGGTTACAAAGCTCCATTATGATTATTTTATTAAAGGATCTCCAGCTGCAAGGAAGAAGGTCACTGGGTGGGACCAGAATCAATTTTCTATCTAGTAGAGAAGGATTCCAGGAACTAGCAAATTAAAACCAGGAGGGATAAAAACAAAGATTGCAAATGAAAGGAAGCATTGAACACAGAGTCCCATCTGCCATAACAGTTTGAAGATAGTGAACGTAGCCTACAAGAAGCTGGAGAGAAAGTCTGTAAGAAGTCAAATAAAGGACCAAACTGAGGAGTCTATGGTCGTATCAGAAGGAAGTAAGAAGTAGTTTTAAAAGCAGAGCAGGCAAATATCTGCCTTCAAAGATAATTTTAAATAGCGTTTTCTAAAAGTGAGCAGTTAAAACAATGAGACACCACTACACACCTCTTAGAATGGCCAAAATCCAAAACACTAACAACACGAAATGTTGACGAGGATGTGGAGAAACAGAACTCTCATGCATTGTTGGTAAGAATACAAAATGGTACAGGCTCTTTGGAAGACAGTTTGGAGATTTCTTGCAAAACTAAACATACTCTTACCGTACGATCTAGCAATCATGCTCCTTGGTATTTCCCCAAAGGAGTTGGAAACTTTTGTCCACACAAAAACCTGCTAACAGATGTTTATAGCAGCTTCATTCATAATTGTCTAAACTTGGAGGCAACCAAAATGTCCTTCAGTAGGTGAATGGACAATTAAACCGCGGTACATCCAGACAATGGAATATTATTCATTGCTAAAAATAAATGAGCTATTGAGCCATGAAAACACATGGAAGAAACGTAAATGCATATTACTAAGTGAAGAAGCCAGTCTGAAAAGGGAGGGAGGGAAGAATAGGTGGAGTACTGAGGAATTTTAGGGCAGTGAAACTACTCTGTATGATACTATAATGCACCATAATTATACAATAATAATATATGTATAATACCATAATACTATAACATATTATAATGTATAATACATGTCATTATGTCTTTGTCCAAAGCCATAGAACGTACAACACCATGGGTGAACCTTAATGTAAACTATGGATTCTGGGTGATTTTGACGTGTCACTGTAGGCTCATCAATTGTAACGAATGCACCACTCCGGTGGAGGACTGATGATGGGGGAGGCTCTGTGTGTTGGAGGGAGGCAGGAGAGATATGGGAAATCTCTGTACCTTTCTCTCAATTTTGCTGTGAACCTAAAACTGCTCTAAAGAAATGAAATGTGCGTGTTTTTTTAAATGAGTAGCATTCTTCTAGAAATTTTTCCTAAGTAACAATATGACAAAATATGTGTATAAGGATTTCTGTTCTGGCTTTGATTATACATAGAAAATTGGAAACAATCTAATGTTGAACTAGAGGAACATCCTATCATCCTTCTCAGCTTATTAGGCAGCTCTCAAATATGAAACTGTACTTCTGCATGTATGGTGTGGAAAGATGCTTGGGACCCATTGCCCAGTGAGAAATCAGAATAATGATGATTTTCTTAAATGTCATGAGGATCTACCATGCACCAGTTGATATGCTTATCTCATTTTAACCCCTCTAACAAGCCTCTGGGGTGTACATGTTATTGTGATCTAATTTCACATAAGGAAACTGAACCTAGAGTTGGGTGAGTACTCTGTGTGAGTACTTTATTACTTAGGTTAAGTTACTTGCTTAAGTTTAGTACTTAGGTCAAATACTTACAGAGCCAGTAACTAGAAAGGCTATGGTTTGAACACAGGTTTGCCTGGCTCTAAAATTCATGCCCTAAACTACTGTATACAAAAGCATGCAGAATATAATCTTATTTTTTAAGAAAAAAATTCATAAATATATAGTCAAAGTAAACTATTTCATCATGCATTCCATTATGCATTCTTTTTTCACAAACTGGTTGCATCTTAAAATTGATTGTGTCTTACAGCTGCTGCCAGTTTGGGCTGTAAAGAGGCTGATTTCTTTCAGAGAGTATTTGGAATTGCTTCTGCCAGTTTTTAAATTAAATTAAATTAAATTCTTTAGGAGTTTTGGACCACGCAGGAGCTGTGAATTCAGACCACAAACCTGTATAGAGGTAACAACTTGTGTTTCAAATTCTCAAGGGAGAATTTTTTTCCTTCCTCCAGCACTAAGTTAAGAAAAAAAGTTCCTTTCTGTTGCTTTCTGTATAGTGTGTGTGTACACTTTGGGTCCCAGGTTTATTCAGGGGGTATCTATTATCATTAAATTCCCCATCTTGGGTTTTTATCTTTCTTAGTGGTATATCTCATAATCAATGACTTTATAGTTATATAAAATATGGTAGTCTCATTAAAATGTCCATGGTGATTATCTATTATGAGTAGTTTTGTTCTTTTAACTTATTTTGTTTACAAAGTATTCTACAAAAAACATGAATTGGTATTTTTTAAAAGTAATATGAAAAAATTGAATCAGCCAGTGTCTTGTAATTCTGAAACAACCAACTGATGTAGCTGGATCATAGACATACCAATACCTAGTCTGTCTGTCATATATGTGTATATATATAATGCATATATATACACAAACACACATATACATACGTACATACACTCATATATAAAAAGAAAGTATATATTATGTGCATAAAGTATTATACATCCTGTAAATATGTTATATATTATAAATATATATTGTATATAATTATAATACAATAAATTATAAATCATATAAATATGTATGATAAATTAACTGTATATGTGATGCACGATAGTACGTTTGTGTGTGTGTGTGTATATATATATATATAGATAGAGAGAGAGAGAAGGAGAGAGAGAGAGAGAGAGAGAGAGAGAGACTGGCCTTTTTGCTATTTTGGGGGTGACATTACATTAGATAAAGGTAGTAGGTAGCTGTAAAAGTGAAGAGAAAGCCGCTGACTTGGCAACATGCTGGCATATTTGGGGAAGTAAGCAGAGAGTCCTGTCTGATCTCCTCAGTCTGCACGAACTCCTAAACAGGGCTGACTGACCTGAGACTCTCAACAACATTCCAAAATGGCAGAGCTGCCTCAGTTCCAGAACCTACCCAAACCCCAACCCCTTATCCATTAAAAAAAAAAACAGAACAGGTTTTTACTCAACCATTATTATTGTGAGGAGTTCCTGATGTTTGGTGGGGGGTGAGCAGGTGAACACCATCAATGACAAGGAGGTCGTCATAGCAGCAGTTCTTGAGACGCACCTGTATGGAAAACAGGAAGGCACAGATGACAGAGAAGGGTCACAAGCTCATGTCTATGGGTTCAGGTATGTTACATAACATCTAGATGGGGAAGCTGCCATACCCTCCTAGTCTTCCAGAGGATTTTTATGTGAAATTTCCTGGCTTTAAGATATTACCTTAATTTGTAAGAAGATAATGCTGGAGAGGGTGTGCTAAACACACCTGCCACCTAAATATAGCACACCATGACCTCTGGATTAGCACGTTTGAAAGAAGAGAAGACACTGCCTTCAAGAAGCTGGACTCTGAAGATGGTGAAAACATAAATTTCGGAGTAGATGCAGTGGCAAACTTCTGTGGGAGCAAGAAGATGGATCATTTATTCCTGAGGGAATCAGGAAAATAATCATTGAGGTACCACTTGAACTGGGTCTTGGAAAATAAATAGGACTTTCTCATGTAGAGGGATGAGGAAAGGATACTACAGGTAAAGCTAAGGTAAAAGATATCTCAGGTAAAAAGACTATATTCGTTTGCTAGGGCTGCTGTAACAAAAGATCACAGACTCAGTGGCTTAAACAACAGAAATGTATTGGCTCATAGTTCTGGAGGTTAGAAGCCCAAGGTCAAGGTGTCCACAGTGTTGGTTTCTCCTGAGGCCTCTCTCCTTGGTTTGTAGATGGCCATCTTCTTCTGTGTCCTCACATGGCCCTTCCTCAGTGTGTGCATCCCTGGTGTCTCTTCCTCTTTTTATAAGGACATCAGTCCTACTGGATTAGAGCCAAACCCTAACCCCTCATGTTAACTTCATTGCCTCTTTAAAGAGTCTATCTACAAATACAAAGCTACTGGGGGTTAGGGATTCAACATATGACTTTTGGGGAGACGCAATTCAGTCCATAACAAAGGGCGTGAAGAAATAGAAGTCTATGTTCTAAGGAGTTACTAGATTCAGCGTGCCTGGAATCTGTATACAAAAGGAAGAGGGTGCTGGGAGAAAGACTGAATATGAAGTTCTGACACATGAGTATGAAGACGGCCGTGTCTTGCTGAGACATTAGGGCTTGTCCTGTAAGCAAGAATATGGTGTGATGTGACTTGAGTTCTAGGAAGGCATCACAGGACATATATGCAATGGACCAGAATAGGGAGCCTGGGCCAAGCTGGAAAGCTCGTCAAATGAGGCTGCCAAGAGATGAACCAAGGCAGCATGAGTATGGACAAGAGGGCAGAGGCAGAGACACATCTGAGGGCAAATAGTCAGGCTTTGCTGAGCAGTCGGTGGTTGTATTTGGAAGATGGGAAAAGATAGAAGCCAAAGATGTCTCATAAATTCCTAGCCAGGGCTATACTATGCCCTGAAGAGGTACACCAAGAGGAAAACATCAGGAGGTAGATCTAGTGGTATGTCTTTATTTTGTTCCATTTATTTAATTCATTCTTTTGGTGGATTTGGGGCATAATAAGTTTGATTCTTATTGGTAGATATAAGATTCTTGAAGGGTATCCAGGGAGAAATAACAAATATCTCCAGTTGGAAATATAAGTGTAAGGTAGAAGTTAGGGTGGTAAATAAAGATCTGGAATCAGGAGCATATGGGTAACAGCTGAAATTATGACACAAAATAATATCACCTCATTGGCAGAACAGAACAAGAAAAGGAGTAGATGATGGTGGAAGCCATCATCAGTTTAAGGAGCAGGTAAAGGAAAAGGAGTTGCTGAGAGACTGAAAAGGATGATCAGAGAGTGATGTAAGACCTGGAGAGCAGTGTCCTGGATGATACGTAGGGAAGAGTTTTAGGGGTTGGTCAATAGGGTCTAATGACATGTATCAATAGAATGAAGCCCAAAACAGACCATCGAATTGGAAAATGAGGTCAACTGCAACTGACACAGTCCATCCAGATTGCTTTGACAAAATTACCATAGGCTGGATGGCTTAAACAACAAATATTTATTTCTCTTAGTTCTGGACTGAAAGGTGGAAGTTCAAGAGCAGGGTTCATTCCAGTGCAGTCAGGTTCTTGGTGAACACCTTCTTCCTGGTTAACAGATGCTGTATCCTTACATGGTGGGCAGAGAGGGAGAAGGAGAGAGAGAATGAGAGAGAGAGAGAAAGAGCTAGCTCTCTGGTCTCTTCTTGAAAGGGCACTAATCCCATCAGAGGGGCTCTATCCTCATGACCTCATCTCAACCTAATTACCTCCCAAAGATCCCACTTCCTAATATCATCCAACTGGCGGTTGGGACTTCAATATGTGAATTTGGGGATATGCAAATATTTAGTTTGTAGCAATAACCTTGGCAAAAACAGTTTTGGGAGGATGAGGTTAGCAGAGGCACTGCAACAAGCTGAGGAATTAATGGGGGTAAAGAGAGTGTACTGGTAAGAGTACTCTCGAGGCTGATTTCAAAAGAAAGGAAAGAAGCAGTGTCTGGTGAGACTGTTTTTCAAGGAGCCATGCAGCCCCAGCGAGATAGGAAAGATGCAGCAATTCTTAGCACGTGCAGTCCTTACAAGATGCCCTTCAAATAGACATTACTGCCTACACTTTACAGATGAGGAAGCTGAGACTCAGAAAGATTAAGTCAATTTCTCCAGGCCACCCAGCTGCGTAAGTGAATGAAGCCAGGATTTTAACCCAAGTCTTTCTGCATCTGAAGAGTCCCCACATCCCATGTAAGAGGTGCAAAGGTTAAGTAATGAGTTATAAATGTGAGGGCTGCAGGAGACATACAGTTGGGCATAGATTACATCGATTCTGAATGCCACTTTCTGGACAGAGGGGAACTCTCTCCTGGATGGCGCTAAAAAGCATCAGTCACTTTAGCTGAAAGCTCTTAATAAATTCTGTTACTCAGGTAGCACCTGGCATAATGAGATAGTAGTCGGTACCTTAATAAAACTGAGTCTTACAAAAAGAATCATTGCATACTTGTGCAGCAATCCACAACCTAGGAAAAACCAAGCAACTGCTTCTTTTTCTGGAAGATTCCTGCAAACTCCTCCTTGTCTAGCTCTAGTCCCCTGTCACTGTTGGGTTGTATAGAAGCGCCCCAAAGTTTGTCAGAATGTGGTACCATTCTTCAGACTATGGCATTTAACCAAAGGCTGAACTCGGAAAATTCAGTATCCAGTCCTCTACTCAGTAAGATGAAGGGTAAATACACAGGCAACTGGCTGAGTATTTAAGTGCTTGACTTTCGTATTTCTCCTTCATTCTACAGAATATTTTACTCTGCCCCTGCCCTCCATCTGTCTTTGTATTATTCTACACAAGTGAAACTCTCAAAATGGCTAATGTGTATTTATGAGGCTCTAAATGGAAGGGTCCCATTTATAACTGGGGCAAAGCTGTGTGTCCTGCATCTAGGCTTAATAGCCAAGTCTCTTTCTCAAAGAAACTATCCAGAAAAACCAATTTTGTTGAAGTTGCTCTGCATTTCGAATGCTGTATGTAGACAGTTTACCTCTTGCTCCTGAAAGAGTTAACTATTCTCAGGCCATTAGGTTGGCAGTGTGAATGGGTATATCATATAAAACACAAGAATGACCCAAAGTTTACAATAAATAAACAGTTTAGTGTAGCCGTAATCACACATTTCACACTTGCTTGTCTGAAACTGGTGACAGGAAGAGTGACTACCTTTTCCAACTATGGCAACAATTAAAGTGCTCAATGACATAGGAAAGGTTTCATTTCTGAAATATACCTGAATCATAGATTTTTATATAACCACCAAGTTTATCCAAAGAATTAGAAGTGGAAAATGATTTTCAGAAATAGAGATTCTCCAGCCCCTCTACAAATACTCTGTGTGAGTGTGAACAAGCTCCTTTATTTCTCTGGTTCAGGGTCCCTCTGTCTGCCTTGATTCTGTGGCCCCCAGTAGGACTCTTCCTCCTCCTCCTCCTCCTCCTCCCCCCTTCCCCTCCCCCCTTCCCTCTCCCCCTGTCCCCCCTCCCCCCTCCCCCTCCTCATCCGAGATCAGACCTGCGGTGCTGGGCTTTCTCACCCATAGAGGTTGATCAAGGAGAAAAATATGACCACAAGGTGGCAGTAGCACACCCAAGCTTTATTTGGGTTCCCCTTTGACATGTTTACTCCTGGGCAGTCCCTCAGAGCATGAAACTATCCAGAGGCTTCAGCAGAGGGACCACCATCCAGAAGAGGAGGGCAAGGGAACTCCCGGGGTGGGGGGGAATCAGAGAGGGGCCTTACACATCTAACTGACATCACTCTGCAGCCCAACGGGGGATCTTTGGGTCAGAGAGCCTCAAAGGGCAGCAGCACCAACCTGGGGTCCTTATAGTCCCAGTTTATCTTCCGTGTCTCTAGAAGACGTTGGGGAGTTTCACGGGGTATGCAAACAAGGCAGGGTCTAAATGGCAAAACAAACAAACAAACAAAAACAGCTTATTGGGGCTATATTTGAAACAATTGGGTGTGTAAAAAATGGAGTTTGGCACAGACTTTTGAGTTGACAGGTTTTCACAGTAGTGAGAAAATGAACCATCTAGGGGTTAATATACAGAGGCCATCTTTGGCTCATTTATAAAGCACCACTTCTTGTTGCACATCCTTTATCTCTGCCTGAAGCTGCTGTTCCTGCTGGGCCACACCCCGTCTCAGCCTGCTCCCAGGTTCTAGCCATCTCCATGTGGCAGTCCCAGCATGCCCCACTCTAATCCTATCACTCCTTGGCTCTCCAGGGGCCTCCACACTGGAGTTGTTATGCTCAGACTTCTACTTCATTTCTGATGGTATGTCCTGCCTGGGCTCTATCCCCGTCCTTGTGTTTTCTCTGGTACCTGGACAGATTCCTGACCCCTGGCTCTCTTCCCCTTCATTTCTTTGTTGCTGCCTTAACAGCATTTATTTCAGACTGCAGTTAATTCACTTTTACATATCTTTTTATTCATGCTCCCCTTTCCTCCACTAGAGAATGCAGACCTCCCCGGCTTTGTTCACTCCTGGATTACCAATGCCTGGAATAATGCCTGTTACAGAGCAGGAGCAAAGTTGCTGAATGAATGAATGAATGATACGATACGCCTCATGGCCGTGTAATCTAAACCTTCTCTGAGGAATGAAGTACACAGTTTTCTCAAAGCCACTTAAAGTGATAATATTCATGCATAAGTTCCAGGAAGTTTGTTTTAAAACACAAATTGATTATTAAAGTCTCTTTTTTCCTGCCTTTAAATATTGTATCTTCCTGCAGTGATTACTTTATAGTGATTAGCTTAGGTTTGGCACCTAAGGAGTTGCTCGTATCAGTGACTATCCAAGACCAGTGATCATATCATGAATATTTGTGAATCATCTATTGCTTGACACATGGCTTCAAAGGCTAGAAAACACTGCTTACATTTCATTCCTTTAACAAATATTTATTAAACATCTATTATGTGTCATTTACTAGGTTAAGCCCCAAAGATGAAATGGTAAAGCAAAACAGGTGGAATGACAAACACTGGTATTCTCTATGTCAGGATTTTTCCAAAAAGTGTTCTGAGAAGCATAACACAAAGATATTTCTTTTAAAAATTTGAAGTCTTCCATAGTCAAATAGGTTTCAGAAGCCCTGTAGACGAGACCTCTTCATGAAGATTCATTTTCAGGTGAAAGTGGAAGAGACTTTGAGAAGTTCTGTCATTTAAAAGCACTCTTGGACTTCCTGGGTGGCGCAGTGGTTAAGAATCCGCCTGCCAATGCAGGGGACATGGGTTTGAGCCCTGGTCCGGGAAGATCCCACATGCCATGGAGCAACTAAGCCTGTGAGCCACAACTACTGAGCCTGTGCTCTAGAGCCCGTGAGCCACAACTACTGAGCCCACGTGCCACAACTACCGAAGCCCGCACGCCTAGAGCCCGTGCTCCGCAACACGAGAAGCCACCGCAACAAAGAGTAGCCCCCGCTCGCCACAAGTAGAGAAAGCCCGCGTGCAGTAATGAAGACTCAAAACAGCCAAAAAATAAATTAATTAATTAAAAAATAAAATAAAATAAAAGCAGTCTTAATCCAGAATTTTCTGTCACTATGGATGTCCTAGTAATATACCTCAGAACTACTATTTGGCAAAATATTCCTTGGAATACGTTCTTCTAGCTAGCTCAGTCATAAACAAGTATACACCAGAGCCCAGAGGAACTGGTCATGAAAGAAACGTTTGTTCCTCCACTTGCAATCCAGGGAACAGTAGTGAGAACTCTGAAGCTCTTTCAGGTCAGTAGAAGAGCTTGTTGTAGCATTCACGTTTATCTACATTTGCACTTGGGCTTTTCCACATAACTGGCAATTCTCTTATAATATTTAATCACATCTACGTGCTTCTTACCAAAAACGGCACTCATCATTTTGTTAATTCCAATAAAAGATTTGTGTTGCAATTGTTTTATTATTGTAGCATACAAGTGTAGGCAAAGTATAGGATTTACTAGGTTTTATTGGAAGCTCCAGTTTTAAGAGATTGAAAAACCCACCATTTCGGCCATATCCATAATAGCTAATATTTATTGAGTTTTTTTAATGTGCTAAATTATTTCTTTTAATTTTAAAAACATCCCTACGAAGTAGTTCCTAATATTACTTCCAATCGACTTAAACAAACAGCTATTAAGTATGCGTACATACATGTGGGTGGATGGAGGTGATCTAAATCCAAATCCAGGCTATTTGACCCAAAGCCTACTTAATCGTGGCACTAATCATATAATGAGTCCCTAGACTTGTTCTGTTCGATACAGTAGCCACGAAGCCCATGTAGCAATGGAACACTTGTACACATTGTGATGAGCCTACAGGAACATCAGTATTTGAAGATGAGAGATGAAGAAAAACTGCAAAAGGAGCCTGAGAAGGAAAACACCAGGGTGTCCAGGACTTCAAGTGAAGAGAGTGTTTCACGGGGAGAGAGAAGTCAACTCTGTGAAATGCCGAAGGTCAAGTTAGAAAACTACCAGAAAAGGACCATTGGACTGGGCAATGTTGGTGTCAGTGAGGACCTTGGTAGCAATAATTTTGGTGCCTTCAGAGAAATGAAAACGTGGCTGAAATTCATTCAGTTGGAGGGGGAAAGTTGGAGATGGTGAGCCTAGACAACACTTTTGAGAAGTTCTGCTGTAAAGGGAAGGAGAGAAATAGGACAATAGCTAGAAGGTGAAATTGGTTCAAGAGAAGGTTTTTTTTTTTCTAGGAATGGAGAAATAGGAGCATGTCTGTATACTGACAGTTATGATCTGGTAGGCTGGGGAAATTTGCTGATGTACTAAAGAGGGTTTAAAATTGCTAGAGCAATGGGCTTCCCTGGTGGCGCAGTGGATAAGAATCTGCCTGCCAATGCAGGGGACACAGGTTCTATTCCTGGTCTGGGAAGATCCCACATCCCATGGAGCAACTGAGCCCGCGAGCCACAACTACTGAGCCTGCGCTCTAGAGCCCGTGAGCCACAACTACTGAAGCCCACGTGCCTAGAGCCTGTGCTCCACAAGAGAAGCCACCGCAATGAGAAGCCCGCGCACCACAATGAAGAGTAGCCCCCGCTTGCCGCAACTAGAGAAAGCCCGCACGCAGCAACGAAGACCCAACACAGCCAAAATAAATAAATTTAAAAAAAAATTTTTTTTAATAAAAAAATAAATAAAATTGCTGGAGCAATGTCCTCGAGTAGACATCAGTGGCTGGGATATTCAGAAACAGTTGGTTCATCCATAATGAGAGAGAGAAGTAAGATTACATGGGCACAGACACAGGTGGATGGGTAGGTGTAAGGGTGGGAGCTTATGGCAGTTCTCTTCTGATTATTCCTGTCTTTTCAGGAAAATAGGAAGAAGGTCATCAGCTGAGATTTAGAGGTCTGAGAAGAGGAGAAAGGATGAATTTGTCACCCAGAGAGCAGCTAGGTGGATGACCTGGGGAAACACCACGATTGCCAAGCAGCATACACCGCCCGCTTGATGTTGGTAAATGTGAGCTTAGAGCGACCCTAATCCACAGCGCTGTGTGCTTTTCTCCAGCGATGTACAAGGAGACCAAGAAATGCTGCTAATCAAGAGAGGGACACGGGAGTTGAAGATATAGGCAAAGGAATGATTTTAATGATGGAGGCTGGAAATTAAGGATCAAAGTTAGAACATGAGAGAAGTAAGGGACAGCGGCAACGTGGTAGGACCCTTGGGAGTAGCAGGGTTGCTGGGGAATCAGGGTATTTGATTCCCTGGGAGAGTTACAACGGTGGGATGTGGGAGAGATGCAGAGTTTGTAGTTATGGAATGACACAGAAGGAGTGAAAGGCTGAGATAGAGGAGGAAAATGAGATCATCAGCCCATGAAAGTCAAGGAACTGTGACAGGGGCTTGGAAATCCCCAAGAATTAAGACTGGAGTAGTAGAAGAGAAAGTGAGCCAGCAACTCAGATCTTTAAGGAGGGGGAAGGAGTAAGGGTTGTGATGGCGAAGAGGACATAGGTAACTGTCCCGGGAGGACTGTGGTGAGATTGGTTCACCTGCTTCATGTGTAACCAGACTTAGGGTGGATGGGATCTGACAAATCCAGCTGTTCGATTCAGCCACACAGAGGCCAGCTCTCCCATCCTTAGGTACTTGGTCTCACGGACAGAAACAATCTGAATCCATCAAACATTTTTCCCTGTGGCATATCTGCATAGAGAGCTGTCAAAAGCTTGTAAAATCCTGACTGCTAAAAGCCGGCTATGATATTGTCATCAGTTTAGTTCACAAACACATACACAAATCCATGGGGTAAAATGAACAGCTATCACATTTACCATTATTGGGTCGGGGGAAAGGACCGTCTTTCCCAAAACCCAGTAAAAACTTTCACAGCCAGACCTTTCAATGATTGACGGTGATTGGAGGAAAGCTTTATTTTAATTATTTTCATATGAAACATTTTCCAAAACCTCCTCATGTTGTCACACAGGCTTTAATTACTTATCTCTTTGTTTCAGTCACCAGCTCTGCCAGGACAAGCCGGTGCCAACATTCTCATCTATTGCTTTTCTCTCCAAATCTGGAATACCTGTTTCTCAGGTCCTACAATGGCCATGTTTACCAAAATTAATGCTCAGTGGAACAGGCATTCAATTCAAAATCAGAAAGTAATTGAATTCCACATGGCCAATTATTCAGCCATTTTTAAAAGAAGACATTCTCAAGAGGTAAAGAGGAGACCAGGCACATTTGATATAGAAACACCCATCATGTCTCTCTTCAAGGTCTTTGCACGTTTTCTGTCTTCCCCAAGCCTTCTCCCCTCAGACAGCTGCTTTCTCACTTCTTACTTTATTCTGGTCTCTGTTGAGGTGTTATGTCCCCAGCGAGGTCTGCCCTGACCACCCTATCTAAAACGGCACTCTTACCCTATGCCTCGCTCACCAACTGAACTACTCTCTCTGATTTTTGTTTGTCTTTACCTGGGACTTTGTCTGGTTACCAGTAAACACCCAGTGCCTAGAACGCTGGATCTGACACAAAGCAGCACTTAATAAATATTTATTGAATGATTGAACAGATGACTGTGAGAAAGGCCACCCCAGGGAGAGAAAAATTTTACAAATGTTTTAGGTTCATAATAAGAAAGCATAATTTAGAATATACCTTCTGCAAGTTTAAACTGTTAAAATATAGTCATGTCACAGAAGGCAATACAATGAAACTTTCTGCTGAAAAGAGAATTCCACTTAGGTAAGAAAAAGAAAAAAAAAAAAAGTCAGTCTAAAAGATATTTTACTTGAAAGGTAAGTGCTCAGAAACAGTGTCTTATAATGGAAGCATTTCATCAAGTACATTGTGTGCTAGACAATACACTTTCACTAGTGTAATTTATGTCATGGTTGCTTTAAGCATGTCAATATACACACATATTAAACATAAAAACTACACAAAAATGTATACAGAACTCATTGTCTAGCTTTGAGAAAGAGGTAAGTCTTACTTCTGGTTGATAATCACATTGGTATTTATGGGAATTGCTGTGTTAAGTGTCATAAGGTCCTCCTTGCCAAAGGATCAATTTAATATTCTGCCCTAAGGAGCATCAATCATCTGAATAGTTTCCTCCTTATAGATTCAGGCAATATGAGACAGCATTTTCAGATATTCCTGGCTGAATTCCAACTCCATATTCACAAATTCATTGATTTGGTTGGGGAAATGAGTGAGGAGGATGGGGGTAGAGAGGGGGGATGGGCAGACACACAGACCAAAGCAAACTAGCTGAATTACTACTTTCATTTGTTGTGCAGACCTACCAATAAAACACAACTGTAGCTCAGTTTCAGAAATGGCACTACCACCCTGCTGCTTATTTTCCATTTGAAAGAAAGAAACTCTGCTAGCTTAGTGATATCATTATATATAGACATTTGTCTGTTCATTTCTAAATATATGTTATCTATAACTCACTCAGCCCCAAGACTTTGTTCCATTTTTTCCAGATCCTTGGGCATCTACTTAAGCAGAAATCTGCAAATGCTCTTCTGGAATTCTTCAGGGCAGCCTAAAAGGGAAGTTTCATAAAAGTCAGAAAGAAAAATTATTCACATCCATTTTAGACATTAAGCTCCCTCCAGCTACCCAAGTTAAATCATTTTTACTCTTTTACAAAATAATTTCTATTTTTTAAGACTTATAACTTACTTTCAAGATTTTAATCCACGTTCCTAACACATAGCCCCATGATAAACTCTTAAACTTACCCAAGTAGCAGAGGGGCTACAGACACACTTTTAGCCTGATAGAACTTGAGGTTGACCTTTTTTAGTCTCAAATACAGTCCACAACCTTCCAAGATTAAGGGGCTTAGAGCAAAAAGAAGGTGAAATGTGTGTCTAGCATTTCAGATAATCTTGCTTTCTATGCTGGGTGATTTATCTTCTGTACCCTGAAGGTAGTCACTAGCTTTCATTCGTCAATTCACTCAGTCTTCACTCTTTGTTCAACAAAACTTTTGGAAACACCTACTAACGATATGGAAGTATAGTAGGTGTTGGAATAGTACAGATCATCATTGGTCACCGTTTGCATTAATGTCCCTCTCGCCCTGAGAGGCACAGCCTCTTGCCCTTGTGATTTGCAGAAACCCAGTGTTCCACATTCACCTAGCAGACCTGTCAGAGAGGGGTCATCACCTAACTTCCAAAAACAGACATTTCTTCAGGCTTATAATGGAAGTGAATTCATAATTGTCCCTTGAGGGGATGCTGTCTTTATCATCTAGGGTATTTCAGGATGTCTATGGAAGATGCTCGCTAAATTTATTCAAAGACCCTTGGTGGACTAATTTCATTACACTATACTAGACCCAGGAAATGGTGCTTCTCAAAAAGGTCATTGGATGTTTTCTGTACCTTCTTCCGCCATGAATAATTTATCAAAATGCATCCTCAAATTCTGAACAAGACAAATACAGAATGAATTATTAACACAAGCTTCCCCAACCTAATCATCTTCTCTTCCTCTTTGACTTTATCCCCCTCACTGCTCTTATCATGACTCAGTAGAAAAGTCTCTATTCTGGGCTCTTGCGTCAAAGAGCTGAGTACTCAAAGGGTTTGTGTCTCGTTTCTTTGTCTGTGAAGGGAAGTGTTGAATTAAATGATTTTATAGCCTATCAGCTCTTGATAATTTGTCATTTTCACATCAAGATTTAGGAATAGGATTCTTTTTTGCCCCCAAGTGCAATCCAGCTACTTACCTGAATGAAGGTTTGAGAAATCTCTACCCAGTGTTAGGTGAAAATCGATGCTTGGAATAAAAGGTATGTTGCCACTGGTTACTCGCATAATAATGTATCCAAGTCGTTGGTAGCACTTGTTCAAAGCTGGAAGAAGATAAGGAGAAAGTCAAGTGGAGTACGGAAATTATGGTTTGGCTGCTCATCAGTGAATTCTCTGAGAGAAGATACTTCCATCACTCCCTTATTCTTTGATTGCATCTGGCAGACTTTGGGCCTTTCCCTTAACGCCAAAAAGTTTAACCTGGTGGATATGCTTTGCCTTTATTTCTTTCTTGCCACTTTCCATCTTCATCACTCCTCTCTCTACCCCACCCCACCCCTTCTCCTTGTTCTTTTGTGCTACCAAACAGTTGCTGTTTTCCCAATCTGCAATGGAACTGAAAGACGGTGGAGAGAGAGGTAGAAAGGGAGAAATATGTGTGGGAATTGTCTGCTGGAAACAGAAATATAATTAAGAGCAGGGAGTGATTGTCATATACTTACTTTCCTTGCTTCCCCTTGCTCCTGGTCCAAGAGTTTTTCATTGAAACGATGTGCACTGTGGGTCTGATGGGCATAAAATAAGACTTGATGTTGATGGTGGATGTCTAGGCTTGGCACATCTTATAATGAGTATGTAATCTAGCAGGATATGGGGGCCTTCAGGGAGCCAGAAGTCTGGGACTCCACAGTGGATCCGTCAAAGCAAGTGGAGGAGGAGGGACAGGGAAAGGGAGAAGTGAGATGGAGAGAGCAAGACAGGAAGTCAAGGGGAAGAGAGAGAGGATGTACATTCAGTTCTGACAGTATTCATCTAACTCAGTACATCTCACCCAGGAAGAGTGCCTTGGCTGCTCTTGGCTTGGCCTGGGAATAGATGACATCAGACTTCAAAGATCTTTTTCTTCAGTACCTTTAAAAAGATAACTACATCCACAAAAATTATGCTGACAGCCTAATTAATTGATCCTGCATGACCGAATAGCATACTGTAAAATGGAAGATGTATTATGCATCATTGGAAAACACTACATCTGATATATATAAGTTCTCACAAATGGTTTCTTAGGGGTTATGAAGATAAGACTGAACTGTGTTCATTTGGTTTTCACATTTATTGTGAACATATCATATACAAGACCCTGGAGCAATAAGCGATGGAGAAGACAGGGTCCATGCTATTGGGAAGCTGATGGTTCTGGTGGGGTAGGATATCGGTCAGTCTTCTGGGCTGCCAGCAACAGAAACCACTCTGGCTATTTTCAACCACAACAACAACAAAGGTATTTTTAAAGACAGTTACTGGGTAGCTCAAAGAATCACCAGACTAGCTGGACATTTTCACTGGAAATAACAGAGGCCACCACTGCCAGAGTCATGTTGAGAAGCAGTCAGGTTTGGCCACTAGTTGTGATGGTCAATGCCACTGCCAGCACCACTGAGTGAATTCTGAACTCTCGCTATGACTTTTGTTAGTATCCCAATATTAGAAGTCCCAAGTCCAACATAGTGAATATCTTTCCCAGAGGCTTCATCAAATGTACACAGTGGAGGACTCTCCCTAAGTAGAAAGGGGAAATGGATGCTACCGGGCCAAGTATTTGTAAAGGATAAATACGCACTGTGTGGATATAGACACATATCTAGATCCATTCAATACAAGGTAGACAGTGTGCTAATGGCAAAGGAGAGGCCCTTGCCAAGGGGATCAGGGAAGGCTTCCAAGGGGAAGCTGAGTTGAAATGAACAGGTGTAAGTAACATAGGCAAAGACAGAAAGACATGGAGCGAGATGGTACACCTGGAATCTACAAGCATTCAACGTTGCTAGAGCAGAGGTTTTCAATTAGACGCTGTTCGTGGACTATTGCTGGGGAGTTGCTGAGTGGAACCCCCAGACCACTTACACCAAAGTCCCGGGACAGGGCTCAGGCACCAAATGCTTCTGATGTGCAACCACAGTTGAGATGCACAGAGATGAGACCAAAAGGGCTTCTTTTCTGCAATTAGGGAGGAACTTCCCTCACTTCTCACTTGTGTTCTTACTCATCACCACCACCATCCTGCTCTAGGACATATATTTTCCTTGGATTTTTCCTCACAGGGAAAGTCAAGCCAGAGTACCCTGAAAGCGTAACTCTAGAAGTGAGCAGAAAGAAGGGGAAAAAAAACTGATTTTAAATACGTTCTGGTTTGGAATTGAATACCTAGGAGCAAAGAGAGAGTATCAGGAGAAATTTGTAATTGACATAGATGAAGCCCCAGTAAATAAACTGAAAGCAAGATCAATTGGTGAAAAGAATTCTATATAATAGTGGTTTAAAAGTTGTATTGGCCATCCATGAGTTTTACCAATCTTCTGAAAGAGTGTTTTATTAAATTTTGCATAGAAAGATAAATTACTTTCTTGTCACGGAGCTCTCTGAACCCAAGACTAAAAGGTCTAATTTCAAATTTGCTCCTAGAAAATATGGATCTCCACCTCTTACTGCATTGTGAAAATATACTAAGAAAGAGTGTGGGTCTAGTCATACATCACCATAAAGAAAGCAAATCAGTGTTCAAATCTTTGGATATTTAAGAGAAATCAATACACAGTCTTCCAGCTGACATCACGTCTCCTGGGTGATCAAACAACCATTCTGGTTTCCCAGGGACTGAGGGGATTCCTGGGAAGCTGGACTTTCACTGCTAAAACCAAGAAAGTCCTGCACAAACCAGGATGAGTCGATCATCCATTTCATCAGCTTCTCCTGCCCTGCACTTGAAAAAGGAGAAAAAGAAAACTGGAATCTCATTCACCGTTTATTCAGTGGCTTTATCCCTAGCCTGTGTTAGAGGCAGCTGACTTCTACAGCTTCTGACACACGGCACTTCCCAGCACCTTCGGGATGCGTGTGAGGGGGTGATGTCATGGCAACAAGAACATATGTTAGTGTAGGTGGTTCTTCAACACTAACTTCAAGACTTCAATAGAAAGTCTCCAAGACATTGTTTCAAATGAGTTCTCTGTGGGCTGCTGTTTGAGTGTCACCCTCTCAAATCTCTGAAGACAAGGGAACTGAAGAGGGGATGGCTTTGATCACCCACTGGCTGGCACTAGGGCCATGTGCAAGCAGTCTCCCCGCACTGACTTCAGCATGACTGGCGCATGTTCCTCAGGCTATTAAGAATGTGCAGCCTCGGTCCATGCCCCTCTTCCTTTGACACTGTCTGTCCTGATCTTTCATTGTCTGTGTTGCCTGGAACTGGAGATGCTGAACAGGTACTTTCTGGAGTATGAAACAGACGTCTATGCCCAGAAGTGTGGTCAGAACATAAGCCCTTCTGGAAGGACCCCAAGAGTAAAGCGTATTATATTCAGAGTCAGCATCTCAAAAACTTATGGGCTGGAGGTCTGCAAGCTGTCCCCTCCATCCTGCATGTAGCAAAAGACCACAAAGGAAAGAGGTTGCTTTGTCAGCTGACACTGGAGCATTTCAGTGAGTTTTCACTTATTCCAGTGATGTGACCACTACACAAAAATGTTTAAGAATTAGACTTACGGTTTGGAGTAATTATTGATACAGATCTTTCAGGAGCCCCATAGGAAACAAATGGCATACTCAAACTGGTGCAATAGAAGAGTTTAGCAAAAGGGTCTGTTTGCAAAGATGGAGGCAGAGTTTATGGAAACCAGCAAGGGACAGTGTTATGACATTCTAACCCTTAAATAGGCAAGTGGGGAAAGTAGTGACAAGATCCCTGAAAGGAAGTGACAAGAGTCACCAGCTAGGTGTGGTGGCCTTCAGTACAGGGAAACAGCAACTCCATGGAGACTTGGCAGGGAGAGAACTGAAGGAAACAATGCCTGAACTTCCCTCTCCCTCCACCCTCTGAACTTCTAGCAGTGCCCTCACTCCCTTTGGTGCAAGCCACCCAGAAGCCAGAGGACAAAAGATCCATGGATGCAGCCCGCTCAGATCACCTCCCGGGGCTCAGAGCAAGGTGAAGATGTCTATAGAGTTACTCTCAGCCCTGTTCTCCATGTTATCACTATTTCTGGGCACGCTGAAAATTTGCACTGCCCCATCCTTGACAGGCAAGAAGGAATCTGAGAGTTACTCCAGTCTAATCCATCTAACTAAAATGTAAGGTCAGGGAGGGCAAGAATTTTTGTCTCGTTTTGTTCACTGCTATATCCCCACTCGCTGGGATAACGCCTGGCACATAACAGCTGCTCTGTAATTGTTTGTGAACGAATGGATGGTTAAGGTAACACCACTGGTTAGTATCCACTGTGAGTAAAATCCAGATTTCCTAAATCTCAATCCTGCACTTCTTCCTTTATTCCTTTTGTGAACATAGCACAGGTTTTAAGCCATTTCCCCACAATTATATGTGCAAAATACTGTTTGCACCAATTTCCGTGGAGACAATGGCTGGCACCTCTTCTTTCTTTTTTTTTTTTTTTTTTTTTAAATAACATTTCTTTTTTTTTTTTTCTTTTTTAAAGCTTGATGGTATTCACATTGCTTAATTTGTGTCATGCTTTATTTATTTATTTATTTAATTTATTTATGGCTGTGTTGGGTCTTCGTCTCTGCGTGAGGGCTTTCTCTAGTTGTGGCAAGCGGGGGCCACTCTTCATCGCGGTGCGCGGGCTTCTCACTATCGCGGCCTCTCTTGTTGCGGAGCACAGGCTCCAGACGCGCAGGCTCAGTAATTGTGGCTCATGGGCCCAGCTGCTCCGTGGCATGTGGGATCTTCCCAGACCAGGGCTCGAACCCGTGTCCCCTGCATTGGCAGGCAGATTCTCAACCACTGCGCCACCAGGGAAGCCCCACCTCTTCTTTCTTGTTTACTCTCCCTTAATGTTCTTGTTCAGTCTCCTGACTTCAACTCTTACCTCTATGCAACCATTTCCCAGATATTTCTCTCTAGCTCTTAAATTTCTTGGGAGCATCTGTACCTGGGTTTTCTCCCTGTGTGGAGAGGGCTTCTTCTTCTTTTTTTTTTTTTTAATATTTTGTTTATTTATGTATTTGGCTGTGCCGCGTCTTAGTTGCAGCACGCAGGATCTAATTCCCTGACCAGGGATCAAACCCAGGTCCCCTGCATTGGGAGCTCGGAGTCTCAACCGCTGGACCATCAGGGAAGTCCCGAGAGGGTTTCTTCTGACTGCACGTTGGAATCACCTGCAGCTTTTACAAACTACCAGTACCCTGGCTCCACCCCCAGAGACTCCAATTTAGCCTGTCTGGGTGGGGTCCAGGAGTCTAAAATCTTTTAACAACTCAGTGGATTCCAGTGTGCTCCCAGAGTTAAGAATCCAGTCCCTTAAACTCTACATGTTCAGTATCTTCCCCTCCAATCAATTTTTTCCTGACTTCAGTGTTTTTATTATTGAGTCAACTATTTCCCAATTGCCCATAACCAAAACCTTGGAGTTCTCTTGGACTTCCTCCATCCTCCTTTAGGCAATTGTTGGCCAAGTCATGAAGCTTTGACCTCACAAGATTTCTCCAATGCTTTCTCCACCTGCCATCTCCACGTTTGCCCCTGAATTCCACCACCGTTTCTTCTACCAAAAGCAGCACAGAGTGGATGTTCTCACAGCCTCTATAAGGGAGGCTGGCACCACCTGTGATCCCACAGGTGTGCCCTTTGCCAGCTGTGTGGCCTCGAGTAACTTGCTTAATCTATCAACAAGGATAAAGTCACACACTTCCCATAAAGGCACCTGGCATAGAGTAGGTGCCCCACAAATGTTAATTAGCATCCCATTCATAAGCAGCCTCTAAATAGCTTTTCCTGCCTTTCATGCCTCCCTAGTCTATGCAAGACATCCATTTCTGCTTGATGGTTTTTTTTTTTTCTGGAGTCGATCTGCATTTATCTAACTTCCCCTTCTCAAAAAAATTTCATGGCTTCATTTCATGATTTAATTGAGTCACCACTCAATTAAGTTCAAACCCCTCCCTTCTCTCCAGTGGGACCTCCCAGGATTTCCTCCCCTTCATCTCACCCATGCTCCAGTTCCCCAGACCACTGCAGTCTCCTGAGTGGGTCTACACCTTCCATTGGGTCTATTGGTCCCTTCACCTGGAATGTGCTCCCTTCTCTTCCCATCCATTTAAATTTTACTCCCATCTTTAGAGTCATGATGTAAATGGCACCTCCTCCCTGAAGTCTATCCTGATCATGTGATCATATCATCCTGTGAAGCTTATCTTTGTCATGTGATTCTATGATCATGTGATCTCTTCCTCTTCATTGGACCATAGCTCTCTGTGCATAGTTCCCTTTTGTCACTTAGCCTAGCCTTTCATTATATTCACAAGGGGACACGTGCAATTGTTCCCACAAATTATATATCGATCTAATTAAATGTCTATCCCTGCCCCCTAGGGGAGCTCAGCTAGTGCACAATAAATATCTGCGCTGTGACTTTCCTCTCATATCCAGTGAGTATCTTGGCAATGGCACTGACTTTTGTTTAATTTAAAATAAAAGAAGCAGAACATGGAAAGAATGGCTTCAATTTTATTGAGCATCTTTTGTGTGCCGGGCACATATTGTGTGGTTTATTTCTAATAATTGTTCAATCTGAATCCCCAAGTCTCAAGCAAACAAACCTCCTGGCTTGCACAGGCTTCCGGTGCCTTGCAGAGTTGACTCCCTGCACCTGAGGATTTCGGGGTCACCAGAGGGGGTGGACCAGTACAAGCGGGCCTTTCCCAGGTCTGCAGAGGTGGCTTCCAGGGGTCTGTGGGGATCAAAGCCACGTGGACACCACACCACATATGCCGCCTATACTTCCCAGGCCTCTGACCTTCTGATTAGCTCCTGCTGGCACCCAGCAGCCCCTTTCTCAGTGACACGTGGGCAGAGGTGACCTCAACCAGGGTATAAGGAGTAGGCTTTTGGGGGTCACACTCACAATCTCCCTTTGTCCCTTTGTAAAATGGGGATTCTTGACTTCCTTTTACCTTATGGTGACATTTTCCCCCCTCAGGTGGCTTGTCCTCCCTCCTAGCAACTGGGCTGCGGCTGGACCTTCCTCGCCTGTCATACACACGCATCTCTTCCTGAATCCCAGCCGTGGACCTGATGTGTGCTCACCTTTCCACACGAGGCCCAGCCTCTGCAGGTGTGGATTCAGAGGAGGGGCTCGTTGCCAGCATCTACCCCCATTCATACCCAAACTGTATTTATCCATCATCAGCAACCATGCTAGGAGATATTATGGTCCCCATTTTGTTTAAAATCTCCTGGTGTGAAATGTGGTAAAAATCAAAGCAGTTATTTTGCTAAGCTGGCAGAATCATGGGTCTTTTTTTAAACTTTCATTTTTTTCCCCTTATTGATGTTAAATTACTGTTTGTTCATAGAAAAAGAGCAGACTAGATAGGAAACTCCAGGACTTATCCCATCCATCACAGACAAGGAGACCAAGTACAAAACATACAGAGGACAAATGTTTAATTATGTCCCCAGGAATCTGAATATAAAAATTCACAGTTGTTACCAATAATCACCTCCAGGCAGTCACTTTTGCCAAGAAAGCAATCACCCTATTGAGGTCAAGAGATCTTTCCAGATATTTACCTTTACAGTGACCTACTAGGCCCTGTGTGGTTCTCTCCACCACCCCCTGGTTTTCACCCTCTCCCCTTTGCTCACTGCAGCCTCATTGGCCTCTTGTTGGGTTTTGGTTTTCATTTTGAATATGCCTGACTCCTTCTGAGCAAGGCCTTTCACCCTGCCAGCCTCTTCTACCTGCAAACTCTTCCCCAGGTGCCCTGATGCTTCCCCCCTCCCCTGCCCCTTCAGTTTCATTTTCTCTAGAAAATTTTCTTTGACACCATCTGGCACTGACACTGTAATAGCCCTTCTAAGGGCTTACATTATGCTGGGCCTGTTCTAAGAGCATTACACCCGCTATCTCATTGAACCCTCAGAGCAGTAGTGCAGGGTGGGTCCCCTATCGACCCCATTTCACAGATGAGGAAACTGAGCCACGGAGAAATTAAGCAGCTTGTCCAACATCACACAGCACCTATGTGGTGGAGCCAGGATTTGGGCACCATGCAGTCTGGCAGAGGGTCCACAGTTTTCCTACCATTACTTACTTTCATTACTTAACCTATTTATTTTATTTATTTTGAGCCTCCCACTATACTGTAAGCTCCGTGAGAGCAAGAATTTGACTTTTTTTGGGGGGGGGGGGGGCGGGTAGCTGCTCCCTGCAGCATGCGGGATCTTAGTTCCCTGAACAGGGATTGAACCCGTGCCCCTGCATTGGGAGCGCGGAGTCTTAACCACTGGACCGCCAGGGAAGTGTCTGACTTTTTTTTTTTTACTGCTGCATCCCCAGTGCTTGTTGCAGTGCCTGGCCCAGAGTAGGTGTCTAATAGATATTTGTCTAATTAATTAATTGTTGGTTAATTAATATCCATCTCTAATACCTCCTATGTCAGCTGCTGGTATATTTCTGCATGTATGTGGTAAGTGCCTAGCAAATCTTTTTTAACATGAACTAAAGCCTTAAAGCACATTTCCCTAACCATATCCCCCCACTGCCCTGCTTGGGGAGGAAACATACAAGGAAATGTCAGAACAAAATGCTTTCTCTCTGACTTACGGCCAAAGCCTCCAAGGCCAAGAACACAACAGCACGTGCCTAGGGCACCCACATTCCAACACAGTGATGCAGGACAAGTGAAGAAGGTTTGAGATTCTTCTCCAAACCAGACCCTCAAGGGAAGGTCACAGAGAGGCGCTGAGTTCTACTCTGAAGTCTGACGCACCTGTTCTCAGCTCCAGAAACCAAACCTGACAGCAGCGGCCAGTTCTGAAAGACACATGTCGGCTTTCATCTCTTTCTCTGTGCGCAGCCTCAAATACACACAGGGCAGCCCTGAGCCTCACCGATACACACCCACTCAGCCGAGCTCCCCAGGCCGCTCCCCCAGGGCAACGCCTGACATGAAGTGACATTCATCCTCCATCCTAGTTAATCCACTAGATCGTGCAGCCTGTTTGGAAAGATGCTTCCATTCACACGCACCCTATTCGTTCATGCCTGGCCCCCCAGGCTGGACACCCCGCCCCTGATGAAGACAAGAATCATGAGAAAGATCAGACTCATTTTACTGCAATCCCTGCCACCTCTTGGAATTAAACAAAGTCAAAACACAGGACTGGAATGTCTCCAGCCCCTTTATGAACATGTTTGGTTCGTGACAGGCTACTTGAGCTGTGCTTCCTCAAACCACCGCGGAAGAGCTCAGACTGAATAACGGTTTAGCCCACTGAAGCCTTCCCTTCGCCAGTGCAACTCTCCAGACACTGTTGGTGAGGCGCTGGGCCGCCTCACCAGCTGTCACCCTGGCCCGCTGCCCACCAGGGGAAATGTGCCCGTGGTTTACGGCATCCAGCAGAGGCGCCCAGGAAGATGGAATCTGCTGGACGAGTGGCCTTGCATTTCCACACTCCACCCCTCTTGCTGAAAGCCCCTCCTGATTGCACCTGTTGACAACTGTCCTAGTGGTGGGGTCTGTGCTGTCCGCGGCATAAGAGAGCGCCCGCCACCGGTAGGGTTGGTACAGCATTTCCTCCTGATGGCAGCTCCCACGTTCTTCCTCAGCCTGAGGCCTTGTGAGAGGAAGGTCTCTGAAAGCTCAGCTCCAGTTGTTCGTCCATCCTGGCTGTCACATGATCCAAAGCCACCCGGGAAGAATTCCGCAACAGGGGAAGAGGTAGAGCAACAATCTTGCCACCTACTTGTAAGCGCTGGTTGCACGTCTGCAGGACAGAACTAACTAGGACACAGTGTCATCTACAGGACTGTGTGGTTACATTAATTGCCAATGAACTTCATGGTGTAACTTCTCAGGTGATCAGGTGAGAGAAAACTCTGTGTGCAGAAATGACACTGCCCCAAACACCAAATTAGCCTCATCCCTTGGTTTCTGTCTTAGGACAGAATGTTTGCCATTTGCTGGAGGGAGGGGGCACAGGAGGTAGAATGGGGCAGTAGGAATAAAGAGAGGATAATTAATTAAACAGATCAATTTGCAATCAAATCAGAGTTATGATGAACGTGTCCGCTAGGCACCATTTAATAGAAAAGAGAAAATGCGCGTTTTCAGGATACTTTGGACTTCAAAAGAAGACTCAGGGAGGTCACTACAATCCTATCAAGATAATCAGGTAGCATTTAGAACATTGACTAGAAACTTACCCTCTCCCTCAGTGTGAAAGGAAAGAAGGCCGTAGCTTCAGTGTCATCCTTACAGAAACACACGGTGCCAGCTTGGAGGTTCAACGAATGTGGCTGAGTAATGGAAGCACTCCCAGGCATATCCTACTTTGGGGGTGCAAACTACAATGAATCTGGCTTAGCTGATTTATGACCCCATCCAAGAGTCTACAGGAGTAGCCTTTCCGGGGGCAGGGGAGCGGCGGTGCTTGGCCTTGCCCTATTCTGAGGCCACAGAAGGTAATCCACATCCTAATCTATTCTCTGTAAATTTCCACTTTCATGACATAAGGGGATTGTGAAAAAGAGTGGCAGATGGGGCTTCCCTGGTGGCGCAGTGGTTGAGAGTCTGCCTGCCAATGCAGGGGGCACGGGTTCGAGCCCTGGTCTGGGAAGATCCCACATGCCGCGAAGCAACTGGGCCCGTGCGCCACAGCTACTGAGCCTGCGCGTCTGGAGCCTGTGCTCCGCAACAAGAGAGGCCGCGATAGTGAGAGGGCCGCACATCGCGATGAAGAGTGGCCCCTGCTCGCCGCAACTAGAGAAAGCCCTCGCATAGAAACGAAGACCCAACACAGCCAAAAATAAAAAAAATAATAAAAAAAGAAGAGTGGCAGAAATAACTCCCCATTAGCTACTTCTCAAATGCCAGTGGGTCCATGGAATTGGGGTTTGCAGCAGGGCACGAATACTTTTTAGGGGTGCACCCAGGCAGGGGAAGGCAGGACTCAGCACTTGCATCACCCCAACCACTGCACATTAGGGCACTCTGATCCTGCAGCTCTTCTCTCCTTCCTTTTCCTGTTACTTTTAAGATACTAATTTATTTATTCGTGATTCTGTGAAACTTCAGTTTATGATGGTCAACAAAGTGACATCACTGTTAAATGATGCGAGCTCTCTGCTGGGGACATTGCCAAGCCAGGAAGCAGGGACTCTCTCTCACCATGCTGGAACTCTTTCCCCACTCCACACATACATCCCTGGTCACCAGCTTTATTGTGATGGCACAGACCACAATCCACGGTTTGTTGAGCTGAGACCATGCGATTTACTTTCCTTCAGACAAGAATTCTGACTAAAGTCAAGATGTTGGAGACCATTAAATAGATTTCCATCCATTAAGTAGATGAGGAAATTTCTTATTCCTTTCACTGAAATTCTCTACATGAATTGAAATACTCACAGAATAGGCATAAGTGTCAAGATTAAGAAATAATACTGATTTTCCAACTACAGTTTACCTACTTAAAACGTTTTCAAAGTCAAACATAAATGATGTATTATCAGAACATCATGTCACGGTCTTTTTCTATTCTTAAGTGGAAGGGGTCCTGCATCGTTGACGGACTTTCTAAATGGGCTTAGCAATTATAAAAAAGATCTTAAAGATCTTGGATAGAAAAAGGAATATCCTGATGGGAAGGACATGGCCACCCAGAGCTAGGAAATGGTTTCTTCCTAAACCACATGCTCGCATCTGTCCTGGGAGATTGGAGAATTCTTCAATCAACCTAACTTGGGTATCGCCTAGGAACAAACCTCTCCGAAGGAAGGAAGCGCCTCCAGTAAGCCCTTGTTATTCTGATGACACTCACTGCTTTACTCTCTTTGCATAGAGGTCTTAAATAGCCTTGCTTCCAAACGTTTCTCCCATTCTCCCATCCCTTTATTTACTCTTATCATTAAAGTCTCCACCTTCTATGGAGGTTCCTTAAAAAACTAAAAATAGAACTACCATACGACCCCGCAATCCCACTTCTGGGCATATACTCTGAGAAAACCATAATTCAAAAAGAGTCATGTACCACAATGTTCACTGCAGCTCTATTTACAATAGCCAGGACATGGAAGCAACCTAAGTGTCCATCGACAGATGAATGGATAAAGAAGATGTGGCACATATATATAATGGAATGTTACTCAGCCATAAAAAGAAACGGAATTGAGTTATTTGTAGTGAGGTGGATGGACCTAGAGTCTGTCATACAGAGTGAAGTAAGTCAGAAAGAGAAAAACAAATACCATATGCTAACACATATATATGGAATCTAAAAAAGAAAAAAGGTTCGCAAGAACCTAAGGGCAGGACAGGAATAAAGATGCAGACATAGAGAATGGACTTGAGGACAAGGGGAGGGGGAAGGGTAAGCTGGGACGAAGTGAGAGAGTGGCATGGGCATATATACACTACCAAATGTAAAATAGATAGCTAGTGGGAAGCAGACGCATAGCACAGGGAGATCAGCTCGGTTCTTTATGACACCTAGAGGGGTGGGATAGGGAGGGTGGGAGGGAGACGCAAGAGGGAGGGGATATGGGGATGTATGTATATGTATAGCTGATTCACTTTTTATACAGCAGAAACTAACACAACATTGGAAAGCAATTATACTCCAATAAAGATGTTAAAAAAAAAAGTCTCCACCGTCTAGGTCAGCATCGCAGATGAGCGCGTCCAGACCTCTCCCTCCTGCATCCTCCTCCCTCCTGCATCCTCTCCCTCCTGCATCCTCCTCCCTCCTGCATCCTCCTCCCTCCTGCATCCTCCTCCCTCCTGCATCCTCTCCCTCCTGCATCCTCCTCCCTCCTGCATCCTCCTGCATCCTCCTCCCTCCTGCATCCTCCTCCCTCCTGCATCCTCCTCCCTCCTGCATCCTCCTGCATCCTCCTCCCTCCTGCATCCTCTCCCTCCTGCATCCTCTCCCTCCTGCATCCTCCTCCCTCCTGCATCCTCCTCCCTCCTGCATCCTCTCCCTCCTGCATCCTCCTCCCTCCTGCATCCTCCTCCCTCCTGCATCCTCCTCCCTCCTGCATCCTCCTCCCTCCTGCATCCTCTCCCTCCTGCATCCTCTCCCTCCTGCATCCTCCTCCCTCCTGCATCCTCCTCCCTCCTGCATCCTCCTCCCTCCTGCATCCTCTCCCTCCTGCATCCTCTCCCTCCTGCATCCTCCTCCCTCCTGCATCCTCCTCCCTCCTGCATCCTCCTCCCTCCTGCATCCTCTCCCTCCTGCATCCTCTCCCTCCTGCATCCTCCTCCCTCCTGCATCCTCCTCCCTCCTGCATCCTCCTCCCTCCTGCATCCTCCTCCCTCCTGCATCCTCTCCCTCCTGCATCCTCTCCCTCCTGCATCCTCTCCCTCCTGCATCCTCCTCCCTCCTGCATCCTCCTCCCTCCTGCATCATCCTCCCTCCTGCATCCTCTCCCTCCTGCATCCTCTCCCTCCTGCATCCTCCTCCCTCCTGCATCATCCTCCCTCCTGCATCCTCTCCCTCCTGCATCCTCTCCCCACGTATGTATGCTCTGCACCCCTTTGCTTGCAGATCCATACTTTGGATTTCTCTTGTGTCTTGTATGCACATGTGTGTGTGCTTGTGTGTGTGACGTTCCTCCAACTGGGACTACAGATTCAGGAACTGTGTTATTTATCTTTTACATCTCTGCTTGCCTAGGGCCTCTAAGACAGTTGATGATCAAGACAATGTGCTCATCAAATGAACTGAATGGTGGAGAGATTCTCACGAAATCTTAAAATTCAACTCCAGAGCCGCCCCTCTCGTGAAATCAATCACCTACCTCAGCCCATGTTAGAATTAAATTTCCTTTCACTAGAGCTTTTAGAGCACTTGACTTGTTCCTTTATTGTAGTAACATCACATACTCCGTCTTGTAATATATCTGGTTGTGCATATCTCTCTCCCCTCTGGACCAACTGTGTATACCTGTGCTAGCTTCACATGTATTATCTCTATTCCACACAACCATCATCCCATGTAGATATTACTGTATTCTTTTTAAAGACCAGAAAACTGTAGCTTATAGAGATTAAAGCAATAAACAGTGAATCGTAACCTGAGCTAAGATGTTGTTTACAAGATAAGACCCCTGCCCCTCACCTGGTGTTTTCTTTCAAGAAAAGGGAATCCCATCAGTGAAACCCCCCAGGCCTCTCTCTGTCCCCTTACTTCTTCCTACCCAGGAGACATGGAGCATCGCAATGTAATGGTTTAGTTTGGAAGGAAAGTCCGGACATGCTTTCCTCTTCTCACTCCTTCCTTTCCCTTCCCTTCCTCTTGTACAGGGAACACTGATCTCCTCTGCTTTATATACCTTAAGTCTTTTGGAAGTAGTCCCAGCTCCTGTGGCCAAAGGCACGAGGGCTTGTAGTTGGGGGGATATAACCTCAAATGTAGCAATATCTGGCACCGTAAGTCAGTAATCTTAGGGGAAAGACAAGGCATAAAATGTAAGTAGAGTCATTGAGTCCAAGAAGTGGTTTTGAGTCTCGGATTTGAGTGTAGGAACAGGTGTTTGACCTCAGAATAGGTAGAGGTTTATCCACAATGGTTAACACAATTGTTGGTTGGATGTTATGTACTTCAGTTTGGACAAAAGCTTTATGCCTTCGGCTGCATAGTATTTCCACCTTGGTAAGTGACTGCAGCTTATGCCAGCTTCATCCACAGGCTGTTGATCGGCAGGGTTGTTTTCACAGGGCCAGAAGCTGATAACATCCATAGGGCTCAGCAAAGGAACAGGACAGTGCAAGGATTCACAAAGGCACAGGGGACCACAGCCACCAAAAAGCTCAAGGGCTCCAATGGTAGTGGCAAGGGCATCTCAGCCAAACATGATTCATACAGGTGCCCTCTGTGGATGGTGCCTCATAGGAACTTTGCAAGCCAGCGCTGGTCCTGCAGGTCTCAGCAAGGGTGTGGGCTATTAGCAGGTGAGGGCCGCCTCTGAGTACAGGTGCTACAGCTGGTCCTTGACCTACGCAGATGCAGGTTTTCCTGGGCAGATGCAGCTAAGTCATTGATTCACCCATTGAGAAAAGAGCCTCTTAGACATCAGAGTGCAGAACATGTCTGCTGTTTTTAAATTATAGCTAGAGAATCCCATCTGCACTACAGGTTCTAGATTTAAATTGTTAGTGCCAGGCACCAGCAGGGAAAAGCAAATGGGAAATGCAGATTGGTAGGTTAGGGATATATAGGATGCCAAAACCAGAAACATTGTCTACTGGTGATGGGGATTATAATAATTGCAAATTTCTAAACTTTGCAAGAAGACAGCCATGTTTCAAATGCTACTCTTTGAGAGTGGAGATGTGCATATATGGATCTTTCTCTTAGATGTGGTAAATGCCCTTGCTAGGAGAATTTTTTTTCCCCATCAAGTTTAAGTTCAAAACTCATGGATTCCAGACAACTAGCATAATCTGGGGAAGACAGAAGCTAGATGATTTTCCCCGGCTACCTTCTCCCAGACTTGTCTGGTCCTCTGCTGTTTCCTGGGGCAAACTGCTTTTCTGGGTTCTAGAAATCTGGTTTTGCCAAGAAGAGCTGCCCTGGGAGTTAAGGATTAGGCTGCTTTGCTCAGTTTCGTGGGTGTGGGGTCAGGGCTGTGATACTTGTGTGTGTCCTATTAACTCTTTAAACTCTCTAAAAATAAGAGCACCTCAGGGTCTTTCAAAGAACGAATACCCCTTCTGAAACCTGCAGGCAATGATGCCCGTTCCAGGTAGAAATAGCCCAGGCATCTCCCCATCCGCAGACCCCAAGGATGGCCCACAGCCCCTTCCAGGGGTCTTCTATCTTCTTAAGAAGAGTAAGGTGGTGTTTGCTTTTTTCATTTGTTGACATGTGCACGGGTGGTACAAAAGCAAGTGGGCATGAGCTGCTGACCCTCAGCCGGCGTGGTGCCCACCTGCGCTCACAGCCATCGAATTCTTCACCACCAAATTTTAATCCACTTTCCTTTAAGAATATCCTTGACAAATCTGTAAAAATTACTAATTTTCTTAACTCTCATCCCTTGAGTACACATCCTTTTAATATTCTATGTGACAAAATGGAAAGGCCACCTAGAAGACCTTGGCTATGAGCCAAAGTTCGAAGGTTATCTTGAGAACAAGCACTTGTACAATTGTTTGAATTCAGAGCTGAACTAGCCCTCTTTCTTTTTTAAAAAAAAATCCCTCCCACCTTTAGAGCCCAGCTCACATATCACACTTCTCAGGAAGCCTCAGGCTGCAGCTCTCCCCACTGGACCAGAAACTGCTTGGCAGGAGGGACTGTGGCTTTTTTTTTTTTTAAGGCCACACCACACGGCTTGTGGGATCTCAGCGCCTCGACCAGGAATTGAACCCGGGCGACAGCTGTGAAAGCCCGGAGTCCTAACCACTGGACCACCAGGGAACTCCCTAGCCCTCTTTTTAAAATGGGCATCTTTTTTATTTAAAGAAACTACTGTAGTTATTCAAACTTAAGTGTCTGGCCACCATTTGCTCAAAATTGAACAAAGAGCTTGTCAGTTCAAGGAAAACAGCTGACACTAATTGTCACCAATAATAAAATTCAAGCTGTCAAGTAAAAATTGGAGTTTTAAAAAATGCATTATCCACTACCATGAGCCTGTTTCCTACTGCTTAAAGACTTCTCTGATAAGATGGGTGGTATATTAGCAAATGTGATTTTTTGATCTTGTATAGTAAAATATGTCAACATTCATAGATGAACCAGTGAACCGGTTCAACTCAGTGAACCAGTATTTTCCAAATGACTAAAATATGATATTAACAAAATTATGCATGAGTAAAACATCCTTTCAAAATGGAAGATATTCCAATGGATTTTAATGTAACAAAGTACACAAAGTACACTGAAAAGGTTTCAGATTCTTCACTGGAGCTAACCTTTATGAAACTAGCTCTTGTCAAGCACAGTGTAATATCAAAGAAGAAAATCCACAATTACCTGAAACAGGTATGAAAATACACCTCCCTTTTCCAACTGCATAACAGCGTGAGGCTGGAGTTTCTTCAGATTCTTTAACCAAAAGGAACATATTGCAACAGAGTGAATGCAGAAGCGGGTATGAGAATCCAGATGTCATCTATTAAACCACACAGGAAAAAGGATTTGCACACATGTAAAAAAGAAAAAAATGCCACTATTTTTCACTATATTTTTTGTATTGGAAAATATTGTTATTAAATATGTTAAATTTTAATGGATTTATTTTGTTATGTTTAAATAAATTAATAAGTACTTTTAAATGTCTCCATTTTAATTTCTAATATAATGAACTTTGATAAGCACTTTGGTGTTTTCGACAATTTTTGAGAGGTTAAAGGTGAACTGAGACGAAAAGCTTGAAAACCAATGACCTAGACAATGAGAACTCTGGCTAAGACAGCCAGAATACGAAATGGAGGGATGGGGGAATTTAATATCTTTGAATTTTTAACTCAAACGGAAAACAGAATTTACTTTTAAACATTAATTCTGGTGTATGTTTGAACTTTACTGCGAGGGGATTTAATAATTGGACTTTAATTTCCTGTTGGGAAATGTGGAAGATTTGGAGTCAAATTCAGAATATCTATGTTGCTGTCTATATTACTGTACTTTGTTACTAATGTCCTTTCATTTCAACTCAGACTCTCTGTATTGGAGACGCCAGAATAAGCCGAATTGGCTGATGATAATTTGGAATGCAAATGGAAGAAGGATTACATTTCCAGGCTTGGGTTGAGTGGCCTTGGCTTTGATTTCATTAACGCTGCTTTCTAACTCATTCCAGAGAGCTCTGAGAGCAAAATCTACACTGCCAGGGAGACCTCAGAGGGTACCCAAAAGACCGTGGTTGGTATTGGGAGCAGCATCAGGAGGGGGAGTAGGTCTCTTCTGAGAGTCTGCTGATCGTCTCCCGAATGGGGAATTGTTACCGAACCAAACTCGGGTCCTCTCACCTGCACTCAGTAAAGCCAATCTGACACCGGACTGTGGTGAAGGAAAGTGCAGCGTTTATTGCAGGCACCAAGCAAGGAGTCCAGGCAGCTAGTGCTAAAAAAAACCCAGAACTCCCTGAAGGGTTTCAGGAAAGCCTTTTTAAAGGCCAGGTGAGAGAGGGGCATCCCAGGGTATGGGATCAACTCTTGCACAATTCTCTGATTGGCTGATGTTGAAGTAACAGGGCGGTGTCACAGGGGTTAACATTATCAATCCTTAGGCGCCAGTGGGTTTGGGGGCTATGCGCTTCTGATCATCATGTAGTTAATTTCTTCCTTTTGGTGGGGGTTTTAGCATTGGCAAAACAACTCAGGCAATGTGCATCAGATACTATTATCTAGGTACTTCAGAGAGAAGCTACAGCAGAGAATACAGGGGAGGGGTCTGTCCTGGGAAGGCCCCATAGGGTCCTGACATTACAGAAGGTCCACACATGTAATGGACTCCACAGCCAAATGGTCCTCCACCACTCTTGGAGTTTCCTTTCTCACAGATGGAGTGTCCTTAGAATACACCCCACCTCTCACCCTGACACTCACTGTGCCTCAGGGAGGTGGTATGATTTTTCTGTTGGTCATTTGGCAGTAAAGAACTGTTCGGCCACCTCTTCTATTCCGTCTCTCCTGGGAGTGCCCAGAGAGCACAAGTTCCAATCAATCCCAGGTTCCACTGAGTGATTATTGTAAAAGTCTGCCTAATTCTGAAGTTCTGAATTAGGAAGTTAACTTACTCACAGACAGAAGCCACATTCTCTAAAATCATCTCATCAGTTAAAGTGGTGACATACTGGTTCCATACGTCCTCTTACTTTGTCTTATCTCTTGGGTTATTCAAAAGGCAAGCAAGGAAGCAGCCTTATTCATTAGGTCACCTCAAAAACCACAAGAGACTGAACTCAGGTCCACTTGATACCAGAGGCCGTGCTCTTTCCACTTCATTACTCTGCTTCTGCTGTGTGTTTTCCCGTAGCACCAAGACCACCTCTCCACTAATAAGAACTTGTGGAGTGAATGCTGAATGCATGAGCAAATGAATGAATGAAACACTATCCCAGCATATTGTTTACCATCGTGTGAATTATTCTTCAAAGTCAAGCAGAATATTCTTTCTGATCTCAAGTGATGACTAGCTTATAAATAAATTCTGGAATTTGTTCAAACTCTGTGGCTTCCTTTACATTAAGAGCACATATAGGAGAGGTATGATAACATAATATGCTGAGATAAGGTAAGAGTAGCCATCAGAGCTACATCACCTCACCCCAAATTCATTAACTTCACTTAAATAAGAAATAATGTCTCTAGTGGAAAACTCACAGTTGTCCACAGACTATCCTATATCATTGCTGATGGCGAGCAGCATCATTTTCTTCTTTAGCCACAATTCAAGGAAAGTAAAGTTTTACCCCAGATACTTGATGGGCAATTGGCTCATTGTATGCATGTTTGTATAATAAAAACTGTATTTGTAACCACTTCTTGTGTACAAAGGTATATCGAGAAGATATATGGGAAAATTCAAAAAGCATAATGCATTGTTCCTGTATTAGTTATCTATTGTTGCATAACAGGTTACCCCAAAACTTAGTGGCTTAAAACCATGATTGGCATTTATTATCTCACACAGATTCTGTGGGTAAGGAATGTGCAGCTTAACTTGGAATGGGTGGGGGGTGTCATAGTCCGGAATCTGTCTTGGGTGGCAGTCAAGAGGGCAGCTGGCGCTATAATCATCTGAAGGTTTGACCTGGCTGGAGGATCAGGTTCCAAGATGGCGCACTCATCACATGGACCTCTCCATGTGGCTGTGTAAGTGTCCTCATGACATACCATTTGGCTTCCCTCAGAGTGAGTGATCCAAGAGCAGGAGGCTGAAAGCACAACGTCTTTATGGCAGAGGCTCAGAAGTCACATGCTGTCATTTTCACAATATCTTACTGGTTACACAGGTCATCCTATTTAATGTAGGAAGGGACTACATAAGGAATGAATAACAGGGGGATCCCCATCCCATCGTGGGAAGCCATTTGGATACTGGCTACCACAGTTCCTATCACTTTCTCTAGTCTCATCATGAAGAAAAACAAAGCTCATGAAAAGGGAATAAATCTAGGTGGCAGCAATCCATGATGTGTCACATGGCAGGGGCTGTCTTTTCTGAACTGAGTTGATGCATTACAGGCCACGCTGGGAATGTCCAAGGCTTGGAAATCAACCAGATCCTCAGGAAGTATTAATTCAAGAAGGTCTCATTCTCTGGTAATAAAGGCTCAGAGGAAGGGTAATCATTTATTCATTGAACAAAATTCACTGAGTTCCTACTCATTGCTGGGTACCAGGCTAGTTCTCTAGACCCTTAGATAAATGTGGAGCTCACACTGCAAAGAGGAAATCAAACATGTGAACACATCACTCCAGTGTAATACGGTGAGTGCACAAATGTTATGTACTGATGGACATCAGTGAGTTCACTGATGATATAGTGAGTACATGTGCTTCCTACATAAGACTGGAGCGAGCTGCTAACCCAGTGGGGCCTGGGTAGGTGTCAGGAAAAATCTTTCTGGAAGAAGTGAACTAATCTCACCTTAACTGATAACTTAGAATTAGCCAGGGGTTCGGACCAGTTGAGACAGCCTGAGAAAAGTTGCAAAGATGAGAAATGGCATGGAGTATGTAAGGGAATGAAGTTCGCAGCATTGACAAATAAAGTGGGAATTTGTGGGACAAGGAAATGGAGAAGCAGGCAGGGCCACTCAGGGCCAGACCATGAAAGGCCACACTGGGGAGTTGGGTCTCTCAGACCACAGACAATGGGAATTCTTTGACTTTTATTGTCAAGAAGAGTGGGTGGTTAAGTTCACATTTTAGATAGATCATCAGAGCAGTTTTCCATAGGAAGAATTTGAGCAAACAAGACTAGAGAGAGTTAGACTAATTAGAAAACCACTTGCTGAAGATACAAATGGGGTGATAGGACTAGCAGTAGGACAGTAGCAACAGGCAGAGAGATGAAAAGATATATCTGTCAATTAATAATGCATGCAATTTTAGGGACAGCCAGCAAAAGACAATAGGCATATTTTCTGGTAGTAAGGTAAAATATAGTAAGGTAGTGTGGTAAAGGAAATCATTCTGGTGGCCTGTATTACAAGGGCAAGACACGGGATCTTTCAGAGCTGGTCACCTCCATTACAGGATGCCTGGTTTGCTAACCTATGTATCTGTGTGGAAAGGGCTCAGGTGTGACTGGTTCTTTTCAGATCCACCTGGTAAATTTTGATCTCTTGTTTCTATTTATTTATTTATTTATTTTGGCCACGTAGCTTGTGGGATCTTCCCTGACCAGGGATCAAACCCGTGCCCCCTGCAGTGGAAGTGTGGAGTCTTAACCACTGAACTGCCGGGGAAGTCCATCAATCTCTTGTCTCTTCATCATATTTTGTATACTTTCTTTTTTTATATATAAATTTATTCATTTATTTTAGTTTTGGCTACGTTGGGTCTTCGTTGCTGCTGTGGTGAGCAGGGGCTACTCTTCGTTGCGGTGCGCAGGCTTCTCATTGTGGTGGCTTCTCTTGTTGCGGAGCACGGGCTCTAGGCACGCAGGCTCAGCAGTTGTGGCACGTGGGCTCAGTAGTTGTGGCACACAGGCTTAGTTGCTCCGCGGCATGCGGGATCTTCCTGGACCAGGGCTCGAACCCGTGTCCCCTGCATTGTCAGGAGGATTCTTAACCACTGTGCCACAAGGGAAGTCCCTATACTTTCTTTTATTAAAATATATTAAACACACCCACTTCACATTATTTCTGATCATTTTCACATCTACTCGCTTTGCAAGTCTAATTCTGTGCTTTGCTTTTTAGTGCTGACTTTTGTTTCTAAAGACTTGTTTTTGCTTATTTTTTTAAAATTATGAACTCATGTTCTTGGAAGTTTAGCTATGGGAATTCTTTGAGTCCACTGTTTTAATTGTGTTTCTCTAAAGAGTATTTGCATTTGCCTCTGCCAGCCTCGCAGGGGCACTACCAACCCAAGACTACTCTAAATTTTCTACAGCCAAACAGGCAGAGGGAATTTGGCCCCAAACCCTAGTGATAGCAGGCTTGTGGTTAGAAATTATAAGTGGAAATTTCCTCCAATTCACTGAAAGGCAAGCTTGAGACAGGATGTATCTCCAATATATGTCTCCCAGATTTCCATCCGCAGGTAAGTTTCTTCTACTTGTCCACTTTAGGGGTGCTACATTTATGCAGGAACTCTGACTCGGCCCCCTTTTCCTGTTTGAGGCCCAGGCTCTGTCTCCTGTCCCTGTGCCTTTGTCCCATTAAAACCCAGGAAATAAGCCCCAAGTTTTACCCCATACCTCCAGGGCAAACTCTGGCTCCAGCTCTACCTTGCTCTTTTGGATTTGAACTTTCATGAGGTTTCTAGAAAAATCCTGAAAAATTATTTTACTTTCTCTGAGCTTCACCATGCATTATAAAAGATGCGAGAGGTTGAGTTTTTATACAGCATTTTTAGGTGTGCTGTACTGGGA
Organism: Balaenoptera borealis; assembly: GCF_965194805.1. NCBI lineage: Eukaryota > Metazoa > Chordata > Mammalia > Artiodactyla > Balaenopteridae > Balaenoptera > Balaenoptera borealis. The sequence continues at coordinate 14,651,157 of NC_138867.1, forward strand.
GAGGTCCCTCTGAACATCTAAACTGCCACTTTGCAGAAATTGGAAGTGAGAGCTACAGTCTTATATCATCACAAGGAAGATCAATCATTTACTTATGCCTTATGTTTGAGATGATCAATCAAGAAAGAAGACAGTTGCTAAACCAAAAAGATGCATGCACCCCAGTGTTCACTGCAGCGCTATTTACAATAGCCAAGACACAGAAGCAACCTAAATACCCATCGACAGATGAATGGATAAAGATGTGATATATATATACAATGGAATATTACTCCGCCATAAAAAGAATGAAATAATTCCATTTGCAGCAACATGGATGGACCTAGAAATTATCATAATAAGTGAAGTCAGACAGAGAAAGACAAATATCGTATATCACTTATATGTGGAATCTAAAAAAAATTATACAAATGGACTTATTTACAAAAGAGAAGCAGACTCACAGACATAGAAAACAAACTTATGATTACCAAAGGGGTAAAGGGAGCAGGGGAGGAGGGATAAATTAGGAGTTTAGGATTAACATATAAACATGACTATATATAATATAGATAAACAACAAGGACCTACTATATGGAACAGGGAACTAAATTCAGTATATTATAATAACCTAAAATGGAAAAGAATCTGAAAAAGAATATATATATGTATAACTGAATCACTGCTGTACACCTGAAACTAACACAGTATTGTAAATCAACTATACTTCAATAAAAAAATCAATTAATTAATTAATTAAAAGAAGAAAGAAAGAAGACAGTTGGAATAAAAGAGTTAAGGAAGCCAAGTTGTCATTTGTTCCACATGGTCGACCACAAAGGGACATAAATGAGGTCCAGAGACAGTCCATAATTCTGTGTTATTAGAAAGCAATAAAGTGTCAAAGGGTGAGACCATTGCTCAATGTCTTGCACAAACAAAAAACAACAGACCACAAAGCCGAATTTATTACTTCATTAAGTAAGGAGAGTTACGCTGGGTGGGCACAGTCTCTCTGAGAAGAGCGGGTAAGTGTCCTGACATAGGCTAGTATCTGGGATGTGTGGACCTCAGGGGTCGGTGGGCTTTCAGAAGCAGGTGTGTGGATACCTCAGCTGGAGAAGCAGAGCTACTCAGGTGAGACTTGTCGATGGGTTCACTTTCTAAAGTCTGTTTATTGGAGCGCATCCAATAGTGCCTATTGGCTGATTTTCCAAAGCAAAAGGCTGGTGCTGACTAGTTGGCTTTCAGAAGCACGTTCCCTGGGATGAGTCGCTGATTGATTAAATAGTTTTAAAACTAGTTCTGATGGCTCCATGGTATAAAATTCTCTCTCTTTTTTTTTTAGTAAGCTGTTTTAAAATCCATTTTGGCGGCTACTTATCACCACGACTACAGAATAATTAGTCCTTTCCTAGGCATATGAGAATTTTTCAGTTGGCAAAAAAAAATGTCATCGACTAAAATATGCAATAATTTGTAGACCCAAATCTAAATTTTCAGATAAGACAAAAATCCTCAAATTAGGATTAACCTACCAACAGCCTCAATTAACCACATATGTGTACATATGGACACATTCATTCTGTGTGAAAGACACAGTGACAAGAAAATGTGATGTCTTTGGGCTGATTCAGTCTTTCACGTCTTCTGCAACAGCATCACGGTACAATTCAAGTAATACTCAGGAAATTCACCTTGTTCACAAGTCGTAAAACAAAGTCCTCAATCACAAAGTAAGATTTTGGTCAATGTCACAAGATCTACGCAGTAAAGAAAGGAGCCATGCAGCCTAGAAGATTTTAAAACAAGTATAAAGTCAAAAATAATTATGCTCAATACTTAATGAACTAGGAAAAAAAACCTCAAACACCGAATTTCCTGATGATTTTAATTAATACCAATTACATACAAATTAAAATATATTGAGATATCTCCAATTCAAGATCTGAGAGCACTTATCTTGGCATCACATTTCACTCAGCACATGACAGTATAGTGGTTCAGAGCGCAGCCCAGGTGCCTGACTACCTAGACCACAGCTCGGCTCTGTAAGTGCCTCAGTTTCCCCATCTGCTGTTATGGGCTGAATTGCATCCCTCCAAAATTCAGATGTTGATGTCCTAACACCCAGTACCTTAGCATGGGACTATATTTGGAGATAACGTCTTTTCAAAAGCAGTTATGGTTAAATGAAGTCATTAAGGTGGGCCCCAATCCAATATGACTTGTCCCTATAAGAAGAGGAGACTAAGACACAGGTATGCCCAGAGGGAAGACCATGTGTGGACACAGTGAGGAGGCGGCCATCTACAACCCAAGGAGAGACACCTCAGGAGAAACCAACCCAGCTGATTCACTGATCTTAGACTTCCAGCCTCCAGAACTGTGAGGAAATAAATTTCCATTGTTTAAGCCATCCGGGCTGTAGTATTTTGTTATGGCAGCCCTAGGGAGCTAATACATCTACTAAAGAGGATAGTACTGAATCCCCATCATAGGGTAGTTGTGAGGATAAAAGAAATTAACCATTTATTTTATTAATTATTAAAATAATAAATGTAAAGTAATAATAGTGACTATCATTTCCTGACCACTTACTGTATGCTCTAGCACTGAGACCAAAGACTGGTGGGAACTTCCCTGGTGGTCAAGTGGTTAAGAGTCTGCACTTCCACTGCAGGGGGCACGGGTTCCATCCCTGGTCAGGAACTAAGATGTCACATGCTGCACGGCAGGGCCAAAAAAAAAAAAAAAAGACCAAAGCTTGGGAATTGCTCAATGTACTTACTGTGTATTTTTGCTTTTTAAAGAAAAAAAAAATCAAGATTTCTTAGTGAGAACAGGATGTTATTCTAACAATAATTTTGGATTTGATTTTAAATATTAAGTACAGGCGGCTCACCTTGCTTCCAAACTCATCCTCTGAGTGGCAGCCAGGTGTAGTTTTTGATCAGCACGTGGATAAACTGTAGTTTGAGGAATGAAAAGAATTCATTTAGCCTCATGCAGGGGAATCAATGCTATACGATGTGTCAGGCAATAATTCACTGACTTAAATGAGATGATTGGTTTTGACCCACGCTTCCCCCCTTTAGATGCCCTAACCTCTTTACTTGGAGTGGTAGGGAATTGGCTATAAATTTTTAAGTGCTGCCAGAAGAGACTTACTATTTCAATGGGAGGAAGAGACAGCTGGAATAAAAGCATGGTTTAGGAAGAGGCAGAAAAGATGCAGGAAGGCCAGGCAGTAAATTTGCACAGGGGAGGCAGGGAGTGAAGACAGGAAGATTGGGTACCTTGAGCACGAGGCCGTGACTTGAGAAGTTTCATGCAGATTATGATGTGGTGATAAGTAAGCACGTTTGGTAGAGGGATTTTAGCATGGAGATGTGGGAATAACTGAGAAGCAAATAGTCTTTAAGATGTTCCTAGAAACCCTGGAAACTTCCTCAGTGGTGTGAAGGGGTTATGTGGCCAAGTGGCCTCGGAAGGAAATTCCCTACAGCTCTCCCTCTGGTCCTGTAGGAGGACCACGCGCAATGGAACCCAGAACTCCGTGGAAGTCGACCAAAAACAGATGGGCCGAGCTCTGCTCCAATCCAATCCTGGACCGGGGAGGAATTATTAAGGTAAAATGTAATAATACATATGAGTCGGGGAGAAAGGCAAGTTTGGATTTCAGAAGACTTCAGAAGCCCAGATTCTGTGTTTCAGGGACATGCAGTCACTTGAAAGAGACGAACGCATATAGGCTAGTGGAAGTCCCAGTGACTTTGCTTTAATGACCAGTTAAGAATCACATATAATAAGGACATAGCAAGTATTTATGTAGAATGAGTGATTTCAAATGTTTTTTTAAATTTTAACAACTTGAACAGTTCCATGTTCTTCCATATCCTAGTCAAATATTTTGTGATTAATATATGAACATAAATTTCAGCCCTGCCTCTTAACCAAATAATCATAAATTCCATATTTATTGCAATGGGTGATTGGATTCTTGGACATTCTTTGTCTCATTGTCTGCCCCGCTCATACTCCTCCTCTACCCGCCCCCCAAGAGGACTGCCCACAAATTTACAGCAAATCATCTGCCAGGAACTGAACCAACTCCTTAGTCTGTGGGTTATTTTCTGTATGTTCTTATGGTACCGTTAGTTTAACTCAATATGTTAATTCGTTAGGCATGTGCCCAACTTTGATCAATTTTTCCCACAAAAGCCTAAGTGCCACAAAATTAAAAGACAAAAATAAACACAAAAATATTTCCTCCCCTCCAAGTTAGCTAACCTGATATGAAATTGCCCCAAGTAACATTTCCTGGTATGAGGTGTTTCAAATATGTTGAGAGTTTTTTAAAAAATGTTAAATAGCCTTGCTTTCATCCTGCATTATGGAGTCATGGTGGGAGGGGATGGGGGCTAGACTTTAACTGTTAACCAGGAATATTCTTGATAGTACAATTTGGTTTTGTACACATGCAATTACTAGCTGAGTCCTTTTTGCAGATTTATGAGGAGAACTCCTGAAAAGACAGGGGTTCTTTGCCAAGCTGTTAAGTTTACGGTTGTCAAAGTAACTGTCATTTTGATTTGTAAATAAAACCAAAATGATAAAGACATCACTGAAAAAAAAATTTTTTTCTTGGGCTTATGGTGACATAAAGAATAAGCTTGATCATTTGCTGACTCACTTGATTATATTAGCTGATTCGAACTTTTCAAATTCATTAAACCAGTTGTTTGAATTGACTGCTAATTCAGTTTAGAAAAAGAACAAGTTAGCCCTGTAGGTAGGGCTTAAATTGCTGCTCTGAATCCTGCCTTTGCCTTCCAAGAAAGGTAGCTTATAGGCCTATGATTCATCAGCGGTTATAATTTCTTTTTTTTTATTTTTTATTTTATGGAAGTGTAGTTGATTTACAATGTTGTGTTAATTTCTGCTGTACAGCAAAGTGATTCAGTTATACCTACATATATTCTTTTTCGTATTTTTCATACGGCTTATCACAGGATATTGAATATAGTTCCCTGTGCTCTATGGTAGGACCTTGTTGTTTACCCACCCTATGTACAATAGTTTGCATCTGCTCACCCCAAGCTCTGACTGCGGTTACAATTTCTATTTTTTTGCCTTCTCAGCCATCTCCCACAACCCAGGTAAACCGCATGTAATCAATGAAGAGTCATTACGTTGTAATCAGTAGTTATGTCATAAACTGCTCTGAGACACTGCAGCCAGCAAGCCAGGATGGGAATAAAAATGGAAAATCAGGAAATAAAGGTGTCAGTTTCCAGAAGGGTGAGAGAGGCCTCCCTACTGTTTCGGCTCCATGACGGAAATTGTTATTACCCAGATGGATATTAAGGAACAGCAGGAAAGCGGACTGGCATTGCTACAAATTAATGCACACAGCAATGGGGAGTGTTCATTTGTTATCAATGTAACTGCATGAAAGTTACCAACATAATTTCCTCTGACAAGTGATTGATTCAAACAAACTAAGAAGCCTCTGTGGTTAGTTATCAGACATCTGCAACCTGTTTTTTCCTTCTCTCCCCCAATCTGCAGGTATTGCAGGCTGGTTGGAATACATTCATGGTATGCAAAGGGAAACCTGTGATTTGCTGAGTCATAGCCTCTTGTATAAACACAGCAAGGTTCATTATCACTTACAGAAAGTGTCTCCAATGGGGTGACAACTCATGTTATCGATAGTGTTTTCTAAAGATCCAGAAACGAAATGAGCTGGGCTTGGTATTTGAAAACACATTGCAGACAGACCTGGGAGAATTAGTATAGGCCGCGGAATTATCTCAGCTTCCTAATGGTGCTAACATTTATTTTTACTTAATCGCAGAGAATGACAACTGGGAGAGGAAGTCGGTAAGTATAAAAGAATGAAATTTGCCAGATAGAGAGAATTCTACATCCTGACCAATTTCAGGCTCCCTTGGGAGACCTTTATGTCAGCACTTAGAGAGGAAAGGAGCAGGAGGCACCATCTTCCTTTGGCTCTTTTGTTGATCCCTTTATTTGCTGTTTGGGCCCCAGACTAAGCCATGAGTCATTCCTGGTAGAAAGTGAGTGGGTGAGGGGGGGAGCGGAAATGGAAGTAGTCGTCTCATCTATTTGCAAAAGGCTAAATATAATTGAAGCTAATATTATTAGCGCGCATCAACTCTCGAATTTTTTTAAAGATCCATTTGTTTGATATGTACATTTTCATAAAAGCTTTTGCACGACTTTGATGCTTTTAACTTTCACTCTATTAACTGAAAGTGGTCAGGAAGAAAATGATCGTGCCTGAGCGGCAGCGGTTTCTTGTTTAAAGATCTCTACTGATCTCTGACATAGACCACCAGAGTCATGTTATTTTTCAGGGTGATGCTACGATTCCAACTAAACAGGACTGAACACTTTATTCTTAGCCCCTCCCTGATATGCCTACATTCAGAAACACGGAGGAAATGGTTTGACAATTTAAAAAAATTTTATTGCCGATCTACCAACAGTTACACCTTTGTCTTCACAATTCAAGAAACCTCTTATCTTTTCTTTCTTTTTTCCCAGCCCTCCCGAATGTACACCACCCGGTTGCGATGATATATGGAATGCATGGCACAGTACCCAGTAAATATACATGCTCAAATACTGCTAGCTGTTCTCCTTAAATGGTCAGAGCCTATGTCTCGCTAACGCGGCTAAGGCGTATGACTGAGGACTGATTGGTTTTGAGATCAGACCAGAATTAGGCCAAGCGAATGAGCAAACAGTTGATTGGCTCCAGCATGGCAAAGAATGAACAGTCTGTGGATTCAGACTGAACTTGAACACCACATTGAGCACTGAACGTGACTTTGTTACTCCAGCTCTCTGAGTTTCTGTTCCATCTTCTGTAAAACGTGATAAATAATATGTTACAGGATATTTTTGAGGATAAAAATTGAAATATACAAATCAAATATTGAAATTAAAATATATTAAAACCCCTAGTGCAGTATCTGGCACCTAGTAAGTACTCAAAATGTTTTTAATTTAAGGGAACACATACTTTGGTAATAAAATCATTAGAAAGAAAGAACAACAGTAATGTTTTCAGTGCACATGTCATAGAAACTTCTCTTCTTGAAGGCGGCAGGTGGTACGTCCCTCCAGTAGAGCAACTGGATTTCATGCAGATGTGTTCTGCCAATTTCACTATTTGAACAGGGTAGAAAAGAGAGGAAAATGGCCATCCATTCAAGAAAGGGGGAAAGGAAAGGACTTTTAAGTGTCAAAACGCATTCTCAAATAAACCATGTGCTTACAGCAGGTCAAGTGAATGTAGGCTACGTATTTACAAATGCCCCTGCCGAGGCCAGGTGTAGATCTCTAGGGATGAAATCATGCCCTCTAAATTTCTTGCTTAAGTCACTCTTAACTTGGCTACAGACACAAGTAAAAACAAGCTGATGAGAACTTGAAGTCCAAGAGCCTGCTGGATCAACATGTTTTCCAAACGGCTGGAAAATCTGCAATAATTCTGTTACCGAATGCAGATTTGGCTGCTTGCCACTCAATAGCCAATAAATCAAATCGAAGGGCAAGCTTAGGTAGAGAAGGAAGGTACTTTATTCAGAAAAACCGGCAACCTGGGGAGATGGTGAATTTATATCCAGAGACCAACTCTGAAGATTTTGCTCAGCCATGACAATTTTTAAAGGGAAAAATGGGAAACAGGCTCAGTTAATCATTAAGGCAGGAGGTCAGATTCTTGGTTATCTTTCCATTGAGTTTAGACCTGCAGACTTCTCCCCATCTTCCTTGGGACACTGTCTTGCTCTCATGGTCCACCTGCAGTTGGATGTTCTCTCACCCGCATGGTCTGCCTGCTCCCATGAGGTCCACCTGCAAATTTACTAAGGGGAAGCTAGGGGTAGAGGGTCAGTCAGTAGTTAATTAAGTCATTAATTTAATTCTTCTTAATTCTACTTAATTCTTCATTCTTACTTCTCCTAATCCAGGAAAGGAATCAACAGGTTAGGTAAGGTGTTGTGTATATTTAGTAAAGCAGAAATCAAGAGCTAAGTTAAGTGTTACCTAATGATGTCATCTTTATGATTAAGGTCCAAAGAAAAATTGATACCAATTTAGTCATGGGGTCACCTTGACTAATCACCAAAGGTCACCATGTAAGGAGAAGACACTCCTTTCCTAATTCAGCCACATAACCTCAAAAATGAATATTTGAATTAAAATGACTTCAAACATGAACCTGGAAGCTCAAGTTCATATTTGGGCTCAGGGAACTGTTCAAATGAAGACCATACCTGTTATGTGTCAAATGTTTGCACTCTCTGGCTGATTTCTAAATTCATTCATTGGCTACGACACCCTAAGAAAGCAAACTTAAGTGAGCTGGAATATGGAGGGTAGCTGAGGATTTTGGAAAGAAAATATTGCCTGAGGATAGAGAGGAGAAGAGGAGAGTAAGGCACAGTCTTCTTAACCTCTCAGGAGGCCACTGTCACGTCCTCAGCATGGCTGCCCAGAGAGCAGTGAGGGAACAAGAGCCTCTCACGACTTCACTGGGGAGGAGAAACAAGGTAAAGAAAAGCACTCAAGAACAGAGGAAACCCGGCTGCTACAGGGGACGCGGGCCACCAGGGACGTCTTACTTTGTCCAGGCACTTCTGTGATTTCCCATGGGTGTGACACACACCCACCCGCCTCTTTCCCTTCAACAAACATCATTAAGCACATAGTGTGTGCCAGGGAGCGCTAGGCGCTATGGGTGATCACAGTGGATGAAGGAAAGGTCTGATCTGTACCAAAGTTCAGCTCCAGGAACTACACAACACTCACACACCTGGATGCCATCACATCCTAAAGAAATCCCGTCTTACCGAGCAGAGTCCAGAATCCTAGTGGCAAAAATTCTGTTCCTTTGAGGATTTTGAGCTCCTCGAAGACAATGACTATTTTCCATCCCCTGAGCCCAGTGCCCCTCTCATAACGTGTATTCAGAGTATATTGTGAATAAATTAATTAATGTTTGAGTGGATATTTCAATGGACAATCTTAAAATTTTTATAATTACAAAATACATCACATCGAGTGTATTTATAAAAAATACTGTAATTTATATTTATTTATCACGTTTATTATTTAAAAAATAATACTATAATAAACAAGATTGGCTCAACAAGTAGAATGTCTGAAGCCCTCTCTATGCATTTCCCGAATTGCCTTCCAATCCTCACTCCCACACTGTAATAACCAATATCATTGAGTAAAACCTTGGTGTCATTTAAGACCCCTACTTCTCTTTTATTCCCAAATTCTACTGGCTACCCTATCTAGTCTTGGTGTGGAAATATACTCCTCCCTCCAAAGGACCTTCCATGGCTCTATTTCTCTTTCCCATTATCTCTTCTAGATTATTGTATTTGCTGTCTTCACCAGCTAAGTCTTTCCTATTCACATTTTGCTAATTAAATGAACTTTCACTATGGTTTTATTTTTGTAGAAGAACAGCCTGAGCAGTGAGATAACTTTTGTGTCTGTCTCAATGCATTTCCAGGATGTTGAAATCATAGTAGCTTCTATCTCTCGGTATATACAGCACACACAAAGGAACTGTGACAATAGACCTCACATTTCTTTTCAGTAATTTGTACAAATGAAAGCAGCTGGCAGTACGGCAACCGTTATTATTGATGATCTCCTTGTACAGGGCACTGGGCAAGGGGCTGAGGGGCATCTAAAGATGTGTAAACAAGAACCATCTAGTCTAGGGTTCACACAATGAATTCCTTTAGTTGCAGTGGTGACTAGTTGAAATCTCTGTTATGTTTATGGAGACTAACAGACAGAACTGTTAATCCTCTGTTGTCTCTCTAGACTTTAGCCTTTTAATTAACTGGACGCATTAATGTACTACACACACCTGCTTTATAAATCCACAAATATCGCCATTTTTGAATCCTAGTTCAAAAGGTATTTTGTTTTATCCTAACAATCCTAACAAAAGGTATTTTGTTTTAGCCCATCCCTAACTCTGAAGATAACCAAACAGAGAGCAAAGGCCACTGGCCTTGAGAATGACTCCAAATGCTTCCCCTGACTTCCTTAAGTCTATCACACATCTCCAGGGACACTGATATTACCAACTATTTAAGGGAAACCTTTGAAATGCTTGCCCTCAAAAATTCCAACATAAATAGAGAATACCATAGTCATTTTTCTTCTCTGAAAAAGAATTGATGCCCATTTCCTCGACTGATGACCAATAAATCAGTTACCCTTTCCATCCACACATGACCTATCACAACTTAAATGAGTCAGGTTCTCCAGAGAAGCAAAACCAATAAGATACGTACATAGAGAGAGAGACATTTATTTTAAAGGACTGGCTTTCCTGAATGTAGAGACTGGCAAGTTCAAAGTCTGCAGGGTAGGCGGGCAGGCTGGAGACCCAGGGAAGAGTTGCAATTTGAGTCTAAAGGCAGTCTGCTGGCAGAATTCCCTCTTCCCCCAGGGAGAAGTCCTTCAACTGATTGGATGAGGCCCACCCACCCACATTATGGAGGGTAATTGGCTTTACTTAAAGTCTACTGACTTAAACATTAACCTCTTCTAAAAAATAAATTCACAGAAACATCTAAAATAATGTTTGGCAAAAATCTGGGTACCAGGGACTAGCCAAGTTTAACACAGAAAATTGACCACCACATAACACAAGTGGCTTAACCTCTCAGTAAGAGACACTTACCCAGGGTTGCACAAACTATGGCTGAAAATGTGGCGTCATGTCAGTTGAAACTCAGGCTACTTTTCCAGAAATTATACTCAATTCAGTAATAACCAAAGATGGGCAGGAAACTTCTGCTTTGTTTACCTTGTTTTATTTTATTATAACAAACAGATACTTTATGGTTTACAATGTGAACTTGCATGCACTTTTTAAATGAGTCTCATAAAATAAGACTTCAAGGAAAAGTTTTCCTTTCCATAAACCCCTTTGGGCTAGGCGCCCCAGTCTCTGCCAGAGACAATTCTGCTTAAACTTACTTTTCTTTGCTGTTAGATATATGTTTAAGAAGAATTGCTATGGCGCTTCACCCTGGTCATCTTAAACTCTTGGCCACCTTGAGTAAGTCTTTGTTTCTGCACGCGAGCTTTCTCTAACTGCAGTGAGCGGGGGCTACTCTTCATTGTGGTGCACAGGCTTCTCATTGTGGTGGCTTCTCTTGTTGTGGAGCACGGGCTCTAGGTGCTCGGGCTTCAATAGTTGTGGCACGTGGGCACAGTAGTTGTGGCACACGGGCTTAGTTGCTCGCGGCATGTGGGATCTTCCCAGACTAGGGCTCGAACTCGTGTACCCTGCATTGGTAGGCGGATTCTTAACCACTGCGCCACCAGGGAAGCCCAGGGCTCACTTATTCTTAACCCAAGTAGGCAAAGGAGTTAACCATGTCTGTGAGCACAGAGACCTGAGTCCACAGCTGGCTCTGCATCCGCCCCCTTCCTGACCGCTAGAGACAACACAGAGAGCAGGAAGCAGTGTGAATTGTATAGCAATCCATCACTGAGAAACAAGCTCTGGACCCATGTCTTCAGCAGAAGGAATCTATGAATTAGTGTTTCCAATAAAAACAACAGCATACACATCATTCATCCAACAAATATTTATGGAGCACTTACTATACACTAGTAACACTCTACTAGGTGCGTTGGTTAGTATATGGCTTGTGTTTGGTTCTTGTTCTCAGGAGGTTCGTGGGGATTCAAGCCCACATAAAAGGATGAGGGAGAAGCATCAACAGTGGGCTTCATCCTGAGTGTGTTTGCTACGTGACTGAATTGGATCATACATTGCAAGGCTTAGTGAAAAACCAATTGTATAAAGCCTTTAATTTAAAATGGAAAAACTCAATGATTTCCTCCTACTGGAAATTTAGAGGGGGGAACCCCTATTATCTAATAAATTATCTGCATTAAAATGCATTAGTCATCCATCTTCATACCATCTGCTGACAGCTACATTGCTTATTTAAAAACAGCACAGTACCCTTTGTCTGAGCAGGCCTTTTATGGTTCTCCTGAAAGAAACTCATTACACTCAGCCATAGAGGAAAGAAAACTGCTTTACAATAAATTAGTATGTTATAAATAAAGGAATGCTTTGCATAATATTTTAATTACTATTTTAATTTAAGGCTTAATGCATTGCTGCCCAAAATGTCTATTGCAGAAACCTAAAGAACGTAGACCTTACTGTTGATGGTAAACTCTAGAAAGAAGACCAGCCACAGCATTTATCTTCCTATGCTCTAACTGAATGACAGAGGATTCTAAGGTGCACTTGAACTATCCATAACAAATGGCATTTCCCTCCTTCCTTTGAAAGGTCACTGAGCCAAGCCGTCCTGGAGTCCTCATGGTTAGAAAGGCAGATGCTTCAAAAGGCACATTGGCTCTTGCAAGTATATATTGATATGTTGTATTTGACCCTTTTAGAGCCGTAAGTGTTTCCGTGGTTCTTAGTATAGTGTTTCAGGATATCCAAAAAGCATCATAAAAACTAATTAGTTTTGGATTTGTTTGTTTCAGACAAGTGGGTGATTTCTATATTTGGCTGCCGAAGAGGCATTATTTACAAAATAGAAGAAGCCAATACCCCACAAATGACTCATAACTCCTTCTAGAAGGCGACAGTCCACTCTACTTTCTCTGTGCCCTGGGGGATTGGGAAGGAAAGAAGCTTCTGTAAAAAGAAAGCTGAAGAGCTGCTATATTACACAACATCCCGCCAAGTGACAAGAGGATGGTGGGAAAGGGAATGAGAAGAAGGAATCAGTCAGGTTTAGGGGAAGGAAGAGGGTTTCCCACAGTTGGGAAGTGAGGACTCAGAGGAATGTCGGGAGTGAAGGAGGTGAGCTGTAATTGTGGAAATGGTGATGAAGAAATGACGAATCAACAAAGCCAACTTCAGAAAATGAGAGGTTTGTCTCTCATTTGGAATACCTTCCTCTCTTCCCCCTCCTGGCTCTCATTCTAATCAAGTCCACTGTTTTCCTCTTTCCTTTCTTCTCTCCTCTCCAGTTTCTGTTCCTTTTGTGTGCATGTGGCCAGGTCCCTCCCACAGACACTGCTTAAAGGAGAATCCTGGGTCCACTTCCCGTTTCCTCCATTTAATGGACTTGTGATCTTGGGCAAATCTTTTATCCTCTCTGCACCTCAGTTTCATCTGATATACAATAGGGACACCAGTACATAGCTCGTAAGGCAGGTACATGTAATGCTTTCCCCAGGATTGCTGATGTCCAGCCCAGGGTGGGTGATTCCGTAATTTCTCGGGAGGGGAGTTCATATCCTTGACCCCAATCCCCAAGGCCGACTGCCCGCTTCACCTCAGTATATTCCTCACCTGCTCCAAACCCTCGAGTCCACACTTTTACAGTGAATTCTTCAAGTTCCCAACCTGTCTGACCTTCAGAATCACCTGTAAATCTCCCTCAAAATAGAAATTCCAAGAACCAATTAAATTAGAATCTGTGAAACTACTGAATTGGAATCCCGGGGGCAGAAGGAGAGTGGTGTTGGTCTGTGAGCTGATTCCCATGCTGAGGACAAGGAGAGACAGAAAAAAGAAGCAGCCCGTCCAGACTGGCAAGTGGAGAGTTTAATAAGAAATGGAACTCACATACAAGGCTTGTCTTGGGCATCTGCAAGACCAGTAGATCTCCACACATGCTCACCAGAATGTAAACCTTTATACAGAGGCCTTAACTGGGTGCAGTCACGTGCACAGCCCAGATGGTCTCACCCGCACACTGCTCACTCAAGGCTGCGTCCTTGAAGACAGCTCCCACTATGGGAACGGTGGACAGAACATACGTTCCAAGGACAGGGAAGGAGGTGAGGAGCCTCGGATGACCCAAGTCCAGCTCGTGGGTCAACCAGTGGCCACGTCCTCTCGGCGACCTCCTCCAACAGATGGACTCAGAGGGTCTGCATGCATTTTTTACAGAAGCTTCTCTATCCAATAATTCTGATGTGTCATCAGGCTTGGGCTGCATTCAAGTTCTATTTCCCTGTGAGGAGCATTGGTCCAAATGCCTGCTTTCTGTGTGGCCATGCGTTTTGGTGACCAGTAATGTTCTAGAAGACTCCATGGTGGTTTTCCTCCCCCTGGAGTTGACTGAGTCCTTCTCTTCCCATTTCACTGCCTCACACTTGCGCCCAGCCCTGCCTCTCCCAGAATGTCCAGTCCTCTTCATCCAAGCCCAGCTTTTCCATAAGCCAAGACGACCTTAGCCTCTTAACATATTCTTTCCCCTGGAACTTAGACATCTGATTTCCTAATGTCCAGGTTGCGAATCTGACTATGTGTAGTGATCCCATGCTTAGCTCTTACTCCAAGATCCCACGGCTACTTCCTCCCAAGGCTTCTGTCCTTTGCAGGGCATCAAGAATCCTTCCAGGACTTCCCTGGTGGTGCAGTGGTTAAGAATCCGCCTGCCAGTGCAGGGAACACGGGTTTGAGCCCTGGTCTGAGAAGATTCCACATGCCGCGGAGCAACTAAGCCCGTGCGCCACAACTACTGAACCTGTGCTCTAGAGCCTGCGAGCCACAACTACTGAGCCCGCGAGCCACAACTACTGAAGCCCTCATGCCTAGAGCCCAGGCTCCACAACAAGAGAAGCCACCACAATGAGAAGCCCGTGCACGGCAACGAAGAGTAGCCCCCGCTCGCCACAACTAGAGAAAGCCCGTGTGCAACGAAGACCCAATGCAGCCAAAAATACATAAATGAATAAATAAATTAAAAAAAAAAAGAAGAATCCATCCAATTAGTCATGCAAACCCAGTTTCCCTTTCCTGATGCCATTAGAAATGCCTTTCATCCCTCATCAGGAGCCCATTCTTCAGGCATCTTTAGCCCTTAAAAGCAAATCCAGCCTATCTTGGATTTTCCTGCTCGTGTCGGAAATACAAATGTTTCCTTGGCAAGAGCCTCAGGAAAGGCATGAACAATCCCTGAATAAAGAGGACACGCCGCCCACACAGCTATGGAGCACCTCACTCATTACCCAGACCCGCCTGACTCAGAGTCACTCATTGCCACTGTCACTTCATATCTGTGGATTCCGTGCTTTCATCAATATTCCCTGGGCACTTAAATATATCACACACACACACTGAAGTGAAAGGTAGTGAATCAAGTCACCGTGTGTGTGTGTGTGTGTGTGTCTGTCTGTCTGTCTGTCTGTGCAGTCCTAAGCCTGGTGCCAAAAGGAATTTTCCTGGACTATGAACTATGTCTGTGTTTGTGACAAGGGAGCTGCCTCGGGCACAGCAGCAAGGAGCATGAGTGTGCGGTGGAAGCTGGGGCAAAGCGTGTGGTACCAGGATGTTCTCAGATGCAGGTTCCTACCTATTCAACTGAAAGTAGCTTGAACAATAAGGACATCTATGTCATAAAGCAAGACGACCAGAGGAAGGGTGCTTCCCAGATTGGTGCAGGAGTTCAGTGATAGCGATAAGGCTCTTTCCACCCTTTTACTCTGCACTCCACAGTGTTGGAATGTCCACCCGTGGGACTGCAAGAGCACTGCTGTGTGCCAGGCATCACCTGTCATCACGACCACATCCAGTGAAAAATGCTGGTACTTCCTCCTATGAGTCTCTTTTGATTAGGAAATCAACCTTCCTTAAGATCCCTCACATATGCATACAGCATCCTTTCCTCTTGGGTCCCTTTAGCCAGGACTAGCTTCAAGAGAATCATCAAGAGAATTTAGGAACGTATCTGGCATGTGTATATCATGGTGGAAAGATGGATCTGCCAGGAAATAAGAAGCCATGGGGCAGAGACAGGGATAGGATGGCTGTTGGGTAAACAGCCAACACCGATGTTCCAGGGGTTCAGGACTAGATGAGGAGAAGGATGGAAAAATTCTCCTGCCTGAATCTCGGATGGTCCCTCTTGGTACCACTTTGAAAATTACTGTCTCCACGTATCTAGACATACCTCAGAGGCAAAGGTCCAGATACTCGGGCATCACCATTTGGGGTCACTACTTAAGGACATCAAAGGCATTTTGTATCTTTCCCAGCACCAGGAGAAACCCGGGAAGACTTTATATTCTTAAGTGTATTCAAGAGATAGAAACAAACTCCGTAAAGCTCTGCTTAGCTGGGCCTGCTATAACAAAAATACCATTGACTGATGGCTTAAGCAACAGAAATTCATTTCTCATGCTTCTGGAGGCTGGGAAGTCCCAGGTCAGAGGGCAGCATGGTCAGGTTCCGATGAGAGGTCTCTTCCAGGTTTGCAGGTGGCAGTCTTCTTCCTATGTCCTCACACGGTGGGGAGCAGAGCGGGAGAAAGCAATCTTTCTCAGGTGTCTTATTATAAGGACACTAATCCCATTTGTGAGGGCTCTACCCTCACGACCAAATCACCTCCCAAAGTCCACATCTCCTAACACCATCACTTTGGGGCTTAGGATTTCAACATGAATTTTGGAGGGATACAGACATTCAGTTCATAGCAAAGCCAAAGTGAAACGAGGAGAAACAAGTGGGTGCCAGTGCCTAGACTCACAGCTCAGCTTCTGGTTAGTGGTGGACAAGTTTCCACTGAGGGTAGCTGAGCTGAAGGAAAGAGAGTGAAGTCACCATTACAAAAATGAATTTCACCCTAGTTTTTGTGAAGTCTGCAAATTTATGGATAAGGAGAATTAAGGAATGTCAGCAAGTAATGGCTGAAGCAGGGGCTTAGAAGTCAGAATATGGGCTTGAGTCCAAATTCTGGCCGTGGATCATGGTGTGACCTTGGACAAGGCACTCCGGACAGTGTGGGTCTGTTGGAACCTCGTTTAAACAACGTGTGGCATGTTCTGAGCCAGCAGGGAGAGGAAACAGGGGCTATTCACAGACAGGACACAGGCAAACTCAGGCTGCACAAAAGGTAGAACTATCACACTCATTGACACCAGCGACTACTGGGCAAGACACGACGGTGTTTGGCAATTCTACAAACTTCCATGGTCGTGCTACTTCTACAGAGAGGAGGAGAGGGGGGGTCTCCTGAACTCCACTAGCCCTCCTTGCACACCCCTCCTAGTCTTTCTCTCTCCCTTCCCCTCAGCCCTCATGTTTCTGGTGCTTTTATAGGGTCAGGGGCTGCCCAAGTTTGTTCCCTGAACCCCTGAAGCTCTTTGCCTTCTTGGGACTATAGTCTATGTCCTAACTCTTCTGTAATCTTTGTGCTTCATGAAAACTTACCTCCCCTGCATACCATGGCTTATGGGACTGACATTTCACCTAAATGCTGTCCAGCTAAGATGCTGCTAATTGACTCCGGGTCAAGAAGTACCCCCACACATCCCCTCCCATCACCCATCTCCCAGTTGGTACTTGCACTTTACAGGGGTTTCCTATGTCTACTTGCAAGAGATTCAAATGTGGGAAGATTTCTACTGTCCCTGAAGTCATTAATCTGTTCCATCTGTAGCTCAGGCAAGAGTTCTCTTGGGAAAATATCATTCTTTTGTATCAGAGGCAGTAAAGCCAGAGTGGATGAAAGTGACAGCTCCAATGTCAGGGCATCTGGGTTCAAATCCTGGTTCTATCACTCGTTGACTGTGAACCTGGGCAAGTGAATTAACTCCTCTGTGCCCAAATTTTCACACAAGAAAGAAATAGAGAAAGAGATAAACAGACACAGAAAGGGCAAAAAGGATTACTGTAAATTCCTCTTTGGACTGGTGTAAGAATGTAAGGAGTAGCATGGCCTAAATGTTTGTGTCTCCCCTCCTCTCCATTCATATGTTGAAGCTCCAAGCCCCAGTGTCATGGTATTTAGAGGTGCGGTCTTTGAGAGGTGATTAGGTTTAGATGAGGTCGAGAGAGCGAGGTACCAGTGATGGGATTAGTGTCCTTATAAGAAGAGGAAGAGAGTTCTCTCTGTCTCTCTCTCTGTGTCTCTCTCTCTGTCTCTCCCTCTCCCAGGTGAGGACATAGCCAGGAGGCAGCCATCTGCAAGCCAGGAACAGAGTCCTCCCCAGAACCACTCTGGCACCTTGATCTTGGAACTTCTACTTCCAGAACTGTGAGAAATAAGTGTCTGTTGTTTAAGGTGCCTAGTCTATGGTACTTTGTTATGGCAGCCTGAGCTGACAAAGACAATGAGTTAACGCACAGAAGCAGAACAGAATGAAAGGCGTTGATGTATGGAGAGCACTCATAGGCATCAGTCAGATGCTAAAGCTTTACTGTCAATAACAGCAGGGATGGAGTTTGTTGAATTGATTTTTTTTAATATCGCATCTAAATGTTATTTATCTTGATTACTGAATTTGTTGACGTTGCCTTAAATTTTGTGCCCAAGGTGAGTGCCTTATTCATCTCACCTAGTTCCAGCCCTGGTTACTATTCCCTGACAACTGGTAAACGCTCAGTGATAGTTGTAATTCCTTAAGCTTAAAGGCAACAGTGTATTCATTAATGATATTTTTACAATAAATTTTGTTGAGGGTTATGTTCTAAGTGGTCTGGTGAGGAAATCCATTTACAAATCCCTATTCCTGGTGTTTCTGGGTCACTTCCTTCACACTGTAAATAATAAAAAGGTCAGAATGGCATGAAAATAGCACAAGTTGCACCATACCTGACCCAGAAAGACATATGACCTGAGGTAATGGAACCAGCTGAAATTCAGGTGGAAAACCTTTGGCCAGATCATCAATCTCCATCTGAATCCTCATCATAAATACAGAGCAAAGTCATTATGGTCTTTTTTTTTTTTTCCTGAGTCCCACCCCCCTCATTAGGGCTGACCCTTGCCCTGTCTGAGCTGGGACCTACAGAAAAGATTCTCACTTCATGTTACATCCCAGCCACCCACAACAGACATCACTTCTGAACGTGATGGGCATTGCAACAAACATCGCCGAAGTTCTTTCTCCGCATAATCCCTCTGCATGTCTGCACCCCTTTTCTTTCAGTGAGTTTAAATCACTTTCCAATACCCATCCATCTTTACAACATTCTCAAGAAGAGCATCAGCCAAGAAGAGACATTTCCTCTACTTTATAAGTGAGGACCCTGTGTAAAGGAAACTCACACTTCATCTACTCCATGCCTAATGAGGTGGTCCAAGCTATTCACTGGGGCCATGATTCTTGGTCTTCTGTTCACTAATGCCCCAAGCCCATCTTGCTTTCCTCACTGGTGCTCCTGCCTCAAGGATTCATGTATTTAGAGTTCAGGTAGATCTTTAGCAAAAAGGACCAAACACTTTTAACTGGGAATCCCATTCCCAATGGATAGAGCTCTTCCCAGGAAGTGTGCATCAAAGGGAATCTATATTATAATCATGGCACGACCATGATAATCACGGTGGTCATTGGTCAAGTAAGAAGGAAAGGGAAAGAGTAGAAGTATTGGACATTTGCTAGGGGCCAGGGTGCTGATGCAGTGGGAGTGTATGGGGAAAGAGTCAGACTGTGACATCCACGTGAACAGCACAGAACAGGTCACTAGCACAAGTGAGCCAGCGCTGGCCTCCCATGAACAAAAAAGAACCACCATGGAATTCATCTCTGGCCTAGGAAATAGAATCTTGGTCGAAGATGTATCCTTATCCAGGAGTGTGACTTTCAGGAACTTACAATATTTGGGTCTTTGCTGCTAACTTATAATATGAGGGGTTTAGACTAGACAAGTGGTTTTCTACCTGGGTCCGTCTGATACGTGGAGGTGCCTTAAGGCATCTGTGGGGGGGACCCAAGCCGATGGGGCTCAGGAGCTGCCATGTTGAGGCCAAAGCATTCCCCTCTGATCTGTTTTACATGCTAGGACACCACCTAAGGTTGTGTCTGAATAAAGAGCTCTGTGGTTGATAATAAAACAAAGCAAAACAAAACAAAAACTAGTAGAGTGGATGTTCTCAAATCTTTCTTTCAATGTCATTAGTCAATGGTTTAATAAAAGTTAGTGATATGTTTTACAAATGGACCCTCAGTCAATGCCCTCCAGCAAAGACCTCACAAATAGCACCCTTGAAGAACCTGGGTTTATTATTCGTAGCAGGGAGGGAGGATCCTCACCAGGAGGAACCACGGGGCACATCCATACGGAAGCAGTAGAAGGAAGCTATTCTAGACTTTGGGTTCTGCTTGGGTAATTCTGAGAAGGGAGAGGTGGGTAACGGGAGGGAAGAAGGTCCTAAGGAAACAGGGGTTTGGCCTGGACTGGGTGCTGTCAGAAAGTGGGAGCGTTCTATGGCTGGGTGTCTTCAAAGGCTTACTACAGGGAGGGCAGACTGGAGCAAGGATAAACTGTAACTGGTAAAGAAGCAGCACTCACTCATCTTAGCTGAGAGAGAGAAGGCTTGCTGTTTTCTGGGTGCACAGTGGCCTTTGGGTCTCACTTCATCTTGGTCTCAGAGTGACTTTGTCTGACATTGGCACATCCAGTGTGAGATCCCAGTGTGAGATTGTTTACATGAGCAGAACACAGGGTCTAGCTGTGAGCGTCAGGCCAGCTCCCGCATGTCAGGGACTGCTTTTTATTTTCTTATCTCAATTCAAAGGTTTGTTTTAACTTTGAAAGAAATCCTTAAATCAGCACCTCCCCGCTCAGAGCTCCTCAATACAATCAGGTGCTTCTGTGAATGAGCTGAATAAACATTCGTGTGAAAAATCCTACCCACAGTGTCCTTCCCACCTCCGTCTCCTTACCCACCCAGAGACACCCGAGTGATGCTGAGATTTGTCTGCCTTGTGTTAACATCCCTGAGAAATTCTGGGAGACACCAAAGAAGAATAAACACAGAACAGAAGAGGAGAAGGATGACATGAGATAAAGACATATGTGGGTTTTTTCATTAACGTGGCTCATTGCATCAAAAAGCCAGACAGAATGAATGTTGCCTGTTTTTCCATCAGGTGGTGATTGGCCAGTGGCTACGTGAGCATCAAGGTGAATTCCTCTGTAATGAAATAATTTGGAAGGTATGCGTGCCCCCTTAAAGGAAAATGGGACTGAAATGAAGATGGTCAATAGACACAATTATTTAGAGGTGAAAGGGAGAAGATGTAGAGATAAATGATATTTGAGCTGTTAGAATATATGTGGAAAAATTAGTGAATAAATCAGCTAAAACCGCACTCACATACATACATGAACATACATGCTTTACTTGCTTCCTTTTTTTTTTTTTTTTGAGTTATCTACAATTTTCTGGCAGGTATAGAGTTACTTAATAGACTAAATTATTAGTAGGAAAATGGCATTGGGAACGTTCTATGTTCCTGGTCTAGACTGTCCTCATTCTTGGTCAGTGCTGGCAGGACTGTGTTATATATCTTAAGATAAGAATGGCAATGGTTCAGAGGAAGGGACCCTGACCAAGGAATCAAAGATTCATGCTCCAGTCCCACAGTTGACCAGGAGTGTGATTTGGGCAGAGCACTTAGCCTCTGTGGGATTCTAGTTTCCTTTGTTATCTAATGGCAGATTTGGACAAAAATTTCTTTAAGTCCCTTCTAGCTGAAATGTGCAATGATTACATGACCCACGCCTTCTCTGCATCAGAAATAGGTACCTTCCTCTGTGGTGGGCTGACCCCTCAGGCACGAGATCTACAGTTTGGGCTCCAAAATAAGTATAGTGAGCACTTACTGGTTTTGGCCTTTTAGCATCTGTATTAGTCAGGGTTCTCCAGAGAAGTGGAACCAATAGGACATATCTAGATATGTATATTAGAGGAGATTTATTACAGGAATTGGCTAACACACTTACAGAAGTTGAGAAGTCCCACAATCTGCCAGCTGCAACTGGAGAACCAGGAAAGCTGGTGGAATAATTCAGTCTGAGACTGAAGGCTGAGAACCAGGAGGCTGCATGTCCCAGCTCTAGAAAAGTGAGGAAATTCATCTTCTGCTTTTTTGTTCTTTTCCAGCCCTTAGCGGATTGGATGATGCCCGCCCACACTGGTGAGGACAGATCTTCTTCACTCAGTCTACTGATTCAAAAGCTCATCTCTTCCAGAAACACCCTCAAGAGCCACACCCAGAAATAATGTTGACCAGCTCTCTGGGCTCCCATCAGCCCAGTCTAGTTGCCACATAAAATTAACCATCACAGCATCCGTCACACCATGTTCAATAATCTCTATTTGAAAGCCCCAATTTTGTTTGAGGATTCACACACACACACACCTTTAGCAGTCCAGGTGGTTTGGATGAGTGCCCACTTCCCCTGCAAACCAATCAGAATAATTTCATCATTTTGGTCACCATGCTTGACTGTTCTGTACGAGTACCTAACTCAGGTTTGTTCAGTCAAAGTGAACCTTCCAGCTTGAGAGGTGGCCTGGGAAGAAGATTCCACCTGGGAGGATAGGAGTCTGAACAAGTTTCTAGAGCTCATTACCAGCCTATAAGAGATCTGAGGGAGAAAAGAACATATTAAGTTCTGTGGACTCTATAGGGAAAAGGACCTAGTTTCCCCAACAGAAGAAAATAGAGCAGAGAGAGAGAGAGGGAGGGAGGGAAGGAGTAGACAGCTAAAAAGAGATCTAAAAAACTTATTACCCAAGCAGGTGTATGGAACTAATTTGGATACTGATTCAAATATGTAAAACATTCAAGGAAATGTGAACTGACAGGATGTTTGACAATATTAATAAATTATTGTTAAAAATTTTAGATGTGACAATGATAGTGCAGGTATTTTTTAAGGGAATCTTTGTCCTTTAGAGATTCATACTGAAATATCTACATATGAAATAACATCTGGGACTTGTTTCAAAATAACTTGGGGGGCTTCCCTGGTGGCGCAGTGGTTGAGAATCTGCCTGCCACTGCAGGGGACACGGGTTCGAGCCCTGGGCCAGGAAGATCCCACATGCCGCGGAGCAGCTGGGCCCGTGAGCCACAACTACTGAGCCTGCGCGTCTGGAGCCTGTGCTCCGCAACAAGAGAGGCCCGCGCACCGCGATGAAGAGTGGCCCCCACTTGCTGCAACTAGAGAAAGCCCTTGCACAGAAACGAAGACCCAACACAGCCATAAATAAATAAATAAATAAATAAAATTTAAAAAAAGATAATAACTTGGGGTGGGGAGGGGATAGATGAAACAAGATTTTCTGGGTGTGGATGACTGTTGAAGCGGGTGATGGGAAACCAGGGTTCATTAGATCATTCTCCCTACTTTTAGATATACTTGAAAATGTGCATAAAACAATTTTTAAATAAAATCACATATATGGTTTCTAAACACAAAAATTCCACTTTTGAGAAATGACACAAATTATAGACAAAGATGTCTATTTTAAGATTATTTGTAATGGAAAAAAACTAAATGTTGAACCACAGGTTAAGTAGATTACAGTAATTCCTTTCAATATAATGATATGCACCCTTCAGTTATGTCTAGGAATAGTTTTTAAAGACATGGGATATATTTATATAATATTAACTGAAATATATATCGAGATTATAATATTATCTCAAATAAGTGAAATGTATATCACATGAAAGATTGTATTTATTTCTAAAGAGGCTCATTACCATGATTTTTATTGAGGGGCATATGACCTTGTTTAAAGGGCAGGTTCTAGAGGGAGTTGGAGCCTCAGCTCAGCCACATACTAGATGTGACCTTGAGCAAATCACTTTACCTCCATGTTCTAATCTCTTAAATGGGTATAATCGTGGTACCTGTCTCAGAGGTTGTAAGATTTAAGTACACTGATTTATTTAAAACCCCCACAACAATGCTGCCACATAGTAAGTGCTTTACAAATGTTGGCTGTTACTACCGTTCACAGTATAGTGCATATAATACATGCTGATACTGGTTGCCTGAAAATTGACGCTTTATATGGAACGTTCCAAAGCACCGTTGCCATGTTATTCTATTTTATTCTTGTAACAGCACAGTGAGATAAGAAGTCGAATAATAACTATTTTCAAAATGAACACTAAAACTCAGTTGCAGAGAGTCGAAGGAACTTTCCTGAAGTGCCCCTGGTGATCTGCTAGAGGTCACAAATCATGCACCTTGGTCTCCTGGCTTCTGCTCTGCCAAAGACGCCTTTCTGCGAGCCATCAGGTCATCACGTGACGGGCTGCTAGCTGCTGTCCTCCAGGCCCAGACATTATTTTTAATCTCGCTGCTCTGGTAGATAATGGTTCGAAATTCCAGGGCTGGAGCAATGAGGCCTTCCCCCCAGGCTAAGTACTGGGGAGTCAGAGACCATTTTGTGCGCCTGGAGCCTCCGATAACTGACAGCACTCAGCTGCTCCAGCTCGGGTTCATTTCTCTAGCCTGAACTGGCCCTGTCTGGGCACCTCCAGAAGGATGTCCTCACAGCCCATCCAGATTGTGAGGGCCTTTATCTGCATCTCCTGATTAGCATTGTATTTGTATGCAAATAAGTCTCTGCCTTTGTTGCTTGTGGATAAATGGCCACTGCAAACTGGAGCTCTTTTGCTGAAAGGACAGGAAGTGATCTTATAGAATAAGAAGTCAAATTTGTGTATTTTATAGATGTGGAAACTCAGGCTCAGAGTGACCAAATGGATCCCCCAGGGGCATGTTGCTAGTGAGAGCAGCCAGCCCAAATATTGGGATCCCCATAGACCATATTTTTATCTCTACCCTAGAACCTCAGTTGAGCTGGAAAAAACAATCACTGATTAATATCAGTCTATCAGTTACTGTGTGTGTGTGTGTGTGTGTGTGTGTGTGTGTGTGTGTGTGAAAGAGAGAGAGAGAAAGAGAGAGAGAGAGGGGGGTAGAGAGTCGGGGGGGGTGTGGGGTACGGGTTAGGGGTTTTATCCCTAAATCATTGGTTTCCAAATTGTGGGACTCACCTCCTTAAAGCAGAGATTGTGCTCAGTTAACAGTAACTTTAGTCCTTCAATGAACTTCTATTTTTTAAACAAAAGGTATTTTTATTTTTTAAATAAATATAGATGGTTAAATTATTGTCCAATTTTATTTGATAAACAATCTGATTCAACTGCTACCTTTAAATTAGTTAAACAAGGAGGCCGTTAGA
Organism: Balaenoptera borealis; assembly: GCF_965194805.1. NCBI lineage: Eukaryota > Metazoa > Chordata > Mammalia > Artiodactyla > Balaenopteridae > Balaenoptera > Balaenoptera borealis. The sequence goes on from NC_138867.1 coordinate 14,676,209, forward strand.
CAGAGGTGGCACCAATGCCATGGCAGCCTATGTAAGCAAACCATATTCTAAGCGTCAAAGTGCCTCAAGTTTTGAAATCAAAACCTAAAGACAGCCAATCACAAACAGCCATCTGGCTCTAAGCTACAGCCAACCAATAATTTTCTCACTTTGTTTCCGCCTTTTCTGTATAATGTCTCTCCCCAGCTCCTGTCAGTGGAGCATTCCTAACCACTTCCGGTTTGATGTTGCCTGATTCAAATAGGTGTTTGTTCAAATAAACTCTTAAAATTTGTCATGTGCCTTCGTTTATTTTTTGAACAACACTGAAAGTCCAAATACTATCAAACGATTGCCAACAAATATTTTAATGTAGAAAGAGAGGGAACCTCATAATAAAAAAGATTAAGTTTTCTTGCCGTATAAAACAAACCGGTTGAACTGGGTGATGGGGTTGGAGGAACCCAAGGAGACTTTGGGAGATATTGGATATGACTATTGTCTCAATCGTGGTGATCTTTCGCAGATGTTCAAACTCATCAAATTGTCTACAGTAATTATGTGCAGTTCTTTGTTTATCAATTGTACCTCAATAATACTATTTTTTAAAAGGATGGGGAAAAGCAATTGTAAGTCAAAAGGAAAAGATGAAAGAGGGGTTAAAATAGTCATTTGAAGATGAAAAGAAAGGGAATAAGAATCGAGATTGCTTAATAAAAATGTAAATCATAACTGACATCCACACACACACACACACACACACACACAAAGTGGCAAATAACTCATGTTCACCATTCCCAAAAAGCCCAGCAGGGCTAGAAAATGCCTGGGGTCAAAATGCAGGAGCTCGGGCCCAGCCAGGAGCACAGACAGAACCAAACTTCCCCCAGTTCCCTCCTAACAGAGGGAAGTTCAGAAGGAGTTCCTGCCACTGGAAGGGTAGTAACACCACCCAGCGCCCAGGAGAAATCCTTGCTGTTGAGGGCTGTGTAGTTCTTCAGGAGGGGAACTGCCTTTCGGAGGCACAGCTAATACATATTGGTTTGGCCTGACAGCATCCAGCAGAAACTAAGGGGTGAGAATATTTGTAAATGCCTGTCTTTACCCCAAGATATCTTGGTGATCATGGCAACACACTTAGGAGTGAAATACAAATGTGACCCATAGGCTTTAAGTGGCAAGATGGGTGAGAATGTCCCAAGGGCTGTCAGAGTGTGTATGTGGGCCTACAGAGGATGCCCCAGATGATCCAATGTTGTTCACAGGGCCAGACTGGTTCACACAGGCAGGCCGCTATGCTGACGTACCTGGGAGCTTTTGAATTTCTTTTGTACCAGAACGAGGAGGGGAAAGTTGCTTGTGCAAAAGCAAGAGGTGAAGATGAGATGGGGACAACATGGCAGTGCCCTCCCACATCTGCCCACCCACCCAAGTCCAGCCTTCTTGGGGCTAGATTTGAGCCCCAAGAAGGAGGTCTTAGGTCAAAGCATGAGGTAGCTATGTTCAGGGACCGGGGGGCTCCTTACACAGAAGGCACCATTCCATTCACTTTACATACATGATGTCATTTAATTTTGACAGCAATCCCTGAGGTAGGTACAGCTATTGTCCAGAGTTTATAGATATGGAAACCGAGTCACAGAGAGGGTAAGCAACTACCTCAAAGACACACAGTAAGACGTGCAGTCAAGATTCTAATACAGATGGTCAAACTCCTAACCACTGAGCCACACGGCCTCGGCTCCACAGGCAACGATGCTTTGGGGGCCCAGGTGACAGGAGACAACCTGCCCCCATCTTCCCAGGAACCCAGGGACATGAAGCAGAGCAGTATCTTGGAAAGGCCTTGGAGCAGGGACTGCAGTGGCCCCTTGACCAGGAGGGTGGAGCCGACAGGGTGAGGCAGAAGATGCTGCACACCTGGACACACCCAGACACGCCCAGGGTCCGGCAGGCCCCGGGTCTGCCCTGGAGACACCCTGTTGGAGCCAATGGGATTCAAGTTCCCAGCTCTTGAAGGAAATGGTCATGAAGAGGAGAAAGAGAAACCCCGTAGCACTTCCTTCACCCTTCCTCCACACCTAGACCTTATCCTGGCCTGTCCCTCCTGGGTTAAGGTGGTGTCCTCAGTGCCTCAAATTACTGGCATAACACGGAGGGACTTAGCTATTATCAGAAACCCAGCCAACTACATCATCTCAGAAACATACTCAGGACAACCACCAACTTCACTGAGCCCCCATGACGTAGAAACGCCCTCTGGGCTCCCAAACTGGAGTAGGGAAGCTGGCATTTGGTGGGATGGGATCTGTGAAACGAGAAATGGTGGGATGCACTTACTATTAAAAAGAAGCAGCAGCAGGCACATCTCTATTGCTTCCTCGGAGCCCGGGTTTCCCGCCAAGTGTGTCGAATGTGCCTAATTGCAGCCACCAGCAGACCATGGGGTCCCTTGTGGCAGAGGGAGCTGGCAGGAGGCCTCAGGGGAGAGCCAGCCCCACCCTCCCTGGGGACCCAGGTGACAGCGCCATCCAAATCTTGCTGCAATTAGGAGACACCAGCTCCCCCTCTGCAGGCTTCTTTGTGGCCACAAAGAAAACCAGAGCATTATTATTCCTCAGTCATCCTACAAGTTGCTGAGCCTTGAAAGCTCTAACAGAGGTGGCTGCCGGGGCAGCCCACGTTTAATTGCTTCACACATGGATCCCGTTTATGGGGCCTTTGCTCTGTATTTAACGCCACAGCTGGTGATGGATTTTCGCTGTTTGAATGCGCTCCGGTCCTCTGCACACTGCTTTATAACTGATGGGGGAAGATGTCCTCTCTTGGGCAAATTGTATCTGGCCTTTCCAGCCCAGTGGTAATTAATGTTTGTTCTCATCCAATGGGCAGATTCAAAGAAATACAGCTCTCATTAGCTCCCGCTCAATTAAGAAAAATTCTCCTTTGTCTCCATGACTCAAAAACTGCTATCAAGCTGGAGCTGCTTGAATTACACAGCTGGGAGGACCAGGAGGGCATCCTAGCTGCCTGTGGTGCTCCAACCTCATCCCCATCAGCATCCAGACTCCTCCAGTCTCCTCCAGTGCCCCCCACCCCGCCCATTCCACACCCACCTCCTAAGGAACCAGAAGGACGATAATAACTAGATAATAACTAATGTTTGTTGAGTGCTTACCATGTCCTAAACAATGCACATGGATCAGCTCATAAATGATGCACATGAATCAACTCATATATGACTCACATGGAACAGATCATAAATGACACATATGAACCAGCTCTTAAAGGATGAACATGAATTTGCTCATAAATGATGCAGATGAATTAGCTCATTTAGGCATGGTCACATATCTATGATGCCAGGAACTCAAGAGTTGAACAAGAACTTTTTTTCTTTTTAAGACTATATGTTTAGGGGCTTCTCTGGTGGTGCAGTGGTTAAGAATCCGCCTGCTAATGCAGGGGACACGGGTTCGAGCCCTAGGCCGTGAAGATCCCACATGACGCGGAGCAACTAAACCCACACGCCACAACTACTGAGCCTGTGCTCTAGAGCCCGCAAGCCACAACTACTGAAGGCCCTGTGCCACAGCTACTGAAGCCCGTGCAGCTAAAGGCCATGCTCCACAACAAGAGAATCCACTGCAATGAGAAGCCCGTGCACCACAACGAAGAGTAGCCCCCACTCACTGCAACTAGAGAAAGCCCGTGCGCAGCAACAAAGACCCAATGCAGCCATAAAATAAATAAATAAATAAATAAATAATTTTTTTAAAGGCTATATATTTAAATTCTTCCTTAAAGATTGTGTTTGACAGAGCTGGAGGAATCAGGCTCCCAGACTTCAGACTATACTACAAAGCTACAGTAATCAAGACAGTATGGTACTGGCACAAAAACAGAAATATAGATCAATGGAACAGGATAGAAAGCCCAGAGATTAAACCCACACACATATGGTCACCTTATCTTTAATAAAGGAGGCAAGAATATACAGTGGAGAAAAGACAGCCTCTTCAATAAGTGGTGCTGGGAAAACTGGACAGCTACATGTAAAAGAATGAAATTAGAACATTCCCTAACACCATACACAAAAATAAACTCAAAATGGATTAAAGACCTAAATGTAAGGCCAGACACTATCAAACTCTTAGAGGAAAACATAGGCAGAACACTCTATGACATACATCACAGCAAGATCCTTTCTGACCCACCTCCTAGAGAAGTGGAAATAAAACCAAAAATAAACAAAAGGAACCTAATGAAACTTAAAAGCTTTTGCACAGCAAAGGAAACCATAAACAAGACGAAAAGACAACCCTCAGAATGGGAGAAAATAGTTGCAAATGAAGCAACTGACAAACGATTAATCTCCAAAACTTACAAGCAGCTCATGCAGCTCAATATCAAAAAACCAAACAACCCAATCCAAAACTGGGCAGAAGACTTAAACAGACATTTCTCCAAAGAAGATATACAGACAGCCAACAAACACATGAAAGAATGCTCAACATCAGTAATCATTAGAGAAATGCAAATCAAAACTACAATGAGATATCATCTCACACCAGTCAGAATGGCGATCATCAAAAAATCTACAAACAATAAACGCTGGAGAGGGTGTGGAGAAAAGGGAACCCTCTTGCATTGTTGGTGGGAATGTAAATTGATACAGCCACTATGCAGAACAGTATGGAGGTTCCTTCAAAAAGTAAAAATAGAACTACCATACGACCCAGCAATCCCACTACTGGGCATATACCCTGAGAAAACCATAATTCATAAAGAGTCATGTACCACAATGTTCATTGCAGCTCTATTTACAATAGCCAGGACATGGAAGCAACCTAAGTGTCCATCGACAGATGAATGGATAAAGAAGATGTGGCACATATACACAATGGAATATTACTCAGCCATAAAAAGAAATGAAATTGAGTTATTTGTAGTGAGGTGGATGAGACCTAGAGTCTGTCATACAGAGTGAAGTAAGTCAGAAAGAGAATAACAAATACCGTATGCTAACACATATACATGGAATCTAAAAAACAAACCAAAAAAATGGTCATGAAGAACATAGGGGCAGGACAGGAATAAAGACACAGACCTACTAGAGAAGGGACTTGAGGATACGGGGAGCGGGAAGGGTAAGCTAGGACAAAGTGAGAGAGTGGCATGGACATATATACACTACCAAATGTAAAATAGATAGCTAGTGGGAAGCAGCCGCATAGCACAGGGAGATCAGCTCGGTGCTTTGTGACCACCTAGAGGGGTGGGATAGGGAGGGTAGGAGGGAGGGAGATGCAAGAGGGAAGAGATATGGGGATACATGTATACGTATAACTGATTCACTTTGTTATAAAGCAGAAACTAACACACCATTGTAAAGCAATTATACTCCAATAAAGATGTTAAAATAAATAAATAAATAAATAAATAAAATTTAAAAAAAAAAGATTGCGTTTGAAATAAAAACAAAATTTTTACTTTCTCATAGAGAACTTACAAATCTTCTAACATATGTTGGTGGTCTCCAGTGTCAGAATCACTCTTTACAACATAATAACATACTTTCATTCTCTCTACAACTTGGGGTGATATAAACCAAGACTAAATACTCTTTTAATGAATTTGATTTTAGTTTAAATAAGAAGGACTTCTTTCAATTATCCTTCTTTTACCCATTTCTTTTCTTTTCTTTTTTTCAAAATCCATGTATTTTTAAAATAATTTTTATATAATTTTAATAATTTTTTAAATAATTTTTTTATAATTTTTAGTATAGTTGCTTTACAATGTTGTATTAGTTTCCACTGTGCAGCAAAGTGAATCAGGTATACGTATACATATATCCCCTCTTTTTTAGATTTCCTTCCTATTTAGGTCACCACAGAGCATTGAGTAGAGTTCCCTATGTTATACAGTAGGTTCTCATTAGTTATCTATTTTATATATAGTAGTGTATATATGTCAGTCCCAACCTCCCAGCTCATCCCACCACCACTCCCCCAGCCTTGGTAACCATAAGTTTAAGAGTTGAACAAGAACTTGAAAGAGTTCAACTTCTACTCCTGACACCTATGAGCTGAGTGGTCACCAGGAGGCAAGTCACCAGGAGGAGACCTACATTTCTGTAGTTGGTCAAAGCCAAATAGTCATCATGTGAAGCTCTGGTGTTGCTGTCTCCATGGGCCAGTTCCCTTCACTTTGTTCCCTTTCCTCAGGCTACACCCAGGCAGCCGACTCCCAAATGCTGGTGAATGGACCAGGGGCAGGAGGAAAAATGAGAGAATGGATCAGCCAAAATCCATCACCACCCTTGAAAATAATGCCTGTGATGTTATGTTTGTGCATCTGTAAGTTGGAGCTGAAAAGAATCAGTTGTAGGTGTGTGTTAACTGGCAGGGCCTCTCTGAAGGAAAATTTGCTAATATTTCAGAATTTCAAATGCACGTACCCTTAGACCTAGCAATTCTACTTCTAGGAATTTATCCTAAAGAATGGAGGGAGGCGGATGTACAAGGATATTTATGGCCATATTGTCTGTACTAGCATGGGACTGAAAGCAATCTAGTTGAGGGACCGACTAAATAAATTATAGTATATTTACACAATGGAATTGTATGTAGCTATACAAAAATAAAGGCAGCTTTAAATTCAAGTGGAACAATCTCCAAGATATTTTGTTAACTAGGAAAAAAGCAAGATGTTATCACTGGCATATTGTTTTAAAATATCCATACTCATTTGCTCATAGGTGAATAGAATATCTCTATAAGGAGATCAAATATGGGTAATAGTTGCTGTGTCTGGGGAAGCTCCTAGGGTGGCTTGAGGTCAGGAGTGAGAGAGATGTTCATTTTCACTGTGTACCATTTTGCATCTTGAATTTGTGCCATAAGAGTGAGTAGGTGGGCCTCGTTCAATCAGTTGAAGGCCTTAAGAGAAAAAGGTTGAGATTCCCCCTAAAAAGGAAGAGGTAGTTCTGCCTCAGGACTGCCTTCAAACTTGACTTAAGACTGCACCACCAACTCCCTCCGGGTCTCCCGCCCGCCATCCTGCCCTGAAGATGCCAGACTCGCCGGCCTTCCACAATCGCGTGCACAAATGCCTTAAAATTTGAGAGGTGCGTGGGTTTTGTTTCCTTGGAGCACCCTGGGGTATTATCACACATCACAACACACATCACACCTGGTGTAGCCAATGCTAATCTCTTATTTCCAGGTGTGTGTATGTCCAGCCCAGCTCACTAGGCTGTAAGGTCTCTGTGAGCAGGCACTGTATCTCCAGCAACAATGCATTTCTACCATTCAGCGGAGAACCTGCATCAGGAACAAGGGCTCACTAAAGACGTGTTGTTGAAGGAAGCAACACTTTTCATGACAACGGTCCAGATGCTAAATACTTCGGTTTAGCTCTTCTACAGGTCAGCATCTAAATCAGCTCATTGATGAGGGGAACATAGAGGAAAAGAAAAGAAAAGAGAAAAAACAATCCTTCCCAGATATTGCCAATTACCAGGACACTTCATTTTACATGTTTTCTTCTTACACAGCCACCTAAAGACCTGTCCAAGGCAATTCACTGCTCAGAATCTATCGATCTGACCACGGTAGTCAAGTTTCCCCGATGTCAGACTTAGCCTACATGGATTCAAAATTAAAATCAAGAATTCTCTTTTGAAATAATATATATTTAAATAGAAAAAAATTATACAGAAAAATGTTACCTAATATTATCATCCTCCCTTAAACCTCAGATCTGTAGAATTTCATCGCCCATTTGAAAAGAAGAAATTATGACCCTTAACTACAAGAGCAAAATATCATTCCTGAAAAGCAGATTGAATCCTAGATTAGAAACCTCTGCAGATATCTTCCACACAAGTTTTTATTATTTGCCCTAGTTTTAAAGGATTACAGATGAATTCATCCTTGACAAGTCACTCTGAATCGATCTGAATCCTCAGATGAATAAAGACCCAGTTGGTTTAGTTTTCTAATCAATAAGACCATTTTCAATGTGCACCAACACTGACAATTCTGGCCCATAGGAAAACTGATTTATAAGCATGTCAAATGGAGATTTTATTTTACTTCCTGTTTTTACTGCTCTGCCATCAGCTGTCAACCCAGGACCTACAGGCTGTCCCCTGGGAGCAAGAAGACAGAGATTATGAGGCCCTCAGAGGTCATCCTTGAAAGCAGGACACACTCAGCTTTGACCTGGTCTATTAAAATCAATAGGACATGGCATAGAGAAAGAAAGCAGATGGCAGAGTGTAGGTACATCAGTATTTTTCTTAATTATAGAATTTGCATTCAATTCTATTAACGGACAAGTGGGTTAAATTGACCATGAGAGATACAAAAAGCGTACGCAACAAATCATATCCCATATGAATTTTCATCCACACTATAGGATTTATTGCATAGGCTTATTTTTCTTTTAATGAAGTTATCTTATTTCTTTCCATTCTAAGTTACGTGAAACAGTATAGTTCAAAGCATAAAGAAGAGAATACATGACCTGTAGTCCCACCATCAAAAGACACCACTACTGACATGTTAGCATATTTGATCACAATAGTTTCTCTATGTGTTTTTTATAAAATTGTGAATCCTGCTTTTTCCGCCTAACACTATAATGAAATAATTCTGTATGTTATTATAAATTCCTCTTCCTTATAAGAGCTCTTATTATCCTCATGTTGTGAGATAAAGCCTTTTCTAGGTCCCCAGAGCTAGTAAGAAATAGAGCTTGGATTCTAACCCTGATCTACCCACTTCTGAAGCCACTTTCTACTATGTTAAACCACCTTAAAAACAGTTATTCCTTTTGCCCCAGTTAATTACCTTTTGAGGATCTATATGGAATGTGAAATGTACAAGATGAGCCTGGGACGTCTTGAAATGCAGAAAAGCAAGAAACTATCAAAGACTAAATAGATCCTGTCAAAAGGAGGCCAACTTGAAAGAGATCCCATTAGCCAGAATAGCACAGTATGACTATAAAAAGAATAATAATCACACTTAATTAAAATATTATATGTATAAAATTCATGAGTTCCTAAGGATACTTTTTAAAAAACTTACTAGTTGCCATTGGATGTTATAAGGGCACTACCTCATTGCTTTGGAAATTGATAAATACATGGAAAGAATAAAGAATTGGTCTGCCTTTCCTATACAAACTCCGTTTCAGGGAAGCCAAAAAATTGACAAGAATAAATTATTCCTTATAGAAGAATTATGGCTAACTAATGTGGAAGAATGGCAATAAGAGAATTGCATTTCAATCCTTAATGAAACTCTGGATCTAAGCAATGGTTGTCAGTGGATCTTAAAATTATAGGTGAAATGTTCTTAAGAAACTCGCAGGACATTCTGACATCACCTGGACGGATTGGTGACGTTTCTGAAGGTGGGGTAACCAGGCTTCATAAGCTCTTGATATGATTCTACAGGAAGTACACAGCATAAGAAGTATTATGACCTAAATGGGAAAAGAAATTGAAAAAGAATAGATACATGTATATGTATAACTGAATCACTTTGCTGTACACCTGCAACTAACGCAACATTGTTAATCAAGTATACTCCAATGTAAAATAAAAATTAAAAAAGAAAAAAATAAAGTATTACTTTCTGAACTGATTCAAAATTCTGGCAAAGCACAATAAAAGATTTTATCTCCCCTCCAAAAAAAGAAAACTATTATGACCTAAAAAACATTTGAACTTTAATTAAATCATGTCTCAGGTCTCACTACCAGTTTACAGGAAATACAGAGAACAGAAGAACGAGTTAAAAACATCACAGAAATACAATTCTAGAAATGGGTACAATTCTATAAAGGATGAGTAATCTGATTTCTCCAACAAATTCAATGGCATGAGAGGGGAGGGGGGACCACGTAGACTAAACTAATTAAGAGATACACTACCATGCAGTTTATGAACGTTATTGATACTTATTATCTGAATAGACGAACTGTAAAAGAAAAATTATTTGAGACAACTGGGGACATTTGAATACAGATTGGGTATTAGAATATTTAATATATCGTTATTTGGGGATATAATAATATTCAGGTGGTTATATTGTTTTAGTCTTACTACTTAAATGCATATAAAATAGTTTATGAGGAAAATGATGCAATGTCTGGTATTTCTTCAAATATTCCAGGAAAAAAGTGGGGGGGTGGAAACAGGCAGGAGGAGGTAGAGATGGATAAATAACAAGATGTGCAAAATGTTGATAACTCTTGAAGCTGAGCAATGGGTACATGGGTGGTCATTATACTATTCTCTCTACCTTTGTGTATGTTTGGGAAATTCCCTAAGACAAAAAAATTTAACACTAAAAAATGATGTTTAAGAGGACATCAAAACATATAGAAATGAAATCCCATACGTGCCAAGGTCTAGGAAGTCATGGAATAAATAATCTGAGGAAAAAATCTCTCATAAAAGCCTGCTCCATGTGCTGTATATTGATTTCTTATCTATATTTGAAATGGAATCACTGCAAATATTATCTGATTAGTTTTCAAATTGATAATTAAAAAAAAAAAGATCGATCACATTCTACGTTCTTTTGGGCACCTAACGCTACCACCATTTCAACAGAAAGAGCATCAAAACAATCAAGTTAAGAAAGAAATTCAGTGAATTAAAAGGTCTATGATATGCTCGGTGAACATGTCTTTCTCTTTGCAAAGAAATAATTTGGAGATGGAAAGAGAAGATACATTTGCAGATCAGTTGTCTGTGATCCTCTTGAAAGAGGTTAAGGTGATGATTGGACCTTTTTCCCAAAATCTGATGCTGAAGATTCCAAAGCGAAGCAAAATTAATTGTGAGTAGAGGAAGGAAAAGTACAATCGTAATAGCCCTTCTCTTCCAGGGAGACAGTGAAGCAAGCTAATAGCATTCAGGGGTTAAAAATAATTCCATTCACCATCTGCCCACACATTCTATATGACAGATGGAGATCTAATTTTTTTTTTTTTTTTTGAAACTTACTACATTAAAAAATACTTCAGAAACATCTACCCAAACAGTGGATTAAAACTTGATTAAAAAATAAATAATTGAAGCACCAAAAGCTCATTGAAAGTTGAGATGTTATGTGGTGATGCGTTCCCATCGAAACAAAGCCCTTTGTGTTTAGCAAAATGTTTTCTGCTGAATGAAACTACTAAATATTTTAATTTTCAATTTGTAAGGGAAAATTATTTACTCTCACTCACGGGTCTGTTTTAACCCCCGAGTTACAACAGCTGGGAAAATGCGTTTGTAAGATGCCTAAACCAGAGCCCAGTCTCGGGTTCCTGGGAACCAGCTTCAGAGATGGAAGGTCTCATGCAGGGGCTTTTGGGGGGAGGTGCTCTCAGATACCCACCATGAGGGCTGAAGGAGACAGGATGGGGCGTAGGGAGAAGCTGAGCTGGGATGCAGTTGCAGAAGAAGCCTCAGCAAATACCACAGGGAGACAGCAAGTGGCCATGGCCCTTCAGAGGCCCCAGTGGAGGCAAGGGTGCCAGGCCTCTGTATCCTCACAGAGGCCCATCTCCGGATGCCACTGGAACTTGGCTGTAACCTTGACAAAGGTAGCACCCTTTGGCCAAGGGCCGTTCCTGAGTGAGACTCACTGGTGAGTGCCTTTGCAGAGATCAGAGCCAAGTCTTCTGACTGCTTGGGCAATGAATGCTTTCGTCCTGAAGGGGAGACCCCTAGATCCATTACAGTTCACCCCTCGAGCCCTCCAAATCCAATTCCTTCGTAGAGTAATTTCCTCCCATCTGAGAATAGCTCCATGTGATTCTGGATGATCTCTTTTTGTGGGAAAACTTATAAGCAAAAGGTTATTGGGATGTACTACAGGAGCCCCTGCCACTACAGCTGGTACCCCCGTCTCCCTCTTCAACTCTCCTTTCTAGAGTCCCCACACCCTCAGACAGCACTACGGCTAGTCAGGGTGGCTTACCTGGTGGGGTGACCCAGATTCTCATCCCTGAGGGCTCTGAGTCCTAGGTCAGCTTGAGGACATGCCTGTGGTGCTAAATGGCCAAATTCAACCCATAGCTATGGTACTTGCTCACTTACCTTCAAACTTCGGCGAGGGGGTACCAAGGAACAGCCTAGTGAATCACTGTGTGTGGATGTGGCTATAACTAGGCAGCAGCCGTAGCTTCAAATTTAATGGAATTCTTGCCATGTCCCTTGATGGAAGCATTCTCCCTCTGAAAACCAGGGCCCGGGAGACTAAATGTGCAGTGACAAGGAACACAAATTCCCCAAGCAGGTCATTGAGAATAATGTTTAAGTGGGTCAGGCCTACTTCCAATCCTTGTTTTATGGACCAATCAATTCCACCTATTGGGAGCACAGCACTATATAACGGGCATTGATTTAATGCCAACCCATCCTCACGGGGCATCATCTCCAGGCTGTCACCTTAGCTGTGTTTTCCAAAGTCTCTGTTGGGCAGGAGGCTTCTGGGTGGTGTGGTTTGGTGTAGGTAGCAACTGGTTGCTATAAAATGGGATTCTTGGTCCAGGGTTACATCATGTACAATCCCATGCCAGTTTATCAAATACTCTATAAACTCATGGATGGCAGGGCTGACTGAATCCTTTAGGCAGGAAAGGCAAAGCAGTTTCTTGGAATATGTGTCAATTCTGGTCTAGATACTTCATTGCCACTTGCAGATTGAAAGGGATCCCATGCAATCAAGTTGCTAGCAAGTAACTGGTTGGTCTCCTCAGGGGAAGATGCTGTATGGGGGCCTCAGTGTTGGATTCTGTGTTGGCAGTTTGGATATTTAGCGGTGGTAATAGATACACTAAGTCTGTTCTCAATTATCAGGATCCCGGTTTTAAATGGGGCAGAGTGTTGAATTAAATGGGGGCATGATGGGACCACTACCCTTGCAGTGTTGAGTGGTTAAGGTGACAGATATTGCTGCCGTTCCCCCCGAATGTGATACTGTTTTTTATCTACTCTCTCAATCGTAGTGGGAAAGTCTCAGGGTCCTCCATGTGGCCCTCTGCACTACAATAGCTCACTCTACAAACAGAAGAAATAATGAAGAGATTCTGTCAACTACTAAGGACATCCATTTATTGATACATTCAGAGACTGAACAAATGATCACCAGATGGATCCCTGGAGCCAAAGAACCCACTGTGAACAAGGCTGGGCCTGGATATCCTACTACCTACCCCTCATAAGACCCAAGGTTAGTAAAGAAACATGATGAAACATAAACATCTCTGAATATCAGTGGAGATTGTCTTGCCCAAGAGTCCCTGAAATATCTGGGAAGCCACTGCAGAGTTATCCAAGGAAATGGTCACAGACCTTTGGGTAAAGACCAGGGAAATTATTACCATAGGCACTTGCCTTGGTATATCAGGATCCTTCCTCAAACCAACCTTTCCTTTAGGCAACATTTTAGGGGTTGAAGGACTGGAAATTGGCTGTGACTTTTCAGTGGGGGGTTTGTTAGTTTTATCCTTGTTAGTCACCCGTCTACCTGCCCTTAACCACACCAGGTTCTATCGGTCATCTCCATGGCTCTCTGTGAGTGAGGGTCCCCTTGCCACTCTCATTATAATTGCATTCTCTTTCCTTCCAATGTTTCAGTTCTGCCACTTGACCCCTATCAATCTGGGATCTTGTCGTCCTCTTTGTTCTCAGGGATCCCAGTTCTATATCAGCATCTTCTATAGCATCAGCCCTGCCTGCAGAGGACAGTCTCATTGAGATTCTCAGGGAAGACGATGCCCCTCTCACCAGCTCATTCCTTACAGCTTTGGTAAATGGAGTGTCCTCTGGGTACCCCTATGAAACACAGTGTACTGGTGGATTTTCCAGTCGTACAGAGTATATCCACCCTAGCGTGCCTGCTTCTTGGAGAATTTCGATCTCTTTCTCCAGTGTCTGCCAAGGCGTTGCTCACATATCTCCTCCACTTAGTGTGGTCATTGTTTTCCTAAGCTTCCAAGAGCCAACCAAGAGAGTGTTAAACCCTGTATGTCAGGAGAGTTCTTTCGTGTGGAGAAACTCTCCTTTATCCATCCTCCTCAATCCAGGCCCTTCAGAATTCAATCCCATAAGTACTCTTCCACTCCTGCTAGTATTTGTTGGCTAGGACCTTCATCTTCCTTAGTGTATTTTGTCTTTACTCCCTTATCAGGACCAGCACTTCTCCTGCTGGGTTTTATTATGACTTGACTCTAGTTCAGAGGTCAGCAAACTCTCCCTATAAAGAGCCAGTAAATAGTAGTAAATGTTTTAGGCTCTGTTGCAACTATTCAAGTCTCTCACTGCGGCATGAAAGCAGCCATAGACAATATGTAACTGAATGGGCATAGCTGTGTTTCAATAAAACTTTATGTCCAAAAAAGCAGACTACAGGCTGGACTTGACCCATAGGCTGTAGTTGCTGATCCCCATTCTAGATAGTGCCCCTAACTCCATCCCTAGTGTCGAGGTTATGGAGTTAGGGGCGGACCCTGAGCTGGGAGCATGTTGTCTTATGATGCTGATGAAGAGGCTTCTGCCTCATCTTCAAGCAAGGGGGCGGCACTAGTTTTTCATAGGGAAGAGTAGGCCCAGAGGGTTCAAGGGCATTTGACGATTCGAGATATTTCATAGTACATGAACACAGTGTCTGCATCCCAAGTCTCAGCATTTCATTTATTCCCAGTTAGGGCCTTGACCTTGGCATAGCAGACTTGCTGGGGTTGAAAATTCAAACTTCTCTGGAGCTCTGCTGGCCTTCCAATTAAGTCCAAGGTTGAATTCTGGCATTTTTTTTCTGCCTCTGGCTGCAGGAGGTGAGAGTCTCTTTATAAACTTCCATAGCCCTTTGGCTTTCACACTTTGACTTAGATTGGTGATTAATCACTCCAGCCTTTCACTGCCTTTCTCTAAGTCATATTATAGCACTCAGCAACAACCATCCAATTCCACTGTCCCTACAATCACCACTTCCCTTGAATGTCTCAGATGCCCAGATCCTGCACCCATCTATGCATTCCCTCCCAGCTGTCTCGCCGCTAACAATTGCAGGGCTACAGCATGCTGGGGGCTAACAGTACTCCACCCACCCCCAGAGATGGTGCCCTCATTGACTGCAGCCAGCTGGTGACCCAGCACCAAATCCCATGTAAGAGCCTCCTTCCTTGGGCCTTTCCTGCCACCATTGCTTTCAGTTATTCTTCCCTGAAAACAAACTTTGAGATGGAGAATTACATTCAGGACTTTTTACTGGGGAGTGCTTTGGGGCTCTATACCTATAAGCAAGCGAGAGAAAAAGGAATCCACATAGGGAGAAGTTGAACTATGATGCAGTTGCAATAAAGGCCTTAAGCAGTCCCATGGAAAGCTCTGGAGCTGGAAAAGCTGTCAGAGTTGTCCTGATCTAGGCAAGGGGACCAGCCACTGGATGCGGAGGGGGCGTGGCCTTGGGCGGGGCAGCTTCCTTCGGCTAAGGGCTGTTCCCGGACAGGGGCTCATCAGTGAGGCATCAAAGGCCAGCTCTCCTGGCATGTGGGGGAACGAGCGCCTCAGTCCCGGAGGGGTGATTAGGCAGCACATCACAGCATACACTACAACACAGATTTGAGTGGTCGAGTTGGTGTATCCACGGTAACGAAATTAGATAGGCATCCATGAGCCCAGGTTTACTGTCACACCCTCGTTACCAGGGATCTTGGGAGAAGCCCTGGGTTCAGCTAAATGTTGTGATTGTAATTGTTGTTCCTAAAAGAATTCTAGATAATGAAGGCAATGAAGTATCAGTGGTTTACTGTTCATAGAAACGTTAAAATCCACTTTTGAAGGGTAACATAACAACAAGAAAGAAAGAAAGAAAGAGAGAGAGACAGAGAGAGAGAGAAGGGAGGAAGGAAGACAGCAAGGAAGGAAGGAAAGAAGGAAGGAAGGGAGATAAAAGGAGAAAAATCAAGTCCTCCCAACTCACTGCAGCAGCCATATCTACTTAAATAAAAATCAGTAGTTTAAAAAGTTAGCCTTTTAACAAATATTTGCTGCATTTCGACATGGTCGGGGAGGGGACATTTTAATACCACGATGCTGACAGCAGCAAACTTAAAGACGTCCAATATAATTTCAAATGTATAGATGTATTTAAGTAAGAATCAATGGAACAGAATCAATGGAACAGGCCAGCATTTACATTTTTGGCATGTACGATGTCCAAATAAATGAAATTTATTTCCCTCTAAACTCGGAATAATAATGTAGGTAGAAGCTTAAAAAATCATTTAAAATTATTTTTTCTTTGAAGTTGCAAATTATAAAATCCAAAAGAAAGCAACGGCTGAAGTGGTTTCTCAAGATCCCCAAGCTCTGTCATATATTTGTACAGTTTCAAATTCTGATGAATCCCTTAGACGTTTTCTTCCAAGTACCTGTAATCCTTTCATATTTTTCAACATTAATTCATAGCCAGAACTTTTATCTTCAAACAACTTCAAGGTTGATTTCTCCCTGAAATTCTGTAAATTAGAGATTATGAACCTAAAATAATCAGTTTGGGCTCTTGTTTACAGATGTTTTTAATGTGGCCTTGTGTGTAATTTCTATCTTTATGAGTGTACTAGGTAAAGGGTTTTATCGGTATGTAAAACAGATCATCTCACCTTATCTTTATTCTTCAGAAAATTGGCCTCCTGGCTAAGGTAGATTTTCAACAAATGAAATATAAACTTTCTCTGCATTCATTAAGTCATCTGTGACTGCCATTGGGTTCATTCTGAAATACACACATGCGCACACATACAAACTCTGCATGTCTAACTCCCTCACCCACCCAAATATAATAAACGTTTAGCCTTTTAATTACAGGCAACAGGCATGGACAGAAAGTCAGAGGCCACTGCTGCAAACCTGGGATCCTGTAAATCTGGTTGAAAGGCAAAAAGTAGCAAAGATCTTTCTGGATCCTGAGATGTCTGCTTCGTGGTCATGGAGTGGAGAGAATTGAATGAAATTGCACCAGCATGATCCTTAGCTTGGTGCTGGCACAGTAACATTTGGTAAAGCCCACAATCTGTCCAAAAATGCCCAGAGCTCTGAACACTGAACAATTTTTTGTAAATCATGTGGCATCAAAACCTGGCCTGAACAGACATGAGGCTACTTCTAGGCTTGGCGTGAGTGGAGTCGGTCCTCTCTAGAAATAGGAATGTGTGACCCTTCTCCTTCCTTTCCTCGCCATCACTGGCCAATCTGAAAAAACGGCTACCCTTTATAAAGCCATTCTCTGTGTGTCAGCCCCTGTTCGGTATTTTGTCACCTAGCTTTTGGAATGGCTACAATGCCCCTGGAAGGGATCCATAACTAGCCCTATTTCAGATAAGGAATCTGAGACACAGAGAAACAAGTAACTTAGTGAAGGTCAAGAACCACCAGGTGCAGAACCTGGATGGCACCCCAGCCTCTGACCACACCGGTCCTGCTCCTACTAGACTCCAGGCCCGGGTGTACGTGAGGACACTACTTCTTAAGGAAAGACATCTCCCCTGTGTACCGAAAGGCAGAAAAGTGTAGGGCAGTGGTTCTCAAAATGTGATCCAGGGACCCCTGCCTGTCACCAAGAACTTTTCAGGGGGGTTGCTATTTTCATAATAATATTAAGATGTTATTTTCCCTTTTCACTCTTGTTCTCCCATCAGGGTACAGGGAGTTTGCACCATCTATGTGATGTGTGTCGTACAGTAGACTGAGTGCAGATGCAGAGAGGAAAATCCCATTGTCATCTGTTCAGCTGGATGTGAAAGACATTTGAAAAGGGGTAAAATAAATTCACTCTTCACATTGCAGTATTTGAAGGAATTATACTTATTTTCTTAAAAATGTATTACTGTTAATATGTGATGATTTTAGTATTTTTAAAAGGCTTCACATTTAAATTTTTTCCGTCTTAATTCTTAACACATTTTATATCAATAAAGACACCCAACAAACCTCAAAGCTCTTTTGAGTCCTCACTGCTTTGGACGAGTGTAAAGGGGTGTCAGTGCCTCAGTCTCCCCACTTGGATGAATGGGGATATTACCTACCACGCATAGTTGTTATGAGAACACAATGGTCACACATCTAAAAGTGCACACAGCACTGCCTGGCCCATAATAATAGCTCTTTGTTTTAGCTTTTACTGTTATGAATTTTTACATTATACATTTTTGTGTTTATATCATGAAAAACACCCCCATGCTTCAAGATGAATAAAAAGAAGACACTACCAAATTATCCAAATAGATTTCATTCATTGAATTAGCAATAGGAAGGACACCTTGGAAGGAAAGTTATGCTTCAAGCATAAATGTTACGAGCGTTTCTGTTTACTGTCAATTTCATATTCCCATCGACCAGTACTAAGCATAATACAAATCTCTTCAGAAAAACTAAAATCCATCACTTTTATAAACAGAGTCTTATTTTCCACATTTGCAGATGCTGGGTTTAGAAAATGGATGATCTTGGTCAGGACAACATGTCTGAGACACATTACCCAAGGTGAAAATGGTATTTGCTGATGCAATACCAAATGTGGTCATTAATAATAGAATATCATGGAGTAACATAATAATGAATGCCTTGGATTCAATAGAATCAAAATTGTAGATTTCTTTAACAAATACAGATTTGATGTTTTAGTATAGTTAAACACTTTTAATATATTTGTCGGTCTATGCTAAATATAGGTGCATTCATTTCCTCCAAAGAAATGCATCATGTTTACTCAGAAAATAGTTTGTACTAAAAGGTCGTTTGAAGGAGTTGAAAAAGTTTGACTTTGCTGAGTAGTATAGTGAGTATCAAGCCCAGCATGGAGATAATTGTTTTCCCTTGCTGTCAGTTACTGACGTGTTCCACAGATGAGTCACATGACACCATCCCGAGCGTCCAGGTTCTTGTGTGTAACCCAGATGGGAGGGAAGAGGTGGGAGGTGGAAATTGATCTGGGTCAGTTCAATGTGTCACCAAAGTCTGCAATTCTATGACTCAAGCGGCACAGATGATAGCATAGTGATGTAGAGCAGCAAGACCCTGGCCAATTATGCCTGAGATTCCTGAGCTGTACAGTGGGAATAATAATCATATCTACTTGATAAGGATGTTGTAAAGATTAAGTAACATAAGTAATGTATGTAAAGTCCTTGCCTTTGAAGTCATATTGACAGGAAAACTGCACCAAAAGTTGGCAAGTGGAAACCAAAATGCCAATTGTGCAAAACAGGTGATGGTATAATGGTAAAGTGTACTAGTCACTACTGCTTGTGTAAACCCAGTGGTGTAAAACAACTGTTTTATTATGCTCACGGCCTCTGTGGGCCAGGGATTTGGGGAAATCTCATTTGGGCAGTTTTTGGTTAGGATCTGTCACATGGTTGTGGTCAGATGTCAGTGGGCGCTGCCGTCATCTGAAGATTCGACTGGGCTGGGCGTGCACGATGGTGACCTCCGATGCTGGCAGTCGGTGTTGGCCACTGACTGAAACCTCAGCTGGGACCGTCAACCAGAGCACCTACAGTGACCTTTCCCCATAACCTGGGCTTTTGTACAGCCTGACCTCCTTGAGGGAGTCAGACTTCTTACATGGTCAGCGGCCAAGGAAGCAAGGTGGAGCTGAATTGCATTATGTGACTGTCTGCGGAATCAGCAGCATCACTACTGCTGCATTTGATTGGTTATGAGCAAGTCAACTAAGGCCAGGCCAGCATCAGAGGAAGGGGAGATAGATCCTGCCTCTCCATGGGAACAGGGTCAAAGAATTAGCAGCATGTTGCAAAGCTGCCATACAAAGTTAATAACAAATATTCGTTTTCAGTTTCTACTGTCTCTGACTGTCTCTGAAAGAATAAAAAAAGAGACATAGTGAACATACTGACCTGAGAAATTCCCATATGATTGTAAGGCACTTTTTTCCTAACTTGTCCCCCAATCCTGCATAAAGAGAAGGATCTAGCCCACCTCAGTTTGAGAACAAGACCAAGAGGAAAGCTATGAACCAGAAATTTGACAATTGAATCTCCAACACTGTTGCATTATGACAGGTCATATTAGCATTACCCTGGGGTTTTACTCTATTAGATTATAAGCGAGGCTACTGTAGCAGAAACTCCACAACACAGTGGCTTCAGTTTATTTCACATAATAGCCCAGCCAGCTTGGGTCAGCAAGGCAGCCCTACTCCATGATGCCATGTAGAGACCCTGGTTCCTTTCACTCAATCACTCTGCTGTCCTCTGAGATGAGAGTGGCAACATGGGTGAAAGTGGCAACACCTCACCTCCAGGTGGGCAGAGGAAAAAGAGGCAGAGTGTAAAAATGCTGCTTGTCTCCAAGTTGGAGATGATCTGTACTTAGATTGAATCCAACCTCTGCTCACATCCATTGGCCCTAATTTAGTCACATGACCACACCTTGCTACCAGGGAGGCTGGGAAATATAGTCTGGCTGGGAAGCTCTGTGCCCAGGAAGATAGAGCAGACCTACAGAAGAACAGTCAGCCCCACAAATAATCAATAAATTATTATTTTAACATTGAAATGTTTGCAGCATTAACAAGCTAATCAAATCTTCCTAACCTCCATCAGTTTCAGTGGCATTAATAATTAACGTGCCAACTGCAAATGAGTCTAAATTAAATGACAGGTATTCTTCAATGCACTTATACATTTCTCTAGGACTACAAGCAGTTCCCTTGCAAAAATGCCCGCTTGTTGAGTTGGAAACACAGCAATTATCTGGTCTCCTACAGATGAATTATTGTGAATTCCAAATTAATCATGTCCAATGGAATCTTACAGAGTTTTGAAAAATCTCAGACAGAGGAAAGCAACTTAAAATTAAGAATCCACAAATGACCAAAATTGGTTGAGGGCCAAATTCATTCACATTCTAGGCAAGAAAAGATATTTTATGTGGTAACATTTATGTTAACTATGTATGCATCATGCATGTAACATTAAAGGACATATTAAATTCCATGTGTTTCTCAATTTAGAACAAGATTCTTTCACAGCTGCTGCAAATAGAAGGGACTTGAATAGATGTTTACAGCCCCACTGAGTGTGCTCCTTAGGATGAGATGCTGCTGAAAATTCTGTATGAACATGTGGCGACATTAAGAACGCTGGACCAGAAATCTCTGGCTTCTTTTTGTTGTCTCCTTACAAAGGTTACTGAACTTCCCTAAATCTGTCTTCTCATGTGTGAAATAGGAATGTTACCTACACTTCACAGTGGAGAAACAAAAAATGGCACAATAAAGCACTTTGTACTCTGTAAAGCACAAATTCAGAGTCCACAAAGCAGGAAGAATACATCGAGTCATCATCTAGTCTGCAGATGGGTGGTGCAACCAATCAGCAAAGCTGCCTGGGGCTTTGGTAAAATACACAGAGAGGGAAGGAGATTATATTCTCTTACTTTTGATCCCAGTCTTGATGTCTCAACCAAAGACAGATGAATCAACTTGCAAGGTCCATCTGATCCTGGGATTACTCCCAGGAGAAAAGAGTCCTCACAAGTCACCATCAGCCAGCTACAGCAGCCAGTGCTAACTTGGTCCTAATGCAGAAACTTTAATAGGATTACTATGGCATCTACTGTCAGTTTAGACAACTAACTATCTTACAGATAATAGGTGTTAGGAAGTATTGATAAGGATTAAACTAAAAATTTGGATTTAATAAAAATTTACTTTGGGGTTAATTTGGATAAATATTTAATTTAGGGCTTCCCTGGTAGCGCAGTGGTTAAGAATCTGCCTGCCGATGCAGGGGACACGGGTTTGAGCCCTGGTCTGGGAAGATCCCACATGCCGCGGAGCAACTAGGCCCGTGAGCCACAACTACTGAGCCTGCGCGTCTGGAGCCTGTGCTCCGCAACAAGAGAGGCCGCGACGGTGAGAGGCCCGCGCACCGCGATGAAGAGTGGCCCCCACTCGCCGCAACTAGAGAAAGCCCTCGCACAGAAACGAAGACCCAACACAGCCATAAATAAATAAATAAATAAATAAATATTTTTTTTAAATGTGAATAAATAATTGGAGAAAGACAAAAGCACTATGTCAACAATATATTGTAAGTAGTGAAATTAAAAATGATCAAGTGTGAAGTTAAGGATGGGCGCTTTTCCTTAGGCTCTAAGCTGGTAGTTTGACAGGTCCTGTCCCTTCTCCAATGTGATCGGCATGACATCAGGTCAAGAATATGCAGCCTTGAAAGGACCAAAGTGGGGAGACCTGGTAGCAAATTGCTGTGTGGGAATGAGCCAGAAGCCCCAGGAATCCCAACTACAGAAGTCAGAGAGTGGGGCACAGTGCACCCAGAGGATGAAAAATAGACACACATCAAAGGAGAGAATGACAAGGAAATCCAGTATCAGACATTTCCCTACTTTCCTGAGCCACAAAGAAGTCCACCCCGCCAAACAAGCTCATTTCTCATGCTGTTTTGTTTCTTTAACTAGAGGAGTTGTTTAAATCTTCTTTCTTTGCCTTCTTTCCCAAGTAGAGTTTTACTCCAGAAAGGCAAATAAACTGAATTTTTAAAAGTTATGATGTGGATAGAGGTGACAGTGGATTGCTTCACAAACTTAACTCAGAACGAGTCTCTTGAAGACTGGAAGAAGTAGATAATACATAAATGGAATGTTTTCAGGTCAGCAAATACGCTGTCCTCATCGCCACTCACAGGTAAAAAGGCCTCGAAATTAAAAGGGCACCAATATAAACGAGGCCCTCAAACAGTGCGGTGCTGGTGTGGGACTCGGGGGTTAGAGAGGAGGAGGGGTCAGCGCAGGGGGAGGCGAGTTCTGTGTGGAGAACACAGTATGGACACTTCCCAGCAGTCAGAAGATGAATTAGGCTTATCGAGTCGAGTGAAAAAATACTGAAAGAAGAACAGAACTGACAAGAAATACAGCACAATGTCCTGTACGTTCAGTTAAGTACAGATTAAAAACATACCCCATGCCAAGCACTATATCGTTTTCTCAGGATATAGATTCAAAGATGTCAAACACAAGAAGGTGGGTACTTGTGTGATGAGAATGTTAGACAACAGGATGAAGGAGTAAAATTAAACTAGGGAGCCCTCCACTGTTACACAGTGAACCCGCGTACTAACGAAATATAATTCATTCCATTCTACACCCAAAATTTAAAGAAAAAGATGTGTCTCTAGCTAGCGAGGGCTGCTGAGGGCATGGTCAGGGCAAACACGATCTCCAGGCATCCCTGAAGCCACTCCTCAGAAAGACCACTGCGCTGACCAGACGTCCTCCTCCTCCGAGGGGCACCTGCTCCACCAGGGAGAACGTGAAGCACTTACTTTGTGCTGGGGACTGAGCGAGGGACGGGTCTGTGGCTGATTGAATTAACCGCACAACAACCTATGAGGTAATAAACACCTCATTTTACAGATTTCAAAGACCAGGTCACTTTTCCAAAGTCAGAAAGGTAGCTCAATGGATTTGAACTTCATGTTTACTTTCATTTCCAATATATCATGACCTTCCCCCTAAACCACCTAAACTGAGCATCTCTTGAGAGATTGAACCCTGAGGTCGTTTTTGTTTCTAAAATGAAATTTACACAATTTACATTTATTTTCTTCCTACTCTAAAGGCGGCACTGGAAACTGAGTCTCAGGGTGAAGCACTCTCATTCTTTCTGGGATCACATTTAGAAATGAAGACCCTTGACAGCAAGCCACTGACATGCCCTTTTACTTTCCCTGGATTTAATGAACGTGCCCAAACTGTCACCACCTTGGGAGCCATAATACGTTCCAGTGAGGGACATTCAACCCTGCTCCTCCAGAAGCCTCAAAGCCCCCTTACACAGGTCCCAGCGCCATGATATGCTAAGGTGTTCTTCTGAAAACTAAACCGGGTTTGGAGCAGACAAGCCGCTCTTGAATTCCCCACACTATTCTGAAAGCCCTAAATCAGTTTCAAGCCGAGACAACAAAGCAACTCACAGGAGAAGAGCAAGGCCTGCGTCCAGTTGACACAGCACTCACTTTGTAAAAACACGACATTTCAACCCTGTCCAAAAATTACACTGGAGAGCCAATATGATTCTGACTTTTATTATCAGGTCAGGACAGAGGAAGTACAGGGAGAAGTAGCAGCAAAAGGGTCTGCTGTCCGATCCGGCTTCCACGGGTCCCCAGGCAAGGAGGACGCTTGTGCAGGAGACGGATGACGGCTCAATCCCCGGCCGACTCAGAACAGCACCTGGGGCCTGAAGTGCATCTGCTTGGTGGCGTTGTTCTTCATCCCCATCTTCAGCATCCATTTTGACTTCATCCTTTGGACATACTGCATGTCCCGCTGGCGCACGAGAGCTGCTCCTGGGGTTGGAAAGGGGATAAGAGATGAGGCAAAGGTCTGTGACCTGTGATCAGAGAAAACCCAACTTGGCAGAGGATCAAAGCTAGTTTCGGGTAAGTGGGTTCTTATATTTAAACAAGAGTTATTACCTGGGGTCTCTATCCAATGGGCCTTGGGGGGTTTATTGCATACCAGAACTTCTCTCTATATACATTCTTCTGGGATGAGCCTCTTTAGTTTTCATCATCTGAAAGGTCTATAAGCCCAAAAGGTGAAGCCCCATTGACCAAAAGGGACAGAGAAAGGCAGGCTATAAACCAAGTCAGAGGGACTTCCCTGGTGGCGCAGTGGTTAAGAATCCGCCTGCCAATGCAGGGGACACGGGTTCGATCCCTGGTCCGGGAAGATCCCACACGCCATGGAACAACTGAGCCCATGCACCACAACTACTGAGCCTGCGCTCTAGAGCCCGCGAGTCACAACTACTGAGCCCGCGTGCCACAACTACTGAGCCTGCACTCTAGAGCCCGTGCTCCACAAAAAGAGAAGCCACCGCAATGAGAAGCCCACACACCATAACGAAGAGTAGCCTCCGCTCGACGCAACTAGAGAACGCCCGTGCACAGCAACGAAGACCCAAAGCAGCCACAAATTAATTAATTAATTAATTAATTTTAAAAAACCAAGTCAGCTGACAGGGAGCCATAGTGAAGGAACCTACGTGTATATAAACACAGAGCCATTTACAATGGATTCCAGTGCCAAAGCTTTCCAGGCCATCAGAAGGCAGCTCTCGCCCTTCTGTCCAGACTGTTTTCAGTAGACTGACTTTCCCCTTGAAGATCCAAGCATAATGAGCTTCACTCAGCAGACACATCAGAATAGATTTAAATAATTTCATACTGATGATGCTTCAAAGCTTAACAATTTCAGTGGCTTGCTCTAGCTCTCTGAGTGTTACTAAGTTTCCTATGGAAAAATTACAGAAGGAAGAACCGACAGCTGGCCTTTATTATGTGCACGTACTACGTCATACATGCATTAGGACAGTCAACCTGCCCAACTCTACAAGTAGGTCCTATTAATATCATCTCCACTTTATCAGTGAGGAAACAGAGGTTTCAATCAATTAAATTACTCATACTCATTGTATAAGAACCTACAAGTATATCAGGTAAGTCGTGTTTGACTTCACAGCTCAAACTATTGCCACAAGGATATTTAATTCCTCTGTATAACCTCCAGGAGAATTTCAACCTTTGATAGTGGCTGAGCAATTATTTTTGTAACTATACCTCCTGACAAAGGTAATGGTTTATATGAGCTTTAAAATAGTTACTGTGCTAGGGAATGCAAAGCTTTTAAGTCATGGAGCTTTGGGCTTATTGCCATTAATGTCTCAAGTGGTCATAGAAGCCCCCAGAGCCAAGAAGGTAAGTTTCCCCTAGAGAAGACCCACAAGGGCAGAGCGAATGGAAGCACCTCACCCGAGGCCCTTTGTGTAATGCAAGCTCCTGGGCTGGTCCCTGTGGCCCCCATGGACGTACCTGTGCTGCCAGTATATCCCAGGGCTCTGTACTGCTGCAGGACCCGGCCCACGGCCTTCTGATTCTTAGCAACTGCCACAGCTCGTGACAAGCCAAACCGCTGTTTGTAGTATCTCATCAAGGAGCGATGACCCACTCTGGCACCTGTTTTTCAGAAGAACAATATTGAAGCACTGAGTTGGATAGTTTTTCAAGGCAGAGCTATAAAAGCAAAGGCTTTCTGAATCAGAATTTTCACTTTTATCTAGCTGGAAAATGGATGTGCCAGAAGAAACAGTGCTTTAACCTGCTGAAGAAAGATGAAGCTGCATGTTAAACAATGAAAGAAGGAAAACCAAAGAGTAGAGACATTGAAAAACAGAGATAATGGCAAGTCACTGTCAGGTGAAAAATTCAGTATCTGTACCACAATGTGCTTCCCTAGAAATTCACATAGCTGCCCTCAACTAATACAGATAATAGGGTCCTAGGAGGTAAGGAGTTTTAACTTTTTTTTTTAATAGAAAAAAGATTAAGCACAGATAATGGCCCTGATGTTTAGGTCTACAAGCCACAGTCTGAGTCTAGAAGAGACACCAATCCACTTTTCCTTTGCTTAAATTCTCTATTGCAGTGGTTCTCAAACCAGCGATTTTACCCCCAGAGGACACGCGGCAATGACTGGAGACATTTCTGGCTGTCACAGCTAGAGGGAGGCTCCTGACACCTAGTGGGTGGGGGCCAGGGATGCGGCTAAACATCGTACAATGCACAGGACAGCCCCCAAGACAAAGAATCATCTGCCCCAAACGTCCACAGTGCTGAGCTGAGAAACCCTGCCCTACTGCTTTCTACATGACAGAAGTCGCCTGGTGAACCGTAATTTTAAAAGATGACTAAGATGAATTCTCTCTCCAGGTTTTACTTACTGAGAAGGATCTGATACAACCATGCCAGTCAATCACGCTTTCAGGAATGAACTCTTTGGACTATCTGCTCTTTTATAGGAAAAGTGTGCTGACCCCTGGATCTCAGCTTCACAGTAGGTGAAAGTGAAGGGGGCGGGCTTCAGTGATGACTCGCTCCAGGCTCCATCAGAGCCCTGGCTCTCGGAAAGTGCTCCTGGGCCACCGGCATGAGATCACCTGAGAGCTTACTAAACCCAGGCTATACTTTCACAAGAATACTAACTAGAACATAAGCAATCAAATACACTCCCAGACAGACATCAACGCATAGAAATTTAACAGCAGCATACACACAAGGCACGGAACAGCTATTTCCACTGAAAATGAATTAAGGAAATACAGCCAGGTAGAACCCTGTGTACGGCTGCTATGGAAGTTTTACACTTATATATATAAAATCATTTCTTTCAGAATATTTTGTGCAGAAAGACCATGAACAGAATACTGTTAACTATTGCAGATGGCTATATTCACTTTTAGGATCTAGATTTTTAACTTGCAAGAAAAAATTCTGTCAGGTTATTTCGTTTCAAGTCCCTATACCTGGCAAGCTACCTGGGCAACAGTTCGCTCTCTACACAGATATGGAAAAGTGGTTACTTCCAGTTGACTGATTGGTGATCAGACGCAAGAGATGACAAAAAGAAACTTTCAATTCAAAGATGATGTGGCCTTTGGATACTAATATGGATGAAAAGATGTTTGCCAGGACCTGACTGTTCTGGCAGCAGAAGGGTTAACAAAGCTCCTAAACCACAAGAAATAAGTGAGATACAGCGGATGGAGAAGGACTCACTCTTAAATGGAGGCTCTAGCAGGAAAGCCCAGCACTGCTGATTATGACTTTCTATTTATAACGGAGGTCAGGATGCTCTGAGTTTGCAATGATGATTTCCTCAAAATCATTAAATGATAATGCTGCTGGTCATTAGTACTTAATAAATCGATTTATTTACATTCGTAAGCAGCATTTAGAAATACGTCATTATTGAAGGTTGGCTTTTAAAACATGCTTGAAAAGGTTTCATTAATCAACGCCAAGGTTTCTGACACCTGACAGGAGACCTCTGAACATTCAGGGTCTAAAGTTACTCGTGTCCCGTGGCAACGACAGTGAGCACCTAACACTAAGCACCAAGTACGATGCGCTGCGAACAGCTCAACTGGGAGACCCTCATCCAGGAAAATTCGTTAGAGAACACGGTGCGCCTGTCCATAATAACAGATGGGTAATGTCCAAGTTATGATGAAGCCACAACCGGTCCATCTATCTTTCGCCACAGTAAGAACTGCTTACAAGACTGTCACTCCTAACCTAAAACATGATACAAGCGAACTTCTTTACAAAACAGAAACGGACTCACGGACCTAGAGAACAAACTTACGGTTCTCAAAGGGGAAAGGAAGGAGGTGGGCAAGGGAGAAATTAGGAGTTTGGGACTAGCAGATACAAACTACTGTATATAAAACAACTAAACAACAAGGTCCTACTATATAGCACAGGGAGCTATATTCAGTATACTGTAATAAACCAAAATGGAAAAGAATACAAAAAAGAATATATATATATATATATATATATATATATATATATATATATATATATATATTAAAAAAACAGAATCACTTGCTGTACACCAGAAACTAACACAAAACTGTAAATCAACTATACTTCAATTAAAAAAAAAGACCGAGGGCTTCCCTGGTGGCACAGTGGTTAAGAATCCGCCTGCCAATGCAGGGGACAAGGGTTCGAGCCCTGGTCTGGGAAGATCCCACATGCCGTGGAGCAACTAAGCCCGTGCGCCACAACTGCTAAGCCCATGTGCCACAACCACTGAAGCCTGCGCACCTAGAGCCCGTGCTCCGCAACAAGAGAAGCCACCACAGCAAGAGGCCAGTGCACCGCAACAAAGAGTAGCCCCAGCTCGCCACAACTAGAGAAAGACAGCGTGCAGCAACGAAGACCCAATGCAGCCAAAAATAAATAAATAAATAAATAAATAAATAAATAAATAAATGTATTAAAAAAATTTCCACTCCTACTTAACAAATAGCCTAACACTGGGCGACATTAGACAGGGAAAAAGAAGATATCTCTAACTGTAATTTTCCTAAGAAGATTGATTATGTGCCTCTCGTGGATCCAGCAACAGATTCATCTGGCTAGTCAGCAGCTAACTGGATGTGTTTTCACACCAACTTGCTCCACAGGAACTGAAGAGCAAAGAGGGAAGGAACTGAGCCAGACCACAGGCTTCAAAATAAATGCTCACAGCGCCCTCTACCGGATGCTCTACGTCACTGCCTCTAGGATCATCTACTTGACCTGAAGCAACTAGATTTAAGGAATCACAACTACCCGCTGCTTTCGAAACCAGTTTAAAGCAGACTCTGCTAAGTGTAGCTGATTAAGTATCCCTAGGCTCTCCACATTAGAATCCTTCTCAAGTCAGCTTCACGCTAACATCCACGCTGACCCAGTCATATAAATGAGCATAATCAAGGAAGTTTCTGAACGGTAAATTTGTTCAAAGACATAACCAGGTGACTGAATATACTATTGTAATATCACTACACATGTATACAGTGTTTATTCAGAGATTTCCTATTTTCTTGGTTCATTACAAAATCCCCAAGTCAGTACTGAGGCAAACCAATGGACGAAAAACTGTCATGTCTCATTATAACCAAGACTGACTAGAGCATGACTGGTTTTTAAAATGAGATGGTAAAAGTGTATGTAACTGTATAGCTGGAAGAAATTTCCAAATATTGGTAGCTTTGATTCACTAAGAATGCTATGTGCTGTTGCTATTTAAACAAATTCTATTATCAGGTCTCAGCAGCTGGTCATCTGTGAAGAAGACCCAGGAAGGCAGCGAATGCTGTATATTTAGATTTTTCCATTCTTGGCTCTTAATCTTCTCCAGGTCACAGATGCTTTACAGAAACTACAGCCTTTCCCCAGAAAAAGTGCACTTACCCGCGCAGTCAAAAAAAAATCTGTGTGTGGGGATTCCCTCGCGGTCCAGTGCTTAGGACTCCGCGCTTTCACTGCCGAGGTGCGGGTTCGATCCCTGGTCGGGGAACTAAGATCCTGCAAGCCGCTCAGCGTGGCCAAAAAATAAGTTAATTAAAAAAAACAAATGAATAAATAAAATAATAAAAAAAATTTAAAAATCTGTGTGGCCACACAGGTGACTTTATGATGTTACAGCGTTTCCCCAGGAAAATGCATACACTCAGAAAACACTGCACAGCTAGTGACGAACGCTGAGGTAAGGCAGCACCTGGCAGCTGGTCTGGCCTCTCCAGAGTCTAACAGTACAATATTGCCCAGCACTCCAAGACCAAGCCGCTTACTCACTACTTCCCAGTCTCCCTTAAGAGCGGCCCTGAGGTTATCATCCAGCACTTTAAAACAGCATCACTTGGTAGGTGGACATGTAGCTGTGAGCAAGGACATTCATGCTTTCAAAACCCAAGAAAGTGGACCTTCAAGTTAATCTCATGGCATTTTCTTCTTTTTTTTTTTTTAATTAATAGCTACTCTATTTATTTATTTATTTTTAGCTGTGTTGGGTCTTCGTTTCTGTGCGAGGGCTTTCTCTAGTTGTGGCAAGCGGGGGCCACTCTTCATCGCGGTGCGCGGGCCTCTCACCATCGCGGTCTCTCATTGCAGAGCACAGGCTCCAGACGCACAGGCTCAGCAGTTGTGGCTCACGGGCCCAGCTGCTCCGCGGCATGTGGGATCTTCCCAGACCAGGGCTCGAACCCGTGTCCCCTGCATTGGCAGGCGGATTCTCAACCACTGCGCCACCAGGGAAGCCCCGGCACTTTCTTCTTTGACTGTATGACGAAGAGGCAGAGCAATCTGCCGCCCGGGACTGCAGGCAAATGCGACTCTCAGCCCCCAAGGCAACATCGCAGCCCAGAGCGGCTCCCCCTGCTCTGCTTTTCCTGCACTGTGCCAGGCCCGGGGAAGCCACCTTGCTTTCCTTTTAAAAGTCACCTCCAACCTGCCAGTCATTCAGTCAACAGACGTTTACGTGGCTCCTGTGTGTCTGAGGCACTGCGCGGAGATGCAAGACGCTAGCTTTGTCCTCACAGAAACGGGGAAGAAGGCAAGGCAGGCAACAGGCACAAAGGAGCTAGAGCCACATCATGACAGCTGGGCAGGAGCAGAGGCGACTCTCCTCACTCAGGGCAGGCGCTGAGCTCAGAACGGCCTCCTGGAGCAGGAGGAGGACAGAGGCAGCGCACAGGCAAAGGCCCAGAGGAGGGAAACTGCATGTGGGCAGGAAAAGGAAGAGCACGAGACACCTGCGTGACAAAGTGACCCTGAAGGCAAGGGCTCCCCTTGGGAATTCCAGAGGGAAAAGAAAATAGACTGGTGTTTGTTTTAGAAAGAACCTTCTGGTGGTCAAGTGGAAACCAGATTGGAGATGGCCAGACAGGAAGCTTTCATGGTGACACAGATAAGGAGGAAAAAAAAGAAAAAATATCCAAAAGCCATTTAGGAATTGCAATTAGTCACCATCTGGATGAGGGAGAGGAAGAGCAGATCCTGAGAAGACACCCAGTTTTGGCTTTGGCGAACCTGAGGAAACTCGGTTGCTCTGGGCAAATGTGTTGTCTAGATAGCTAAGGAGTCTTTAAGCTTCAGACGTTTTAAGTCCAGATGAAAATTTCTCTCAAATAGACTATATTTCTAAAATAGGATATGCTCACTGTTGAGCAGAGCTGCTGCAAAATGAAGCCCACGTTCCTAGTGATCCTACTACATGCCAGACGCTGCTGGCAGGGACCATCTCATTCATTTTCTCAAGGTCTACTGTGATCTTAGTCTCCAGTTAAGGAAGGGGAAGCTAATGAAACAAGGGGCTAAATAAATAGTCTTAGAAAAGAAGTCATTAAACTTATTTCTGAGATTCTGCATTAGTATTTTCACCAAGGGAAGATGAGACTAGGTCCTCTGTGATATATTTAGGCCTGTTTTGCTGCTGCGTATTGTATAGGCCACAATATTCTGCTGCATTACAGCTTTCCTACCACTGTAGAAGAATTATATCCTCAAGACAGGTTCTGCCTGCACTTTCCTTTCACTGTCATTGTCTAAAGCTGCCCTTAGCCTTAGAAGGTGATTACTCTGGGTTAAGCAGAGCTCTCTATACCTAAGCCGTGATATTCCAGGTGGAGAGCAGCACCTCAGGGTGGCTTCTTCATGGCAGACGTCTCCACTGGCAATGTGGCTGTTCCTGCTCCCACCATTACTGCAAATCTCCCAGGCAGTGCAGAGGAGTGGGGAAAGGCCTTCACTGACGAGGTCCATGATCCTGAGTAGATTACTCAACCTGTCTAAGCTTCAGTTGGCTCATAAATCAAATAAGGATAATAGAATCTAACTCAAAGGCTTGATGTAAAGATAAAATAATATATCTGCCTGAATGTGCTAACTGCTCAGAAAATACGAGGTATTATTAGGATCTTATTATCTTATCATCCCATTCCCTGTCCTTTTTAAATGCGTCTTCTGTAGCTGTTCCCATTCCTATTAGCTCAGCCTAACACTGTAAACAATACTGCATACTTCTCATATTCGTGGCTTTCCTTCTTCTATTCATATCTGGGACAAAATCCTGCCATTATGAATCCTGTTCCCCAAAGGAGAAGGCAGAATTCAAACTCCAAGCCTCCCCCTACACCCAGAATACGGACAGGAAACCTGGGCGCTGTCAATCAGGTCCACCCATGCCAGACTAACATGTGCAAGTCTGAGCCACCATGGAAACAGGAATCAGTTCAAGGCATAAGAGCAAAGTCAAGTTTAACAAGAAAAACCTGGATGGGGCCAAGAAAACAGGTAATAAACAGAATACAAAAGGTCTGTGTATTGAAAAGAAAGGCAATGACTGATTAAAGCATTATGAATCACAACAAAAGTGAGGAAAACACTGATGCAATTTAAACAAAACAGCCAAGACAGAGCTACGGGGCAACCTTCAGAGTTCACCTCGTCCAGGGGAACACAAACACACACGTGAAGCTGTAGGGTCTCCCCTCGGCGTGGAAGGGAAGCGACGGGAACCCGCCTCCCCGATCATCTCGGCAGCACGAAGCCGCGTGTTCTGGACACGTGCGCTCACCGGACGGGAGAAGCAGCTCCATGGTGTCGTCATCGTACTCCAGGGCCCTTTCTGGGGGCGAGTCCTCAGTCTCGTCGGCGTCCTCCCCTTCCCTGTGACCTGGGTAGCTACTCCTGGAACCATGGAACGGCATTAATACACAGACCAAGACCCCAAATTTAACTAAAAGACATATATTTTATTTGTCAACGTGAAAAACCCACTTGCTACCTAAAGGGGTGGGGGGACAGGGATAAATAGATGCAGAAATTGCCAGCTGAAGGATTTTGGAGGAAAAAACAACTTGTTAGCATTTTTCTGTAGTAAAATTTTTCTGTAGTAAAACACCAATGAACTTAAAGTGGACCACAGACTTAAATGTAAAACGCATAAAAATTCCTAGAAGATAACATGGGACAAATTCTAGACGACTTAAGGTTTGCTGACAACTTTTTAGGTACCACAGCAGCAGCACAATCCATGAAAGAAAATGGGTAAGATAAACTTCAGTCATATTAAAAACTTCTGCTCTGTGAAAAGCAACGTCGAGAGAATTACAGTACATGATACAGACTTGGGAAAAATATTTGCAGAAGACACAACTGATAAAGGACTGCTATCCAAATGTAGGAAGAACCCTTAAAACTCAACAATAAGGGCTCCCCTGGTGGCACAGTGGTTAAGAATCCGCCTGCCAATGCAGGGGACATGGGTTCGAGCCCTGGTCCGGGAAGATCCCACATGCCACAGAGCAACTAAGCCCGTGCGCCACAACTACTGAGCCTGCGCTCTAGAGACCACGAGCCACAGCTACTGAAGCCTGCGCGCCTAGAGCCCGTGCTCCGCAACAAGAGAAGCCACCGCAATGAGAAGCCCGCGCACCACAACAGAGTATCCCCCGCTCGTCGCAACTAGAGGAAGCCTGCGCGCAATGAAGACCAACGCAGCCAAAAATTAAAAAAAAAAAAAAAAAAAAAAAACTCAACAGTAAGAAAATAAACAACCCGATTAAAAAATGAGCCAAAGACCTTAATAGATTCCTCACTAAGAAGATATACACATGGCAGATAAGCATGTAAAGAGATGCTCCACTTCATATGTCATCAGGGAAATGCAAATTAAAACAGTGAGATACTACCACACACCTATCAGAATGGCCAAAATCCAGTACACTGACAAGACCAAATGCTGGTGAAGCTGTGAATCAATAGGAACTCTCACTCAGTGATACTGGAAATGCCAAAGGGTACGACCACTGTGGAAGACAGTTCGGAAGGTTCTGGCAAAACTGAACACACTCTTACCATAGGATCCAGCAACTGTGCTGCCTGGTATTCACCCAAAGGAGCTGAAACTTATGTCCACACAAAAACCTACAAATGGAGGTTTACAGCAGTTTGATTCACAACTGCTAAAACATGGGAACAACCAAGATGTACTTCAGTAAGTAAACAAACTATGGTACATCCAGACAGTGGAATATTTTTGGAATTAACCAAAAAGAAATGAGCTATCAAACCAGAAGACATGGAGGAACCTTATATGCACATTACTAAGTGAAAGAAGCCAGTCTGAAAAGGCTACATACCGTATGATTCTAACTATACTATGTTTTGGAAAATCTATAGTGACATTAAAGATGCCAGGGGTTGGGGTGCAGGAGAGTGATGAACGGCAGAGAACACAGAGGATTTGTAGGTCACGGAAACTACTCTGTATGATACTTTAATGGCGGATACATGTCATTATATGTACATTTGTCCAGACTCATAGCCTGGACAACACCAAAAGCGAACCCTAAACTACGGACTTTGAGTAATAATTGATGGGTCAATATAGGTTCACCAACTGTAACAAATGTACCCCTGGGGGACGCTGATAACGAGGGAGGCTGTGCACCTGTGTGGTGAGGAGTCTATAAGAAATCGCTGCACCTTCCGCTCACTTTTGCTGTGAGCCTAAAATTGGTTTTTAAAGAGTGAGCAAATGGCCTATAACTGAATTCCTTCCCCTAGTATTTGATTCTCTTTAGGAAGGTTGCAAACCAGAAAGTAAGAGGAAGAGAATGGAGACTGGGGATGCGGCTCTTGGTAATTTAACAATTAGAAAAACACGTTTTAGAAGAGAACTCTAGGCCAGTAGAACTCTGTAAGGTTGAAATTTTCTTTCTGGGTTCAACTATGTTGCTACCAGTCACATGTGCTTTGAAATGTAAGCAGTGCAACTGAAAACTTCAATATTTAAATTTTTAGATCAATTTTTAATTACAGAGTCATGTGAGCACCCCTAGTATTTATCATACTGCACACTGTGTTTCTAGAAATATTCACAAATACACATAAAAAATAATTTGAGAAATGCACACTAAAATGTGAATAGTAAGGCAGATAACCCAATAGAAAAACACACAAAAGACTTGATCAGACACTTCACAAGAAATGAGCTAGCTGGCCAATTAGTATGCAAAGGGTTCTCAACTACATCAGTCCTCATCAGGGAAATGCAAATTAAAACCACAATGGATACCCCTACAGAGCCACCAAAGTGGCTATAATGAAAAACTCTCTGTCAGGACAAGTGAGAAATGAGGAGTCAGGAGAAAAATGCAAAAGGACAACTTAAAAGACCAGGACTTTCCTGAACACCTGTATTAGGTGGACTTGGCACACCTGGCATGGTCATTACACACACCTGCTCGCAGAGCACACCTGTGCTAGGTCACAGGCACACTGACACCAAGAACCAGCTGTTCCAGAATTCCTAGCATGGATTCGTTGCAGGATGTATGGAATAGTCAAGATTCTAGGTAAAGGTGGAATAATTTCACCAACAAGTGATTGGGACAGGCCTGGTGCAGCCACCAGCTCAAGCCCCTTAGGAGACAGCCTGTGATTCAAGGGCTCTCAGGGAAACCAAGGTGTGAAGCCTAACTTCCCTGCCTCTGTTCCTGAGGTAACTGGCAAAACTGAACTTCTGACCGTGGAAACCACAATAAGCAATAACAAGTTTTCAGACCACACAAACTGACAGTTTGGGCCTGAGATCTTCTCTTGGTCAGATATGTGTGTTTAACTCTGTGATACTCAGTTTCTCATCTACAGAATGAGAGGAAATAACTACCTCCTAAAAAAGTGTGCTAAGAGGTATGAAGAATACGACACTGGACAGAGCCAGACGCAGACAGTTATCAGGTAGGGGCACATGCAAATCCAATGCAAATGTGATCAGCTGGCTTCGCTCGATATTACAAACCAGACTTACCTAAAATCATAGAAGTCTGCAAATTCCAAAAGAGCATCGCCATCTGTGAAGAGCTTGCAGTGACTCCTGTCATTCATGTGAGCCTGCACAGCGTCTGTGGAGTAGAACGACTTCCCCCTCTCGTTGCACCACAAGCAAATCTTCCCCACACCAACCTTCTCTCCTGGAAAAATAAGTTGAGAAAAAAATATGAAAGCAGCTTTTTGCAGCCAGATTAGAGCTCACTGTCTATGCCCACAATTCAAAAAACAGCCGTCAGGTTTCTGATTTTCACAAAATCGGCCGGTCATTCAATCCAAGACTGAGGAGAAGCCCCAAACTAACGCCCCCCAATAATGTGGTATTTTGTCATTAAAAAAAAAAAACGACTGAACTTACCCAAATATTTAATCAGTCCCTTAAGATCTGAAAGATACTCTACATCAGGAATGAAGAAGCTGTGGACTTTAGTCATATGAGCCACATTCTTCGTGAGGGAGCTTGAATGATGGGGACAAAATAAGCAGTCCGTGACGGGGATGGCACCAAGCGGGGTGCTGCCTCCAGCCGCTTCCTCCTCTGCCTCCTCCTCCTCCTCCTCCTCTGTGGCTTCAGCATCCTCACATTCCAGTTCCTCATCAGAATCGATATCCTCCCAGTCTGCAAGCCAGAGATTTGAAACACGAAGTTAGCTGAAGATCTCAAAGTCAGCCAGTCGCCCACCACACACCGGTCGGCATGGCTAAGGAATGCCTTCATCTTTCTTTTTCAGCGCACAGTAAACCCCTTGAAGGAAGCACGTGCTCCTTTCCTATGCACATATGAACGCATGCAATCAGTGTCAGTGGGATGAGGGGAAAATAGCTCATTAAGTCAAGAAGCCTAGGTTGCTGGCTCCAGCCTCACACTGCAAGTTAGCTAGCTGATTCCGAGCACCTCAAACTCAGAGCAAAGCCATCACGACCAGAAACCCAATGGAATTAAACATTCTGCAGCACATGGTGTGAGGGTACTATGTTCTCCTTTTGCATATGTTAACAATCTCCTTCTTCAACAGAGAAGGCATCCCTTCATTCTACAAATATTTACCAAGTAACTATTCCCCCCACCCCCCGTTAAGGTTTCAGTCCCTGAATCGACAGCAGTGAACTAAACACACAAAACGCCCTGTGGGGGTGCTGGCCACACCAGCCACTTCAGAAACCAAGGAAACAGCCTCACGCATCACCTTCACCTGAAAACGGACACCTCCCCCCTCCAACCTCAAAGATAAACTGGAAGCTTGAGGACCAGCCCCGTCCCCCGCCCCGCCCCCCAGACAGGCCCCCACCATCTGCATCCAGGTCCTCCTCACTCTCCTCCTCCCCGTCCCGTTCGGCCAACTTCTTCGCCTGCTGTTCAAACCACTGCAGCCGGGGAGGTTTCTCGGCCGGGTCTCGCTGCTGAGTCCCACGTCCTCCAGCGGCCACGGTCACGGGACTCCGGGACTCCGCCTCGGGCGCTGGGGCCGCCTCCTTGGGAGACGTGGACGGCTGAGCCTTGATGACCTGCTGGATGGCCGCGTTCACCGCATCCTTGTCCACACTGTCCACGCCCAGCCCTTTCTCCAAGTTCTTCTCATTCAGGATCGCCACTTGCCGACTCACCGCCTGCTTCTCCAGCTCCACGTGCCGCCGGGACCTCAGATGGTTTTCGTAGGCCTTGAAGGAGGCAAACTTCTTACTGCAGACGCTGCAGTAGGTGGCCGCGCCCTTGCTCTCCGGCTCCGCCAGGGCCCGCTGCGCCCGCACCCGCTCCTGGAAGCCCTCGGCGCCGACCGGGGCCATGCCGGCCACTTTGCGCCTCAGGTTGTAGCGGTGCCAGTCCGTCTTGTAGTGGGCCCGCTGCGCCTCCGCGTCGTCCAACAGCGCCCGGCAGGTGTTGCAGGTGTAGGTCGCCATCGCCAGCCGGGAAATAAGAGGCGAACCGAGGCAGCAGTCTAGCGACCACTGAGTGCCCTGACCCCACCAGACACCCAGACGGTAGGCCTCAAGGCCCACGAAGAACCACACTACGAGCTGACTTCCGGACTGGATCGAATTATTCCCGGCCGGACAGGAAGTCCCGCCTCCCGACCTGTAGCCACGCCCCCGCCGCTGAGAGGCCAGAAGCCCCGGGAAAGTGGGGGAAGGCCGGGAGGGATCCGGTCCCGCCCAGTCGGCCTGAGGTGGGTGTTGATTGGGTTGGCGGAAGGAGGGTTGTGATTGGATGGGCCTGAGACGGGTGGTGATTGGATGAGCCTGAGACGAGTGGTGATTGGATGGGCCTGAGGTGATTGTTGCTTCCGTCTCCGCGAGGTGTGTGATCGGTGGAATCGCGTGAGCTGGGTTGACCAGAAGTAATAGGTGTTCATTGAGTCGACCGAGGTGGGTGTTGCCCTGAGCTGGGTGTGATCGACAGGCCTCGTCCCCGCAGGTTACTGTCCTTTCTGGCTGTGCTGTGAGGCGTGGTGCTGGGAAGGCGACCACCGAGCGGGGCGGGACGGAGGATTGGGGAGCCGGGAGGACTGATGCGGGCGACCACCCGACCGTCTGGATCCTCTGAGGTCCGCGCCCTGCACCCCTGCAGCCCGGGGAGTGGGAGTCACGAAAGCCCGGGATGCTGGTCAGCTCGGGTGTCGGACCGGAGACTCGGGTTAGAGGCTGAGGGAACTCACAGGAAGACCGGACACTCCCGGCCAGAGCCTCGGCCTTACTGGGGCGGGAGGGGCGCAGGGGAAACTCCTGGATGGATAGTTTGCACCTCGGAGCGCAGAGCCCAGCCCAGCCGCTGCCCAGTAGAAATAGAATCCCAGACAAGTAGGTCCTCTTAAATCTAATAGTAGCCACGTTTTCATTAAAGCGGAAAGAGAGAGGTAAGATGGCCATATTTTATTTAAGCCAGTCTATCCAAAATATTATCATTTCAACATGTAATCAAGCCAGAAGATTTAGTGAGACATTTTACCTTCATTTGTTGGTCCTAAACCTTGGGATTCCAGAGCGTATTTTACAATTAAGAGCACACCTCAGTTCAGACGAGCCTCGTGTCCTGTACTTAGTTAACTATGTCGTGTCATGGGTAGCAGCCCGGTTCTATAGGAAGCATGAATGTTAAAGGCGTAGGGAGTTCTTACACTCGTCTACGCAGCCTCGCTGAACCAGTCCATCCTTTTTCAGAATTGAACGCTGCATGTTTAAAATCCAAGCGGCCCATAGCACCAAAGAAGATATCGACGTTTTTTAAAATGTAGGTTAAGTCGCATTGTTCTTCTTGCTGAAAACCTTCAGTGGCTTCCCCTGACTGGGAATAAAGTGCAAACACATTCCTGCTCTGGTCTGAATGTTTGTGCCACTCCCCTCAAAAAGAAAAAAAAAAATTCATATATTGACAAACGAATTCCCAAAGTGATGGTATTAGGAGGTGGCACTTCTGAGAGGTGATTAGATTGTGAGCACATAGACCTCAGAGACCCAGAAAGGGATAGAATAAGAAGTCTGAGACTAGGAAGAGGCCCCTCACCAGACCATGCTGGCACCCTGATCTTGGACTTCCAGCTTCCAGAACTGTGAGGAAAAAAAATTGTTGTTTATAAGCCACCCAGTCTGTGATATTGTGTTATAGCAGCCCAAACTGACCAAGAGGATTGCCTTTCTATTCTAGGAGGCCCTACCCCTCCTTCTGACCGCCTGTCACACCCGCTGCCCCACTCTGCTCACCCCGCTTCAGTCACACTGACACTTGATGTTGCTCTAATAAGGCTAAGCAAGCACCTTTCGTCTCAGATGCGTACTAAGTCTCAGAAATCCTTTACTATTCTGCATGGATCGACTATTGCTGTCTTGCTCCCTTACTTTGAAGGTTTCTGCCCAAATGCGTTTACAGGAGGGGCCTATCCACACCCTCTTTTCACAGTAGTGCCTACCCCCAACTCATCAGTCTTTCCTAAGCAGACCTTTTCTCAGTAGCACTGTACTAGCCATCTAGTACTCCATATCACATTACCCCAACATTTAGCAGGAAAACAACAAACTTTGCTTCTTTCCATTTCTGTAAGTCGGAAGTTTATGTGGCTCATGGTCTCGTGAAGTTGCGGGGGGACAGGGCTGATCGTGTGAAGGTTTGACCGCAGCTGGAAGGTTTGACTCTGGCTGGAGGATCCCCTTGGAAGAGGCTCATTTACACACTGACAGCAAGAGCTCTGGGGTCCTCACTGAGTGGACCTCTACCTAGGGCTGCTTGAGTGTCCTCATAACATGGTTACTGGCTTCCCCCAAAAGTAAGCAAAGTGGAAGCCACAATGTCTTTTAGGACCTAGCCTTGGAAGTCACACAGGGTCATTTCTACGATATGCTGTTACTTAGGAAAGTCAGCTCTGTTTAATGTGGGAGGGACTTTGTAAGGGCATGAATGGGGTGTCTTTGGGGACCATTTGGGAAATTGGCCACCACTAGCATTTGTTGTTCGTCCCTGATTTCCCAGTTTTAGCACTGAAAGTCCTGTATCCGACAAACCCCCTCTATCCTGGGCAAACCAGGATAGTCAGTCCCATTATAGGTTAGTCATCCACCTCCAGAGTACAAGCTCCATGGGGACAGGGACTCCTTTCCTTGCTGTGTACCCCAAAGCTAGAACAGTGCTGGCACATAGATTGTTCAGTATTTGTTAAACACATCTTTTCTAGTGCAAGTTAAGTCTGGTGCTGATTTTTATTCCAGAAAACTTGATTTTTAGATTACAAAATCTTTTAAAATAGCTGAGTCCTCTGGACAGATATCCATCTTAAGAAATGTAATTTGTTCAACAGGAATAAGCAAAATAATGTATATTATCAAGCTTCTCTAAAATTAAAGCAGAGAATGGTTATATTAAGTAAAGAACTTCTGTTTTCTCTTTCCAGTTATCGTTCACATATGGTTCTTCAAGCATCTGTTCCTTCTTCAGGTCATTATTTCCTCCCTGCCTCCTCCCATCCATTTCCATGACCCATTTCAGCATCTTTGAACTCTCCACGGGTTCTTTCCTTTTCCTCTTCAAAGGGACATTGTTTTCTCCACCGTGTTAAATTTCCCATGGGCTGCAATTCTACTGCAGTCTCCTGGAGAGACTTCTCTTTCCTCTTAGTCTACCCTACAGCACATAGAGATAATCACACTAATTCCTCTCAGCCATGTTTCCTCTTGTGTCACTAGTTGTGTTCAAGAAGGGTTACCTGTTGCCCACAGAAGAAGTTTAAATTCCTTTGCCTGGTTTTCAGTATCTCCTATCACCTCTCACTCATGCTACCTATCTCCAGGAACGTGGGTGTTTTTTCCAGACTACCAAGCAATTCTCCAACACCAGCTGGGTGTCCTCAAATTCAACTCAGTTCCGACACCTTCTACCTGGAGATGAAGTCAGATCCCACAGGTTAAATGCTCAGTCCCAGAATGGCCCCACTTCAGAAGCCAATGCCAAGTCCAGGTTTTTACCTGTGCTTCTTCTGCCTGGCTATAAATCACAGGTTTCCATGACCCCCTCCTCAGGTTTGAGTAATTTACTAGAGCAGCTCACAGAAATCTGGAAACTCGTTTACTTACTAGATTACCCGTTTATTACAAAGGATATTAAAAGATGTAAATGAACGGCCCAATGAAGAGACACATAAGGTGAGGTCAGGAAGTTCCCAAACAAGAGATTTTCTCCCTCTGGAGTTTTGGTTGTGACACCCTCTCCGCTAGGCTACCTAAGGGCTTTGCAATAGTCACCTCATCAACATAACAAAAGACACCTTTATCACTCTCATCACTTAAGACCTGCCAAGGGTTTTAGGAGCTCCATGCCCAGAATGGGACAAAGACCAAATATCTGTATTTTATTATAAATCACAATATCTCATATATAATATGCTACTGGTTCTAAATTCAAACATCTCTGTCTTCAAGGAGATTTTTTTCTGCTTTGTTAAGGATGGTAAGAAATACACAATTAACTAATAGAATCAAGATGGGGTCAAGTAAGATGAAATACAAAGAAAGGGGCACTGGGTATTTAGAACAGAAAAATGGCATCAGCTAGGGAGATGAGAAAAGTTTTCATTAAGGAGTTGACAGTTCAGATGGGTGGGTCCTGAGAGAGGAGACAATGAGGACTTCAGCTGCAAGTGGAAAAGGGGGCGGGAGCACCTCGAAGAGAAAATAAGGGACATATTTAGGACGACTACAAGTCTAGTTTTCTTGAGGCAAAAGATAGGGGAAAGAAGACTAGGAAGTTTTAAGGTATCACTGGGTAAAGAGTTGAATTCTAGAGTTTGCTGTTCATTTTTCAGTTGGTAAACAGTAGGGACTCCAAGAGCGTTTCAGTTTTTATGGGCATGAGGAATAGAACTGGACCTTGAATAGATCCAGCAGCAGTATCTGTAACTGATTGGAGAAATATCAGAAAGGAGCAGGTCTATAGCCAGTAGGTCCTTGGTAAATGCAAGCCCTTTGGCCAAGAGACCTTTGAGTTAAATTTCTCCATGGCATATCTAGGGTATTACGTTAATGTGTCTAAACTCTGCTGATAATACTATCAAGAATTTTTATTACCAAGTTAATCATTCTTCCAAAGAATTTAAACTGAGTCTGCCCATGAAAAAACTTTAGCTTTGAAAATACTGGAAATTAGAATTCCTTCTGGGTACTGTGACATAGCTCTTAAAAACTAATTCACTTACCAAATTATTGAAGTTACTCTACACACTGTAAAAGTGACAGTACCCACGATGATGTTCTTTTTCAGCTTGGATGACACTGGGATAGTGATCTTTGATAATTACACAATTTAAGACAAAAACTAATAAGGTCACCTTCAAGTCAGTTGATGCTACTTTCCACATCCCTATATTGCAGTGGCAACTTGATTTTTAAAGGGAAAAGTATGAAGGTGATTGGATTAGTTGAGTTTAGCTTATAGGGGGTAATAAATATAGAATATAAAACATACGTTTATTAAATGATTTACAACTTCTATGACTTCTGTGTTCATAAAAATATTAAGTAAAGCATTATGATTTTTTTTAAAGGAATTCCTTTATTTTTATTATTTATTTATTTATTTATTTTATTTTTGGCTGTGTTGGGTCTTCGTTTCTGTGCAAGGGCTTTGTCTAGTTGCGGCAAGCGGGGGCCACTCTTCATCGCGGTGCGCGGACCTCTCACTATCGCGGCCTCTCTTGTTGCGGAGCACAGGCTCCAGACGCGCAGGCTCACTAGTTGTGGCTCACGGGCCCAGTTGCTCCGCGGCATGTGGGATCTTCGCAGACCAGGGCTCGAACCCGTGTCCCCTGCATTGGCAGGCAGATTCTCAACCACTGCGCCACCAGGGAAGCCCAGCATTATGATTTTTAATAAACAATTTAAAAACATTTT
Source organism: Balaenoptera borealis (assembly GCF_965194805.1). NCBI lineage: Eukaryota > Metazoa > Chordata > Mammalia > Artiodactyla > Balaenopteridae > Balaenoptera > Balaenoptera borealis. The sequence continues at coordinate 14,719,853 of NC_138867.1, forward strand.
ACTACCTCTTAGTTTTTGGATATCTAGATATGCAAAGTTTTCTTAAATTAACAAGGGATTGAAATTTATAGCAAAATCTGGTTATTGCAGCATTTAAAACAGTTTCGATCAGCTGGTTTGTGGATTTTTTGAAAAAAGAAAAATTAATCTAAATCAAATAAAATCAATCTTTAATATTTAGTGAAATTCTGTTAAACTATTACAAACATGATCATTCTTTTTTTAAAATTATTTATTTATTTATTTTTGGCTGCATTGGGTCTTCGTTGCTGCTTGCGGGCTTTCTCTAGTTGTGGCGAGCAGGGGCTACTACTCTTCGTTGTGGTGCGCGGACTTCTCATTGCGGTGGCTTCCCTTGTTGTGGAGCACGGGCTCTAGGCGCGTGGGCTTCAGTAGTTGTGGCTCTCGGGCTCTAGAGCGCAGGCTCAGTAGTTGTGGCTCGCAGGCTTTGTTGCTCCGCAGCATGTGGGATCTTCCTGGACCAAGGCTCGAACCCGTGTCCCCTGCATTGGCAGGTGGATTCTTAACCACTGTGCCACCAGGGAAGCCCATAAACATGATCATTCTTAATGTATTTTTAAAAAATGAAAAATATTAGGTAGTGTGACATATTAGAAAGAGGATAGGCTTTGGGGTCAAACTGGCTTTTCCTCTTAGTAGTTGTGTGACTTTGGACAATTTATTTGACCCCATCCTTCTGAGAAAAGCTCTTAATACCACTTAATTGTAGTCATGAGGATTACACAGGACCCTAACTGTAACTGAGTGTTTTCTACATATTAGACCAAGGATTGGCAAACTTTTCCTATAAAAGGACAGATAGTGAATATACTAGGCTTTGTAGGCCTATGGTTTCATCACAACTATTCAACTTATCTGTTTTAGCATAAAAGGATGCACAGACAGTACATAAATGAGTGTGGCCCTCTTCTAATAAAACATTCTTTATGGCTGCTGAACTTTGAATTTCATGTATTTTTCATATGTCATAAAATATTCTTCTGGGTTTTTTGGAACTATTTTAAAATATTTATATATATATTTTAATTTTATTTATTTATTTTTGGCTGCATTGGGTCTTCGTTGCTGCGAGCGGGCTTTCTCTAGTTGTGGCCAGCGGGGGCTACTCTTCGTTGCGGTGCGCGGGCCTCTCATTGCGGTGGCTTCTCTTGTTGTGGAGCACGGGCTCTAGGCGCGCGGGCTTCAGTAGTTGTGGCATGTGGAGTCAGTATTTGTGGCTCGCGGGCTGAGTTGCTCCGCGGCATGTGGGATCTTCCCGGACCAGGGCTCGAACCCATGTCCCCTGCATTCGCAGGCAGATTCTTAACCACTGTGCCACCAGGGAAGTCCAGAAAAAGAAAATTATATTTTTAAATATTCCATAAAAACAGGTGGCAGGCCAGATTTGGCCCATGGGTGGTAGTTTGCCAACCCCAGTCTTAGACATTTAATCCTTATAACATACTATGAGGCAGGTGCTTTATCTTAATTTTATAGGTGAAGGAAACAAGTACTGATGTTAGGTGACTTTCAGTCCCACAGCCAGGAAGTGTTAGAACCATTCACAATGACTAATGTAGAACCTTACACATGTTTCAGAGTCAAATGAAATAACAGACAATTTGGCAACACTGTCTATCCTTTTATTCTACAGGATTTATTGGATTATGAGGCCAATATCATGCTAGGCCCATTAAAAGAACTTTAGAGTTTTTTGTAAGCAGGTTCTTGTTGATTGACTTTTCTTTAATGTTCAAAAAGATGGCTTAGCTGAAATAGGAAAAAGATCACTATCTTCGTTTTTGTTTTTTTTTTTTAATTAATTTTTTTTTTGGCTGTGTTGGGTCTTCGTTTCTGTGCGAGGGCTTTCTCTAGTTGTGGCAAGCGGGGGCCACTCTTCATCGCGGTGCGCGGGCCTCTCACTATCGCGGCCTCTCTTGTTGTGGAGCATAGGCTCCAGACGCGCAGGCTCAGTAGTTGTGGCTCATGGGCCTAGTTGCTCCGCGGCATGTGGGATCCTCCCAGACCAGGGCTCAAACCCGTGTCCCCTGCATTAGCAGGCAGATTCTCAACCACTGCGCCACCAGGGAAGCCCAAGATCACTATCTTCGTTTTATACAGCATTTTTTCCCCCCGAAAATGCTTCAGACATCTTTTTTTTCATTCATTCTCAAAACATCCCTGTGTGAGAGGATAGGAATTAGCTTCCTAATTTTATGTTTGGGGAAACTGAGGTGGTGGTTTGAGATGCTATGTGACTTGACATTGTGTCTTAGGGTCATAATGTTAACATCAGAACCAGAACTCATAATTCTGACATCCCATCCTACCTTAAATGCTTCAGTGGAAAAGGAGGAATAATATACAAAAATATAGTTCAGAGACTGTGTCTTCATTGTGATACACATGACCTGTGACACATGTAGTTTAGGAAGGGTAGTAGTTTAGGAAGGGTTTTCAAAATAATTTCTTATCTCATAACTAACATAGCCAGAGCAGTATAAGGAACTACATCAACCTAAGGTATAAACAGAAAAGGAAAACTTTTAAATCGCTTTTTTCTTAAATGTAGATTTGCTTCTGGCCTAAAATCAGTAGTATGCTGGCACTTGCCACTTTTTAAAAAGGAATAAAGTCGCACTTATTTCAGATATAAGAGTGAGATGCCAAAATACGTTGAGGACGTTTGCCACTTGCCAAACCTCATAAAAGTTTCTTTTCCTAACATTCTACTAAACTGGGGAGGGAGCAGTTTTAAAAAATCACTTCTGAAGGTTTTTAGGGTAGAAAAAAAGTAAAGATGTTCAGAATGAGAATATAAATATTGCTTTAAGCCTGGATTGACCTTCCAAAACAAGCTTGAACTTCAGCCCTGCTTTATTGCTTCAGATCAAAATGCATGATCAGTGTATGCTTTTCCCATTGTATGGTTTTGCTCAGCATTTCCTACAGGAAGTGAACAAAACATCTTTCTACAGCTCCTCTACAACTAAGAAATATCCATGCTTCACATTTTAATGACTGTATAAATTCTCATGGTAAGGAATCTGTAGTTTCCCACCGTACTGAATCAATCACAGGGTTTATTGCTAGTACATCTTAAAGCCAGAAACAGGACTATATATAATGTTCCCCCCACCCTACCCCCTGCCAAACACACACACACACACACACACACACACACACACACACACACACACACACACAGAAAACGAAACCCCTTGACATCCCTATGTTTGATAGTATTAAGAGTACCATTATTACATTGTGTAAATTTATAGCCACATATATTCTGGAACAAATACTACTGAAGTGCATGTGTGGTTATAATCCTACTGTCCACAGAGAGCTAGTATGTCTCCACCACAGGGCTGTAACACATTTTTCTACCCTAACAACCTCCCCAAACCCCTTTTAATTTATAGTGTATAACATCTGATTCTAGCTTTACTGTTCATTCCATCAGATCATGAGTTTATCTCCTTGTAAGCTTGTCCAGTGACTTGTAACACATTCTTTAATTACTTAAGTTTTTAACTTCTTGTTTTCCCCTCAATGAAGAAGCTGAAAAGACCTTTAAACTTTCTGACTTCATGGCCAAGAATATTTTTTAAGTGAAGAAACATACACGTAAAAAAAAAAATAAACCCGGTAACAAGCTATTTTATAAATACATGACTGTATTTTTCTTCATGTCCAGAAACTCTTACTGAAATAGAATTCAGGTATATTCCTTGCAAACCCACACAGTTCATAGATCTAACACCAGGTTTTCATTTGTAAACGAAACGGGCAAGATAAGGAAGGCACAGGCTCACTTTGTATCAGTAAAGGACATCAAACACAGTCAAGAGGTACCAATGACATAGAAGCATCGTCAACCACGAAAAGCAAGTGTTCAGAGTCTGCAGTAACTTCTCTCCCTTTAATATTTGGCAAGTTCAGTCTAGATATTTTAATACCTCAGAAAGAAAAAATAAATAAGAGATGCTACATTAAAATGTCAGATGACCTATCATTACTCTTTAGACATATAAGGGAAGGGATAAAGTAAAGGGAGGGGACCACAGATGTCCTATATTCTTGGATTATCCTTCCTTTCTGAGGGGCTCAGATGTCTGTGTGCATCTGTCAAAATGCCAGCTGTACCTGAAGATTGAAGAGATGGTTGGTAGTTGCTGACATGGTCCCTCAACACTACTAAAAGTTTCTATCACAAAAACAAAATTAGCTTGATTTCTGCTCTTTAGTCCTTTGTTAAACACCTAAGTCGAATTTGGTTATTTAAAAGTGATCTAAAAAGTTTAAAATAAAGGAAAAATATATTCTAGCTTCCTAAGAAGAAACAGATTACACATTTAGACTTCTATGGCAAATAAATACACTTGAAAACCAAGCAAGTTTCTCTCCTGTAGGAGAGTCAGACTACAAAAACAGTTCTCGTTTCTCTACGGCTGATGACCACATCACTCATAGAACATACCAGGAACTAGTTTCACAATTTTAAGAGACTTTTTCCATAATATGAAAGATGAGGTTTAACCTAGTTCTGAGCAGGCAGAATAGATCTGCACTCACAACATCCCTATCACAAATATATGACAATTGAACAACAAAGCACAGCCCGATCTCTGCTTACATCGAAACCACCATCTACGTGATATCTAATTACTTGCTTTCGATGGGTTAATACCACCTGTTGCAAGACTAGAGCTGGCACTCAATGGAGCACGCCATTTACAAGGAAGCCTAAAGTCTATAACTGCAAAAATAACATGGAAATGTACTAGCCCATCCAACGTAGTTAAATATATTTTCAAATTTTTTCCTAGGAAATGAATTTTAACAGTATCTCCCAAGTCTTTCAACCAAAGTGACCTTGATCATTTTTGTCTTTTTACGTCAAAATCTACCGAAATTTTTTGACTCTTTCCAAGTATTAGGAACAAAGGAGCCAATATAGCATGTTTCACAATTAACTGTTAATATTTCAGCGAGTTACAATAAACTGTTTTTGCATGCTTGAAAAACTAACTGAAGAAAAAATAAGGAATACTAACGGGAGGATCTCAATAATTGGGTGTTTTCATTTTGCTTTAAAAACAACCTCTAATATTCAACTCTGACAACACAGTAAATATATATACATATATATAAAGTTCATTTCCATGCGCATTACATAAAAATAACTATGAGAAATATCAATCTATCAGTGTCAGCTGATATATATCCAATTAACTCACTGCAGAAGGGAAAAAAAAAAGGCCAAAAAAATTCTAAAGTAATCAGTAAAGCTCACAGTTCGAAAAGTTTTTTTTTCATTTTTTTTTCTTTTTTTGCTTGTTTGAATTTTTTTGGTAGTTTATCTGTGCTCTGTCATACAAGCTGATTCCCAGACTAATGGCCTCCGAGTAGATTTGAAAGAAAGCCTGTAGACTTCTTCTTTTGCTGTGCTTCTGCTTCCTGGTCTTGTGAAAGCCCCAATTCGCTCTCAATTTGGTCGAGCTCTGACTGGTCCAGCAGCTCAAAGTCATCCCCTTCCTCCGCGTCTGTGTCCTCCCCTGCGCTGGGAGCAGCCTGGGACAGTGCTTGCTGCATGCCTGCTAACTGGTCTTTGACAGCAGCAGTCACCGCCGCGGTGATGACGTCCCCAGCCAGGTTGCTCATCAGGTGGAAGGTTTGGTCACCGCTCAGAGGAAGGGTGAGACCAGCCACTGATTGCCTCTCTGAGCTGGGTCGGGGACCGCGGTCCAACTGCTCCTTTCTTCTCTTGAGCTCAGTGGGCAAGCCAAGGCTTAATTCATCTTCATCATTTGTTCCTGTGCCATTTTCTAGAGATGGAAAATCTGAAAGGTCTCGAGAGAAAACTTCCTCACTAGGTCGGTCAAGATCTGTGAAATGTAGAACAGAAGTTCATGCTTAAGCACCATAATAAACTTTTTTTAAAATTATTTTATTTATTTATTTATTTATTTTTGGTTGTGTTGGGTCTTCGTTTCTGCGCGAGGGCTTTCTCTAGTTGCGGCAAGCGGGGGCCACTCTTCATCGCAGTGCGCGGGCCTCTCACTATCGCGGCCTCTCTTGTTGCGGAGCACAGGCTCCAGACACGCAGGCTCAGTAGTTGTGGCTCACAGGCCTAGTTGCTCCGTGGCATGTGGGATCTTCCCAGACCAGGGCTCGAACCCGTGTCCCCTGCATTGGCAGGCAGATTCTCAACCACTGTGCCACCACGGAAGCCCATAAATTTTATTTTATGATTCAACTTTTAAGTTATAAAGTAGTAATTGATAAACCTTTACTATCTCAGACATAAAAAAATAGAAAGTCAAAGGTTTATAAGACCCTGTAATAAACCATAATAAATTTGAAATCAGAAAATTGTCTAAAAGATCCCTGCTTTTAATTGGAATCCTCTGAATCACTCTGGCATTCATCTAGCCTCCCATCAGACCCCCCCAAGTCTGGGACACTCTCTCCAGAAGTACACACAAACACTACATGTCCCCCGATGGCCTTAGCTTTCCTCTTAAACACAAAAAGTGTGTAATGACTTACTATTCAACCTGTCTTAATGTCAGCTTGGGGCTCTGACTAGAGTTTAAACGTTCACCAAAATTTCATCCTGCTCCTGGGGAGGGGATTAGCTTAAGCCAATGTGGATATGTATAATCCAAAATAAAAAATATTTCAATTGGGTGTTTTCATAGATTTTGGTCCAGCAGATGGTGACTATTATCCAGCCTTTGCATTTTCATTCATGGAGATCTATTTGAGTATCTGTAACTGTGTTTGTTTAAAGCAACGAGTTAAAAGAAGCTATTGTTCCTTCTATTCCATATTCAACCTAAGAGCTTATGGAAACATTTAGCTTTCCATGAATGTAGCTGAAATTAACCATACCATTTTAGCAAAACATAGGTCCTGAATATATACAGGAACGCTTTAAGATTTGGGACATTTGAAAGCAATGTCAGGTTAGTAGGCAGTGATTTCATTGTTTTTCACTTTTCACAGAAAATCTTTCGGTAACTCTTTGGAATCTTCAATTTAATTAATGAAAGCCTTCTATATGGGTTCGATTATTGTGGCTCCCTTTGTTGTGTAAATCTGAGATAGGATGCTTAAGAACAAAGGGTTTGTTTTCCTGGTCTTGTAGGTATTTACAGCTTGTAGAGCTTGAAAGGACTTCAGTGACCCTCTTGTTCTAATGCACTTTAAAGATGAGAAAATTGAGATCCACAGAAATTATGTCACCTGTTCAAGGTCATACAGTAAAGTTAATGACAAAAGCAAGGCTATACTTGGGTCTCCCAATCTCCAAACCTGTATTTTTTCAACACTACACAGCCTTCTTCCTTCCTCTAGAAAAAGAAAGTGTGTTCTTGCTTATAAAGACACATATAAAATAATTTATTCATAATCCTCCATTATAACCTGCTTATATTTTCAGTATATTGTTAAAATGACTTGAAATAATCCAATGAGACTAGCAAAAGTTATTGCACAAGACTTGTCTCAAATTTCATTTTAAATTGTACTTAACCTAATTATAAAAGATAAGAAAGCTTTTTTTTTTTTTTTTAACTGACTTGGAAGAAAAACAAGTTAGTTAAAAAAAAAAAAAGTATATGAGAAACCGTGGAATCAGCTTTGGATTTGGGAAACTTGCCCCCCATGCTTCAGTCCCTCTTAATGAGGACTAGCCCTGGATATATGGGATTAGCTTCTCTCCTCCCCCGTCCCATTACTGCTATAAACAATGTCACCAGATATTCCAGAAGTTAAGTTTTTTCATTGTCAATTATTTGTTTTCAAAATAAAGGCAGATTTGGACATTGATTAGCTTAGATGTTTTTCTCATACTCTTCAAAAAAATAGCTTTTGAGATATAATTCATATACTATAAAACTTACCCGTTTAAAGTGTACGATTGAGTGTTTAATATATTCACAAAGCTGTACAACATCACCACTATCTAATTCTAGAATATTCTCATCATCCAAAAAGAAACATATTAATTACCAGTCACCCACCATTCCCTCTTCCCCCAGCCGCTGGCAGCCACTAATCTATTTTCCTTCTGCATGGATTTACCTATTCCGGACATTTCATAGAAATGGAGTTACACAATGTGTGGACTTGTGTGTCTGGCTTCCTCCACTTTAGCATAACGTGTTTAAGGTTCATCCATGTTGTAGCAAACGTGAGTACTTCATTTTTATAGCCAAGTGAGATCCCATTGTGTAGATGTACCACACGTTGTTTACCCAGTCAGCAGCTGACAGATTAAATACCTTTGCACGCACTCATAATTATAAAAATCAGAGCATCTAGAAGTGTAAGCATACCGTCAGAAGTGTCCGTCTGTGGAGTGTAGCCTTCTGAAAGGTTGAAGGTCCCATTGTCAGTCCAGGAGACCTCGGACACGTCTGTGTCAGACACAGACAACTCTTTGGCGGCAACGGTCAGGCTAATCTGTGTTAATATAAATACCAGTGACACATTTCAAACCTCTGTGGGGAATCTTTTGAAACATTTTCCTTTCCATATTGTTCAATCATCTTAGAGAAACAGGAGGAGTCTATTAAGAATATCGTTCCAGTTTTGGTACATTTAGATAAATTTACAGTCAAACCACACAGGAACAAATTGAAAACTGAACAAAAAATACCTTAGGACAGAGAGCTGAGAAGTCTAATTCACTGTCATCTTTGTGACCTTTTTCTTTATCTGCTTCTGTTGGGAAAAAATTTGGAAGCTTTCAGTTTCCTGGCCAGCTTAGACAGCGTGTATTTTACCCATTATATATCCTTACCCCACCTTCCTCATATTCTCCAACGCCTCCACGTAATTAAATGTTTGCACATAACAAGGTCCACGGATTTGCAACTGTGTGGTTTCCGAGGGAAATGGTCCATATCAGTGGTCCTCATGGTGTGGCCCCTGGACCAGAAGCATCACATCACTGGGAAACTGTTAGAAAGGCAAATCCCCGGGCCCTCCCCTAGACCAGCTGAATCAGGAACTCGGGGCTATGGGCCCCGCAATCTAAGCTGTAATAAGCTCTTGAGACAATTCCGATGCTCCCTCTAGTTCGAGAATCTATAAGGTCACAGGCCAAGTGAAAAAGTGAAAAAGGAGCACATTAGTCTTCCCCCTATTTTCTTTTCCTTCCCCTGTTCTACTGGCCCCCTCTTACAGGGCTCCCACACACAGCCCTACTACCTGTGTCATTTGTTATTTGCAACCTTCCACTCCCAAAGAAAACGATTTAGAGAAAATAAATAATAAGTAGCAAATACAGAAGTGTTAAAGCCTTTTCTCTCTCCCCTGACAATTTGGATTAAAAAGTCGATTTGTTGTATGTTTGAGAAAAGCATAAAAGCCTAAAATAGGAAAAAGCTATGTTACTTTGGGGGGATTTGCTTCTGTAATAGTATGTGGTGAAAGGCTAAAACACCCTGAAATATATTAAAGGTGATTTCATAATAAATAGCCAGCCGATGTCTCATCTCATGCGTGGAATCTAAAATTGAAACATTACCTACCAGCTCTCTCACGTTTCTTCTGGTTAATATATTCTCTGATTCCAAAATCTAGTTTCAGCAGAAATGACTTGATTTTGTTGTATATTTTTTGTCCAATATCATTACACTTAAACAGTGGACACAGAAATGCACATAGTACTGCAAGATAAGGAGGAAGAGAGTTTAGGGAAAGTGACCTTACTTTCCAAAGGCTACATCTTAGTATGCCACAAAATTATTTCAGTTCCCTTACGGACAAATTGGTTGTTTTTTCCTTAGGGAAGCGCCTCTGTGAAATAAGTCCATAGTTTTTATTCTTCCCCCTGTAATGAAACCATTTTCTCCTATACACACACAACCCAACAGTCATGGTTTTCAAAGACTTGCAATTAGATAACTCCATTCCTTCAATCCTCTTACTCTCAAAATTTATACAAAGGTTACGTGCTTTCCCGACAACAGTCCTGGATTAAAATATCAGCTCTACTTATTTGTTAAATGATCATTTCTCCATAGAAAAGTTATTAACTATCTGTTAGTCTCTTGTCAGTAATATTGGAATAATAACGTCATCTCTTGGGGTTGCTGGGAAGAATAAATGAGATAAATACAGACCATCTGAATAATGCCTTGCCCGTATTAGACTCTCTTTCCCTAGCTCTCTTCTCCTTTCCCTCCTAAACAAGGCAGATCAAGGGCTGATATTCCACATGAGTTCTACTTGGAGAATGGATGTGAGCTCTGACCATTGGCCCTTTGTGTGAGGCATTAGGAATACAAAAAGAAATGAAGATCAACACAGGGAATGCATTGTATTCCCTACTGTTTATTTCTCTGCTGTTGTCAGGACACGTGCCCATTTACCTTTTAAATAGGAGTTGCAAACTCAAGTATCTCTAGAAGACAAGGAGGTATATGTAAATTTTAAAGGCTGGTGCAAGAAAACTAGGGAAATACAAGGATTAGTTGGGTGGAAGCAACTGCCCCATCTAAAGGTGGCAGGGCCAGATCTTTATATTTTTCAGGAGAAGCAGGAAATCGAAACTTTTTTACAGCACTTTTGAGTTACAATTGACATACAATAAATTGCACATATTTAAAGTGTACAATTTGATGTTTTGACATATGCATACAACTAAGAAACTGTCATCATGATAAAGATAGTGCCCATACCACCCCCAAAAGTTTCCTCATGTTTCTCTTAATCCCTCCCTCCGGTCTTTCCCTGCCCTACCCGCCTCATCCCCAGGCAACCATTTATGTGCTTTGTCACTAAAGATTAGTTTGAATTATATATAAATGGAATCATACAGTATGTACTCTTTTTTTACCTGGCTTCTACCACTCAATCTAATTATTTTGAGATTTATCCAGACTGTTGCATACATCCCATTTTTAGTGCTGAGTAGTAATCCATTGTATGGATATACCACAGTTTGTTTACCCATCTATTTGTTGATGGACATATGAATTGTCTTCTGTTTTTGGCTAACACAAATAAAGCCACTATGAACATGTGTGGACAAGTCTTTGTATAGGTGTATGCTTTCACTTCTCTTGGGAAAACACCTAGCTGTGGAATGCCTCGGTCACATAGTAGCTTTTAAAAAACTACCAAACTGTAATCCAAAGTGGTTGTACCATTCTACCTACTCACCAACAGTGAGTGAGAATTCTAGCTGCTCCAGATCCCGGCTAACACTTGATATAGTCCGTATTTTTAATTTCAGCCGTTTTGGTGGAGGTATAATGGTGTCTCACTGTGGTTTTAATTATATTTTGAGCCGCAGATCATGCACAACGGCAAAAATATTCATGTATTTGTGAGGGGTGGAGAGTAAAGCTTGTTTACAGCTTTACTGACATAAGTTAAAATAAAATGAATCACTTATAACCTTGCTTTTTGACAGCTATTCTTATAATTTTGAAATAGCAACATGTCTCTAGAAAAAGGAGAAACTTTGTACAGCAGGAAATTAAAGAATAATCAACTTGCTTTATAATCAAGAACACATCCCTCCTCTTCTAAACTGTGGAACATCTTGTAGACCATTAAATGATACCATGTGTGTCACATCAATTAGACAAATGCTCTACTATACTTACACAGTAGATAGCTCAGTATAACCCCAGGAATGTAACTTCCCAAGATCGTAAAAAAGGTGCATACACTGCAGACCAGGAGACAAAACTAAAAATAATAGAAGTAACATGTGACAGTTGTACATAACATCAAGATACTTTAGAGCACAGGATACACACAAAATTATTGATCTACATGCCATCTATCATGTATGGCAAATGTTTTTCAAACAGTGTTCTTTGCACTTAGATCTGACTAATGACTGCTGTGTTCAACCAGCCTTAGCCCACTTTAACGTTAAGTGATAATCATTTTGAAGGTTCCAGAAGCTAACCTCTGGCACAGAGAACAACATCTCCCATTAATCATGCCTGCAGCTGTATTACCAGATGCAAGAGACCTGAAGAATAGTATGGACCCAGAAACTTGTTTTACTCAGGGTCACTCACTGAAAACAATGCAGCCCAGTAATGAAATGTGTAGGTTCAAACTGTTTCTATAAATCCACAGAAATTCATAAACACAGCAAAACATGTTATAGAAATTAGACGTATTTACATAAATATAACAGTAATTCGCACAGCTGATAAGCAGCCGGGATAAATCGACTGGCTATTACTATCCTCCTTCCTAACCGTATCTGTTTGGCGAATGAAACTAAATTCCACCAGTAAAATTTGATTATTTTCTTTCTGTCAGTTGAAGCCAAAAGAATCTTGGTTGTTTTAAGTAAGTAAAACATCAAGACAGAAAAATTCTCCCATAAAGTCTTCACTTCTTTTTCACACTATATTATTTAAAATAAACTATCTTACTTCTTTGCTTTACCTTTAAATTATGGTACTAAATTTCACTGATCAGCCAAGAAAATTCATTAAGGGAATTTCAAAAAAGACACACAAGGAAAGGATACATAACTCTGATCAATAACTGATTAAGAGAAACAGCAAGGGGGTCTAAAATTCAGATTAACTTTGATTTTTCATTCTTGGCACAGGGTTAATAAATTCACTAGTCAAAAGGAAAACAAAATTAAGAGCTGTTTCTCAAACATCAGGGATCCTTGAAGAATATGGAATTCTAATAGCAAAATGGAAGAGGAAAGACCATAAAAGTTAAAAGAACAAATAAAAGCATTACTATATCCAGAATTCAGTTTCGCAAAGGGATTTCATATTATCCACTAAATTTGTAGCATCGTTATCTTAGGTTAATTGACTTGGGGTATATTAATGCAACCCAATGCAGAAGTTTAAGTTCAGAATCTTCTAAAAATGTGTTTACTCATCTCAGTAAAATAAGCATCAAAAACACAAGTCACCCCACCCCACTACCATGTTGATATCTATTCTAAAAATCACCTTCAGTGATTAAAATAATTTATCCATATACAACGTTGCAACTTTAGTATGCTCAAAATGTGTCCCAATATAGTTCTGTTACTCATTGAAGTTAGATTTCCTGTAACACGGTACAAAGAGAGGGATTTTAAGTGAAGACATTCCTAGGTTCTTCCTTCCAACTACAGGTGGACATTCGTTTCTGTAGCACTGGAAGGGAAGGGGTCTATTGATGGTTCTGTAGCTCACCCGTGCTGTCAAGATACAGTGGAAGCTGTCTCTACACATAAAAACCCTATAGTGGGCATTTCTTGTAACCCCTTTCAAACCACTCAACTCTCTCCTCGTGGGTTTTCATCTTTGTTGGAAAAATACTCATTCCATTTATATAATCACTGTGGATGTTTCTGCCAAAGATTTTCTTTCTTAAGTAAATCATACAAGAATCTCCACTTTTTAGACTGAAAGTGAGACTCAGTTACCTCCCAAAACACCCTCAAAGGGCTATGTGTTCCTTTGACTTGAGAACCAGCCTAGATAATATAAACTGAAATTCTTAATAACACGTTTTTATCCTTGGTCTGGCTGAGAGGACAAATCATCATTCATTTTAGTTAATAAGCTACATAAATATGGATAAAATAGAAATCCAATCCAATTTCAAAATATAGGTTAAGGATTTTCTAGTGCTAACAACACTAACATTTCTGAACCTTGCTAATATCAGTTTTTTGGCACGTGTTCCTAGTGTATTATATTCAGAATTGGAGAACCCTTACAGGCTAATAAAATAGGTTAATTCATTTGTTTCCAAGTTTATTTCACATTTTAAAGCACACACATCATTCTCCTTTTCTGGAAAACTTGCCTTGCCAGGGCTCTGCTGTTTAAACACAGACATTTCTTGAAGAAATAGGCTGAAATTCATCCATGATTCTGCAAGACAGTGGCTGAGCCTGGGTCTTTCATCTGGCTTGGAATTGATAACTTCCCAGCTAAAGAGAGAAAAAGAAAACAAAAACTTTTAACTGAACTTTGGATGATTCACTCAACATTTATTGCTTTAGCAGATATTCATTGAGCACCTCCTAGTGGCCACACTCTCTGGAAAAGCCATGTGAATTCAGAGATGAACAAGCCAAACATCTGTCTAAGGAAGTTCACAGGCCAAGGCAAGCAACGAGCTCCACGATTATCTGGTCACAATGAAGGAAAAGTTTAGGGTGGAGGCTTTGGGACATCTTCTCTGAAGATGTCACTTTTATGCTATGATCTGGATTTGCACTATTTACCATAAAGGCTTGGAAGGGCTCCGGACAGAACAATGTACAGCATACGCAAGAGGTCCTGTTGTGAGAAGGAGCTAAAGCACCATTGGTCCCAGTATGGCTGCAGTAGAGCGAACCAGAGAATAGCATTGCAGGGAGCTGGGATGGCAGGAAGAAACCTGATCATACAGGGCCTTGTGGGATTGTTAGAAATGTTTTAAACCTTAAAGGTAGTTAAAGCCACAGTACCTTTAAAGAAACCTTGGTTTTAATCTTATCATTATCCCCATCATCAACACGAACAAAGCATTTTCAGTCCACAGTGGATCCTTGTACAATGCTGCAGTTAATCCACGTATGTATAATTTATTGTTGGCCCTTCGGATCTGTGGTTCCTCTGCATCCACAAATTTAGCCAACGACAGACCCTGTTGCACTGTAGAATTTACTACTGAAAAACATCCTCTCTAAGTGGACCCACGCAGTTCAAACCCGGGTTGTTCAAGGGCCAACTGTATACTATGTTGGTCAACTCAGTAGAAAACTGTCAAACTCAACAGGATCTCACAATACCCCATATTTGTCTAGAGTATCTTTTCCCAATCACCATCATAGAATGTGCTGAATGTGGTGTGTGTGCCAAGCACGTGCTGTGGGTCCCCGCCTTCATTTTCCCACAGGAATGGCAGTGAGCTAAAAACTAGTAACAATCGCTCCAGGAAGAAGACATGCAAATACTGGGCATTTCCTGAAGTTACAATGCCATCAAGTTCAAATCCCACTCTTGCAATCCTAACTCATCACATAAATATACCAGCTCAAACAAGCTCTATTAAGGGCACCCAAATTCATTTATTACACAGATAATTTTCAACAAATGTGTCTAGTAGAGGACACATTGTTAGTGAAGTGTCATCTGAGCTATGACTGCAAGGGTGTCAGGGTGAGACTGATCTCTGGATTCAACTCCAGTAGCCCTGCGACAAATTAAAACTACTTTGGCCCTTAGATGCTCAACTACCCAGAAATTGTGTACATTTAGATTCTGTTTCTTTTTAATAAACTTTCGAATCAACATCAAGGAAATTGTAAATTAAATAATACAATTTCCCTTTATAATATAAATTTTAAGTTATATTTAAACGAGTGCAATAACGTGAAAAAAGCAAAAAAAAAAAGTAGTTCTTGTCCTTCCCCTTTGTTCTATGAGCCTCAACCAATGCTCTGCCAGAGAGTCACCGAGCTGCCCGGTGTCCAGGCTGATGCTACTCCACGAGGTAGACATTTGCCAAATGATTTCCCGACTGTTGTAAGAAATGAACTTTTGGGGATGTTTAGCTATCAGTTTATGCCTTCATTTACTCTTCCCACGCTCGAACCAGTGAGCAAGCCTGTTTACATTGGTGACCAAATCTAGCACTATGCGTATCCTACGAACGATTCCAGACCTATTAAAAGAAACACTAAGTTTTTATGTTACATATAGTGGCCACTATCTGTAACAAAATCTTGCCAGCATGTCAGCTTAATGGGAAAAGATTTTGTACAGGAGAGTAAAAACTGAAATTGAACTGTGGCTTCCTTTCTAGAACAACATAGGCTTGTTACAAATTGGCAACGGTAGGCTACTCTACTGCTCAGTGTATGACATAAATACAGATTTTAATTTCTGCTCTCTATGCATACTGAGTAGTATTTAAGGATTTGGTCAACCTGTCTGGCAAATATAATTCTAACAAAAATCAACGAAAAACTTATAATGGAACTGTTTGGTTATTATTATTTTAACAATTCCAATGGAATGGGTGAACAGTTTGTATTTTGAAGCAAATTTAAAATATACTTCCATTAGGATAATGAACAAATAAAGTGAGTTGTGTTCAAAAATGAAAGATGGGCTTCCCTGGTGGTGCAATGGTTAAGAATCCACCTGCCAATGCAGGGGACATGGGTTCGAGCCCTGGTCCAGGAAGATCCCACATGCGGCGGAGCAACTAAGCCCGTGTGCCACAACTACTGAGCCTGCACTCTAGAGCCCACGAGCCACAACTACTGAGCCCGCATGCCACAACTACTGAAGCCCGCGCGCCTAGACCCTGTGCTTTGCAACAAGAGAAGCCACCGCAATGAGAAGCCCGCGCACCACAACAAAGAGTAGCCCCTGCTCGCCGCAACTAGAGAAAGCCCGCTCGCAGCAACGAAGACCCAACGCAGACAAAAATAAATAAATAAAAATAATAAAGTTCCCTTAAAATAAAAAAAAGAAAGATGGAATGGATATGAAGGAACTCAAACCCCATGCTTATACCTGAACCTCAGGATCATAATATTGAGAAAAACATCACAGAGGTATATACACAGCATGATTTCATTTATATAAAGCTCAGAATCACATTAAGCTAACAGTTATTTAAGCAAGGAAATGATTAAAAAAAAACCAAGATTCAGGAGAGGGGATACCTAAGATGGGGGTGTGTAGGGAATGAGACTTGAGATGGCAAGTGGGAGCTTCTTGGGTATTTGTCATGTTCTATATCTTCATTTAGGTGCTGGGTACACAAGAATCGATGTATTTCTGTTCTTAAAGCTATACATGTACACACACATGGCCTTGATTTAAAATTTCTGGAAACTTAAATGTATAATCATTCTTTTTATTTAATGAGTAACATTCTTACATGAGTATATCCCACTTCACATCCTATAGTCAAAACACAAGTGTTACCTCCTGTGACAGTACTTTGGGACAATAAATTCCATTGTTACTTATATTTATTTTTAACAAAATTGCCTTAGGGAGTTCCCTGGTGGTCTAGTGGTTAGGACTCAGCACTTTCACTGCCGTGGCCCAGGTTCAGTCCCTGGCTGGGGAACTGAAATCCCACAAGCCGTATGGCATGGCCAAAATTTTTAAAAATCGCCTTGAACAATTCTAATGATATCTGAATTACTGTTACCATCACAAACAGAAATGAGAAATGCATCGTGTAAATCATGAAAATATTATCTAACCAAATGGGTTTTGGGAAGAGTAGCAAATGTCTGAGATAAAATAATTGTGTAGATTGTCCTGAATAAAATTTAACGGAAATATGTATGATTTAAGAAGAAAATCCGAATTCAAGGGCAAAGAAGAGGTGCCACTCTACATGTACACTCTAAATAAAACATGCACCTAGCCATCACTCTCTGGGAGTTTCATAATAGTTTTAAATTGTCCAGTGACTAATTCTGAGGACCAGTGGAACATAACATTTCTAATGTCTTCCATTATATACAGTCTACCATTAATTTATGTCACCACAGTTCAGTTTAGGTAATACAGTTACATAATATATTTGAATAATATAGTTACGTAATTTAGAATAAGATGGGCCAATTGATGTCAACTTTTCAAATTCCCTTCTTTTATAGACAAGGAAAGTGAAACCCACATTTTCTCAGCTAGTTCAGGGCAGAGCCTGACTGGAGGCTCCTGATTTCCAACACGGTTCTCTTCACTTTAAAACATGTGCCCTCTGCAAGGGAAGAACAAATTCAATGACACCTTGGAAGAGGCCACATCTTGTAATTTAGAACAAGAAGGAACATGTGATGCTCCTCCTCACTCTTTCCTAGAGTCAGGAGGAATGAGGTGTGATTGACCAGGATCAACTCGGCATCATTTAAGACCTACCCATCCCAGAAAAAAGGAGAACTTCCTGTGCAGAATCCAAATATTTATTGGGAAGTAAGATGCATACTTGATGGTTGGTCAACGATTAATACAAGTGACATCTGCACGTGTACACACACACACACACACAC
The DNA here is from genome assembly GCF_965194805.1 of Balaenoptera borealis. Classification (NCBI taxonomy): domain Eukaryota; kingdom Metazoa; phylum Chordata; class Mammalia; order Artiodactyla; family Balaenopteridae; genus Balaenoptera; species Balaenoptera borealis. Next base: position 14,737,878 of record NC_138867.1, read on the forward strand.
ACACACACACACACACACACAGGCTCTGAGTTGCTCCATAATGAAACTCTAGGTTTTCCTAGAGAGCCTTATCTGGAAAACACATAATCAGAGAAAGGATTTCCTGTGAATACTGCACGATGCTAGGGAAACAGATCTTTCACATGGTGTGTGGCTGTCTTCCCACCATCCTTGGCGCTGATCAACGTGCAACGAAAGGCCCAACAAACAGAAAAGGAGGCTGAAAAACAGTGTGAATCTTTACCAAGTTCTTCACCAAAGAGTGTAAGTCTTCTATGATTGAAGCTCATTCAAGGGAGAAAATTAGCTACCAATGGCTTCAGCATGAATATTCCAGGGCTTAGTTTTTTTCTTCCATAGTTTCAGAGAGAACATGCATTTTCCAGGTTCAAAGGGAAGTAAGGTCCTTTTGTGGGTCTGTCTGTCCTTCTTTCTTTCCTTCCCTTCTCCCTACCCTTGCTTGCCTCCTTCCTTCCAGCTAGTTTTCTCTCTCCTTCCTCCCTCCCTCCAGCCAGGAGGTAAGGACCTCTTAAGAGTCCCTCCCTCGTGACCACCAGCTCCAACTTCCCAGACTCTCCATGAATCGAGAAGCCACACCTCCCAGCCTTCCCACGGCCACGGCATCTTTCACGTGGGCTCTGCCCAAGGATCTGCAGCTGTGCAGAGCTTGCCAGAAAAGCTACCAAACTGAGGCCCTGGCAGATTCCGTTTAGTTACATTCTCCTTCTTAAGAGAAACTAGAGGGACGGATTTTTGACGAAAGACACTCTGCATGGTCAAGATAAGCAGCTGTTTACTGAAGAACCGATATGGTTCCACCAGTCCGAGACGTTCTAAGGGAATAAGAAGAATTAGAGAGATAGCTCCTCAGACAAGCAGCCTCCCTTTGGCACAGAAAGGAGCTCTGCTTCACAGGAGAATCTGAAGCCAACACCCCTTCTTTCTGCCTCCATAACCCTACTAGAATACAATTAGGCATAGACGTTAGATATGGCCAAAGTAATCTCGTTAGGCAGTTCCCACTTGGGAAGTGTGTGTGAACCCCAGGGCACTGTTTCAATAGCAGCTGTCATGGCCTCACTCCAGAAACTCTGATGGAGCAGGCCTGGGGTGACCTCAGAAATCTGCCTTTTGAATTAGTGTCCCAGGTGATTCTGAGGCACGTGTTTCTTATCCTAAGAGTTACAATAAGAAATACCCAGTGAGAAAGTGTCAGGCCGCAGAGCAGGCACCTGGGTGCCCCCAGGTGGGTCCTGGCCACTGCCTGAGTTGAGCAGCAGAAGTGAGAGTCCAAAGGGGCTGGAGTTGGAGGGACAGAGTGTGGCAGGTAGAGCCTGCACAGAGAACACGGGCCACCTGCGGGGTCCCCTGGACCCTCCAGCTGAGGACGCACGTGTGAGGGACAAGGCATGGGAAAGGATGAGAGGGAACAGCGTCCTGTGCTCACAGGGCTGGGGAGGATACCTGGAAATCCTTCCCACTGACTAGACTGGAAAGCCTCAAAATTCACACGTCGGGTAGAGTGCTCACCAGGGTCCTACCTCAGCAGCAGAGAATAATGAGCCCTAGACTGAATGCTGCTGTGGTCCTAACACGTCTTAAAAGCAACGTCCAAAAGGATCCAACTGATTTTAAGTAATTTAACTGTGTGATACGTAGGAATAAAAAGTGGTGAGTTTTGTTATGAACCAAATAACCCACATGGTCAAACTGAGATCTGAATGATTTTTTAAATTTTTCTTTCATACCTATCTTTTTTTTCTAGTTGAGTTTTCATTTATTGATAACATAGGAACTTACAAAAATGAAATTTTAAAAAGTATGTCATTTACAATATCATCAAAAAAACACCAAATTCCTAGGAATAAATGTTACTAAAGATGTATAAATCTCTACCCTAAAAACTACAAAACATTATTGAGAAAAACTAAAGAAGACCTTAGTAAATGGAGGTATATGTTCAAGGAGTAGACATATTGGCATATTGTAAATATATCAATTCTCCCCAATTGGACCTACAAATTCAAAATCTCATCAGAACTTATAATGCCAATCGGCTGCCTAATCCTAAAATTTAAATGGGAATTTAAAGTACCAAGAACAGCCAAGGAAATCTTGAAGAAGATAAACAAAGCTGCAGACATACACTACCATATTTCAAGCCCTATTATAAACGCTACTGAATACACACACACACACACACACACACGTATGAACAACACATAACTATAATTTTGTTTTTCTTGTATCTTTTGTGTATAGTTTTTAGCGTAGAGGGTTATGCATCCTTTAGGACATTTGTTCCTAGAAATCTGATGGGTTTTGATGCTGTCATAAATGATGTACTCTTTTAATATATGCATAGTGATTTCCTTGCACAGTATTTATGCAAGAAAATAGCAAACTAATCATGATAATGAATGATGACACTGTATAGTTCAGTGGGTAAAGAATTTTTTATTAACCTTTTTTTTTCACTGAAGTATAGTTAATTTACAATGTTGTGTTAGTTTCAGGTGTACAGCAAAGTACCTTTCTTTTACACAATTGTGTACCTTCTTTCTTTAAAAATCTACTTAACAAAAACAGTCTTTAAGTGTTATATTAAAAGACAAGTTAGCCTTTGCACGGTTTACGGGCGCCATGCGTGAACCTTGGATGCACTTGGTTTTCAGGGTGCAGCACACAGCTCTCCCCGTTAGGGGGCTCTGTGAGACTAAGAAATGTGACACTCGGTTGCTCTTTAAAAACAGACGGTAATTCTGGAGGAGAGAACACGTGCCAGCAGCCTGCTACATCTCTTTCACCCCAAGCGTTTTTGAGCACAACCAAAAATTATGCTGAAATAAATGAATCCTGGCAGAGGACAAATAATGTGTCTCAGTGTCATTTCCCGTCCGTTCATTTCAATCACCACGCACTGAGTGCAGCTGTCTGTCTGTCAGCAGTCCCACCTCAGGGATTTCGCGATGACTAAGGCACAACCTCTACCAGTGAGCGACCCCAAAGTGATTTCTCTCTCGCTCGCGTTATATATGAAACTCACGTTTACAAAATGACATTTCATTGAATCTAGGGGCTGTTGGGGGGAAAAAACATTCAAAAACTAAGCTGGGGCTTGGATATATGAGAAGAGCCTGTTGAATATAAGATACTCTCTTTTCATTATTGTACACTTTACAGGATAATAAATCTTTTTAGCTTATACTAGTCAACCTAAAAGTCAGAAGGTATTTTTATAACTGAAAGTAATTTTTCAAAGCAAAAAAAGGGATTTTTTAATCAAAGCTCAAATCCTTTCACATATTTCTGGAGCTTTAGATTTGAGGAGATGATTACCAACAAGAGACAGGAATCGTGGAGCAGATGGAGAGAGAGAGAAGGACGAGCGTGAGGTGGAGGTAGAGGGCACAAACGAACCCTGATGGTCGGGTTTGAGCTCCTGGGTTCTGCTGAGCCCAAAACAAATTCAAACGTGGACATCCCCTTTGTGGAGCCCATTCCCTTTTTCGCCTTAAGCTGGTTTCAGTTTGGTTTCTGGCATTTGCAATACAAAATAAAGTGCTACATTTTTCCGGGGAAGGGGTGGGCAATGCAGAACTGTAGAATATATTTTAAATTGTAAGGTAGAAACAACTATTCAAAAGAGTTATGGAATAAGATTCCACAGAGATCAGCATGACAATTTATTTACTTTTTTTGTTTGTTTGTTTTTAGTACCTGAATGGTTTTGTTTGTTACTTTTTTCACTTTATTTTTTAATTTTTATTGAAGTATAGTTGATGTACAATATTATATGTTACAGGGGTACAATATAGTGATTCCCAATTTTTAAAAGTTATACTCCATTTATAGTTCTTATAAAATATTGGCTATAGTTCCTGTGTTGTACAATATATCCTTGTAGCTTATGTTATACCAAACAGTTTGTGCCTCTTACTCCCCTCCCCCATATCACCCCTCCCCCCCCACTGGTAACCACTAGTTTGTTCTCTATATCTGTGAATCTGTTTCATTTTTGTCATAGTCACTAGTTTATTGTATTTTTTAGATTCCACATATGAGAACACATAGTATTTGTCTTTCTCTGTCTGACTTATTTCACTTAGCATAATACCCTCCAAGTCCACCCATGTTGCTTCCAATGGCAAAATTTAATTCTCTTTTATGGCTGAGTAATATTCCATTGTATGTACCACATCTTCTTTATCCATTCATCTGCTGATGGACACTTAGGTTGCTCCCATATCTTGGCAATTGTAAATAAAGCTGCTATGAACACTGGGGTGCATGTATCTTTTAGAATTAGTGTTTTTTAGAAAAACAGTTCTATTTAGGTGATGGTTTTAGTAGAATGGAAGGATGCTAATAGAGTGAAAAATTCACACCAAGGCAGTTGATGAAAAATTCAAGTAATGGGGGTTCCAGGCAATGTGAGATAAGAATAATAGCTAACACTCACCAGGAGCCAGGCACCGTTCTATATGTTGTAAACTTACTGTCATATTCAATCCTCACAGTCAGCCTATGAGCGAGGTCCTATTATTTATTCTGTCCTACAGATGAGGGAATTGAGGCTCAGATACGTTAACTATCCTGCTGAGGTCACAGAACAAATACACACAAAATAGGGCCTTCATAAATGGAACCAAGAATGCTTATAATGGGAGGTTGAGACACCGGAAGAACTCTCTGGAACTTGGCATCATTTCAAAGATGAGTGGGGGGCTTCCCTGGTGGCGCAGTGGTTAAGAATCCGCCTGCCAAGGCAGGGGACACGGGTTCGAGCCCTGGTCCGGGAAGATCCCACATGCCGCGGAGCAACTAGGACCATGAGCCACAACTACTGAGCCTGCGCTCTAGAGCCCGCGAGCCACAACTACTGCGCCCGCGTGCCACAACTACTGAAGCCCGCGCGCCTAGAGTCCACGCTCCGCAACAAGAGAAGCCACCGCATGAGAAGCCCGCGCACCGCAACGAAGAGTAGCCCCCGCTCGTCGCAACCAGAGGAAAGCCCGCGTGCAGCAACGAAGACCCAACACAGCCACAAAAAAAAAAAATAATTAATTAATTAATTAAAAAAAAAAAAAAAAGATGAGTGGGAAAGAACACTAGAGAAGTAACGTGGACGGATTATGGACTCCCTGAATGCCGAGCTACAGAAATAGAGACATCGATAAAGCATCTCGGTTCCCAGGTGAAGCCTGGGACCAAGGAGTTTAGATTCCTATTTTCTCTCTCCACTGCTTCAGCTCTTTCCAAGCCAGGACCCTCCAGTGATTCCATACCCTGTGCCAATGATACCCTTGATCTCTGGGCCCTCCCAGGCCCGGCACTGTGTCACAAGCACTATGTGCACCTCCTCCCTGAATCTCTCCTCCTGAGCCCTGCCCACCTCCACCAATACGTCATTTTCTTTTGTAGCAATTTTTCAATTGTAGTTACTTTCCTTTGTAATGTTGACACCTCATGAGACTTAAATGCCCTGAACCGATTCACAGATACGGCTCTGTCTTCAGCAGCTTACAGAACTTGACTTCTGCGAGGCACATAAAATATTGAATAAAGGAATGGATATAAACAATGAACAAATATCAAACCAAGAAAAACAAATCAAAAATAGTTTAGTGACTTTTATTGATTTTTTTAATGCACTTATCCAAATGCTTCTATACATTACCTATCGCAATAATTAGTGTGTATTCCTTTATATGTGTAGGAATACATCATAGGCAAAAAGTCTGAAAAATTTGGAAACCGACTTTCACTTATATGGAATAGTTTTATTATTTTTCCTTGGAAATGCAGAATTAAACTGCCTTTGAAATTAGGTAACCAGGAAATAGGGCTCATTTATTTCAAATGTTTCCTGAGGTAGAAATTAGTATTTTGTGTGGAATTCCTTCTGGCAAAACTTAGGTCCTAACGCCTGACTTCTCCATGGAGATCCCTGGATCCAGGAGCACCTTCTATAGACGTTACTCTCACATGACCCACGAGCACCTGTGCGACCCATGGAGGCCGGGCTGGGGCTTGTGAAGTCGGCCAGAATGTGAAACCCCATGAATATCCATCCTTCTGTCGGGATAGGGAAAATCAGTCCCTTGTTTGTTTCTGTCAGGTGACCTCAATCCACTAGAGAGTATTTTCAGCTATTGCTGTTTCCTCTCAAACACATGTGCACGTTCACACACACACACACCCCTTTCCGGTCACTTTTTAGATTTTCCATATCCTTAAGAACTCAATATTGCAATAACCATTTCCAAAGATCTTTAGAAGAACCGTCAAAGTACCTCCAGAGAAAATACATTATTTTACACTAATTTATTTTATTTTTAATCCATAGGAATTGGAAATTGAAGCCAAACCATATTTTACAGAAAGTTAACAATGTCAACATCCCATACTGACAAACTTTTGTAAAAGGGGATTTGTTATAACCTAAGCTGTCACCTAGCAACTGGGACAAGCAGCTGCTTCACCTATCGCACCTATAAATATGCTTTGGCCGGGAGCCCTCGCCGCCCTGTCATTCTCGGCTGGTGACTAATGGTCTCATGTCCTCTGTTGGTAGTGAATATCTGTTGATGTTAACTCCTGAATAATTTTTCTTAGAAAGGTCAGTCAGTCTCCAGTTACAGATTTGACCATTTCTGAGCGCGATGTGTTAGAATTGTTCTTCATCCTCTGGATCCATGGCGTGTTCCTCCGCGTGCAGGCGTGTTTGCGTGTGATCGCGTGTAGGCAGAGAAACGAAATAAAAACAGGGATCCTGTTTCCCTGCGCAAACACTCACAGAATTAGAACCATGACAAAGCAAATAAGATATGTCAACTGGAGGATTAAATAAGCAAACACAAGATTAAGAAATTACAGAACACTCAATGTGAAATTGTCACTTTTTCAGACCAATTAACCACGTGGACAACTTCTCCCCCCCGCCAGGGACCAGGAGGCGCCACCTGAGTGTTGGCTCTCCCTGCCCTGAGAAGCTGAGCCTCACCTCCCTCTGGGCAACTTGGTGTTTTATTTGGAGCTCTCTCGTTCTTTTTATACCAAGTCTCAAATGAATTAGAGATCAGTCACGTTGTGCAACTGCCCCTTTCTTCCTTCCACCTCAGTCTCTGCCCTGCCACTTCCCTGGGTGCAGTGATTATCGACTATCCAATCCACCAAGATCATCTGGAAGCCTGGCACTCAGCTGCCCATCACGTTACTTCTTGTATGATTCTAGTTTCTGTGAACAGATGCCAGTAGAAGTTATTTTCCAGCGTTTTCAATTTTGTTAACTTTTCAACAAGTAGACTTTCATAAGCCCAGGGCATGAACAATTTAAATTCCATTACCAGCTCTGAACAAGCTCCTACTTGAGACCTGCAGGAGATTAAACACCCTTTCATTTGTGAACAGGGAGATTTGCTTTAATCACTACCCCTGAGGGAAGAAAAGGTTTCTACTTTATCCCCGAAGGACAGATAATACCTGAGAACCAGGAAACACTCCCCAAGGAAAACAGAAATTGTTCCTGTAAAGCAAGTTTGCTAATTCAGATATAAGCCTTTCTTTTGCATTCTGTTTGGGACCCACAATTTCCAATGAAGTACCATCCAGGATTTACTGCAGTTGGAATCAAAAGGAAATGTCCTCTCCCTGCCTTTTTTTTTTTTTTTTTTTTTTACCTCTGGCCTCGTTACATGAAACCTAAGCTTCTGTGACAATACCGAAGAATGTATTTCTTATGGGGCAAAAATTTTTCATTAACAATATAGTTCCTCATTCTGTTTTTTGAGAGCTCTTACCCATCACACCGTGCTGGAACAGGTATATACAACCCAAACAGACTGAACGATGATAAAGTTCCTCCAGAGGGCTTTTCAAATGAAGGCCAATTAAAATTAATTTTGTTGGGAGAATTTGTTGTCAGCCTTTGTGTTGAAGGGGGTACCTTGGAATACGGCAAACCTGGAGCCAGTGACTATCAGTCATTGAGATATTTATTCAAAACGCTACACTGTTAAATCACAGGCCACAGTCCCACCTTAGTCCTTTAAAGACCGCATCGGAACATACCCTTACCAAGAGGATCACTGTTGTCAGTCATGGAAAGAAATGAGAATCGCATTATGATGTCTTACTGCTCGCTAAATTGGCCGTCGGCCTCCCTCGGAAGCAGACGTTTAACAATAAGCTACTGTATGCATACTGCATGTTTTAATGGTAAATAATGCAGTACTCAACAGCAGCATGGCGGGAAGGTGGGGATGTATCTGGGAGTGGGGAGGGCACGAACTAGAAAGGAGTACGTGCGGGGGGCAAGGGAGAAGCGGATCTGGGCACAGGTTACCGAGGAGGCATCTCTTGCCCAGGGAGGGGGTGCAGTGGCTGACGCTGTGGAGTGAGGACAAATTTCAAAAGACCGTATTTCTCCTAGTGATAGTTTCTTTAGGAAAACAAAATTCTAAAAAGTAACTAATAGAGCCTGTCTGCTTTAGAGAGTGAGTTTCTACGGGATTGCATTTCCCCCACTTTCTCATACACATAGAACCGCAAAAAAAAAAAAAATCTGGCTGATAATTAACTAAAAAGGAGTTGCCTTCAGCGCACTTCTCACCACCTCGATAACCGTCATTGTGCATTTTATACCTGAAGACTGAAGGGGTTCCTGCAAACACTTACTTAAAGAGTTCCTCTGACATTTCATTTCCATTCATATTATAAATTCGCTGAGGGAAACTTATTCTTAAAAATTCGTATTCCCTTGTGCAGTGAAGTTCAGTGCAAGTAAATGAGATTGGAATGATCTAGGCTGAACCTTATGCCCGTGAGAGAGGTGCCCGCCATCTCCCCCATCCTCCTTCATTTTTGCAGACACTCACACCTGTCCCCAGGGTCCAAGTTCCTGTCCGTGGTGTTCAGGAGAATCTAACGGCTGCCACACGCGCTTTCTATGTGTGTAAACTGCCAAGCCGGCGTATTGGAGATCATCTGCTTGCCCAATCTTCTAGCCATTTCCAGGAAGCCGCCGACAACTGAATCAGATCTCCTAGGCAGGTGCCTGTGTGTTCACAACTCCCGCAGCTCTCTCCGGGGCACACGGTTACATCCATACCCCTTTCTCCTCTCCCTCTACGTCACTGTTGACTGGATTGGCTAGTCGGTAAAATCTTAAATGCCTTCTTGTTTTTATACACATATAGAACGTATTATTATCCCATGTTCTGCTTGTACTCTATTGTAGGGATGCAAAATTTGCCCCCCCAAGTTGTCTCTTTGGCATGCATATTATTTCGAGGTGAAAACAATCAAGGCCCAAGAGTGGCCCCCGCTTGCCGCAACTAGAGGAAGCCCTCGCGCACAAACGAAGACCCAACACAGCCAAATAAATAAATAAATAATAATTAAAGGTGCTAATAATTTTAAAAAAAAAACAATCAAGGCCCCAAAAAACTCAGGAAGAAACTTTGACCTTCCCCCTAACTGCCTAAAATAATGTATCAACAGATAGAGGGCGTGTTCCAGGAAGCAAGCTAGCAGCAGAGACATCTGCGAAGAATATGGTCTGAGTGTGGTGAGGGAAACTCAGCAGGCCCTAGAGCTCAGAGCCCACTCTGTGTCCCACTGTCTCTTCCTGGCCCAGCAAACCTCTACTTACCAAACATTTGCTTTTCTATCTCCATGTCAATTGCCTTCCTAGCCTTTGAAGTTCCAAACCACTACCCTCAACACCTCTTTTGTCTTTAGCTGAAGATGGTAGTTCAGGTGAGGGTTTTGGCCATACTGGAGAGTTACTCTGTTCTCCTAGGTCTCTCCCGTGTGTACACGTTATTAAACTTTTGTTTTTCTCCTGTTAATCTGTCTCGTGTCAATTTAATTCTTACACCAGCCAGAAGAACCTAGAAGGGTAGAGGAAAATTCCTTCCTCCCCAACACTATAATTTACTAACATGAAACAGACTTGATAAGAGCCTATATAGTAAGATCAAATAGCTCTTTGATCAACCTTAATCATTTATTTGGTTGGCCAAAAGTTCGTTCAGGTTTTTCCATAAGATGGTATGGAAAAACCCGAACGAACCTTTTGGCCAAACCAATACTTTTCCCGTGTGAGAACCATCCAGAACCACAAGGACAAAACTACTGTGAAATGGCATTTAACTGGGCCTGGACATGCCAAGGGTTGTCTCCACCCAGTTAAGTTGATCAATTAAGTGGTGCTAAATATTTCATCCTGAGCTCCTTGTGAGTTCATCATCCTAGGTGAGGGCCACAAAGGTAATGAGTCTTCAGGGAACTGACCACAGCCATAAGGGAACCAATGGAGCCAAATGGTCAAAGAAAAGTACCTATAATTAAACAACACAATGACTATTTTAAACATGCACTGAAAGAGAGAGATATCTTTTAATCACTGTCTTGAAAGATGTTCTATGTTTAGAATTGTATTTTGATCAGAACTTAATTTATTATGTATATTCTTCTTGCTTTTTTTTCCCCCTAGCTCATGCTACCACAATGCATTTTCAAGAAATGGAAAAAATGGCTCATCAAAATGTTGGGTTCTAGAAAAGGTAATTGTTTTTAAAGACAGATACCTGCCTTTGTTTCTCTTACAAAGCCCATACCTTCTAATCTATGTAATCTTTAACAAAACTATCCAGTGCCAACATGATTTGAGTGATCCCCGTACATACCACAGCCACTAGACACCCCAGACGCTAAGAATATGATTAAGTTCACTTAAAAATTAAGTTCACTTTGAATATATAGTCCGAGAGGCCAGGAATGAACCAACTCTGTGACTTCTGTTCTGAACTGACTCCTTGGAATCATAAGAGGAAATGAAATTAATGTTCTTCTAACAAATTATGCTGAAGAATGCCACACATCAGTAGCACGGCAGCCACAGGAGCCCCTGGGAGGCTGTCCTGGCGAGTCCACAGGCGGAACTCGGGTTTCTCAAGTCTATAAAATAAGGAGCTGGACCAGATCGGATATGAACTGTTTTTGGATAATGGCCTCCTTCAAAATACCTCGGGAATTCAGACGGTCCATGGGCCCCGGGCTGAGTGCTGCTGGATTCGATAATCAATGATGTCTTCTGCTCAAGGATTTTATAATCCACTCACGTTTACCTAAAAGGCTGAATTTAGGAAAACTCCAAATACGTCCTCTACTTTTATGAAATAAACATTTATCTTCTCCTATAAAGAGTTCATTTAGAAATTGATACTAACTTGAGAGAGGAATACTTAAAGCTGGCAATATCCCTTAACACATCCCTGGTGGTATTGATGGGAAAGAGAATCTCAGCCAGTAGCTATCAGTGACCCTTCAAGTACTGATGTCGAAGTGTCAGATCTCAGGCCGAAAGAGGTTCCCAGCAAACAGACCTCCTCATAAGCTGAGAAGGTCCAGTCTGCTTCCATTTTCTGAGGCTGTGAGGGTATTAAAGATGTAAAATGTCAATATCTGAGGTCCTGTGATGGAGAAACTTAAAGCCATATAAGGAATTTCATCTTTCCTTTACAATGGGTTGCTGATTTCCAGGCCCTGGGGACTGCAAGGCCAGAGCAGATGCCCAGCTGGCCTGCCCTCTGCAGGCTCAGTCAGTTGGACCCCTGAAATTCTGTGTCTGGTCAAAGCAGGGACCTATGATTTCACTGGAAATGTGGAGCAGGAGACCAAAGAGATGGGGGTTAGAAGGTAAAGGCAAATTTACCAGAAACAATGGGCGCTCCTAACTGTCAGGGCCTAATTACCTGAGAGTCATTAAACTTCCTTTCTTAGATTTTCATCATGGGGTTTAAAAGAGCTATCACAGTCTATCTTTATCCGTTGCAAACAGTGGTCACTTTTAAGCTGCTTTTTCAGTATTCGATAACTTTCCTATTCCCTTATCTGGGCTGGTGTAGGGGATTAATTCTCAACCATATTAATGAGTAATTGGCATGAATATTCTTAGACTCAGGGTAGAACTTGAATGCTGACTGGAGACTAAGAAACCAAGCAGTACACCCTTGGGGCAGTCAACTCAATCCAATAAATATTAATTTATGAATACGTGCTGCGGGAGTTATAAAAGTTCCAGTTGAGTTAGGGCTTGCAACAAAGATTGGCGTTCTGGCATAAAACACATCCCCATGAATTACTCATGATTTCTAGTTTCATTTATTTAAAGAGGAGCAAGAATTTAATGACGAATCAAACAACCCACGTAAAGGATCATTCTCAATTTTTATGCCTATCCCCCACCAACCTTTTTAGCTGTTTGTTCACTTTTTTCAAAAAGCATTATTTATCAGCAACTGGCCCTTACTGATTCTTCCTAATACATTCAACAGTTTTCTTAGGGATAAACAACTGTATGTATTAAGATATAAGTTTGCCTGTTGTATCAAAGGTCTAAGTGATGGGTTTAAATGAGAGAGCACTTCATTTCTCCCTCATGGACAGAGCATAGTGGTTCAGGGCTGACACAGGATCTCTACAATGTTGAAGACCCAGGCTCTTTCCGTCTTGAAGCTCCATATTCTCAAATCACACAGTCATCCCATGGACCACTGCAGCCAGCAGGGAGGGGAAAAAGGAAGCAGAGGGCACTCCCTCTCCCTTTGAAGTCATGGCCTGCAAGTTGCATGCAAAGCTTTCACCCACCTCCCACTGGCTGGAATGCAGTCACGCGGCCATGCCTGTCTGCAAGGGAACCTAGGAAATGTAATTCAATTGCTGGTGGCCATCATCGGGCTGAAACTTGAGAGTCTACTATCCAAGGAAAGGAAGTCGAGTATGTGGGAACAACCAGTAGAGGCTCCCACAACAATCCTCCTTTTGATCTCTTATTTCATCAGTTTACACAACTTATCATTAAAATTATGCAATTACCGTAGCAATGACAATGGGCCTTAAGAGATTTGAGAATGAACGCTCCGACTCAGTAAGCACACGACTCAAATGCTGGAAGCGGTTCTACACTAGAGTCGGGGAGACAAACGTGTTCTCTAAAGGGCCGGAGGGCAAATATTTTGCTCTCTGCTGGCCATACAGTCCATGTAGTCAACTCTGCCATTATAGCGTGAGGGCAGCCATAGACCACGTGCAAATGGAAGAGCGTGATGTGTGCCAACAAAATTTGATTTATAAAAACGGGCTGTGGGGTGGACTTGGCCTCTGGGCTGCACTGACCTGCTGGGTTCAGGGTGTCATGGGCTTCAGCCGTATGGTTATACAGCGGTGACGGGGATCACTGATTAGCCCAGCAAGCCAACCGGGAACCATTCAAAGAGCTTTTGGTCTAAAGACACCTTTCACTTACTGTGCATGTACCAAGGGCCAGGAACTACATTCGGAGCTTTATAATATTCTCTCTAATCCTCACAACAATCAGACAATGTGGATAAAATCCTCCCGTTTTCAGATGAGAAAGCAGACACGACCAAGAAAACCCAGATTTGGACCCAGGTCTTTCCAGCTCCAACCCACCAGCCTCCCAAGCCTGTGGTTAGAAAAATAGTCCTTTTGCCAGTAACACATGAGACATAAGCACACAATTTCCTGTCACATTGCTGGTGAAGCTGTTGTATGCCAGATTTGACTTGTCAAGTATTAGAATGAGAAAGGTTTCCTCTGATCTTAAAATAGTCCTTGCCCTAAAAGTTTATCCAGGTTTTAGCAAAAGGCATCTAACTTTCAGATTTTTCCTGGGTAGAGTTGCTAAGGTCTCAAGCTTCAGAACATTGGTATCTAATGGAGGGGGAAAAGTCAAGGTGCCATCAATGTCACTGAAAATTTTTAGGGTCTTTCAAAGTTTATCTAAATAAACAAAGATTATACCCCACCCCTTCCACCTCCCACCCCGACTTCTTACCCTGGTACAGTGGGCTTCACCCACATAACCACCCTCCCCAGGTATGGCAGACCATCACACTCTTTCCAGAACCTTCCTGATAAGGCCTCACAACCCTATGAGAGCTCCAGGCACCATTTCCAGTTTATAGGAGTTGGCATGAAAGAAAGACATTATCTGCCATCAAACCTTCAACAGTTACCTTATGGAACAAACCGTCTCCCATTTTCCCCTCTGCTGTGCCCAAAAAAGGGATTATCAATTACTTCCTTTATTGTCGCTGCCAACATTTGTCATATCTTAGTTTACTGAGCAAATCTCCTCTTGTTTCAGCAAGCAAGTCGATTAATTCTAGGTTTATAATCTATTGATGTGTGTATTCCTTTTATTACGAAATCTACGTCTCAAAGTCTTCCTTCATACAAACAAATACGCTTCTAAAAGGAAGTTTTTAAAGTATTACAAAATGGGGAAATTATGACTATTTAGAATTCACATTCAGTTTAATTACTTTGGAAGGAAGGTTATCCACCACTTACGTTACAAGCTACTCCAGAAACACTGAGTTAATTTCTTTGAGAAGAGAGCCACGTTTAAACATACATATGACACATAATTAGTGAGCCCTGCATAGAATACTCTCAGTAGTAGATACTAGTAATTTCCAAAAATATAGAAACACATTTGTAATCCCCTCATCTTGTCTGAAGATGAAGTTTATAGGTATAATTTCTATAGGCATAATGTGAAGATGATCCCCTGATAGATGGGCTTGTTTTCCTTTCAAAAATAAAACACTTGCTTAGAGTTCAACTAAAACCCCACCAGGAGATGTCACTTCCTGAGTCACAGGATAATACTGGTGCACAGCTGCTCCTTCTGTTTACAGCTAGCTAAGAGGCTGCATCACGCTGGTAATTACTATGTGACACGTCTTAAGCACTACCACAAGTGGGTGTCTGCCCAGCTCTGGAGGACCAGTCTCCACCCTGGAAACAGAGCAACCCATCACAAATCACAGTTACGGGGGAGAGGAGGCATCTGGGGGTCCGACCTCGCCCTCACCTCTTTCCCTATCAGGCACTCACAACTGCAGCCCCCCTCCAAGAGGAAGACTCTGCCGTCTCGTGATCCCTCCCCAGAGGCTGCTGAAGCCACAGGGCAACACCTTTAATAGCCCTCGGTGGCACTGTCCCAGTGGGTGACAATCACGCTCAGGGCAGGCTGATCCTGCAAAAATGAGGCTGTTGGCGGTGGGGCGGGGGGACAGTGTGTTCTGGCCTGGAAGGCTCACGGGAGTCTCCTCCCAAGGGTAACACATCTGTCCTCTTGAGCACTGAGCTTGTGTGCGTCTCCCAGGAACAGCCAGGACACTCGCTACCCCACTGTTTCCCAAAGTCTGCATCAGGACACTTTGTGACCTGGATGCGTTGCCATGTGTTGCTACATCCAGGTTTATCCCCCCGCCTTTGCCAGTGTGGGATCCAGAGGTGGCGGGTACCACGGGTGAGAAAGCAGTTCCTGGTGTGAAGGCACCAGGGGAAAGATGTAAGAGAGAGAACGGATGCAGGAGAGGATGAGAGAGAAATCAGAAAAAAGTTCAGGTAGAAACGTCCTGCCTGATCATCTCACTCGCAAAACACTGGATGAGATGAGGTTACTCTGGCCAAAGAGCCAGAAGCCAGGACCCCCCCCCCCCCAAGGAGGTCGTGTCTATCTTCCTATTCAGAGTTCACTGGCGGTTTCACAAGAACGGCTGAAGAAACACAAACAGAGTTTTAACTCACTTCTGCCTGAAGGTCTTTCCTCTGACTTTGGGCTGGTTCTTATTATACATTCTTACTAAGCTGCCATGTGGCCAACCAGCCCCAGAAACCAACTGAAATCCCTTGACTTCAGTTGAAAGAGAAGTGTGATTACTGAAGAAAATTTCTGATTTTCAAAGCAACCTTCCTTTAAACACTGCAAGCTGATGCCCCGTTTTCTCAAACACAACATGCAGGCGTTGAATTTCTTTCACCTTAACTCCAGCCTATAACTGACCTTCTCTAGAATTGAATCGCATTTTGTTCCCTTGTCTTAAGTTTCAAACTAGGTGAGCGGGACACTTCATTTTCTGTTTCTTCATACAGATGTATACATTGGATTTGCCTGCGGCCGTGGGTATCCTCTTGGTAATCACTTTATCTCACTCTGGGGCAGAAAGGGCTTGAAGTCGTCGCTTATCAAAGTACATAGATAACGGGGATAAAATAAACACCTCGGGGAGCAGAGCCTATTAGTCACAGGATGTATTTGTGCAAAATGGTGCACCTTGTCCAGGAGAT
This sequence comes from Balaenoptera borealis, assembly GCF_965194805.1. Taxonomy (NCBI): domain Eukaryota; kingdom Metazoa; phylum Chordata; class Mammalia; order Artiodactyla; family Balaenopteridae; genus Balaenoptera; species Balaenoptera borealis. The sequence continues at coordinate 14,754,051 of NC_138867.1, forward strand.
GCAGCCCCTCCCGAGGGCACAGGGCTTGGGGGTAGAGCCTGGGATGGACGTCAATCCCCCACTGGCCCTCTCAGCTGGATGCCTTGTACACATCCCCTGCCACCAAGGGGGTGGTGGCCCTACCAAGGAACGAGGCTAAAAGGCCTGATGGGAGAGAAAATAGGAAAGCCCAGGGGAAGAAGAGCATTCAGAAGTGCATCCAGAGGGTCCCATTTACTATCTAGAAGGGAGCTGTAATTTTACCTCCAAATGGCTAAATCAGAGATAGAAATATGATCATTTAGAAGATTCACGGTGCCCATAAGATTAAAACAAACCAATTAGACAAGAGACAACATGTGCCATGAACTCCCTCCTGTGGGTACTCAGCTCACTGTCGGAGGCATTGGGCAGACATCCTTGTTCCCCAGAGAAGGGGTAAATACTCTGACTCAACACACATCACTGGCATGACACCCGTGCTCACTTTGGTTAAATCAATTCCAGGAAGGATCAAAACAATGTGAACCAAACACACAACCCTTGTGGCCCTATCCAAACAGACCATCTAGACCAAACCAACGGAATGCACCAACTCTGTACACACCCATGGTTGAGCCCACCATCTAGAGAGTGGATGGATTGCACATACTGAATATCCTCCGTATTATCATATATTCTGTGCTGCTAAGGAAGTATATAACTTATGTAAGTATTATTATTATTAACTATTTTTTGAGGACTTACTATGAGCCATTCACTAAGCTAAATATTTAATGTGGATTACCATATTTAATCTATAGGACAAACCTATAAAGGAAGTATTATTATCCCCATTTTATTGATAACAAAATGAAATTCAGAGAGGCCACCCAGCTAGTCAATGGTGAGGTTGGGATTTGCAGCCAGGATTGGAAACAGCTTTGCAACATTCCACAGACCATGTCTGCAGTCACTCTACAGAATAGTTAAAATAGTTAGGTGTTTATGCCTAAAGACGTGAGCTTCAACTAACTAGGAAGTTATTCTATATAAATAAGTATATTCATCAAGACCACTGGGGCATTCCTCTGTTAGGAAGAGATGTCACACTGGTCTGCAAGTTTTTTTAAAAACAGGAGAAGGAGCCAGGTGGTAAGTTTTACCATCAATATCCTTCCAAACGATAAGTGATAAAATTTTATAAAAACAAATAGTAAACATTTTTTTCCTCTCTCTAGTAGTTTTATTTATTTATTTTTTAATTAGTTTATCGTTGTCTGCGTTGGGTCTTCACTGCTGCATGCAGGCTTCTCATTGCGGTGGCTTCTCCTGTTGCGGAGCACGGGCTCTAGGCACATGGGCTTCAGTAGTTGTGGTGCGTGGGCTTCAGTAGTTGTGGTGCGTGGGCTTCAGTAGTTGTGGTGCGTGGGCTTCAGTAGTTGTGGCTCGTGGGCTCTAGAGTGCAGGCTCAGTAGTTGTGGCTCACGGGCTTAGTTGCTCCACGGCATGTGGGATCTTCCTGGACCAGGGCTCAAACCTGTGTCCCCTGCATTGGCAGGTGGATTCTCAACCACTGTGCCACCAGGGAAGCCCCCCTCTCTAGTAGTTTTAAAATAAAGCCCCAAAATTCATTGACGTTCTTCAGGAAAAAAGGCGTTCATGTCCTCTCCCCTCAAATCTGTATTCTTTCGCTGCTTGACCAACAGGGCATGGTAGAAATGATGCTTGGCCAGTTTCTGGACCCAGGCCTTAGGAAACTGCCAGCTCATACTTCATACCCTTTGATTCAATGATTCCCCTAATGAGAAAAATTAAAGTGGCAAAACAATCTGGAATAATAGAGTAATATTAATATAGGTAGAAAAATCCAAAGGATAGCATATTTTGTAGGCATTAAAAATGCTCCCCAGGGGACTTCCCTGGTGGTCCAGTGGTTAGGACTCCATGCTTCCAATGCAGGGGGTGTGAGTTTGATCCCTGGCTGGGAAACTAAGATCCCACATGCCACAGGGCGTGGCTAGAATAAAATAAAATAAAATAAAATAAAAAAGTAAAGTAAAATAAAATAAAATAAAACAAAATAAAATAAAATTAAAATGCTCCCCAAATGTTTAATGCCATTGGGAAATGCTTATGAGATGAAAAAGCAGCATACAGAATTGTATGTATCATATATAATTATTGTAACATTGCCAAGAAAATTTGTCCAAAGAAGTACTAGAAGACAAGACATAATAATCCTTTTTTTAGGGTAGTAAGATTACAATTGATCCTGTCTTCTTCTTCTTCTTTTTTCCTTGAATTTTATTTTATTTATTTTGATCCTTTCTTCTTTATATTCATTTTTCTCTACACTATTTTTGTTTCCCCCAATGGACAGTCATAACACCTTTTAGTGGGAAAACACCATTGTGTATGAGATTTGACCCTCAGGTAAGCAAGCCTGTGCCCTCACATACCTTCTGCGGGACTCAGATTTCCATAGTGAGGAGACACCAAGTCGATCCAGACATGGATTTGCCCATGAAGAGACCAAAGGCTGGGAGCAGGGCAGCCTGCGTGAGCGGGGCTGTCCTTCTGTCAGGGACAGTCTCTCTTGGCAGCCCTGGGACAGACCTCTCCGTGGCCCACCACACAGCAGCTGCAGCCCTCCTTTGGCTTTGGAAAGCAAAGACACCTTCCTCACATTTTAGGGATGGCAAAGAATTAGTCACCCTGTGTTGATCAAATAGAAATGAGCTTTAACAGGGCTTGATTACCAGAAGCTTGCTGGGGAACCACAAGGGTTTGGGAAGCACCTTGCTTGTTAACTGGTGATTAAGATATCTCACACTAAACACACTCTCTTGCAACAAGGATAGATTGCGTTATTCTCCATGCTCTTAATCAATTTCAAATATTAGCCCATCTGGGTCAAAGTAGGATTTCAAAAGTGGTAAACATTGTCTATGCCTGAGACAGATTTTTCCACGACCATATTAGAGGGTGGAAGAAAAATAAATCATTCATTCCTTCGACAAACCTTTCCCGAATGTCTAGCATGCCTTAGGGATATATAAACGAAGAAGCTGGAGCACACTTCGAATTAAACACAAGCTCTTGCAGCAGTCCGCATCACTTGGGTTCTGGGGCTGACCCCTGTGGCTTTGCAAGAACCAGTTTTTCCCATATCTTCTGAACCCAGCTTTCACTGACCTCATGTGGGTGGCCTGAAATTGACCACAGTGATGTAGTTACACCACAGAAATCAACGAATGCCAAAGAGCAGAGAGCTGGTTGCTAGACATTTACCAACACACCACTGCCTACAAGGCCCAATGAGGGGTCCCCATACACCTCCCCCACTCACCTCCAGCCAGCTTCTCCCTTCTCCTTGTGTGCTGACCACACTGACCTTGCTGGGTGTCGAGCCCACCTCGTGCGTCGCCACCATGTAACGATACACGTGTCTGTCTGCACAGGCTTATTTATTCACTTCACCTCTCTGTACCTATTTCAAAACCAACGGCAGCAGGACTTGTGCAGGCCTATGAAAGCTGAAATACGCTTGTTTGTGGGAACCCATCTCGACCGAACGTCCAGACGCACAAAGCCTGAGCTGGGGCGGGCTGGTCAGACTTCTCTGTGAGGCTTTTCTTAGCCTCACTTTATATATGAAAGAAATAGTACTATCAAAGCATAGGCTTCATCCACAAGGTGAAATTAAGCCCATAATCAGGCCAACCTGAATCATTAAAACATCTGGATTAAAGAATACATTTAAATCAATTTCTTTTCAACCTTCCAAGAATATAATTCAGTGCGATTGCTAATGCCATTTCCAAATACTACAGAGGCCAGTGTGCTTTTAAAGAGCTTTGGTTTTCTTAAATACAAACGCCCTTCGTATATCCAGAGCCCAAATATAGGGCAACCTCTCCACTCCAGGGCAGGGCAGAGCAGCCGAGACTGCTGTTACAGAGTTAGTTTTAAAGGCTCAGTGGCCTTTTTCAAGCTTTTGCATCTTTACTATGTTGTATGAGACATCAAATAACAAGCTTCAGAGAGCCCTGCATTAGCAGCCAACATTTTGCTTCTTAAGTGCTAAAACTGCACGTTGTCCTTGGGTAATAGTCTCCGAAGTCCGGGTAGCCTGGGATCCACCCGCTTCAAGGCAGCTGGACCGGACGATGTTTCACCTGTCCCCATCCCCCCGCCACCGCAAATCGGGCTACTGAAGACATCCCAGGGCCCACCTGCTGCATCCAAGGTGGGGTGCAAAATGAGGTGGCAGGCGGGATGAGAAACCGAGGGAGCCAGGCCCCTGGCCAGGGGACGATTCTCCTCGTATTTCTTGATCCTGTCTGCCTCCCCGGTTGCGGCCCCTACTTTCTTCCTTCTTCTTTGGCACCCGATGCTTCCTGCTTGGCTTTCTGCCTTCCTTACCCGGCGTCAGAATGGCATTCTCTCACACCCTCTCCCCTCACCTCCTGACCATGACACTGGCGCGGAGTCTCTGGAGGTTCTTACCAAGAGCGTTTATTACTGGCAACGAGATAAACAGCAAGGAGGAGGGTCTCTCCTCCGCCTCCCCCCGCCCCCCAGGCAGCTGTCTTCACGTTCGTCCACTTGGTGAATATGAAATGGTGCGTCGGGGCCACTGGACCACAGCACACGAAGCAGCCAGCCCGTGAGGTACCCTAAGCACGCACCCGGATACCCTATCGAAGCCTCCCGTCATTTGCTTTCCACTGATTAAGTTCAGATTTCGCTCACTGCCCGTTACAGAGCAATTTGATTCAGCAAATTCCAAAATGGGACTAAAGTAACAGGAAGAAGCCTGAACGTGGGACTCACCCAGAACCGGCTGCAATCAAGCTTGAAAAACACGTTTGGCCAGCAGATTCGAGACTGATAATAATAGTTATTTCTCTCTTAGATGTGGCCCCAAAGGACGTGTCCAATGGCATGTAATCATCTCAAATTTAGCAAGAGTAAGATTCCCTCTCAAATGTAATATTTTACTTTTAGCCTGGCTCTAAATGTTCCCCCTGTCTGGGGTTCCCTTTCTAACTTTCTGCACAGATATTGAAAAAAACAAACAAATGTATGGAGCAAAGTATATTCCATAGAAAACTACCAACTGTTGAGAGCTGGGAGTTATCTCATCAGAACAAAAAAGGTGAGGCAGGGGTAGCTTACTTCAAAGGAGTGAGAGGGCGTTTCCCACTTTCAGCAAGTTATTAGTCTTTGGTAATAATAATTATTATTATTAGATATGTGTATATTGTGTGTGTGTGTGTGTGTGTGTGTGTGTGTGTGTATTTATTTATTTATTTATTCTCCTTGTCTGTTTATCTTGTAACAGGTAAAACATTCTTAGAAAAAAACTTTTGTTTGTTTAGTTTACATCATAAACTACTTGTTCAAAATATTTATAATTACCCACAATTAATTATGATTTAATTTAATTGTGGGAACGTTCCATTTCATTAAGGCAACCTTTATTATATTTCTGCCAAGTCTCTCCCTTCAGTCTCTAAAATGATCAGGCCCCCTAGATATTTACTGCAGGTGTTAAAAATGGTTTATAAATACATTCCATTCACAAGTATTTATAAAAGTGCCTATTCTGTGCAAAATTCTATGCAGAGAGTTGGTGGGAATGCCATGATGTAAAGTGAAAAAGAGAAAGTCCTGCTTTCAGAAATGTTCAAATGTCATAAGGGGGATACGTACAATACTGGTAGATCACCCATCATCTCAAACCAAGACTGACATCTAAAATTCTCTGAAAGTGTTTCCTCAACTATTTAATTAGTCCATGTCCTAAATCTAGGCACTTGTGTGAATGTCATCTTCAAGCACTTGATTTAATGTCTCATTTTATATAGAAAGTTCTTTCATTATTCAATTAAATGTGAACTTAACGTCCCCTTTGATGGATGGGGAAGGAATTTGGAAGAAAATGAAAACTAGAAAACTAAAGAGAAAAGTAGCTTTTAAGGACATGATTACAACTGATTATAGTCAACACACACACACACACACACACACACACACACACACACACAAACACACCATACAACCATGGCTGAAAAGGAATGCTTATACAAGGACAAAAAAAATTGTGGTATTCCTGTTCCTAGAGAGTTACCAGTTTCCACTTTCTTTGACAATAAAATTGGGAATAACCTCTTATCCTTTTTTTAAACAACTTTCTTTCTACATCTTCATATCTGAATTTCAATGACCCTAATTAGAATTCAAGTGACACCAATTTATATAAATTTTGTTAACACAGCAATGGGGCTAGAAATGGAAACTTCCAATATGGACACAAGTTGTGCTCACATTAATAGAAATAACTGCCTGCTTCCTTTCCCGTCTCTATCCCCCTTTCTTAGAGACAGATATTAATAAAACATTAATACAATTAATGTACTGCATATGGGGGCCCAATGATCACATTTTCAAAGATAAGATCTATGGTAAAAAAAAAGTATTGTTAATACCAGAACGGGTATATTGGTCTAACTATTAACCTTTAGAAATGTTCAAGTCTTTAAAATGCAAGCAATTTACAAAATGTTTACTAGCTTAGATTTCTAACAACTACCATCTTAAGTTAAAAATCAAACATGAAAAAACTCAAGTAGACTTTACAGGGTGTAGGAAGAAGCACTTCTTGATAATTTCGGGCCGTCACTTCCTCACTCAAGAAAAACACTTACTGGCATATGTTTCTACGGGTATATTCAGTTAATTTTATGTCTCTCTCTTCATGCTAAAGAAAATTCTATTTCCTGGAATTAAGGGATTGCACTCCTTTTTAAATTCTAATTTCAACTACCTTCTAAATTAGTCACAGTATTTTTTAGAAAGATAACCAGCAAATGAAATAGACTCAAGAAAAAGTAAATGTATATCATAATTACCTTTTGCCTGATCCAAAGTCCTCACCTTCAGGCATTTCTGCCCTTTGAAAACAATAACGCAGTGGAGAGAAGGCTGCAGCTCTTCTGTGCTACGACAGTTTCTTCTCCACGCTAACGATGACTATCCGGAGGGGAAAACCCCAGTAGTCAAGTTCTTCTCTTTTTGGAGTAAAGCTCTCCTCCCCTACTCAGAAAGTAGGTGTTTACAAACTCCCAAAGCCCCCGCCTGCCTTGAATGAAGCTAGGAGCCGGGCTATTATGACTGTCCCCTTCTAAAAATAAATAGGTCACCTCTTGCTCCCAGGACCGTGACAGGCAGCTGGGAGCAAGCGCTGCCCAGCTGCCCAGCTTTTTCGCTCCAGTCCTGTGAGGAGGTGTCACCATCCAGCTATTAACCTTTACCAGGATGACTTCACCTAAGCCAGCCTACCCTTTCTATTTCCTGCTTTTTCCTGGCATGACAAGGCACCCCCAAAGGGCGGCGAGCTGGAAACTTCAGCCTGGGCTATCAGATCTCCAACTCACAGGAGGGGCTGAAGGGTTGGAGAGCAAAGTGGGCAGGACCGCGAGAGCTGAGAGGCTTGTTTGTTCTGGAAATGCTTAGCCACTCAGCAAAAAGATCCCTTACTCACCAAAAAAAGGGGGGAAAATGCCAATAAACAATTGTGTTTGGAGGGATATTGTTTTGCAAGAAAATCTTCCTTTGGGTCATCTAGATTTCTCAACTCTGAAGTAAGCACACAAATATGAGTCCATGTGTTCCTTTGGGCAACACGGTTTCTTCCGAGGGCCTTCCCTCTGTCATCAGGGACCAGCCTGACATTGGAATGTGGCCGAGCTGTGGGCCTGAGATGTTCTGATAGCTTGGCCCATCATTATGTACGAGTCATCAATCACCAGGTACCCTCATTCCCTGCAACTTGTAATAGCAGGACAGAAATCACTTCACTTCTTGCTTTCAAAAAAGCTGGATGAAACATTACTGAGATCCCTTTAGGAATATAACCTGAAAACTTTGCAGAAAAACTTGAAATCATTTTTTTTTTCCTGATTGGGAAAGTTAAGTAAGGCTGTAAGCAAGATCTAATTATTAAGAAACAAAATACTTTTCTTAGATACATGCACCCCAATGTTCATTGCAGTACTATTTACAATAGGCAGGACATGGAAGCAACTTAAATGTCCATCAACAGATGAATGGATAAAGAAGATGTGGTACATATATACAATGGAATATTACTGAGCCATAAAAAAAGAACAAAATAATGCCATTTGCAGCTACTTGGACGGACCTAGAGATTGTCATGCTGAGTGAAGTATGTCAGACAGAGAAAGACAAACGTCATATGATATTGCTTACATGTAGAATCTTAAAAAATGGTACGAATGAACTTATTTACAAAATAGAAATAGAGTCACAGATGTAGAAAACAAACTTATGGTTACCAAAGGAGAAAGGAGGGGGGGAGATTGGGATTGACATATACACACTACTACATATAAAATAGATAACTAATAAGAACCTACTATATAGCACAGGAAACTCAACTGAATACTTTGTAAAGACCTACATGGGAAAAGAATCTAAAAAAGAGTGGATAGATGTATATGTATAACTGATTCACTTTGCTGTACACCTGAAACTAACACAACATTCCAAAACAACTGTACTCCAATAAAAATTAATTAAAAATAAAATAAATAAATAAAAACATTAAAAAAAGAATACACTTTTTTTTTAAACATCTTTATTGGAGCATAATTGTTTTACAATGGTGTGTTAGTTTCTGCATTATAACAAAGTGAATCAGCTATACATATACATATATCCCATCTCTCTTCCCTCTTGCGTCTCCCTCCCTATCCCACCCCTCTAGGTGGTCACAAAGCACCGAGCTGATCTCCCTGTGCTATGCAGCTGCTACCCACTAGCTATCGATCTTACATTTGGTAGTGTATATATGTCCATGCCACTCTCTTACTTTGTCCCAGCTTACCCTCTCACTTTTCTTTTTAAAGTGTGTGTTCCATTGTCACAGGATTAGTAATAGCTAATCCTAGCATTACCTCTATATTCAATGTATACTTTACATTTATATGTGTTAAAGTGATTTCTGGAGCATTAAAAAATTGAAGATTCTAAACAAATATTATCTTTCTCTGAGGCACTGTTAGCTATTTTGTAGCACATGCCTGTCGCAATTCGTGACAATTCTTTAATATTCCACAGAAGAGCTAAAGTTCTAGACTTCAAAGTCTAAGAGTAAGTTGCTGCAGATACTCAAACACGTAACTCAAATACTGTTGACCTTGAAAGAAAACAGTCATAAGCAGAGTTCTGAAGATCAGGGTGTGCCCGAGCCTCTCAGGGTTGGAGCAATGTGCTGTCTTGTTAGAAATTCCAGGCCTAATGAAGTGAAAAGTTGAGACGCTGAAAATATCATCCATGAGAATATTTTACCACCTCTATTTCCCTTGACCAACAACAGTGCTAATTCTATGATCTAATTCTCAGTTCTAACAATCCTATCCCATTAATTTTACCTTTTTTATTCTTTTAAGCTTCTCTTATACTACTTCTTGAATATCTGAGTACTGCTGTTGTTGAACTTAGCTGCTGATGACTACAGACCAGACTACTGTATCCCTGAAACCTGCCTCTCAGTTTTAAAGGACAATTAACTGATCGGTGTGAGAGATGAATTACCCATTACTACCATAAAATGTTTCCTTTAAAAATACTTCCTTTAAGCACGCCTTCATGCATTTTAAAATTACTTGCTCCAACCATAAATTCCCCTTTAGATATGTTTGTGTTAACTTCTGAAATTCCCAAGGACAAGGAGGGAAAACAGGATGGCACAGATAACAAAGGCAGGTGTAGGACACAGTGGGTGGCTTCCTCGCTCCAGTGACACCTTCGGTCCGGCGGGGGGTTTAGGGTGCCAAGGGCTCCCTCATCATCCCTGACCAGAAGCCCACTGGGCATCCCAAATTTAAGGACTCACAGAATACAGCCGTGGGAAAGACCCCGAGGGCCACGAAAGCCATCCAAGATTTTCAGACGCTGAAACGGGGGCCCAGCAAAGTCAGGTGACCTGCTGGGGGCAGCGCCAGGAACAGCCTCCAGCGCAGGAGTGGAGGGCTCTTTTCATCCCTCCAGCCGAACAGCCTGCAGAACCCACTCATTCTGGCAAAAGTGCATACACACGGCCAGACACGTACACGGTTTAAGTTCTCTTATACCCATACTCTTTCAAACTTTGTATGCATTTAATTTTAGTAGTAGACTTTAAGTGAACATTTTTATTCTCTCTTGTGGTTTTAATCGTACAGTATTACGGCCTAAGAAAATAACTGCCATTTCAAAGCTAAATGTCCACTTCCCTTAATGCCCTTTTTTCTCTTCACACAATCATCGGCCTAAGAGTTTTGGTTTTTTCCATCTCTCCTACGGCAGCGTTGACTGAGGCTCTGGAACTTTCAGAGACAAGAGGAGGGACCCTCCCTCTATTGGAGGTTACAGGACAAAATTAGCATGAATGGCTAAGAAATGGGTGGGGTTCGTGAGTGGAGAGAAAATTATTAAGAGGGGTAGGTTAACTCCTTGCTAAACTGACCTAACAGAATTCTTGCTGAAGGCAGGCCACGGTGATCAGCTATTACCTAGGGGATGGTGAGACATGAGGGATTTGGTTAGATATTAAGGGTGACCAAGTATCAAGGGCGTAACACCATATACAAAAATAAACTCAAAATGGATTAAAGACCTAAATGTAAGGCCAGACACTATCAAACTCTTAGAGGAAAACATAGGCAGAACACTCTATGACATAAATCACAGCAAGATCCTTTTTGACCCAGCTCCTAGAGAAATAGAAATAAAAACAAAAATAAACAAATGGGACCTAATGAAACTTAAAAGCTTTTGCACAGCAAAGGAAACCATAAACAAGACCAAAAGACAACCCTCAGAATGGGAGAAAATATTTGCAAATGAAGCAACTGACAAAGGATTAATCTCCAAGATTTACAAGCAGCTCATGCAGCTCAATAACAAAAAAACAAACAACCCAATCCAAAACTGGGCAGAAGACCTAAACAGACATTTCTCCAAAGAAGATATACAGATTGCCAACAAACAGGTGAAAGGATGCTCAACATCACTAATCATTAGAGAAATGCAAATCAAAACTACAATGAGACATCATCTCACACCTGTCAGAATGGCCATCATCAAAAAAGCTAGAAACAATAAATGCTGGAGAGGGTGTGGAGAAAAGGGAACCCTCTTGCACTGTTGGTGGGAATGTAAATTGATACAGCCACTATGGAGAACAGTATGGAGGTTCCTTAAAAAACTAAAAATAGAACTACCATACGACCCAGAAATCCCACTACTGGGCATATACCCTGAGAAAACCATAATTCAAAAAGAGTCATGTACCAAAATGTTCATTGCAGCTCTATTTACAATAGCCAGGACATGGAAGCAACCTAAGGGTCCATCATTGGATGAATGGATAGAGGATATGGCACATATATACAATGGAATATTACTCAGCCATAAAAAGAAACGAAATGGAGTTATTTGTAGTGAGGTGGATGGAGTTAGAGTCTGTCATACACAGTGAAGTAAGTCAGAAAGAGAAAAACAAATACAGTATGCTAACACATATATATGGAATCTACGGAAAAAAAAAAAAGGTCATGAAGAACCTAGTGGCAAGATGGGAATAAAGACACAGACCTACTAGAGAATGGACTTGAGGATATGGGGAGGGGAAAGGGTAAACTGTGACAAAGTGAGAGAGTGGCATGGACATATATACACTACCAAACGTAAAATAGATAGCTAGTGGGAAGCAACCACATAGCACATGGAGATCAGCTCGGTGCTTTGTGACCACCTAGAGGGGTGGGATAGGGAGGGTGGGAGGGAGGGAGATGCAAGAGGGAAGAGATATGGGAACATATGTATATGTATAGCTGATTTACTTTGTTATAAAGCAGAAACTAACACACCATTGTAAAGCAATTATACTCCAATAAAGATGTTAAAAAATATATATATATCAAGGGCAGAGGATTCTCGATAAACTGACTTGACAAATTTCTTGCTAAAACTGGGTTCCTGAGGACATACCCAAGGACGGGGCCTAGCTGGAAATGAGCTCAGAGGAGCCTGACTAGTTTGGTCAAAGAGAGAGTCTCTGTCACCTCCTAAGAACAAGGCACATTTTAATTTTTTTTTAATTAGCACTCAGTGTTACAAACTGTATGGCCCCTCCAGAGGGGCACTGTCCAGTATGGTAGCCCCTAGCAGCGCCTGGCTATTGAGCACTTAAAATGTGGCTAGTTTGGAATTTTAGGATGGAATAGGAAAAAAGAATGTAAAATATCTCATTACCAATTTTTATATTGATAACATGCTGAAATAATAATATTTGGGATATACTGTTTAAATAAAATGTATTATTAAAATTAATTTCACTTCTTTCTGTTTACTTTCTCTAAACGTGGCTGCTAGAAATATACAATTATATATGTAGCCTGCATTCTGTTTCCACTGACCTGTATAGCTCTAGAGCTTCAATTTTCTACTTTTCTGCCAAAACTGGCCTAAATTTGATATAAAACAGAAGTTCCTTTGAGAGCTCACTGGCTAACACAATCTTACCAATTGTTTCAAAAACATTTCCAGAATCACTTTTAGTCAGAAGGGAAAGGGGTACAAATTACAGAAGGCAATTAACAGGACAGTTAATGGATACTGAGAAGAGTCCATTGAGTATCTTCTCCCTCCATATCTTGGCCTCTGCTGTTCTCCACCCAAAACCCTCTCCCGCCCTTGCTTCCCTTTGGCCTCCGAAGACAAGAGCCCATAAGTAATTTCTTCAAGGCCAGGCTGAATCCCAAGTTCTTGATTCCCTTCCCTCCTCTCACCTCTGGTTTATACCACCAGGTATCCCAGCCTCTTCTTGCCAGTTCCTGACCCTCCCAAATTCTACCTTTCCCTCAGCCCACAAACATACGCAGGCCTTTTCCAGAAACCCCACCACCACTGACCATACATCTCCTTCTAGCCCCAAACCTCTGTCTGCCCTTCACAGCCCAAGGTCCTAACCAGGGGTCTATGTTCAACTCACTCCTCACCAATTACAGCCTACCTTCTGCCCCTACCATGGCCCTGACAATGCTCTTCACATGCAGCTGATGCTTACTTTCCCTCTAATCTGCCCTGACCTCATGGGGCCCTACGTGGCTGCCCACTTCCCTTTATCTTGACGCTCTCTCCACCCTGGGCTCCAAGACGCCACTGTCTGTGCCCAGCCCCACTCCTCTCAACAGTCCTTCTTGGTCTATCTAAGTGTCTCTCTTCTAACTGACTCTTCAGTCTTAAGCGCTGGTGATCTCTAGGGCTGGCCTTCCCAAACCTGAAACAATACAGAGTAGTGGGTCCCAACCTCAGCCACTCTCTACTTCCACTGGTCTGGGATGGGTCATGAACTTGCTTCCAAGATGCTGCTCATGGGGGGGGGGACCACTCTTGGAGAGCACAGTCCTGGCGTTCCAACATTGGCCACCTTCCTTTTCATGCTATACAATCTCTCTAGGAAATCTCTCTATTCCCAGAATTTTAACTCTGACCTCCACGCCCAAATCTATACTGCTAGTCACACACTCTCCAGAATTCCAAACCTATACAGACAGTGCCCGACTTACAATTTTTCCACATTATGATGGTGTGAAAGTGATAATACACATTCAGTAGAAACCGCCCTTGGAATTTTGAATTTTGATCTTTTCCTGGGCAAGATGCGGTGCGACGCTCTCTCGTGATGCTGGGCAGTGGCAGCGAGCCTCAGCTCCTGGTCAGCCCTGTGATGACGAGGACCAATAATCCATACACTTACGACCACTCTGTACCCAGGCAGCCATTCTGTTTTTCACTTTCGGTACGGTGTTCAATACATTACATGAGATAGTCAACACTTTATTGTAAAATAGGCTTCGTGTTAGATGACGTTGCCCACCTGTAGGCTCACAGAAGTGTTCTGAGCATGTTTAAGGTAGGCTTGGCTAACCTGTGATGTTCAGTAGGGTAGGTGTATTAAATGCATTTTTGACTTACAACATTTTCAACTTATAGTGGGTTTATCGGGATGTAACCCCATTGTAAGTCGAGGCGGCTCTGTATTTCTGTCACCCACTAGCTGTGGTGCACCAGAGCTGCCTCTGACTCGCTCATGGAAACTCTTACCATCTCTTTCCACTCCACGTTCAGTGCTGTGAAGGAGCTAGTCTGCAACCAGCCACAGCATGAAAATTGGCAAATGCTACAAACCAGCTGCTATCCCGTACTCACCCCGAGCCAGTTGTTAAAAATGTACCCATACAACACTGAATACTAGACATCTTAACCTGTGTTAAATTAATTAAATAGGGAGAGCATTAGATGGAGGTGGTTCTAATTCCTTAGAAGCCAACATAAGCAAACCAAAATCTGAGCCTACAAATGCCTCAAGGTTCAGAAACCGAAACATAAGGACAACCAACCACAAGCATCCAACCAGGGTTTCCCAAATAAGGGCAACCGCTTGGGCTACAGCCAATCAGATGAGTTCCTTGCTTTGCTTCCGCATCTTCTCTATAAAAGTCTCATCCCAGACATCCCTTGTGGCGCAGTGGTTAAGAATCTACCTGCCAATGCAGGGGACACGGGTTTGAGCCCCAGTCGGGGAAGACCCCACATGCCGTGGAGCAACTAAGCCCGTGCACCACAACTACTGAGCCTGCGCTCTAGAGCCCGCGAGCCACAACTACTGAGCCTACGCTCTAGAGCCCGCGAGCCACAACTACTGAAGCCCATGCACCTAGAGCCCGTGCTCCGCAACAAGAGAAGCCACCGCAATGAGAAGCCCACACACTGCAATGAAGAGTAGCCCCCGCTCGCCACAACTAGAGAAAGCCCGCACGCAGCAACGAAGACCCAATGCAGCCAAAAATAAATAAATTAATTTAAAAAAAAAAAAAGTCTCGTCCCCAGCTCCTGTCAAAGGAGCATCCTGACCACTTCTGGTTGGTGCCACCAGATTCAAACTGATTTTTGCTCAAATAAACTCTTAAAATTTTTAATATGCCTCAGCTTCTCTTTTAATACCTGGGAGTCCCACAAACATCTCCAAAAATGAGCCCAAAGAGGATCCACCAACTCTCAGTAACCTGCTCTCCCTTATCCTTTCCTATTTCTTCTCTTCATTTTCTTTCTTTGGAAAAATAATTCTCCATATCATTCTCAATCCCATTTTTCTGAAGCATTGTCTTCAATGAATTTAGCAACATCTCAATGTATCTTCACTACTTGCTGACATGTCAGCTATCGGAATCCCTCCCTCCTTCCCACTAGGAGATACGCAGGGACCTTATCTTCTTGTTCATTATTGTTTCCCAACAATACTACAAAGCATGGTAGAGCCAGCTCCTGGAACAGCACACACCATATTATTTTAGGGTGATACTATTAGTCAATATTAGTTACATCAGTAAAGTGAAAAAAGGTTCCAAATGGCCAACTGAGGCAAAAACATGGGAATTATATTCATTCTTCCCTCTCGCTCACCAGCCAGAGAAGATTCTCACCAAGTGCCATCAACCCTAACACACTGAGCTGTACTTGTAACCACCCTTGAGACTGTGCCTTCTGTGGTTATTGCCTTCAATCAGTCCAGCATCACCTGTGGCCTAGGCTAGGGGCCACCAAATACTTGTGATAAAGCACCCCTAGCAGGACACACTGTCCAAATACATTGTGCGTTTATACATTATATGCATATATATTTTCAATGTACAAATATGACCTGTAAATACTGTATGTGCTTCATAAATCATATGCAAAATAAAAACATGTAGAGATAAAATAAATATAAGCATTCTTTGTAATTGCAAAAAAACCAAAACAATCCCTATCAACAAGGGATTAATTAAATTATGGTGCCATGAAATCCTATGCTAAAAAGGATGAGATTATTATGAAAATCTTTCCATAATATGGTCAACTTTAAAGAGAGACTAGAAAACAAAATGTATAATATCCCATTATGTAAAAGTATACATTTACATATTGATGAAAATACCTCAACAAAGATATGGATGAAGAAAGGGAAACCAGGAGGACAAGGGGAAGGGGGGAGGGGAGGGAGAGGAGAGACAGGAAAAGTGTTTCAAAGGACCTACGCTGAGGTATTGATTGTGGTTTTCTTTTCTGGCTTAAGAAAACAATGAATATTTTCTATTTTATTCTTTTTGCCTGTCTGTATTTTCAATTTTCCAGCAACAAATACAAATTGTTCTTTTGGTAAGCAAAGAAAATGTTCTTAAAATATGAAAAAGAAAAAAGGTTACTTTTAAATGGAAGGGGAAAAATTTTTCTGTGGTTTCCTGTCACTAAAGGAAAAAAAAAAATTCCTATTCTTTCATTTGGGTCTTCAGGATTTTTCCCTCAAACCAGACCAGGAAGAGTTCCTACCTTCAAGGATTTGACCACTCAGAAAAAAACACATGTTGGTTGAAAGAATGAGAGAAAGAAAACAGAAGCAAGCCCTCCCTCCACCCACTGACTTGAGAGGATAAGAATTCCCCTTCTCGGGGGCTTCTCTGGTGGCGCAGTGGTTGAGAATCTGCCTGCCAATGCAGGGGACACGGGTTCGAGCCCTGGTCTGGGAAGATCCCACATGACGCGGAGCAACTAGGCCCGTGAGCCACAACTACTGAGCCTGCGCGACTGGAGCCTGTGCTCTGCAACCAGAGGCCGCGATAGTGAGAGGCCCGCGCATCACGATGAAGAGTGGCCCCCGCTTGCCGCAACTAG
This sequence comes from Balaenoptera borealis, assembly GCF_965194805.1. Taxonomy (NCBI): domain Eukaryota; kingdom Metazoa; phylum Chordata; class Mammalia; order Artiodactyla; family Balaenopteridae; genus Balaenoptera; species Balaenoptera borealis. The sequence goes on from NC_138867.1 coordinate 14,770,800, forward strand.
AGAAAGCCCTCGCACAGAAACGAAGACCCAACACAGCCATAAATAAAATAAATAAATAAAAAAGAATTTCCCTTCTCCACTTTTTTCGTATCCCACCGAAGACTTCCGGTGTTGCCAATACAGAATTTGTTTCCCATGAAAATTCAGAGTATATACTATGCACTTTGCAAAAGTAGAATAAGGGTATAAATTAGTATCAAAGCCAGTGTATTTCTGCAGCAAAGTGGAAAAGGACATCTTTTTTTCCTTAGATTAAAAAGAAATAAAAGGTTCAAATGATTATACATGTAAATGATGTGAATGATGCCACTCAGTAGTGACGATGTAATGAGTAATCATGATGCGCTACACTGAGACAGATGGTCCCTCTCTCTCGCTTTCTGGTTGGTGGAATCATATTGAGACTTGTCCTAGATCGGTGGCTTTCCAAGCAATAAAAACTTATCTTTCCTAAATACTATGCTATGACAAACCTCAGTATATAAAAGACACAACAACCCAAAAGACTTATTCAGGTTTAAATGGGAGCAGGGCACTGAGAGGTGGCCTCAGTCCTGCACAAAGGCAGCCCTTGAATCGGATCCTTGGAAACCCAGAGTTGCACAAGTTACAGTTGGACAACTGTGACCGGGACCATCTGGACGGCTAGGAAGAGAAAGTGGGAATGTTTCTTCTCAGTCTCTTCTCATAATAATTAGAACAGAAGAAACCCAGTTACTCTCTTTATCCTTTTATCTTTTTTAAGCTTAGAGTTATGAAGTGTTTTCCTCAAATTTCTTTTCATCCGAACATAGCTGGCACTCTACAACCAACGCACAGAGCTTCTGAAGTCCCGCCCTCCAGCTTTCTGGTCAACCTTCTTCTTCCTTTTGCTGGAGGTACCACTGTAGTCACCCTACTTCCCAGCCTGGGACAGTCCCCAGTTTCACCTCTTGTCCTGGTATAATTAATAACAGACCCCTTTCACTCTCATCAGTATACCTGTTTAGGTCATCAATTGTAAGATAACCCAATATATTACCATGTTCTTCCCCCTATTTGTCAGAACTTCCATTTTGCTAATGTGTGCTAGATTGTTGCTTTGATTATCACATAATTTGTTATGGTCTCAGCAGGGATCCCCAACTGGAGCCAGATCTGTGCCATAGACCATTCAGTGTAGCCAGGGAGTGCCTCTCACACCCTTCCAGTCCGGTCCATGCTATACCCATTGTCTGACCTGTCGTCTTGGGTCGAACTGTGTCCCTTCCTAAAGTAGATATTGTTGGAGCGAAGCTGTCTGGAAAGCGTGGTTTGGACACTTGTGGGTGCAGCTGCCCCAGGGATGCTGAAGAAGCCAGCATCCAGGAGTGGAAAGATCAAAATATGGGAGAAGAGTCAGCAAACGTCCAAAGGGGAAGAGGGGGGAGAGGAGTGGAGAGAAACTGGGGGGCAGGGAGGCCGGCAGGGAGCACCGTGAAAGACTCAACAGCCTCCAAGAGGTGGACCCTGTACCAGCTGCGTCTTTGTCACGCTCGTCTCTGTGGGGTATATTTGATGTCCTAACATTTAAATAAAATATTTTTCTTTATTAAAGTAGAGCTGATTCAAAATGTTGTGTTAGTTTCAGGTGTACGGCAAAGTGATTCAGTTATACATATACATGACAAGAAGACTGAATACAGTTCCCTGTGCTATACAGTAGGTCCTTGTTTCTTACGTATTTCTCTTTTTTTTTCATTTTATTTATTTATTTACTTACTTACTTATTTATTTATTGGCTGCGCCGGGTCTTAGTTGCAGCACACGGGATCTTCGTTGCAGCACGCGGACTCTTAGTTGCAGTATGCATGCAGGATCTAGTTCCCCAACCAGGGATCGAATCCGGGCCCCTGCACTGGGAGCTCGGAGTCTCACCCACTGGCCCACCAGGGAAGTCTCTCTTACGAGTTTCTTAATAAAAGTTCATTATATGTTGTTAAATTTTAAATTGTGATATTTAGGAGTTAATGACCATTTGAATCCATGCAGAAAAGTGTAAACACCGCAAATAACCCATTTGCTGACTCATTCAGTGGGTTCACGGTGGGGTACGGCAGATGGAGAGGAGCAGGAAGGGACATGACTTCGGGGCACAGGAGTAGCCTCGGGAAACGAGGAGAGGAAGAAGAGGCTGTTTGGCAACCGCTTAAGGAAGCAAGGAGAAAAGGACTCCAGGAAACCAGCAGGTGCTGGGACCTCCAGAGTCACACCAGCTGGCATCACTGGCCTGGTTTGCGTGTGTGTGTCCTGTGTTTACCAAGACCCATTTCACTGCGCTAAACAGGGTCTCTACAAACTCTTGTCTGTGACCCCCTCTCTGAGGACCTGTTGGTCACCAGTGACTAGTTTCATTCCCACTTACTGCCTCATGCCTTCTCTCCTTAGAAAACTGTTGATGTGCTTCTGTATCAAGAGGGGTTCTTTCTCTCTTTATCTCTTCTCCCTCCCATCCTTCCCAAACCCCTCCCCCCCAAAAAAACATCTACAAAACTGCAGGAGTAGAGAGACTGATAGAAATCAAATTCCCAACGGTGCCAAATGTCACTATTGGTTCAAGCTTCCCTCCACAGAATAATCCTGAAGAATAATAATCTTGTTTCTGAATAATCTTGCTTGCTTGGTTATTGAAAGCTCTCTTTTAAGGTTCTATGTGTATTTCAGGGGTGAAGGTCCTTGACAGAGAATCTCTGGTTCCAAGAAAGTTAGAACAAATAGCCACAGGAGAGAAAGAACTCTGGCAGATCCCATTGCTCTTAGTAAACATAAAGAAATGGAAAATTTCTAAGGCCACAAATCATAGAGACAGAGGTCTTTGCGGCCGGTAAAGACGGGAGTGGCTCCAACAAGAGTGGCACACAGCTCAAACCAAATCTTATCTCTGGCACTTAAAACTACAATGCAAAACAGAGGGCAATTGCAACTTATGTTTAACTAAGGATTACATAATACTTTTGTTATCTGTTAATCTCCCTTATCAGGTGTTGCTTATGTCAGTATTAAAAAGTATTTTTCATTCGTTAAATAGCACCTGATAAAATGCTTCTTGGCTATACATTCACCCAGGATTTTGTGGAGAAGCCAAACTGAAATGGAGACTTTCCAGCTCCACAGCCTTGTAATAGTTAATCGTGATTAGTTTTGAGGGTACCAGAAAGCCTCTTTCTAGTCCCATTTGGCCACGCATCATCTGACACTGGCTGGATGGGTTCCACCTGCTGACCCGGCCTTGGGTAGGGGTGAGAGATCTCAGACACTGAAAGGGCCGCCCCTCCCTGGCAAAGGTGTTTTCAGAACGTGCTCCAGGGCTTGCTAATATCCGACAGCCTCCAGGCATTTCTGAAAAGGAACCAGCCCTTTCAGAAGCATTTGCTACGGGAAAAGCTGGGTATCTGCTGGCCTGGATCAGTGGGAAAGAAGAAAGCCTTCACTTCAGAGACCTGTAACTGCTTCCTGCAGCAGGGCAGCTGCCTCCAGTGACGTGGTGGGCCAGCACCTCCATACCGCCTCGACCACTGTCTGACTGTCTGATAATAAGCCCAGCCTCTCAGAAACGTGGTGTGTCTCCTGCAGGCCACCTCAAGGTTCCAAATAAGGCACGGGTAGCAATCTGAAGGTGACCATGAGTGAGTTCATTTCTAGCAGGCATGAGTAAAACCCTTTCCAATGACTAGCAAAAAGCAATGAGCTTTAAAAACAGAGTGAAACAAATCTAAAATGTGACCCTTGAAGAGCCTTAGCCGAGAAACCGGGCATTGAGACAGGGTCAACCTGTGATCTCCTGCCTCCACAATAACCCCTCAGGACGGGCTTCCTCGGGCACCCAGCACCTCTCTCCTATAAGCTTAACAATCTTGTCTTCTTGTAATAACCTTTTTATTTGGCAATGATTCGAGATTTACAGAAGAGATGCAAAGATAGTACACAGAGCTCCCGTATACCCCTCACTTAGTTTCACCCCGGGGTTAACATCTTACGTTACCACGGCACGTCTGTCAAAACTAAAAGCCAACATTGGTAGATTACTATGAGCTAAACTCCAGACTTTATTTGTAGTTACTTTCACTAATGTCCTTTTTCTCCTCCAGGATCCCATCCGGGGCATCATGGTGCTTTCAGTCGTGACACCTCCTGAGTCTCCGTGGTCTGTGAGAGTTGCTCCGTCTTCCCTTGGTTTCCTACCTTGACAGTTTTGAGGAGTATTTTGTAGATATCAGGTATTTTATAGAATGCCTTCAGTTTGGATTTGTCTGATGTTTTTCTCATGATTAGACTGAGGTTACAGGTTTGGGGGAAGACAACCATGGAGGAGAACGGCCCTTCTCACCACACCGGGGGTTCCCTGAGATCCACATGACTTCTCCCTGGTGATGGTCACTTGATGACTTGGATTCCTAGTGTTTGCCAGGTTTCTCCACTGCAAAGTTATTACTTTTCCCTTTCCATACTCTAGTCTTTGAAAGCAAATCTAAGTCCAGCCCTCATTCTGGGCAGGGCGAGGGGGGGATGGTGGTGCCCAGGGACACAGCTCCACCTCCTGAAGGCAGGGGTTGCAACTTATATTACTCAGAATTCTCCTGTAAGGAAGACTTGTCTCTCCTCCTTCCATCAGTGACTTATCTCTTCAATCATTTACATCAATAGGGACTTCCGTGGACTCGTAAGGACTTGGGGTTTGGGTTATAATCCACTGCTGTATGATTGACTTTGTTGCACAGACCGTTCCAGCCACTAACTCTGCCCACCCTGCCCTCTTCCACGACTCCTCCTCCAGCCCCTCAAGACACCTGGAGAGGCCACCTCTCTGCTGCACTTGGCTGGCTCCACTCTCCAGCCGACCTCAGGGTTAACCACGGTGTGCCCAGTTCCCCCCAAGATTACCTCGCTTCCCTCCCACCTGGTGTCAGCACCTGCCACGGGGCGACACCAGGGCTAACCTGGAAGTCAGAGGCGGGCTGACGTGGGAGCAAAGGCCTGCGCTCCACCCGCACGCGTCCAGTTCCAGGGACACGGGAGAGACGGGGCGCTGCGTGTGCCCCGCCCCTTGGGGTGCCACAGGCCGCGAGCAGGTGTCCAAGGAGGTGAGCCGTCTGCACGCCAGTGTGTTCTTATGAAAGCATGACCACCTGCCATCTTTTTCCTTACTCTGATAAAATTTCCAGGTTTGAAACCAAGTTCCAATTTCCTTTCCATGTGTGCCATGTGTCCTGACGTTTCATGTTTCCTTCCTGTTCTGAGCACAGAGGAAGTGCACAGTTTAAAAATGGAAACGAGACTTGGCTACTTCACCTGCACTTACTTTTAGCATCAAACCATGGCAATGTCATACACACAGTTCATCATACGTTTTCACGGTGGATTCACGCCGCCAGACGCCGCTTCCAACCTGCTTATTTATAACCAATGGGAATTTTTATATCAAACTTGACTTTACATTTTTTAATTGAAATCATAAGCTGTACTGAAAACTGGAGAGGGCCATGACCATTGAAGACCCCTCCTGATCTAGCTTCTGTGTTCATCATGAGCAGTAAAAATTTAAACACTGCCTCACTGCCAAGTCAGTGAAAAGCAAGGGATGGGCTGTGTCAGGAGCTGCAACAGAGGCCAGGAAACAACATGTGTTTCCACACCAGCTGCAGACAGGTGTGCGGGAGGGGACACCACGCTTACACGTGTCTCCCAGAGTGAGCGGGTCCCCTTCTCTTCCCATCACAGTGCCACTGCTTTCAAGGAAGGGGATCACAGTGAGCCCCCCAACAACGAGAAACAGCTGTTCCCAGGGTCTTTCCAATGACATGGAATTACAAACTCTAAAGGCAAAACCGAGGCGCCTCTTGGGGGTGTCGCCCTGAGAAGCAGGTTTCATTGGATGCGTGTCCACAGGCCCCCGAACGGGCAGTTTCCTTTAAAACATAACTTTGCTTCGTTTTGCTTGAAATTATCCCTCCGAAAGAGGATGTGTTCACATGTTTGTGATCTTAACAAATCTATCGCAGACCAGGACTGTGCATTCAATTTTAAAATTTTGAATAGCGAAGTACTAGGAGAGGAAGAATGGCTGAAGTGACATCACTCAATGCTGGTTTGGGAAGCTTTTAGATGACATAGAGTTTACCTGATAGGATGGGTAAAAAATAATAACAATACTAATTAAAGAGAAAGACATATATCACAGATTCCTTAATTATTTGTGGGTGTGGGCTAGGCTATTATAAAATAAGCTTTGCCCAAATTTCTTCCAGAAGTACTATACTCAGTGGTCGTGTGATAAAGACGGAGCCACGTGGTTTTCCAGAGGTGGAGGTGTGGATGGGGAATTGGGCAAAGGTGGTCAAAAGGTACAAACTCCTTTAGTTATAAAGATAAGTAAGTCCTGGAGATGTAACGTACAGCTTGGTGACTACAGGTAATTATACTGTGTTGTAATATTTGAAAGTTGCTAAGAAAGTAAATCTTCAAAATTCTCATCACATGAAAACAAAACTGTAGCTGTACGGTAGCGGATGTTAAGTATTATGGTGATCATTTTGCAATATGTACATGTATTGAATCGTTACCTTATGCACCTGAAACTTATACAAAGTTATATGCCAGTTATGTCTCAATAAAACTGGGGGGAGGGGATAAAAATTGAGGGGAAAAAAAGATTGACTGAAATAGCTGTTTACAGCTTGGATCAATTTCCAGTGACTTTACTATCTAAAGTCCTCTATCCCCACTTAGGAATGAAAATAACTTGTTCTGGAAAATGTGTTAGGGTCAAAAAGTGGCCCTAACTTTAATAAAACTGACATGAAGGGAGAACAGGAAAAGCAGCATTTTAAAACTAATATGTTACGCAAATAAGTTGTGATTTTATATCTATCAACAGTGATTTTACAGTGGTTACAATTAGTACGAGTAGAAAATTGGACCCTCTATATTTACATTCCCCGCAGCCAATAAATTCAAGGTGGGCAAAAGCTTTTCCTGGATCTTGGCGATGGGAAGGAGGGTCCTCACCACATATTCAAGGTTCCCTTACATCGGGTATGAATTGTATTCCGAGTGGAAGGAGAAATCATCAAAATAGTTAGTCCTGGCTGCTCTGTAGAGACCAGCTCTTCGGGGCCAAGAGGAAGCATGGGGGTCAGTTAGGGGTTGAGATCTGGCCCAGGTCCAAGGGGATGATGACAGAGTCAGGGCTTGAGGGTCTAGACCACAATCTGCAAATGGAGCCGAGCAGGTTGACTGATGGACTAAACGTGTAGAATAGGGGCAAGGTGAAATCACATACGGCTTCGATCTACTCACCTGAACACCACAGTCCTTAAAGGCACATTTTTGAAGAACAGCTAACGGCCTGGGATACCTGACATATTAAAACACGTTGGAGAACTTTTCTGCAAATGGACCCCCACTAAATATTTTCAAATTCGTGGGCCATATGGTCTCCATTACAGCTAATCAACTCCACTGCTGTAGCTCAGACAATACGTAAAGGAATGAACGTGGGCCATGGGTGGCCACCCTCTGTATTTTATACACACACACGCTCCACCAATTATAAAAGAACATGTGCTATTTGTAATTGATTAAAGAAAACCACTGGGAAGGAATTATGTACCCCAATATTTATAGCGATTATCTCTATGGTTTTTATTTTCTTTTGTGTGTTTTAAGTATTTTCAAAAATTCCCCCACATATGTATTCCTGTTGTAATCAGATAAAATCTACCCCCCAAAAGCGTGAAATTCTATCTTTAAAAATCTACAAAGAAAAACAAAGCCAGGTGTTTTCGTGTCCTGTCATTGATCATACTTTCAAATGGAGATTTTTTTTTTTTTATATAAAAAGACTCTGAAAAAGGTCATCAGGGGACTTCCCTGGTGGCACAGTGGTTAAGAATCCACCTGCCAATGCAGGGGACATGGGTTCGAGCCCTGGCCCGGGAAGATCCCACATGCCGCGGAGCAGCTAAGCCCATGCACCACAACTACTGAGCCTGCGCTCTAGAGCCCATGAGCCACAACTACTGAAGCCCGCGTGTCACAACTACTGAAGCCCGGGCGCCTAGAGCCCATGCTCCACAACAAGAGAAGCCACCGCAATGAGAAGCCCGTGCGCGGCAACAAAGAGTAGCCACCGCTCGCCGCAACTAGAGAAAGCCCGCGCACAGCAACAAAGACACAACGCAGCCAAAAATAAATTAATTAATTTAAAAAATATAAAAAATAAATAAAAAAAAAAGGTCATCAGTAAATAAATTCTAAATCGGTAGTTGAAAAGAAAATAACCCGTCACGCTTCCTAGAACTGGAGAGAGTCCGTGTGAGGAATGGGGAAGGCTGTTTTTCGCTACATTGGCTGAGTCTCTGGAAAAGATTGCATCTTGAATTAGCGGCTTGACTGTCTGCAGTCCAGGTGAATATTGTGTTGCTACAACGGAAATCATCCTGCCACGTGGGTCACCCTGTCATATAATTAGCCTCTTATCATATCAGGGGCAAATCAAAGCAGCAGCAGTTGCTGTTAATGTGGTAACTGAACAAACCAGCAACACTCTCTTCCTGGATCCACATCCGATTTGATAGTAGCACCATCCCACCGAAGACACCAGAAGGGTTGCTTTGCGGCATTTTTCAATAGCAAGCGGAACGTGAGAGAACGCGGAGCACCCTAAGGACTTCCCAGCTGTCTCAGCTGCTGTGATTTTTTGCATGTCCTTCACTGCATCACTGCGCATCTTAGTCATCCAGCTGGGGAACTGGGTGGAGGGTGAAATTTCACCGTAAGTGTCCTGTGGTTCATGGATATCGCCCTCAGGCTCTCCCATTCACCTTATCCTGCACGTGGTCAGGTTCATTGTCTCCGATCACCCGATCTCCGTCCTCCCCGCCCCAGAACGTCTGCCCCCTCCTCCTTCACCCCCTTCCCAGATGTTTATCCAGACAAACATGCTGCAGCGCATCTCCGTCCCCAAGTCCATTTCAGGAAACCCACCCTGGCCATCGTCCTCTCCTCTGTTGCCAGGTGTTATTTACTTCTCAGTGCGACTGTCAAGTCCTTGCCTAAGCAGTAAACCGCCGGAGGGCCGTCTCTGGTATCCTGTCCTCTCACTGTGCTGGGCACACTGTATGCTCCGAGGCGCAGTTCTGCCGAGTGACCCCTGCAGACAGCCTGCCTGGGTTCTGATGCTGTTCTACTACCCACCGGCTGGGTGAGCTCGGGCAAGTGACTTAACCTCTCTGTCTGTTTCCTCATCTGTGAAGTGGGGATAACAGCACTTCGTAACAGCTGCTGTGAAGACTTAAGGCATATGTAAATGTTGTATGTGGATTAGATTAAGTATATAAGATTAGAGAATGAGAATGGCATCATATGCAAAACACCAAGGACAGAGCAGGCATTTTGACTGTCCTACTTATGTGTTGGCTTAAAAAGAACACACGAGACAGAGATTGTCTCACGCTTTCCATGTTGCTCTCTCCAATCACAGCTATCTTTCCTTTCTCTAATGTTCAGCAGAATATCAATGTGAGGAATGAATGAAACTATGTTTTTGATTTCCTATTCTTTCACTTTCGATCCTTCATTACTGCTGGCCAGTTCACCTCTTGATGAAAGATAATAATAATTGTGCCAAGGATTGCTTACTCTGTACCAAGTGCTTTATGTTAATTATTTCATGTAATCCTTGAAACATCTTGGGGAAGGTGTTGTTCTAATCCCCTTTCACAGATGAAGAGACAGATTGAGAAGCAAAGCATCTTGCCCAAGGCCACTCACAAGACTTGGAAATGGCTGAGCCAGGGCTGTTCTTCTTCTGAATCACCCATTGCTCATAGCACTGTTCTAGACTCATCACAGGTGCTTATGAATTACATAGTTTGGCTAAATGACTGATTCATTTAATAACTGTTTATTGATGGCAATTGTAGGCCAGACTTGGGGAGGGCAATGATTAGAAATGTTTCCCCTGTTAAACTGCGGTGGGGTGGGGATGGTGGTGTGCTGAATTGGACGATTGGGATTGACAATGTATACACTGATGTGTATAAAATTGATGACTGATTAAAAAAAAAAAAGAAATGTTTCCCCTGTTATCACCGAGTTTAAGTCTCGGTGACTTTGTCTGTGGGGAACACAGACAAACCAAGAAGCAATTACAAAGCAACGTGATGGGCCCCGTTAGGACAGGGAAAATACAGAATGACACGGAGAGGCGCACCACGAGCACAGGAGACAGGCATGGGGTCTGCAGCGAGCAGAAAAGGCTTCCCTGAGGTGCCGCTTTAGTGATGCTAAAGGATGGGATGCGGCTGAGATGGGGGATTCCAGGTGGAAACAAGACAACGCATTGCTCGGCTGGGGACCGAGAAGGGGGCGTGGCTAGAGAGGACTGCAGGGGGAACGAGTTCCCGCAAGCATTAAGCAGGGTTTCTTTCAGCAAATCAGGCAGTGGACAGCCTGAGTCGGGACCGGCCTGCAGCCCACGCAGCCAGCAAGCTGATTAGGAAGGTTTGTGCTCCTCGTCCAACCGCAAGGCTCCTTTACACCAGAGGAAGCGGCATCCTTAAGACAGCATCAGCGAACCGCTGGCTCTTCCGGGGCCCTGCGGCCCTGTTAAAGGACTTGACTGCCGGGATGAAGGGGATGGACCATGTCCTCCTTGGCCTTAGAAACCTTCCTTTAAGAACAGTCACAGGACGGCAGACACTGAGATCAAACGATGCATCCTGATATCCAGTGGAGACCCAGTGACACTGAATATCAGTAGCTTGTCTGTCATTCACGCCTGTGGGTATCAGGGCGGTGATGCAGTTTTCGAGGGCATCAGAGGTTTCATCTCAATTTACTCATCGGTGTTCAAAAAGTTTTTCTTTTTCATTTTTTTTTTTCTTTTTGTTTCCTCACGCTGGGTCTCCATGCAGACAACAAAGGGAAAGACTAAAGCAATTACCTAGATGCCATTTTTTAGCATTTTTACCAAGTGTGCCTGTATTATTTGCATACTTCTGAAGAAACTTCTATAAATTACCTGAACAAGAAGATAACAGCATGAATTCTTTGCCTGAAGTTATAAGGCAGAAAATTCTCCTCCAGAGGAAAGGTCCTGGTAGCCAAAAGGAATGACACATTTTCTCTACACCCACTAATTTACAATAATGAACATTTTATCAGCGACAATGAAAAACCCAAGCATTAGAGTAATGTTCCGAGTAGCTGAGACTCTGATTACGTGTGAGAACTGTATTGTCTACACCTACTCTACGACACGAGCTATGAGGTCCCCACTGGTCTGATGTCGTGTGAAGGACTGCTCCCAGAGGTCATCGTGCGGGGTGCAGAGTGCCCCACACCTGCCCAGCCCCGCTGGAGAGCGCGGACGTATAGAGTGGATGGAGAGGAGAGACTGCTCTGCGGATTTCAGCCAACCTTATCAAGGCCAAGGCAATCATGTGATAATGTGTGAATGAAGCAGAAGGGGTGGCCCGGGGATTTCTGCACTCCCAACAACATTCACACTTCCTTTCCAGCCAGCTCTCATTTTCCTCTGCTGGGCATTTACTAGCCGCTTTTCACATGACACTCAGAACCCCCATCTTACTAATTTGCTCAGGGTAGAAGTCCCGTCAGAATTAGACTCTGTACCAGGGATTGCTGCATCGCTAAAGTATCCCTGCTAAACTCCCGAAAAGGCAATGTCTTCTGCTACCACTTTTCTTCTGGAAATGATGGCCTCAGGTCACTCATTCCCTCGTCAAACATTTTTAGTGAGCACTTATTAAGTGCCAGGCACTGTGCTAGGCCCGGGGGTCACAGGGGCAGATCCAGGAGATGTGGTCTCTGTTTTACGGAGCTCCCAGGGTGGTACAGAAGCTGGATATGAAACAAGTGAAGACACAGACCAACATACAAAGGCCCATTTGGTTAAGAGCTAAGAGAAGCTGGGCTCTAATGAGGAAGGGTTTAAACCAGACCACCTATATTGCTTTTCCTCCTCCCCCACCCGCCACAAATGTGCACAGGTATGTTTTCAGTTGGCATCAGTCCTTAGGAGAGCTGAGTGCTTGCTTGATTTCAGCGGTGACAAGTGCAGGGAGCCTGTTCCACACGGTGGGAGCTGTAGGTTTGGGATGCAGGCTGCATCGGGCTTGTCGAAGAGCCGTCTGCCATGTGTCAGTGCCTCATCTAAAATCGCACAGGAGCACACGAGAGCTTTCTGAGTCCCTCTGTCTCCTTTGCAGCCCACCTCCCGTGCCCACCCATTTCACGTCTCTTGCTCGACTGGACCAGCCAAATGCTGGAATTGATGACAATTTTCTGACCAGCTTTCACCAGCGAAGAAGCCTGCCTTGAAATCCATGAGCCCTCTTGTTCATTCCCAGGGAGAAGCTCTCACAAAATGCCCCGAAGCTGGACAATGTTGATAAAACCCAAACTCACTCCTTTATGTCTTCAGGCAACAAGAACCCGACTGCCCACAGTGGCAACGAGAGCGGCAAGGATTGTAAGTAAGTCAGCGTAAGAGGATCACCTCACAAAACATGAAACCGTCGACCTGGTCCACCCCTGGGGCCCAGACATGCCAGCACTTCGACAGATTTTAACCCTCTCCCAAGGCGCCACCAAGACACACAGGTCTCCCGTTTCATGTCCTCAGCACTCTGACATTTATCCCCTCATCCCAACCCGATAGGAAACACTCACGGCACAGATGTGTCAGGGCCGGCTGGATGGAAAACCACCGCTCGTCCAGGGGCTGGCTGCCAAAGCCCACAGATCAGTGTGCCCTGGTGATGGTGCCAACACCAAAGCATGCCTGAGACCGTGCAGGTTTTGACAGATCAAAGCTAGCGTTGGAATGTTTTATCGCTGATGGGCTTCCACGTTCATCTCAGACTCCTGTCTTGGGGGAGCATTCTGGCAGACCAGAAGAATACTTTTCAAATACAGACTTGCTTGAGGGTTCCCCCAAGAAAAGCCCTCCGAGGGGGGAGAGCATATCCATGGAAAACAAGAAAGGGCGTCAGGCCACAAGAGTCCCAAGATGGCAAAAGATCCAACCTCAGCCGACTGTCCTTCCGGACGCTTGCCTGCTCTTCCTCTGACGGGCCCCCCACCCATCCCACTCTGCCTGTCTTGGCCTTTAGGACCAGCGCCGACACCCTCGAGGGGCCCGACCCCCTGCCCTGGTCAGCTGCACGAACCAGAGAACCACTCTTGTTCCGGAGCCCTCACAGAGGGGTCGGGAGCTTGGCAGCTCCCACGTGCTCTAATCCTCATCACCACCCCTGAATTAAATAGCATTTCCCATGTTTCAAAAGCGAAGAAATGAGGGACTTCCCTGGCCGTCCAGTGGTTAAGACGCTGCGCTTCCTTTGCAGGGGGCGCGGGTTCAAGGGTTCGATCCCTGGCCGGGGAACTAAGATCCCGCATGCCGCGGGGTGCGGACAAAAAATTAAAAACATTTTTAAGAAGTGAAGAAATGAGGCTTTGAGGTTTTAGAACTTGCCCAGGGCCAGGTGCCTGCGAAGAGAGCTGGGCTGAAACCCCAGGCAGTGGGCCTCGGAGCCCGCTGTGTAAATGCCTCTCCTGTTCTGCCTGGACGTCCGAGCCTCAGCCGGGCTGCCAGCTGCCAACATCTGCAGCGGCTACACTGTGGGGCTTGGGGGTGGGTTTACGTGGTGTGTGGCTATGACCACAGATCAAACAAATGCTTTAGTTCTTCAAAGGGAAAAGGATGGCGTGAGGCGTGGATATGGGTGGCCACGTGGTGACTTCACGTCCCAGGGCCCTTTATCCACTAGCAGAGTGCAGTCCCCGCCCGGGGCTGCAGTCAGCGACTCAGCTGTTTCGGGAGCAAATCGTGAGCAGATCAAGCACAGGAATTCTCGGCCCCCAAGTATATTCACAGGATACGGAGCAATTCAGCTCTCACGTCTATTCGAGGATCTTCGCAGGGGGCACTTCGGAGCAGCTCATTTTACTGACGTCTGCGGGGACAAACACGGAGTTCTAGCAGGGCCCGGATCAGAGCAAGCCATCCAGAGCTGCAGCGCAGCCCGGGCCCAGGAGAGGCTGCAGAAAGTTAACACCCACCCCGGCCATCCTTCACCGCAGCACGTGGCCCCGGCTCCAGGCCGAAGACCCAGCCGCCAACCTCAGGGGAAGGGGAAGAGACCACTTGGGACAAAAGGAGCCTGTGAGGTGACCGCTCTGCTCGGTTAGTGTGCCTCCTGGCCCCCTGGGGAGGCGTGTTCTGAGCAGGGAAGTGGCTTCAGATCGGGGGTCCTCTGCTCCTCGCAGAAATGATCACAAATAACAACAGCCGGGACAGCTCCGGTGAACCGCGTGCACGCCCTTCTGTGCTCGACGCTGTACATACAGCTTCTCTGTCCAGCCTTTCCAGAGCTCTGGGAGGGGGTTCTATCACTATACCCGTTTTATTTATTTTTGTCTTATTATTGAAGTATAGTTGCTTTACAATGTTAGTTTCTGCGGTGCAGTGAAAGGAATCAGCTACGTGTATACCTATATCCTCTCCCTCTCGGACCTCCCTCCCTCCCCCCCATCCCACCCATCTAGGTCATCACAGAGCACCGAGCTGTATACCGCAGGTTCCCACTAGCTGCCTATTTTACACATGGTAGTGAGGTAGAGAGAGATCTGAACTCAAGTCTGTTGTTACCAGGACCCTGCCTCTCAGCATACCCTCTGACCTCCCAAGACGCCCTGCACACTGCCCTCAAGGTTGCCCACCCTGCCTTAGAACTGAAAAGGAATGAAAGCACTCTTCTTCAAAGGAAAACTGAGGATGGTTTGTAAGAATCAGTTACAGGGTCACTTTGTGTTCCAAAATTTTTCAGAGATGACTGAAATTTTTCAGACATAAACTTTGAAATATCCCTCTAAGGAGCTCAAAAATCTCTGTTTTAGAGGCCACTTCCCTGGGCAAGGCCCCAGCACTTCACTTCCACACGGCTAGGGACCTCCATAAAGGGGGCACCGAGGCAGGGGAGGCTCTGACTTCATGGTCTGTTAGGAGGAGCCTGGAGGAAATAAACAAGTTATTTTGTCCTGCACTCATGTGCTCTGTCCCGACGCCAGCGGGAAGAGTCCTCAGAATTCAGTGACTAATCAGGTGATGGGCCATAAAACACACCCCTGAATGTCATCAGGACCCAGGCGTTTGCACTGGGAATCCAGAAATAAGCTGTCACCAAAAGGATGTGTGCCCGCTGGAAATAATTTCCAGAACATGTTTCGTAATCTAGAGCCGGGACTCAGCAAGCCAGACAGGAAAGGTCAAGACCAGCCCCCGATCCTTCCCACCTGGCCTCATCTCCTGCCCACCGGGGCCTCACAGCAACTGCCCCTGCTTTCTGCCTGTCCCTGAGCCCCCAGGTCCCTTCCCATCAACCACCAGCAGAGCCGACTGTCCTGGCACCGTGTCCTGCCATGTCACTCCACTATCACTGAAGGCAGATCTCACCGCTACCTCGACTGGCCTTAAACATGTTTTGAGTAACTGTCAAAATTTAGTAAGTATTTTATTCACCAGACATTTAGATGTCAAGTAATTACTGGTACCAGATTCTCCGCGTATCAAATATGCCTGAATTGAATGACATGTTTTAAAATAACTTTCCTTTTCCAAGTAACATTTACTCGGAGTAGAGAACGTGAATGACACTTTTAAAAGAATTCTGCCCAAGGAAAATGCACATTCAAATAATTTTTTTTTTAACGTAAAACTTACGAGTATCTCCTTTATACTCTTGATTGCTTTTCGGTTAGGACAATGGATGCAGCTGCTGATAAGAATACGGACACTCAGTGAGTAGATTTATGAAAATCGGTTCTTTGGGAACTCTTTCGGATTGGGATCTATCGGACCAAAGTAAACAACTTTCTCAAGGCAAACAGGATCCCCCAACTAAAGATGACCAACACAGTAAGTTTTAGTTCCCAGGGCACGGGCCTCTATCCTACTGACGCCTTTTAAGCACTTGTAAATTTCTTAAGAACAAATCAATTACCTCATTATGTTTGTTTATGAGCAGAGTTATTTGTGAAGTCAATCAGGGATAAAACTTGAGAGGACAAAGTGTACCAGCCTAAGGAGGGGGGCAGTGGGATCTGATGAGGCTTGACTTGGGGACTCAGGATTAATGTTTCTGTCACACAGAAGCCCCCATCTCTGCAGACACAGGCCAGGGCTAAAGAATGAGTTTGCTTCTACCACAAATTCAGTTATTACCGAAAGGATCTTAAACACTGAGAATCTGAAACTCTTTGATTCTGATCCCTTTAGGAAATTCACATACCTGTGAATGATTCATTTGGTCGCTGTAGGAAAATCAAATCTGGGAAAGATTTAGGCTGGTTAATGAATAACTTGGAACTAACTGATGATTATATAACAAGGGAAGGGAAGGAGAGGGATGGTGGGGGTCTGTGCCTGACAAGCACGGGTGCTGAGCCCTCACATCCGTCAACTCACCCAGGCTCCAGGGAACCGGACAGAAATGACCTTTCTGAGCACAGAACTGGGGATGTAAAGTGACTGGGAAGACATTTTTCCTGGTTGGCTAACACGTCCGGTGTGTGTTTTGGGGGGAACAGGGAGAAGAGCAGTTGTGTAACAGGGATGATTTGGAAAAACTAAAGGGGAAAAAAGCATCCATTCAGTCAAGTGACAAGTAAACAAGTACGTATTTACTATGTGGTATCACTGCGCTTGAGAGATTCTAGGACGGACATCACCTTTGTCCCTGCCCTGTCCCAGCGCTTACATGTTTGAAGAGACAAGACTAATCACCACTCTCTTTCATATTTCATTAGCTAAAACAAACTGCCTCAATTTCACTCTTGACTTTGCCCTTAGGAACACAGATATAAAGGAAGAGTATCCAAGTTTCACAATAAAAACTAACTTACATGCCTATGGTTTCTTGTTTCAAGAACTACCTAGGGAGGCAATGATGTGATTATTTTATTAAAACACAATCAGGGGCTTCCCTGGTGGCACAGTAGTTGGGAATCCGCCTGCCAGTGCAGGGGACACAGGTTCGAGCCCTGGTCTGGGAAGATCCCACATGCCGCGGAGCAACTGGGCCCACGCACCACAGCTACTGAGCCTGCGCTCTAGAGCCCGCGAGCCACAACTACTGAGCCTGCGTGCCACAACTACTGAAGCCCACGTGCCTAGAGCCCGTGCTCTGCAACAAGAAAGGCCACCGCAATGAGAAGGCCACGCACCACAAGGAAGAGTAGCCCCCGCTCACCACAACTAGAGAAAGCCTGCGTGCAGCAACAAAGACCCAACGCAGCCAAAGTAAATAACTAATTAATAGTTTAAAAAAACCCACACACAATCAGGGTGTGTGTGCAGGGGCCACTATATTCTAAAGCTGAGGGCTGAGAGCTGAGGGCAGAAAGGTATGGAGCTCTAAATCAACAACTTCATGGAGATATAATTACAGAGAATAAACTGCATACGTTTGAAGCATAAAATTGGGTGAGTTTTGACAGATGATTACACCGTGGAACCACCACCAGAAGCAAGATAGAGAACATTTCCAACCTACAAAGCATCTACCCACCCTGCCCCAGGCAAGCACTGCTCGGATATCTGTCACTACAGATTAGTAATGGTTCTAGGAAAACAGGAACTCCACCTGACTCCTGCCCCAAGGCTTTTTAGTTGGGGGTGGGGTGTTAAAGCACAAGTATATTTTATTTTGCTCAACTATATACAAGAGTAGCAGGTGACAGGGCTTTAGAAAGACAGAAGATAGGCCCAGGGAAGGGTGGGGTGGGGGGGTCTCAGAGTCAGTAGAACGTGTTGTCCTCCAAGCACCCAGCCCTCTTTGGTGGTTGTTTTTTTTCACATCTTTATTGGAGTATAAATGCTTTACAATGTTGTGTTAGTTTCTGCTGTATAAAAGTGAATCAGCTATACGTATACATATATCCCCATATCCCCTCCCTCTTGCACCTCCCTCCCACCCTCCCTATCCCACCCCTCTAAGTGGACACAAAGCACCCAGCTGATCTCCCTGTGCTATGCTGCTGCTTCCCATTAGCTACCTATTTTACATTTGGCAGTGTATATATGTCAGTACTACTCTCTCACTTCGTCCCAGCTTACCCTTCCCCCCCACCACCGGTGTCCTCAAGTCCATTCTCTACGTCTGTGGCTTTATTCCTGCTCTGCCACTAGGCTCATCAGTACCACTTTTTTAAATTCCATATATATGCGTTAGCACATGGTATTTGTTTTTCTGACTTACTTCACTCTGCATGACAGATTCTAGGTCCATCCACCTCACTACAAATAACTCAGTTTTGTTCCGTTTTATGGCTGAGTAATATTCCATTGTATATATGTGCCACATCTTCTTTATCCATTCATCTGTTGATGGACACTTAGGTTGCTTCCATGTCCTGGCTATTGTAAATAGAGCTGCAATGAACATTGTGGTACATGTCTCTTTTTGAATTATAGTTTTCTCAGGGTATATGCCCAGTAGTGGGATTGCTGGGTCGTATGGTAGTTCTATTTTTAGTTTCTTAAGGAACCTCCATACTGTTCTCCATAGTGGCTGTATCAATTTACATTCCCACCAACAGTGCAAGAGTGTTCCCTTTTCTCTGCACCCTCTCCAGCATTTATTGTTTCTAGATTTTTTGATGATGGCCATTCTGACCGATGTGAGGTGATACCTCATTGTGGTTTTGATTTGCATTTCTCTAATGATTAGTGATGTTGAGCATCTTTTCATGTATTTGTTGGCCATCTGTATGTCTTCTTTGGAGAAATGTCTATTTAGGTCTTCTGCCCATTTTTGGATTCGGTTGTTGTTTTTATGATATTGAGCTGCATAAGCTGCTTGTATATTTTGGAGATTAATCCTTTGTCAGTTGCTTCGTTTGCAAATAGTTTTACAACATGCAGAGGAGAAGGCGGAAAGCCACGGCCCAGCAAACACAGGTCAGAATTCAGGTCTACCCTGTCTGTCTTTGCACTGTGCCTCCAGAAAGCAACTTTTTTTCTTTTTTAAATGTATAACACATTATTCTCAAAAGTCAAAGGACCTCTTAAACATTTCGGCTAAAAGAAATACATGCCACACACCACATGTGGAGGGGCATCTCAGCCACGTGGAAGGGTGTCGGAACTAGCTCTGGAATCACCCGGTAGAAAGTTTTAGAAAATTCCTGCTGGCATCTAAACAGAACAGCTCCTACTTCTATTTGTGTTCTCACTCACGTATTGGTATCGACTGCTGTATCCGCTTTGTTTTCTTCTAAACAGCTTTACGGACGTGTACTCGACATATAATAAACTGCATATTTAAAGAGCACTATTTGAGGGACTTCCCTGGTGAGGAAGCAGTTAAGAGTCTACCTGCCGGGCTTCCCTGGTGGCGCAGTGGTTAAGAATCCGCCTGCCAATGCAGGGGTCACAGGTTCGAGCCCTGGTCCGGGAAGATCCCACATGCCGCGGAGCAACTAAGCCCGTGCGCCACAGTACTGAGCCTGCGCTCTAGAGCTCGTGAGCCACTACTACTGAGCCCGAGTGCCACAACTACTGAAGCCCGCGTGCCTAGAGCCGGTGCTCCGCAACAAGAGAAGCCACCACAATGAGAAGCCCACGCACCGCAAAGAAGAGTAGCCCCTGCTCGCTGCAACTAGAGAAAAGCCCGCACGCAGCAACAAAGACCCAATGCAGCCAAAAATAAAAATAAATAAATTAATTAAAAAAAAAAAAAGAGTCTACCTGCCAATGCAGGGGACACGGGTTCGAGTCCTGGTCCGGGCGTGGGGATCCCACATGCCGCGAAGCAGCTGGGCCGTGTGCCACAACTACCGAGCCTGCACTCTGGAGCCCGCGAGCCACAACTACCGGGCCCGCGTGCCACGACTGCTGAGGCCCGCACACCCGGAGCCCGTGCTGCACAATGGGAGACGCACCGCGGTGAGAGGCCCGCGCACCGCAGTGAGGAGTGGCCCCTGCTCGCCGCAACTGGAGGGGGCCCACGCGCAGCAACGAAGACCCAACACCGCCTAAGATAAATTAATTAATTAAAATAAATAAATAAATAAATAAAGCACATGGCCCTACTTCGGCCTTTAAAAACAGATAAATAAAAAATAAAGAGCACTATTTGATAACGTCTGACACATGTACATGCCTGTGAAACCATCACCAAAATCAGCATAATAAACAATTCCATCGCCCTCCCCAAGTTTCCTGGTGCCCTTGTTACTCCCTCCCCACTCTCGCCCTTCCGTGTACCACCCGCTCTGTTCCAAGGCAAGGACTGATCTGCTTTCTGTAACTACAGATTCGTTGGCATTTTTTAAAATTTCTGCAAATGGAATCATACAGCACGTACTCTGTTTTGTCCGGCTTCTTTCATTCAGCATAATTATTTTGAGATTCATCCATGTTGCTCCATTAATTCATTCCTTTTCATTGTAGAGCAGGGTTCATTGTATGGATATACACAATTTACTCATCCATCACCTGTCAATGGACAGTTTGGGGCTACAACAAATAATGTTGTTATGAACATTCATGTCCAAGGCTTTGTGTGGACACTTTTCATTTTTCTTGGGTAAATACCTAGGAGTGGAATGGCTGAATCACATGGTAGGTGTATGTTTATCTTTTTAATAACTGCCCAGCTGTTTTAGCGAACAGTTGTATATAGTCTGACGTTCATTCAGACTATATGAATGTGCGAATATGAGAACTGCAACTGCTCCACGCCCTCGCAAGACTGGGTACGTTCAGTCTTTTAAAATTTTGACCATTTAGGGAATTCCCTGGGGGTCCAGTGGTTTGGACTCCAAGCTCTCACTGCCGACGGCCTGGGTTCAATCCCTGGTCGGGGAACTGAGATCTCACAAGCCGTGTGGTGCAACCAAAAATAAAATAAAGTAAAATACAATTCTGGCCATTCAGATAGGTGTGAGGGTATCTCACCATGGTTTCATGAGCAGTTCTAGTCACTGGTGATGGTGAACATCTTTTCCTGTGTTTATCGTTGTTGAAGTATCTGTTCAAATCATTTGAACTTTTTTTCAGTGGCTTGTTTATTTATTAAGTTTGAATTCTTTATAGACTCTGGATACAAATATTTTGTCAGATATACGATTTACAGAACACCGTCAATCTGTGCCTCGATTTTTTCATTCCCTTAATAGTGCCAGTTAAAGAACAGAAGTTTTTTAATCTTGATGAAGTCCAATTTATCATTTTTCTCTTTTATGGATCATGTCTACAGTATTATATCCAAAAACTCCTTCCTTAACCCGGGGTTATGAAGACTTCCTATGTTTTCTTCTGGAAGTTTTACAGACTTAGGTTTGTATTTAGGCCTATGTTTTAATGCCCTTTTAAAGTTAATTTCTGTGTGTGGTACAAGGTATGGATCAAAGTTTCTGTTTTTGCCTATGGATATTCAACTTTTCCAGCACTATTTGTTAAAAAGTCATCCTTTCTCCACTGAATTGCCTCTGAACCTTTGTTGAAAATGAGTTGTTATATATGTGTGAGTCTATTTCTGGACTCTCTACTCTGCCTTGATTAGCATAGCTTTAAAATAAGCCTGTTCACTTTGTTTAGCCAGTAAGGAAACTGAGGCCCAAGAGTTGACCTTATTTGCTTAAAGTGTCTTCCATTGGTGACACATTAACTCCTAAGATTTAATTCTTTTACGTGTAAGGAGAAATTCTATGCCAAAAAAAAAATTAGTTGATATGACAGAAATCAACATATTTTTAGTAAAATACAGTCTCATTTTTGTGATGAAAACAAGGCTTAAAACTATGAAAAATAAATTTTTAGCAAGAGCAAAGAAACATATTTCAGTCACAAGAAGCATAACTCTCCAAACTTCAGAGACCCCTTCCCACTCCACTGCCCGGTCAGGGCTCCTTTCCACCCAGCTCAGGCCCCTGCCATGGCATCTCTAACCCTTGCACACTGGTGACCAGCGTTCTATTTGCTTCTTCACTGTTGGCATGTGATGAAAACATTTAAAATTCTTAACTCTACCCTTATTTGCCTATATACTGTTTAAGAAGCTATGTTCTGGAAAACGAAATATAAGCAGTTTGGTAAGGGATGCAGTAGAACGTCGAGATAAACCCAGTGCTTTGGAGGGGAGGTGGATGTGAGTGGAAATCTTCCCTCCATCACTGTGGTCAAGTTAGTTAACCAAGCTGTGGTGTCCTTGTCTCGGAGCTAATACTTCCTGCCTTGTGAATTGTCATGAAGGTAAACCAGGTAATGCTGAAAGCATTTAGCACAGCGCCTGGCAAATATCAGGCTCTAATAGATAAGAGTTCTCCACAGTTTACCATCATAATCATTGGGGCCTTCCCCTTCTTCAACTGCCCTGCGCTGTACCCCAAGCTTCTCACCAGCTCCCTCTGATTCCTGGGGCACCTTCTAGCTACTTCTGTTCTGGTCACTTTCCAGCCCCTGGTTCCTTACATTTCTTGGTTTCAGCCTCCATGTGATACTGAGTCCAAATAAATAATCCCTCCTTCATGAACGCTGGATGGAGGGGTTTCTGTTTGCTGTTAGCACAGAAGCTTCCTTGGAAAGACAGGTAAATTAGCATCTCCAGACCCGTGGTTTTCGCTGTCCACCGCGCTGCTCTGGGTCATTTGGGGGTCACTGTTACCCCGGGGGGGCCCGGGAGGAGCGCTGCGCCAGAGGCACTGCTGGGTTGTGACAAAATGCATCATACAGGCAGTGAGCTAAAAACCTTTATCCCTCAGTGACAGCATCTAAACAAGGCTGGTCTTCACAGGTCATAAAAGGCAAAGCTATGGGAGTCAAATGACTGAAATCCCAAGAGGAAAAAAAAAAAAAAAAAAAACCATTAAAAAATTTCCTTTGATACCTCTGTTTTTCCACAGCAGAAATCTTGAAATTTCATATTCTTTTTTTTTTTTTTTTTTTGGAAATTTCATATTCTTGATAAAGAAACATTCAACATTTGAAAAGATGCATTGGTAGAAGCAACATGTTACTTCAAAGATGCTTTTATAGTTTAAATGAGATATAATTATAACAGGTGATTGGAAAACAGGAATAAAATAGGGTGCTGATTCAATATACATAAAAATTAATACCATATTAATCAATGTGTACAAAATAAATTTGGTGGCCTTCTTCAAGTATCCCTCCCTTTCCTTTTTCTTACTTTGTCTCAAAATTACCGTTTCAGTGAGCAAAACAGAATCAATCTAAATATAACCACAGACCTCCTCCCCTCCAGGCATAATGTACCAATGAAAACTTTTCCTGATGATGTAATACAGCCATTTTCATTCTGGTGCCACTGGCTTTCTCCCTTTACGTAGAGCAAATGGCAATAGACTCTTTTAGGAATTATTTTAAAAGTGAACTGACACAGCTTCAACCATGCCTGACAATGCACAACTCTCTTATTATCTGTACCACCTCTCTGATAGACGTCTGAGAACTTTACCCCTTGTTCCAGCATCAAGGAAAATACAATAAAATCTTGACAGAATATGAGGTTCTATGCCACACATCCAGCAGAGTGCCTTATACACAGCAGGCATCTACTAAATGTTGGAAGAATGGAGCCACGGATTCAAGCTCAAGACACCGACAGGGCAAGTGGCCCCAGAGTTTCAGCAGGAATCCAAAATAGCAGCTCTATAGAGACCTAGAGGGTGACCATGGACACTGTCACCTCCCCTTCTCCATTCACAACCCAAAAGATTGACATTTGTAAAGTGTTTCATCCTGTTACAAATACCACAAGAAGTTCAAGTGAAGAATTTCAGAGTCAGGCCGGAGATGAAAGAGATTTTATGGAGGGAAAGCATCGAGGGTTAATGACCTCCTCAACAAATAACAGGAAAACTGGGTTTCCTCAGAATAAAAGAACCATTTTTAATACATTCCACACTCACTTTCCACCATCCTCTCGCAGAGCCTGGCTCTTTATTAACTTTCTTTGAATAATAACCATGACTGTGTTACCAACAATGGGAACTTAATTTTTGATCCCAAAACAATAACTCTTGCTTCAGCAGCATTAATTTTGGCTACAGAAATAGATGGATGATTTTGCCTAAGGATATCTCTGGTTCTTCCAAGTTCCCCTTTCAATGTGTACAGTGAAACCCTTCCATAAAAAATAAAGGTATACAATACATTCAGTTCTGTTAACAGCAGGTTTTCCAAAGCCCTTTAGCTCTGACTATATGAATACATACAAATATGGCATCATCATGTCAAGTTTTCCAAAAATTTCATATCCTGAAATTATTACTGGGTAAAACTGTTCTGGTTTTCAAAGACAGAAGAATAAGAAAGTAGTAAGTAAATGCTGAAAAGCTTTCTCTAGGATTTTAGCTAAAATTGATTGATTAAATTATCAATCTCATATTCTAACCAGCAGGAGAAAATTCATTTATTGTAAGCCTTGTATTCTTCTTTTACTGCTGGAGGACTTTCATGCCTTGAACAAGGAACAGAGACAAACTTCTAAGTCGATCTCTAACTTTCTATGTGCCCTACACAAAGAGCATAAACAAATTCCTCCAACCAGGGTCACTTCTCCCCTTTCATTAGGGAAGCAGAAGTGGTCCAACTCAATCGCCTATGTATTCATGGGACAGCTCACATGTGGGCAAGAGTGTGGAGAAGGGCAGTCTTTCCTAGTCCAGTTTACTGAGGATTTAGATTGGGACAATCCTGTTGTGACCCCAAGTCAATTTCAGATCCATTTCTCAATTTAAAAATACAAATTTCTTTTTCATTTAAAAATCCTCTCAATTACTGAGGTTTCATTACATATTCCAAGCATGGTGCAGCCATTAAAAGCCCTTTAAAGGAAGATGATTTCATTCTAACTTAGCCCCAGGGAAAAAAAAAAGTATTTAAAAGTGTGATTTATTCAAAATAAACATCCATTTCTGACTTGGGGATGTTTAGCTTGATAAGCTTTGGAGCTTAGTTTTCTTTCCAGAGCAGATGACTCCTGAGTCATGACTGAAAATATCACTCATTTTAATAAAGGTAACAACTGACCCCTCCCCCCGAAAAAACCCCAAACACCAAGGAAAAGATATGCTAAAATGTGTTTTCAGTGGAAGTAAAAATCCTATTCAAAATCTAAAACGTGCACTTTAGGAGAAATGAATACTGAAAGCACTTCCTGTGCTTTAAATGACGTTGGAGGGCTCTGAAAGTTGAGTTTAAAAATACTCTCTAAGAATACAAGCCAAATGACTGCAGGATTATAAGTTCTCTCTCCCAGTTGTTCAGGTATTAAAAACAGGCACAAGTAAGAATAGCCTTCAAAAAAACTGAAACAGCACATGAGTAATGCAATCTACCCCAATAAGGATACGACACCACGGCCTTTTTCCTCCTTTTACGATGTACCTCTAAATCATAAGGTACCCTCCCATTCCCCTCCTTCCTGTATGGTCCCTTCTCTTTCAAAAAATTATTTTAAAGGACACATGACTAAAATGACAAGTGAAGGGCACATTCTTGGATTCCTCCTTTAGAAGCAGTGCTCTCGCTGCCGGAGGCACGGAGGCTGCCTAGAATCCAGCTTCCCCAGCAGCCATTCCAGCATTTGCCAAGTTATATTACACCATCTTCAATTCTCCAGAGGATATTTATGGACGAAAAGCAAAGCGAATCGCCTGCCCAGGTCCACCTCTCCCCTGGACATCATCCTGCCCCCTAGTGACTCTCCCTGCAAGTTCTACCCAGCGACCGGGCAGCATGGACCACAGCAGTCCCGCCCTGCCGTGTCCCCATCTTCTCCCACACAGTCACACCCTTCTATCCCGAAAACAAAACCACACAAGAGAAAACCAAGCTGTTCACTGTTCACAACAGCCAAAAAAGTGGAAACGATCTAAATGTCCATCAAGTAAAATGCTGTACATCCAAATAATGGAATATTATTCAGCCCCGAAAAGGAGTGAGGAACTGATACTTGCTACAACATGGATGAACCTTGAAGACATCATGCTAAGTGAAAGAAGCCAGGAACAATAAGGCCACATATTGTATGATTCCATTTATAAGAAATGTCCAGAATAGGGAAAGCCCACAGAGACAGGAAGCAGATTAGTGGCTGCCAGGAGCTAGGGGCAGGGGAGCGTGGGAAGTGATTATGGGGATTATAATTATAGGGTTTCCTTTTGAGGGTGACGAAACTGTTCTAGAACTAGACAGTGGTGACGGCTGCATGACATTGTGAATGTACTAAATGTCACTCATGGTAAATTTTACATGATGTGTATTTTACCACAATAAAAAAATGTAAACAACAACAAAAGACAAGTTGCTGCTTTTCCTGGCCACTGTTTAATCTCTCTGCGTTCATTCAACACTAATATTTTCTAATACATGGTTCACACGACCTACCTCCATTTTCTCAGCCCTCATCTCATCCTTAAGCCCCTGAATTCGTATTTTTACCCCAAAAGACGCCCTCTTCCTCTGCACATAAACAAAAGCATGGACAACTATTTACAAAGGTCTCTACAAATGTTTTAATACAATTTGCTCCTGGAAACTGTTAATAGCCTCCTCCGTGAAATAATATTTGCCCCTGGCTTCCAAGTACAGCGTCTTCAGGACTCTTTTGGACCATCTTGACCTCGTGTTTCCTTTTCAAGCTCTCTTATGTGCCAGTGGGAACATTCTCCCAGGCCACCCTGGGCTCCCTGTCCTTTCCCGGTGCTTCGTCACCTCGCCTGGCATCACTCTAACCCTCCTTGTTTCAGGACGCAGTTCTCCCACATGCTGGGGTCAAACTGCCTTTCCTCAGTGGGTGGAGATGTGAGTTGGTAAGCCCACCCTCGACATTTTCAAACCAAGCCGGTTCTTTCATATGATAAGGAACACTATGGGAGTTTCCTATTGCTGCTACACGAATTATCAAATTAGTGGCTTAAAACCTCACCAATTTATCATTTTACGGTTCTGGTGATGAGAATCTAAAATGGGTCTGCCGGGCTGCATTCCTTCTAGAGGCTCTGGGGGAAGATCTGTTTCCTTGGCTCTTCCGCCTTCTGGAGGCTGCCTGTCCTTGGCTCATGGCGCCACACCCCATCTTCAAAGCTAGCAGCCTCTTCTCTCCTCTCTGCCTGCCTGCCTGCCTCCCTCTCACAATGACCCTTATAATTACACTGGCCCGTCTGGATAATCCAGGATCACCTCCCATCGTAAAGATCCTCAACTTAATCACATCTGCAAAGTTCCTTTTGCCATGTTAGGAATATAATCCCAGGTGCTGGGCATTAGGAGGCAGACATCTTTAGGGGGGGTGGTAGGGGGATTATTTGGTCTAGGACATACTTTGGCAGCCCTTTCTTTCGCACACGTTTCTAACAAGCAGGGGCCTTTGCCCTCAATATTTCACAGGTCAGTTGCTGGCCTGGGGCAAACAACTCACAAGAAGTTCTCTCTCCATGCAACCGGAAATCAAGCCATTTTCTGGGATTCTTGATTCAAGGTTATTTAGAGCTCTGTGGGAGGGAAAAAGCCATGGGTTTCCATTCATTTCCAAGAGAGGAAAAAGTACTAAGTCAGGGACCAGCAAGGGAAGGAGACTCTGGAGAGCACGTAATAAAGAACATTCAGAAGATTTCTTGAGACACTGGATAGAAATACGCAGTAAACAGAGTGATACACTCAAAATACTGCTGAGTTCTTGGAGGCCTCGAGCATCAGCCTGTTTCTCAACTGAGAAGCAGAGTCATCTGTCATTGTTTTGGGCCATTTGTACGTGAATTTCCTCCCCACCCAGTCTGTCTTATTCTCCTTTGATGCAGCCTATCACTACTCTTCATCCTTGTTCATTTTTCCACTCCGCCTACGTTAAAATGTGTGCGTAACCTGGCACAGACCTGTACAGATAGAGGTGTAACCTTTAATTGGATCTTCTTATTGTAACTGAAGCGACACTGGTGTTTTTGTCCCGCTGAAATGTGCACATACTAAAATCACTGGTGCCACGCAGCTAGGCCTCAACAGCAGGCACGTTATCCTCAGCCTCTCCAACACGCTGATGGCCCAGCTCTCCCACACCCTCTAGCGGCGGCCAGCCCTAGAACACTGTCAAGCGTGCAAGGAAATCATTCCAGCTGTCAGAGCCCAAGTGTGGAGGCAGACTTTACACAAGCTTTCAAATATACAGTATTCTGGCTTAGAAAACCACTCACTTTATGTGTTAGGCATTTGCCTTTTCCCTTTTTGTGACTGTTGGTACTGTCATGCAGCAAACTCAGAAACTCACAGAAGCAGTGGACAGTCTGGTAAAAAATGTCCCAAGTCCAATGCAAAGAGAGCATATAAATCAACTGTGGTATAGTCACATGATGGAATATTACACAGCAACAAAAAAGAAGGAACCGCAGCTATACACAGCAACATGGATTTATCTTTTTGTAAAAGTTTAGTGGTAAGATATTAGTTCTAGAAGACTACATAAATATGGAACCATTTTTAATAGACCTCAAAAGTGAAATTTTTATTTAGGAATACATGTGTATGTAATTTAAATATATATGTATACATATACATATATACACATATACAAATATTTATATACATACACATATATTTATATGCATTTATATATATCTATATACATATAAATACATATACATATATTTATATGTGTATACAAACACACACACATATTTTTTTTAAAGCAAAGGAACAAAGAACACAAGTATCAGGACCGTGCTTGCTTTCAGCCTGGGAAGGCAGCAGGAGAAGGTAAGGGAGATGCAGTAGCATCAGTCCTGTTTGGGGGGAAGTTCATGATGATCTGTTTTATTATAATGACTACAACTTCTGTGTATGTTACATATGTCCTTCAATATATAAAATACGATCATTAAAAGATAATTTAGGAACATGTGTAGGTAGGTAGGTTGGATAGACTGATAGCTGACCGATGGACGACTGACAGCTGAGAGACAGACAGACTGGCTGACCTACAGAACCCAGGGGTGGGGCGTCCAGAAGAGAACACACTGTCTTCTCAGGTTCATTCTTGTTTGAATTGCCCAAAGACTACAGCTTGGAGTATAAGGATAGAGATATAAATCTTACTCTGGAGGATACAAAGAGTTTCCAAATTTTACTTAAATAAGCTTTCTGGGGGTGTCTAAATCATGAGGATATGCACGCAGGCCCTTCACCTGTACCTGTCACTGAGCCTCAGAAAGGAAGGATTTAAGAACTTTTATCCCACCCCTCGAACACCACCTAACCTTGGAAATTCATCATTTTAATGTATTGCTCAATAATACATTAGTCATTTTTCTTTGCCCCAATCCTATGAAGCTCAGCATCAAGTGACACTTGGGCTGGTCAGGGCCCACTTGTAATGCCTCTGACGCATTCCTGAGGCTCCCGCCCCCCCTCTGAGCCCCGCTGCTTCTCTGCACTTCGACCCTGACCTGTTTCCAAGGCCTGGGCCGTGCCATCTGCATAACCAGAGCCCCATTTCCGGTCAGCAGCTCAGGAGCCGGAGCCCTTACGTGAACTGAATACCTGAAGCGGTGTGTCGTCTCCCATGTCCACAGTCACAGGCTTCACCCTGACTGGTGGGGTGCTCTCCCCCTTCACTGAGTATCTTTCGTCTCTCTTCATGTTAAAGGCTATGCATGTTCATTACAGAAGTAAAATGTATTGATAATAAAGATAAACAAAATCAAGAAAACAAAAACCACCTGTCTTCCCTTCGCAAGAGCTACCAGACATGTTCAACACATAACTGTAAGGTACTGTGCATTATACCTCCCTGTAATGCTTTAAATCTACAATTTTTTTTACAATTAGCAATAAATGATACATTTTCATATCTCATATCCCATTTTCATACTTTCACAATATGATCTTAATTAGCTACACAATATTCCATTTATTCTAGTTACTACAGTTGCATTAAAAAAAAAACTTACTAGTATAAAACAAAAATCACCAGGCCCCAGGGCCTTTGCACTTGCTGTTCCCTCTGACTAGAAGCTCTTCAACCAGACATGATTCACAACTTCACCTCCTTCAAGTCTTTGCTCAAAACTCTTCTTCAGTGAGGGCTTTCCTGAGCACTTTAATACAACTTGACCCTCACCTCCCACCCTCACACTCCCTGATCCCCTCTCCTGCTTCAGTTTCCCTTAAACATCGTTCACCATCTAACATTATGTATTGTAGTAATTTATTTTCTGTCTCACTCACTAGAATGTGACCTGCAGGAGGACAGAGTTGTTGCTTTTTGTTTAATTCTACTAATGCCTAGAAGTACTGGCAATAAAGGCACACAATAAATATTTGTTGAAACGATGAATGAACAAAATCAGATACAATTTTACAAAAAGACTGGAAAAAATAAAATTGAAAGTGAGTTTAATTTCTGGGTGATGGGTTTATAAGGTTTGAGTGTTCTTTTTTACAATAAGTTCCCTCTATTTTCAGTTTTCTAAATTAGCATGTATTACTTTTAAAATCAAGAAAAAAGTTATGTTTTAAATGCTATTAGGCAAATATGACTATAAATATTGTTTAGGAACAAGAGAGAGAGAGAGACAAAGAGAAAGAGACAGAAAGACAGACAGACAAAGGACAAAAAGTTTCAAATACCTGTGAAATCTTAATTTATGTTCAAATAATCACAGCATAGGCCAGGGAAAGTTAAGAGAAATATTAACTACTAACCATTCTTCCTTCTGGTAATTTAAGTTTATTGAAGCAAGAATGCTACTAGGTAACAATTAGTCTAGCTTAATTACTTGATATATTTATAAGTGAACTACATTCTCAAATCCTTAATAATGCAGGATCCAGTACCTAATCAAACCTAATAAGCAAGGAGCCTGAGAGAATCTGAAAACATAGATTAAAATGATCAAAGCTGGAATTTTTGTTTCTTATGAAGTGGCTGTAGACAGCCAGGATGAAGCCACAGAAAACAGTGACGTACACACATTTTTAATTAAGCAAAGATGAAACAGAGCTAAAATAATGGGGGAAAAAAGCTGATTGGACTCGTTATTGAATAAGATTATGGAATTACATTAGCTTTAAGAAATGTCCCAAATTATCAAAACCGAAAATTATAAACTGTAATAAAATATAATATTGAGTGCATTTTACTTAGGAGCCCTGAGTATTAAGTCAGGGGCTGCTGCTCCCAGACTCACTGAGAGCCTGACTCCTGGTTTCCTGCCCACGTTTTGACTTGATAAATCTGCTTGAATATAAGGAGAACATGTTACTCATGAAAGGAATGCACAGCCAGGAACAGGTCTAACAATTTGTCTCCCTTGTCAATGAAGCCAGTGGGCTATGAAATGTACTTCCTGTTTCATTTTCTTTCTTCCTTTATTTTCTTGAGGTATAGTCGATGTACAATATGATATAAGTTACGGGTGTACAACATAGTGATTCACAGTGTTTTAAAGTTATACTCCATTTATAGTTATTAGAAAATACTGGCTATATTCCCTGCATTGTACAATATATCCTTGTAGCTTATTTATTTTATACACAGTAATTTGTACTTCCTGTTTCATTTTATTTTTAATGCCTAAGAAATAGATCAGTTGCTGTTGTGAAGATGCACGTCAGTTTCAGGGAGGGCTTTTAGCTTGAGGGGCTCCTGAGAGGAAAAAACAGCCCTTAAAGTTCTAGCATGAGGCATTTTTAGGAAGTCAACACTTTTTATGTAGAGACCCCACTGATGGTGAAGAGATAAGAAGCAGAATTGTCCCCTTCGCCCTCAAACAGCTTTCAAAACGGCTTGTAGTCCTTTGTTCCGCACTTGTCTTCAACTGGTCTGATTGTCAAAGTACAACTTTTAAGAATGAACACAACAGATTGGAATCTGGGTGAAGAATTCTACGCCACATTGCAGCCGCGCTGCCTAAGAGCTCACCATCTCTCAGTTGCTGAATGGGTCCGTTCTTTCCGGAGAGACAGGAATAAAAGGGCTTCAACTCTCCATTGTGCGATATATGACTACAGAATTGTGCTCAATTATTATTTTTGAAAAAAGGAATAAAAGGCCTATTCGGATTTTTATGTTGGCAGGGTAGAGACTTTCAAAGTGGTGCTTTGCCCCCAGGCTGGCCCAGGCATCTCCAGCCAAAGACTCCCCAAGCCCAGATATGCTTGTGTTAAAAAATCCAGCATATTCTGAATTTAAGTGAATTTTTTTTTTCTGAGGAAAAGAATTTTTCATTTAATCCAGTCGAATGTATCCTTCACAGCAAGACTTTCTTTTAAAACTCATGGAGATGTGGTTCCCTAAGCACAGTTCTGGCTGAAGTTAAAAAATAAAGCTTCCACATGGTATGCCTTCTTAGAAAGGTGACAATATACAAGCTACAAGGTGATTTTAGGCACTTCTGAAAACACTAAAACTGTAAAATCTAGTAGTTTCAATGCATGAGTCAGAACTACTGCTGTGCCTAATACCAAAGAAAGAAAGAAAACTTTTTAAGCTACCATGTGACTACTTAGTGCTTCTGACTTGGTGATTCCTCCTGTCTGTGGAATTTTGATGAGTGATGACGATTCATAAATACAGAATACGCAGTTTTCACACTAAATTCTATTCCTCAGAGGAGACAATTTAGCAAATGCTAGATGACTTTTCACTTTTAACGGAAGCGTGGTGTTGTGCTCAAGAATTTAATTAATTAGACGGCTCTTACTTACATGCTCCAATTGGTTCTGGGCCTATGAGCTGGGGCAAGCTCAGGACTGGGCTCTACAACCGACAATTCTTGGCTCCTTTTCTCCAGAAAAAAATAGAAACAGAACACTTTGGCAATTATCTGGAAGTTGACAAGACACAAGGGCATTTCATCTCACCAAGTAGGGCCACAGAATTGCTTCTCTTAAGAGCAGGTGAGAGAGAGAGAGAGAGAGAGAGAGAAGGAGTCCTGGGATTTGACCAAGCTGCAGGCAAAAAGCCCACAACGCCTGCTAACCCCTGCTGGCTCTAGGAAGACTGCGTCTGTTAATTCTCTGCTGTGCCCACCCCAAGAGTCAGCTCAAGGTAAGGCAAAGTAGATCTGATGCCCTCGTTACCTTCCTGGAAAGCCACTCCCCACTTCCTGTGAAAGACACCGGCTGAGGTATCGGGATTCTGGCAATGTCTGTTATTAAATCCCAGAGTTCTCAGCCGTAATTTCCAAAATCTGTAGTGTTGATGAAAGAATTGTATTTTCTGTAAATTGACATTGAACAGTAAAACAGGATTTATGAGGAGAAGAGCTCCTTCATCTGGATTATAACGTACAAAACTATTAAAGAATTAGGGAAAGAAATTTTGAATGATCGATGTATACATAAGTAAAAGTACTTTTTTCTAATTTATACTTCCTTAGAAAAACCAGGCCAAACTGAAACCAATTTTATGTTTTTAAAGGTAATGGGCACAATTTCTCCTTTGTTAACAGAGGCCATTATTCAGTCAGCGGCCACAGTCACACGAGAATTAAGAGCCATGATACCACGGGTCACGTTTCATCCCAAGACTAGGAACGAGCCATAGAAGATGTTAATTTGGTTCAGTTGACAGACTGCTCTGTATAAATCCTGTTCATATTGCAGAGTTGGGGCTTACTGTTTAGTAAAGAAAAAGGGCAAGCACCAGCCCTTCTCAGGACTTACACACTTGAGAATCACATTTGCACAAAATGAACTTTCCAGGTACAAAAATTGATATGTGAATGGCATCTGATTAAAATGATCCAATTTTTATTGTTGATGACATCAGAAATTTGATGCTGGCTTTACTGTTATTTACTAGTTAGGTATAACACGTTATACTTGTGAATACCCTTCTTGTACATAGACATCACCATCTTCATGCTAAATTTTGGAGGAAATGCTTTAAGCTTAGCTGACAAAAGCAACTTTTCCCAGAGTCTGTGAAATAAGCCACTAGGATTATAGGAGGGAAAAATTTACTTTCCTTTCCAGTTTTACTGAGATATAATTGACATATAACCTTGTGTAAGTTTAAGGTGCACAATATGATGATCTGATAGATGTACATATTGCGAAATGATTACCACAATGGATAGTTTACACATCCTTCACCTCACATCATTACCATTTTGTCATTGTGGTGGTGAGAACATTTCAGATCTACTGTCTTAGCAACTTTCAAGTACACAATATGGTACTGTTAGCTAGAGTCACTATGCTGCACATTAGTTTCCCAGAACCCATTCATCTTATAACTGGAGGTTTGTGCCCTTTGACCAACACCTCCTTGCCTCCACCCCTGGCCCTGGCAACTACCAATCTGCTGTTTTTTTTATGAGCAACTTTTTTAGATTCCACATAAAAGGGAGATCACACAGTATTTGTCTTTCTCTGTCTGACTTATTTCACTTAACATACGCCTTCCAGGTTCATCCATGTTGTAGAATTTCCTTCCTTTTGAATGGCTGAGTAACATTCCATTGTGTATATATACCAGTTTTCTTTATCAATTCATCCACTGGTGGACGCTGAGTTGCTTCCAAGTCTTGGCTATTGTGAACAGTGCTGCAGTGAACATGGGGGAGGTGTGTGCACACATCTCTTCAGGACAGTGATTTCATCCCCTTTGGATCGAGACCCAGGAGTGGAATTACTGGACCATCTGAATGTGTTATTTTTAGTTTTCTGAGCAACCTCTATACTGTTTTCCATAGTGGCCGCACCAACGTACATTCCTGCCAACAGTGCACAGAGCTCCCTTTTCAAGGAGCTCCTTTTTAATGGAAAAGCTCTACAACGGCATAATGAAGGCAGAGTGGTCCATGATTTCATCCACCTTTTGAACAGTGAATTTCATGGCCCTTAAACAAGCCCTACAGAGAAAAGGCCTGGTTCACTCTGAGCCTGAGCGCAGACCACTAGCGCGACGCTGGGAGGAGGAACAATCACGCCTGGCGGACAGACCTGGGAATCCCAGCTGTGCAGGCTGTCACGGGGGGTGGGGAGGGGGGAGAGGGGGAGAAATGCTGATCTCTTTTTTTTTCCTTTTTTAACTTTTTAAAAATAGATTTTATTATTTTAAAGCAGTTTTAGGTTCACAGCAAAATCAAACAGAGGGCACAGAGATTCCTCATATACCCTCTGCCCCCCCACACACACAGCCTCCTCCGTAATCAGTGTTCCCCACCAGAGTGCTGCATTTGTTACAACTGATGAACCTACATTGACACGTCATAATCACCCCAAACCCAGAGTTTACATTAGGGGTCACACTTGGCATTGTACATTCTATGGGTGTGGACAAAAGTGTAATGACCTGTATCTACCATTATAGTAACATACAGACTATTTTCACTGCTCTAAAAATCCTCTGTTCCCTGCCTGTTCATCCCTCCCATCCTCACGAGCCCCTGGCAACCACTGATCTTGTTACAGTTTCCATAATTTTGCCTTGTCCAGAATGTCTTATAGTTAGAATCATATTGTACATAGCCTTTTCAGATTGGCTTCTTTTGCTTAGTAATATGATTAAGGTTTCTCCATGTCTTTTCATGGCTTGATAGCTCATTTCTTTTTAGTGCTGATTAATATTCTATTGTCTGGATGTACCACAGTTTATTTATCCATTCACTTACTGAAGGACATCTTGGTGGCTTCCAAGTTTTGGCATTATGAATACAGCTGCTATAAACATCTGTGTGTTGTTTTCTGTGTAGACCCAAGTTTTCACTCCTTTAAGTAAATACCAAAGAGTATGACTGCCAGACTGTATGATAAGAATATATTTGGTTCTGTAAGAAACCACCAAACTGTCTTCTAAAGTGGCTGTACCATTTTGCATTCCCACCAGTAATTAAGGAGAATTTCTGTATATTAGAAAAGAAGAAACATCCAGTTTCCTAAGGTGGAAAGTGTTTGCATTGATGTTAATTCTTTCGCTTGTATGCTTAGGGTTTACCCACTTAGCAAGGTACTGTAGTTGAGATCATATTTTATCATTTTTAGGATTTAGAAATGTTGATTTCTAACTACCGCCCAGTGAGGGCGAAATTTCTGAGCTCAGCACCTCAGACCTTGGAAGTGGAAAGATCCTAATCCCACCTGCCTCACATGAGCAAAACAGCACCTCCTTCTGCCTGCAAAGATCCTCCTATCCAGCACTGTATTTTATTCTTCAAATAAGGTGGTTTTGAATTTTTCAATGTTAAAAACACGGCACTAGCAAGTACCAGATGCCAAGAGTCACTGTAAATAACAAACCAAATCATCATCAAAGAAATTAGAGCAAAACATTTTAATTTCACATCTCCAACGTGAACAATAGAAATCAGAATGAAATTACACAATGGAAAGTGCAGTGAAAAAGTTTTGGAAAGTATCCTTTCTAGTGTGAATTAAATCACTTTGAAAGAGGCACTGGCCAAACCAAAAGGTAAAAGGATAACAATATGAAAGGAACACTAATCCTCCTCAAATCACATCATAGACTTTTTAGGGCTGCAAGAGATATTCGAGATGATTCTCTCTCACCTCTTCACTCAGCAGGTAAGAAAACTGAGGCCAAGAGAGGAGTGAACTTGGCAAGATCACTAGCTGCAGGGTTGGGACCAGGATGGAAAATTAGCTGCATCTGAATATCCATCTGGGTGATCCTGAAGTAAATGAGACCCTCCCTAAAAAAAGCCTATTTCCATGATCATGGCTTCTCTGGGGGCACATAGGCAGCTCCCCAACGAGTGGAATATTATAAATCTTAAAAAAGCCGCATTATAAGGAGCTACTCACTCCCTGACCAAACCCAACACTGGCAAAGTGAGAGCCTTGGTCCTGCTGTGCTCACTAATAGCTAATATTTTTTCCAGATCCTTATCAAACATTCCAATAATTTCTATGTTAAGAGGAAGTGCACAGTGGGAATTCTCCCAGGCAACTTATAACTACTTCAGAAGGGCTGTGGACAGCAAGGGCTTCAGCAAAGCCCTTGGCGGGTCAAACTGAGTATCAGTAAATCTGAAAGAGTATTGCTTCGAAGAGCTTTTAAAACTTCTTTGAAATTACACTAACTCACTTGGTCAGATCTTCTTCCTCCAACCAGAATTAGGGAGCACGCTCAATTTCTTCACCTGACAAATGGGGAAACACCTGCAGAGAAAGCTTAAGACACTTATCCAAGGAGGCCCAGTGTGTCTGCAGGGGCAGGACGGAAGCCAGGACCTGGACTGCCAGGCCAGGGGTGGGTCTGTGCCTGGAGGACCAGCTTTCCCTTCTTATAGCCCATATCTCCCTCTGCTGAGTCTTTGGCAAGTTTACATTCTGCCCATGAAAATCTGGGCTCCAAAATGAAGGAACAAGCACGCAGAAGTAAACTGATCATAAAATTAGCCTTTACACCTGAAGTAAGCATTATTTTCATGAGCACAGCTTCTAAGAGTACATTATAGGGGCTTCCCTGGTGGCGCAGTGGTTAAGAATCCGCCTACCAATGCAGGGGACACGGGTTCCAGCCCTGGTCCGGGAAGATCCCACATGCTGCGGAGCAACTAAGCCCGTGCACCACAACTACTGAGCCCACGTGCCACAACTGCTGAAGCCCACGTGCCTAGAGCCCGTGCTCTGAAACAAGAGAAGCCACCGCAATGAGAAGCCTGCACACCGGAACGAAGAGTAGCCCCCGCTCGCCACAACTAGAGAAAGCCCGCGCATAGCAACGAAGACCCAATGCAGCCAAAAATAAATAAACAAAATAAATAAATTTATTTAAAAAAAAGAGTACATTATATACCAGGTTATGGTTTTTTTCATGGGTTTTTAAAGGCGTTACTTTGTTTCCGTTGTGAGCCTTCACTGCATGTTGTCTACTTTGATGCAAGTCGAGCACCGAACCATCCCTCTGTCAGTCATACAAGGGTATTCTTAAGGCAGAGTTTAAACAAATAACTAACTACAAAAATTCATTTCACTGGAACACTGACCCTTACATTTTCTCACTTTTCCACTTCTCATATGCACAGGTGGTGATGTGAATTCTGGTCCTCTCATCACCTGCCCCACCTCTTTTCTCTTCCATGTGAGAAGAGAGCCTTTACTTCAGGATGGGGGATGGCAAATGAAAAGGGGACTCATTTGCCTGTGGCTGCACAAGGAGCCCAGAGCCCTGTGGACATTCGCTGCACCCTCCCACCTACAAGCCTCTCAGCCCCTCCTCCTCGTCTCCTTACCCCAGAGTTCTCTGAACCGACAGCCTGGTTAACCTTCAGGAATGCTCCTGCAGAGTTCCGGGACTTGGGGTTGCCCTGTTCTTCCCCCACTACAGCACGTTGCTCAGGCTCCAAAATGAGGTCTGAGAGGAAATCCCCAATGAAAACACCCCCATCCTCACACATCATGACTCTCACGCGTGCACATGCCCCAATATTACAGCAAGACACGAACTATTTCCTAGAACGAGTCCTGATTTTATCCTCGCCCTCACTTCGACTGTATTTTTCTTTATGTTCCCACTCTTGTAGATTACTATGATCAATACTGTCACTAAACTATGGTTTCAGAGATGCATCTCGGCGGCCCAGTCACCTCTCCCACCTGCCCTCCATTAGCCATAACATGAAAAGAATGTTCCCTACCTTTCACTGAAGCTTCTCCACAACTGTGCACCTGCAATAGAAGTAAATGTGAAATGTTAATGGAGGTATTTTCCTCTTGAGGCATTTCTCAACTTAGAAATATTCTGAGCTATTTAAAATGGACCGCTTAGATCTTAAAACTCTAGAAACGATCAGTTCATACAGCGTATACTTCTGCTACCATAACTCATTCAGGCAAGTTGTCCACAAATATCCATTGAGGTTCTACTACATGCAAAACACGTGGATAGGTACCATGGAAGATGGAGCATCGTATAACACATGGTCCTGCCTCAGGGACCGTACTGTCCAGTGGGGCAGACCGAACCCGCACTCCAGCAAACCTGAACCGAGGCAGGTGGTGTAGGAACTCTACAAGAAACATAAGCCATGGGAGTTCAGGGAGGAGAGAAAATGTGGCTGGTCAAGAAAGCAGCCGTAACAGAGGTGGTATTTAAGGTGAACTTTGAAATGGTACTGACAAAGGAGAACTGAAACAACTACTATTTGAGAAAGGAGATTTTTATCTATTCATTCTTTAGGTGTTTTGAGCTTATATCTATGCTCAAGTGAAATCAACATTTATACACACACACACACACACACACACATACACCTAGATCTCATTTGCTTTCTTAATTCTCCAATGACCTTCTTCACTGGACTATGCCTTGACACTCTACTCCCCGCTACCAGTTTTAATGAAGTTCAAGAAAAGAAATGGCCAAGAGGTGGTTTCTGCTTTTTCCATCGAACAAAAGCCAAAGGTGTTGTCCCTTTTGTTCTTCAGTATCCCCTAGTAAATATGCATGTGATAAATCCTTCTTAAAATTCAGCCACAGGAAAAAGTTTCTCCAAACTGCTTGAATCCTTTTATCAGATTATTAGAATTGTGCAATTGACCTGGTTTTGCTTTCTGCCTAGATGAACAAACAAAGAAGATGTAGTGTATACATATATTACAATGAAATATTTGGTCATAAAGAAGAATGAAATCTTGTCATTTGTGGCAACATGGATGGACCTGAGGGTATTATGCTAAGTGAAATAAGTCAGACAGAGAAAAACAAATACTGTATGATTTCACTTATATGTGGAATCTAAAAAAACAAGTGAAGAAACAAAATAGAAACAGACTCATAGATACAGAGAACAAACTGATAGTTGCCAGAGGGGAGGGGGTGGGGAGATAAACAAAAACAGGTGAAGGGGATTAAGAGGTACAAACTCCCAGCTATAAAATAAATATGTCATGAGGATGTAACGCACACATACAGAATCTAATTAATAATATTGTAACAACTTTGTATGGTGACAGATGGTAACTGGTCTTTCTGCAGTGATCATTTCACAATGTATAAAATATTGAGTCACTATGTGGTACACCTGAAATCTGAATACAATTGTGTTAATTATAACAAAAACACTGGAAAAATGAGTACAGTTGCTGGCTAAGGGAACGAGGACGTTAGAACGGTGGGCACAGCAGCGCCGCGATCACTGAACGTAGACCAGGGTGGGGCAGCACAGGGCTGAGGACGGTGCAGTGTAAGAGGCCGAGCAGAAGCGCGCTTGAACTGGGGTCACGGAGCTGGTGCAATGGGAGTGAGGGGCCGGGGTGGGGCCGTACAGAAGGAAGCACCGAGGACTGACTGCCAGCCTTGCAGGGGCTGGAGACAGAACTTGCGAAGGCTAAGGTCAAAGGTTCAGGGACGGTCTCGGGGACCGAAGCCGGGTTTCACACGAGCCACCAGGGTGCAAGCGGGAATGACAGAGCATGGCATGGGCACAAAGGCCTACAGTTCACAGGCCACGAATCCAGGTGGGTCCACGTTCAACCGCGACCAGAAGGCGGCATCAAATGGATGGTGCAGATTTGGCGGGAGGAAAGGCATAAAGGGACAGTGTTTGGCGACGCCTGCACAGGCGGCGTGCGGGAACCTGCTCAGCCCTCCTCCACTGCCCAGTGCAGTCGTTGAAAAGCATCTCAAAGACAGCAGGGTGTGGAAATTACTGGTTCTTTGGCAAAGAGACAGAAGGAGAAGGTGGTCAAGAAAAACTGAAGGCCGCAGGAGGAGTTTCCCACACCGCAGAAGCATCCCCAGAGCCCAGAGGAAGGGGTTAATTCTGGGGAGCACACAGTCAAGCACACAACAGCGAGATTGTGAGCGAGAAATCCATCACGGCCGAGGGCGTCCACACCGGTGACTCAGAAACCAGAGACACGGGGTCCCTGGGTTTCGCAACGATTAAGTCCCAAGAAGGTATCGCCACGCTTCTGCTCACCTATTTCGTATTAAGTACCTAAGACGGTATTAAAGATATGATGGAGGGAGAGGAGGGGTACAATGAAATCTTAACAAGAGAATCTTAATCCCTTCAGCCAAAAATGCTGTGGGAAGCGGGGAAGCTGGCGGAGAGGCGAGGGGCCAGGTGACCTGGGGGTCCTTTCCTCACTGCTCCTGCCGTGGGGCCAGGGTAGCTCATGAGAGCCAGGCGGTTCTGGGTGAAGCCACGGAGCTACCATCCCCGCCTCTGGACCCAACTTGAAGCCGATTCTGCGCCGCCCAGAGACCAGTTCATCACCGCAGGGCCCTGGGCTGAAGGGCCTGCAAAGCCAGGCCCCTGCCGACCATGCGTGGGGCTCAATGGGCCTTTGTCCTAAAAGACTCGGCTGCAGAGGACGACGCAGGCACCAGTGCTGCGCCAGCCACAGACCGGGAGCGCTGGGAGAGCACGGCCATGAGTCCTGCCTCTCCTTTTCTCCTCAGGCAGTAGAAACACTGTATTCAGAGCAACGTCCCCCGGTGAAAACCCGGACGGAAAGATTGGCCTGTGACAAATGCCCGCCCTACAGGCTGGAGCGTGAGAGGTGGTCTCGGGCAGAGAGGCA
Source organism: Balaenoptera borealis (assembly GCF_965194805.1). Classification (NCBI taxonomy): domain Eukaryota; kingdom Metazoa; phylum Chordata; class Mammalia; order Artiodactyla; family Balaenopteridae; genus Balaenoptera; species Balaenoptera borealis. The sequence goes on from NC_138867.1 coordinate 14,812,369, forward strand.
CTGGGGAGAGGAAGGCGCTCAACGTGGACCGGCTGATGGGTGAACAGACCCATGCTGTTCCGGTCGCAGGTCGGAGCTGAAGAGAGGGCCCCGTTACTGACTGAGGTGCTTTTGTTTCACGCTCTTGTCTGACCCTTAGACAACCCTGTGGTATAAGGAGGATTTGCCATTTCACAGGATAAAGAGGTTCAGATTATGTAGGAGGCTGAATAACAGCCCCCAAAGGTATCGGGTCTTAATCCCCGAAACCTGCAACATGTTACTTTACATGGAAAATGGGATTTACCAAACATGACGAAGTTATGGGCTATGAAATGGGGACACCGTCCTGGATTATCCAGGTGAGGCCCAAATGGAATCACAAGTGTCCTTATAAGAGGAAGGCACAGGGAGATTTGACACAGGCAGAGAAGGAGGTGATGGAATCACAAAGGCACAGACTGGAGAGATGCCCTACAAGCCAAGGATACCAGGAACCGGCAGAAGCTGGGACGCTCCAGGAATCCGGGAGCGCGGCCCTGCCCACGCCTTGATTTTGGCCCCGTGATACTGATTATGGACTGCAAGAGAAGACATTTCTGTTGTATTGAGGCACCAAGCTTGTGGTAATCTGTCACTGCAGCCATAGGAAACCAATACGGTCTTTGACGGGGCCTCTCCACAGCTGAGAAATGGAGCCAACTAGCTCTAGAAGACAGGTATTCTTCCCACCCTACCACCCCAATTTTTTAAAGGACTGAATCTTTGCAGTGGAGAGCTTTCCTGCAACTTAATACGAAAGTTGCACGTTTGCAAGAACATCAAGCTGGTGAGGCAACGCAGGGAACGGTCCTCGTTAGAGTGAGAAAAGGACAGTCACGAAGTCTTTCCACTTCCTCCTTGCTCCCCCCCCCACCATTTGTCCGTTCCTTATAACTTGTGCCCAGACTGGGACCAAATTTGTACACCACTGAAAACATCGAGATGCTCAGCTTGCTTTGTGAGGTCCCTTGCCCTACTGAGCTAGAATGACTGCAGGTAAAATAGGTTAAGTGGCTATTTCTTCTAAGATTCCTCTGAGGGAGCAACTAGAGGGTGAAAATGTTACCAAATCAATTTGAGAGAAACAGGTTCTCCTCCATCAGTTATGAATCAAGGCAGAAACACTGGTATCACCATGCATTGATCTCACCAACCCCAGCACAAAGCCCTACAGCTCGGGGATGTCCCACCTCTAGGCAGAATTAATACGTCTGGAGTAAACAGAAAGTATCAGGCCAGGTGCCTGTTAGGGTTAGAAGGTAGAGAGTTAGGTGTCTGTTCTCTGAAACAGAAAAGAGGCGGGTGGGGAGGAGAAGAGGGAGAGAAGGAAGAATGTGTACAAGAATATAAACTAAATCTACAGATTCAAGAAAAGCAATAGCTGGACAAAACCAATCGGTTCACCTTCCCAGAACAGCGAATGAAGGAATCACCTTCAAACCTTGAAACATACCCATGTAAAACAATCTTTCTAAATGGTTTACACATGAGTTAGTTTAAGAACCATAAAGACTTAAAATATAAACCAGATTTAAAGCGCACCATAGAACACCATGATGGTACATCCGTAACAGCCTATACCCCTGGTCCCATGGTCAGTGTTAGGGAGGAAAGAGTGCCTCCCACAAGCAGCTTCAGTATCCCCGCCAGGGCTAGGACCCTGGACAGTTCTTATGTGCCTCCACCTATATGGACCCCTACCAAAATCATCCCTCCATCTGGGGTTACATTTAGTGGAATCAACTGCTTCACTGTAACCCCCTCTTAGCTATTTTTGATCAAATCAATCTTATTTCACTTAATTTCATGGGGCTCAATTATTCCAAGCAGGGATTTTTGTCTATCTACAAAAACTAGCTCAAACCCTGGTAGAAAGAAGCTCCTCCAAGTATGGAAAAGCTTGACTCGGATGTATGATATACTTAAATTACTCAGAAAACCTTAAGCAAATTTTTTAAATAATTCAAGTTCTCACCTGAATTTTTTGAAAAATTTGGTGTTTAAAATGAATTTATTTTTCAATTCATTTTTAGAAATGTATTTAACCGTTACTTAATTGTTTTTAAGCCCTGAACTTATTGTTTTTCTCCACAGAGGCAGAGAAAACATTTATATAAACTAGCCCATTTTCCAATGGCCCAGTTTCATCATGTGGGATGTAATAAATATTTAACTGATATCCTCACTGCAGCCTACTTGAATACCAAAATGGTATTTAAAATAACAGCACTTAGAGCCAAAAGAGAAACCAACACACACAAACCTTTTGCCCAGCAGCAGTAGCTATGACTACGGACAACATCACTTAAATAAATAATAAATAGTAAATAAATTTAATAAATTTAAAAATAATATTTAACAAACATTCAAAATAGAAAGGTCAGTGCCTATATAATCTGTTATTTTGCTCCATTTCAAAGACCGCTCAGTTAATTTGCCCATACAAAGGTCAGACATTCAGGGTCTAGAAAATTAAATACCATAAAAATGAATGCTGAGGGGCTTCCCTGGTGGCGCAGTGGTTGAGAATCTGCCTGCCAATGCAGGGGACGCGGGTTCGCGCCCTGGTCTGGGAGGATCCCACATGCCGCGGAGCAACTAGGCCCGCGAGCCACAATTACTGAGCCTGCGCGTCTGGAGCCTGTGCTCCGCAACAAGAGAGGCCGCGATAGTGAGAGGCCCACGCAATGCGATGAAGAGTGGCCCCCGCTCGCCACAACCAGAGAAAGCCCTCGCACAGAAACGAAGACCCAACACAGCCAAAAATAAATAAATAAATTAATTAAAAAAAAAAAAAAAAAAGACTTCCACAAACCCTTTAAAAAAAAAAAAAAGAATGCTGAGTTTTCTTACCTCTTGTTCTAGACAAAACCACATCCTTTATTATTTGCATAATAACACGTCCAAGGATCATGACGGAGATCAGGTGATACACTCTCCACGGAGTCAGTGCAAGGAACCTATCACAGCAAAAACAGACAAATCATTATTTCAACTTGAGGATTGTACCTTTTTTCAAAAATTAGGTTTACTTTCTGCCACAGAAAGAAAAAATACATTCAATAATGATTTCACGTGTCAAAAGCACCCTCAACGTGATCACATGAAAGTTACTTAATAGGCATCAAAGTCACGGAAATAAAAGCACTGGAGCCATGTGTACTTTTGTGCCAGGCTTTCCACTCTAACCTCCAATCTGGGCAGAAGATTTGCTATTTTGGGTATGGCCCAAATATCACTCTGCTAAAAGACGGAATAATAGAACTGACCTGGAGAAGAATCATGATGGGCTAAAATTAAAAAGGCAGAGCAGCAGGGTTCTTTCACGCACAAGAGAAGCTAGAGTAGATGCCCTTTGCTTACTGTCCTCTGTCTTACGGTTTTCTCTTATGCCACATCCATTTCTTTAACTCCTACCCCCCACCCCACCAATCTCTTAAAAATAGCAGTTATTAGGGATCCAATTTGCTAGCCCTTTCTAAGATCACTGCCCTTCTGTCTATCTGCCCACCTCCTCTCCAGAGGGAAACAAAGAATTCTTTATCATGAACAGCACACAAACCCTACAGTACTTTTTGTTTTGTTTTTGATTGGGTTTATAAAGGAATGGAATGGCAAGGAAGTCACAAGGAGCTTTGAGCCTTCACAAAGAGGCTGAAGCCCATTCTACATAAGTTAGTTGGTTAAGCTACCAATTAATATTGACTTCAGTGCAATCATAACTCAGAAAAATCAATTTAACAGAAATGTCATTTAATACTAGTTGTAAGGCAGTGTGGGATGTATAAAGAAGCAAAGAACACATGAATACTGCCTTCTAGGAACTTACTTCCTCATCAGGGAGATGAACACAGGCTGCACTAACAAAGTCCAAGGCAATGCGTCTTGGTGCTATAGCAAGACATGAGCAAACAGCAAAGAGAAGCAAAGGAGGAGAAATGATTAACTCCAAATCAGAGAAGATTTATAAAAAGTGGCATTGAACTTGGTCTGGGAGAATGGATGCAATTCAGAGGAAAATAGAAGCTGTTCCAATTGGAGGATACAACATGAGCAGAAGATGAGAGTCAGGCAAGGGTGAGGTGTGCCTGGGGCATGCAAGTGGTCTGGGATGGCCCCTGCAGAAGCAGAGGGATAAACAACAAGAGAGTTGGGAGACTGGCAGAGAGAAGAAATTGAGGTGCCAGGCTGGGGGCAGACTACGGCAAGCCCTGAAGGATATGTAGGGAGTTTAGTCGTCACTACTGACAATAGAGAGAAAGCCAAAGGTATAGAGTAGGTAAATGAAATGATGAGTGGTTTAGGAAAATGCCTGGGGGCAGCAGAGAGGATGAGGTGGAGCAGGGAGGAAGCATGGAGTCCAGGACGTCTACTAGAAGGTTATGCAATGTGCTTGGTGAGAAGTGGTCAACATGAGATGCTGGTGAAGTTGTGGGTAAAACCTATCCCAGAATGTGGACAACCCAATTTCCATGTCTGGTTCTAATGTCACCTGTGTGTGTGACCTGGGCCAGAGTGGGTAGAATAGGTCAGTGCTTCTTTAATACTGGTCTGCAACTGCCAGCAGATTGGCTGCCTGCAAAGCTTGTTAAAATACAGATTCCCAGACCCCAGGGTCCTCCCCTCCCAGATCCTCTGAAACACGTGGTCTAATTACTAGTGTTTACATTCAATAAACATTTATTTATGGGGGCCTACACTGCGCCAGGCACTGTGCTACCAAAAAGGAATAAATGGTGAACAATATATGCAGAGGAAGGAGCAGACATAAAAGACAACCCATAGGGCTTCCCTGGTGGCGCAGTGGTTGAGAGTCTGCCTGCCAATGCAGGGAACACGGGTTCGAGCCCTGGTCTGGGAAGATCCCACATGCCGCGGAGCAGCTGGGCCCGTGAGCCACAACTACTGAGCCTGCGCATCTGGAGCCTGTGCTCCGCAACAAGAGAGGCCGCGTTAGTGAGTGGCCCGCGCACCGCGATGAAGGGTGGCCCCCACTCGCCGCAACTAGAGAAAGCCCTCGCACAGAAACGAAGACCCAACACAGCCAAAAAAAAAAAAAAAATTAATTAATTAATTAATTAAAAAAACAAAAACAAAAAACAACCCAAAATGCCAACACCCACATCTTTAGTAACAATAACTTGTTCTTCCACTATGGGTCTAACACTTGCTCTATTTTTGAGCTCTTATGTTTGATTTAACCGAAGTTGTTTTTTGGTATTTATTTTCTTTTTGGCTTACCTCCTCACTGTCAGTTTATGATTAATTATTGAGCTTGTCTGTGTGCCAGTCTCTCTGTTTTCCCCACCTCACACTGAAGTGGCAGTTTTCAAAATTTTTGATAGTGATCCACCATAAGAAATTCATTTACCTCTAAACACATACAAATGAAACCAAAGTTTCAAAAATAATATTTATCCTTACAATGTGTGATGCCTTCTGATACTTTCCTTCAATTCCATTATATTTTTAAATGCTGACTCTGGCTCACTAAAGTGACTCCACAAGCGAGTTGTAACTCACAGTGTGACTCACATTGCATGGGTGGGGGGGGGGAATCTGCAACTGTTAGATTAGTATGTTTCATTAGAATGGCCTTCTTTGCAGAGTCAGGCAAAACCCTAGGAGAGAAAGTTCCCTCAAGTTTAAAGGTCTTTTGAGCTAGCCAGGAAGCCATTTAAGTATCTTTTAAAAACCAAAGAAATGCAAAACCAACTGAAGCAATGAAGGCCATTAGTTATTCTTTTAGTGGAAATTACAATCTTCCAGGAATAGAAAAATTAGGGAATGACAGGACTTTGACCCACCGCCCTGGCTGCCAGAAGCCCTCATTTAGAGGATGTTGCCATAGCAACTCCCAAGAGCACTGGGGATGCCCACCCCCCCACCCCCGTGTTCCCTGGGCCAGGGTATAGTTGGCATCTTGCCCAAGGGTCTCACTGGTCATTAAGAATTCTCAGCCAGATGAGAAAGCAAACCCAACAACTACTTGGGATGGAAGTGCCATACCAGTATGGGATTGCATGTCTCCTTGGTAGAGGAGCATCTTTGCAGCCCAAGAATTAAGCATAGACATGTTTGAGAAACTAAGTTCTAATAGTAATAATTTGTACTTAGAAAAACCTGCACGTATTTGGTATTTTAATTATTTTTACTGCCTACGATAATTCGTCCCATGGTTCCAATTTAAAATATGTAGTACAATTTAGAGTTGTGATTTGAAATTAAAATCTTAGGAACACCTATGAGTTTATTTATTTTACAGGAACTGCCTAATATTGGGAGATCTTGGTTGTTAGACAAAGTCATTTTTTTTAAAACTTCTATTTTGGTAACTTTCGAATATATACAAAAAGGGAGACCAAAGCATAATAAACCCAGCCTCAACAATTCTCCATTCATGGCCAATCTTGTTTCTTCTATATTCCCACCCACCAAGCTCCCCTCACCACATACACACCCAAATTATTTGAAGCAAATATCAAGCATCATATAACTTAACTTGTAACTGTTGTCATTTATCTTCAAAAACAAAAAAGCACTTTTTGGGGCTTCTCTGGTGGCGCAGTGGTTGAGAATCTGCCTGCCAATGCAGGGGACACGGGTTCGTGCCCTGGTCTGGGAAGATCCCACATGCCACGGAGAAACTAGGCCCGTGAGCCACAACTACTGAGCCTGCGCGTCTGGAGCCTGTGCTCCGCAACAAGAGAGGCTGCGCTACAGTGAAAGGCCTGTGCACCGCGATGAAGAGTGGCCCCCACTCGCCACAACTAGAGAAAGCCCTCGCACAGAAACAAAGACCCAACACAGCCAAAAATAAATAAATAAATAAATTTATTTTTTTAAAAAAAAGCACTTTTTAACCTAACAATACCACTATCACACCTAATAAAATTGCTTTAATTTCTTAATGTCATCAGATACCTGTCAGCATTCACATCTTCCCAGTCATCTTTTACACACATGTACACACGCCACACACACACACACACACACACACACACACACACACACAGAGTAAAAGACTGAAACAGAATCTGAAAAAGTCATACATTGAAATGGATAGATGTGAGTTTTAAGTTTCCTGTAATTTATAGGTCTCCTGCCCACCCATCTCTCTCTCTTTCTCTTCCTCTTTTATTTATTTATTTATTTTGCTTAAAATTTCTGTGGAAGAAACAGACTCATTTTGTCCAGTAAAGCTTTCCAGAGTCTGAGAATCACTCCTTGTATCCTTGTGGTTTAGTTTAACATTTTCCTTTACCCCTTCTGCAGACTGTAAAAGTTGGCAGTTGCATCTAGAGTCTTGACCAGAGTTAGGTTCAATTTTTTCTCCTACATGATAGGTGGAGGTGTGTGCTCCCATCAGGAGGCACATACTGTCTGGTGTCTCTGTTTTTGTGACATTAGCAGCCATTCACGATGACTGCCTGGCATTAATTCCTCAGGGACTACCCAGGGGTAGGAGCCCTTCATTCTTGCTACGGGTATTAGCTGGGTCACATCGATAAAGAGAAACTCCCCTTCATCAATGTGTGATGACCGGAAGAGACGGATCTCATGGGAAAGGCAGGATCAACGCTTGATTCTTTCTCTTTATTTACCAGCCTTCAAGATAACGAGACAGTTCCTTAGTATCCTCTAAAGGCAACACAGTTGGTTTGGGTCATTACATTTTTTTTAGTGTTACTGTGAATGATGTGCGCCAGCCCGCTGCAGTCTCATCCCTACTGACCGTCAAGTGGCCCATCTTGGCTGGTGGAAGCTTAATCAGGTTGGTTCCTGAGTCTCTTAGTAGAACCTTAGTAACCTCTGCTAATAAAATACTTTAAAGGGACAGGGAAAATATAAAATTTACAAATGCTGTTTAAAATGTTGAAAGGAGTACAGTGAAACTTTTTAATAAAACCAGTCATTCACCAAAGACTCTCTTGAAAATGCTTGCTAAAGTCTGATCGATTTATAAACAAAACAGTAAGTTATGTTAGCTAAAATTGAAAGCTCGAAGAAAAACAAGGGTTTCAACCTTACTTAATCCAAATTTATTTTTTAAAAGGTAGTTGAACAGAATTGTTTCAAACCACTCTTTTTTTAATATGAAAACTGTCTCATAGGACATCAAAAAAAACAATCCCTGTCTGCGGGCCGTAAGCAATTCTGATGCTGGTGCACTGTGGCACCACTCAGAGGAAGACTACACTTTCATCCAACCCGTGATTCCCTCAGTGAGAATCACCCACCTCTACTGAAATACATCTCATATCGGGGAGCTCAGCATGTCTTCGGCATCCAGCTTCCTACTGTGTCCTTTTATTACTGGGGGAAGGGGAAATTCCCTTTTCATTCCATAACCAGTGATTATGAGACACTGGGCTAGCTGCAGGGACACACTGATGACTAAATCCCTGCGAAGCCGGGAAGCAGACAAGTAAACAACTATGTTTAACCCAAGCATCAATACTTTCCAAAAGGGTGTGGGAGCAGGAAAGAGGGCCGCTAACTGCATAAGGAAGGCAGAGTGAGCTCTCGAGAGAAGGTGGGTGTTTAAGCTTTGACTCCCTAGAGCAGTCAGACTTCGCCAGGTGGAAAGCGCCAAAGGCATTCCAGGTCGGGAACAGGGTAAGCGCAGGGAACAGCAAGAGTGCAAGAGGCTAAAACAGAGGAGTGAGAAAGTGCCCTTAACGCTGGCTCCCCTTGACCCAGCGGCGCTAGTTCTGCCCTCCAGAACCACACTGCAGTGAATAAACCCGCTGATGTCTAGTGAGTGCGAGCACGGTTCTAGACATCATTTAATGTATTCCCTCATTTAATCCTTATAACAACCCCATGGGGAAGGTACTCCATTTTGCAGGTGGGCAGGGAGGGGTTAAGAAACTTGCCCAAGGCCCCAAGATCAGGGGAGGCGGGGCCAGGATCCAGACAGGATCCAGGAATCCAGACAGCTTGGCTCTAAGCCAGCTCTCTCACCACTCTGCTAAATACCTCCCAGACACAAGCTCCTGCCTCTTCCACCTCCTGTTATCACATGAAAATAGCTGGAAGGGCTGTCACCAATTTTCAAGAGGATGTCTGCTCAGGGTGTGATGAACTGACTGAAGAGATGCCAGGAGCGCTCCTCAAAGACACCAGCCACCACCACCAAGACTGCAGAAAGCGAGGATTACGCTCACACCTCTTTATGACAAACATCCCTGGTCCCTTCACCTCTGGCCAGGCTCCAGGTGTGACTCTTTTCAGACCAAATGCTCCCACTGGGCATCTGGTCCCTACAGAGTGGGGGAACCAGGACGGGCCTTAAATCCATTTGTTCTGGATTCCATAGCTCTACTTATACAGTTTTTTTTTTTTTTAATTAATAGGCTGTATTTTTTAGAGCAGTTTTAGGTTTACAGAAAAATTGAGTAGATTGTGCAGAGACTTCCCATGTATCTCCTCCCCCATCCTCCCATCCCACCTACAGTGTCTCCTAGTACTAACACCTTGCTTCAGTGTTATAACATCTTGCATCTGTTATAACTGATGAACCGATGTTGATACGTTATTAACCAAGTCCATAGATCACAGCAGGGCTCACTCTTTGTGTCATACATTCTAGGGGTTTTGACAAATGCATAATGTCACGTATCCATCATTATAGTATCATACAGAGTATTTTCACCGCCCTAAAAATCCCTGTGCTCCACACATTCATGCCTCCCTCTCTCCCCATAAACTCTGGGGACCACTGATCCTTTTACTGTATCTACTAGTTTGCCTTTTCCAGAATGTCATTTAGTTGGAATCATACAGTATGTAGCCTTTTCAGACTGGCTCCTTTCACTTGGTATTTACTTAAGTTCCTCTGTCTTCTCATGGTTTGATAGCTCATTTCTTTTTATTATCAAATAATATCCCATCATATGATGTACCACCGTTTATCCATTCACCACGTGAAGGACATCTTGGTTGCTTCCAATTTTGGGCAATTATAAATAAAACTGCTCTAAAAATGTGTGTGCAGGATTTTGTGCAGTCATTAAGTTTTCAACTGATTAACTCCTTTGGGCGCAGCTTTTTTTTTTTTTTTTTTTAACAGCTCTATCAGCATACTGGCTTATTTTGAATTTACAGGCAGCTAAAACCCTCAAGGATTCTATTTTTCTGATGCAACTTTTGAATCTCAGTATGTCCTATTACATTGGTTCTTGTTTGACATGGTCCGTCATTCAAACCCACAGCCCTTAATGGTGGCATCAATCACATTTGTTCTCCTGTCCGGCATCATGACACCCACACATTTGAGATCTGCATGTCCACACTGCTGGAGGTGAATGGAGATCGATCGGTACTGGAGCCCTGTGACTCCCACAGTGACCTAGTTTATGAATCAGCACTTTATGAATATGACAGGCCATCCAGCTGGCCGCTACGTTCCATCCATGTTACTCCATCCTGCCCGTAAAGACATAATAAGAGATTTTCTTAAACACCTTGTTGAAACCTGCTGCGTTCCTAAGCTCTGAGTGCCTGTAAGTGCTGATCTGCTTGGCTGATGCTGAGAATTACTCTGAAGTATAGAACAGCTCTCAGGAGAAGAACCAAACACCATTAGGACCTGCCCATGCACATCCCATGGCACAGCCTGATCCAAGCCCCAGGGTGACCTTGCCAATCTGCCGTTCACAGAATTCACAGAAACACGTGGTGACCCCCTCACCCACGGGGGGAATTTTGAAGCAAATATGGCTGCACACAGGTAGCCAGAGGATTCCTGAATGCTGCAGAACGATTATTCAGAGACGGGTTGTGGTCACATTGCACGATGCCCATGAGGTCACGGGAAGCAGAATGATAAAAGTACAGACTTTGAAGAGGGGCGGCTGTGGACAGGCATCTTTCTCACTCAGGGGCGCTACGTAATTTTGCAGGTCCGGTGCAAGGTGAAAATGCAGAGACCTCACTGGGGATGGAGAAGTCAACCTCCCCTCCCCACCAGACTGCAGGCCCAACCCACAACAAACAGGAGTTCCCCCCAGTATTGCAGCCTCGACTCCAGGGCGTGTTTGGGACCTGGGTCCGGGCGGGGTGAGGCCCCTGCCCGCCCGTCACTCTGCTCTCCGAGGCGCTGCTGGCCGGGGCGAAGACGGTGATCTGTGCCTGAGGAGGACCCTTCTCACACCTGTGCTCAGGCCCCAGCGAAGGGCGGGCGGTCACAGTGGAACACAAGCCTCCCCCTACCGATGCCACCTGGCCACGGCCCTGGGCGGAGGACCCAGGGCAGTCATGCGGGGTGGGGTGGAGAGGGGGAGGGTGGGCAGGGCTGGCGCCCAGTGGCTGGGAGAAGGCGGCCAGAACCCCATCCCGGGGAGGAGGTCCCACACGTGAGCTGAGGCCCCATGCTCCCAGCATGTGCTCCATCGTCCTGTTGAGCTTCACTGACAAAACACGTATCCAACGATGGAAGTACTAAGAATTACAAGATGGCGGCCTCAGAGCATTAATCCCCACGTGCAGGGCCTTCTGAACACCGGGCTCTGTGCGACGGCACAGCTCACACGTCCATTCAGCCAGCCCTATAAAGGCTTTTTTCCTCCTGAAAATCACTTTTAGTTCAACAAAAAGGCCATGGACACTGGCCTTTCCCCAAATTAGACTAGGGACCTGTGACTGCATCAACAGATCCTAGAAGTGAGACCATTAAGAAGCACTACCAACTCCTAAGTTTCCAGCTTTTGTAAATATCTTTCTGCAGCTGGATGGGCTTTTTTATAACCAATTAAATTAAAATACCATTTTAAATTAAAATATCATTTCTGTTTACTAAGACAGTTACATGTACTTCTTTTAGCTGACATAACATTTATCTGACAAGGGGTAATCAAGACTTTGGAAACCAAGACAGGTGAACATTATATAGGACAACTATAATATACACGTACATATCATGGTAGGTAAACATTACATATGACAATTATATGCTATATATAAATATATAAAATTATATACAAGTTTCATACATATATAAAACCATATGTATATAAGAATACCCATCTGTCCTATAAATACATACTGTATGATTTAGCTGCTAGTGGGAAGATAAAGTTCTGCAACTCACTATGTGCACTTTCTTTTAGCAAGTTGTGTCCAACTCTATATCCCAGTGGGATGACTGCTTTAAAAAATACCACACTGGGACTCCCCCGGTGGCACAGTGGTTAAGAATCCATCTGCCAATGCAGGGGACACGGGTTCGATTCCTGGTCCGGGAAGATCCCACATGCCGTGGAGCAACTAAGCCCATGCGCCACAACTACTGAGCCCACGTGCTGCAACTACTGAAGTTTGCTCGCCTAGAGCCCGTGATCCACAACAAGAGAAGCCACCGCAATGAGAAGCCCACACACGGCAACGAAGAGTAGCCCCTGCTCACCACAACTAGAGAAAGCCTGCGTGCAGCAACGAAGACCCAGCGCGGCCAAAAAAAAAAATACCACGTTACCCAGCTGACTCATATTTAGCTTGTGATAATTACAGTCCACGGATGATTTCTAGCCATGCTTGTATAGCATCATTTCTGATTCATTTTTATATTGGATACATTTGTCTATTTGCTTTTTTCTTCCTGTTGTTTCTTTCTTCTACACTTTCTTCTCTCGTTCTCTGGTTCGGTTACATCATTTTGAATTTTAATCTAGTTTTCAAGTCACCAACAGCCAGAGCCCACTTGGTATTGTTGGGATGGTTTATACCACTAGTCTCTACTCAGCTACCTGGGCCAGCTAAGAAATAAGACCCAACCGTATGCTCAGAGCCAAGGGAGGGTATAAGGAAAACAGGTAGGGATCCAGGGAAAACCTAAACAACTATAAGGGTAAACCCTCTACTAATTGTAAAAGAAAAAAAAAATAGAGGAGACTGGGGAACCCCCAAATGATATCCATTTTGGAATGGGCTGTGATTTTAAGCAGAAAATTTTCCTATCAAATTATGGGCTTTGGGGGCTTCCCTGGTGGAGAAGTGGTTGGGGGTCTGCCTGCCAATGCAGGGGATACGGGTTCGAGCCCTGGTCTGGGAAGATCCCACGTGCCGCGGAGCAACTGGGCCTGTGTGCCACTATTACTGAAGCCCACGCGCCTAGAGCCTGTGCTTGGCAACAAGAGAAGCCACTGCAACGAGAAGCCCACGCACCGCAACGGAGAGTAGCCCCCGCTCGCCGCAATGAGAGAAAAGCCCGTGCGCAGCAACGAAGACCCAATGCAGCCAAAAACAATAAATAAATAAAATAATTTAAAAAAAATTATGGGCTTTGACTAATATCAAACCAGTCTGCATTCACTGCCCATAAGCCACGGACAGGAGAGCTAGACACTCACTCCACGAAGATGCTCAACAAGGAAAATGACAGGCTGGGAACTAAATTACACTCAGGTCGCCCATCGTCTCAGCTTTCTGTGCGCGAATCATTCAAGGCCACAGCTTTTCCCTGTCCCTTTACTGGTTTCAGGATGCCAGGTGTGCGTGGGGTTCGGGACTGGAGGAAGGAAGAGCAGGGAGGCCAGAGCCCCGGGATGGGCTATGTGGACAATTTACAGGATGGAAAAGGAGATGAAAGCACTAGAGCGATCTTCTGTGGACCTCTGCTCCGCGGCTAACTACAAATTGCTAAAACACCTTTTCTCGACTAGTTGTGTATCTGTTTGATACACAAGGAAAGCCTAACTAACTCTTCCATTACTTCATGATAAGTTTTGCAAGGCCAAATTAAATGGCTCGACAGGATAAATTTCTTGTAAAAGCAAAGAAAGGGATAGCTCACAAAAACAAACAGAACAACTTCTTTGGTAAGGGATGAAAAGGACATCCCATGGGATATTTAGCTCATCCCATGTGTAAAAACCCAACCCTCATTTCTGGGTAAAGCATAACCCACTTTGTACTATGAAATGAAGGCTGTCAACAGCTAAAATACACATTTTTGTCTTCAGAGAAAGGAAGTCTATGCACAAAAGCACTAGAACCCTCCACAGTTCTCATGCAGGAATTAATCTGCAGTGTTTGCTTTGTAGCTCTTTCAAAAGAGAGATCTAAAAAGGAGGTTTAGTTCTCCTTTACTGAAATATATAGAACCACAGACTTTGCCTAGATAGAGTCCTTCGTGTACATTGGCTATATTTAATATTACAGTGGCTCTAATCATAAAAGAAGGACCGCATATGATTTATCCAACATTGTTCAAAGTGCAGATCACATTTTTCTGGAAAATAATTCTGTCATCTTCTCAAGTGTTAGGCATACTGGCAGCCATCTTCCTTAATATCGCAAAATTCTGAATCTTCACTGAAGTTGGCTTCAGTTTTTCCTGGTCTTTTATCCAGATCCTGCAAAAATACTGGCTGAAGATGCAATGTGAAACTAAACCATACACCACTAAGGGGGAAAAGAAGCTGGCAAATAAGCTATGACCCTCTGAATTGTAAAATGCATCCCAATTTCAAACCTGTTTAAACATGAAGGTATGTCAAGGAGAAGGGAGATATATTTCTTAGGAATCAACAAAATATACGATTTTAAGTAATTGAGAGAGAAGAGGGTAATCATGCAATGGAGCAAGATAATGACTCAATTCATTGCAAATCAGAGACTAAGTTAAACTCGGAAGCGTTTCTTTTTTTTCACCAAAGTACTTCTTTAGTTGTGATGACCAGAAGAGTGAATTAGAAGCAAGAGGTGAGAAGTATGCAGAAAACTAAAGAGGCGAGCTTCTTTACAGAGGGAGGTGAGAAATTTTGGAAGCCACCCATAGGCAGGGAGGCATCAGACTACAGCAACCAGAAAGGGTCCGAGTCAGGCTGGCTCCAGTAGAAACCGGTGGCGATAATCCAGTGAATTCAGGGAACGTGCCCAGCTGAGCAAGGCATGGTGGACAAACCACAAGACAGTGGGGAGGAGCAGCGGGGAGTTTGCGTTCTTGAGCCCAGAGAGTGGGAGGAGCCAAGGGCGCAGCAGGAGTGGAACCAAGTCCATCTGAGGTCAAGGCAAGGCGAAATCAGGCTTGCTTTACCCCAGCTCTGCAATGGAATTAAGAGAAAAGCCACAGGCAAATCAAGTCAGGAGCACCGGGCCATGCGGTGGGCTCTTTAGCGCCACCTAGTGTATACTGTCTGCCCATCCACCTTGTCTCACGCCTGTCCCAGGTGGTCACTGCAGCTCAGTAGAAGCTGACTTCCAAGCAGGGTTGGGTGAGTCAACCTGTGCTGCCCCTTCCGGCTGAGTTACCAGTAAGTTAAATACTAACTGCAAGATTCCGTCACAGAAAGGCACTAGAAGAAGAAAGAAGAGATCTGATCAAAGTCACGCATTGCAGTGGAGCACAGGAGGATAAGAGGGACGAAGGCGGGGTGGCGGTGTACAGAAAAGGGACAGTGAAACCCAGACGCACAGAGGGGGAGAAAGAAATAAATACGAGGTCAAGCAGCTGTTGTCATGGCAGCCCGGTTGGTTTACATGGGTTTGTATGCAAATGGCAATGGGATAGATACTGTGTCTCTGCCCAGTGGCACCTGCAGAGTTTGAGTTTTGGCCCCAATCACACAGCTGGTGAGAAACACCTCCATCCTCCTCTCTACGCCTCAGTATTTTCATCTGTAAAGTGCACACTGGCTAGATAAGTCCTTCCCCAAACTGACTGACCATCACATTACTCAGGACACTTTTTCAAAATACAGATTCCTGGGCTCCATTCTGGACCTGGGAGAGCAGAATCCTTGGGGTGAGGCACAGGAACCTACGTATTAATAGCTAGGTTTCCAAACACTGAGCTGCAATGATCTCCCCAGGCATTTCCCATCCAAACATTCTCTGAGTCCATGAACCATAAACCTAGAAGCAATACCTCACAACTGATCCAAATCCAAGCTGAACTTGGGGCCTCTCCCTTCATAAATAAATAAATGCATACACTGGGTACAAGACACAGTGGCAGGGGTTAAAGAGGCTTCTAAGAAGACCAGCTCTTGGGTAGGGGGTAGGGGGGCCAGACATACAGTAATGAGTTCCATGAACCATTATGGGCATGCCTGAGAAAGAGAGAAGCTGAGAGGTAATGAGGATTTACCGTTTGCTAGATATTTTCACATCTTCATCTCATTTTTTGTTGAAGTATAATTGATTTACAACATTGTTAGTTTCAGGTGTTAATTTCAGGTGTACAGCAAAATGATTCAGTTACATATATTTTTTTCAGATTATTTTCCACTTTAGGTTATTAAAAGATACTGAATATAGTTCCTATGTTATACAGTAAATCCTTGTTGCTTATCTGTCTTGTGTACAGTAGTCTGTACCTGTTAATTCCATACTCTTAATTTATCCCTCCATCCCACTTCCTTTCCCCTTTGATAACCATAAGTTTGTTTTCTACATCTTCATCTCATTTAATGCTCCTGCACAACCCGATGAAGTTAATATGTGGAAATTATACACTCATAAATAGACTAGGTTAGAGCAATTCATCTAAAACCGTCCAGCCTATAATTGAAAGAGTTGGGTCTTCTTGACTCCAAGTCCACTTCCCTATTTACACACCACTTATGGAGTCCCTTGGCATCCCACTTTAACCAATCTAAAGCATCAGAATGTTCTAGATAGCAGGGTTGAAAGGGCAATTGTCATATGGGCGCCTGCCTTTTAAATGCCCGTTCAGTTGTGGTCAACCACTCATCAGCTCACATCCACACTCCATTCAAGACCCCATTCCAATGCACCTGACCCTGTCCAGGGTCCACCAAAAGGAATTCAGCCACTCTGCAGTTCCAAGACGGACAGCATTGCCACAGCTGTCGATGATCTTCTTGTTCCTCCAGCTCCTTCACTCCGAAAACCCAAGGATGCAAGCCGCTGGACTTCAGCCCCAGGGCTTCCACGCGGCCCCCACCCCACCTTGGTTCTGCCCTGTTGGTTGGCCTGGTCCTCCAGCCCATCCCTGCCCTGCTCCCGCTCCTCCCCCTCTTCATGGGAAGCCCGGCCAGGGCTCTGCCTCCCCAGCTCCAGCCAATCCCTTTCCAGGTGAATGAACCCCGATCACACTCTAATACACATTGTCCAAGATCACGGGCACACAAAGATGGGCCTCCTGGAATGACCATTCCCCGTCAAGATCCTAGGCTCGGCAACAAGATTCACACAGCCCAGACCCTCTCCCTCGCAGTCTGAGGCCATGATGTTCCAGAACTAGGACTGAGGCTTTTACACCCCTTGAGCCAAGTGTCTGGACTGAACCGACCACCACAAGGTCCACTTCTACGTCAAGGTGAACGAGCCTGAAGCTGGCCGGTCAGCCCCGCAGAGCTGAGGACCATCCTGTCTCTCCTAAACTCCCTGCTAGAAAATGAGACATTCTCTCAGGCTGCCAAAGAGAGCAAGGCTGAAACAGCTGAACAAACTATAAGAAACTGTGTGGATTAGAACAAACAGGTGACTTCAGATCAGAGAGACCACAGTATCCTGCTTGACACTTTGTCCGGCATACTTAGGATTGGACAGTAAGTTATACACTCACCCACTAAAGATCCGAACAAACACACAGTACAGAGAAGCAGCTATCTAATTTGTTTCAAATGTCCAAAACATCAAGACTGAGCTCTGAGTTAGTAATGCTGCCATCCTGGGAGGGCCACTTATGGGAAGGCCAAGATCAAGTGTCCTTTATCAGTGTACCAAAGCTGTGCAGGTCAGCAGGGCTGACCCCGGGTCACCCCGTTTAGGAACACAGCCTCCCTAAGACACGGGCAAGCAGCCTCCCCACACGAACATTCCCTTACTAGCAGGAACACCATTGCCAGTAGCTGTCCCAGGAAAAACACCACCTACTTTTCTTATTTGATGCCAAAATGTTCAAAAAACCCCACATAACACCCAGAACGGGACGTGGACTCCTGTCGTCACAGTTTCCACAGATACATGCGGGGGGCAGAACAGTGACGACACACGTGGGCGTCTGTCCCTACAAAAGGCAACACCAGGAACGGGTCAGTCAAAGCTGGAGATTACAATCCTACTTGGCGTGGCTGCCTGACCAACACAGGGTGGGAAATGTTTTCAAAACTTGAGTAAAAATAAGAAGGGTGTGTGCAGGTCCACTGGATGCCCTTCTAGTCGCTGGCACAGGACGGGGGACGTAGGCCATCACTCCCAGCGCACGGAGAGCCACGACCCCCGGAAACTCCACCGCCAAACCTGAGGCGCAGGAGAAAGCACAGCAAATGTCTGGGCACCAGTATTCTGACTCAGGAAGGCCCACTCTGGGCCCACATGCCAATGGCCACTGTCCAGCTGGACTGTGATTGGCAGTGCCACCTCAAGGCCCAAGACTTGCTGTGTCATCCGGGTCGGAAAACCCTTTCTGGTTCTTTCCTATGCGTCCAATCAAAAGAGAAAACAGAAGTGGAGACAGAAATACAGAGAGAGAGAGAGATGCCTGTGCGTCCGTGCGCAAGGCATGAGAGAGGACAGGTAGCTGCCTCATGGACCCCGGTCCTCGAAATTCCCCAGACTGTGTTTCTGGAACGTTCCAAACCAAGAGTAAACTTGGGATGAGAATGAATCTCCTTTGATGGCTGTCAATTCTTCAGGGTCCCCCGACTCCAAGCCCAGGACCTCCAGGACCCCTGGGCAGGGTTTGAAGAGCAAACCAAGCAGAGCCTCTCCCACCCGCTCAGATGGAGGGCGTGTGAACACACGGGCGGGAGCGAGCGCCCCCTATATCGAAACCGCCCTGTCTGGTGGATTAGTGGAACCTGGCCCCGGAAGTGCAAGGCAACTCGCAAATCAGGCTTCCAGCACCTAAGAAGTTATTTTTATTTAAAGTAATATTTTAATGTATTCTTTTACAATTTGTGATTTTAAAACTAACTTTCAGTATATGGCACACACAAGTAGTAATATAAAATTTAATGGAACATTTTTAAGTGGGAAACTGTGATTCGGAAAAAGAACCACAGGGCAAGGGCTCTGGCCCGAGTGAGTTCACAGCCGGGGTGCCACAGACGTGAGGCGGCTCGCTCCATAATCCTTATTGTTTTTGACAAATGAGGAAACTGAAGCTCAGAAAGATTAAGTCCTTTAACTGGGCTCATCTTGCTAGAAGCTAGTTCACCTCTAGTTCACCCCTCCTCCTTAGCCACACACACACACACACACACACACACACACACACACACACACACACACACACACACACACTAGCCTGCCTTCGTGAGCACTGATTTCTACTATATCTCAGTCCAAAAAGCAATTGAGAGAGCTTAAATGTCCACTGTAACACAGAATAAATACAAAACGATAAGGAAACTGGCAAAGAGAAAATAAAGAAAAGACGATTACTCAGGTTTAAGCTTAGCCCACAGGAATTCAAACCATGAGTTGAGATGCAAAATGACAGCCACAAGTTTGGTCCTGAGAAGACCTCTTTGGTGTAAGAACTTGATATTTCATCATTAGGAAAACCCTTTTTCACCCCAATAAAAGAAGGCAAACTAACAGAGTGAACATTTCCTTATCTTCTTAATATGAAAAGAATCAATCAATAAAACACAGCGAGTGTGTAAGTGAAGCAGTGAAGGTCACAGACGACCACCCCAAGCTCACTTTGAGAGCCCGGGAGCCGCAATAATGATCTGAACAACAATGCAACCCTGACTTGTTAAAAGTGAAGTCAGTCAGACAGAGAAAGACAAACATCATATGATATCACTTATATGTGGAATCTAAAAAAACATGATACAAGTGGACTTATTTACAAAACAGAAATAGAGTCACAGACAAAGAAAACAAACTTATGGTTACCAAAGGGGATGGGGGAGAGATAAATCAGGAGTTTGGGATAACACATATACGCTACTATATATAAAACAGAGAAACAACAAGGACCTACTGTATAGCACAGGGAACTATATTCAATATCTTATAATAACCTATAATGGAAAAGACTCTGAAAAAGAACAGATACATATACATATACATGTATGTATGCATATGTGTATGTGTGTGTGTATATATATATAAAACTGAATCACTTTGCTGTACACCAGAAACTAACACAACATTGTAAATTAACTATACTTCAATTTTTAAAAAATGGTTAAAAAAAGTGAACCTCTTGGGATGTTTGTTTGTTTTTAATGCTTTTCACCGTTTGCCAAAAAAGGAGCAATAAAAGAGGAAGACAAGATAAATGGTGACTGAAAGTGTTACAGGAGGGAGTAAAGCCACCCCCTCCAACACCCGCAGTTTCCAAACTCCCGTGGCTGCGCTGGAAGGCGGGGGCATCACCAACAGGCCCGCCCTCCCCTGAACACCCGTGGGTGGCGGCAACAGCCCCACAGCTGTCTCTAATTAAACAAGGGAAACAAAGCCGTCCCTTAGCACGGTCGGAACCAACTTCTAGCGGAAAACACACGTCCTCCTGAGAATTCCACCTGAGAGTCCCAGGGCCAAATTAACTCTCCCAACATACAGACAACACCCGTGAAAAACAATGCCAGGAAGCAGAGTAAAAGCACACGTGATGAGCAAAGGCGACAGTTTCTCATTAAGCTCTCCAAGAGAGCGACTCAGCTTCTGTGTTTATAACATTTGGCGTTAAACACGAACAATGAAAGAAAACGCCTCGACGCAGCCGCGAAGAGCAGGCACCAGGAGCCTGCCACCGAAGAGGATCCCCATTTCAATCATAAGCTGGCATTTCAATCAGACGAGCAGTGAATGCGAGGTGAAACTCTGCTTACAAATGACAGAGAGATGCCTTTGGTCAGTTCTTAACGTGTCTTTTTATAATGACCCCAACCGTGCAGTCAGCTACATCAGAACTTCAAACCTGCTTTCCCCAAAAGGGATCGGCTATTCTGAACAAGGAGGACAGGAGTTCTTCGGCAAAAGGCGTTTCAAAAGCTTGGTAAAGGCACAAGGTCAGGACACTGCCCCGGGGTCACACTCAGTAGCAACACAACCCTGAGAACCTGCCTCCTTGGCCGACCGTGATCATATCTGTCATCCCATTGCTTCCCCAGAAAAACGTCTTTTCCTTTCATGCACTCATCTTGATTCCCACCTGTATATCATTTGCTTGCTCACTTGTTTATCATTTGCTGACACCAAACTGTAAGCTCCATGAGGGGAGGACCCACTCTGTCCAGATCACCAGTGTCACCCCCGGATGAGGTCACTACCTGGCCAAAAGCAGGTGCTCAATAATGCGTTTCTGCATTGCGGCTCATTCCACGTTTGTTGAATGGATGAGTCAATTAACGTAATTAAATAATCATGCGTGTAATTAACGTCATGGTCAATCATGAACTTCCTAAAGCACACTATCATAACAGTAGCAGCTTGCCAAAATGGGGGGAAGAATTGCACGAGGAGCGTGAAAATTTCTGCAGTTTTTGAAGACCTTTTGAGAAGCAACGGACAACATGATGGCCCTGGGACCTTGGCTTAGGCTAATTTGTATCTCTTTAAAGGGAAGTCAGTCTGGCTCTCCTAACTTGCCACCGTGCTGAATAAAGCCCTGTTGCGAGCTTTACTGTGATATCGATGTGACTGGTCAGGTCAAGGAGGATGGTGCCCTGGCCAGCGCAGGCACCCCCGTCACTGGAGCAGCCGTGATTACGCGAAAGCCACACCCATACACGATACATGCTTGGGCTTCTTTCTACACATCTGGGAGTTCTTCTAACTAGAAGTCAAAGATCATCACTGACATTCTAAAGACAATATCCAACCACAGTTCTTTTGTTAACAGCCATGCTTCTGAATACCACAGGCACGCGGCAAGCATGTCATGAATCGTGGGCTCATGAGCCTTAAGACATCCACCTTCTGCGCCAGGCAAACCCATACACAGCAGAGATTCCACGGGCAACATCAGAGCTAAAACGTTCAGTGATATTATTAAAAGTGAAACATTTTAATGGAAATTATCAATTTCCATGCTGATAAATGAAAGCTAGTATTCGCTCATACTAGTTAATTAAAAAACAGAAAAAGCAACTTTAAGATCATATTTTCCATTTCCACTAGATTATATTTTAAAATCTATTCTAAGGAACTTAGAACCTGAGGCAAAAGTGAAACTTTATTGTCAAGTATCTTTAAATATTTAGATTCATTTATAAGAAAAAGGTTAAATTTAACATATGTACCATTTTTTTTCATAAACTATGAAAATAAACTGGTTTAAGTCCCTTACTAAAGCTTTCTGATACTCTACATGACGTGACAATGCAAGCTGTTGTTCTGAATTTATCCCGAAGGTATTTGGAAGTTAAATTCATAAGGTATGCCAAGAAAATATATATTCATTCCTAAAAAGATGATTTAATAGATGAAGTAAGGTTTCCAAACTACAGTCAATACCCCCAAGATATATCCATTCATGGAACAGGAACTCAGCTGCAAGAGGAATTTTATATAATGTCCCTTCCTCCAGCTTATGAGCCATTTCCTCCATATACAAAGATGGATTTGGATTTTATGCAATTCATGAGCAACCGAGCCCCAGGGCTAGAGACCACAAGGTTGCCTCCTGACTCCTGGTGAAATTCTCCTCGGGGGACCTGGGATGGGCAAGTCAGCAGCGGTTGCAGTCTTGCACACCACCATCCCTAAACCCTGCTGTTTGAACAGATAGCTTTAGTCCTTGCTTTTATATTTTGTTGTTATTTCCCAGGAAAGCTTGAATTTTTTTAAACACTGAGTGCACGCAGTTTTTTTGTTTGTGATCGCCCCGTATTATGTGTACCAGCTACAGGAGAGCTGGAAGAGAAGAGATCAACAGCTCTTTTCAAGAGATTTTATTAACAACAAAAAAGCCCTTAAGCTGGGTTTGATAAAAAATATAGCTATTAAACGGACCGGGTCGATGTTCATTTCAACAGGTCTTGGTGGCGTCTGAGCAAACATAACTGTCCTTTTGTAGTTCAGGAACATATAAAAATATTTCCTTTGAATAATAAATACATTTTCAAGTGACAAGAATTCTCCCTAGGAAAGGTCTCCCAGGATGGAGTTACCCTCATCATTTGAAAGAAGGTGGTACTCCGTCAGCTGGACGGTAAACATCTTGTTTTGAGTAGATGTGCAAGTCAAATGCAAGCCATGACTACTGAGAGCAGGAGAAAGTCTCCTTTTGTCAAAAGTGACTTTTACAAGCTCTGGCTTCTGTGACAGCAGGTAAGAAGGGAGGGTGAAGTCTGGGGGGAATGCCTGAAGCTCACAGCTAGGAGCTCTGGAGGGGCCTGGCGAGTCTTGGGGAGATGTGTCAATACACCAACTCCAGACGCTCAAAACCCCAGAGGTGTGGTTGGATCCACTCAGCAGAGTCTCCACACGGGCCTGTAAAATCATGTGGTGGGCAGTTCTGCCCTTGGGAACATTGTGATTCTACCTTCCTAAGTTTCCTCGTGCTCATGGCTTCCACACTTGGTGGCGTGCAGTTTTCAGAAAGGGTCACGTTGTCACCAGCTCATTGCGGGGCCTTGGGACTCAGTTTCTTCATCTATCAAATGAGGTGGTAAAACGGAAGCAAGGATTCCCTACCTTTTATTTCATCATACAGGTGCCTTCTTTTGCAAGGTTTTAGCTGCTAACAAAATACATAGCACAGTTTACTAGGTCAGAGTGAGTGCAACTTTGTCATAGAAATAAGCCTCTTCCCCAGTTGTTTGAAATACCGAAAGCAGGTCAGTACCTCCAAAGAACTGGGGAGCTCGGGCTCCTAGGTGATTCTAATAGATTCATGCTATGACTCCTGGGCTGAAATCTGCGACTCTGGATGTCCATTTCGTTCAGTGCTACACAGATCAGCAAAACACACGCCCATAAGTGCCAGCGTGGTTTTCTGGAAGCACACAAGCAGAAAGGGGCAGCAACGTAGCATTTGGCTCCAAACCAGACCTCGAATGTAAACAGTGACACTCTGGCTCAAGGTGGCCTGGTCTATGACAAGTTAGGACACTACGTGTTTTGAGCGTTGTGCTAATGAGGTCAAGGTATGAATTCTCTCCGCCTTTTAGTTCAATTAGGCCCAGCCTATCCTAGGATCGCAAGTTCCCGCACAGCCGGGCCAGGTGCCAGGCTTGACGCCCACCCACCGGGGCACGACTCAGCCAAGCCCATGGGATCCAGCCAGGGCAGCATCCCTGCACGATTCGGGGGGGCAGGGAGGTGCCACTCAGGCTCTTTTCTGCGTGAGTAACCTTTGGAGGCACACAGAAGCCCTGTGTTCAGTTCCACCCATCTCGAGAATGGACCACCGAAGTCAGATGCAGCCTTTACATGGCAAGCAAACAAAGGGTCCCAGAAGTAAGAAAGGCAAAAAGAAATGTTTTAAGCTTGCCCCGAAGATCTAAAGCACAAGCTAGAATAACACAGCAGTCAGACTGACTCCTTACCCAAATACCAGAAATCATAAACCAATAGCTGGACCAATTGCAGACCATCTATAAGAGATCAGGCGTTGGAAAGGTATCCATCTGCGAAAAGCAACGCTGGAAGCAAGCCAGAAAGGAGGGCAGTGCTTCAAAATTCTAATGGAAAATTATTCCCCACCCAGAATTCTAAGCCAAGCCAAACCAGCAATCAGCTGGAAGGGTGGGATAAAGATATTTTCTGCACGCAAGTTCTCAAAACATGCTAGAGGATGTACTCTCTCGATACCGAAGAGGCCACCAAGAAAGAGTCCAGTAACAGAGGACAGGCAGACGCAAAGCACTCAGAGCAAACACAAGAAAACCTTAAACCTTAAACCATCGTGAATCATCTCAAGGAGAAGACATGGGTGCTGCTGACCCCGTTCTCAGCAGGGGTCCAGTAACAGAGGCTCTCACACGGGAGAGGGGGAACGGGGTGACGACGCAGATGTCCTGCAGGGACAGCAGGCCCAGGGGACAATCAGACTAGATCAGAACAGGGGGAGAAGGACTCCAAGAAGGGTGGCTCCCAGGGAAAGAAAGAGAAAGAGAAACTGAGGTGTGGGTCTGATAGAGTTGACCTTTATCAAAAGAAGTTTTCCAGAAATGTTGGAGAGTTAGAAAGATCGAACAGAAAAAAATGCTAAGAGCCAACAGCAAAATAGAGTCGTACAAGAAAGGGACTGTAAACATGGACGTCCTTCCCCACGAAAGCAACAACCAGTCTCATCCGCCCTCAACCTCCTCAGTCTCAGGAGCTCCTCCTCCTCCTTCAAAGGAAAATCAGCTGCCATTGGCAGGTGACCCCCTAGCCACCTGCCCTCCAGGTGTGCCCACCTTTCCCCTGGTCCTCAGGTGTCAGAGGAGGAGGTATCCTTCTACGCCCAGCCCCCATGGGCTTCCCCAGAGCCCCCTGCTGTCCCTCTTCCCTTCCCCTGTCTCCACCCTTCCCTCTCCATTCCTGCATCCTCACAGATGCCAGCACCTGTCAGAGGACCCATCGGGCATCAGCAGAGCAGGTGGAGAATGGCATGGGGGCGGGCTCAGGACTCTGCAGAAGGAGTGAACACAGTGAGGTAGGAGATTGGCTCCACGTTGAGGGGCTGCAACTGGTCTCCCGCTGATACTTGGAGATAAGATACCAGCAGGAGCACTGGGCCCTGATCACGTGAAAGCACAAGTGAGACGACGGGCCGGAGACCACCCGGAAAACTGCCCCCATACAAGCAACCTAAGCCACCCCTATTGCACGCAACTCACTCCAAGTTTGCCTGTGTGTTCTTCCACATGTACTTTGCTTCTAATAAACACCGTCTCTATTTCACAGTCTTGGTCCCTTTGCTGAATTCCTTCCTCAAAGACAAGGACCAAGGTCCTTCTTCCACAGCTGGAATCAACAGAAACAGCTAACAATAGAACGCTTCTGACATTCAAAATCAGCTATCTTGGTAGGCATGAAAGCCAGGCACTGGGGAGAGAACGGATTTCCTAAACTGTCTGAACTCCCCATTGGCCAAGTCAGGATCTGGCCTGAGGACCAAATCCCAGAGGGGCCCTGGAGGGCAGGGTAGGGAGTTCTGTCCTCCACAGAGACTGAGCCACGATGCTGCAGCAGGAGGAGGTGGTGAGGGGCTGGGAGGAAGGGAGGGTCCCCCTTCTGGTGTGACTGGGAAGGCCAGGCCCTCATGCCGGCCAGGAAGGGGCACTTGCCGATGGAACCCTAGCGGACCCGGCCGCGACCTCACCTGGCTCCCGGGGAACCCCGCTCTCTGGGACTCGCCGCGCCCTGACCCTCCTGCCAAAGATGCTCCTTCATCACCGCCTTGCTGAGGTCGGTTTCCTCACACTCTCCCCAGGCTCTCTTCTCATACAGCCCAGCAGGTGCTCCCTAGGAAACTCCACCACCCCCAACACACACACATCTGTACTTCAACCCAACCCGTCCCCTGCTGCAACCCCAGTGACCCTCAGAATGGTTAACACCAGCCACTCCTCATTTACCCTCGGAGGCTGAGGCACTCCCCCACCCCCTCTCTTCTCCCATCCAAGAAATCACTCAGTCGTCCTGATTTTATCGCCAGAGTCTCCCCACCCCACTGCCCCTCTTCACCACCAAGTGTTCCTGCAAAGGTGTCCTGCCCCACCTCTGGCCCCAGGTTCTCGCTCCCCTCATTCACCCGGTTGGGGGGGGTGGTGGTGATGGAAAGGCGGTAAGCATAGTCTGGCACACTCGCTGCATGAAGTTCTGAGCTAAAACTAATGGTGTCTCCTGCTTGCTCAACCAGCTGCAGCCACACTGGACTCCGTGCTGTTCCGCAAACACCCCCAGCCCACTCACCCCAGGGCCTTTGCACAGCCTGTTCCCTCTGCCTGGAGCATTCTGCTGCAGAAGTAGCTGCTTGGATCCTTCCCTAATGTGCTCTTCGGGCGTCAGCTCACAGTCACTCCTCTGAGAAGCCTGCACTGACTACCCCAGAAAAGTAGCACCTCCTGGTCCCTCCCTGTCCCTTGTCCCTGCTTTAGTTTTCTCCACAGCACCTAGCTTCTCCTAGCATTTTGTGCATTTGTTTATTGTCTTTCTTCCACCATTTCCACCACGAAAATATAAGCTCCATGAGGAGAGGGATCTCATGCTTTCTTGTCCACTGTTACATCTCTAGCACCAAGAACAGTGTCAGCATGTAGTAGATAATAAATATTTGTTGAATTTTTGAATGGAGGTCTTAAAAGAAAGGGACTATGGCTATATGACGGTATATATATGATGGCACTTACATAAAATAGACAGAGACTGCTTATTTGATATAGTCCAAATTCCTTAGCACAATCCAATAGTAAACTCTTCAGAAACTGACCCCAATGTTTCTCTTTCCAAACTCACCTGTGGATATTCCCTCTAGAACATAAAATACCTGTCCCACCCCTCCCCTCCCCTCCCCTTCCCTTCCCCTCTCTCTATATATAAATGAATAGTTATGAGTGCTACTGTGTACCCTGTTCAAGCTTCCATCAGTTAACTGAGTACCTAGCACATAATAGCTACTCAATATGTATTAGTTCTCTTCCACTTTTTACATACTGATTATCCTGTCTTTTCCCCAATCTCCATACCCCCATTTACTGCCTAAGGAAATCCTACTGGCTCATTTTGGCCCATGTATGATAATTTAGTGCTCGCAGCATAACCTGAGAATTACTTGCTTACTAATCTGTGCCTCTTACCAGGGGTCAGAATGTGTCTGCATTCCCAGCAGCTAGTGATAATGATACACCTCATTTATTTGTACTCATTTCGATCAGTCAGGCAGCTTAAAAACATTCATGCACAACAGGATAAGAAGGAAAAACAGCAGCAAAAAGAAGCTGAGGGAAAGTTATTACCCAAATAGGCATAACCATAAAACTGTGCAAGATCACTAAAGATGAGCTTTGTGGTTATTACACTAGAGAAGAAAACCTGATGGGTTTCTAGAATGAGCATTAATCTGGTAAAAACAGCCCCATTTCTTAGGTCCTCAAGCAGCAATTCCTGGTGCTAAAGGACCAAGGCCTAGAGAACAGCCTTACATGGGAACTCGTGAAAGATTTCCTGGGTCTAAGAATAAGCACATGAGGCCACTACTCAAGAAACATTTACTGAATATAAAAAACGTCCACAACTATTTTCAATGACCTGAAGCCTTTCTATTTTGCAAGACCTTCCTTAAACCAGCCCTGCCCTATCCAGGCTAGGGGAATACCCTTTAGTCCAGTCCAGTTCACTAAACCTTTTTGAGCATCTACAGGGTTTCAGATCCCATGCTGGTTCCATGCATACAAGAATAATAATTTCTCTTTCCTGCTCCCCAGAATGTACCCTCAGCCTGAGGCAGGTGAGTCTCCCCAGACTGACAACATCCAGTGCACGTCCCCCATTTATACCTGGGTTTGTCCCACGTGGAAAGCCCTCACTGTTAACCTTACTTTTATAGTTACACCTTCTCTGCTAGGCCTATACATACAATAAATCGCACAGAGATTTCATCAACTATTCCAAACCCCTCTGATATCCACTATTCCTAAACTGTAAAGCCCTAGAAACTGTGGCATACAGTTTAGAAGTGTGGTGCATTGTTTCAATCAATTCACTGAACCAGCCATGTCTCCTAAAGCAGAGAGTAAGCTCTCAGAGCCAAGTGCAGACCTGGGACTTCTGGTATACCCCATGGACCCAACACCATGTGGGTCTGGAGCAGACACTCTTCCACGGCTCCTGATGCCCAGATGGAGCTGAGATAAGGCGAGGGACGTGAACTAGACTCGCTAACAGGCTAAAAAAGATCCCTCTCAATGCAGAACCAACCCTCTCCCAACATAATTATTTTCACCCCATGCTGAAACTATTAAGTGAAATTCTGTAACACTGAAAAATGTAAGCCCTAATTGTTGGTTCCCATATCTGTCTTCTATTATTCCTTAGAGTAATAGAGTTTTTTTTTAAAAAAAAAAAAAAAGAAAGAAACACTGAATTTGTAGAAAAGGACATGGCTTCATCACCCAGGCCCGTGACCCAGGTTAGGACTGTGCTACTGAATATGGGTAGCCACTAACCACATGCAGCTATTTGAACTGAAGTTTAAGTTCAAGGAAATTAAAAATACAGTTCCTGAGTCACACTAGCCACATGTCATAAGCTCAATAACCACAATAGGGTACTTGCTACCATACCAGACAGTACAAATGTAAACTATTTCCATCACTGCAAATATTCTATTGAATAGTACAGGTTAAAGTCATCGTTAATAACTCAATTAACTTCTATGGGCCTGTTTCCTCTTGTGTAAAAAGGGAATAATACCTGCCTCACTGGTTGCTGTTAAGATTTAAATGAGGTGCTAAATGTGAGCATCCTTAATAATTTTACTAGTTGTAGTTTGACGAACTATACCTGCGTAAATAGTTATATACACGGGTATAGTTTGATGGCAGCAGCAATCATTAATAGTAGTGGCTGTCAAAGGAGTTACTATCAAGTAGAATAAAGAAATTCTATCTCAGGCCATGTGAAGAGAAGGATTCTGTCCAGGAAGATGGGGAAAAGTACACACTGGTTACATCATCTCAGAATGCTGCATTTGAGGAGGAATACGTACAAACTGAAGCATGTTCAGAAGAGTCTGGTGAGTGCAAGGAGCCCAGGATTTCTCATCTGGGGGAAAGAAGAAATGGAGAACAGAACAAATCTTGAAACAGACAAAGGACTGTCCTGGGGAGGGAGCCCGGATCTTGGGCAGCTGTAGAGATAACAAAGAGGTGAGCTTAACTCAGTATAGGAAAAATATTTTTTAGTCAGAGTTGTCCAGCAGTGGAAATGCTGCCTTATGGAGAAGAGAGTTCATGATCCCAGAAAGTGCTCAAATGCAGTGATTCTCACACTCGAGTCACCTGGTGAGCTGGAGAAAATTCAGATGCTCCGGCCCCACCCCAGGGATTCTGGCTCATATGTGTGGGGTGGAGCCCACGATTTGCATCTCTACAAGTGCCCAGGTGATGGCCACGATGATGCCAGTAAGAGATCGCTCTTTGAGGGGCACTGCTCTAATGCAAGCTGGCCCAACCCATCAGCGATGGCATAGAGGGGCTCTTGACATCAAGTGGGAGCTGGATCCTGCAACCTTCCAAACCAACTCTAGAGGACAGGCCTCCAAGGACTCTAAGTGGGTCCTGGGCATTCCATACTGCACAGGTGCCCAGCCTGAAATACGGCAAAAGTTAGAGCACCCAAGGTCTCCTGAAGGGCATGCCCTTGTGTCCTCACCTCAGGCTAATCAGTTTCTTGCAGTTGAACTATTTATACAAGTGGAGGGTAATGTCATCATGTAGTGCCAGATGCTCTGAGGAAAGAGGCCCAGCATAGATTTCTCTGCATGCATGGTCTCCAACTGCGGGTTCAAGACTAAATCACATCCGAGCAGCTTTCCGGGCTGCACTGTGTGTCGCATTCAGTTTCAGTATCATGACCAGCAAGGAGACCAAGAAGACAGACATAATCCTCCAGCCCTTGCTACCCAAGGCAACTGCCACGTGGCCATACAAAGCATGGCCAGAGCTTGCCACACTCCTCTCACCAAAACCAGACATTTCACACAAAGATTTGTGCCTGAATTTTTTCAATAGCTTTACTCATAATAGCCAACCGTGAAAACAACCCCAAAGAACATCAACTAGCAAATGGATAAACAAATTGAGGTATATCCCCAAAGTGGCAGACTAGTCAACAGTAACGAGAAACAAACAACTGATATACACAACAGGGATGAATCGCAAAGCTTTATGCTGGGTAAGCAAAGCCAGGCACAAAAACATCATATTACAAGGTATCATTTATATGAAACTTTAACAAAGACAAATCTAATCTATAGGGACAGAAAACAGATCAATCCCCGGGGTGGCTACGGGTGGGAAAGGAAGCCAAAGTAATCTTTAGGAGTGATGGAATGTTCTAGATCTTGATTGCCATTGTGGTTCCATGGGCGTTTACATTTGACTGTTCACTTAGAGTGTGTGCGTTTTATTGACAGTATACCGCAAGCAGCTAATTCTTTAAAAACAAAAGCAAATGGGTGTTTTCTGTTTCACTGGGTTCATTCTATTTGATGGCGTGCTAAAAACTGGTGTCACTGGTTGCCCCTGGAAGGAGTCAGGTAGCCAGTGACAGGCGTCAGAAAGAGCCTTTCAAACTGTTTACCATTTTATACTTTTAAACCTTTGCACTGTGAGGCTGTACTGACCATTCTTTAATAACTAAAATTTAAAATTAAGAAAAAGAATTCACAAACATGTCCCTCATTGGTAAAATGAGAGACCCAACCCTAGGACTATAAGACTGTTGTGCGATCTATTTCAGGTTGTGGAAACCCTGCTTCTTGAGACAGGTGCTTTACGGTCTGTATTTTATCAAACTCCTCTGAGCTCTGAGTGAATACCAATTTTTTTAAGCATTATTTAGTATTTTAGTATTTTTCAAAAAATATAGCAAAGATAAGAATGCACACACACACTCATAGTTTTAAAATAATTATAACTTGAACACCAGGTAACTTCCACCACTGAAGTCAAAAAACAGAACACTGCCTGTACTCCAAAACCTTCCACGTGCCCTCTGTCATCAAACCTTCTCCCTCCTCGCAGGGATAACCACTCTCTTGATTTTGCAGATAAGAATGTCTTCTATCAATATATCCCTGATCAATACTGTTTAGTTTTGCATAGTTTTCAAAAAACCGAATCATTCTGTATATATTGTGTGCTTTTTTTTTTTTTTTGCCCAAAATTACGTTTGTAAAATTCATCTGTGTTGTTGCCTATAGCTGTAGTTTATTTTCATTGTTCTATATGTTATTTTATGGTAGGAATAAATGTACCACAACTTACTTGCCCATTAAAATATTCATGGGCACTTTTACAAGGCATTTTTGGGTCCCCATTGCCTATAGAGAAAACAAGTCCAAACACAAAGTGTGACACTCGAGGCAACCACTGCCCCCAGATGTGTCTCCGAAACACACAGCCACTCTCATCTCCCCTACTTTTCTCCACCAACTCATGTGGCATTGCATCAGTTGAATATGTTGGTTGAAATATTAAGTACAATTCCTTAGGACTGGAATGCTGTCGACCATATACTAGATCTACCCAAATCATTCCTGTCCATCCAAATCTGACTCGAGCGTGATCTCCTTATGAAGACCCCACAGTCCCTTCTAGTCAGGATGCCACCTCCCCGCAAAAAACTGCATCAAAACGAATGATCCCGTCTCTGACTCTTTACCACACTCGCTCCATTCAGCCTTGAGTTATACCCATTTGTTATGGCCAAGTCTCAGCTTTTGTGCTTTCAGTGCACAGCACTAAAATCTTGCAGATAATGGGCAGGTAATAAATGTTAGAGCTTCTGAACCCAGGCTCAAAATCCTGAACGCTAGTGCTGGTACCAGGTACTAAACAATCAAAAATATGCATTTAAAAAGTTCATTTCCCCAAAAATAACATCAAGAAAAGTGACAAGATTTGGGTTTCTTATGCTTCTAACATTGATCTTTTTGGGTATTTTTTAATAAAAAATACAAAGCTTTATATTATGCAGTATACTTAATTACCATTTTGCTAACTGCATGATCTATTCATTAGATATACTACTTCCATTTATGAAACCATTGTCTTATGTTCTGTCATTTAGGTTGTATTCAATTTGCACTACTGAAAATAAAACAATTAGTAAATGTTAAAAAAATCCAGAGCTTTAGAGTCCTTGGGACACAGTGTTAGAGTGTCACATAATTTGAGATCGCTTGATAAGAAATACACTATTTAGAGAAAACAAAGTCCTTGAAAAATATTTTAACCTCAAAAGCAACAATGAGGAAAAAAACAACATTTTAATAAAATTAATAAATGGGTCAGAAATTCCAGTTAACAAGTATTTCAAATTTAAGAGGCAGGACTGTCATGTTTCTGTCCAGGAAAATATACAAATGGAATGTAAATTCTCCAAACAGGAGAAGAAATAAAACAGATAAATAGGAAGCTATAATTAGACTGAATGCCTGGCCATTGTTTGCCTCGCCATTAGACTTATTAAAAAATATATGGATGGAAAACATCACTCCCGAATAATACCGAATATGCCTTTCAATTATTTTATGCGAAAATCATTCTTTTCAATAGATGTTATTAAGAATACATCACAGAAAAAATGTTTGCCACTCATGTTACAGAAATTAGGCTAAAGTTCTTAATATAAAAAGAGCTCCTGGGACTTTCCTGGTGGCGCAGTGGTTAAGAATCCACCTGCCAATGCAGGGGACACGGGTTCGAGCCCTGGTCCGGGAAGATCCCACATGCCACGGAGCAACTAATCCCGTGGCCACAGCTACTGAAGCCCACGCACCTAGAGCCCGTGTTCTGCAACAAGAGAAGCCACCGCAATGAGAATCCCGCGCACCACAACGAAGAGTAGCCCCCGTTCGCCACAACTAAAGAAAGCCCGCACGCAGTAACAAAGACCCAACGAAGCCATAAATAAATAAATAAATTTATTTAAAAAAAAAAAAAAAGAGCTCCTACAAATCAACAGGAAAAAGCCCAATGGCTCAATTAAAAATATGGACAAAAGTTATTTGTAAACAGATAACGCAAAGAAAAGATAATTATAATGGCTCTTGAATGTGAGAAAAAAATGCTCAGTCTCAGAGAAATGCAAATTAAAACCATACTGCGATAGCCTTTTTCACCTATCAGATCTGCAAATCAAAAAGTTTAATAAAATGCTGTTGGCAAGGGTATATAAAGAAACAGGCAGTCACACGCACTGCTGGTTTGAGTATAAATTGGTAGAACTCCAGGGAAGTGCAATAATACAGTGATAGCCATCAAAACTACAAGTGCACATCCCCTCTGACGCAACAATTCCACTTCTGGCAATTCATCCTACAGCAATACTTGCTTATATGCAAAATAATGCATGTTTAGGCCATTAGCTATAATGCTGTCACAGCAAAAGTTGGTAACAATCTTAGTCCATCAGTAGGAGACAGGTTAATCCGTGACATCCATATAGTGGAATTCTGTGCAGCTGGAAAAGAACAAGGAAGTGATCGCCAAAGTACACTAAGAAGAAAAATAGTCCAGATAGTATTCCACAATTTGCGTAGAATATTTTGTATTTGCTGAAATATGCACTGTCTGGAAAGATACACAGGAAACTCGTAACGTTGATTGCTTCTGGTAGGAAAGTGGGTAGCCAGAGACAGGCATGGGAAAAAGATTTACAGAGTGTTTAACCTTTTGTACCTTTAAACTTTTGAACTCTGAGGCTATTGGCTATTTTTTTTAATAAATAAAATTTAAAATTAAGAAAGAGGATTTTACCTCATTGGTAAAATGAGGGAGACCCAGCCCTAAGACTATGGGACTGTTGCCCAATCTAGCATCAGACACTATATTGTCCTTCTTTTGAGTGCCCACTGTAACTTCATAACAGGTTGCAGAACTACGGAATATACTCTAGAAACACTGACAGCTAAGAGACCCAAAGTGCGGTTAATTCACGTTCGGGAGTCTAATAAGAAAGAGCTCGGGCTTCCCTGGTGGCGCAGTGCTTAAGAATCCACCCGTCAATGCAGGGGACACGGGCTCGAGCCCTGGTCTGGGAAGATCCCACATGCCGCAGAGCAACTAAGCCCATGCACCACAACTACTGAGCCTGCGCTCTAGAGCCCATGAGCCACAACTACTGAGCCCACGCACCACAACTACTGAAACCCACGCGCCTAGAGCCCGTGCTCCACAACAAGAGAAGCCACCGCAATGAGAAGCCCGTGCACCACATCGAAGAGTAGCCCCCGCTCGCCGCAACTAGAGAAAGGCCGCGTGCAGCAACGAAGACCCAACACAGCCAAAAAAATAAATAATAAAAAAGAAAGAAAGAAAGGAAGAAACAGCTCATTTCAGGAGAAAAACCAGGACTAGCACAGATCTGCAGAAAAACCTTCAGGTTAAAGGAGCTAACCTAGTAAGTGGCAAGCTGTGTATGTTTCGGTCATTTATTTCCTCACTTTAAGCTTAAGAAATCTATGTCCTGTAACAAGTATCCTCTGCTGAAGCTCTGCTTATTCTGCACTGTGTGGGTCATGCTTGTTATGAGGACACAGGTGCAGACAAAGAAGGTTTTTCTCCACCCTCCATCAGACTGGTAACAGATGACAGGGCACGTCCTTCAATGAAGGAGCCACACACTTCCCTGTCTTTAGGGGTGAAGGGTGCTTTTTGAAGAGACAAACCTGTTGATCAGGGGCTTTTCACAGAACATTCCTGTGTATTCTCTCTGTTCTTCAGCTAAAAATACCACTGTTTTCCACACTGCACACCTGCGGGGCACGGTGATGTACCTAATCCACCTGTTTGCCGCCTGTTTTCTCATCAAGGAGTAAAGACGGTAAACCCAACCCTCCAGGGAACGGAAAAACAAATCATTCAGTGCCCATCTCAGGTGGCTGATGGAGACAGGCTCAGTCTTGCGCGTGTAGCTAAGCTGGTCCAGATAGGCCCGCTCTGGGTGCAAGAACGAATGCACGTTCAAGTGTTTGTGGTCTGGCAGGCTTTGGGCGAGCAGGTCAAGACCTGCGAGTTTCGGAAAGCGAAGGCCAAGCGCACTCCGGGCACACCTGTCGGTCCAGGTGCGTGGGGGTGAGCCCACCACCTCTCCCGCGAGGCTGCATACACACACGGAGGATGACAACTGTTTACAGGGAGTGTGTGTCTACCTGTTTGAGAAAGGTGGCCGAGAAAGTGGGCCAGGGCTGACACCTTCCTCCGCGGGGTCCGGCGTGCACCTCCCCGCCCCGGCCCTGGGCGCGCCCTCCGCCCGCCCCCGAGCGCCCCAAGGTCACCTGCCCTCCCCGGCGTCCCCACGCACCCCGAGCTCTCACCAGAACAGCAGGTTGGCCCCGACGAAGGCGAGCAGGCCGCGCAGCGGCCTCTTCCAGCCCAGGAGCTCGTCGGCGCGGCAGCTCAGCCACAGCGCGGGCTCCCCCAGCAGCCAGGTCACCGCGGCGGCCACCCCGCCGGCGGCCTCCTCCCCCTGCCGGCCCGCGCCCGCCGCCGCCCCTTCCTCCTGCGCGCCCCCCTCCTGCTCCTCGCGGGGAGCCCGGGGCGGCGGCGGCGGCGGCGCCTGCTCGGCGGCTGCGGGAGCCGGGCATCCCTGCTCGGCGGGCTCCGGGGGCGCCGGGCTCGCCATCTTCCGCGGCGCTGGCGGGCGGGGACGGGCACGGGCACGCGCGCGGGCGCGCCTAGGTGTCGCGCCGAGAGGGCGGCGGGTCCCGGCGTGGGGCGCGCACCGCGGGGCGCCGGCGGCTGGGTGCCTTGTGACGTCAGCCCCGGCCGCGGCGGGGCGCCTCCCGGGGGAAGTGGGTGCGGCCCAGTTCGCGCGGGGCGGGGCGGGGCGGGGCGGCGCGGGGCCGGGCGGCCTCCCCCAGCCGCCCCGGCGTGCGAGCGGGGCGGCGTCCCGGGGGTAGCGGGGGCCCCGCCCGGGACCGAGGGAGCGTGACCGCCTTTTCCCTTCCAGCTGCGGGGGACGGCGCAGTAGAGGACCGCCGCCCGGCCACTTATATAAAAGGGAGTCAGGGCCACGGGCGGAATCAACTGGAATCCTCACTTTCTCAAGCCAGGGCCACCGATCGCCCAGCCCGCACAGCCTTACCGGGCGTGAAGGGCGCCCCTCCCCCGGCAGCGCATTTCCGCCGCCAGCGACCCGACGCCCCCCGCCCCCCTCGCAGGCCCAGTGCCCTTGCAGGGACAGATTGCACACCCATAGCACAGGTCTTTAGTACTCTGCGAATAACGTGATGATATAAAGGTTGGATTGAGAAAGGAAGGAAAAAAAAAAACCATTTTGGGTCAGTTCACGAGCGTCTGGCCCTCTGGCTTCACAAGTCAGGAAAGCCAGACCGCAGTGCTGGGGAAGGGGTCTGGGGGCTTCCTCTCCGACCTGCGGGCAGCGTCATCGGGCTCAAGAACGCACGCTGCTGGTCCGTGGGAGGCACAGGTGAGCGGGGAGCTGAGAAGCAGGACCCCTTGCGTGTGTCACACAGGTTTGGGCAGCCTTGACTGCGGTCATTCAGAGTCACTCTGGTCACAACAGGTATCAGGACGGGTAATGCGCTGTGAGGGCGTGACAGGGAGTCCTGAGACCTTCCTTCCGGGGCCTCACTGGCTCTGGTGCTTCCGGGTGAGTGGGGGCGGGGGGGGGGGGGAGGGAAGAAAGGTAAATGTTTATGCTCCCTTTTCACTATTTGCATTTTTTAAAGGTTCTGTTCTTTAATCCCCGTTGCCACTTTTCTCTAGAATAAAATGTCCCTTCCCCATCCAGAGCGTTCTACCTGTGATGAATCAGAGCATCTTACATCCTCTTGGAGTTCACTACTGGCAACCAGCCTTCTTTCATAGGATGGATGGGGCTCATTCCCAGAGCAATTAAAGCCTGTTGTTTCCAGGGAGCCTCTGGAGAATGTTCTATAGTGTTCCTCTGGGGGTCATGATGTATGTTTATACCTCTGTGTACACATATGTAGCAATTCACTGATCAGTACATTGCAGATGTGTGCACTTTCCTGTATGTAGGTTATACCTCAAGAGGGTGTATTCCTAGTTCACTCAGAGGTTTATTGAGCACCTACTATGTGCCCAACATATTGCTCAGCTCTGTGGATAGGGCTTCCACACATAGGAAGTTCACAGTCCTAGGACAGGCCGGTGACAATCGTGATAACTGCTGTGACAGAAATAATCACTCAGGGCTAAGAGTCCTTACTTAAATCGTGCGTCCAAAATTAGAGACAGGGAGGAGGAGGCAGGTTTCAAGGGGCGTTTTGGAATAGACGGCATCTGCCCTGAACTGTAAGGAAGTAAAGTGGAGGTTGGGAAGGGGAGGCAGTCATTTCTGTCCGGAAATCAACACGAGTGAGGTTACGGACTTGCAGGTGGAGGTCACGGTTCCTTATGTATATTTGCAGGAGATCACCAAGGCCTCGACTGATCCACTAGTAGAGGGAAGTTTGGTTTTTGACCTGCCGGCAACGCAGAGTCTCACGTTTCTGACTTGTCTTTGAAAAGAATCGCGACAACCCGGTAGAGAGTGGCCAGGGAGGCATGAAACAGCAATGTGGAAACAATCCCGGTATTTTTTTTCCACAAAAGAAAGACCATCTTTCCCCGGGTGTTGTCCCCTCTCTTGGTCCTAGTGCAGGAACTTTTGAAAGATAAAGGATGCTTTATTGTGTCACCTGGCCTTTGCTTAGCACTGGATACAGCCCAGGGGTTGCGATATTTGGAGATTCGTCTCTAGACTCCACAGCTGGAGGGAAGAATTGCAGGGCAGAGGAGGTGAGGAACCCGATATCCCCATTGTCCAAAACAGCATGATATGCTTTCAGAAACACGTCTGCAAGATTCTACACGTTCCTCCTTCTCCCCAGAATTCTAATTATTGTTGTCAGGATAGGTTGAGATAGTAAAAGCTGTTGACAACCAAGACGCATAAAAGCTCAACTTCAGTTGCTACATGTGGTTTGCAGCACTTCTCTCCATTTAATGATAAAGCTCCCTACTCACAGCTCTGTGAAATCTTTTCCTTCTCTCTTAAAGTAAAATGCTACCCAACACTGTTTTGCACAAAAAAACTGGACTGATTGCTCTAATCTGTCTTTTTCACCTCTGACCTCTAATCTACCAGCAGATAATGTCACAGGAGTAGACACTGGCCTAGACACATAAATGGGTGCTACTGTGTGTTTTTTCTTTGTCTAATTATCTTTGTGATGTGTGAATAATGTAATCAGTGCTAAGACTACGTAAAAATAATGCTAATGATGCTTAAAATAAACGTTGTCCCCTCGTTTCAACAACATGTCACGTTTAAAACCCCTGTGGGTAACCTTACCGTTTAAGAGTCTCTTCTGAATTTTGCATCTCTGTGTCCTGGGGACAGAGTGATTAACACTAATGAGCTAGACGATTTGAAAATATAGATCCGAGGAAAACAAGGAAAATGGGTATGTGTCAGAGGGAAAAAAAAAAAAGGAGAGCGAGAGAGAGAAATAGTTATAGCCACTGAATCTAAGCGACAGTTCAGAAAATAACAGCTCAGGCAAAGAAAACCAAAATGCACACAAGAACTCTTAAAAGAGGCCACTCGCTTTTCTCTTCCAAAAGTAGCTAGAAAGCTTGTAATAGGAGAGAAAAACAATGAATAATTAATTCCCACTCTAGGAGGTCACATAGGCAACACCAAGCTAAGCCCTGAACGAGAGGGAAATGCCCCAATATTGGTTTCTTTTTTTCCCTAAAATGTTTCATATTAGACTCCTACAGGAGGTCCTTAAATGAAGGAGCCGTACCTCCATGTTGTATTGTATTAGTCCTGCAGACAGATTTTTGTGTGCTGATAATTTTGTTAAAGCAATTCTACCCTCCTATTCTTACCATATCCTCTAGTCTGTATTCCTAACTTTCCCTAATTTTTTTGCCACTGAGTCAGGAGAACCTAATAGTTCAATCTAAGCAGAGAGAAATAGGAACATCACGCAACAACAGAGGGATTGGAAAGGAAGAGTGTGCCTGGTTTCCAAGGCCCAGCTCACAAAAGGAATTAGCTATTTCTGTTTTGGGTTGACTGTTGCACTTTTTAGAATTGGAATATCCAACCCAGAATAATCTGTGTTTGATAAGCATTCTGTAAGGGAGGTGCTAACCAGAAATGAACCGCAAGATGGTGGCCAGCCATACCCAGTTGGGATACTCAGTTTTACGTGTTATTCCCTAATAATATACAGAAGAGCTTTATCAAGTCTTCAGGAAGGTTAATTTAAGGGACCTGAGGTCACACTACAAGAATACATCCCGAAAAGGTACTATTTATCTACCCACAGGCATACACGTCAGCACACACACACGTGATCAGCAAGGATGGTTTCAGAACATTGACTTCCAACCCCTTCCCACCTGCCTAGCGGTTACATTCAACTCGGCAGACTGGCCCACCATTCCGGTCCTGTTGGAGGAGGTCACCGAGAGGACGTGA
Source organism: Balaenoptera borealis (assembly GCF_965194805.1). Taxonomy (NCBI): domain Eukaryota; kingdom Metazoa; phylum Chordata; class Mammalia; order Artiodactyla; family Balaenopteridae; genus Balaenoptera; species Balaenoptera borealis. Next base: position 14,852,449 of record NC_138867.1, read on the forward strand.
CCGCTAACTGAGCCTCAAGCTGGACCCAGGCGACTGGAGGCGCCTCACTCCCTCCCCTGTCCTTGGAAGATATGTTCTGCCCGCCGTTCCCACAAGCGGAGCTGTTCCAAGGATGCAGTCGTGAGAGAGCAGTGTGGTGTTGAGACCGTCTGGACGGTCAATGTAACTGAACCCCGTTACGGCCTCTGTATAAACTCTTCGGATTCTGGCGGGCAGGTGCGGAAGTCTACCGTCTCCCCGATGGGGCCGCTGAGGAGTGTGAGCTTTGGGGCCTTAGGTGGGCCTTCAGCAGGAGCGTAAAGTGGCCTGGTTGTGTTTCAGAAAAGTATCTGGGGCAATGGATCCCATGGAGCGTGGCAGAGACACTGGAACAGACTTTCTCCTTGTCCTTCACTAGGATAGGGGAGGGGGGAGGGGCAGGTTTGGGACATCTCCGGAAATGCCAGTTGGGCGGGTGGGCACAGGGGTCTGCAGCTCAGAGCGCAGCAGGGGTCCTGGACAGGATCCAGGTGGAGGGAGTGGCCTGTACAAGAGCTTGCCAGAGGGCAGGCCAGGATGAGTTCAGAGGCCAGACCAGATGGACTGCGGGGGTCAGAGAATGTGATGAGACTTGCGGACAAACAGATCAGACGGAGGGGAGTTCTGAGTATCAGTTGCCAAGTTTAGACACAATTCTGTGAGCAGTGGAGGATTCCTGAAATTGGTGGATTTTCTTTTTTATCGTCGTTTCTTTGTTTTTACCAAGGAAGTGATAGACTCAAAATTCCAGTCTCCTGAGGCCCCAGCTTGATGTCCATCATCAAAGCAAAACTGCGATGTACTCGTCTCTAAATGCAGGTCTCCAAATCAGGCCTTCAGTCTCCAGGGGTATTCTCTAAGCTAAAATTAGACTAGTGGAATGTACTGGAATCGCTACAAGCGTTACATCCCACAGACATCCCTTCAGAGTCTGTATTTGGCTTGTCACCTGTTACTAATTTTAGTTCATTAGAAATCAGGCACAAAACCTGGTGACATTTTAGGCTGGGATGGTGGCCCAGGCCCTGTTGAGATCATGCAGTCAGGCTGTGTCACGTGCATCCTCTTAGACCCGTGCATAAATGGGCACAGCCAGGGCTGTTCATGGGCACGCTTAAGCTTTACAGGACTCAAGTGCCTTCTGAGCCATCAAAGGAATTTGGAGATTATATTTAATGTAGTTCACAGTATATAGTACATTTGCTTGGAGGCCAATTTATTGTAAATTGATGGTTTCTGTCTACCCCATTGCGCTCTGCTGTCCCACCCCTGCCCTAAACCAGGCCCCCCAGAACAGCCTTGGGAGCTTCCTCTGGGTTGCAGGGACAAGGGCCTGGCTGGGACTGAAGGCCTTTCTCCTTTCTCCAGGGAGAAGATGCACATGAACTCAGGGTCCCACAGGCTCAGTGGCCTCAAGCTCCCCAGGTGCTGGGCCGCTGGATTTCCCAAACTCTGCCCACCACTGACATCCAGTGCACCTATAGACCGTTTTTTCTCCCACTGTTGAGGTAGTTCTTGCTCTTGCCCTATAAGGAAGGGAGGTGACAGAGTTGGAGGGAAGAGACTCCTTCTTCGGGAATGTCTGCCCCGGTGGGTCCGTGTTCCTTATGAGTTAAGCCTGTTTCTTAACCCATCCTGTGTGGGGCTGTCTGATTCCTCACAAGCCCTGTTGGGGAGGACAGGGGGAGATCACAAAGACAACCACCACCCTGGCACAAGAAGGAGCTTTTACAACTGCCCTGGAAACCACAGTACCCCACAGTCCCCAGGGCAAGAAATACCTGAGTGAGTTTTGATTCTGGTCACTCCTCCTTTCTCTGTGTGGAGCAACCATATATCGGGTTTGCCCACGACAGTCCTGGCTTATGCCTATTGTCTGGCGTGGTTATTTTTTTTAATAAATTTATTTATTTATTTTGGGCTGCGTTGGGTCTTTGTTGCTGCGTGCGAGCTTTCTCTAGTTGCGATGAGTGGGGGCTACTCTTCGTTGCGGTGCGCAGGCTTCTCCTTGCGGTGGCTTCTCTTGCTGCGGAGCACGGGCTCTAGGTGCGCAGGCTTCAGTAGTTGTGGCTCACGGGCTTCAGTAGTTGTGGCTCACGGGCCTAGTTGCTCCGCGCCATGTGGGATCTTCCCGGAGCAGGGCTCAAACCCGTGTCCCGTGCACTGGCAGGAGGATTCTTAACCACTGCGCCACCAGGGAAGGCCCTGGCGTGGTTATTAATAGCACTTCGTTTTCTTTCTCAAAGGTGTCGGGTTTGGATGATAAATTATATAGGCTCCCCATCCATCTCTCATCCGTCACTAGCCGCTGAGAACGCTTCTTCTCAAAACAGAGCCACCTTCCCTGTCCAAGCTTCGTCACTTGCTGTCTAAATTGCAGTAGCCCCGTGCTTCCTTCTCTTCCGATGCATACCATACACGTATCCTCTAAAACGCAGCTCTCAACATGGGACACCCACCCACATGCTTCCAACGATGTCCCGTCACCTAGAACCGCTAAATCAAAATAATCACAAGCCACCTTCTAAAGTCCTGGGTCATCTCTAAAAGTCGTATTTCTTTTTAGGCAGATTAGCTGCTCGCTAATCTGAATACTTGACTGTAGTCAGATTAACTCTTCACCAGTCAGATTAACTCTTCACCGAGTCCACACTCCAAGCAAGCGCTCACATTCATGCCTTTGCTGACACGGTTAAACTTCTTCCCGTCTTCTCCAGCCCTAGCTTCTCTCTCTGCAGCTCAGCCCGCTCCGTGTCCGGAAATCCTTCCTCAAGTGCAAGGAGCATGGGTTTCACATTCATGAAGATCTGAATTTGATTGTAGATCCTAGTGTCCAGGCACTAACCATTATGTTTTATTGACCCTAAAACACACTCCCCCCACCCCCGCATTTTAACATACCTGGGAATGAAATATGCCTTAAAATCTACAGCACCTTAGCATCAGTAAAATATAGTAGCTCTCTGGCTTTGTGTTCTAACACAGACTCTCCAAGTCTTGGTTTCCTCATCTTTTAAAACAGGAATAATACCTGAGTCTCAAGACTGTTGTGGAAATGACTTCAGATAACTATAGTCGAGACCCGGGGTGGGGATATCTCCGTGGGAATCTGGATACTATGTCCAGCCATTTCGTAATCATCACCCAGTATCTCACGGGAAGATGTACCACGTGCAAACATTGCAGTTGCAACAGAGACCAAAGTTTGTGTACTAATAGAATTTCACAGAATCCTCTGCAGTGTGCTGAATCAGAAAGTAGTCTCACCCACAGGGGTGGCTTAACCACAACATTCCCCTGAGAACTCTGTTCAGAGGAAATAAGGGGGACCTTTCTCCAGGGGTAATTGGTCAAGTGGCTTTTAGTTGGAAAGATGTCATTTGCTTGGAGAAAACTACAAAAGCAGCTTTGTCCTTAATTTATTCCTAAGTAGAAAATCTTCAAAAACTGATTTTATGTAAAAAAAAATCCCCAGGTAGGTAAGTATTGGGTCCCAGGTGGATGTTTTGATAATGTTCACTTGGATAATGTCCATTGCCCTCCCTTGTGAGAGATCCTCCCCTTTCTGTACACAAGTTTGCCCACTCTGAGAAGCCTGGCAGGCAGCCACTGTGGGATACAACTAGCTGACTGGCAAGGGAATCTTTCCTTCTGTGTCCTTGGGCTGCAACCTCAGGTGAGAAGCCCATCCTTTGCAGAAGAGCCCCAAGTACAGATCATCAAGGGTTGTGGTGTAGGATTTAATTGGAGCCATCATTAACTATGAGATCATGATCTGATATTCTAGCTCTGCCCACAGGAAGAGCCTGAATCAATAATACCCCATGGCAATAGGCTCACTTAGGGACCAGGTGTTGGTTTCTAACTATTTTCTACCAAAAAGAACCAAGGCTCCTTAGAGAATTGGCTGATAGTAGGTCTGAGTCAGGAACGTGTTGCATGCTGGAAAGCAAAGACATGTTCAAAGACAATTTAATAGTTCATATCAAAAGGACACAGAAGCCAGCTTGAAAGGGATTCCACTGACCAAATCTGGGAAACTTTAAGGATCAAAAAGAATAGGGACTTCCCTGGTGGCGCAATGGTTAAGAATCCGCCTGCCAACACAGGGGACACAGGTTCGAGCCCTGCTCCAGGAAGATCCCACATGCCACGGAGCAACTAAGCCCATGCACCACAACTACTGAGCCTGCGCTCTAGAGCCCGCGAGCCGCAACTACTGAGCCTGTGCTCTAGAGCCTGGGAGCCACAACTGCTGAGCCCGTGTGCCACAACTACTGAAGCCCGTGAGCCTAGATCCCATGCTTCTCAACAAGAGAAGCCACCGCAATGAGAAGCCCACACACTGCAACGAAGAGTAGCCCCCGCTAGCCACAAGTAGAGAAAGCCCACGCACAGCGACGAAGACCCAACGCAGCCAAAAATAAAATAAATAAATTTAACAACAAAAAAAACAGAGGAAGAGCTTGAGGAGAATAAAGAAATATAACCACCAAGTCAATGTGTGAAAATTGATTGGATTCTGGGTCCAAAAAAATAGGTATCAAGGACATTTGGAGGGAAAATTAGGGTATTTGAGTCCAGACTGCATAGTAGGTGATCTTGTTGAATTAATACTGCTTTTCTTAGGTATGGTAATGGTGTTGTGGTGGTGTGAGAGAATGTCCTCCTTCTGAGTGATGCAATATGCATCATTTAGGGGTGAAATGCCAGAAGAGCAGCCATCTGCTTTCAGCAAAAAGGAAGTGTGTATATATATATATAGAAAGAGATATAAATACAGAGATAGAGGAAATGGGTGCAGCAAGATGTTGGTGAATCTATGTGAGGGGTATCTGGGTGTTCGTTGGTCTGTTCTTTCAACTTTCCTTTGGGTTTGGACATTTTCAAACAGATTTTTTTGGAAGACTGTATGAGAGAATAGGAAATAGAGAACGTTTATATTTATATATTTATATATATATATATATATATTTTTTTTTTTTTTTAAACATGGATCTCTTCTAGTTCCTTTTGCCCAAGACTGTGACCTTTGATAATTTCTCCATTCCAAGAACTCTTGCTTGACTTAAAATCTCTGTGACAACAGAGCATGGGAATCATAGCAACAGGAAGTGAAATAGTTCTGTTTTCTCCAGAGAACTGTAGCTTATCTATGTAATTCAGTCTTCTTATACTGAACATCAACTGTATACAAGATCCTATGAGAGGTACCGTGAGTGATACGAAGATAAACAACAACGTGGTTTCTGCCTTCAAAGGGCTTAAAATCTAACACATAAACAGGGACTCAACATGTTTTGAGTGGTTATTATGAGCTAAACAAAGACTAGGACTAGGGATCTAATTATGAATAAGACACAGTCCCTGCCATCAAAGAGCCCCTTGTCTTTTGAGAAATACAGACACATACATTAATGCCAATATAATAAAACAAGATTTATGAAAAGATCTTTATCATTGTCTGAAAATTATGCCCAAGCATCCAGGGACAGCTTCAGAACAAAGAGTAGCTCTGAGCTAGGGTGTGAAGAGGAGGTCAGAATGTTTTCAAAACAGATTGGTAGGCATTCCAAGAAAATGGAACAAAATGTACAAAAGCACGAAGGTGTGAAGAGATCATGACATGTTTGGGGATCCACAGGTAGTTAAATATAGCTAGAATTTGGGGTATTTATTGAGGGGTAAGAGAGATGGAGCTGGGAGTCAAGCTAGTTGATCAAGAGATTTCATGTTACACTGAGGAGCTTGAGTTGCATCCTGTAGGTGATGGGGAAGCTTTGGTGGTAAGTGACGTGATCTGATTCTTATCTTAGAAGGATAACCCTGGTGGTGAAGTGGCAGGTGAATTGGGAGAAGGTGAGGGAGAGAGACTGGTTAATGGACTTTTGTAATAGCCCAGGCTATTAGAGATGCTAAGAGCCTAAACCGAGACAGGGGAGGTGGAGACAGAGAAAGGGTAGGTGCAGGAGACATGTAATACACAGCATTAATCGGCTCTGGTGACTGAATGAATGTTGGGAAGTGAGGGAGAGGAGGTGGTCCAAGATAACCCCTGTATTAGGGTTCTCCAGTGAAACAGAACCAACAGAATGTCTGTGTGTGTGTGTGTGTGTGTGTGTGTGTGTGTATGGGGACAAGGGGGAGGGGGATTTAAGGAATTGGCTCATGCAATTGTGGACACAGGGAAGTCTGAAGCCTGCAGGGTAGTCTGGGAGGCTGGGAATTCCCACAGGAGTTGATGTTCAGTCTTGAATCTGCAGGCAGTCTGGAGACAGAATTCTGTCCTCCTTAGGGGATTTCAGGCTTTTCTCTTAAGGCCTTCAACTGATTGGATGAGGCCCACCCACATTATGGAGGGCAATCTGCTTTACTCAAAGTCTACTGATTTAAATGTGAATCACGCCTAAAAAAATAACTTCACAGCACCATCTAGAGGTATTTGATAAAACAACTGGGCACCAAAGCCTGGCCAAGTTGACACATAAAATTAACCATCATCCCAGCCCCTTAAAAGACTGGTTATATTTTTGTGCCATTACTAAATTACAGAATAGAGGAGAATGGCTGGAGACAAATTTGAGGAGAAAAATAACATCAGTTTGGAAAATGTTGAATTTCAGTTGGTCATGTTGTGTGGTCAGTTGGAACAGATGCACAGGGACAGATCTTTCCAATGGGCCAAATTTAGAGATCTTACTGGAAGCCATAGGACCAGATGAGGCTAGACCACGAGAGACTGTTCATTCATTCAACAACAGATGTCTCCTGGGTGCCTCTATGGGCCAGACAGACAGGGGGACCATAGTGTACCCAAGATAAAATTCCTATCCTCACAGAGCTTAAATTTTAGAAGGGTTGGCAGGCAATGAGCAAATCTTCACATAGATATATAATTTCAAATAGTGATAGGTATAATTTACTGCTGCCTAACAAACCATCCCGAAACTGGGTGGCCTCAGACAGCTTTTATTTGCTCATGATTCCATGGGTTGGCACCTGGGGAGAGACCAGCTGGAGCGGCACGTCTGAGATCCATGCCATGGTGTTGGGTTCACTTATGCTTTTGCCATCAGTTGACAGATGCTGCACGGCATTTGGCTGGGGCGGTCAGCTGATGTGTCTCAGTTGTCCCCCTGTGGCCTCTCCAGCAGGCTAGTTCAGGCTCCTCACTTGGCAGTTGGGGTTCTATGAGGGCAATCTCCTATTGTTCAAGCACTTATCAGGCCTCTGCTTGGGTCACCCTTTCTAACGTCCCAATGGCCAAGGCAAATCATATGGCTAAGCCCCGAATCGTCATGGGAGGGGACAACATGAGAGCATGGAATTCATTAGGAAGTGACCATTAGCCTAACAATCTAACCTGTGCTAAGTGCAGTGAAGAAAATCAGAACAGGGTAAAAAGAGAGAGAATTAACTCAGAAGAGGGGGCTTTAACGGACAGGGTCGTCAGGGAAGTGACTTTTGAGCGGAGACCTAAATGAAGTAAGACACCTAGTCATGTGAAGTTCTGGAGGCAGGGGCATGCCGGATGGAGGGAACAGCAAGTGCAAAGATCCTGAAGCTAGAACCAGCTTGATGTGCTCAGGAAACAGGGAGAGCAGAGTGCATCTGGGCGATGAACAATTATTAGTTACTGCTACGAGGCCAGGTTTTGCTTCCTCACAGATTTTTGGCCATGTTCTGAATTATTGAGTTTGCCAAATAAGTACCATATGGATAACTTATTATTATAGATAATCTCATTTATTAAGTTTTAATTATATAGTTCTCCTTGAAAAAATTAACCCTTTCCTAAATATCTTGTGTATCTTCAGACATACAGTTGTATATTCTGATTTCAGTTCACTTGAAATTAGTTCGAAAAACAGGATTTCAAGGAAGAATGAATGTTAAATCACACACAACATGCACTGAGGCCAAGCTATTCTGACCTGGCAATGAGACCACATCTGGCACAGCAATTGGGATGATGCTTGGTTGACTTGGTTTCCACAGGGTCCAGACTTGTGCATTAAAAGGCAACATGATGGGGGCCTCACCCTGAATCCTCTAGTTCTTTAGGGATGACATTGATGTCTGCCATTTTCCCCGGGACGCCATGTCAGTGTTGACTTGCTATCCTGGTCATGGAGGGATTCATTTCAGAGAATTCTCCTTGGCCCTCTGCACTCTGGTAGTCTTCCCCTAAGCCAAGGAACCAGTGTGAAGTTGTACAACTACCAAGCATTTGGGGTCTTGGGAAATGACCACCAGCTGGGGCCACAGACACAGTGGACCCACTGTAAGTTGGATCTGGGCCAAGTCTCCATGTCTAGGCCAGACCCAATATTCCTGTACTCTATCAGAGGCCTGTGATGGTGATTAGTGTCTCTAGGTATGAATGTCTACTAAGAGACCTTGCCCAGTAGTCACCAAAATGCTTGGGTAACCTTCAGAGTTCAGTCGCCCAAGAAATCCTTTGGTGAAGGACTAGGAGACCCAGGGCCACATACACCTGTGGTTTGCCTCCTGAGGACACAGTCTTTTCTTCAATCAGTGGAACTGGGTCCAAACACTGGCTCAGGTCTGGAAATTGGGCAAGTGATTATGACTTTTTATTGGGATGGTAGCCTCTTAGCCTTCTTTTTTTAATTAATTAATTAATTAATTAACTTATTTATTTATGGCTGTGTTGGGTCTTCGTTTCTGTGCAAGGGCTTTCTCTAGTTGTGGCAAGCGGGGGCCACTCTTCATCGCGGTGCGCGGGCCTCTCACCATCGCAGCCTCCCTTGTTGCGGAGCACAGGCTCCAGACGCGCAGGCTCAGTAATTGTGGCTCATGGGCCCAGTTGCTCCGCGGCATGTGGGATCTTCCCAGACCAGGGACCGAACCCGTGTCCCCTGCACCAGCAGGCAGATTCTCAACCACTGCGCCACCAGGGAAGCTCTTAGCCTTCTTATCATACATCCTTGACTTCTTTTCGTTGTACAGGTTGAGCAATCTCTCATTGGCTACCCATCTGTCTTGCTCCTGGGGATTCAGTAACTAATCGGATTTTGAGTTAATTCCCTCGAGTGTTCATTTTTGGCTGGGGGAAGAGTTTTCCATATTCGGGGGGAAAGAGTCTTCACGAATAGTTCTTGTCCAGAGGGGCAGCTGTCCACCAAAGCTTCAGTCTCCCCTTATTGAACATACAGTTGTTACTGAAAGGCCTGGAACTACATTTCTCGGCATCCCCTGCATAGAAGTAATGCTACGTGACTAGATCTTGTTAGAGGATTGTAAGCGGAAGTGATAACACTTCTAGGCCGAGTAGGTTAAGAAGAGGTGTACGTCCTTATCCAATCAACGGCTCCTTCTCTGCCATCTGTTTCTGCCTAAGGTGACCTTGGAAGGCAAATGTGGAAGAAGGCAGAGCCTGCGTCAGCCGGGACCCTGGAATAACCACAGGAGCGGAACCTCCCAACATGATGCCCGTGTTGGACTGTTACGTAAGCAAGAAATCAGCTTCAATAGTGTTAGTCCAAATGTAGGAGTTTGTTTGCTACAGTTACCCTAACACATGCTCTCTATAAATTCTATATCAAATCTAATTAAATAAAATTGTTTCTGCCTCAGTAGATTTTTACCAGATTTGAAGGTATGTTTGTCATGGTCTGACTCAGATACAGATTATGGGACAGTATCAGATTCACTCTGAGAGGCCCAGGGATGTTTTACAGAGCTAGGCAGCTATTCTTCACCATAACTGGAAATGAAGTATAATAAAATGCAATATGAATACAATCAGCATGGACACATCTCCTCTGTCCTCAACTTCTTAATATAAGCCGTCATTTTAAATACCGATCCCTGTATTGTGTTTGTGTCACGGACCTCCTCAGGTGCCCTGGCCTTGCCCATCACCCAGGCTCTCAGCATCGAGCTGGCTGAACAGCCACCCTGCAGGCCCACACTTTTCCACCCCTTGGGGCTGACCGGCTGTGTGTCTGAGGCCTTTGGATCCTCCTGACACAGATTTAGAGGAAGTGCTCCCCGTATAGTGCATGTGTGTTAGTTTCCTATTGCTGCTAGAACAGGTTACCACAAACTCAGTAGTTTAAAACAACACACGTTTATTTTCTTACAGTTCTGGAGGGCAGACATCTGGAATGAGGCTCACAGGGCTAAATCAAGGTGTCGGCAGGGCTGCTTCCTTCTGAGGGCTCCAAGGGAGAATCCACTCCATGCCTCTCCCGGTTTCCAGAGGCTGCTGGCATTCCTTGGCTTGTGGCCCCTTGTTTGCATCACTCCGACCTCTTGCTTCCTTCTCATCTGCTACTGCTGAATCTGATCTCCTGCCTCCTCATGACACGTGATTACATTGGACCCACACGGATAACCCAGAAAAATCTCAAAATCCTCAATTTCATCACATCTGCCAAGTCTTTTTTGCTGTACAAGGTAACCGAACAGGTCGTAGGGGTTAGGATGAGGATATCTTTGGGGCCCATTATTCAGCCTGCCACCATGGGGGATGTGGATTCCTACGTGGCTTTTAAAGGCATCAGATTAAAAAAAAAAAAAAGAAAAAGAAAAAGAAAAAGGGACTTCCCTGGTGGTCCAGTGAGTGACACTCCACACTCCCGATGCAGGGGCCCTGGGTTCGATCCCTGGTCAGGGAACTAAATCCCGCAGGCATGCCGCAACTAAGTCCGCATGCTGCAACTGAAAGATCCCGCGTGCTGCAACTAAGACCCAGTGCAAACAAATTAAATAATAAATAAATACATATTAAAAAAAGAAAAAGGCACCAGATGACATGGAAAGGTGAGGGAGCTGACTCCCCACATAGTGAAATTCAACAAATGGGAACCAAAAGGCAGGACCTAGCCAGGAAGAGACATTTTTTTTTCTTTCCTCTCCCTGGAGGGGTGCTCTGGGGCAGGAATTCCCTGGAGAGCCTGTGCAGCGACATCCCGTGTGGCCACAGAGAGGCTCCTGCCGAGCACCTGGCTGGGTCTCTTGGTGGCTCATGGGAAACGGCAGTGGGCCTGGTGATACGGTCCTTTGCATTGCTTCCCATCCTTCTCTGCCTCACTGCCTTATCCTTGCTGCCCTGGGATTGCACTTCCCAAGCATCAGTAGTTCATCTCTGCCTTGGGCTCTGTTCTCTAGGGAATCTCAGCTGGGGTGCCCCCTCCCCCATTGAAAGTCACCATTTATTCCTTCACTTATTCAAGAAATAATTACTGAGCATCTACTGTGTTCAGACACGGATCTAGTTAACAGAGTCACAGTAATAAATACGAAAAGATTTCTGCTCTCATGGAGCTTCCATTCTAACGGGGGAAGACAGACAATAGACAATTAAACAAGAAAATATCATTGAGTGGCCAGTGATGCAATAAAGTCTAGGCATCTTATATTTGGTGGTGAAGAAAGGCTTTTCTAGGGGGTTGACACTTAAGCCGAGGCCTGAAGGACAAAGAGTCATTTGTGCAGAAGCTGGGGAAGGAGAGGTGACCTTAATGGCAGGTATCAATTTGCCATCTCACATGCATGATTCTAAGTAGTGTGCTCTGGGTGAATAGCAGCAGAAATTTACTTTAAAAAAATTCTTGATTCTACCGAGGCAACAGGAGGCCAGATGGTTTAAAAGACAAAATAAACATTTCAGCAGAGGCTTCCTACTAACCAATAAATGGGACTTTCTTTGTCGTCAAAGGATGTATTTTGTTTCATTTTAGAAATTAGATTTTTCTTTACACTAAGCATCATCTAAGAGGAAGGACCATGAAATTAAAAGTGATGAATCTACCTTCCTCACCTGTATAATAAATTGGGTTATAAACCCATTTCCTCCTATCTATCTCCAACATATTTTTGTTCGTAGGATTAGCTGACATTTGGTGCCTCAGGCATCTTTCTCCCTAAGCTTCTCCACGTTGTCTCTCCAGCATGGTGACTGTCGGGCTCCAAAAGCACATGTTCCGAGGGAGAGGCAAACAAAAGCTGTTGTGTCCATTTTCATGACTTGGCTTTGGAAGTTGAACGCTGTCCCTTCTGTCACATCCTATTTGTTAGAAAGAGAGGAGAATCAGACTCCACCTTCTCACGGGGGGGTTATCAGAGAATTTGTGGATGCGTTTAAAGCCACCATGATTGGTCCTCTGGCCCCAATTATCGACATTTCTCCTTCATGCATTTCTGAAATCCAGCTGAACATATGTTGCCAGTTCCACGATTAGGACTCAGTTCCACTAACCAGGAATCATTCTCCATGGGTTCTTGGGTATACCCTCCGAGTCATCCTTCTTTTTCCATAAATGACGTGGATTAGTGACTGTTATGTGCTTCCCATTTCCCTCTTTTTAAAATTAGTGTCCATAGCTGTTATTGTATGCCCGTCCCATTATTGTATGTAAAGAACAGAAGACTTGTCTCTTTAGTGCACAGATCTTCCAGCAAGCAAGAATTTAATCAGTGAGCTATACTTGGGACCACACCCACGGAGCCTCATGCACACCAGAGCTTGATTTAGATGACAAGGTCCTGGGCCTCCAGCCTGAACCTGATGCCTCGGTAGATAAGACTTTGATGAGTCTTGAGAGGGAGGGAGTGGGTTTTCGCATGAAGGGTGATTTAAAGCCAGCGGCTGGGAAACGTATTCTGTAGCTTAGCATCCGTTACTAAACGGTAAAAGGAGAGAATGGACAGATGACTGGGGAATGGTTAGCTGTCTCTGCAGCAGGGAGCTTTGTGGAGGAATTAAAATCTAGGTTGTCACCGATGAAGAAAATATGAGCAGGGAGAAAGGTCATCTCAGGCACGAGAAAAATAGGAGCAGACATTTGGAAAAGGGAGTAATATGGGCATGTGACTGTTTACATTAAGAATGCATGTCTAATTAGAGGAAGCCGGTAGTGGGATGGTGGTAAACTTGGCCACATAGGATGCGTGTGGCCCTACAAAGAAACATAGAGGAAGTATTCGGATTTTAACATAGCTTTGTGATAAGAGCAAGATTTCAGAGTCAGACGAACCCGGGTTTGAATTCTCTGTCCATTGTAGTTTTGTGATTTTTCAGCCAGTGTGGCAGATTACAAAAATAGCCACAATTCTCCAGCCTCTGGTTGAGTGACTCTGCAGAACTTCCATTAAGCCATGGAGGCTGCTTCCCCATCTCTTGGTTCTGGTCTGGCACTGGGTCTTGCTTTAGCCAATAGAATGTGGCAGAATTAACCACGTGCCTGTTTTAAACCTAAGCCTCAAGAGACTCTGCCTGTCCCTACTAGCTTTCTTGAGACCTTGCCAAATGCCATGTGAATCTGCCAATGCCAGCTAAGTGGGGGATGAGAGATCCCACGGAGCAGAGCTCAGCCATCCCATCTGAGGCTCCAGACACAGGAGGAAGCCAAGGTAAGATCAACAAAGGTGATCTTTGTGCAGCTGTCCTGCAGAGTCATGAGTGAGACCAGCAGGGAACTGCCCAGCTGAGCCCAGCTCAAACTGCCCACCTATAGCATCATGCCCTCAATAAAGGATTGTTGTTTCAGCCACTGGATTTTGGAGTGACTTGTTAACACAGTAAAGCTGTTACAGCTAGTTAAATAAATTACTTTCTAAATCCCAATATCCTCAACGTACAATAGGTTTGCCAACACCTACATCATGGTCACTGGGAGGACACAATGAGATGACGGTGGTGGTGTACCAGGCACCGTAATATGTGCTGAGCAAATGGTAACTAATGCCGTTGGTCACATCAGAGAGAGGGTCAAGGGAAAAACACAGTGAAAGGGGAGTGTAAGAAGGAATTACTTAGAAACCCACATTTTGCTCCCTTCTGCCTCATGGAGTTTCTTCATTCGTTGTTCCACGGGCATGAGTTCAGACTACACATCACGAATCTGCATTTTTCGGCTCATTATTCACCTTTGAAAACCCTCCTCCTAGCATTCTTGTTTTCTGGACCTTTCAACACATATGCAATGGTACATACACTCTTGCTCTGATACAAATCGACTTCCTATTTCATATATTTATATATTTTATTTCCAACTGGGCTCTAAGCAACTTAAGACAGTTCTTGGGTTTTCTTTGCAAACCCCACTGAGATAGTGTTTTGCTGTTTTATTCAAACAGCAAGAATTTAGTAAATACTTAGTAAATTAATTAAATTATGTTCTGGTTGGTGTTGATCCTTGGGGTTATCTTATCTCTAATCAAGAGGCCTATTAAATTTCCTCAGTGTCAAGTCACTAAGTAAACTTACAAAGAACAATTCCGCCAAGAGATCAGAGTTATAGGAATTATTCATTTTCTTTCCTGGCATGTCAGGAGAGAATGGTGAGAACTGGCAATTGGTTCCCACCGAGCAAATGTCTGGATGCCTCAGAGGCAGTAGACCCTGTTTATGTCTCAAACTGCTAATCAACTCGATCCTGTTATTACTTGAAAGAGAAAATAAAAGTTCCTGGGAAAACTAAAGATAGGCACCAATTACATCCTCTGAAAACATATTTAATTTTTCCATGTAATTTTCCCTCACTCAAAATGCTTAAGGCTTTCTAAGCGCCTTCATTTTTACTTCCTTCAGAGGTTTTCCTCTGAATGAGATGCTGATTTTTACTGAAAAGTTATTATTGATGTGTCCTTTCCATGGGGCGCAGGACCCAGCTTCTACCAGCTTTGGAGAGCTGACCGTGCATGTCGTTTCAACTCTGCGTTCAGCGATGTCACCTTGGAGCTTGAAGTCAGCCGTGGTGGGAATATTGCCACCATGAGAATCAGCACACATTACAAAGTGGGAAGGTTTTCCCCCGGGGAGCCTGTAAATGAGCTGCTGCCAGAGCTCCGGGTGCCTGGGAATTACAGCTTTGTCATCCTGAGTACAGACACTGGGTCTCAGCAGGAAACGTCAGGGTCACCTTCCCACTGCTGAGCAGCAGATGCTCTAAGTTGGGGGGCTGACGAAAGGGGGGCAAGATGAAAGCAGGGCCGAGATACGTGCTGCTGAGTCAGAGCCAGCTTATGGGCTGAAACATGGGTGAGGTAGAGCGTGCATGAGACAAAGCCAGAGACAAGTGGGGCAGAAAACACAGGGCGTGTAGTAGAGATGCATCTTTTGGTTAGAAGGTTACAGGAGAGTTTTAAGTAGAAGAGGACTATTTTGGATTTGTTTGATAAAGATCCCTCCGGGCGTCTGGTCTGTGGAGAACAGCCTACACAGGTCAGGGAGGGAGGTGAAGGGTACCAAGGGTGGAAGCCTAGAGGCCAGTGAAGATGTCATCTGGGGCTGGGGCAAAGGGGGCCATGGCATGGCTTCTGACCTTTGCCCTGACACCTCCACCCCTGTGCTCACGCTCCCAGGAATCCCTACCCCCTGCCGCAGGGCAAGACCAGCTCGAGGGGCCTCACCTCGTCCCCTTGGGTTCCCCCATCCCCTATCCCAGCCACATCCACCTACCTGCTTTGGGCACCTGGAACACTACTTCCTGAAACTCGCCTGCCCCCTGCTGTGTGACCTTGGGTGGCCATTTAGCATTTTCACCTGCATTTGTCTGATCTCCAGAACTTCTCGCTGAGGCTGGGACTCGTTCACTATGTCTGGCTAAGCTCAGCCCGTGACGCTCCCAGCGGGCACCGCGCTGGCTTTCTTGGGGGGTGTGTGGGGAAGACAGTTTCTGTCCTGGAGAAGCTCTAGTCAAAATCTGGGAACTGATCAAGTAGAAACGAGAGGTGATGCTAATCCAATCTATGATGAGAAGTGCAGGGAGGGAAATCAGGGAGGTCATTCAATATAGTGGACAAGAAACCCAAAGCAACCATCTCCAACCTGCAGACTATATTCCTTGCCTAACGTGTGGAATCAAAATTCTAAATAGAGCCAACGATCGGTTATAAAGGATATGGTATACTTCTATAATCATCTAAAACAGGGGTCCACAAACTCTACAAAGGCCCAGAGAGTAAATACGTTCAGCTTTGCAGGAGGTCCTGTCACAACTGGTCAACTCTGCTGTTGTAGGGCAATCACACCTCTAGACACCACACAAATCAACAGGTAGAGATTTGTTCCGGTAAAACTTTATTTAAAAAGCTGGTTGGCCTTTGGGCTGTAGTTTCCTGACCCCTGACCTAAAAGATCAAAATTATATACTCTGAAAATCGCAATGCCAAATCTCAAATCCAGGTCCAATATTTCCCCGCATGTCAATGATGCTTCTCTGATCAACTGTACAAAACAGGCATAAACGTGCTGGTTAAATTTAGTTTTACGTGTACTTCTTTTGGTCCCTATTAGATAGTAAGCTTTGGTGGGTGAGGATTTTCATGCTCTCTAAAGCACGTACTTTTTTTTTTTTTTTTTTTAAACTGCCTTTGGAAACCAATTTTATTTTATTTTATTTATTTATTTTATTTTTGGCTGCGTTGGGTCTTCGTTTCTGTGCGAGGGCTTTCTCTAGTTGTGGCAAGCGGGGGCCACTCTTCATCGCGGTGCGCGGGCCTCTCACTGTCACGGCCTCTCTTGTCGCGGAGCACAGGCTCCAGACGCGCAGGCTCAGTAATTGTGGGTCACGGGCCCAGCTGCTCCGCGGCATGTGGGATCTTCCCAGACCAGGGCTCGAACCCGTGTCCCCTGCATTGGCAGGCAGATTCTCAACCACTGCACCACCAGGGAGCCCTAAAGCACGTACTTTTATACCCAGTAGACATACACGTATTTCTAGGATATATCAAAGATCCCAATGGATGAGATAGATTAAATACAGAATTTTACTATAAGTGTACATGTGATCTCAACTTAAGGTGCTGAGTAAAAAGTCTTATAAATAAGAGTTTGCTTTCTTACATTTCTGAACTATTTTAAGAGAGAAATCAAGGGGCCTTTATTTTTCCCCTCTCTCCAAAGCTGTCTAGGACACAAAAAGGATTGGGCACCTCTAGAGGTACCATGTGGAATCACATCTAACATATTCTGGGGAAGAAAGCAAGGTGCAAAAGAATTTATGCTTTTATGTATTTTTTTAAAAGGGAAGGGGATGGGAATATTTATGTGAGTGTATGCTTGAAACATTTCTGGAACGATATTCCAGAAAATGGTAAAAATAGCTGTTTCTGGGGAAGGAAAATGGGCAAACCGGGGGGTCATGGCTGGGAGGAAAAGTCACTTTACTCCCACTGTTTGAATTAAAAAAACCTCACCTATGTGTATCCTCTTTCAAAAGAATTAAAAATTAAGACAAATGAAAAAACAACTAGGTTATATAAGTCTGCAGGATGCCATGTTGCCATGTTTCATATCGATGCCTTTCTCTGCAATAAGCCGACTCAAAATTACTCCATGGGCCCCGTTCAAACCTATTAATCTCATACACAAAGGAGTGCGTGTCAATCTGGTGAAAACAGAATAAACTCCGTGGATGGAGGAAAAGTCAGTGTTAGTTTCTCAGTTGTGGTATTTTCTGCAGTTGTGTAAGATGTTACCACTGGCGACACCCAGTGAAGGGTGTACAGGCCTCTCTTCACCTTCATGGCAACTTCCTCTGAATCTATAATTGTTTCTAAATAAAATGTTACAATGAAGCTATTGACCAGGAAAGGCCTTTGTGTAAAGAGACCTGGGTCCTAGCTCTGATGTTGCTGCAGTGCCTTAGCCGAGTCACTTTGCTTTTCTCTGCCTAATTCCTCATCTGTAATTGGGGGTGCCGGGCGGCCTTCTGGGTTGTGAGAAGTTACAGAGGGAATCCTGAGTGGTGGGCAGTGGAAAAGGCACTTCTGCCAGCTGCTCGCGGGACCTGAAATGAAAACAAAGACAACAACAAAATATCCGAGTCTTAGTTCACCTTCCCTGTCGTCACCTCGAGGCCACAGGTGCTGGGGCAGCACCTGGCTTTAGGTCGTCTCCCAATCCCTGTGGAGCGGGAAGAGGGGGCTCCCGGACACAAGGACACACGGACACACAGCGGTTAGAGAGGGACAGAGGGGCTTGGTGCTGCTCACGTGCTGTGTCTGGCCGAGGGGCCTGTGCAGGTGAGACCCACGTCCCCGGCTGGTTCTTTGGGTAAATGGGTCGCTAAACAAGCGCCCCCTGTATTCTGCTCACAGTGATCAGGGCTGCCAGTGGACGTAGGACCATGACTTCGCCATCATGCATCTTGGGGCTCAGCTACAGGAGGCGCTCTGACACCCACAATTCAAGTCCTTAGATTTCTGTGATTTCATCAAACCTGGTCTTTTACCTTCTCAGCTTTCTTTGAGTCATGCTCTGTGTCTAAAAAAGCAGCTGAGATGTCTATATGTGTTTGCTTTTAGACCTGGTGATCAAGTGCATGAAACACACAGCTTCAACCCTTTGAAGCCCGAAGCATTAAAACCAAAACCCAACAAAAACAAAGTCCATATGGTATTTAGAGCTGCCCCATAAAGAAATTACACTGCATGTTAACTAATATCTTTTATTGTCAGACTTTCTTGAGCCAACAAACAATGATTCCGCATGGCTGTCCATAGGGGTAAGGCAAATTTCCTTTTTCTTTGTGGGTAGACTTAGTTGGCCTAAGTCTTTACAACTTCTCTGTATAAAAATAGAAGTCCAAGACCAGATTATTTTTCTTCTGGTCATAAATGCTGATTTATTTACAGGGGCCTTGTTCAGACCACCATTATACACGTGGGATAAAATAGGTGTGTATTTTATTAAAACCTCAGCATTGAACGTCAGGGTCCTTTAAAGATCCACTCATGTGTTATGCTTTCAAGGAAGGTAGCATCTTTCCCCCATATTCCAACATGGTTATGTTGCAATCTACCCAGAGTGATACGAGCTAACCTTCCAAGAAACATTTTTTAACTTAAATCTCATAGAAACTAAAGACTCCAAAATGCCTTCATACAGTTCTAAAAACAGCCCTGGAGCCAGCTGTTTAAGAGTGGTTTATAAATACAGTTATCTGTAGGCTGCATATCTGTTTATAATACAGCAGACGCAGATTGCAGACTTTGCTACACGTGAAACAAAACTGGAGTCAAAATGTGACTCTCGGAATACAGCAAAGACAGGAAACTCCAGGGTTCCGGGTTGTTAATAAA
This sequence comes from Balaenoptera borealis, assembly GCF_965194805.1. Taxonomy (NCBI): domain Eukaryota; kingdom Metazoa; phylum Chordata; class Mammalia; order Artiodactyla; family Balaenopteridae; genus Balaenoptera; species Balaenoptera borealis. The sequence continues at coordinate 14,871,526 of NC_138867.1, forward strand.
ACCACCTTGTAAAGTAACAGCTGATGACTCTCACTCTGAACTATTCAAATATACAGACGTCACGCCATTGCACATCCTCCTTCCCTTTGCTTTCAATGCTCACGGAACAACGATGCAAGTGATGGGTTTATGGACACATGCGTGCACGGGCAGGCGCATGCACTTAAAAGATGAAACACAGAGAAAAAGTTAATACCTGTCCGTGAGGAAGGCTGCCAGCAGCACTCCAACTAGAATAGACCGTCCTCTTGCCCTCCGTCCCCCCTCCCCCCTCCCTCACCTTCCCTCCCGGGGGAAATCAGGCTGGGAGGTTAGTGCAGAATAGATGGATCAACGCCCCCCTCCATCCCCCCTCAAGCTTAGCACGTCTCCCCTAAAAGGGAGGGAAAGCATTTCTCTTCAGTAGCACAGTTAAGGTGGATTAGTGTCGGTTCCACAAGTTAAGGCACTTCTGGCTGCTTTGGTGGCAGCGTGGGTTTCGTTTCCTCTCTCTTTAAGGCATGTGTCATCTAAAAGAAGTAAAGCTTCGGGAACTGGGTCGACAGCTTGAGACGCTGATCACCGGAGTGGACAGGACGGAAGGTCCCCCGAGACACCGCCCTCCGACGAGGGGCTTCTGGAAAGCCTGGGCAGCCTCGCCTTGGGCTGCAGGTGCAGGAGCCGGCTGGGGCCGAGGGGGCGGCACGTGGAGATGCTCAATTCACGGGGACTCACGGCCACCTTCACCTGGAGCTGCCCTGGCTGCTCACGGAGCGCGAGGTGCTGTAGCGCTTCTTCACGATCATGCTGATGTAGGCTTTCATGAGCTTGGCCACGTCCACCACCTGCCGGGGGAGCAGAATCGGCCCACGGTCACAAGTTTCCGAGGGGCCAGGGGACCCAGGTTAACAACCAGACATCCTCTGTCCAGCGCGGGCAGGCGGGGCCCGTCCTCCCAGCAAAAGCCACCAGCCTGCCGTGCGAAGCCACGGCGCAGGCTGTGTAGGGAGCCAAGAGTTAGAGCTAATTTTCCCTATTCCTCGTTGGGTAGAAGGGGGACTCGTGGCCTTTCCACGTATCACGTGTGCCACCTGGTGGTTGCCTGATGTAACCACGATAAAAAGTCCCCCACCCGATGACACTACAGAGTGTGGGTAGGATCAGGGCTGGGATCACTGTCCCCACTGAAAATACGGGTACACGACAGAGCCCACAATCACAGCTTTTAAAGACTGCATCCTATCGTGCTGGTCAAAACCTCGTGATGCAGCTGGAGACACAGAGCTGAGGCCCGAGGAGCTGGCAGAGCCTCGTGCGCCCGTTCTGCTCCCTGCCAGCTCTGAGAGCCCAGCAGTAGCTATTTCATGGTGCGTTCACTGCCACCCCTTCTGGCCCGTCCCTCCTGATGGCTGGCCTGCGTCCCTGTGAAGACATCCTAGCTGGCTCCCATTTCCCTGATCTCTCTTCCCTTCCAATCCCACCCCACACTGTTTGCAAAAGCACTGCTGTTACACATCACACACAATCAAAGAGCCCACGGCAGTTCCGCGCTGTTTACTGGAGTTGTGCAAACCCGGCAGCCTGGCGCCTGGGGCCCTCCAGTCAAAGCCCCACCTCTTTCCGCCCTCCTGCACAGCACCTCCTCTCCATCACTGTACGCCAACAGCCAAACGGGCAGCGTGCGATTCATGCCCATTTCCCACCTTGGCTTGTTAGCAGCTCCCTATGTGGAGACCTCAACAGGCTTCTTGTATTATCGTTATTATTATCACTACATCTTACGCTTTGGAGTGGGATGGCATACATATACAGAGGTGTTTTTTGTGATTTTTTTGTGAGCTAGAATTAGCTCTGTCCGGGACGCTCTGCCGTTCGCTCCCTCCTGCTCCGTGGACACTGCCAGACCCACGTCTCACAGCTGCGATCCACTGCCACCTCGTCTAGTAAGTTTCACGAGGCTTTATTGCCAAGCTATATATATATATATTTTTTGGACCTCTATATCACTTCCCTTTCTCTTCTTTTCCCACAAGGGTACAAGGGAACCAAATTTCTCTGTTGCAAAGGTACACAGAACAAATGTGGGGCTGTCAGATTTTGGCCTGTGAGAAACCTGCAGCTGGGGAGGGAACACCATGCTGTATCTTCCTGCATCTTAAAAGCGAAATATCCAAGTAAAATTACTTGGTCAAAGGCATCAGGAAACGGGGTGTTGTTTACCTATTTTGTCAAGGCCACGGTTGAAAGATTTGCCTCTTACCTCACTGGTTTCAAAGAGCAGCTCCCTCTCATCGACGACGATCTTGTACGTGTTGGCCAGGGGGGCCCCGAAGGAGAGAATGTGCTCGTACTGGAAGACTTCCAGCGGTCTCCCCTCCCCGCGCTTGTAGACAGACACGGCGTCTGCGCTGACGCCCAGCCAGAGGTCCTGGGGAAAGCCGCCTTCCTTGCACTGCGGGGCAAGAGTTGGTGTAAGAGATCATAAACGTTAGAAACAGAACATAGAAACCACAAGAGAGGCTCTGAGTCCAGCACTCTGCAAAGAATGCTGAGTGCATTCAGTGTGTCCTTATGCTGGGGGAACTGAAATACAAGGTATCAGAAATGGGGGCTCTTTGGCTGCCTTGATGGATTTCTGACCGGCTGATCAATCCTGTGCATTTGGGGAATCCTACTTGGTAAATGCAACATCTTGCTTGGACTCTCCACCTCTCAGCATCTTCACCCTCCTGGCCATCTGAATTAGCTACACGGAGGTGGCCGTAGCCGTGGAACTTGGCAATGATTCCCCGGCGAATCAAGCAGCCCGAGCCAGGGCTACTCTCTTCTATCTCTAGTTCTGCCTCCCCAGCCTATTTTGGATGATTATTCTTCAAATACAAAATCTAGGATCACAGAGGGAAATTCTCCCAATCTGTGCCGAGCAGTTTGGGCTCCTCTTGAAAAACACGTCTCATGACAAGGAGCAGCAAGGACCTTTAGTGCGTGTGGTGGTTGACCTCACTGGTTTAACAACAGACCTTCCCGCATGGATCAGTGGAGGAAAATAAGAGCCGGGCTATAGGGGATGACAACCCAGGGCCATGGGAATCAGGAGGGAGACACACTGGTGACACAAAAGAGGAAGTACTTGTACAAAGCATCTGATTTATACTTAAAAACAAATGTAATTGAATCAACCAACCAACCAACCAACCCAAAGATAGCATCCAATGAAAAGTCACGAAAGGATCTTGGAATATATGATCAACATTTAGATTTTTTTACAGAGCCTCATTTAAAAGTCATCAGATAACATGCTGAATGATTATGATCATAAGAAAAACAGACCAAGGGTTGGTTTATCTAGACCAAGGGTTGGCAAACTTATCTGTTAGGGGACAGAGAGTGAATATTTTAGGCTTTGTGGTCTCTGTCACACGTACTCAACTCTGCCATTTTAGTGTAAAAGCAGCCAGAAAAAAATATGTAAAGGAATGAGCCCTGCTGTGTTCCAATAAAACTTTTTTTACAAAAAAGGAGGCAGGCAGGATTTGGCCCACGGGCTGTGGCCCACGGGCTGCAGTTTGCCAAGCCTTGATCTCGATCACTAGTAAGATTTTCTTTCAATAAGTGGTCTACTTAAAAAAAAAAAGGATATGAATCAGTACTGGGTTGATGTGAATTTAGCCAAATTCAAATGGTGAAATAGAAATTCTTCCCTTCAAACAGTCATGGGAAAAAGATAAAAATGTAAAATCCAAGGCTACCCAAAATTTCTCATTCTATGGACACAGTTCTAAAAAAATTTCTTTTTAAACTTTAATGCAGATTTTTACCAGCACTTTTTCGTTGGGGCTATAGCTTGAATAAGAAAGAACCAGAAATTACTTAAGAATAGATGACACCTTAATTTTCCACTCACTTCTAACATTACGAGAGCATTTACTGTAAAGGAGGAAGAAAACTTTGGGTGGGTGGCGAGTGTGAAGGGTAAAATCTAGGGGCTCTAAACAGAGAGGCTGAGAGAGCCAAGTGTTCCACCAGGTCCCCCCTCCCCATGAAACTGACCATGGCGGTCACACAGACCCCGGTGCCACCTGGTCCGAGAAGCAGCGCGCAGCTCTCACCTCCACATCAAAGAGCGTCGAGCCGTACCCGGGCCACTCCTTGATCAGGGCCATGTACTTGGCCATGGCCTGCTCCTGGCTCATCCCCTGAAACTTCCTCCACTTGTCGACGACGCTGGCCCGCGCGGACGAGACCTCCTCCTTGACCCACATGTCCAGCATCTGCTCCGCCTCCGCCTTCTGCCGCACCGCGGCCCCCGTCCGGAAGCTCCGGCGCAGTGTCCCCTCCAGGAAGCTCGTGCGCCGCTTCTCCAGCCGCTCACACGGTGCGAAGCTCTTGGTGGACTGGCTGATGCGGGCCTTGAGTCTCTGCAGCGAGTAGACCTCCTCCAGGGGCGGCACCGCGGCGTGCGGCGCGTAATCGCCCTGCAGGTACTGCAGCCGCAGGGCAGCGAGGACCTGCAGGTTCTCCTCGGGGGCCGGGTAGTGGCCGTGGATGACGGCTTCGTGGGCCTGCAACGAGGCGGTCAGCGGCGCTATGGGCCGGGCACGGCTGTGCGACACCCCGCCCGCCTGGCTTGCTCCCTTGTTCCATCAAAGGCCACCTTCCGTAAAACTGTACCCTAACCCTCCCGTGCTGCCTTAAGGTTCTCCCTCGCATGGATACCACTGAACACGTGTATCTATCTTATTTCTTATTGCTCCCCCCGTACCCTCTCCCCTGCCCCGACTAGAACAGTTCCTGGCCCAGGAGTTCATATAATACGTGTAGAAGTTTCCTTCTGGGGCTTCCCTGGTGGCGCAGTGGTTGAGAATCTGCCCGCCAATGCAGGGGACACGGGTTCGAGCCCTGGTCTGGGAAGATCCCACATGCCGCGGAGCAACTAGGCCCGTGAGCCACAATTGCTGAGCCTGCGCGTCTGGAGCCCGTGCTCCGCAACAAGAGAGGCCGCGATAGTGAGAGGTCCACGCACCGCGATGAAGAGTGGCCCCCACTTGCCGCAACTAGAGAAAGCCCTCGCACAGAAACGAAGACCCAACACAGCCAAAAATAAATAAATAAATAAATAAAAGTGAAATCCTTAAAAAAAAAAGAAGTTTCCTTCTACAAATGAATGAAAGAGCAGCTGACCCTGTCCAAGCTGGGAATTCTACTGCCATGCGTGATTTCCAAGGACTAGCGGTTAATGTACGAGGGGTATGAACGGGTTTCACCCCTGCTCGTCTGCAAAGGAGCCCAAGAGCTCCATGTACCTGTTCAAACATGAATGCAAATTCCACGCTGTCTTCTGGCACGTTGTCTGTGTCCAGGAAGCAGTAAAGTTTGAAGTAGAATTTCCAGGGCTGGTCACCCACTTCTGATGTGGCAGCCAGCCTACAGACGGAAGTCGAGAGAGACTCAGAAAGCAAAATGAGAAATGGGCCATGGGTGACGCACAGGGAGTTCACTGCATATGGTGAATTCTCGGCAAGGATTCAGACATCCTATCTGTGCTCAGATAGCAGAGAGGGTGGAGATGGGGATGGCGGGAAAGAAAATAGAGCCAGACAGAGTGAAGCTTATCAGAGTTCCCTGCTAATTTTATTTACCCAGAGGTGAAAAACACACTTTCATCCTAGTTTTACTTTAAGACAACAAACAGGCAGGCTTCACGTAAACCGAGCTAACAAGTATTTCCCGAGGGTCCCGGTCTGGTTAGTCCTAGGTACGCATAGAAAGCAAAGAAACAAAGCCTATTCCTTCATTCCCTTTGCCGACTCTCAAACTATAATAACATTTATAAAAATTGACATGAACATTTGGGAGGCTATGTTTACATAAAGTAGGAATATCCCTCTTCCCCCCTACCCCCCATTTTGGTTTATTTCCAACAAAGCACTTAGACCAGGCCCACCCTCAGGAGAGGATGTCACTTTCTCCGGGACTTGGAAGTTTGGGGCTGTTCTAAACCTCGTGGTCCCCTGCCACATTTCTTAGTTAAAGCTGCTCCTGCCCCTTAGGCAGCTGGGGAGGGACAGGGCCCAGCCCTGCTGGAGTCTTGTCATTGGTACTGGCATCATGCTAAAGGAGGAGTATCTTTTGTGTTACCTGGGGGATGTGAATATTGTAGGTCCAAGAGATACAAAATGCAGTTTGAAGAGTTTATAAGTTGGCTTCTGTCTACTTGCCCAGCTTCAAAGCTAATGACAAGTGAAAATGTGAGAATCAGAAAATTCCAAGACAAGGGTGACAGCAGGACATCGAGAGAAAGAATGGGGTAGAGGATCAATGATGGGGTGAATCCTATTTGAGACAGTGGCTCTCTCTAGGAATCAAGAGAAACAGGCAGCAGAGAGAGATGAGAAATTAAATATGCTTTAACACACGTAAAATGAGATGAACTCAAATGTACCCTGAAGCCAAAAATGGAATCGAAGTTCAAACCCTCTTGCTCTTAACGTCTTTCCTCTAATCTGCTGGCACTTCAGGGAGAAGGAACTTACTTTTCAAACTTTGCTAATACATCTGCTACAATGGTGCGGCTTTCGACAGCTTTATCGACGTGTCCGTTGTACTCAAAGAGCGCAAACATGTTTCTACTGTCCTCCATGGCCAGGCCTCGGATCAGCTTCTCCACCACCTGGAAAACACGGGGACTTCAGCTTCCAAAGCTGTGGTTCTAGAATATGCCTTCATCAGAACCCAGAGGGAGCTGCCAGCAAAAGTGAGGGTCCAAGCAACCTCCCAACACTGTCGTGTATGGAATCTCCAAGGCGCTGTTTTCCCTGGTTCTCTTGAAATCAGTTCTCTCTCTTCCTTGCCAAAGAGAACACAGGTTATTTTGCCCATAGCTAGGGGCAGATGCTGGCCGGTTTCTTGCAAACCCGTAAGCGCATGAAAACTAAAGCCCGTTTGCCTGATAAATTCACGAACTCATAGCGATTACCACTGATATTTCTGCTACACCAGCTTTTCCGGGTTTTAACTGCACTATTCCTTTTAGCCAATTGGTTTTATGGTACTAAGTTTAAATTGAAAAAAGAAGGAGAAATGAAAACATGTTCACCTGACCCAACGTGCTAGATATTTGTGCGGCCAACAGAAAAACACTGCAGAAGTGAGAGGCTAAACCCTTGTCAGAGCGGACGTATCTGAGTCAGGTCTGCAACCTCTACTAGGTATCGACTGCTTCTTGGATTAGCAGGATTACGTCTGTTTCCTTGGTCACTGGGCGCTATGCCAGCCACAACTGTGCACGACGGCCAGCCTAACTGCGCCCAGTTTTCCTGACGTAAGTAAGCACGTGGGCAGCTGGGTCTCTCTCTCACCTCCCCGGCTGTGGTGTGGGAGCTGATAGTGATCTTGCAGGAGCCCCCGCCGTGGCAATACACTGTGGACGTCATCTCCTGCCGATGGATCAGAGCTTCAATTTCATCTCGGGAAGGCACAAACTCTCTGCATTTGGTTTTCTTGAGAGATTCGTAAATGAAGAGGGCGTATTTTTCCATCTCGGTTTCTGGAAACTGTTCCCGTATCCTAGGAGCCAAACACTAACTGTTAATTGCAAGATTTGAGGATGGCTGGCTACGGGGAGCCCAGCGGCTTCAACGTGCTGCAGACCAACACGGTGAATGGGGTCCCAGCGCAGAGCAAACACCAGCCGCTTCCCTAGCACATCCTGTGCTGTTCAAAGACCAAAAAAAAAAGAAAAGAAAGAGAGAGAGAAAATCCAAAGACCAAAGAGCCCAAGTATGACCGGGAGCAACTTCTGCTACTAGCTGTGACCTCTGCAGAGCTATTATATTTGAAAGAGCCACATGCCTCATACTATTGCATGAAAATCCTTTTTCCACAGTTAATCAGAAGCTGAATCAGACAGCCTCTACCTGTTTGATCTGGAACAAATATCCAAGGTCTGTTTTCTTTTTTTCCCTGTTTATATAGAGTAGTGGTCATTAAATTTATCAACGTCCTACACTTCAGGACACTACACCCAAAGGGACCTGTCCCTGGATCAGCCCCGTGTGGCTTAGAGAGAAGAAGGTCGTCTGTGCCCCGTAAGACAGCTCGGGTGACCTAGGAGCCCGACCCACACAAGGTGTCTTCTGTTCCAGGTCCAGCTTATCTGAACCGTGTCCACCGCACTCCCGACGTGAGCAGCGCCGCCTGGGCCACTCGTACCTTCTCAGGTGGAACTTGAGGTACTTGAGGATCCCCCGGCTGGGCAGGAAGGTGCAGCTCAAGCAGGTAAGGATCTGCCAGCTGCACAGGTTGTCCACGCTGCCCGGATGGGGCACCTTGTTGGTCTGCTTGATGAGCTGGCAGTATAGCTCGTCTCGCAGAGGGCGGAGGTCGTGCCCCGTCTGGAGGATGCCCTGGATGATGGGTGTAGGGTCAGACATGGACTCCAGCTGCTGGAGAGAATTGAATATCTTGATGGCTTCATCCTGAAGTGTCGTGTAGCCTTTGTCTTTGAGCACTAGGAGAAGCACAACAAACCCGAGTCACCCGAGGGGTTCGGAGAAGGTACACTCTGAGCAGCAGACAAGAGGCAGGAACGGGGACCAGAGCTATTTCAGGAAGCAGTGCCCACCACGTGCTCTGGACACTCGAATCAGCCAAACAGAGGCGGACAAGTAACTAAACTACTTTACTGCGCAATAATGCTTACTGAAAAGCTGGTCTGTTGCCAAGCAGGTTTCGCATTTGACATGCAAGACAACTGTTTAGGATCTGGTTCCCTAGTAGATTAAGGGTACTTTGCGCTCCTGGGGCGTGCTGGCATGTTTTTAAATTACAACAATACTGACATCACTATAACCAACTAACGCTAATATGATAGAGCTAAAGAGCTAACAGGGAAACCACAGCACAGTGCCCCGGGTCCAGGAGGAATGCGGGACTCACGGTTGAGGTTGATGTCTCCGTAGGGCAGGGGCAGGAGTGGGGAGTGCAGGGGCCGGTGGGTGTGGCGCAGGATAGGGTTCCGCTTATAGATCTGCTCCACCACGTCCGCGTTCAGGCAGTTCTCCTTGAGAAGAACAGAGCCGTTAGGGAAAGCCCATGAGCTTATCGTAAGAAACGTACATGTAAAAGGACAAAGCCATCTGCATCCTCCTGAACGAGAATGTTTTTCACAAGTCACAAAACACCTGTAGCCTAGGGATGGAGGTGGGAATCCAGTGTGAATCATCTCAAGCACGAAGATACCCACAAGCCACGTTTGATGACAAATCACACACACACACACATTTTTCGTACACAGCTCATTCTCTTTCTTTGATTTGCATATTTTCCCATGTTATTGAAAAATCTTCTCTCTGGAAATTACATATACTGAAAAAATTTAAACTTTTCTTGCTAATTATTTAGCCATAAATCATTTGGCCAAATCATGTCATCCTTGTCTATAATTCATTTTAAAAACACATTTTGCTAGCTCTCTCATTGGTCTTTTGTATCCTCTCCCTGAAAACGACATGTTAATACGTTATCAGCGAGACTGTTCTTCCTTGGGCCTCCTTTCTCACTCCTGAAATTTAAGAGCTCCTCTCAGAGAATTTCATCATGTATTTATGTTCCTAAAGCATTAATTTGGGATCTGAAAAAGCCAAAGTTACTTTTAGAACTTTAAATCAACAGGAAAGTTGGAGGAGAGGCCATGAATCATTCTATCGTGGCAAGTTCATTTCTGCTATGAAACTTTTTCAATAATACCCAATTGAAAACCAGAAAGAAATATGTTTTAATTACTTAAAAAAATTGGTATGGCCTTAATTAGGGCAACCTGTCTCATTTCTTAAAAAGCATTGCTTCATATCCAAAAATTCTATTTACTCTTTTAATGTCTTACTTCAAATGAATTAGTAAATATATTTGTCTCATTTCTTAAGAAGCATTGTTTCACATTTAAAACTCTATTTACTCTTTAATGTCTGATTTCCAATGACTTAGTCAATATATGGGTAAATAAGATATAGCTTTGAAGAGAAAGTTCAGCTGATATGTGCTTTTTTTCTCTCCTTTTTCACAAGAAAGCTGCAACAAATTCATTTTTTTTAAGACTAGAAATGACATTATTAGTTTCAAGCTCCTTGGGTTCCATGGACAGTTCTGCAGTTTGTAGGATAACTGACTTGCAGGAATTTGGCTCCAAACACCCAGAAAACATATCATTTTGGAATCAAGAGGCTGACTCGAATTTGGTGGGCAATAATACACTACCAATATATTAGACCCTCTCCCACCTTTACAAAGGCGCAGTTTGCCTCCTGGATCTAATTAGCTTACTTCCTTTGATGTACCTCAGTAAATAAATACCCGCTTCACTATCATTCTGGCATCTTTTCTGTCACAGCTCTGGCTCTTTCCTTTGCATAGGGAACCTGCCTACATGGATAACTTGGAGGAACAGAATAAAAATAATTCCCTTGACCTGCTTCTGCATCAGGGGCTGACCAGCTAAGTGAGCAGTGCAACCAGAATATCCCATGTCTCCGTTTCCATGCCTGGAAAATGAGTGCCGTGATCCTTGTTCATGGCTGCCATTTAATGGTTCATTCGTTTGCTTGTTCATTCATTCGATATACACTCACAGCCACTAATCTTTATAAACAGGAAATTACAATTTAACAAGTTCAGTGTTGGTCCAGAGACCTGGGAGCTTCTTCTCTGAGTTTGGAGGCACCTGATAAGGAGTCCAAGCTTTCTAGACCCATGTGGCCTCTTAGTGAATCCACCTGTGTGATCTAGAAACTTCAGAGTGAAAGTAGAATTACTGTGTTACTTCTAGAAGGTCCCCAACCTGGGCTCAGGTGGAACCTGTGACATGCAGGTTGTCCCCAACACAGATCACACCACATCCCTGTGACTGGGGAGCCCCACACCCCAAATTACAGACCATTGTCCCTCCGCCTACACAGCTCTACAATCAGGTTTGCCTCAGTGGCGATACGTAACACCTCCCCAGAGACAAGATAATTTTAGTGTCAAATTTCAACTGGATGTCAATTTTTGCATTTTCTAAATGCAGTCTAGCATTTAGATTTTTAGAAGCCAGGATACACGAACACGAAATTAACCAAGAGTTAGTTTTGATTATAGAATGAAAATGAAGCTTGACTAACGTTGATGTCTTGATGTTCCCGTGGTGAGAATCTGTGAGCTACTGTGAACCACTATGAGCTGGGCTCCCTCCCTCTCACCTTGATATCCTGAATCAGCTGCTGGGTCGGGGTGTCAATCGGGGCCTTGGTGTCCGTCACGTTTTGAATGGCGCTGGACCACCTGGTGGCCTCGTTAAGCAGCTTGGTGTAGAGCCGATAGCAGTGCTTGCGTCCGTACACGGTGACGTTCCAGTAGCCTGCAACAGCAATGCGTGTGCGCACACACACGCACACACACGGCAGCATGAACCTGGGGGACCAGGGTACTGTCCCCGTACCGGAGTCCCAGAAATCCAGCACCCAGGCCGTCTCCACCTGAGCCCCTTTATTAATTCAATAGCTACTTGCTGACTTCCTCCACGTGCCCTGCCCTGCACTAGGTACCCAAAGACACGTGGAATTTACAGTTGCGAAGGGAAGACAAACATTAAAATGATAAGCCCAGAATTACAATAAATATATAATTAGTAACGTCTGCTCTCAAAGAAGGAACAGGCGTAAACTAAAGTCCAGTTCAAGGTTCTGGAACAAGAGTGAAAACTCTTCCCTCAGATTGCTGACTTTCTTTTTCCCTTCCTGTTCCTTGTCTTCCTTTCCTTTAGATTCTCCCTTCAAAAGAAACCACTGTGTCAAGGAAGCAGTCCAGGTGTTCAGAAACCAGCTGAAAGTGGAATGGAGTGACTACAGTAAAAAAATACATGAGTATTTTTTTGAATGGAGGAACTGTATTTCAAAATCACAACTAGCAACAAAAAATCAAAATAAACAACCTAGAAACACCTTTTGTAATACCGAAAGGGGAAAAAAAAGCTTACGTGACCGCTTTTTATTATGCTAGGTTATGTTCACCGACAGTCAGGGTTTACCTTTTTTAGGCTGCATTATGACTCTCACGGTACAACGGCGAGAAAGACAAAAACACAGGCATAGAAAAATAAGGCTTCCTGTAGGAAAACTTTTGCCTGTTTACATCTCCTTGCCCTTAGGAGAATCTTTCCGCAACCCAATAAATCAGGACCCCTTTACTATGGTTTACATATCAAGTGTTCACATAGCTAGTCACGGGCAGCCTCAAAAGATAAATCAGGAAAAGGGATTTTTTTGGGGGGGCGGGGAACGTAAACACCCCAGGTAGGAAGCTCACTCCTTCGCTCTGAGCAAACCCACACCTCCCGTGACTGGACAGGCCACGTCTCAGGCCCAGCCAGCCCTGAGCAGACCACACCGCTTACCTGTCTCCTTGAAGATCTTCTCGTCCGGCGGGACGACCGAACAGAGACTGTTGAGGACCAGGGTGCCCAACTTCAGCGCATTCTTCTCCGAGCTCTTGTAGTAATCCAAGGAGTTGTGGGTTAGCACAAACCACCGTTTCTTCAGTTTCAGCGAAGACATCTTCGGACTGTTTTTCACTTCTTTGTGCAACCACCCTGGAAAGAAAGAATGAAGTGTCAGCTCAAAACTAGGATGAGCAGCGTGACATACCAGGTAACAACTTGCATCCGGCTTACAAATGGCTCAGATGTCTGTAGATCTGCTACAAACGGCCACGATCCTTTCTTAGCTGATGATTTTTAACAATGTCAAGGGGCGAAATTACTCAGAAAAGTGGCTCAGAATGGAAACGTGGCAGATAGCCGTGTAAATGAAAACAGGACTCCAGGTCAAAAAGCATCAGTGGCATCACCTCTCACTATGAATTCCTGGCCCTCCACTCTGGTGTCCCCCTTGGATCTCTGCAGCAGTGTTATCCAGTGGTGCATCTCCTCCGGCGTGTCCGCATTGCAGTGAAGCACCCGGTTGGCCGTGATGATCACAAACGAGTTGGGTCTGAGCAGTGGGGCGAGAAGCAAGCAAAACCTCTTAGCTCCACTGCAATCACCACCTCCGTGGGACCCAAGACTACACGCCTTTTTCCCAGCTTGTGGGTCACAGGGATAAAAACGGCAGTGCTGCTTGTATTTTACGTTAAGGCAAACCTTGCTCATTTCTGTAGGGTTTATTTTATGCCTCGTTAACCTTTCAACCTGGAGCAACACATTCTGAAGGTCCTGGAAGGGAAAACATTTCTTCATGTTGAACTTTCCAGATGAAATTCAGTTCCAGGAAGGCTAACTGAGGTGACCGCGAGGGAAAATTTTTTTTTGATGCCTCTCCAAAGTAAATTTCTTCCTGCCTCTGGGTATGGCTTTGGATAATATTTCTGTGGGTAGGTAATGAAATGTCAGATACCAGTAACAGAAGGTCAGTAAATAGGTGTAAGTGGAACATCTCACCCACTTGATTATGCCTGGTACAAAGGGCCACCTGGGTCCATGCCTTCAGTGCAATCTGACAAGGGTGCATTTCCCAGGCAGGGATAACCTAATAATGGAAATTTTCTTTCTCCTGCATCTCTTTTTAGCTGGCAATGCCCTGAGTCTCCCATAGGCTCTTGCTCATATTAATTCCTAATCGTCGAGGCTAGTGACTGTGAACAGTGTCTTGCAAGTTTTCAAATGTTCGCTGAAGTTAAGCACTGCAAGAGTTCAAGGAAAAGGAAGATGAACAGGATTGTAATATGGACGGACAGGTGCTCCTTAAAAAACAAGATTTTTCTGTAGTTGGGAAGGAAGAAAGGCGAGCACTTGAGGAAGACAGAAAAGCCTGGGTAGGGATGGAAGGTTCTCGCGTGCCCAGCCTGCCTGATGTAGGGGTTTAGGAGGAGAGAGACGCAGATCAGAACTTGACTGTCAGAACAAGCATCTGGGCTTTAATTACTGACGTGACACACACGTGTTAAAGGTTCCTGAGCCAGGTAGGAGAAGGTGCAGGGCGACGAGTAGAAACAAAGAACCTATGGTTCAGAAGAGGCTTCGTCAGTGGTGGGGCGATGGACACCCCGGAATTCTCACTCGGCCCAGGAGATGCTATTTTCGGTGTCAATTTGAATACATTTCTATTCTCTCTCTAAAGCTATGTCATTGAAGGCAGAAGTCAATTTTGATTCGTACTCAGAATTCCTAAGCTGCAAAGCAAAATAGAGATGGGAAAGGCGAAGGTCACTGGGTACAAAGACCCCCGAGACCGTCACCGAAGATGATCTGCCTTCAAAAAACAAAACCAAACACATGCTATTTTAAAGGCACAGGTCAGGTAGGCATGTCAAGGAAAATAAATGTTTGTGGTTTAGTTTATTAATACTCCACATATAAATTGCCATCAAAATCCTTTTCAAATTCATTATTAAATTTTAGAAAGGGGAACTACACCCACCCCTGTGCTGGGATACAGGCATTTTCATCCTGTGTGAGTCCTAAGTCTGTCCCTGTATGACTGTCTAAATAAGGTTTCCAAGATCTCCCCTACTCCTGACCCCTCCAACCTGCCACACTCCCAAGACACCCAGAGAGAGGAAGACTTCGGATGAAGTCAAACTGGGTACCAAGAAGGAAGTCTTTGATTGCTGGGGTTGACCAGGTGGGAACACACAGCCTAGAGTCATTCCCCAGCCCAGAGCATAGAGCCTGTGGGCGCACGCAGGTATCCAGCAGTTACTTCTGTTAAGAGTCACACCTGAGCTTACCTATCAGGGCTGTCCGAGGCGCACACGGAATCAATTAACCCCACATCCAAAGTGCCCTGGAAAGAAGTGAAAAGCAGAGAACCATTGAGAGAACCATTCAAGTACAGCACACATCATGATAACACCCCTAGATGATTACTCTCTAAACAGGCAAACAAAAAAGCCTCCTTCTTTGTTAACTGCAAAACAGTAGTTATCTAAGGAAACGTCCCCCTTCATTCAGTACAGCCACTAGACAGGGCAAAATCTACAGTCCATTCATTAAATAAAGTATAAACGAATCCTTCTGTCTTGTTCCTAAAATACTTTCAGTGAAGGATGTTTACAAACGTCTTTCAATCATACAACTTTTCTGATTTACACTATGATCTATCATCAAATTTTATAATTGTGAGAAAATCAAACTATCTCTGAAACATGATTTTGTGGCTCTGTTTATGTGTCTGGGATACAGTGATGTCAGAAACAATACAATTTGGAATTCACTATATCCTTTGGAGAAAAGTGTAATGGGCTTCCACGGTTTCATAAAAATTGGAATTTTTTTTTGTTTGAGGTGGGAGAATCGTAATCTATTACTACTTACAATCTTCTATAATTTACTCTGTTTTTCTGTATGATTTTTAACCAAGATGTTCCCGTTTCTCTCTTTAATTATTATACTATTTCTTATTAAAAAAAAAAAAAAGACTGTCTACAAATTCCCAGTCCCCTCTGTCGGGACGCCTCCCTCCACACCCCACCCAGGCTCACGCACCACGGCGTTCTGTGGGTTTGCCTGCTCATCATGCATCTCCCGAATCTCCTGGTCCGTGGATGCGTGCACCTGACTCAGCACGCTAAACCACTGGCTGTGGGGAGGAGAGAGCAACAGTCAAGGGGTGGCCAGCCTCCGCGTGCAATACAGTGACACCCTTCTCCACATCCTCTGGGAACACGACATCGCCTCTGGGCAACTTTCCTTTAATATGTCTACTTCTCACGGGTAAATGTGGGTTTCATAATACCGAGGAGCAAAGTTAGGAGAAAGAGCCAAGGTGCCTTTAAGTACCATCTGATGCAACTTCAGATCAGTGGGAAGACCCTTTCCCTCTGGCCCCAAGAACCTTAGTAGACATTTAATAATGATGATGATAAGTTCCTAGAGAAATCGGCAGCAGAAAATGAAATCCTCAGTTCTACCCACACACTTCAATCAAGGGTCTTTACTGAAGACATTATTTATAACTTAGGGAATATTCAAGTGCCGTCTCAATTTTAAATTCCAAGGTAAGAAGGCCAATAATGTAAGAGCATCATCTCAGGGTGGCCACTGGATGTCTATTTTCCCTGCTCATTCCCAGGTGGGGTTTCCAACCACCTGATAGGATTTCCACTTAAGTGAGTAAAACCACAGGAGAGCTGGAAATAGAAAACAACTGCCTGGAGTAGAAGAAAGTAGAAAATTATTTTGACCAGAGAACTCTTCCATCTTCATTTCAAATGAGCTTTCTCACTTGCAGCCACATTAGAATCAGATAATAAAAGAAAACGTGTCAACTCCAGAAAAGTCAAGCACAACAAAAGTCATGATGTAACTAGAAACACAGTACGTGCTTGAGGAAAATGACCATGAATATCCACCCGTCTCTGTCAGTTCATCCATCCATCATTTATTAGGCAACTGAAGTGAGAGGTACCAAATGTGAGAGAGATGCTAGGCCATCCTCCTCCTGGAGGGGGCTTAGCAGACACATACACACACTCCTACAACTAAGGCAGAGGAGAAAGTACTTGGTACCCAATGGGATATTTAAGTAAAAAATTAATACCTATATTTAAAGGTAAGTCATGTAAGTTATTTACAGCAAAGCACTAAAATCTATCTCCTGTGATTCCTGAAGGAGCAAGATGTAACCAAGAGCTTGAAAATACTCAACTTATACAGACTCTTAGGGAGACCAAGGGAAACATCTTAATATGAATTGGTTCATCAATTCTGGTTAACCCAAAGGCAAGACTTCAGTCATTGCTTTATAAAGCACAAAAATATCCGAAATCAAACACTGAACAACACATACATTCAAAATGTAGGCCACATGGGATCAGACACACCCACACCCAAAATAAAAATTTGCTGTGCTTCCCATCTATACAGGTGATCCCCTTAATACAAACCTCTCCCCTTAAATCAAGTGCAACTTGAAATCTGAAAAGTAATTTTTAAAAACGTGTTCCACTGGTCAGGGCAAAAAGAAGTCCTTGGCTAAAATATTCCAAATGTTAAATTTAGCAGGTTCATTATGGCACAAAACAGACAGGACAGCTGGGCCTATAATTCAGCTGAAAAGCTGTGGGCATTCCCTGGACCACAAAAAACCACACGTGGTCTCTAGGAGTCCCAGACGGAATGATGGGGCTCTAATTCCAGGTCTGCTTGTTTTTCCAGCTTGTGTCATAATTTATGGACCCAAGTGGGGTTTTAGTTTGTTCCCATGGGAAGAATTATTTTCTTTGCCCTCAATGCTGCTACCATGGTGTTATATCAACACAGAAACATTCAAAGGGCAAGGGGTCGGTCGTAAAGGCCCCGAGAACTCGCTAGAAGATTCTAGTGATTTTTCTGAGCTGAAAAGTGAAGAACACAGGCCCAAGGATGTCAGCCTCATAAATTAGAAGGTATTTTCTGGCATTGCTCCGAGTGGATGACAGGCGTCTCCAACGGGACCCTACACACCCACAAAGCAGCAGGAAGAGAGACAGATGCTCCACTGTGTGACCCTGACATGCATCACACTGAGGAGCAAACACCAGTTCTTCTTAATTTTGTGCCACATCTCAGCACTACGATGGAAACCAAGGTCCAGAAAAGTCAGACAACTCGCCCCAGCCAATGAGGGACACCACTGTCCTCCGAGCTCAGTCAAAAATCTAAGCTCCTTAGGAAGCTTTGTGCCTCCATTCAATAGAATTGAGCTTGCATTACTTTACAGATTATACTACCTTTCAGTCTCCTATTCTGTAAAACTGGATAACAGTGATACCCTATATAGGGTTGTTGTGAGAATGAAATGAGTTAACATATGTCAAGCATTCTGGAACACTGCCTGCAATAGAGTAAGTTCCCTAAGTGTTAACTATCTGTTCCAGCCGACGGAATTCTTCACTATCAAAGCCTTAAGCAACCCTCCCAACGCCACAGTCCTAGCATTTATTTAAACAGCCAAGGGTTAATGTTCCTGTTTTTTCAACCCTTAAGCAAACAGAAGCTGCTCCCTTTCAAAGCTCAGAAGCTTCCAGAGGGTGGCTTTCAACCGTGTGTAGCAGCACAATTTACATACGCTGTCGGTGACAATGAAAGCCTGAGTGTAAATAACAAGGGGTCTCCCCAGTGGCATGTGAAGCTGGAAATCTGTGTGCTTACTGTACGGAACACAGTGCCCAGTGAAAGAGTCCCCAGGAGACAAGTACAGCCATCTCTTCCGACTCTCAGTTCTTCAACCATCCTAAGAGAAAAACCCAACTAGAAAATCAACTGAAATCTTTTCGGTGCCAGCAGGCTCAAGAGTGATGCGTGTGATGTCCAGGCCTGCACAGGAGCGAGGGATGTAGTTATGACCAAGTCGACAGCACAGCGGCTCACCTGGCGTCTTCTGGGGATTCAGCGATCAGGTGGAAGGTCCGATCAGTCATAATGATGTCAATCCCGTTTTCTTTGCTGGTGTTATCTATGATCTCCCTGCAAAGGAACACAAGCGCCAAACGCAAATCAGGAACACAGAATTCTTAATAAGGGGCAAGAAAAGAAATTTCACAGTAACTGAAAAATCAGATACCAACACTTCAGCCTTGATTTTCTGCTTTTAGAAACGATGAAGACCCTTGTGGCCTCTAGGGGGAGGCAGATTTTTCTCTCTCCAGAAAGGCGATCTGCTGGGGTGTGTGTGTGTGTGTGGGGGGGGGGGGTCCTTGACTGCTCTAGGGGGGGACCTCTCTCCCCGACTGGCCCACCCAAGGCCCACCCAGCTCAGGTCCTAGAGCAGCAGCCCCTACTCTGCCTGCACCTTCCCTGAGCTCCCTGACTGCTCTACAAAGGAAGGACCTCCACAAGGCAGCCAGTCTGGCCTGAGCTCTTTCCCTTGTTCATCACAGCCTTCCATCAAGGTTTAAGGCAGGAGCTGACACCTCTAATTTACTCTGATACGGGCACATAATTTCCACGAGGGGCTTCGGGGTGAAGAGCAGCATTTGTGTGTTTCTAGATCTCAATTCCATTTTGATCTCCTCCTAACACTCTCTAAACAACACTGGAGCTTTAAACTCAGTGGACCAGGTTCAGATCAGGGTAAAACACAAGCAGCTGTTAGGATGGGACCAGAGGTGGTGATATATTTGGTGAAGAAAGGTGCTGGGGATACAGCCAGCTTGCTTTGTCAGCTGAAGTAGTACAACTGTTCACAGTAAAACATCTATTTTACAACTACGATATTAAGCAGTCTGGTTAGAAAAAACAAAGATTGTATGACTTTTTAGCTAGAACCACTGAGATGAGATAAAATATTTTTTTAAAAACCAAGAAGATGAGAATTCAGAGAAGAGTCTGTGATGCTTCCTGGGAGTGGAAGGAGAGAGGTGGCCCCGACTGGCGGTGGGGGTGGGTGATCAGCACAGGAGACTCTGGAGTAGGACAATAATCCCCAGGGGAAACTGTCCAGACCACGTCATCCTGGAGCAGCCACTCTGCTTCCTGAGAACTCAGCTACCTTGCGTGTAAAACAACGGGGTGCCGTGGTTCTGAACCGCAGTGGTCCGTCAGAATCCTGGGAAACGTTCAGAAAACCCAGGTGGGGCTTCCTAGGGTGGAGCCCAGGGACTCGCATTTATAAAAAGCTTCCCTGGAGATGGGGCAGTGATGATACCATCAGGGCCCCGAAAACACTCTGGAAACGACAGGATAAATGAGGTGGGAGCTTCAGTAATAGATGGTGAGTGAAAGAAAAGATGAAGGGGGTGGTGTATAAATTGAAAGAGACTTGAGCAATCTGTCAACCAATTAAAAATTATGAACCTTATTTGGATCCTGATTCGAAGAAAGAAACCAACCCAAACCAACAAGAACACTATCACCACCATTTATAAGATAACGGGAAATTGAACAATGACCAGAGTTTGGACGATAGGAGTTCATGTTCCTTTTTAAATGTGATGATATTGTGACTATATATCAAAAAAGGTCTTGATCCTTAAGCGTGTACTAAATATTTACAAGTGAAATTATATGATGTCAGGACTTGCTTTAAAAAATGTAGTTTGTAGGGGGACAGTGCAGGGTAGGGTCACAAATGAAACACCACTGTCCATCGGTGGGCAACCACTGAAAGCTGGGAAATGGACACAGGGATTTCATTCCAGTCTCCTACCGACGCTTGTCTATGATTGAAATTTTCTATAATAAAAAATACATTTTTTTCTATAATAAACTTCAAAATATAAAATTAAAAAAAAACTCTTACGATGGTGAAACCTTAGCAACTCATTGCCTTTTCTCTACAGAATGTGACGAACATCTGAGGAAGGGCTAACACTTCCTTACCTCTATAATTTTCACAGAACACCTGGAGAATAGGGCTTTATTAAGTATGTGTTTGCTACAGAGTGAGTAGCAAAAGAAACATCCAGAAATACACGGGTGAAATTCACCATCACAATTCTCTCTCTCAGCCTCCTGGCATCTGTGGCCCCCCTCCTACAGGGTGAAGAGAGGACCATCACGGTATGCAGGGCCAGGGGAAGACGGCAGGAGGTACAGAGCTATGCCATGCTGCTGAAACTTGTAGGACTCGGATTCAAACTCCCACAAACTCATCTGACTACGGAGCATGGTCTCCTAAGGAACCTCAAAGGGGCAGCCTTGAAAAGTCTGATACTCTGTGCTGTCTGCACTTCACAATTTGGCCTTAAAATTAAATACAAAGAAGACTTTCTTCCCTTGAGTAAACTTTCCACTTTCCAATGAATCATTTTCTAAAGTTTCTAATGCGGGTTGAGCAGGAACCATATGTCGTTTTCAGGTCTACGACTTCAGGGAGTTAATTTGGTCTCTCAAAGCTTATTTTTACCCGTGCTCTGAACATGTATGGTTGCTCAGTTTGAGTGGAGTGTGGCTACACCAAAATAAATTTTATGCTTAGTATCTAATTACCCAAGAAAACAAGCTGCCCCTCAATTCCCAACATTTTCTGAAAACCTTACTTAATTTTTAACAAATAGGCCCTCAGTGGTTCAATGCTTTGGTTCTATAAGAAGGTGGCAAAATGGAATTCCCCAGAGGTCCAGTGGTTAGGACTCAGCACTTTCACTGCCGTGGGCCCGGGTTCGATCTGAGACCAGGGAACTAAGATCCCACAAGCTGAGTGGCATGGCCAAAAAAAAAAAAAAAAAAGTGGCAGAAAAAGGGGGTGTGTTGGATTCAAACAGCAGCTCTGTTGCTCTCATTGTTGGGTATGAAGAGGCTAGTATACCCAACAAAGGTGGAAGACAAATGATTCATTTCACACACCTCCCGACTGGCTGTCTGCTCCCAATTTAGTCATCTGTTGGCTACAGCTGGGCTTGGAGAAGAATTAAAAGTGATAGATTGACCCGTAAAAGGATGACAAAAGATGCTCAGCCAATGGCTCAATATCCACACCACGATTCCTGGGTACCGCCAATGACATTTCCGAAGAACTAGTTTTATGTCCAACTAGCATCTTATAACCCAGCGCTGAATGTCTGAAAATTCACAAAAAGTGAATTTCACAGACGGAGTTTTATTTCCCTGATTTCCTAATAATTCAACCCACTGAAAGGAAGGATGAGGACTCACCGAGTACCTCTTACAATCTACTGCTTCAAAGAACTTGCCCCAGACAGCTCGTAGGCAGGGACTTAACTGATGAAGCAGCCCCGAGCCCCGGTCAGCAGCCCTGGCCAGGGCGCATCAACATACTTGGCTGTCCGGACTTCCACGGTGCCCTTGAGCTTCTCCTCGCTGTCATTCTCAAAGTACATCAGCTTGGCCTGGCGGAGGACGAACCAGCGCTTCTTCCAGTTTCTCCTGGACAGCGTGGAGGAGCCGCCACCCTTCTTGTGCAGCCAGCCTTGCTTGAGCGCCTCCTGCTTGGAGCGGAACCACAGGAAGGTTTCGTCCTTGAGGACGCACCAGCGGCGTTTCCAGGTGTTCATGAGGCCACCTGTCTCCCCACGGTTGGGTAGGAAGGGGTTTAAGAAAATCCGTCATATTGGATCATAAGATCACTAGGTCTTAAGGTCCAGCCCATCCTTAACTTTGCACCAAATGACCCGCCCTCAGACACCCCCCGATGATGGTTGATCGCACTGCTGGGTCGTGTTCAGGGGGCACTGGGCAGGTGTCACACTGGCTTGGTTGGATTACACAAGAACCCTTCCTTTTTTCCAAAGCAGCTCCTACTCACTTAGCTGAGAAATCCTGGTGAAGAGCTTAACAGCAAGACCAGTCAGGGGCTGATACTCTAACCCCGGGCTGAGGCAGGACCACGGACGGGAGTCGGGGGAGAACCACTTCCATATGGATGGATCATGCTTCTGTCCAAACACCCCAGGAAGGGGAAATTAGCTTAAAATGTGTCAAAGTTGACACATTCCTTCCTTGTTTAGTCAGTGTGAGGAACAAAATTTATCAGTGACTCCAAAGTTTAGCAATAAACCCTAATCTACATCGGAAAAGAAAAGCATTATCATCTGAAAATGGCTTCTATGTATAAGGTATAAAATTTAGAATATGAAACAAAGTAAGACTCCCAACCAAGCTGTGACAGTACCTTAAAAATGAGAATTTAGCTGTAATTTATTTAGTGGAAAACTTTTTTTGGTTGAGACAAATTAGACAAGGATATACAGACATTATTTCTATACAGAATATATTTCTAATACTCTTCTAGCAGGATAATTTTATTTTAGTATTCTAGATTCCCCAAGGATGCTCAAAGAGTGACATCTTACAACCATGATTCAAAAATCTGCTTCAGCGAATCCACTGAAGAATAAATACTGCATCTACTTCAGTAGTTATCAAGTGTCCACAAGTTATTTTTTTGATCAGCCAATAACAAAAATAAAGAACATTTAAACGTGGATACTAAAAGTAAGTATAAAGAAAATGCTTTCCTTTTACAGATTAGAAATAAATTTAAAACAGACCTTCTAAGATTAATTTTTTCAGTGGTTGCTTCAATGATTACAGATCTCAACTTCACAGTGGAACAAAAGACGCAAAGACAACACTGGTTTCTCTTTGCAGTGCAAGGCGCACTTGCTTCGCCGGCTTTTACAGACCGCTGCCCTTTCTTGTATCTACAGCATTTCCTGCTCACCTAGCTGAGAAGCCTTTGTGATCACACCAAGCGCCAGAGCTGTTTCCTAACAAACAGCAAACTTGCCAGGGAGTACCAGAAGGAAACTGTTTTTTCTTCCTTCTTGATGTGTGGCTTTAATCTAGGTTTCTCAAAACAAGCCAAGAGGAAACTGTAGTACAAAGTTATCCTATTATCTTATCGTCTTTGAATGATAAAGGTTATTCACAGCTGTTTCAAAGATACAGATTACAGCAGTCATCCCAAGAGCCCTCACCACCAGTCACTCTCCTGCTCTTACGTGATTGATGGGACTCACTCCCAGCCCTGCCCCACCCCCAATTCCGGGTGTTCCCTTCATATCTCACCTAGAGAATTTGATCAACGCTCTTAGTTTCGTGACTGTAAACACCTTTAGTAGTAGTAGGCTGGTGCAAACTCATCTACGCTCACAAAATAGAATCTGGTGGTTGGTTAGATTTTCCTTATCATTGGTTTCTTTGAAACTTTTGGTCACAACTTTAAGGCTTTATTAAAGATTAAATGGTAATGTATCAGAGATTAAGTGGTGATGCAGTTACACAATAATTTGTTTTATTAAGAGATGAGTGTGCCACAAATTCACTTGCTTACCTTCTTGAGCTTTTAATGCTTTAATCTTGGGATTTTAGCGCTCTGAATGTATCTTTACTTTTTCCTAATCTTATTTGTTTTAATCAGACAGTTATATAATAAAAGAGTGCCATATATTATAAATAAGAGTGATTTACAGGGAATTTTTGAGCTAACTTAGGGAACTAGATTAATTAGGGGGGAGGAAAATATATGAATAATAAAAAGCTTATATTCATTTGTTCTGAGAAATGCATGAGAAAATCTTAAAATGCTACAATTAGATACTTATTGGGTTATTAGGTTCTGATTTGTGATTACATTTTTTCCTTCATCCAATGAACTCTCGATTATTCGGTTAGAATTTCTCAATCTTTTTCATTCCAACGTTCCTACAAGAATTTCCATCAACCAGTGACTCTGGCCAATAGGAAGCTCTCCCCTAAAAATAAACCTGGAGGGGTTTCTGTGAGCACCTGGGGGATCTGAGGCTGAGAACAGCAGAACTTTGAAAAGCAAATGAATGATGTTAGCAGTTAGAGAGACACTGAAGATGGGGAAGAACAAAAAAACAAATGAAAAGGAAAAGACATAGATGAAGAAGAGAAAATAATATTAAGGAGGGCAAAAGAGATATGAGAAAAGATAAATATGCCAACGGAAGAGAGAAGCAAAGGCAAAGAACAGAAGAAACAGGGAAAGGGAACCCAGAATAAAAAGGTTTTCATGGGGGAAGAAGAAGAAAAGGAGAAGGGAAGAAAGAAAGATAGCAGTAGAAAAGAAAGTGAAGAGAAGGGTCAGAGAAAACATAAAAAACTTGAACCATCTGGGGACAATGGATCTTGTTATCTCTGCCCCATCCCCAAGATTTGGCCTCTTTCCCCTCATCGAGTCGAGAGCCGTGTGAGAAACCAATCCGCTCTTTAGATGACCCGTGTAAAACTCCTACCAAAAATTGGTGATGATTATGGTTTCTCATGATTCCTGTCACTGATTTGGAAGTCAAGGTCAAGAACATGAATAAGGCATGGGTACGAGGTCCTGATTAAGCACTTTTCCAGAAGGAGGATGCTTCAAGGTCCCCAAGTATTAAGGTTCAGCACAGTACATTCGAAGTTTAACAGCAATGCAAAAATACGATTAAAATTCTTATCATGAGCAGGGGATAGACAGCAGGCGTCGCAGGCAGTTTAAGCCAGGGGTGATCCTCTCTCAGATCTTTACTTTCCCATGTATAAGGGTGTCTAATACTCCTGTGGGAGGGAAGAATGCAGCGTCATCGTGGTAATGGGCTGCACTAACCCCAGCAGCATACATGTGTGTTTGTATGTATGTGTGAGAAAGAGAGAGGAAAAGATGTGGGAGGGGAGGAAGGAAGGAGAAGAGCACAGATATGACAGAGACATGGAGGCAACAGGGAGAGAGGGACTGAACGCGGTGACAGTGTTGCAGACCCTCTGTCCTAACGCCGCGTGGTCTGCTAGGGTCACCCACACCACACAACCACGGCATCCTCCATCCACCTAACACGACCTCACACCAGGTAAGGGCTATGTGGGATGACTTTCTCAGCCCTCCTCCTTCAGCCTCAGTTTCCCATCACTTCACCCCCTAACCCAGGCACCAGGGTGGCTGCAGGTCGTACCTTTCATGTACAGGAAGCTGTGGAAGTACGGCAGCGTGACACAGCTGTACACAGAGTCCCGCCGGTATGAAAGTTCATCGTCCGTATCAAACCGAGAGTCGAAGTCCTCTTCGCTATCTTCAAACTGGACCGAGAGAGAGAGAGCCAACAGTGAGCAAAAAGGGCAGAAAACAAGCTAAGGAAATGCCCAGCACAGGTCAACACTGAAAAAATAAAAACAACGGACAAAGAAGCAACACGCTGCTTCGTCACAGTGCAACGGAGTGTGGTCATCAAAAGAATTCAGAATTACAAAATACTGACTTTTGGTGTCAAACGGTCAGTTGACTTGATACGTAACACATGAGACATTTTAATCCCAAGGCTATGTATTCAAAGTACAACGCTGCTGTTTAAGTGTACAATTTTAATCAAACCATCCAAGAGTTAATTCCCTTTAAGTTATTGTGCTAAAAATATCTTCAAGGACTGCCCTGGTGGTGCAGTGGGTAAGAATCTCCCTGCCAACGTACGGGACACGGGTTCGAGCCCTGGTCCGGGAAGATCCCACATGCTGCGGAGCAACTAAGCCTGCGCGCCACAACTACTGAGCCTGCGCTCTAGAGCCCGTGAGCCACAACTACTGAGCCTGTGTGCCACAACAACCGAAGCCCGGGCACCTAGAGCCCATGCTCCGCAACAAGAGAAGCCACCGCAATGAGAAGCCTGTGCACCGCAATGAAGAGTAGCCCCCGCTCGTCGCAACTAGAGAAAGCCTGCGTGCAGCAACGAAGACTCAACACAGCCAAAAATAAATAAATTAATTTTAAAAATAAAAAATATATTCTTAAATAAACAAACAAATAAATAAAAATATCTTCAAGCCTCAGAAAGTCAAGGGAGTATTTAACGCATGGTCAAGGGAAGAAATAAAAGAAAACTATAAATAAATCCAGAAGCTGGAAAGAGCACGTTTAAGCCCTTAAAGGTTCCTCCCTTACAACCAGAAAAATATACATAACGTCCTGCAGTGGGCGGGTGAAGCTACCGTCAGGAAAGGTCTCTGAAGTGCCCCCGGCAAGTCTCGTTCCAGTTTAGGGCGGGTCTCATTTCCCAACCCGATGCAAAGCCAGCACAGACACAGCCAGAGTCTCCACTGAAAATGCCAGTTTTCTTAGGCTTTGGGCAAGAGGCAGTTCTGGGTTTTACGTTCAACCTCCAACAGGCACCAAGTTCCACTTACTAATGCGACGATTGCTTTTGGCAAGAGAAAGGGGTTTAAGGCCAGCCTTAAGAGCCTGGCTTTGGAATCCTGGCCCGTTCTAGGGGGGATGTCTTCCTCCAAGGGATGGTGCAACGGGGGCGCGGATGACAGACAACTTCCACCCCGGCGGGGGCAAGCCAGGGCCCCGGGAGGACAGTGGGTACTCACCGAGGACTGGGCCCCCTCCGAGCTGAACCGATAGGCCCCCGAGCTGTTGTAGGTGCCCACGGAGCATCGGTAGTCTGGGGACCACTGGCTGCTGTACGAGTTGGAGAAGGTCACGCTGCTGCCAGAGGTGACGGCCCCGTCCTCGTAGTCGTCCTGGTCGTAGCTGTAGTCGCCGTCCGGGGAGGGCAGGCCCCCGGGGGTCTGGGGCATGCAGTAGGTGGGCTCCCCGGAGGAGGAGTCGTGCTCCGAGGGGGCCAGCAGCACGGTGCTGTCGGCGCCGGGGCTGGTGGGCACCACGGTGTCGTTCATGTAGGGGTCCTCCTCCGAGGACTCGTCGCTGGTCCGGATGCCACTGGTGCGCTGGTCCGAGTGGCCGTGCTCGCTGGGGTTGGGCGAGTCCTTGAAAGCATCGTCGTCGGCCTCGAAGCCCTCGTCCACCTCCTCCTCCTCCGGGTAGGGCTGGCTGAAGTTGAAGCTGGGCTTCTCGCCGCAGGCACCCTCGGCCAGGTCGGCCCGCGCGCCCGCGGACCCGCTGCCCACCGACAGGGAGCGCTCGATGTTGCGGACGCACTCGTCGATCTCGTCGAAGTTGAGCGACTCCAGGAACTCCTGGGCGGCGCGGCAGGCTTCGTCCTCCAGCCGCCGCAGCTCCTCGTCCCGCAGCTGCTGCAACTTCTGCAGGGAGGCCTCGGTCAGGGACAGCTCCTGCCTCTCCTTCATGCGCTGCAGGTCCTCGATTTCCTTCTCCAGGCGCAGGATCTCCTCCACCTGCCTGTTCTCCTTCTGCTTCTCCAGCTCCCGGCTCAGCTCGGCCTCCCTCCGACGCTTCTGCAAGGCTTCCTGTGCCCGCTGCGTCCTCGCTGCCTCCTCCTGGGTGATTAAGTTACAGTGAAGCCGTGAGGCAGGGCTCTAACCCAACTGACTGGTGTCCTTATAAAGAGGAGGGGATTGGGGGACACACACACGGGGCACCGGGGAAGCAGGTACACAGGTGCAAGGCCACGTGAGGACACAGCAGCGATCTGCAAGTTACAGAGAGAGGCTTCTGAAGAAACCAACCCTGCCAACACCTTGATCTTGGACCTTTAGCTTCCAGAACTGTGAGACAATCAATTTCTGTTATTTAATCTGCCCAGGCTGTGGCACTTATGTTATGGCAGCCCGAGCAAACTAATATAGTGATTATACTGGTCTAGAGCTATCATGCTGTCGTGATTCACACTGAAATCTTAAGACATTCACACATTTTTACCCAACAGTAATGGGTTAGATATTGCAGCATAAACATCTCCTCTAAAATTCTTCCTCCTGTATATTTATTTTAGCTTTGAATCCTTCTCCCTACATCTTTACTTTAGTTTCAAATCATTGAGGCAAAGTGTTTGAACTGGGAAGGTAACAGACAAGATGTCATGTTGTCACGGCATTCTTCACCTGTTGGGCGCGGAGCTCAGCTTCTCTTCGTTCCTTCTCTCTTTCTCTGAAAATAGTCAAGAAAAAAAGACAGTGAAAATAAACGAAAGCAATGAAAAAAATCCGAGACCCACTTTTCAGAGAGCGAACTTTTTAACAGAAGCTTTGCGAAAGACAACTTAGAACTGTGAAGGATGGATAGGGTCTCTTCCTTTGGCAATATACTTATTCTTTGCATGAATAAAAATACCACAAAACTGGGTCTTCAACGCTGCTAAGGAATTTTATCTGAGCCACCAAGAGTTATTGTTTCAAACAGCAGGTTCCATCGCGTCCACTGGGAATTCCTGCTGCGAGGCTGGATATAGAGCAGAAAAACTCCAAAGGTGTCCTCCTGTCTGTTTCATCCAAGCCAAGAAAGGTCCCATACCTTTCCTCCTCCTCCCGTTTCCTCTTTTCTTCCTCTGCCCGTTTCCTCTTTTCCTCCTCTGCCCGTTTCTCTGCCAGCAGCTGTCTGTAAACTCTCCGGGCAATCTGACCTCGGAGTTGCTTCTGGAAAACCACGGCTGCTTTTTTCAGGTGCAAAAATCTCCTCCTCAGAAGAAATGCTCTGTAATTCTTCTGTATAATCACTACACAATAAAGGACCTTCTTGTATTGCTTTCTGAAAATGAGAAGAGAAACAGCACAACAGAATAACTGTGGAGGTAATGAGGCTTCGAGCTCTTTACGTGAGTTTACGTTAATGTTACAAGACAAGAGAGCAGGACCTCGTTTGGGGCTGATCCGCTCATAACAGAGACTCATCATAGGGAGCCGACAAGGAGGCCCTTGTGGGCAAAACAAAACAGAAGAAAAACAAAAGAATAACAACAAACGAAACTCAAGCAAGACCCTATCATCATGTTGGCTAAATAAACACATCACTCCTAATACTGACTTTGAAAAGTACTGGAAGGAAGTTGGGTTGTAAACAGAACCAAGAGATGTGATATATTTTCCTGTCCTTATGAGGAAAAAAGAAAAGGATGTGCCACAGCAGGACGGCTGTGTACTTGAGAACATGTAACGTACTGTGACGAGCAAGGGTTCGGGTGGCCCGCAGGTCCGCAGGGGGGGACAGAACTCAGATGCACAGGAAAAGAACCTGCCTCATTCGGCAAACCCTGGAGAGGGGGCCACTGTGGACCCAATGGGATGACACCAAAGTCAACAGGCGAGCTGCCTGTGGCTTCAGTATGTGACCCAGAGGAACTAGGGAAATGTTTAAATATGTCGCCCAGTCCCCTGATGTCGCTGCTCTGAGACATCAGGAGCCCCTTTTCCCATTTCCTGCCCAGGTCAAGCTAACTAGGTGCTGGCATTGCTAGTTACGAGCACTGCCCTGCGACTCTCCTTAGCCTGGTCCTGACCCGAACCCATCCAGGTCTATTTTAAATGAAAGCATATGGCCAGGGCCACCCCACCTGGTGACGCACACGGGGGACGCCCCCTCCCGTCCACGCACTTCTTACCGTGCCAAGTAGCCCAAGACGTGGGCCCGGATCACCATGGCCGCCCGCGTCACCTCCTCCTCCCGCCGCTTCTCCAGTTTCTGCTCCAAGGACTCGCGAAGGAAGACCTGCCCAGGAGAGAGCAACATGTCACGTCCACAGAATGTGCCAGGTACCGGTAGGCGTTTCTGAGTCAGCTGTGTCTTTGGTGGGTAAGGCTTTTTTCTTTCTCTGATTTGCTCCAAACACAAATGGCCATGCTGTCCAGCACAGGGAATCTCAAATTCCTGGTGGGGAAAGGATTTCTTTTTTTGTTTTAAACTTCCCATCTGCCACAGACTAAGACCTTCGTAAAATATAGTAAACAATGTATTACTGGAAAGCAAAAACCAAAGGAGTATATAAAATCCAAGTCCCGTCTTCTCAGTTATTATTAGTTCAACAGGCATAAGATGACTGTGAAATTGCCATCAAGTTTATAAATACTTATCTCACTGTGGGCTGGGACAAATAGTTCATGGACCAACACCAGTACTACATTAAGTCTAAGTAAGAAGATATCTAGAGAGACTCGCCACATTAAAAAGGAGAAGGGGGGGGGAAGGGGGAAAGAGGGGGAGGAGGGGGAGGGGGAGGAGGAGGGGGAAGGGGGAGGGGGAGGAGGAGAAGAAAGGACAAAAGAAAGAAAGGGAGGGGGAAAAAAATCCAAGAAATTTGTAAAATGTTACTTTGCCATCACGTGGAAACTCTCCCTTCATGCCTGTCAAATGATTACAATCAAAGCATCTTGGCCTCAAAAATAATGCACATAAAAAAATTGACATTTAAGAATGTAATTCTATAAACTGTTTGCAATTAGAACTGAATCATTTAAGTTATCTCGGTTCAGCCATGGCAAGAAAACTATCAATAGAATCGGGACAAAGAGATTGTAACTATTTGCTGGCCTGTTTCTGCCCGTGGGCACCTCAATCCTATGCTTACCATTTATATAAGCCTAAGTGTGTCTGGTAATTGGCATTTGTATCAGAATTCCTAATATTTGAAAAGGTATGAAAATACTGAGACCCTCCCTCCCTCAATCATGGTAGCTTTTAATTCTGTAATTTCCAATGTGATGCATAAGGAAGTTTGGAATTATCTCCTAAAAACAAACAATTTTTTTTATGCTTTTCTATTAACGGTCACCTGGAGGCACTGGTCGGGGTGTGGTTAAATGACACACTCCCTCACTCACGACTTCTCAGTTTATGCTCCAGTGAGTCATTCTGGCCTAGGATGATGCATTCTGTCCTCTTGAGGGCACATTTTTCCAGATTCTCTGCTCTGGCTCTTCCAAGACATTTGGGCAAAAAAGCAAATAGAGACTCCCACCATCATGTGACTCATAGAAGCCTTACCTACTCCCGCTGTGGGTTCCTGAGCATTTGTAAAACTCTCCCACCAAATAATTCTCTCAGAAAAGCTTTTCATACAATGCTCTTCCTATAATTGCAATTAATATGCTCTGTTGATGCATAAAGAGACTGCATCTTGAGCAAAAAAAAAAAAAGTTTAATGTAAGAAACATCAGCTACGAGCATAAAGCTTGTTAGTTCAGCAATGAGAAAAAGTTTTCAGAAATATGAAGCAGTTTTCATCAAGACTGGACTTCAAAGAAATATTTAAACTTCTCTTTGAGACGATTTTTTGATATTAAGGATCTTAGTCTAACGCTGTTGCTCTGGTTAGTGTTTAAAAGAAAAAGCAATGAAGTCAAATCTTGAACAAGAGTGGTGATGGCGATGGTGACATCATAAAACAAAAGCATCGATGCCAATGAGCCATACATTCATCAGATGAACAAATAGGAAGCTTTATGAAGGAAAGAGCGTCTCACACCTTATCAGAAGCCTAGGGACTGTCTTGGTTGGAATCAGAGTCAGAGAAATACCTGCCTTAGTTTCACGCCCATCAAAGAGAGCTCTGTGCTCTGCGTATTAGATTTACTTCCACATCTTTATCTATCAATAGATTCTTTCCATAACCCGAAGGGCAAACGGAGTAAAATGCTTTAGAGACCTAACTTGGCTTCATTAAGAACATCCACCCTGAATTTATGCAACAACACACAGAAAGTGATGCCAGTTCTTCCAGCCCAGTGGTGTCCGCTGCCACGTTGCCATGTCCCCAGGATGCGGCCAAGATCGAGTCAGCAGGATCCAGCTGCTGTGAGCGGAGGCGCCGGCCTCGTCAGGCATCATCAAGCAGCTTAGGAAGGGGCAGTGCGCGCTCAGGGGGCTGCTCGGCTGACCTTGACTCAACATCCAATATGAATAGTTTCTCATGGCTTTTCCTATCGTTTGCTTACATAGCTCAAGAGCCTATGGATTATTCCAGTAAAATGTCTTTATAGAATACCTCTTGCAGGCTTTATTGCCAGAGAAGAAATAAGGTCTGGCAATGTAGTCCACGGACCAGAAAAGTAAAACGTGCCAGAGTCACAAGGCAGAGGGAAAAGTCAAAACCAGGAAAAAAGAGGGGAGCAGCTGTTCACCTCCGTCTCCCTAAACTTGGCTTCTCAGCAGGGACGTACGGCAGGATCTCCTGCTCGGGCTGTTCCAGAGGCTTGGACAGGCCTCCTGGCTTCTTTAGGGATGCTTCCCCAGCAGATAAGAATCCTTGCCTTCCAAAGACCAGATGTGTTTTAAGCCAGTGAATTCAGACCTGGCGCCATGTTTAATTTGCTGACTACAGCGCTGCCCACATTTCCCTCTGTCATGTAAGTGTTGACAGAAACTTCTTTACCAGAAGATTTAGATATTTGTTAGAGGGTCAAGGTTTTAAATGCAAAGACCTCTGGCGGCAACACTGACTGAAACACTGCTAGAGTATAATTAAGTGTATAATTAAGTCAAATGTTGGTCAAGGTCAGGGCTATTTAGTGGATACAATTTAAATGCTCTCATGTTTCCATTTACTTCCTAATATTTATGTGAAATGATAAGCTTCCATCCTACTCCTACTTCCAGTGTGTCACCAATTAAAATTTAACTCCTCTTTAAACATTTCCTTTTCTTGAATACTCTTCTGATCATGTCAATTCACAGTGAGCTCTCTCCTGGAGCTGTGTCCTTATTCCTTCAAGAGATCACACTGCATAATTTATCAGTTGTATGGGATGACTTATCTCCCAGCAACTTAGTAAACTGGGGGCAATGCCCATGTCTTTATGTCTCCGTGTCCCTGTGCTACACCCAGTTCTAAGTCTTGCTGGGGCCTGATTTCCATCGTAAATTGTAAATGAAGTTGGATTGATTTTTCAAAGCTCAGAAAAGAGACCAGTATTGGCTGGGTGAGTCAATAATCTTTGATGTTATTCCATGGTATAAGGCAGTGAGACAGGAGGAGGATATCAGTTTACAGAGAATGTAATACCTTTTTAATTAAAAAAATCAGAGCAGACTATATTATACTGCCAAGAGCTCCACTTGAACCAACTTCTTTAGAAAGTTCTTTGAGTGACTCAACATACAACAATTTTGTGCCATCACTTTATAGTTTTTTAGCATTTAACAGACACTGACTGAGCTCCTACTATGTGAACTCCTACTACGTGCATTGTGTTGTGTAGAAGAACGAACAATGAACTCTACATTCTCTATTGGGTGATTGTAGACAAGTCACCAGGCAATACCAAGACAACATGACAGCATGTTAAGTGTTATAACAGGGTAGAAAACAGAAAGATGTCAATGACAGAGGAGGGGGCTTAGCCCAGTTTAGGGGTGAGTTTTGGTGCAGGGTGCAATGAAGAATGTCAAAAAGGATTCCTGTCAAAGCCTGCATCTAAGCAGAGACTTGAAGGATGAGTTGGCTAAACAGGGTGGAGGGGAGGGTGGAGAATTCCAGGTAAAGAGACCTATAAACCTGGGAGGACACACCCCAAAGTGACCCCCAATGAGTTACGCCCTTGTTTAATCCTATTAGTGTGGGTGGAACCTGTGACTTTGTTCTAGAACATGGCAAAGGTGATGGGATATCACTCTTATGGATATGTTACATTATATAAGACTCCACCTTAGGAGACTGGAGCAGAAGCGTCTCCTGCTGGCCCTGAAGAAGTGGGAGGGCCTGGGAGAGGGGTCAGGTGGTTAGAAACTGTGGGGGGACCTCTAGAAGCTGAGAGTGGCCCCAGGGGGCAGCCAGCAGGAAAAGAGGGTCCAGTGGGACTGCAGCCTCAGTCCTACAACTGCAAAGAATGGCATTCTAGAGCCACGTGAGCTTGGAAGAGGACTCCAAGCTCCAGAAGGGAATGTAGCCCCAGCTGACACTCTGAGACCCTGACAGAGGACCAGCTAAGCTGTGCCTGGACCCCTGACCCATAGATACCATGAAGTAATTGGTGTGTGTTGTTAAAGCTGCTAAGTTTATGGTTGTCTGTTACACAGCAATAGATTACTAATACAATACCTCTGCATGCCATCTCTACCTTGTTAGATGTTTGCATCTTAAATCCCTGGCCAGCTGAAATCCTTCAAGAGCAGAAGAGTATGTTCATTATACACTTTCCTTTGCTAAATGGCCTCCAGGTGATGCCTAAATACTTGTCATTAATCTCACATCAATGTTAAAGACTGAATGTTTGCCACCCCCCCCCCAACCCCAATTCTTATGCTGCAGCCCTAACCCCCAATGTGACAGTATTTGAAAGTCAGGCCTTTAGGAAGTAATTACGTTTAGGAGGGTGGGGCCCCATGATAGGATTAGTGCCCTTATAAGAGGAGGAAGAGAGACCAGAACTCACTCTCCACCGTGTCAGGACACAGTAAGAAGGCAGCTGTCTGTAAACCAGGAAGGAGACCTTCACCAGAACCTGACCATGCTGGCACCCTGATCTCAGAATTCCAGCCTCCAGAACTGTGTGAAATAAATGTCTGTGCTTAAGCCACCCTGTCTATGGTATTTTATCAGAGAAGCTCTGAGATGAAGACAGTCAAACTGCAAGATATGTGTCTCTCTTTCCCTCTTCCTCCTCTTTCTTTTTTTTAAACAAAGAAACTCCTAGGTTAAAAACATAATCTGAGCAGAATCTTTAAAATATTTCTCTGATGCTGCATTCCTACTTGTAGAGTCAGGAGGATGAGGCTTGAGGAACACCTCTTACTTTTGAAGACAACCATACACTCAAAGGCCGACCCCCAGCTGCCTGCATTTCTGCCTCTCCTGTGTGATAAGACCCTGGAGGTGGGTGGCAGAAGGAGAATGGAACCCCAAATGAGGGTTCTGGAAGTTCCTGATACAGGGAGAAGAGGCCATACTGCCAATTTTATGGCTAATTTTTGCTGTTGAGGCCAGACTGCTTATCACTCAGCTAAGGGGTAAAGGCCTCAGTCACACCTGCATGTTTAAAAAAATGGATTTCGGACTACTGGCTGGTCTCCCACACAACAGCTCCTGTGGTGCAGGGAGAACATTCAGTATTCTATTCTAATAATGCAAAGTTAGAAGGGTCTGGGGTCTCACTTCTTAGATGCCAGAGGCTGCCCAGTTCTTCCCTGGCACTGAGTTGCCCATCAGCCAACATTTGTTGACTGACTGAATGAAAACACACGCACTTAGGATCCGATGCTTCAATGTGTCCCCAAGAACAGAGTCCCTGTAAAGTCAAGGACTTCAGAAAAAAGATTCACGTTGGGAGGACAAAGAATATGGCTGGCACGATACGATGGGTATCTTCCCGACATTGGAAAAACAGTTGGTTAGTAGTCATCACAGAACACCAAACTCAAACATCTCTCAGGGGGTTGATGGGACGGTCGTTCTTTCTCCGAAATTTTACCTTCGTCTTCCCCAGCTGCCACTCGCTGTTGGAGGTGTCATAGAGCTGCAGCAGGGCCGTGCACTTGCCCCTCACGTCCTCGGGCAGAGCCACGTTCCTCGCCAGCACCTTATACCTGCAAAAGAAGAATGCCCAGCGTCACCTTGTGCTAAAATCCTGTCCCCAACCCCTCTGCAAAGAAAGAGGGTCTCTGCAGCTCCGTCTTGCCTTTTGTAAAAATCCTGGAAGGGTCTTCGGACAGCATACCCAGCTTTCCGGATCCTGACCGTCTCCAGCATCCCGGAGTACCGCAGCTGGTTGACCACAACTGCCTGGTCAAACTGGTCGGGCATCTAAAACATGCCAAGAGGTGAGAAGATGACGTTAAGAAGACCGCCCTCCCCCCCATGGTTTTACACACACACATTTTGAACCTACACAAATGTACAGAAAACAAACCCCACCCCACATACCCACAGCCTAGCTGCAACAGCCAGCGCCCGTGTCAATCCGGCCCCCCATCCTTAGCCCACGTACTCCCTGGCCTTGGATTTTTTTTGAAGCAAGTCCCAGATAGTACACTCTCATTTGTAAATATATCAGTATCACTTTTATTTTTTTATTTTTTGGCCGTGCTTTGCGGCATGCGGGATCAGTTCCCTGACCAGGGATGGAAACTGTGCCCCCTGCAGTGGAAGTGTGGACCACTGGATCGCCAGGGAAGTGTTCCAGTATCATTTTTTAAATAGAACCACAACACTATCATATCTTAAAAGATACCAATAATTCATTGATATTAATATCCAGGTTCAAATTTCTGATTACTTTACAAATATCATAAACGGACCACCATTTTTAATGCTACGTTTTCCAAAGAATCTTAAGTGTCATGCAAATATCACTTTATTTACTTTTTAAAATTCAATTTCCAGGCATTTTTTTAGTTGAAAAATGCAGTGACCCAGTGAGGGCTGGGGGAGGGGTTAGGGGCTGGGGAGGAAAAGGAGAGTTTGTACATGGAGAAAACAGACAAAAATGAAAAAAAATTAATTTCCTCAATTTCTAGTCAGATACCCCATTTATCGAGCTCCATGCTATGATCACTAAATAAATTAATCCCAGAACATACAAACAAAAGACAGAGGAAATCAAGCCAAGACTTAACATTCTGAACCATATCCTCTTATCTGTTCAGTTGCCAAACAAACTGGTGTTGCTGACAGGACAATGGTCTTTCAGGGTAAAGCCCAAAAGTATGCCATTTCCCACTCACAGCTTTTTGGGCAGTGATTTGTTTTTTAATCCAAACACCCCATTTCCCTTTAATTAATTCGTATTTTCTTATCTTACACAACTGTGTACAAAATGACTGAAAAATAGTGCCATAGAACACAAGTACATTGTTAAAAAGTGCAAAGACGGTAAGTGGCTTAAATTTGCGAGCCTTAAAAACACAGCCAGTCATTAACACAAAATCAGGCTGAAAGCCATGTTATTCTGTACGCTTTCCAAGCTAGCAAAAAAATAAATCTGAAGAATGCTCTGCAGATCTCCCTTGCAGCGTTTGCTGGAAAAGCTGCCATCATATCCAGCAGGATGACTTGTCTCATATTTAATTTCTCCTACAAACACTGGGGTCAGATGTCTCTACTCAGCAGTATTCTACCGGAGTCTAGCCAATAAATAAGGGCGAATATCCAAAGAACTGGGGCTCACTGGTTTCTGGTCTTAATTATTTCAAATATCCCTAGACGAGAAAGAGTAAAATAAAAGCATGAAAAAATTAGCCTTGATAACTCCTTTACCTTATCTTCGGATTGAAACACAGAGAGAGGCAACTGTTCTGAGGGTATTTGGTTAAAATGCTTCTGTTAGATTTATTTGGGAATATAATCTGAACAGTAGCAATCCACAACGACCAGTAGAGAGCTAATATAAAACAAACACTGAATAAGGCATCAGACTTAGTTAACTTTGTTAATTCATAGAGAAACCTACGAATTTCATATCTAATCATTTGATGCTCAAAGACTTGTTAATTAAAAAAAAAAACTCTCTAAATCTCTCTCAAACTTTCACTGTTCCTGACCCATACTTTTTTCCTTGCTCCTTCTCTTTCAATCTCTACATAATGAAGTCCGTACAATTCCTTAGTTTGGCACTAGTTATTAAAACACTCTGAAAAATATTACTAAAGGGACACCCCATCCAAAAAGTGCAGCCGCACTTACCATCTTTCAGTCCCTCCGAGGAACATTCCACCTTCGGTTTGGCTCTCAGGCCAAAATTCATATGGAAAACAACTGCCACACTGACCTTTTCGCCACAGCTAAAGACACTGAACAATAATGAACACCATTCCTGTGCTTTAAAAAGTGCTCGGTCGCCATGACAACCCCTTCCATTCTCGGGCTAATTAGTGTGGTGTGGTTGTAGGATTTCATACAGCCTGGGGAGGGGAGGGAGGGTGGGAGGGAGCCACCAGGAGTGGTCACTCTTTCCAGGCTCCCATTGTGATTGTGCTTCTGCCCCTTCGCAGAAATTTAACCGGGGGAAGGGGGATCTGTTCGCAGATTGTCGCCCTGGGCAACACACAGGGCAATCACGAGGGGAGTAGACCTGTATTTCCATTGGTGGGTCTCAACTTCCCTTTCTTTCTGGTGAATTTAATGTTCAAAGATGACACAGCTGGAGGGTGGACAAGTCACAGCTCAAAGCATGTGGCCTTTCAAAACGTCACCTAATGCACTCCAGCCAGTCTGTACGGGTAACTCGTTTTCCAGAACTGGAGGTCCTCCCTCCCAAGACTGCCGGCAGTGTCCTAACTGTGAAGTTTGATGGCCGACAGCAAGGGAGGATTTGGGGAAGTAACAGCCATAAACCGGGGCAATTATAGTCCCAGGAGTCTGGTCTTGATCCGTTTACTGAATATAAATGATTAAACACCTACTATGCGCCAAGGTTTTGTGATTCATGCTTGCGGGGGAAACAAAAAGGCGGGGGCTGGATTCTTTTTTGTCTTATATCAAAACCCCTCACCAGAGTAGTACATTCATTACAACTGATGAACCCACATGACACATCCTAATCACCCCAAGTGCATATCTGACGTCAGGGTTCACTCTTGGTGCTGCACATTCTATGGGTTTTGATGACTATGTAATGACATGTGTCCATCATCAGAGCATTGCACAGAGTGTTTTTGCTGCCCTAAAAATCCTGTGCTTCATCTATTCACTTCTACCTCTCCCCAACAGCTGGCAACCACTAATCTTTTTACTGTCTCCACAGCCTTTTTTTTTTTTTTTAAGACTAATGTTTTTAAAGAGTAGTTTTAGGTTCACAGCAAAATTGAGAGGAAGGTACAGAGATTTCCCTTATACCCTCTGACCCTCACTTGCATAGCCTCACAGGGCTGATTGTTTCCAAGGACCCTGAAATTTAGGAGGGTGACAGGTATGCCAAACATCACTACTTATATAGTAGATGGCCTACTATAGAACCGTATTAAAAATTAAAGCTACGTTCCTTGGGAACACGGGACAAAGAAAAGTACTGAGGGGGTATGGGTGTCACGTGAATTTGAACCCAGGTCTGACCCAGAGTTTGGGCTCTCACAACTCCTACTCACTGCTGGAGGGAAAGGGACATTCCACACAGAGAACACAGCACAAACCAAAGCCAAGAGGTGGAAAGAGAACCTGGCATGTTCAGTAGTTCAGTCTGGGATGGAACGGGGAGGTGAGCAGGGACCTGAGCTGTTGGTGGACATGGCACTCAAGTTTGATGCCACTGTTTCCAGGATCAGGAGCTGCCTGCCGGGGGCAGACCTGTGCTGTAGAAGGATCCCCGTGTTGGTGGCAGCAAAACTGGAAACAAGACCAGAGGCATGGCTGGGTCTATTTGTGGGTCCATCATGGGTCCATCATGAAGTGTTAGGCGGCCATTAAAAAATAAGACCAAATTAAAGACGCCCCAGTTAACTCTCAAGCCTTTTTGCAAGGTGAGACAAAGAAGATGCAGAAAAGTATGTATGACAGTCTCACTGCTGTAAAACAATGACCCCATCAAATAAAACACCTGCTCTATGTATGTACATGTGTGTGAATATACACATTTAGATACACAATGTGCAGAAAAGGATAGGAGGAGACATGCCAGGCCGTTATTGAGTGGGGGGCACTACTATGGGTGGTGGGAAGAAGAGACAGCTAAGAAAAAAGGGGGGAAAATGAGACAGCACTGAAAGAAGGAAATAATCACGTATGTACAATATGAAAAAGTTCTATTTGGCTATATATCTTTGAAGACACTTTTTTTTTTACAAAGTAAAAAAAAAAAAAAAATCAGGTACAGAATGGATTGTAGAGGTCCTACTTTGAACAACGTGGACGTAAGAGGCAGAGAAGCAGGGAGATCAGGGGTGAAGCTGCTCTAAGGGAACCTTAAAGTGCAAACAACCCAAATGTCCATCAACTGATGAGGAGACAAACAAAATGGGCTTTCTATCCATAAAACGGAATATTACTGGCCATAAAAAAATGAAGCGCTGCTACCTGCTACAACATGGATGAGCCTTGAGAACATTATACTAAGTGAAAGAAGCCAGTTACGAAACACCACGCGTTACGTGATTCCATTCATGTGAGACGTCCGGGACAGGAAATCTACGGGGACGGAAGGTAGAGTGATGGCTGCTAAGGGCCGGTGGAGGGGATGGGGAGACAGAGGGGGGACAGCCAAGAAGTAGGGCATTTCTTTTTTTTATAAATTTATTTATTTTATTTCTTTATTTTTGGCTGCGTTGGGTCTTCGTTGCTGCGTGGACTTTCTCTAGTTGTGGTGAGCAGGGGGCTACTCTTCGTTGCGGTGCGCGGCCTTCTCATTGCGGTGGCTTGGCTTGTTGCGGAGCACGGGCTCCAGGCGCGCGGGCTTCAGTAGTTGTGGTGCATGGGCTTAGTTGCTCCGCGGCATGTGGGATCTTCCCGGACCAGGGCTCGAACCCGTGTCCCCTGCATTGGCAGGCGGATTCCCAACCACTGTGCCACCAGGGAAGTCCCCTAAGGGGATTTCTTTTTGAGGTAATGAAAATGTTTTAAGTGTCTGTGGTGATGGTTGCACATCTCTGTGCATCTATGAAAAACCATTGAATTGTACACTTCAAATGAGTCAGTTGCATGGTATGTGATTTATAGCTCAATAAAGCTTAGGAAAAAAAGGTATTGTAAAAGCCAGACGGACACGGAGGCATTTAAAATGGACAAAAAGACGGATGCAAGAGAGTTTGTATCCTGGAGACAGGGTTAAATATATTTAGCTTCAGGTAATATAATTCTAAAAAAAAAAAAATTAGAACTTTCTCCTCTACAATCTGAAAAAATAAAATTTCAGAATGCCTAGACAAAACAAATGACTAGTAACAGAGCACGCTAAGCCTCCACAAAAATCAATTACGGGCAAAGCCCAAGCTTCTGCAGCTAAAGACCTAAATAAAGGGCAACAGACGTGCTGGCAAACAGGGACACAGGACAGGGGAGTTTTTACAACAACAAAGAAAAGAAAAAATGCATTTATGTGTTAATGAATATGATTACCCCGAACATTACCTAGCCTTCCATAATTTCAAAAATACTGCATAGAGACAATAAGAAGTGTGACGGTGCACTTGGAAATAGTCACCTGTCCTCGGTAAGAGGACATTCAATCTGCGCTTATTTAATTAAAGAAAATAGAATGAGTTAATTACCTGTGGACCCTTGAAGTTCTAATGCTCTTCAGCATTTGAGGTCTCACAGAAACCAATGGAGAAGCCCTGAGAAGAGTCCAGGGAGAGGGGGTGGGGTGGGAATGCAGCCTGCCACGCAGAGGTCAGGGGGTGCTGGCAGGGGCCAGCCAGGACTGCAGAGAGAAGGAACTGTCCTCTGATGGCCAAAGTCACACACACACTGATTAAGCATTACATCGACTGGAAACCGAGTCAGGGGGTGGTGGGAAATCCAGCTCTGCTGCTGAGGTTAGACCCTCTCCATGCCTCAGAGTCTCCTGAAGAGAAGAGACACCCTGAGGGGAGAGAACAAGCTGGACAAAGACGTATGATTGGCACAGAAGTGACTCTTATTTCACTCTGCTGTCATCCACTGTTAGGTAATATCACTTAACATGGATCTATGAAATCAATTTTTTTTTTAAATCTGGTATCAGGGGAGAAAACTATTCTCTCTAGAAGAAATGACATGTTTAATCTGAGTCTACATTCATAAATCGATGACTATTATAACTCACGGTAACTTACTTACACACCTTGTGCCAAAGAGGAATTAAGGCAAGATAAAATAAACTGAAAATAAATACGGTGATTAAAAGAAAACACACAGTAGAAAATGCATTGTATTACCCTTTTTGCCTTGGCTGACAGGAAGCTCAAAGTTAAGTTTCCTTCTCAATGCTAACTTCTGTTAACCAGGTATTTTATTTTGCCTTAATTTTTGAATCATTTTTCATAGATGTTAACAGATTCTCAATTCCTTTAAGGAGCCTATATTATTTTTATAGTCTAAGATGGCAACCATAAAATATACAATCTTAAAAACATTAATAATTTTGAAAAAGAAGAATTCTATTATTCTAACCTCAAAGATCTACTGATGATTATACACATAGAATTTCAAATGCTTGTTTAGCAGCCTTGCAGGAACCAAGTCCTCTTGTTTGTGCGAGGTACCCACAGCAATCCTTCAACTCATACAGCACTCGAAGGCAGAAACCCGATGGGTGGGTTAGATGAGTAATATTATTGCATTTTGCGGATAAGGAAACTGGAAGTGAGCAAGGCTAAATGACTTGTTCAAACCAGTTAATATTTGCTTAAATCAAACAATTAAAGCTCAAAGAGCTTTGCATTCCTGAAAACTAGTATGTGAATCAAACTTGTTCCGAACCATATTTTTCTACTGACATGTTATAAAACCGGAGGCATATTTCCAGAGGATATAATTCTCAAAGGAGTGAGCTGGAAACTTCTTTAGGGAAAAGATTACAATGAAATCCAGGCAGAGAATGCACCCTATACTGTAGCATTTCCAGGAACACTCGGTCTTTTGGGCACATGGAGACATTTTCTAAAAATTTTAACACTAAGGAGGGGGCGTTAGGGACAACCTGTCAGGTGCTGACCTGGTGTAAATACAGGCGATACAAAAAATCACAACTCTAAGGGCCACAGCAACGCAGAGCAGAAACCGGCTCACTACACTGTGAGTGCAGCCAAATACCTACACACAGAAGTAACTAGTGAACAGAGGAAACCTTTTGGAAAATCAAATAGCGAACTGAGCAAATCCATCTCCGGTCACTGGTCCCATTAACACAGACAACGAGAGGCTGACAACACCGTTACTTTGTGTCTCAGCGTCAGAGGACTGACAGAATTCAAATGTTCCTTGACCCACTTGTGGTTGCAACTCCACCTGCCTCTCCTCCCTGGATACCACCTGTCAAGGACAGGCGCGCGAGAAGAGCCGATACACCACAGTGGACGGAAGAACACACTCAGAACACGCTGAACTCCATCCCGTGGAAGGAGCCCGCAGGTGACAACATATTTAATCATGACTGCTTTTGCTTTAATAA
Organism: Balaenoptera borealis; assembly: GCF_965194805.1. Classification (NCBI taxonomy): domain Eukaryota; kingdom Metazoa; phylum Chordata; class Mammalia; order Artiodactyla; family Balaenopteridae; genus Balaenoptera; species Balaenoptera borealis. The sequence goes on from NC_138867.1 coordinate 14,914,619, forward strand.
TAAATGCAACTTGATAATTCAGGCGGGTGCTTCTGAACACAGGCTACAATTTATTTCCAGAAGGGGGTCCTTCTCTCCCTTTTAAGAAGACAATTTATTCAAAGTCTAAAAACTAGCCACTTGATAGGATCTCAATGTCTTAGAGGTGAGGTAAAAGTAAACATTACTTACTATTTTCATCAATCAAAAGTATTTATTAAGAACCTTCCGTTAACTGAGCAACCAGAGGCAACTGTATGGGATGACCCAGAGCAAACCCAGCCCCTGCACTGACCCGACAAATGCAGGTTTTCTTTGGCTCCAATCTGCTTGGAATGCAATATGGAAGCAAGCCCTGGGCCTGGCGATACGGGTCCTCAGAGCACAGAGTAACCAGATATGGGATCTGAGCATTATGCCAACACTTGTTTTATTGCCCTACCTTAGTAGCCTAATACAAAAATAATTTTTTAAAACTTTCTATCGATAAGATTTACCCCCAACCCAACACTGGTAGATTGTTTCTCAAAGTGAGTGGTATAACATTCTAAAATTAATTAAAATGAAAGAGTTCTACTTTTCTCATTGTGTTTTTTAATGGCTCCTGACTGACTTCCTCTGTGAAATGCTGTAAACTTTATCTACATACATACTAGCTCTGCACTGGAGGGACTTATTACACAGTCCGTATCATGGAGGATTAGTATCCAGCGTCCCAAGAAATGTAAAATAAGTTGATTCTTGGGTAAAACCGTTACATGATTCTTCATCTTGCTATGTAAACATTGTGGAGTGAGAGACACCAGCGTTACAGAGACGATTTAATATATTAGGTATATCTGTATTTGCATTATGATCATGGGATATACCTTTACCCTAATTCAACTTCAAACACAAACAAGCAAACAAATCTTAAGAAGCCTGATAACCCTTCATCAACTTTAAGAATTAAAAATTACATTAGAGTTTACCAAGTCAATTATGTTACACTTATAAGATATCACGCCCAACCTTACACTGAGTGGCGACAAGACTCCTGTCCTCACTCCCTACTAATTAACAAAAAATTAAGACGCAAAGCCCCTCGATCTTTATTTGCTGTCTTTGTTACATCAAATTCTCAGAAGCAGTTAACAAATAGCATAAGTTTATCATGCTTTGAACGGTTTTCAAAAGCATGGTTACTAAAGCAGCAGTATAACTTTCCTGACCTTGAAAAGGAAGTAAACAAAAGCCAATTAAACTAGAGACAAAGGGTCTTTTGTCTCACATCAGTCATTTCTCTCCGGGGCTGTTCAACATTTGACACAGTTGTCGCCACGTGCTAAGTTCCACGTTTTGAGAAAAGAGGCAACTCCATCCCCCTCCCAGGCGAGGAAGGGGAAGCATCATGGTTACGTGACTGGTTAAAGCCTAGGGGGTCAGATTACAGAGCATGGAAATTTCTCACTCACCCAGTACAGCCTTCAAACCGCACCCTTCCCAGACGAGCACCGTTTCAAAGCAAGGAACTTCAAGCTCTGTTATAGGTGGAAACTGTGGTCCTCACCTCAGATCCATGCAAACCCCAACTACTTAATGGGAAGAAAACTTTGAACATAAATAATATACACATGCGTACATGAAACCTTCCTAAGGCATAGCCTTAGCCCCATTATACCCCCTCCCTGTTCATGAATTTACAGCGCACCTCAAATTAAGACAAGGACTTCAATTTCACATTGGAGGCCCCCCCAGTAAGCTCCACTCTACCTCTCCAGTCAATACACCCACACACACCCTCCACGTTTTAGTCAAATTAGAGATAACTCTAGCTGTTTTCTGACTAAAACCTTCACTTCCTGTCTTATCTCGGATGAAGCCAACTTCTCCACCTGAAATGTCCTCCCGTTGTCTCTAACTGTTGAGTTTCATGGATCTTTTAGGGGTTTCTCAAATACTCCCTCCTTAATAAAATTGTTCTGGATGTATCCAACTGGTGCCATCTGTGACCTTGACCATGCTGTTCCTCGTGTCACTTTTTTTTTTTAAATTGAAGTATAGTTGATTTACACTGTTGTGTTAGTTTCAGGTGTATAGCGAAGTACTTCAGTTTTATATATATATATTTACATATATATTTCTTTTTCAGATTCTTTTCTATTATAGGTTATTACTAGACACTGAATATATAGTTCTCTATGTTATACAGTAGGTCCTCGTCATTTATTTTATATATAATAATGTCTATCTGCTAATCCCAAACTCCTAATTCATCCCCCTCCCTTTTCCCCTTTAGTAACCATAAGTTTATTTTCTATGTCTGTGAATCTATTTCTCACAATTTTTTTTATATCCATTAGACATATCCATGTGAACCCTCATAAGAGTATAAATTCCTTTGGGCAGGAGCTGAATCTTATGAATTTCTCACTAAACTGTTGACCACTGGACTCGACACCTCAGATAGGTACCCACTTATCCTACTGTATTGCATAAATGTAAGGGTGGTCCTGTTTACAGCTGTTTCAATGTACTTGTTTGGTGATAACTTAGAAACAATATCAAAAGCACAGTACATGAAAGGAAAAACTGGTAAGTTAGATTTCATTAAAATTAACTTCTCTGTGAAAGACACTGTTAAGACAATGAAAAGACAAGCAATACACTGGGAAAATGTTTGAAAAATACACAGCTGAAAAAGACTGTAATCAAAATACACAAAGAACACTTACAAGTTGACAATACGAAAAAACAACCCAATTTTTAAAAAAGGCAGAAGATCTGATCAGAGACACCATCAAAGAATCTATAGGGATGACTAAGAAGCATATGGAAACACACTCAACATCAGGTATCTCAGGAAACTGCAAATGAAAACAATGACATGCCACTACACACCTATTAGAATGGTAAAATCCAGAAAACTGATTAACCCCGAGTGCTGACAAGGATGTGGAACAACAGGAACCTTAACTCACAGCTGGCTGAATGCAAAATGATGCAGCCAATTTGGAAGACACAGTTTCTTACAAAGCTAGACATAGTCTTAACATATAATCCAGCAATCACACTCCTAGGTACAGCCATTCCTCCGTACCTACAGGGGATGGGATCCAGGACCCCACCCTCCATGGATACCAAAATCCACATATGTTCAAGTCCCTTATATTAAATGGTGTAGTATTTGCATATAACCTATGCACATCCTCCTGTATACTTCATCTCTAGGTTACTTATAATACCTAATACAATGTAAATGCTACCTAGATAGCTATATAAATAAAATGTAACTGCTATGTAAATAGTTGCCAGCATGTGGCAAATTCATGTTTTTCTTTTTGGAACTTTCTGGAATTTATTCTCCTGAATATTTTTGATCTGAACATGGTTGAATTCCCGGATGTGAAACCCTTGGATCAGGAGGGCTGACTGTATTTACCCAACTGAGTTGAACACTTATATTCACACAAAAACATACACATGAATGTTTATAACAGCTTTATTCATAACCATCAAAAGCTGGAAGCAATCATCATGTCCTTCAGTAAGTGAATGGAAAAGAAACTGGGGTACATTCATTCAACTGAATATTATTCAGATTTTTTTTTTTTTTTAAAGCTGTCAAGCCCTCAAAAGACAGAGAGGAACCTTATATACATAGTGCTAAGTGTATGTATGTGATTCCAGTTGCATGATGCTCTGAATAAGGCAAAGCTATAGAGATGGTAGAAAAATGAGTGGTTGCCAGGACCTGGGGGAGGGCTGAATAGATAAAGAAGGGGGAAATTCTAGGTTGGTGAAACTATTCCATATGATACCATAACGGTGGGTATGTGACCTGATACATTTGTCAAAATCTGCAGAACTTTACAGCAAAAGAATGAACCCTGGGGGATCATCCCAGGAAATAACTCAGCTTGTCACAAAAGAATCTAAATGTATTACAAATGTATGAAACAACATCACGGGAAAGACTGGGGGGGGAAAACCTGCAACTAAAGTAGCTTTGGACATGGAGTCTATTCAGTCTAAGACTTAGAGGCAAAAGGAGTCACGATACTGATACCGCTATATGTTTACACTGGAATGGAACAATTAAGTAGATGGATGGTGGAAGAAAACCTTAACGAAACTAATTCTACCCAACTAGAGTTGATTTACTTTCATGAAAACAGCAGCAGAAAAACCCAACTCTAACGCTGGCTTAACCCCAACTCTAAAGCATGCCAGTCACAAGGTCCAAGCAGTCCTCAAAATGTGTTTCTAGAGAACAAGCCGAAAACACAGCTCAATACACACCTATTTTTTCAGTTGTTTATATGACACAACTGGAATGTGTTTCTATGGGAAAGAGTTCAGGTCAAGATGTACTGAAGGCACTTTTCAGCATAGTATTTAATGGGGACAGATGTAAAAGACATTGGGAGATAACAAGTAAAGCCTTGTTTCCTCCCTTATCATTAAATGAAAGAATAATGCATGCAAAGGTGTTTTTTTTTTTTAAATCAAAAATATAGAGAATATATGTAATGATAAACCCACAGCTCTCCTGGAGAAAACCACCCTTGCCAGTTTCCTGTGTTTTCTTCCAGACGTATTCTATGCATGTATAAATGTAGGATTGTGTGTGCATGTATACAGATGCATGCATGCACATACAAACAAATAAATGCAAGCTTCATTTAAAAAAAAAAAAAGCAAAGACATGTTTGGGAAAAAAAGCAAAGACATGTTTGACGTTTTGCTCAGATGCATGCATGCACATACAAATAAATACAAGCTTCATTTAAAAAAAAAAAAGCAAAGACATGTTTGACGTTTTGCTCTGTTTGCCTAAGATCATCCTGGAGAATTCCCTGTGAGGACATACAGATCTCCCGTGTTTTTTCACAGCAGCACACTATGTCATTACCAGAATGTGTCTAATCAGCTCCCTATGGAGGGACATTTAGGTTGGTTCTACCCTTTGCTGTTTTCTATTCAGCTTCTACTGAATGAAAGGAAATAAAGTGGAACCCTGGAGTCCCCACACCAGAAAATTTCCTGTCAACACTTCCATCCCTGGCTCCATCCCGGACCCCCTTTGTTTCATGGTGAATGCAGTCCTGTACCTCTGGTGCCAACGGTTAGGAGCCCCCCACAGAATAGGAAGGTGATCACCCCAGCGTGAAGCTTTCTAACCTCCTCCATCTCCGCCCAACCTCTACCTCTAAGGAAAAGGGGATTACTGAGATGCCTTATATGTGAGACAGGCTCTTGTTCTATGAAAGGATGACACTGCGGACTCCCTGTTTATACTGTGTCGACATCAGTTTGACATTTTAATCAGTCAGAAACTAATGACTGACGAGAAGAATAACCTGCAATTTAATTCTGCCAATTTTCTATTATGTTCCAGCATGTCAGACCATGGAATTTGGGGAGTTTATCTGTCACACTACATAACAAGGTCATTTAATAGTATTTCTAGTCCAAATGGTGGATAGAAACCTAAAGGGATGGGTTATGATAAAAAGTTGTGTCTTTAATAAAAACAGCAGCTACCTATTCATGGAACAGTGACCCATTTCCGCTCTACATGGATCTCTCGTAACCCTTACAGCCACCCTATGAGTTAAATCAGTCCATGATGATCAAATTAAATTTGTGATATAAGGTGAGGAGAGGCAGCCATTTGGGAAATGCTATTAGCTGACATTTGCTCAGCACTGTATAGACCAGATGTCATGTGTTCACCTCTGCCGCCCTGTGAGGTGGGCAGGGTGGCTATCAACATCTGCATTAAACAGGTCCAAAGAATGAGTGATCTGAGCCACATCACACAGCAGTTACCAAGACAGAGGAGCAACGGGTACCCACTTCTTCCAACATCAGAATCTCTGCAGCTTCTGCCAGAGCTTCCCTAGAATGCTGTAACTCCTCTACTTATCCACAAGTTCAAGTCCAAAGAGACCCTGTGTGGGTAGATGCTATGAGCGTCTGTGGGTGGTCGACGTGCTTCTGTTCTGGTGCTCGGATTAGACTGTATTTACGAATCTCTAAGGTGGTGGTGGTAGTAGCAGCAGAACTACTAGTAGTAGTAACAGACTAGTAGCAGCAGAACTACTAGTAGTAGTAACAGACTAGTGGCAGCAGCAGTCATGGCAGCAGTAAGAACGAAGGCTCACATGTACCAAGCACTAAGTGCCACGCAGCACGCTCACTTTGTAATGCTAGCTTTTCTTTAACTTTGGCAACTCTGAGGTGGCGATCATCCTTATTCCCGTTTTACTCATGCGTAACCTGAGGCACAGAGACGTTAATTAACTTATCCAGGGTCACGAAGCTCCCCTGAGACAGAGCCAGGGGAGAGTGAGGGTCAAGCCTGCATGAAAACCACTAGCTACACTGCTCCTCCGCAAGGTGCAAGTTCGGGAGGCGGGGTGGGAAGTTCCTGTAGCTCCAGAGTATTCATTGTTTAACAATGGAGTTTGTTTCCTGATACGTTTGCCCTAAATATTCCTGAATGAAATTCATCACAATAGCTATCTTGGTAGCAGACTTTTAAGCCAAAACAGAAATCAACTTCTGAGGATTAAAACACAAATGAGACAATACATTCAGTTAGAGTCGGGGCTGGCAAAGAACAGCCTTGGAGCCACATCTGGGCTGCCATCTGTTTTGTAAATAAAGTTTTATTGGAATACAGCCATGCATTGTAACTGCTTCCACATGACAGTGGCAAAGCCTAAAATATTTCCCATCTTGTCAATTACAGAAGAAGTTTGCCAACCTGAGCTGGAGAATGAAAGCCAGGGAAATGGCGCACTCAAAATAGTACACACTGAACTGTGTTCCAAAGGTAATTACACACCAGATTTCGAGAAATCAATATGGAAATAAAATAAAAAATATGTCAATAATTTTGAAATTTATTACATGTTGAAATAACATTCCGGATTTGTTGGGCTAAAGACTAATTTCACAAAAATTTCTTTTAAGTGTGGCTATTGGAAAAATTTTAATTACATACATGACACATTTTACTTCTATTTATTAGTGCTGCTCTAATAAATGAGGCTGAACCTCTCCTCTATAAGGACTTGGACAGCTTGATACTATATTCTACTTGCATTTGTTTGAAACTCAGAGCATCTTTGACATAAATGAACTGTCAGACTATTTTAATACATGGCTTAAAGAGAGACAAGTAACACATACTTCTTCTCATTGAAAACATTACCCATCGTTCAAAGGTGAAAACCAACACTCACACAAATAATGTGAAACACAAGAGGAGGCCTCATGAAGAGTTTTCGTGAGGCCAATGTCTCTAAACAAAGAAATGAGACACGAAGAATTTCCATTAGCTTCAAATAAAGTATGAAATATCAACACGACTCTCAAACAGAATGTTAATTTCATTTTCCTAATGAATTTACATTTCGTTTCCAAAGTCACTCCGGAATATTCCCAGGGCATCAAATTTGTTTTATTTTTAACAAGTCATTGAACCCAGCATCTTCAGCACCCAAAAAACAGAGCACCACTGGGGGAAGTTGTAACAAAGTTAGACTGAACAGGCCAGAATGGGGACAAAGACATTGTGATCTTTTCTCCCCCAAACTTGGCAAGTAAATGCTTACAAAGGCTATATGCCTAACAGCTCCCAGTGTTTGGCCCGAGCACCTTAAGTGGGTCCGTGGGACACTTCCTCTTTTGAATCTTAGCTGCCATTGTGCCCACGTCACAAACTTGTTTCCAAACCGCATAAATGTCCTGAAAACCACACGTATTAACATTTGGTCGAGCGCTTCCTTGAGTTACAAGAATACAGGCCTCCTCCATGGCTTCTTTCTTCCATTCTTACGCCTTTCCGGTTTCCTGCCTTTAACAACCGGCCCTGCACCTGCTGCTCTGACCGCCCTTCCTCCCGCTGGCTGTGCATGTCGAATACTGCTCGCTGCTGGGTTTCCTCTCCTCCCCTAAATGCAAGGGAAGCAGGCAGACACCCCCGCTCTGCCTCGCTCTGGGCCATGAATTCCCAGCAAACGCTGCAGGAAGTTCCCGGTCTTCGTGCCTGTGCCTCAGACCCCTCACAGGGATGAGGCCCCCGGGTGCCCTCTGCCACTCACGTGGGGAAGACAGAAAGCAGTGAGTTCCTGCAAAAATGAGACCCCCTGCATCGCCAACAGTGGAGCTGGCGTTTGATTCTCACCACGGAAAAGAAGAGATGGTTTCCTTCCTAAATTAAACTCGCGGAGCAGCAAACAATGGTATCTATTATTTAAATATGGGTGACTCTGTACAAAGGATTTTCGTTACCTTAATTGAATCTGAAAGAACCCTATTAAGGCAAGCGGGCAAGCCAGGAAGATTATTCCACCACATGCATGGAGGAAGTGCATCGGATACAACTTGTGTGCCGTGCCCAAGGTCACGTGACGGGCAGGCACTGGGACCTCTGTCTAGATTCTGGGCTCTTCCTTCTTGTAGGAAAACCAGGTGGGCATGACTCCAAGTGTGGCCTGTGACAGGTGCCAGGCCATGAGGAGATGGACACCGAAAGTGAGAGTAAGCATTTAAGAACTTCTACAGCAAGATGACACGGCCACATCATTTTTGTTCTATTTTTCAAAAGTACCAGTCCGGACTTCCCTGGCGGTCCAGTGGTTGGGATGCCGCACTTCTACGGCAGGGGGCGCGGGTTTGATCCCTGGTGGGGAACTGAGATCCTGCATGCCACGTGGTGTGGTATTAAAAAAAAAAAAAGGCACTAGTCCACAACGAATTGGCAAGAATAAAGAGAAGTTCTCTCTTGCTATATATAATTCGAGAGGTGCTGCTTTAGGAGGTACCAATGTCAATTCTGGGTAATGCTAAGAAATTTCTTGATAATCATGTGTACACAAACCTGCCGTTATTACACTATTATCAAGTTTGCATGAAGTACTAGACTTATTCCCCTTTCTATTGTTTAACATCAAATCAGGCTCAACAGATAAGGAAAGTGTACTTATCTAAATCCTTTCTCAAAACTGTTACAAGCATAAAGTGCCTATTCAGAAAATCTGATATCACATCTCTGTTAAAAAAGTTCTCGGAACTGTACACAAGATAAAATCCAAACATTTGCGGAAAGCATTTCCAGCTTCATCCCCTCCACTCCTCATCTCAAGTTTTACTCTCCAGTGGGGCCCATGAAGCCTCCCTTGTTAATGGAACTCCCACTGTACTCAGGGCAGCTGTCCTGGGAATGAGATCATTCTAAGTCAACTCTGCAAACCCATTCACCTTTGCCAGATATTCACTCTAACTTCCTGTGGAGTGAGGCTCAGCCACAGGCCCCAGGCTGGCCCTAGAACCAAGCAGAGAAGCCAGGACCAGGGAGATGTGAGGCAAATCTACTGAGATTTTTTTTTTGTCTTCTTCCTAATAAAAGGAGAGCCACTCCTTCTGGGCCAGCCCTGATTCCTTTCAGAGGTAATGTTTACTCCAAGAGGCCAAAGCCTTTGTTTGCTTTATTCAGAGATGCATCCCAAGAGTACAACAGATCCTCAAAAACTATCTGTTGAAAGAACTGAATAAGGATGTTCTGTGAGGATGTGATGGTTGCCACTATGGCAGCCATTTTGCAACCTTGTGGAAGGACCAAGGGAATTGCAGATGCAGCGCTGTGAAGCCGTAATATTGTGAAGCCTCTAAACAAATGCTTCTTCTAAAATGTGATCCTTATGTATTTGTATGCTGTGTAGGTCACTGCTGGCCAAGTTATTTTGTGTCTTGTCACTGAAGAGTTGGGGTCTGCCCAAAGGGACATCAAGGGTATTGTGTGTGTGTGTGTGACACACCTGTGTGGTCTCTTGGTAGATGGACGAGGTCCTGTGGAGGAAGGGAAGGATCACCCCTAGGAAGGAGGGGACGCCAGCGAGGAACAGGCTTAGACTCCAGAGAGATCAAGATCCATGGTGAAAACGCGAGGCTGAAGTATGGCTTGATACTCTATAGTGGTTAATACCGTCAGCCGCAAAAACACTCCGAAGGCAAATGAGCAACGGAGCAGAGGTCAGCAGTGGCGACGTGAGCTGGTGTGTTATGTCAAAGCCAGACAGACATCCCAGGGTTGTGGTCCAGTTCAGATCTAGGTCAGGGAAGACAGAATGCATGGACCCAGGTTCCATGGCCACGGTGAGAACCGCTAGGTGGTGGCCTCACTGGAAGCAGCCAAATAGGCAGGAGGCCTGGGACAGGGTGGTGTCAGGAAGGTGGTTCTCAAAGTGCAGCGAAGACCTGACAAAGTGGGGGAGGGTGGACGCTGCGGAGGAGGAGGAGGAGGGCGGGCGAGCTGCCTAAGAACAGATGTCCTCAGCGCCCCGGCTGGTTCGCGAGGTGAGGTCATGGGCAGGAGTGGGAAGGCTGACATCACGCTAGGGGTGTGGGAAGGCTTCGAGGGAGGGAGGCGAGAGCAGGGAGGTCTCCTCCTCCGAGGCTGGCGCAAACGTGCCCTAGAAGCTGCGGGAACGCTTTTCTCAAGAGTGTCCAGCAAACCGTGGAATCGGAGAAAGAGGGGACAAGAGCGTCACCCAAGATGAGGCCGTCCACCTGGAGGGAGGCGAGGTCAGCGAGCCACGGCACCTTACAGACGCCCCAAGTTCATCACCAAATGGCTCACGCCTCCTCCCAGACCTGGGACGCTGTTTTGTGTCCGGGCTCACCTTGTGATCATTCGAAGCTGGACCTGTGATGATGGTTTGAGCACTCTTTAAAATATGTGTGCCCACCAATGAATCCAACGGAGGCAAGAAGATAATGAAATCCCAATGCAGGTTCACGATCAAGAGAAACTAAGGGACTGAGGTCTACGTGAAGAAAAGCAACATGTTCACTCAAGGAGGGAGTAAAAATAATGGACGGATGAGATGGCAGGTTGGAGGGCAAATTTAAATTCTGAATAGGTCACATACATGTAAAATTAGGGGTTCGTAGATCAAGATTTAAAAAAAAAAAAGGATCATCCTGAGAGTCAGTTAATATGTGTTGAAAGATAACCTCAGAAAAACACAGAGACAAAGTGGGGAGGGAGGGAAGGACTAAACATTTGTCCTAAATCAGACCACAAACCGTGGTAAAGCCAACAGAAGGTCCAAACCTTAGCATAAACCCCATCTGGACATCCTCACAGGGCAGCCTCCCTCTTGGGTATAATCTGTTGCCATTTTCTCTAAGGAATGTAATTAAACCCTTTTTATCTTGCTAAACTAGACTTGAGTCTCTCTCTATTCACTGCTGTTCTATTTCTACTTCTCCATCCACCATACTGAACAGGTCACAGTCTCCTTTTATTCAGACTCGCTGTGAAAAACCATGCTGAGAAATACAAATTAGGGAGGCAGCTGTCGCTCTTCGTAGATGTTGGCAAGGAGGCTCAAATCAGTCATGAAAACGCTAAAATAGCTGTGAAGCTTACCCAGTCGTTTATACAATCACCAAGGTCATGTCGATGTGATACGGATGCTAAGGAAGAAAGTGTACAGCAGGGGATGAGGAGGAAAGAGAGAGAGGATGGTGTCCAGTAGCCAGACATTCACCAACGTCCAGGAAAACGTGTCAAACTGAGAGCTGTAATACTCGGCCAGAGTTATTACTTTTACAATGCTACATCAGTAGGTACTAAGACATGCCATCATGGTAGCATAACTCAGCGTACAGATAATAATCAGAAGCACATACTTGTAAGGTTTCTTGCTTGAAGGTATTTGAACTTCCGAGACAAAAAAACTTCTGATCCACTGGAAACCAGAGGTCATTCACCATACTTAGTTCCAAAAAAAAAAACTGTTCTTTTTAAAAACTTAGGATGCAGAGAAAAACAATGGTTTTTAGAGGCAAATAAATAAAAAGCCATATTGGGACCAAAGAGTTTGAACTGTCATAAAAAGTAGGAAAATAAAAATAGCACCTCGGAAAAATCTGAGCCTAAACCCAGAAATGTCAAATATTAGAAAAAATATGATTTCACCAGATTCATGTTAGTTGAGAGCTGGAAGGAGTTTGAGAAATCACCCCATCTCACCACCCCATTTATACAGGAAGAAACTGAGCAGAAGCTACCAGTCTACGTTTGCTTAAAAGAATTCACTAAGGAAAGAGCCACCTCTTTGATAATGGATGTAGCTGATTTATAAATATTCATCAATACAGGCTGGGCTATCAGAAAAAAAATCAAATGGAGAACTTTACTTGAAAAGTGTTCCACGCGGTCTTCTCTGAGAGAAGTGGCATCGTATTGGCATGTCCTTGGTAAATTCTACTTTCCCAAAGGAAAATGAGGGCCTGGTGAGAAGGGGACATGGGGAGCGCAGCTTCCTAGGAGTCCTTTCTCTTGCTTATTCATGTATTAAAGTGGTTGTCTGCAAGTCAATAATGGGAAATTAGCCAGCCTTAGACACAGCCAATATCTGTTAAGTATAAATTAGGAACGCCACAAAATATTCCGCTGAGCAGTTGGAAGTTGCTAGGAAACGGGAGGTCAGGCGATGCCCAAAGGCCAGGTTATTCCCATCCCTGGGGCCTGGACAGGACTGGTTCATGCTGGAGTCCCAGCACTGCAGAGCCAGACCATAGGCTTCTGAATCATGTGACTCAAGATACTTAAATCTGGATGCCCCTCTTGGCCTTCTACTTGGGGAAAGGACCCAATGAAAAATCCAAGGAAGACACAGGAAACAGAAAACATACATATGACAATAATACACTCTTTCTCCTCATCCGTCTTTAGAATAACATTATTTCCTGCACATCCTTCAGTAATCCAATTTACTTATTAACCCTTACCATGTTTCCCATTCTTAGATTTAAAGCATACTTTTCAGGGTTCTGATAATACTTTTTCCATGAATTTGTTTTTAAACACATCTACCCCCAAATGGATGCATATGCTTCATAAATTCTATTGGAGGATGTGGTGCTGAGTCAGTAAGTGGTGAATAAGTTCAAGAAGAAACGAACGCCTCTTTATGTCGGGACCGTCACAGTCACGGCCCCTAATGGAAGGGCCACACCAACGCACATACGCTGCCTCTTTCCAGAGCGACAAATATGTTCATTATTATTTATCAGCCACCGCGACCATCAGTGGCCAGTGTGTGCCAGAGTCTGAGCTAGAAGCTTTACAGACATGATCACAGTTAACCTTGTAACCACGCTAAAAATGGGTGACTTCTGTCCTCACTCCGTCAATAAGCAAACTTGAGTTGCTAGACCAATGTCACGTGGCCGGCGAATGACAGCGAGTCCAGCATTTCCTGTAAGACTTCACTCAGTCCACCACGATACGCAGCCTCCTGACGCATCTTCGCTCATCATTTTAATCCAGAAATGGTGAAAGATTAACCTGTTTTATCAATCTGTTTACTCTATAGTGTCTGAAGGACAGATTGCCTTATTCGCTAACAAACAGCAATACAACAATCAACTTGTCCTTTGAGAACTATGAAACCTTATGCCATTAGCTTTGGAATATGTAGAAAAACAAGCCCAGGTTAAATGACTGCTACAGAGTCACTGGGCTGGTTGGGATTAGGTCCGCATTAGAGGTTAAATTCTGTGCTTTAGGCCACAAAACCATGGGACCAGGCCAGGTGCGATCAGTGTTGTTTAGAAACACTACTATGATACATTGTACGCTGGTGAATGCTCTCAAAAGTCCTCCTGGGTCTGTCTCCACCTTTCTCCCCCATCAATGTTTTGGCATCGTCAACTATGATCCGAGGCCAGTCCGTGATTTATTAACTGAAACGGAAATGATTTAGACATGACCTATTCATCAGTTCATTTCTTCCTATATTTTTCCACCCAACCCCTGAATACAGTTAATATTCAACCAAAGAGTGTTGCTTCATCTATCCCTACACGTCAGCGAGGTCTATTCGTCTCTCCCTACACCCTCTCTCGGCTCTGCATCCTTGGCAGTTTACAGTCTCCAACAGAGTGCAGTCCGGGTTTTAGGCTAGTTTACCAAAGCAGAACCAAGAACAGAAAAGCCTGAGTACCCAAGCCAGTTGCTAAAGGCCCTTCGAATAGTCCCAAACTGCTTTCTCAATCGTTTAAATACTTTATACCAACATGTTGTAACAGGGAGAGTGGATGTGCTCTGAGCAGGCAAGGTGAGTAATGCAGAACAAGTGGCAATTGTATTGTAGTTAATTTTTTTTTTTAATCGATCACGAGAAGGGAAAGGCTTTAACTCTGTCAACACTGGCAGAGCTCCAAGTTTGTGTAAACCAGGAAATGCCCAGAGCACAGCTCCAGACACAGCAGGCGTTCCTGAGCAGAAGTGGCCCATCTGCTGATGCAATGAGGCTATAGACAATGGCTGGTCCAAGAGATGGTCAGTTCCACAGAGATTTGCAGTTTTTTGTACCTTTTTGCACCTTTGATACCAGGCCCCAGCACTAACAGGTTGTGTCTGAACCCGGGAAATCCGAATCACGTGACACCACCACCGGGTCCGACCTGCCCTTCCACCTCCACACAGGACCTCATTTCCCTAATTTGCAAGGTGCCTCCGACCAAATGGCTCTCAGGGCTGCCACTGTGTGTACCCACGGTTCAATGTAAACTGAACAGTCCAAGCTTTATTGGAATTGATGTAATGAAGGCACTGAATCAAATACAGAGGCCAACTTTTCAGAGTTAATACCAAAACAAAAGAAAAAGGAAAAGAGAAAAAAAAGAAAAGAAGTCAAGTCAGGCTGATTTCCCTTCTGCCATTTCTCAAGCTGCAATCAACATATTCAAGATTCTTTACATGTGGCTCAAATCATCTGGTGGGGTTTGTTTTTCCAGCTCAGCAAAATTGGCCTCAGTCCTCTACTTACATAGTGTAACAACCTTATTTAAACCTTCTGCTACTTATATATGTAACAACCTTATTTAAACTGTCCCACTGAAAACAACATCAAGGGATACCTGAAAGACTTCATATGCAAACCCTTGTCCTGTGCCTAAAGCTCAGAGACTGAAATCTCAGTAACTCAAACTTACTGTGCATGTTCAAACTTCATTTTCGTGCATCTAAAGAGACTTTTGAAAAAAGCGTTAAATAGTATCTAAAACATTCCTTCACTGGTGAAATTTTCACACATTTTTAACAGGGACACTTTCATTTCGTAATGGCAAACTTTTTGAGTCTATCGCAGAATTCTTAAAGCTAAACAGTATTCCCTTTTTAGTGAAATACTGGCAAAGGAAGCATCTGGCACACTTTAATGAGCTGTTTTACCCTTTCACAGTGGCTGAAACTAGGACATCCATTCATCTGAGAAAGTGGAGAGCACAGAGCGATTACGTAATCCTGCAGGATATGCTGATATCCAGGGCACTCCACCCCCGCCCCCCCAAATTTTAAATTTTCTACTACTACTTACTAGGAAAAAAAACAGTAATATATGTTTTCATTTAATGATTCAATACCTGTGAAAAATGTTAAAGGATATTATTTTCACCGTATATTCATCAGTTAAAACAAGGTTCAAAGCCGTAACAAGTGCTATAATAAAAATTAAGTTGTAGATGCCATTTTTTTACCAAGAGCAACGGAAAAATAAGGATAAACCCAAGAAATAATCAGCGTTGACACCTTAACCCAGTGACTTCCAACCAGGGGCAATTTCGCCCTCTGGGGGACATCTGGAGGTGTCTATAAACACTTGGCGGGGGTGGGGGGGGAGTGGGGTGGGACTGGCATCTATGGGGAGAAGGCAGGGCTGTTGCTATACGTCCTATAATGCACAGGACAGTGCCCCTCAGCAAAGAACTGTCCTGTCCAAAATGTCAACAGTGCCAAGGTTGAGACACTCTGCCCTAACCCGATACATTTAAAAAAGGTTAAACAAGGAGATGGAAGGAAAAGGATGTGAAATTTAATTATGGACACATTTCAGTTTGAAGTGCTGGCCAAGCACAGACCCAGGAAAAAAGTAGGTTACAAAGCTGGGCTATGAGGCCAAAGCTTAGAGGAGGGTTTCAGGCTGGGAAAACACAGCAGAAAGGTACTCACCTGGGCTGAGAGGAGAAGGAGAGAAGTGAGCGTTTCTTTGGGAACAGCACAGGTGAGGAGGTGAGGGCAGCACCCGAGGCCAGGCCTACACCCAGGGAACCAGTCAAGAGAGGGAGGGGGTGGGGAAAGGGAGGGGGGAGGAGGCTTGGTCAGAGAAGTGCCAGGAAGGAGGAGATGGCTGGTGATGCCACAGCCCTGGGGGCGGGAGGTGGAGATTAGGAGGGCAGGGCAGAGAAAAAGTCTACCTGGAAGCTTTCAGCAGGACAGAGGCAGAGGCAGCTTGGATGGCATAGCCTCAGAAATAAGAAAACGGGCACGGCCTCTTTTTAGAAATGCTCAGCAGTGAAAAGAAGACTGCTCTAGGGGGAACCCGGTCAAGTTCCTATTCACTCCCACCTCCCCTTTCTTTTACATAAATAAATACAATGAAAGTATCAGCAAGGAGATGGGATCCTGGGAGAAGGAACCCTTTACAGCCCAAGAGAGAAAAACTGATGGACTATGGTCCCAGGGGAGGCAAGAAAAGTTAAATCAGGAAGACAGGACGAGACTGTCCTTCAGAAAGGCTGCAACAATTTAAACTCCCAGTGGCAAAGTACATGAATGGGAGTTTCCTCAAATAGTCACAGACCCTGCAACATGTTACTGAAAACGGAAAACCAAAAACTCATCCAATCTTCACATTGGCAAGGCTATCTCACTATTTCAGGTTTTATTTCTTTGATTATACTATTAACGTTGTCAGGTTATTTTTCATTTGTATCACACCTTTTGCAAATTTCTTGTTCATGTGTTTTACCCATTTTTCTACTAAAATATTTGTTATTTTCTTATTGATTTGTGAGGGCTCTTCATATAGTAAGGCTCTGAATCCATTGTTACACATAGCAAAAACTTTTCCTGTTGCTGGCCTTAATGAAGGGCAAGCTGTCCATGTGTGTATGTACACATCAAAGTCATAACAATGTGCATACTCTGATTTTAGCAAATAAACTTCTGAGAATTTACCTTAAGGAAACAGCCTTAAATGAGCACAAATATTTACACACATGAATAATACAGTAAGCAGCACTGTTTACAATAAGAAATAAAGGAAATAATCCAATAATAGAAATTTGACTTAAAGCACAGCCACTGACAAGTGTATACAGTCATGAAAAAAAACACAGGAATACTTTAAGATATATTAATAAAAAAGTTAATAAAAACAGAATTACCATATGATCCAGCAATTCCGCTCCTGGGCATATATTCAGACAACACTATAATTCAAAAAGATACACGCACCCCTACGTTCATAGCAGCACTATTCACAATAGCTAAGACACAGGAACAACTTAAATGTCCATTGACAGATGAATGAATAAAGAAGATGCAGTGTATATATACAATGGAATACTACTCAGCCATAAAAAAGAACAAACTAATGCCATTTGCAGCAACATGGATGCAACTAGAGATTATCATACTAAGTGAAGTAAAGCATAAAGAGAAAGACAAATACCATATCACTTATATGTGGTATCTAAAATATGACACAAATGAACCTTTCTATGAAACAGAAACAGAATCACAGACACAGAGAACAGACTGGTGGTGTTTGCCAACGGGGAGGGGGTTCGGGGAGGGGTGGAGTGGGAAGTTGGGGTTAGCAGATGTAAGCTTTTATATATAGAATGCATAAACAACAAGGTCCTACTGTATAGCACAGAGAACTATATTCAATATCCTGTGATAAACCATAATGGAAAAGAATATGAAAAAGAATATATATATGTGTATAACTGAATCACTTTGCTGTACAGCAGAAATGAACACAACACTGTAAATCAACTATACTTCAATAAAAAATATTGATTAAAAAAAAGTAAGTTACATAATTGAGGTAGACTATGATCCCAATTTAAAGGAAAAGGTATATATACAATAAAATGTAAGCAGGATTGTCTCTTGGTAGTAAAATTATAGGTAACTGTAAATTAAAGAGGTTTTTTTCTTTGTATTTTGCATATTTTCCGAATCTTTTATAATCAATAAGTATTGCTTTTATACTGGGGAGGGATGCAGGCAAAACCTAGTAACTATTGTAATGATGTTTACTGAATAGTCACTGTTCACTGTAGTAGTATTTTTGAGTATTAGGGAAAGAGCTGGCCTGAGGAAGGAACAGGGGAACTCCCCAGGGTCAAAGGCCAACACAGGGAAATGCTGAGGAGCGGGTGAAGGCAGAGAGCTTTCTCCAAGTCTGAGAAAAGCCAGGGACGTTCAGACTCTGAGCCCAAGCACCACACTGCAATCTTCCCCCAGTACCCATTCTCTGGTCTCCAAAACCCGGACCCTTCGCTCCAGTCATTGAGGGGAAACGCAGCTTTCAGAGTCGATCCTTCATACAGATGCTGGGTGGGCAGTGGTGAGTTTTACAGCAAAGTCACAAACAGAAATCTCACATTAAGGGGGCTGCCGGCGAAAACATTAATACGGAGCCACTTAGGCTAGAAAACACACACACTCACACACACACACACACAATCGCAGTTTGCCTATGATTGATAATAGGTGGTCTGGGACTGGGAATGGCTCAAATGTTGGATTGGGCTGCTGTTCTGACTGGATGCTATTCTAGAAGTTCATCAAGCTGAGCCAAAAAATGTACAGCCAGAGGGCTGCAGGGAGGTGGTGTGGCTACCCTTCACAGTGGGTGCAGGGGAAATATTCACCCATCTTGGCAGATGGCACCTCCCAGGTGGGCAGCAAGCAGGGCAGTCTGGGGTGCCTTCGCAAACGTACCCTTCACCATGCCATGGTGCTCGTCAGAGAGAGTGAAATATTACTCATCTGAGAGTGGGTGTATTCCCCCACTGCAAACAACAATAGGATTCTGGAGCTGGGGATCTATATGTTTAAGCACAGAAATACAGGTGAGAAAACCCAGAAGTACAACACGATGAAAGAGTCAGAAATATGTGGCACTTTCTTGAAGGTGACTTACACTTCGTCTTTCTCTTATGATGGTTATTAATTTTACGTCAGATTAATTACCCTTAAGATTGCAAAAACTGATGGTAAAAATAAAATGTTCTAACATTCGGTTTTCACTTGGCACTAGAAATCTATTTCGGGGAAAGCAGATTTGGCTAAGTGGCAGCCAGCCACATTATTATTCTTTTCTTTTAAATGTAACTCAATTTAATATGAAAGACCACCTTCACATTTAAAACACTTATTCCCTTAAAGGGCACTTTTAGCAACTGAATAGAAATCAGCTGAACACATTCAAGTGGCAGTAGAAGCAGAGATTAGCATTTCAGACGCTCTTTATTATGTTCTTTCTTTAGGGAGTTCTCCTCTGGGGAACAAGAGGATCTCAGCAAAATGTGTCTCATCAGGTTTCTCCCAGGCAGATTGCAAAATATCGGCAAGTTTATGCTTGTGTGAAACAAGCACATGATATTAAACAAATCACCATTCAATTCCTGTAACTTTTCCCAGTTCCATACTTGTGTATCAAACAGTTTATAATACAACTTATAAAGATGCCGATTCTTGTGCAGATTTCTTTAAAGGCTGGTATAAAGCACAGGGCAAGAAAAAGCTGCAAAACTGTAGCATATAATTTTTTAAAGGGAAATTCTTTGACATAACAAATTCAAACAAAAGAAACGACCACTCACCATTTCCCGGTGCAACCTAATATTAAAAATGATTTTTCCTATAAAAGATGAATTCCATACCAAAAAATATATTGCATTATCAATGCCTTATCCAAGAGGTTATGTCTTTTGTTTTTACAAAGCATTAGTAGTTCAAACTTGTACATGCAATCAAAATCAGCACTTACCCATTTGTTTAGAAACTAAACACTTCTGGTACTCAGAGAGACGGCAAAAACCTGTTTTCCTCAGGCTTAAAAAACTCCTCTACAAAAGTCTACAGTACTGCAATCACTGTGAAACTTTTAAGCAGTGCAAATAAGAGAAAAACCCCTACCTTGGGTTTCTTTTGCCCCCTTCAGCTTTTGTCCACTGTAAATGGCTGCATCTTTAGCAGTCCGGGCTACAAGCATCTGAGCCGACAGACACAAAAACGGGCTTTCTTCAGCTCACTGCTGTTCCCAGTCTTTTATGTGGTGTCTTGGGCTCTGCTTGCTTAATTCCTGATTCTTCTGAAAGAAGTCCAGCCTGGTGAGGCTGGCGGGATAACAACTGCCGAAGATACTTTTGACCGTCGGAGCAAACGAATCACCTTGCATGCACCAACAAACATGCAAAGTCATTTGAAGGTCCAAAGACTCTGAATTTTCAAAGATGACTAACATTAAAAAGGAAAAACGCCCCAGGACAAAACCAAGCATGTAGTTGTGATCTTGGAAAGTCCACCCTGAGAACAACACCCCTCCCTTGAGCCCAGATTCATTTCTGGCTATTTATCCTGGTCTTTGCATAGCGCTCCTGAATAGTTGCCATGACAACTTGGTAAACAGGATTCAAGTGACCACTGAGGGGTTTAGCGGGATTGTTTTGTTTAGGGAGAAGAATGGTAGCTTTAATGCTTCCTCTACTAAAATTTCCTGGAAAGGTAGAGCTGCTTTTTTTTTAGGTTGTGGGTAGGTGATGTTCTCAAAAGTCAAAGATGCTGGCGAAGAGTGCTCCAGTTACAGGAGAAGAGGCAACAGGAGTGGCAATCAGAAAGCCAGGAAGAATTATGGAAGGTTACTGAATGCCAAGTGGGCATTTTCCAGTAAGGATGCAGAGGAAGGGGAATCATCTCCAGAGGCTGTTAAGACTAAGTGAATGTAGGGAGGATTGAGGGTCTGACAATCCAGATAGTTCTAAAACATCCTCCCTTCCCGGTTCTCCCATGCTCTCTCTCCTCCTCCATTTTTTCATCAGTCTCTTCTCTATAAAGCAGTGTCATTCAGATTGTGTGCCATAGAAACTTCACTCTCAATCTTCACCCTTTGGCCAGGCAATCAGAAACTATCCTATTCTCATAAAATTTTACTTGAAAAAAACGTTCACTGTGTTGTGAATAGATGATGAACATTTAGCACTTTGACACATCACAATGGTATCATTTGTCAAAACTCAATCATACGACACGGTGAACTTTAATGTTATAACTTTGGATTTTAATAATAATAGATCAATACTGGTTCACTAATGATAACAAATGTACCACACTAACGCAAGATGTGAATAATAGGGGAAAGTGTGTGTGTGTGTGTGTCTGTGTGTGTGTGTCGGAGGCGAGAGTGATACAGGAACTCTCTGTACTCTATGCTCAAATTTTCTGTAAATTTTAAAATATTCTAAAAAAGAAGGTCTATTCGTTTTTTTAAAAAAATGAAATCAAAATGTTCATCCCATAACCATGTCAAAGACTAAAGGAAATTAAAAAAAGAAAAAGAAAAACAAAAAGCAGCAGCTAGTTACAACAATCTGCCAAGGGTAGGAGATTTAAAACTAAACTCAAAAAGGAAAAGGTCTGGCAATAGTCTTAGCTTTTCCTTGATTCAGCTTAAACTGGGGGTTAACCTTGTGAGGATGAAGTGAGCATATTTTCCAACCCAAACACGTAACGCAAGTATGGACTGCTTCATACAGTTCAGTGTAGCTGTTTCACGTCCCCGTTACCTCATTTAATACCTACAGCTGCTCCCCTAAGCAGGCACCATTACTTTACACACTTTGGAGAAAAGGAAACAATCCCAAAGCCACACAACTGCTCAGTGACAACAGGCTCGACAGATAACCAGTCACATACCTTTGATCTATTTCGATTTCATCCCAATGCTTCAGGGGCCCTGCACCTGAGCAACAGCCTGCCCACATGGGCGGGGCCTCTGTGTATCAGAGCTCACTAGACCCAGGGCACCTTGCACCCCATGTCTCAGCCGGGAGTGGAGCAGGGCCACCTATGCACTGATGAAAACCAGTGAACGGAAGATGCGGAAATGCAGATTTCATTCAGTACAAGTACAACCTTTCCCATAAATAGTAAGAGCTTTAAAAAAGACGACAGGGTGCCTTTAGGTGTAAGAAAGAGTAAGTTCTCTGTTCCTGGGAATTATTTAGGAAGAGGGAGGCTGATCCTTTTGCGTCTCATTGAAAGGGGATAAACCGACCATATTTCATCAATTCTTAACGCAAATATGTTCCCCTCTCAAATTGCCTGAATGTGTCTGTGACTTGCTGACCATCATGCCGTGATTCCACACACGGATGTGCGTGGATTTCATCACAGCTTTTCAATGTCTTTGAAAATCACAGGCACTATTGGAAGTACTTGCACTGAGTCCAGCTGTCCTTTAAATGTAGTCTAAATGCTCCTCTCTAGAGTCATCGGGGAAACAGAAAGCTATTTTATCTGCAGAAAGGCCTGGAAACAGGGTGACAAGGTGTAACTGTGTTATCAGTGACGCAAGGATTTCCGGTGGACGAATGACCTCCACTTCGTTCTTGCAAATTAAAAAGCAAGCGCCTGGAGATAAGACAGCATCATGCCCTGGTTAACTAGGTAGAGCTTCTGCTGCCACAGGGATGTATAAATAATGGTGCCCTTTACAACCATGGGAGTCTTCGATTCAGTATAGTTATAGATGTTTGGACTGAACGATGTACAATTCCAGAAAGTTCAATCAAAATGCTAAAATCCAGTGTTTAACCTTCTAGGTTAAACCCTTGTTATCTGGCAGATTTGCACACCCAATCATGCCCAGGGAACACATTCCCGAGGGGGATCCCACTTAGAGATCTGACTGCCTGAGTATGAATCACCAAGCCCAACTCAAAGTGTTTGTGAATGAGTCTCCAGTGCTGTGCTCGGCTGTTCCAAAAGGGCTCCAAACCCTGGAGGTTTGGCAGGGGGCCGGGGGGCGCCATGTCTGAGAAGGGGGCCAGCTGGGAGAGGGAGAGATAACACATTAACATAGAAAGACTGGATCACAGTAAGGACATCACTCTAATACTGACCTAGTGGTGTATCCCTAGGGTAACTTCCAACTATACAAATCGAAGATGATCTAAAAACAATTAAACAAACCAAAATGGAACGCATAGCAGTAAGGATTCAAGATAGTGCGTTAAGTCTTCATCTCTGGCAAAGTCAAGTACTCACACACCATGAGCAACTCCATGGTGTCCTTTTATGAGCAATTTGATTCAACGTTTACTGAGCACATATGACAGTCTGGATGCTGGCTGAGCTACACAGCGGGGCACAAAGATGGAAGAGGCAGGCCCTGCAAAGCTGTACTTGGTCAAGGTCTTCCGTATTTGTGGAATACCTTATACAGAAAATAGCACTGACGTAGAGACACCAAAGCCTAAAAAGAAATGTAAAGGGTCACTGGAATAAAGTTTCAGTAAGGCTCAAGAGAAATAAGATGAATAAAATGAGAGCGAAAAACATCTAGGAAGAATAAAACTGGACAAAAAAATTCAAGGTAGGAAATATGCTACAATATCATCAGAATTATTTAAAGAAATGTTTGGCCTCTGTTTAAAAAAAAACCAAAACCAACTAGGGAAAAAAATGGCAGGCAGCACCTGGTTCACACAAAATATGAGTCCCCAGGATTAAATGTGCTCGATTCATGAAGCCATTAATCAAATCATGATGCCTCTGGAAACAAAAGGCTCGTGTTTCCCTAATGCCAGCGCAGCGTTCTCACTTCATGTGTGGTCCTGAGTGTCGTCTAAAAGAGGGACCTAGTCTGGTGTCAGCAGCGGCCCCATGAAAGAGCGGGACACAGGTCAGCAGGAGTCACTTCAGAGGAAAGCACTGGCCTCCCCTGAAGTCTCTTAAAGACGACTTCGGCGTGACACGGTCCACACGTCCTCATGTCTCGGGGCCTGGAGACAGTGCTTTAAGACAAGACGCCCACAGCCGGGCCAGTCCTGTGTCTCCAGCTTCATTCTCCTGCTTGATGTTTCATTTTCCGGCAAATACGACTGCAGTCTGGCTCACAGACTGCACGGCTTCCCTCCTGGCAGGCCTGGTCTCCGGTCTCCCCTCGGCATGGACACCCCTCTTCTTCACTCTTCCCCTAGATAAACCTGACCCCATGCAGCCACCTCTGCTAGAAGCCTTCCCCCAGCAGCTCCCAGGGTCAGGGCCACCCAGGGGACCCATATCCTGCCTTTTTGGAGAAGACTTGACAGAATCTTTGAGGATACGCTTATGCTGGGTTAAAGCTCAAAGATGGGGACTTCCCTGGTGGCTCACTGGTTAAGAATCCGCCTGCCAATGCAGGGGACACGGGTTCGAGCCCTGGTCCGGGAAGATCCCACATGCCGCAGAGCAACTAAGCCCGTGCGCCACAACTACTGAGCCTGTGCTCTAGAGCTCGCGAGCCACAACTACTGAAGCCCGCATGCCACAACTACTGAAGCCCGTGCGCCTAGAGCCCGTGCTCTGCAACAAGAGAAGCCACCGCAATGAGAAGCCCGCACACCACAACAGAGTAGCCCCCGCTCGCCGCAACTAGAGAAAGCCCACGCGCAGCAGCGAAGACCCAACGCAGCCAAAAATAAATAAATAAATAAATTTATTTAAAAAGAAAAAAAGCTCAAAGATGACCCTGCAGGAGTTGAGGATGCTTCTCCCTAGAACCCGAGAGCTTCTCACGTCCAACCCACAGAATAAGAGAGAGGAGAGCCAGCCGGGCGCGCTCCACGCGACAGCCCCGCTCCGCTCCTGCAGCAAGTGGGCCCCGCCTCGCACTCAGGGCTGGGAAGTGCAGACAACCAGTTCTCACGCCCGGACGGTTCTCCTGATAGCTATTGGTCTGTCCCCTTCTTTAATTCTGTCCTGCACCTCCGCAGGGTTTTTCTAAGGAATGTTAATAACAGACTTCTCTGACTAGAAGTTATTTGCACCAGGTAGGGAGAGAAGGCAGAGATCACGGGACACCCTTGGGGAGAAATTCTGAGGAGGCAAAGCAGGTTTTCTTCGATACAGAAATCTCCTGGGGTTGGTTTGGGCACTTCTGGCCAGAAACACTATTGCCTAAAGCAAACCACAACAGAAAAAAGCTATGAGGCCACGTCACCCACTAAAACCCGTCTGATGGAGAAGTCTGCCCTTTGTAAACTGAAAATTCTAAGCTGAGGGGAGGAGTGCATCCTTCAGTGCCATCTGAGGCAAAGAACTGGCTGCAGACCAGCCCCTGCCAAGAGGTATGCCTTTACTTTCTTCATCACTTAGCGCCAGGAGGACTTCTCAGCAACACTAGTGAAGTGCCGTCTTTGCAACGCTCAGGATTAGCTACAAATTGTTCACAAAAAGAAAAAAGTCCACATACTATAATAGTTGAATTGACATAATCGTTCCAGCATGTCAGTTATGTTCTCCCTGCTTACACCAGCTTTTCAAAGCAAAACATAAAAATCCCAAATAACGAAAACCCATAATATTCCCACAAAAGGATTTCTAGATGCTTGGGGCCCAAGTGCCCATCCTGAGCCTCACACACTTGCCAAGGAGAGGAGGCAGCTTGTACCACAGGCCTGGGGCCCACGGGGCCGTGAGCACACACTGGCCAGGCCACCACGGGAGCCTTGGATGTACTGCACAGGCTCCTAAAAGCACCAAGCCGCTACGCCACTTTTTCTAAGGCCACAGTTCTCCAGGCCACAGGCTTTACAGCCATTGTTCTTACGCCTTTTGGGTCACAGAATTGCCAAAAGAAACCTCTAGAAGCTGCCCAAATCCATGATCTACATGCCTGAATGATGTACAAAACACCTCTATATACGTACATCTGAATACATCCTCTCAAGCCCCCGTAATGAACGTCTGACTTGAGGAGGGCATGAGGTGAGGACTGGAAATACACATTCCCCATCTCTGGGCAAAGGCAAGCAAGATTTTCCCTGTGAGATTTCTAGAAGCATTTCTCTGGACAAGAGAAATGTCATAAGAAACTCTAAATGAGGGTTGTTTACATATATTTCTTATATCATCACCAGTAACACTCCAATATTTGCAACGGAACTAAATGAATGCTAAGCGAGTTGTAATTTACTATTTCCATAGTCTAATTAGCCCCTTCGCACTTAATACCACACCTACATCTTAGGCCTCAGACAAGTCAGTTCTCATGTCTGACCTGCTGGGTGCCTTGAAAATGGCACGGAGATGTTTTTCAAAGTCTTCTTCAGCCCTTCTCCTGGCAGGTTATTAATCAGTGCCTGCCACCGGTCAGGAGGTGAAAAGGGCTGTGAGCCAACAGAAATGGAACCAGAGACTGGGTTGGGTCATTTTTTAAAATGCAAACACCAAAGCAATTAGGCACAACCAAGTCCCAGCAAGGAAAAATAAACATCAAAAAGAGGCAATTTCTTCAACATTCTGGCTGTTGATGTGTTTTCAAGCAGGCCTGATTTCAAAAGTGATTACGATTTAAAGGAAAAACGAAGTCCATGCCATCCAAGAAAGAAAACAAAAACATGGAGGACTGAGATTTTAAAATTCAAATTTCTGTCCTTATAAATAAGCACTGGCAGGTCCCCTCCATTTCTTTGAATCTAAGGTGCCAATGGCTGTAAAACTGCACAATTACTGCACCACTAAGAAGAGAGAAAAGAGTTCCCACTTAAACTATGGTTCGCCAAAAAGCTGTAAGATGCATCTCAATACCCAAGACCTTAAATTGCGGGAAAACATGCATCTTTAAGTTATGGTATTATTACCCCTGTTGTAAAAAGAAGAAAGAAACACTGGCAGAGGTTACACAGCTCCTGTGAATGTAGACCCAAAACGCAAAGCCCATTTATATCATCTTGTAGATCCTGCCCATTGGGGTTTTATAAAGCACAGCAGGTGGATATAAGCCAGCTGACATGGTACATGGTTATGTTTTAACTATTAATTTCCAACATTATGTCAAAGAAAGCTATGTATTGTTAAGTTAGTTGCCGTTTTTTGTGATAACCTAAAACATTTTACTATAAATTTGAAAAACGAAAAGATGAGTTACTATGTCAACTGCCAGAACCGATGCACATTAAGTCATCACAGATCTACAGAACCCCAGTCTCAGCTACTTTACGCCACACAAATGCCAAACTCTCCCCATCACACCTCAGAGTAAGGTAATAAACCAAACAGATTATTCTCCCCTCATTGAGTTTTGCCTTCCTAGAAGACAGAATTCAACACTGTGGTTCTTATTAAAAAACCCTTAAACTCTAAGTGAGGAATCACTGTAATATTAAGTCAGAGGTAACTGGTAAACAAAATAAAAATAAGATTTAGCATCAGCAAAGTTATTGACAGCGGCATTATGGAACATAACACAAGTCTCATGGGAAACAGTTCAGGTCAGATTCCTTATCTTAATCCTTATGAGGATAGCATCTAGTTCTCCCACATGAGAGGCCCTTGACATTATTATTTTGTTGGGGGCTTTCCTTTCTTTACAGGGGTAACTAAGAGCAGATGTTTGCCAAATCAAAATAATTTCAGTTTTTTAACAGCACTTTATGGCAAGTTGCCCATTTAGCATTAGACTCAACAGCTGCATTCACCTAATACTAAATCTTTTTGTTCAGATAGATTCTCTGTATAAAACTCACATTGTTTCTGATCGGGATATGGCATTAAAAAGCTAAAACCAAGAGCCTAGACACAAAAACTTCCGACAACAGGAGTCTTGCTAATTAGTTACAACCAACGAGTAAAAGTCCTTAAAATCCATTATTACTACTTAGAATACAGACACTGTCATGTTTAACAATAAAGCAAAAGAAAATAAAATGAAAAAGAACTCTACCACAACAAAAAACACACCAACCATTTCTTCCAAAAAAGGTATATCACATTCTGGAGCTTGCCCAAGAATTTCAAACCAATGATTAAAAAAAAAATGCAAAGGCTTCACAATGTTTTCTTTTAAACCAGATTTCTCTAAAGCATAATGGCATCATTCAAAAGCAGACAAATAGGCCCAAAAGACAAAGGGATTTTTTCCAGTGAATGTTATATTATAATAATGTCATATACATTTCCAACCATCTATAATGAAAGGACTTTGGAGAAACCAAATCTCTGAGTAACCACACCAGGAGGCGGTGTCCTTAAATAAGACAGTGTCAGTCTAGAACTGTCGTAAATCTTACCTTCTGCATGTTTGGCTTGATACAGCGAACAAAGAAAGGATTAGAGGAGCTTAGCGTTGCCATTAAGGAATGCAGGGAGTCCTATTAGAAAGGAAAAAGTATATGTTGATTTAGTCTCTTATTGTGTCTTTAAATTTCTCAGCACCCTAAGCACTCATCAGAAATAAGAAAAAGAAAACAATATATATCTGAGGAATAATAGCATTTTTATTTTTAATCATGTCATTCTAATAAAACAAAGGTATTATAATTGTCATAGAAGTTATTTTACATATGCAAAACTCATTTATTACTTCCTTGACATAGTACCATAAACAAACAAACAAAAAACTGTTCTGTTAACCAGCAAAAAAAACCACCCTGGGATATTTCAATGTTTATACAGAAAACCTGAGAAGTATCCACTCTCCAGTGAAGTTGTTCCTCTTAATTAATTATTTCCATCAAAATGACAGCTTATACCAGTACCTCACTGGTCTTTGAGCTAAAATCTCTCATTCTTCCTTCAAATCACCAGGCAGATCAATCTTCTGTAATACTACTGTCTTTTAAGTTTTTTTTAATTGTGAAGATTTTTTAACATTTACCAAAGCAGACAGAGCATGTAATGAGTACCCATTATCAGCTTCAGCTGCCGGCTCATCTCACCTCATCTGAACCCCATCCCCGTACACATTACGCCCACTTCTAGTAGGAAAGCAAATCCCCGACATTGTGTTATTTCATTCCTCAATATTTCACTATGTATTCTCAAAGGCTAAAAACTTTAAAACATACAGAGGTAACCACAATATCGTTCCTGAAAAGATTTAACACAAATTCCTTAATATCAATGTGAAAAGGTGCAACTAGCTCAAGTTTCATTTTAAAATACTCAACTGTCTCGAATTTCATAATTTTTAAATAGCGTATTCTTTGAAATCAGAATGCAAATAAGGTCCTCGTAGTAGTGTAGTTGGTTGATATATCTATTCAGTCTGTTTTAATCCGTTGGTTTTCCCTCATCTCCATTTGTCTGTTTCTTCCTTCTTAACAATTTTACTGTTGAAGAAACTGGGTCGTCTACTACATTGATTAGTTATTTCTGTGCTCAGAAAGCTTTAGGATTTCTCACAGATGACAGAATGTCCTGGAATTCATGGCCCTTCATACTCTGGTATGGTACCCATTTAACTTCATACAAGGTGTCCCATCCTCTGGGAACAGGACTCACATTCCTGACTCAGGAGTCCGCCTCTTGCCTTTGTCTCTGCCTGGAAGCCCAGCCCACTCTCTTCCATTTCCTCGATTCCTAGTCCAAGTTAAGTCCCAAACATCCACAAAGCCTTCCAAGACAACTCCAGGCAACACTGACCCAGAAAAAGACAATGTAACAACGCCGCTGGATGATTAAGAGCCTAGGGTTTAGAGTCAGAGAGACCCAGGTTCAATTCAAATCCTAGCTTCAGTCCTCAGAGGGACTGAGCAAGCCTCCATTCTCTAAACCTCAGCTTCCTCATGTGTAAAGTGGGGACAATAATACGTACTTCTAAGAATATGGGAGAAGTGAACAAGGTAGCGTATATAAAGTGATCAGCCCCCAATGACTGGAACATAGAGGGTGTATGATAAACGGCAGCTATTATTTTTATTGTATCCTGTAAGGGTCACACCTGCCCAACACTGTCAGCCGTGGTGCTGTGGGTCAGCTCATCCCCAGCCATGCTGTAAACAGACCTTAACACGGAACCCGCCCACCTCGAAAGCATCCAACTTTGATTAACTAAATGGAAGAGAGCCTCCCAGAGGGCAAATTTAATAAAGGTCTGTTGACTGACATGCCTCCAGCTCCCCCTCATGCTAAGATTTGGGGGTAAAGCAGAACAAATAAGTTAGAGAAATGGTCTTCGTGTTATCTGCCTCTAAACTACCTAAAAGGCTTACATACTTAAAATGCAAGTAAGAATGTTTCTTATTTTCCCTGAATTCTGGACATGTGGACAAGGTAACTGACACTGATCTTGTTTAACCATGCACTTGGTTATTCGTCCTAGTTATGATACTGTAAACATACCTGGGAAAAATAAAAACAATCCAGACACAGGAAGAAAGATACTTTATATGCACATGAGTCTTTAAATACAAATCAGAGTGACCCCAAATGACCATACAGTCCTTCTTATGAAGACTTACTATTTCGTAAGCTTAGAATAAGTAGCTATTTATTTTTAACAAGACCAAAAAAAAAAAAAAAAAAAAAACCTACATTTTTTTTTTTCATCTGGCTCAGGAAAAAAAAAAGTATATTTTCTTCCTAAAGCCCTGTCTGGTTTAAAAGGATGATAGAAAAAAATAAATAAATAAACACTTTCACAGACCTCACAGATACCCATTTCCTATTTTCAATTCTTAAAATCACAATAAAGATGGATCCGTCCAGGCCAGCAGCGTAGACTAACCTTGAACTGCGAGCTGACCGTGGGCCGCCGATGTTTGCTTCCACATTTCAAGGTATCCTGGTTCGTGCGGCTTGAAACGTGTTCAAAGAGGTCGTAGATGAAGTCGAATCTGTGTGAGCGGAGAGCAGGAGGGCCATGAGGGGTGCACACTCAGTTATTAGGTCCTGGATTACTGTAATCACAGTGCATTTCCCCACTAAAAATAACACACCAAACCCTGGAAGAGCTAAGACAGCGTCCAAAGATTTCACACCAACCACTGCCAAAGAGCTTTAGGCACTGAAAACAGACGTGGCCGCTTCGGAGCACTAGAGTCTTGCGGAAGAGAAGGGGACGGGGATGAAGATGACTCAGGGCGACAAGCCACTTAGGACCGCTGAGCTCTGCTGAGCTTCTGCAGACTCCACGCCCTGGGGAAGGGAGGGGCTTGTGTCGTGCACCTCAGGGTGGCGAAGATGCGACCAGGTAACAGGTGGAAAGATGTTAACTCTGGAGTGAGGCCCCACCCCCACTTCCTAGTTGTGTGACTTAGACACGATGCTTGCCTCTCTCTAGGCCTGTTTTTCCATCTGGAAAACGGGGGTCACTCTGGGATTTATGCTATAAAGCTGGGGTGAGAATGAAATGAGGAAGCGAAGGCAAAAGGCTGAGTGTGATGCCTGGCACATCCTAAGTGCTGATGTTTGTTGTTATTATTATTTAAACGTTCTGTAGAATCTACTGCCACTGCTGAGAAAGTAAAAGGCTTCTCAGGAGTTTTTTTTTATCTTCCTTGCACGGAAGATGCTCTGGGCTATAAACCCGGGGTGGGGTGTGTGTGTGGGGGGGGTGGCTTCGCGGGGACCAGGAATGAGACGGTCCGCATCCACGCCCCTCAGGGGGACAATGCCAGCACTTCCCTCATCACTTCTCTTCTGCTTGACCCTTTCTCACTTTCATCCCAGGGTGATGTTTCATTATCGCTCTTTGAACTTCTCTGTGCTTTGAGCACTTTGGAGAAAACCTTTGGGTTCCATTAAAACGTCACAGATGCCAAAGGCAAAAGAGAGCGGGGCCAGCAAATAGCCCAAGCCCCTCCTTCTACAGAGAGAAACCTGGGGCTGAAACAACGTTCTTCACCCCACTTCCACAGTCGCTTGACGTTATGACGGAGGCAACCAGTGAAAGGCCATCTCGCGGGTCTCCAGGCCTGTGCTCTTTTTCACAACAAAATGTTCCAGTTAACCTCAAGACACTGCTTTTATTTAAATGTATCACTTTAAATCTGCTTTGAGAGATAGGTAACCTGCTATGGTATTTTTAAAACGTCACCATTTTTACAGACCTGAAAACTCATCTAAAAATAAAAATAGCTGACAAGGTTGTAATTAGGGAATCCTCATAAAAGAGAGTTAAAACAAGTTGAAAGATCAAACACTTCCACCCTGAGCTTCTAAGCTGACACTTTAGAGGGGTTCCCTTCACCCCAATTCTACCTAAGTGACAGGGGGCCACCTAATGCTTTCATTTCTAAAAGTATTCCAGCTTTTTAGTAATTGTGCTTTCCCTCCTTAGACATTAAATATGTGTGTTAGAGACTCACGCTGGATCTGACACAGGTATTGACAACTTTAAGGCAAGGGCTGTTTTCCTCCTTTCTCTCTCACAAAGCCTCCTAAAAATAGGAAGCCTCCTGGTTTAATACATACAAATAGCTAAACTAATCACTAAAACTTTCAGCATGTTTTCCTTAACTACCGATTTAATGATGTGAATTTACAATTCATGAATGAATAAATGAATGGGTAATTAATCTATCATTTTAGCTGAATTAATACTTGTTTATTTCTCTCGATACCCCTTACACTAATGAGAGACATAGGGTCCTACACACCCGAGGCTGAAGACAATTTAACGCACAGCTCTAAGCTTGCTATGAAGACAGTAGGTCACACTGGTTAAAATCTTAGGTCCCTGAGCCAAGCAGATCAGATCAAATCTAGTTGAGGGATCTTGAGCAAGTCACTTAATCACTGTTAAGTCTTAATTTCCTCACCTGCATAACATGATGGATTTACTATTCCAATGCTACCTCATTAAATGGTAGTCACTACCGCTAGTACCATTTTCTATCTCTCGGATCACTTTATTGATGAAATATTGCCCGGGGAAGAAGATGATAAATCAATTGCCCGCACATTAATTTTTTCTATATTCGTGAATTAAAAGCATCTGCACAAACATCAGTCTGACATCTCGGGGAGGAGACTGACGCACCGGCTTTCCCTCAGCAAGTTGAGAAGATCATCCCTGAAGGTATCTCTGTTCTTCTCCAAGATGCCCCGCACGTCATACTGCACCTGGTTTTCCAAAATAAACAAGAGAAGGCAGAACTGATCAAAAGAATCATATCAGGCCATAAGCATCCCCTTTAAAAGCTGTGTCCGTGAAGAGATGTTAGTTCAATATATTTATGACTGGCTTCTGAAATTACTATTCTCTAAATATGAAATGGGCAAATATCAGCAAGGATCTTGATTAAGAAGTTACCTCTCCAAGGGTGTGGAGAAAAGGGAACCCTCCTACACTAAGCTGATGCAGCCACTATACAAAACAGTATGGAGGTTCCTCAAAAAACTAACAAGAGAGATGCCACGTGATCCAGCAATCCCACTCCTGGGCATATATCCGGACAAAACTCTAGTTCAAAAGATACACGCACCCCCTATGTTCACAGCAGCACTATTTACAATAGCCAAGACATGCAAGCAAACTAAATGTTCACTGACAGAGGAATGGATAAAGAAGATGTGGTACATATATACAATGGAATACTACTCAGCTATTTGTAGTAAAAGAATGAAATAATGCCATTTGCAGCAACATGGATGGACCTAGAGATTATCATACTAAGTGAAGTCAGAAAGAGAAAGACAAATACCATATGATATCACTTACATGTGGAATCTAAAATATGACACAAATGAACTTATCTACGAAACAGAAACAGACTCACAGACTTAGAGAACAGACTTGTGGTTGCCAAGGGTTGGGGGGGGAGTGGGAGAGGGTTGGATTGGGAGTTTGGATTAACAACATGATGGGATGAATAAACAACAAGGTCCTACTGTATAGCACAGGGAACTATATTCAATATCCTGTGATAAACCATAATGGAAAAAGAATATAATAACTGAATCACTTTGCTGTACAGCAAAAATTAACACAACATTGTAAATCAATTATACATCAATAAAATAAATTAAAAAAAAAAAAGGGAGTTACCTCTCCAGCATAGTGTTTCACTCCAAAATTGTTGACTGCAACTCTGGGCTTCACATAAAAGTGGTTATTCTAAAAAAAAAAAAAAAATAGAAATGCCTAAATTCACTCACTGATTTCCTGACAGTATAACTATAACTGACAGTGAAAACAATTGCAAAATCCACGCCCTATCAGAGGTTTAGGACACGTCGTGTGATGCACTTCATCAAAACCAGGCAACTCTGGTCTGTGTCATTACAGTAGGTTAAAAATGTTAAATTTTATACTTGAGCTAAACATGGGCATATTCTGACAAGTAGCCTACAATCTATGTCTTTGGCTTATTTCCATTTAGTTATAGCAGAGAAAAGCTTTTGTTTGAGAAAAAAAAAAATTCACTGTGGGAGGCACAGTAGGGTCAACAGCACCGAAATCTGTCAGGTGTCACATCTTAATCCACAGATGTGCTATTCAGACACAAGGAGGAATTGGCAGGTTTGGACATACAGCATGCTGATTGTGTAACTTCTCCAATAAGGTGCCGTCTGTGGCTTGAGGAAAATGGCTTTCTTCATTGATAAGGGCTAGGAGACCAAGTTTCTAGAAGAGGGGAAAAAAGGTTAAATATGAATTAGAAGTTTTTGGCTCTGTATATTTTTACAGCTCCTTTCCTCTCTACTCTCTATTAAGTAAGTAGTCAAAAAAGGGCATAATAACTTCTCAGATTGGAAAATTCAGAGTGACACACTATTAAGAAATCTAGTTCATTCCATACTAAAAAATCTGAACCCCCTGCAATTTGGTGGACAAAACTTTTACAACTGGCCAATCCACTATCGGAACTGCAGAGTTTTTGATGATGACTTAAAATCTATGGGAAGCCAATTTGCACACTGTTGATTCTTAAAATATTGACTTCAACAAGACAATGGGTTTGAAGCAGCCAAGTATTTAAATTCAACCTTGCACATTTACATGTGTGTTTCCAAACGGTCCATTGTGCTCTAAACATTCACATCTTTGATGTACGTGTTAGTACAAGCTCTTTTGTTCCCATAAATATGAATCAGCCCAGCTGGACACCCTTGGGACTGTTAACAATTCTTCAACAGTGTGTTACCTTCTCAATCAAGTCCAGGCATTCTCCATTGTCTATCCAGTCAATATCTTCCCACACTAAGCCTTCTCTGTACAAAGATTAAAAAGGGCCAGGTTGTAGTAAAATATAGCTTCAAAACTATCCAATGTAGGGGCTCATTTTCTTAAAAAATTTGAAATGGAATTTGATGAGTGCTTACCTGCTATATTCCAGTTGTTCTAAAGAAAAGATATGCTTGTTGAAATATTCCTGAAGTTTCTCATTTGCATAGTTTATATTGAACTGCTCAAAGTGATTCACCTAAGGGGGGAAACCATTCAACAAGTGTCTTTAGAGCCCTCCCTATTACATAAAAAGGCCAAACAGCCACTATGGAGAACAGTATGGAGGTTCCTTAAAAAACTAAAAGTAGAGCTACCATATGATCCTGCAGTCCCACTCCTGTGCATATACCCAGAGAAAACCATAATTCAAAAAGATACATGCACCCCAATGTTCACTGCAGCACTATGTATAATAGCCAGGACATGGAAGCAACCTATGTGTCCATCGACAGAGGAATGGATAAAGAACACATGGTACATATATACAACAGAATATTACTCAGCCATAAAAAAAAATGAAATAATGACATTTGCAGCAACATGGATGGACCTAGAGATTGTCATACTGAGTGAAGTAAGTCAGACAGAGAAAGACAAATATCATATGATATCACTTATATGTGGAATCTAAAAAAAAAAAATGGTACAAATGAACTTATCTACAAAACAGAAATAGTCATAGATGTAGAAAACAATCTTATGGTAACCATGGGGGAAAGGGGGGGAAGGATAAATTGGGAGATTGGGATTGACATATACACACTACTATATATAAAATAGATAACTAGTAAAGACCTACTGTAGGGCACAGGGAACACCACTCAATACTCTGTAATGACCTATATGGGAATCTAAAAAAGAGTGGATATATGTATATGTATAACTAATTCACTTTGCTGTACAGCAGAAACTAACACAACATTGTAAATCGACCATACTCCAATAAAACATTTTTTTAAAAAGGCAAAAAAAAAAATCTGCAGAGAAACATATCCATGTTCGTTTCAAGAGGTTTGCTTAAGATTATCCCACTCGTTGGAAGCATACCTCAAAGTTTTCAAATCCAAAGATGTCAAGGATGCCAACAGATTTGAAGTCATCTTTGCCTTTGATCCTGCTGTTGATCTTCTTGATCACCCACTCGAAGCAGCGTGCGTAAAGTGCCATGGCCAAGGAGTCCCTGCTGTCTACTGCCTGTGGGTTGAGGAGACAGGGCCACGGTGCCCAGATGACCCCAGGCAGCCCAGAAAGGCTAGTCCATCCCCGCCCCACTCGGGAGACACACTCACTCAACATCTAGCACCCCATGTCAAGTAAGCCAATACCATCTAGGCAAACACAGCTGTCTAAAGAAAGGGTAACCTGGAGCTTGCTTATTTACTTTACAGCAGGATTCACCAAGAATTCCTTGAAGTATCTGGCTTTCAAATTCAACTTTATACTGAGTTATAAGAAAGGATCTGAACCCGTAGCTACAAATTTTATCAGGTTTAAAACAATAATTAAGACCTGACCTCTCTCATTATCATCTTCTCATATTTTACTCTGTACACATAAAAGTTTTCTTCATGGAATGCTTAGCATTTTTACTTATCCAGTCAAGAAACAGCTATGAGATGGGCTAGCACATATAAGAGGCTCAAGGCAGTAGCAGAAGCAAAAATAAGTAATACAACATACTGTTGCACTGTTTTCATTAATAATAATAATAATTATTATTATTACAGCTAATGTTTAATTCTTACTCTGCACCAGTCATTAAGCATTTAGCATATATTTTTTTATTATCATCCTTACTAGAATCCTATGAATTAGGTATAATTATCCTTGTCTTACAGAGGAGGAAACTGAGGCACAGTGAATAAATTTCCCAAGAACAAAATATAATAAGCCGAAGAGGCAAGACTCAAACTTGGGAAATGTCCATCAGGCCCATTTCTCCTAATGACTCTGCTACACTGTCTCTAAGAAGACAACTGAACCACTTTGTCTATTCCCCTCAGTGTGGATGTCTTCTTTATTTTGATCCTGAGCCAAACTCATTCAAATGGTTCACTGCAGCTACTTATTCGAATCAAAGCCACAGATATGCAGATCCAGGAGCATCTTTAAAAGTTGCTTTGAGGGCCACACGCGTACCTGTTGAACGTTGAGAGGCGTAAGGATCTCCTCCCCCCGGAGGGACATGGATCTCTGGGTCAAGGCGTCTGTGAGCTGTGCCGGGTCCAGCCCAAGTAACTCTGCAGACCTGCCCAAGGCTGGGGAGGAAGAACAAGGCAAACGTGGACACACAGGCCATGGGACCCCGAATGGGTGCAAAGCCAACTCCACAGAGCGACACAGTAAAGCAGAGAATATTCCTAAGTCCCTCAGGCGAGACCTATAGGACACACGTTCTACTGGTAGGTTATTCACTCCTTTAATAAGTCTTAGGTTTACAGCAAAGAACCTGGTCCAAAGACCCTGAGGCGGGTTCCCCAAGACCCTCAAGAGGTTCGCAAGGTCATAACTATTTCAATAATAAGACTTAAGATGTTATTTGATTTTTCACTCTCATTCCC
Organism: Balaenoptera borealis; assembly: GCF_965194805.1. Taxonomy (NCBI): domain Eukaryota; kingdom Metazoa; phylum Chordata; class Mammalia; order Artiodactyla; family Balaenopteridae; genus Balaenoptera; species Balaenoptera borealis. The sequence goes on from NC_138867.1 coordinate 14,952,186, forward strand.
TCACCAGTATACAGAAGAATATTCCAGAAGCTACATGACATGAGGTAGCCCAACACACTAAAGGCAGAAGCAGGAGAATCCAGCTGTCCTCTGTTATATCAGATATTGTAAAAATTTACAAAATCGTTAGACAATGTCAGTCTTCACTGATTTGTTTTGGTTTGTTTTGGAAGATGGTCTTTCAAATAAAATAATGATATTTATTGTAATATATGCAATGGGTTTATTATGGTTATTTTAGAGCGAATTTATTTTTTTTAAACTGCCTCTGTTTTAATTTCTAATGCAGTAAACATCAACAGATATGACCCACAGGAACAAAAGCTCTTCAGAATTCTCTGTGATTTTAAAGTTATTAAGAGGCACTGGGACCAAACGTTTGAGAATGACAGGCCTCAGCCCTGGGCAACTCTAGGGCTACTCTGAACTTCAACTCATCCAATTCCCAGCCTCCACGCCCTTATCCACTGCGTCTATCAGAAAAGTTTAAAAAATAAATCACTCTAGGAAGATAACTGATATTGTTATGTGTATATTAACTCAATCTTGACAACACGTCTCTGTCGTGTGCTTCACAGATGAGAAGTCACAAGTATTGAAGGGATAAGTAACCCGAGGAAACAGCTTGTGGCAGAGCTGGGCTACGAACCAATCACTCTGGCTTGAAAACTAATGGTCTTAACCATTCCACTATGGCAGCCTTCAATAACCATGAATAGCTACGGCAACACTTATGCCTGATTCATAACATTTCTCCTACATCCAATTCTTGTCGCTCCTATTTCTTCTTATTGGGCCCGCTGTCCTTCTTTCTTAGTAAACTTGAGAACACAGCCAGTAATCACTTGTCAGATGCTTTGACCCTTTATTAGCTGACCGTTCACATCAGATACAAAGTTCTGTAGCTCTTACTCAAGGGCTCGAAAAATTTTTTCTGTTAAAGGCCAGATAGTAAGGATTTTAGATCTATGTTTCCTATGAGGCAAAAGTCAAGGAAGTAAAGGCGGGAGGAGCAATCTTACCTGTTTTGAAGGAAACTTGTGCTCCACCAGCAGTGATAAATTCTATGTTCCCAAGATGTAATATACCAGCAAGCAACCTCAAAACTTCCCGAACTTCTTCCTTGCTAAACTGCATTACCTCCATTGCCATCTAGAAGAAAATAAGGTATTTAATTTTTAATCTGTTTTCATACTAAAGAAAATGAAAAATGCTCATTACTCAGTAAAGTTATTAAGTATTATTCTCAAGGCAAGAAAGCAAGAAATAGATGTATGCCCCCTTTTTTTAAAGATTTTTTAAAAATTTATTAATTAATTCATTTATTTTTGGCTGCGTTGGGTCTTTGTTGCTTCATGTGGGCTTTCTCTAGTTGCAGCAAGCGGGCTTCTCATTGCCGTGGCTTCTCTCGTTGCGGAGCACGGGAGCTAGGCACATGGGCTTCAGTAGTTGTGGCACGCAGGCTCAGTAGTTGTGGCTTGCGGGCTCTACAGCGCAGGCTCAGTAGTTGTGGTGCACGGGCTTAGTTGCTCCGGGGTGTGTGAGATCGTCCTGGAGCAGGGCTCGAACCTGTGTCCCCTGCATTGGCAGGCAGATTCTTAACCACTGCGCCACCAGGGAAGTCCCGCCCCCTCACTTTTAAATGATAAAGACTTTACACGGGTACACATAAAAGAAAAGCGTGACATTAAGAAAGAATTGTAGAATACTTAGAGATAACCCAATCAGTAAGATAAAAGTAAATACCTGCTTTACATACAAGACTCCTATTTATGCCACAAAAGAATTACCCCAGAGTCACAGTAATGATGGTGACAAAGAAATACTTTTTCTACATGTATCAAAATGTAATGGAACATTTATTATTTTCCTACACATAAAAAATGGTGGTGGGGGGGATACTTCATGAGACTCCTCTAGTGTAAACTTTGGGGACTTGTCTTAATTTTAAAGGCAGTAGGTGGAATGAAATTCTCTATCAGGGGCTGGACAGATAGGAGAGTCTACTGTTCCTTTTATAAGAGATGCTGACGGAAAACCTGAGTGGATCTAGATCTGTCTTCCCTGAACAGTCATCACATCGCTATTTTCCATTTCTCCAAAGGATTTTTCAAGTCTTATTTTGGCCTCTGGATACTAAATGGAAGTTAACATAATGCTGATTTGGGAAAAATAAAAATAAACAGGCACCTACAGGGGCTTTGTTCCCCAACAAGTATCTAAGCTGAAGCCAGGCATCTTCTGAATCAGATCTAAGATTTGCTCATTTTCTCTTATGAGTTGGGAGCCATATTCTCACCAGAAAAAGAGCTAAATATCCCACCTGAAACACACACACACCGCACACACACGTGAACACACAACTGAGGACAGAATCGCTGGCTATACTGATGAACATAAGCTACAAAGAGAACTCGGACCCATAATTGTTACAATGACCACAGGAGATGGGGAAGAAGGAAGCCACACAGCCCTTTGAAGCCATAGAAACTGCAAAAGGAAATGACTGATTTTAAAATGTGAAGAGTTTAATTTCTTTACAAGGAAAAAAACAAAGCCAGAAACAAAGGGCAAAAACAACAGACAGGGAAACAGAATTAAAAGAAAAAAATTGTAAAGCAAGGAGCAATAGCTATATTAAGAGACACATGAGCAATGAAAATAAAATAGGCACTTCTTGTAAGAGGAAATGCAAATCCACAGAGAAATGTTTTCCTTCCTAGAAATCCAACATGCACAAATTGAAGAAAATGAGATAACTTCTATTAAATTAGCAAAAATTTTTCTGAATGATAAAATGGGTGAAAGTGAGGTATATATGCACTGGTCACTGGTAGTATAAGTTAGTATAATCTTTTTGGAAAACAAGATTATGGGGCAGCACTGTGCTGGGCCACATATGTACATAATCTTATAATGTTCAGAGAGGTTACTTAACTTTCTCAGGGTTACACAACCAAGATTCAAAGTCAGGCCTGATGAACCCAAAGTCTAGGAACTTACTGTCTATCCAGCTCTATGATTTTTTCTTTTTATGTCCTTAGAAAGTCCATCTCCTGTGTAATCTCCCTTCACTGCAACACTGGAGATTTGTTCTGGGAAAATCTCAACAGGAAAGAAAGTTTTGTAAACTATTCACTACAGTGTTTTCTTAACAACACTTTCAGAGAGAAAAAAAAATCTAGCTCTCCTACAATCAGACAAGTCCAATATAGCAAATGAACTTGTTAGAACAGTATATAGTTTTTAAAGGAAATTATGAACATTATATAGAAACGATATTTATGATAGCTGTATACAAAAAGTAAAAAATTATTTTTGTAACTAATTTTTTCAAGAAAATCATCTGGGAAGAAAATCTACAAAATTAAAAATAGTTGCCATGTTACTGCTGGTAGGTTAATGGACACTGCATTCGATGATGTCTTTTAATGTTGTTGACACGTTTTTACTGTAACAAACAAGTCTCTTAATGGATGAATGGGTAAATAGATTGCTGTCTATTAAGTGGAATACTACTCACCAGAAAAAGAAAGAATTGAGTGATGTGTGGTTTGGATGAGTGAAAGAAGCTAGACACAGGAAAATAGATTCTGTATGATTTCATTTACAGGAAACTCTAGAAAAGACACACTTTCCTAGGTTTCCTAGGGCCGGGGCTGGGGCTGGGATTGTCTAGGAAGGGGGACAAGCAACTTTTAGGGTGTAGAACTGTCCTTTGGTTTGACTGTGGTTGTGGGTATATGGGTGCATAAATTAAAAATTCACTTTATACACTTTCCATGAGGGCATTTTATTATAGGTACATTATAACGCAATAAAATTGACTACAAAAAATTAAAAGACAATGCATTGTTTAACCAAGGTAGAGAAGACTATCATTTCATGGGTACAGACAGAAACTGACACAAAGAAGAGGAACTATTAGCCTAGTGCTTATCAATCTTTAAAAGCCTATGGGAAAATAATTATTCAAATTTACTTATTCTAAAAGCAAAGAAATATGGCTAAGAAATACAGATTATTTATTATGCTCAAGACTTTTAAAACAGTGGTAAGGACCAAATCAGACCTCAGCAAAATAATTATAAAGCACCTATGCTGTGAAAAAGTTAATATTTTCCCTTTCTATGACTAAAGTTTTCCTCATGTATCACAAGACATATTCAACACTAATTTATAAAAATTTTCTAAGCTCATTTTCGGATGACCACAGAAATGAAAATTTGCAGTTTAAGTCACCTGCCTGGACTCTATATAACACTAAAGAAGTAATATCTTCCATAGACTCGTGGTTGCCATGGGTGGGGGGAAGGGGGGAGGGCGTGGGGGAGGGTTGGAGTGGGAGCTTGGGATTAGTAGATACAAACTAATAGATAAACAAGGTCCTACTGTACAGCACAGGGAACCATCTTCAATACCCTGTAATAAACCATAATGGAAAACACAAAAAAGAATATATTATATATGTACAACTGAATCACTTTGCTGTACACCAGAAACTAACACAACATTGTAAATCAACTACACTTCAACTAAAAAAAAAAAATCTCCTCTATACCTGTGTTAAAAAAAAAAAAAAAAAAAGATCTTCAAAACATTAGTTCCCAGTAGCAGACAATATCAAACTGTAGAATGAAAAATATCAAAAGATAATCTGTGAAAAAAATTCTTGGTTAAGTTCTGAAAATATATACAAAGATTACATATGGAGATATGAAAGCAAGTGAATAAAATGGGCTCACTGTATGAACAAATTTGTGACTTCTTCACTTTCAAGTTTAACTCTAAGCGAATTAGTTAATTAGTTAGGAGTGGGGTGACAAGTGGCAACTGCATTAATCAGACCATGGGGTAATTTAATGGCTGCAAACAATTATCGCCAGCGTGGGCACAGTGGCTAAACCCGCCAGCAAGAGTCTCCACTCATTGTCTCCTACTGTCCTATTTACAGTCTTTTTAGTAGCAATCTCCACCCCTTTGGCAAGAGTAGCCCCTTTAAGCCTTCTTTTTTAAAAAAATTTTTATTGAAATATAGTAGGTTTACACTGTTGTTAAGCCTTTATCTTTTCTCAGCAATATGGCTCAAGACTCAAAAAAAACCCCTGGGAAATTCTCAGCACAGTTCAGAAGCGCTAAATGGCAATTTAGTTAAAAAACTGGCACAAAGTTATACAAAATGTTTTCAATAAAGTCTTTATTAAGCACATAGAAAACAGGTGACTGTGAAGGTGTGTGCCTGGCGGGGTGGTGACGACAAATACATGATAGAATCCCAACCGCTAAGGACGAAAGGAAGGAAGGCAGGCTTTTCACGCTAGAAACAAATAGGGAAGAGGGACGGATTTCAGGTCCAAAAGATACATCCACTCAGGGTCTCAGCGGTGAGGTGGGGAGTGCCATCCAAGGGAGCCAAGGGACCTCAGGTGAGTCGTGAACAAGTGAAATGAATAAAATGGTGGGGGGGAGGCTTGTTCTGGGCACAGTAAATCACAAGTTAAGTTCTTTGGTAATTCATTGTGTAATTTTCTATTAGGAAAGATGATGTTATTTTATAATATAAAATTTGCTTCTACTCCCATATTGTCCAACACTGAACGAGACTGGGGTTTTTTAATTTTTTAAATTTTATTATTATCTTTTAAATTTATTTTATTTATTTTATCTTTGGCTGAGTTGGGTCTTCGTTGCTCCGCGCAGACTTTCTCTAGGTGAGCGGGGGCTACTCTTTGTTGCGGTGCACAGGCTTCTCATTGCGGTGGCTTCTCTTTGTTGTGGAGCATGGGCTCTAGGCGCGCGGGCTTCAGTGGTTGTGGCATGTGGGCTCAGTAGTTGTGGCTCGTGGGCTCTAGAGCACAGGCTCAGTAGTTGTGGCGCATGGGCTTAGTTGCTCCGCGGCATGTGGGATCTTCCTGGACCAGGGCTCAAACCCGTGTCCCCTGCATTGGCAGGCGGATTCTCAACCACTGTGCCACCAGGGAAGCCCGGAAGGCGGATTCTTAACCGCGCGCCACCAGGGAAGCCCGAGACTGAAGTTTTAACTGTGGCAAAACTGAGATATAAAGCCAGCCCTTTATTATTTATTTTTAATTTTTATTGGGGTATAGTTGATTTACAATGTTGTGTTAGTTTAGGTGTACAGCAAAGTGAATCAGTTATATGTATACATATACCCACTCTTTTTTAGATTCTTTTCCCATATAGGCCATTACAGAGTACTGAGTAGAGTGCCCTGTGCTATACAGTAGGTCCTTATTAGTTATCTATTTTATATATAGTAGTGTGTATATGTCAATCCCAATCTCCCAATTTATCCCTCCCCCCAACATGCCCTGGTAACCATAAGTTTATTTTCTACATCTGTAACTCTATTTCTGTTTTGTAGATAAGTTCATTTGCAGCCTTTTTTAAGATTCCACATATAAGCGATATCATGTGGTATTTGTCTTTCTCTGTCTGACTTACTTCACTCAGTATGACAACCTCTAGGTCCATCCATGTTGCTGTGAATGGCATTATATTGTTCTTTTTTTATGGCTGAGAGCCCTTTAAATCTTTATAATATCTGACTCACGAGGAGTCAACTTATGGATGCATGGACTCACACCATCAAAAATCCATGGGTACACCCAGCAAGACCTAAATGGTCAGGAAACCCCAGTCCTGGTCCATGGCCAGGCATGCCATTAACATTCAATATTTGTGGAGTCAAAGAATGAAGAGATTATCACTCATCAAAGACTCTTGTTACTCCCCCACGCATTTCATCAGCCACCATTCTGGTGTGTCAAACACAGGCAGTAAAAATAAATTAGTTGCTACTACTGACTTGAAATAGCTTCATCCTGACTCAACAATTTATAGTGCAACTTGGAAGGCTGCGGAAAAAATGGCTATGAAATTTAGCATATGTTCACCATCTCTGCCCCTGGAAAAACTAGGTTCCTTAAAATGGCTCAGGATCCCTCACAGGTACATATTTATATTAATGTCAGTTGGTATCAATAAGGAATTCTAAAAATACATGAATTCTTAATGAAATAAGCAAAATTCTTAAAAGGTCCTATTGCCAGAGTATACTGACATTAAAGTTGATAAAAAGGAATAATGGGTTTTTTTTTTAGTAGCTGAAAATACCAGAGGTGACATTTTCATATGTAATTCACAGAAACAATCTCTCTCCGTTAACATTTTAACACATTCTTCAAACAAATGTCCTTGAGTCCCAATAGAATGTGGTCTCTTCCCTTCCTTTAATCTCAAAACCTCTGGGAAAAGGAGCTTTATGGAATTAAAGTATGAAGATACAAATTTAAATGGTATTTGATTTTGGAAAGAAATAAAGACAAATTACATGATAAAACAACATAGCATAGTCTATTATGCTAATAATAGCATAATCTATCCCAATTGTCTTTATTTCTTCAGCAGAATGTAGGGATTATATATATGGACACTAAAAAGTAACTGCAAAGTAAATATTTAAGAATCTATAAATAGAATTCTTATAAGTCTGTTGTGTACATTCATTATGTCAATTTCACGTGTAAATTTTTCTTCCTTTCTAGATGACATGTCCTTTCATAGTAGGACCAAATTTCAAATGCCAAAACCTATCATTTCAATTTAAAAATAAAAGCTAGCAATCACTGAAAACAGGCCAAGCTCCACAAGCTTCCTTATAGCTACGAGAAAGAGCAAACAACTGTGAATCAGAAAACAATGCCCCAAGAGGAAGCCATCAGAGTACCCTCTCTCCAGGCACTCCCAGGACGAGGGAGGGCCTCCCTGCCCACTGGCTCACTGTGGCCAGTGAGCTAGTCAGTATGGCCCTGCAGTGACACTGCAACTTGAATAATTGGGAGTCTGTCTACCACTGCAAACAACCACCTTCCATCACAAAGTAAATGGAGAAAGCTCGTGTAGTTAAAGAAGTCCAGGGCGCCAAAATAAAATTGAGAAAGAAAATTTTCAATACTTAAACATCTCTTGAAGTCCAATTTGCAGGGCCAAATCCTATGCCGCCTAGGGTAGGTACACAGCAAAAGGTGCTGTCAGCGGGAGGCTTTTTGTTAATAGGATGAAGGAATGAGAGATGACAGAGACACCTCTCTATGTTATAAATGGCAGAATGCGACATCTTTAAAAGAAAGGCTGAGGGGAAGATGATCACGATATTATAGCCTCGTCTGTTTTTAATTTCATTTTCAGTTTAAGGATACATACATTAGATGTGGGGAAATGATGTGTGATATATATCCATTTAAAAATATACTTGGATTCCATTCCAAGAGGCATTCTTATGAACACTCTAGAAAAGTAAGTGGGGATATAGAACCAAGTCGTCGACAACAACTAGAAAGACAAATCTGGGTGCAAGTAAAGCAGTGACTACCTACCTGCCTCCTGGTTAGAGTGTGGGATTTGGAGTTAGTTAGACTGTGTCTAGATACAGGCTCTATTAGGTGCTGTGTGTGGTTAGACTGGTCACCAACCTCTCTGAGTCACAGAACATAGACAACCATAGTTCTACCCTCACAGGGTCGTTAGAAGCAGAGAGATGGTAAGTCCACAGAGTAGGCGCTCAGTCGGTGTTAGCTACATTTATGATGAATCAGTTCTAGATCCGCTGACTCCAAATGCTGAACTAACAACTCTGGCAAAGGAACTGAGACCATGCTGATGAAATCTACCAGCCCCACTCAATCAGGCGGGGCTGTTAATAATGCTCGATGACCAGGCTTCCTAAATGCAGTCACTTTATAACAAAGTCCCGGGAAATTTGAGAACTGCAGGAAACCGCACAGGTCCACACTGCAGAGTCTTAAAATGATCACTTCTGTGTGATCAGAATCGGTTACCAGAATAAGTCTATGACAACAGGATGAGACCCGAACAGTCACCTGGTCTAATTGTTGACAGATTTCTTTTCAACTGCAGAACCAATTATTCAAAAAACTTTTTAATTGTAAGCCCCGAAACAGAGGATCTGCTTGCTCCAGTCCCAAACCTGTGATTTTTTTTGTTTTGCTTTTCTGACCGCTATTCCAAGCCAACCACCCATCTGTCCTGAATGTCAGACATTCACCCATCTTCTAAAGAGAGAGGATTCCCTTCCATGACTTGGAACAAGAAGAAAGGACCTATTCTCGCACAGCAGTACAAATGTGATTTCTTTTTTTATTAAAAAAAATTTTTTGAAGCAGAAATGAAAGCTGTCACTTTCTTTTTTTCTTATTTTGGTCACCTTTAATAAAGGAAAATAGGAAAGTAACTTACAATAACTTCCCTAAAGGATTCCTGGTCACTGATTGTCTTATCTCCTACACATCCAGATTGATTCAAGTAGTGGTAGTTTTCTGGCACAGATAAATAAAATTCTTCTACAAAAAGAAAAAGAAAAACACAACATCAGTATTTGGCCAGGGTAAGACATAATTTAAAAGAGTTTTCACTTTGCAACTTTATTTTTTAAAGTACAAAAATAATTCTATGCTCCTAATGGTCCACTATTAAGATTAAAACATTCTCTCTTAATCATCATCTAGGGAAAATAGAATTATTAAATTCGATGGGATGAAGAAAATGTTACTGAAAAAGTAACTGATGAGGATCCTGTGTTGACTGGTGTTTTAAAAATCAAATGTTTAGAAATTAGCGTTATTTGGGTGTGACTTAAAAGTAAAACCAGTTGTAATACATTATGTATTTTTCACAAATATTCTTTAAATCAGAAAAGAACGAAGATTCCAAAACAAACCAAAAGAATTCACAATTTCTCTATTGATGATTTTCCCCCTACGTTATCTGGCTCTAAATGAACGCAGTGTCTTTGGTCATCTCACACATTTCGTTTCAATTGGTGGAAGAGCAACAAAGTCCAAACAGATGTCTCCTCATTCACAGATGGGTTTAAAGGCAAAATGAGCTGCTAGCGCGTATGTCTCTGCAGCTGTCCCATCACTCACCTTTCTCTTCATGCTCTAGCCCTGCCAGCAGCGCATAGAATATGTGATAATTCCTTTCCCCGGGATTTTGCCTTACTACTCGGTTCTGTGAAGAGAAATCAGATTTCTGTTCAGAGATGTTTCCTCTGCTTAATGACCATGAGCCAGTAATTGCCGAAAACAGTTATTGTGAGAGAAAATGTGAATTAAATCACGTTTACTTACTTTTTCTAATAAATCTTCATGTGAAAAGCAATGGCAAGTCAAGGAACAAAACAAGGATACAGGAGGCTCAATTAGTCTTTCGTTTTCTATTCTTTGTTGCCCAAGTAATTACAATTTCCTGTGTCTTGGACATTGAGACTTCTGGTGTAAAAGGTAAGCAAACAGAACAGACTGTTTCATCAAAATCCAATTTCAGACATGACACACGTACCCAGGAAGTATCACACTAGTTAAAGAATTGATTTCAAACAACAAGTATATGATGTTTGGTTAGGAGTCCAAATTTGCAGATTAGGGACATGATATCAGAACTTCCCCAAAGAAAGATGGTTCCTTATCTCCTAGGATAATTAACAGGTCAAGCACAGTAATACTGGAGAAGTAACTAGGTAGAACCAGAAAGAAATGTTTCATATCCTATATCGGTCCTTAGGATAAGCAAGAACAGTTTCCACTAGAAAGTCATAGTACTATAGACCAAAAGCTAAACGAAACAGGATACAATCTACGATTCTCCCGCCCTGGATATTTCCCTTCTGGCAGATGTTCAGCTGAACAAACTTCCCGAAGCGACTAGAGTTGTTGTTATACACAGTCTTGGCGTTGCCGAAGGCTTCCATGATGGGGCTGTGAAAGAAGCCAGGACAGCAGCGAGTGTTAATTAGGGTCCATCTAAAACTGGCAACGACAGTCCTCACCGATGGCAAAGCAGACAACTGCAAGAAAAATCTGAAATCAAAGGGACTAATGGCCATCATGTTTATTTACACAAGAGCCAGATTTTCCCAGCACTTGCTGAAATGGGTTTATAATGCGCATCCATCTCGGGGCAGAGAACTCGCAGCTGGGTGTGCGGGCAGAGGATGCTACAGAGAGTCAAGGAGACCACGATGGCTGGTCCCCATACAGATTAGCCTATATACGCGAGCCAGGGGTTGCACAGGAAAAGCCCCCACTTGAATTCTAGGAAGTGAAAAAGTCCCAGCCCTGGAAATTTCACCCATTTGTTGTATGTCTCGGGGGAACATACAACTTCCTTGGGTCTCCTCCGACTGTAAAATGTGGTCAGACTAGGTCAGGGGTCAGCCATCTTTTTCTGTAGAGGATCAAACAGTAAATACTTTTGGTTTTGTGGGCCATGTGGCCTCTGATGCAGCTACTCAGCTCTGCCACTAGAGCTCGAAAGCAGCTGTAAACAATACACAAACGAGGGTATCTGTGTTCCTATAAAGTTTTATTTATCAAAACAGGCCGAAGGAGGAAGATGAAAACGGTCTAGAGACGGATGGTGGTGATCGCTGCACAACAATGTGAATGTACTTCACGCCACTAAGCTGTACACCGAAAAATATTGAAAGTTATACATTTTTTGTTATGTGTATTTTAGCACAATTTAAAAAATAAATTTTGAAGGCTAAAAAAAACAAAACCCAAACAGGCTGCAGGATACCGGCGTCAGGCTGAAGTTTGCTGACTCCTGGACTAATTTCTAAGTAATAGGACCTGTAAAGTCCCTACTGGTTCTAAAACCTTACAAGGCACCAATCAGACACAGGGCAATTACATATTTTAATTAGAATTTCAGAGGCTACTGCACCATGGCCCTCTTTCAAAGCTCTGAGGTCACTGCCATTGATGTGGCATTGTTCTGCAACATGAGAGGCTATATAGCGCCATTGCGCTCATAAGATGCCTCCAAAGATTTGACCACCAAGCCCTCTGTGATGTGGTGGACGGAGGCTGGAATTTCTGCCGATAACGAGGCCTCCCAACAGCCAGTCAAGGGCTGCCAGGTAAGAGGCAGCTGCAGAATGTGCCTCTCACTCAGTCACCAACTCAAACGTGGTGCAGCGATGGGGGCTCGGGTCATTAGACCTGTGTGTGTATGGAGACTTTTCCTTGAGGAATCGTGAAAGCCAAGTCAAGAAAAAGAGAAGAGAGCACCCCGAGTTTCAACTTCTTCCTTAAATAAGCCAAACGGTGAGGAAAGTGAATCCTATTAGTTGGAAACGAGAAACACGATGGCCAAATACCTGCTCTCAAGAATGGCTTGTTCAACGCACGACGTCTTCTCCTTCGAGGACAAGTCCAGAGACTGCTGACTGATGGCTGATAAAAACTTGAGGATCAACTTAGTGCTTTCGGTCTTACCTGCCCCGCTTTCACCACTGAAAGACAACATGCAGAAATTTGTGCTTCTAATTAAACAAAAAACAAAACCCCCCAGTTTGGCCAGTATCAGTCCAATTTGTCCACAGAACAACTTTTCTTTTGAATTTTATTTTAATTATTTTTTTATACAGCAGGTTCTTATTAGTTATCCATTTTACACACATCAGTGTATACATGTCAATCCCAATCTCCCAGTTCATCCCACCACCACCACCCGCCTCCGCTTTCCCCCCTTGGTGTCCATACGTTTGTTCTCTGCATCTGTGTCTTTATTTCTGCCCTGCAAACCGGTTCATCTGTGCCATTTTTCTAGGCTCCACATGTATGCGTTAATATACACTATTTGCTTTTCTCTTTCTGACGTACCTCACTCTGTACAACTCTTGAACAGTGGGAAAGAGCTCAAAGTGCTAAGTTACTGAGAAGAGTCCCTCCTCCTGCCAGCTGCGTGGCCTCTGTGTTGCCAATGACTCCCTCAGCCTAAGCAGAAGGTACCACCTTCACGAGGCTCAGGTAATAAGAGGGACAGTGCCTTTCGTGGCAGCTAAGCTCTGCAAAGGCCGGGATTGGTGTTTTGTTCACTAAAGTGTCACAGACCCCTCAACAGTGCCTGGCTGGCGGCAGACACCTAGTAAGCATGTGTTAAATGAATGAACATGTTAGTGGTAACTTTCTGGTAAATACGCACAAAAATGCAATCATTCATGAATACTGAGGGGACAAGGGAATGACCCTGCAGGTACCCGACCCACACTTGGGCACTTTATTCCCATAATAATCCCATGAGGCAGGCGGCGGCTAAGGGCCCGGCTCAGAATTGAACAGCAGGTCTGTCAGCAGCCAGCGTCCTGCAGAGGTGCTGCTTCGGCGATGATTAACGAAAAGTGAACAAAGCAACCTCGGGGCGCTGGGGCTGGGGAGAGTGAGGGGCGAGGCAAATGAGAGGAGTTAATGGGATCTGAGCTGTGTCATAAAGGGTCGGCAAACGTCAGCCAGGCAAAGAGGAAAGCGGAAGGATTCGGGGTCAGACGACCCTGCGAACGAAAGCCGAGAGGCCAGAGGAGCTGCGGGAGGCCTACAGGGGTGGGATTCTGGTCTGGTCAACTGGACCGAGACCAGAGGGGGCAGAAAAAGGGCAAAAGGATCGAGGTCGATGGTTCTGAGGCCACCACAGGAGACAGAAGGCAAAGGCCAAGCCCATCAAGGTCACCCATGAGGAACACAGCTCTGAGGTGGCGCTCCGGAAGGACTGCGGGTCCCTCAGGGAGACCAGCTGCTGTTATGATCTAGGCATGTGGTGGTCAGGCCATGGACAAGTACAACCACGCTGGAGATGAAAGGGAAGAGACGGAGATGAGAGATCTGGAAGGAGAGGCCCAATCAATTTTGTGCAAGGCACCTTACTCGGTACCGCAGGGAGAACAGAAGCAGTAAAAGGGCAAAGAACTTATGAGAAAAGTAAACCCACGGCATAAGTAACGGTACACGAACACCAACACTATCACGGGGTAGCAGGTTCACAACTGCTCAAGGGGGGAGATAAACAGATGAGGCCTCCACAGGTTCTAACGCAGCAGCCCCCGCTGAGTGTCAGGAGCTAGGAGGTTACGAAAGAGGAATTTTGCAGATAACACGGTGAATGATTAAGCACATGTAATAAAAGAGAGGAAATGACTCAGAGGTGGCACCGTCAGCGCCCCGCTGGATGCTGCAGGCCCAGGGGAATCTCCACTGATGGAGGCCAATCACGGTCATTCCATTCCCTGCGCAGGTGATACGGTGGTTGGCCGTGGGCAGGTGTCAGGATGCCAGCCAAAGAGACTTAACGTCAAGTGTGCTGAGGTTCCTGGGGAGGTATGCACGCGTGCGCGCACACACACACACACACACACACACAAAGAGACCAGACAGAACGTCCCTCTGGCTGCAGACGACAAATACTTGGGAATCCACAGCTATCTTGAGATCGGAAAGCAAAAGGCAAGACAATCAGAGAAGCACCCAGTGGGAGTGGCTGAACCCACAACCCTGACCCCGCCCCTGCCTTGCCGTCTGAGATAATCAAGGCCCACGCAAGTGACACCAGCTCTGGTGGGCTCTTCTGTTATCAGCAACCAGAATCTTCCCAGGGCGGGGCTGAGCATTCATCTCTGAGTATCTGGCACCTGCCTAGCCTGGGGGCTGGCACAGAGGAGACATTCAGCAAGGGGGCACTGGATGAGTAGCAGGAACTAAGAGAAAGTTGCAAGAAGAGATTTAAATAATTCTCGATACTTAAAAATATATATCCCATCTCTACCTAGCAGTTAAATTTTGTTAAAACAAACAAAACCGAAAGGGAGACGTTCTCTAGTTGTAACGTGTGAGGCAGAAGTCATGTTTTACACGGTCCCCAAACCCACCTCTGTATCCTCCAGCACTCAGAGGTGGATGGCACTTCAACCTCCCTTGCAGGAAGGGCAGCGATCGGTAACCAGGACCGAACGTGGCCAACTCAACAAGAAGGCGGCTGAACTGAGCAAGGGGGGTATCCGCTATTTCCACGTCGGGTGGCTAAACACCCTCATGGTCCTCTGGGCTTCCTGCCTTCCAGGTCTGCCATTTGGGTGCCCTCAGGGTGGCACATCTCCAAAACAAAGCGATGTGTGGCATAAAGTCAAGTCTCTCACCTTCCCACGTGGGGCTGTGAAACAGCAAGAAATAAGCCACTCCTGTGTTATGCCTCTGAGATTTGGGGGATGTTACAGCAATTAGCACAGCAATTAGCCTACTCTGATGAACACGGTAATAATACAGCCGTGGAGAAAAAGCTGTTCAAATTGGACAGCGGAGACTCGTCAAGAGTCAAGAAGAAAACCCAAGATGTGCATTGTCCTTCACCCGTCAAGGATACTGATCTACCTCCAGCTTCACCCCACTTTTTTTTCTCATTGTAGCAAATTTTCTTCAAGCATCTTCTTTAAGTACATCTTTTTTGATACGTAAGTAAAACTTGAAACAAAAATGAAACTCGGATTTGTACAACAGTAGTTCTCAAACTTGGCTGGACATGAGAATGACCCGCTGTGTCCCTGATCCGAACCTGTAAGGGTAGAACTCAGTCATCAGTATTTTAAAAAAATTTCCAGATGATTCTACTATGAAGTCAGGGTTGGGAAGTACTACTCCTGAGAGCAATTTCACAGAATTCAGATAGGATTGCACCAGGAGATGAAAAAGGTGACTGTATATACGAGGTTGTCGAAGTGTGGCATGAACAAGGCAAAGAATATAAACAACTCACAAATTGTTAAAACCCAGAAATATGCCAGATGTCCCCAGACATTAACATCAAGGTAACAGGACTCACTTTCATTTAACTCTCCTCTTCTTCCTCCCCTCCCCTGCCTGTGACTTTAACATTCCTCATGAAAACATTTACTGAGGGTCACAAAACGTGATCTTTAAAGCGATGGAGGAGCATCTCTGCAGGTTCCTTCCTTCCCGAAGGATCCATGTGCCTGCTGTGTGTCAGGGTGCACTGAGGGCTGGGAAAACGCTCCTGAAACAAATGGCCACGGACAGTATTTATGACCCAGCAGCAGCAGGAGATATCAAAGAATCACAAATTACAGTTAATGCTGTCAAGTATAAATCTCAGGGGATGGGAGGATTCATAATTTAGATGGAGGGCTCAGGTTCAGCGAAGGCCTTTCTGGGGCAATGACATTTAGACTGAAATGCAGAGACACGCACAGGAGTTAACTGGGTGAAAACTGAAGGACGGGGAAAGGAGGGGGGAGGGGAGGGAGATCCTCCCTTTCCTGCTTGAGGAAAGGGCTTGGAGCCTTGGGGAAAAGGGAGAGCAGCCTGCACGGCCAGTCGGGAAGGGAAGGGAAGGGGCTGGGGTCCCACTCAGAGGCCACTGCTTTCCAGTCAAGTATGGAACTGGTTCTTTTCAACAGGGGAGGGGAGAGAGGCTGGAGATGGAGTTTCATTGCCAATGGCCAGTGATTTAATCAATCGGTCAAGCCTATGTAATGAAGCCTCCATAACCCCAAAAGGACAGGGTTCAGAGAGCTTCTGGGTTGGTGCACACGTGAAGGTAGAGAGCAGCTCCCTGGAGGGGGCAGGGAAGCGCCTCCACCTTTCCCACACCATGCCGTGTGCACCTCTTCCATCTGGCGGTTCCTGAGTTATATCCTTTTATAGTACAGCGGTGATCTAGGAAGTAAAAATGTTTGAGTTCTGTGTGGTGCTCTAGCAAATTAATCAAACCCACGGAGCGGGTCGTTGGAAGCTCCAACCTAGAGCTGGTCGGTCAGAAGCACAGGTGACAACATGACTGGCATCTGAAGTGGAGAGAGTGGCAGTCTTGTAGGACTGAGCCCTTAACAACCTGGGGGATCTGACGCTGTCTCCTGGTGGAGTTAATTGCTTGGTGAACCCGCTTATACACGCTATGTGATAATACAGCATGTATATTATAGCATTATAATGGTATAATGACTAAGCATATACTCCTTTGCTTACCATACCACAGAACTATAAAGCCAGAATAAATTACATAATTAAATACAAACAAAATATAACACCAGTAAAATCCAAATTAACAAGACTAACCTAACCCCCTGGTTAACGCTGTTTTGCGCAAACTGAAGCGCTCCTGGCACTGAGACTGTCCACTGCTTCTCCTGTGAGCCCGGCAGCCTCTTCCACCACGGGCGCTGCGATGAGTCACGTACTCCACCTGGTTCCTTTATTACAGCCTCGATAAAACATTAACTCATACAGCAATCATGGTGTTAATTCACCTTCACTTACAGCGAACACATCACTTACATATCCAGTCCTGCATTTTTCTCATTAGCCTGTGGCAGCTACAGTCCTAACCCTTGGCGCCAACATGACCACAAACACAAACATGGGCTTCAGAGAAAACATGTTCACCCAGATGAACCAAAATGAGTTGATACCGTAAAAAAAAAAAAAACTTTTTAAATCGTGAAAATGAAAAAGGGAAAGAAAAATATCCAAAGCACTGATATGGGGCCTCAGAGGCCATATTAAAAGTTCTGAGAGGGCTTCCTTGGTGGCGCAGTGGTTGAGAATCTGCCTGCTAATGCAGGGGACACGGGTTCGAGCCCTGGTCTGGGAAGATCCCACATGCCGCGGAGCAAATGGGCCCGTGAGCCACAACTACTGAGCCTGCGCGTCTGGAGCCTGTGCTCCGCAACAAGAGAGGCCGCGATAGTGAGAGGCCCGCGCACCGCGATGAGGAGTGGCCCCCGCTTGCCGCAACTAGAGAAAGCCCTCGCACAGAAACGAAGATCTGACAAAGCCATAAATAAATAAATAAAATTAAAAAAAAAAAAAAAGTTCTGAGAATTTTTCGTAGGCAGAATGGAAAGTCTCAAGATAGTTTTTAAGCAGGAGAGCGTCATGATCGGGGTCAAGGTTTTAAAGAATCACCCGGCGTGGAGTGTGGAGTGAGGAGGGTGGATCGAGGGAGACAAGAGAGGAAGCCGGAAGTGAGGGCAGAGGCTAAGGGGAGGGGGCAGCAAAGAGGAGAAGCCAGCAGCCTCCAGATAGACGGTGGAGGGAGGAGGGAGGAGGGAGGGGACGGCTGACAGCCCTGGTCTGGGTGGTTGGTAAGTGACAGGCAAGCGGGGGAATGACTCGGGAGAGCCCAGGGAGCTTGCATGTGGGATCTTCCTGGACCAGGGATAGAACCCATGTCCCCTGCATGGGCGCTGGTAGCACAGCGGTTCACGTTTATCAATACTCATTGAACTGGATATACGAGATTGGTACAGTTTACCGTAGGTTAATTTGACCTTAATTGTTGGGGGCAGGGTGACTTCTAGATCCAAGAATGACTTCCGGATCTCAGGCTTGGGACCTGGTAGGATGGAGAGTCCACTTGCTAAGAATGAGAAGCATGAGAGGAGGAACGTGTTTCTGGGAGAAACTTAGGATGGACTGACGAGGTGCCACCCCTGAGATGCCCATCAGACACCTCCGTGATGATGCCTCAGGGTGCCTGGACACACGTGTGGAACTCAGAGGAGAAGTCGGCAGGGGAGGCACTGAAGTCTGGGGAGTCATGCAGACGCAGAGAAGGAGAGGCAGGCTGGTCAGAAGATGAGGACGTGGAAGATGACGGAGGAGCCCGGAGAATGAGGGAGAAACCAGAATGATGGGGCAGCTCAGAGGAGGGCAGGGCAACGTGTGGAGAAGCGGGGCTGGAGACAAAGATGCATCTTTTTTTTTTTTTTTTTTCCAAAGATGGAACATACTAGAAATTTTTGAGTGATAATGCTAATGATCCAGTAGAAAAAAAGAGGTCCAAGAATCAGGGGCAGTGAGGCTCAAAGATGGAGCAAAGTGCCCAGGAAAGCAGGGAGGAAGGATCAAAACACACCTGAAGGAAAGGGCCTCTGATGGCAACAGGACCCTTTATCCACCCCACAGGCTAGTCTCCCCTCCAGTGCGGGTATCGGCCAACTGTGGCCCCCAAGTCTGCCCTTCTGCGTGTTTTTATAAATAAAGTTTTATTGCAACACAGCCTGGCGGTTCACGTGCGCTCTATCTACGAGCACTTCCGCACTCCAAGGGCAGAGTCGAGTAGGTGTAATGGAGCCGATCTCAGCCACGGAGCCAAAAATATGTATGTCCTCCCTGGCCCTTTACAGGATACCTCTGCTGACACCTGACATTCTCCATCCTGTGAATCAAATTGCCCTGATTCATGTGATTTTCTCAAAATATATACTAATCACTCCACTGCTTGCTACAAGACTTTGGAAACTTCTCTACTGCCTAGAGGATTCGGTCCGCAGGTCTTAGCATGCAGGACAAAGCCCATAAGGTGAGCCCCTGCACCAGGAAGTGGCACTCTGTTCCGAAACTAACACAGGGAGACAGAAGTTCATGTCCTGTGCCTGTAGCTCATGCTCAAGTCTCCTTGGCAGGTCCCTCAACAGCTCCGAGCCTCGGCTCCCCCAGAGAAGGCTTCTGGTCTTTCTCAATGAATGGCAGTTCCCTCCTTGCCTTTCAAACACCAGTGCCTTCATGTCCTTAGCAAATCCCACACCTTACAGGCGTACCTTCTATTTGCATATGTTCCTTGTTCTTCCACATGTTTTTGCAAGTGCTTCTGTGCCCTTCCTCCCCTCTGTGCCTGCTGATGTTCCCAGGAACCACTGGGCTCATGATCACATGTCACTTTCTCTGAGATATATTTTCGATTCTTTGCTGAGCATCTATTGCCATCTTCTCTGAACAACCATGTACACATTTCTATTTTAGCATTAGGCAGGCTGTATTGAAATTACTTATTTACATCAGTTTCTTCCCATCAAAGCAAAAGTTCCTAAAGGGCAGTGATTGGGTCTTTTCTTTTTTAACAAGGTAAACTACCATTTGATATGAGCGTATGGCATGCCCCATGCCTTATTCTGGCTGGTGCCCTTCTGACACAGGATGCAAGTTTTGGTCACTATTCCAATTCAATTATTTCTAAAATACTACTAGAATAGAAAAAGACCAAACACCCAATTATTATTCCAGAATATAAAAGACATAGTTAAGGAAAAAAATCACTCCAATTTTGGAAAACCAAAACTTCTGCCAAGCAAGCAGAGGTCCTAAACCAACAGTTGTTCTGCCCACCCATCCTTTGATTGACAGCTGTTGGATGTTGGCCCTTCTATCAGACACTGCCCTGGGCAATGAGTTGCACAGATGAATTAACCACAGGCCTTGCCGACACTACATTAAAAGTTCATATATACTGAAAAGAGAAAAACAGACTAAACAAAATAGACTAAACTCTGCCTGCCCCAAATTGATATTAACTTAAAATGTACTAGATCAACCAAGATCAAAATCTGACCTTGTCAGTTAGATTTAAAAAAAGCTCATGGAAGTTTTAAACATATATTTATATTTTAGAAACTATAATAGCATAAGCATTGGCTTAAACGTACACAAGAAGGGTAAAATAAAACTAGAGCTTAAGAGAGAGAAACTCTTGAAAGTGAGACCAACAGAAAAGGCTTGGACTAGAATCCATGAGACTAGCAGTGACACAGGCTCGTAAAGTGAGAGAAAAACTGATCTACGTGGTCCCTGCCTAATTCCAAATAGGCTTATTTTCTGGTTTCATAGGTAATTAGCATGAAAGTTTTGAAAGTAGTAACATGTTGTAGCCACCAGGGGGCAGATCATGCCTGAGGAAATCTAAATAGGGCTACTGTACTCTACAATTTCTATTTTTATACTCAATTTTCTCTTAATTCCCACAGCCCCAAGCCCCACTAAAAAAACTGCAAGAGGTCTATTAAAAACCAAAACACATTTTAATGAGAAATCTATTCTTAAAGACGCTGTTTCCTGAGTTACTTTAGATAAATACAGTTACTCTTTTCACATCAGCATTACACAATGAGAGCTTTCTGTCTGGGGTCCCCTCTTCCTTCTCCCTCCCGGCTAGCCCCGCCTTCTTTTTAAATACCATAGTCTTTGGCAGGAACATGCCAACCCCTTTCCGTTTTATTACACACACATATATATGCACGATGATCTCATTTGATTTTTCACTTTCTTCCCAAACTGCTCTGTCTAGCAAGTGATATATGAGTCATGCTCTCATTTTTTTCCACTGAAAGTAATAAACACAGCCAATTATCGATGGCAAATATTTAGGTACCTAAGTGTGGAAAACAACTTGATCTTCCTAAAATAAATTAAACTCTTTCTGTTAATCTTTTTTTTTTTCTTTCTGTTAATCTTATCAAACTATATTCTGTATGCTGAAATAGTGATCTTAAATTCTAACTCCTGAACTTTAGTGAAGTCATCTAATAAAAGAGCCCACAAATAATGCTTCTAGTCATAAGGCAAGTTAATTAATTGGGAAGGTGACTCCTAAAAGCTCTGTTTTTATACTAAGCGTTAGCTTCATTTTTGATTAACTGCAAGTTACAATGATTCATATTTACTGAAATGGATAAATGGACAGTCCCTCTATCCAAGTTGTTTCTACAGCCCATGAGCACCGTTAAGGTAATAAAGAGGAGAGAATGTATCTGCCCAGGTGCTTCCCTTCCCTTAAAGAAAGTAGCTGATAGAGGGAGGCAGGGAGAGACAATATGAACGTGTTCTACCTTCCACATTCATATAATTCTGATTTATTACAAACGAAGGACCCCAGAACAAGAGTAATGGGTAAATATTGCCAACAAGAAGAACACAGTCCCTGAAAGGAGCTGTGTGCGTGGCACCTATAGGCATCATGACAGCGCCTGTGTCAGAGACGAGCGATGCCTGGAAAGTCCACGGCACAGCGTCCAAACGCACCGGAAATGTTGCCCGTTATTTCTCATCCATCTTCAATCAGACGCCACGTAGGACAGGGTGAGCACCTCCCAAATGCCCTCCTTTCTCTCTCCTGGAGTTTCAAGGAGGGGCCTCCTCTGGCATGTCTGCCCCCCACTCCCTCCCCAAAGGAGGTGGTTTCTCTAGCAGGTGAACTGGCGGGAAGGGCTGGCCAGCTCCTCCCCATCTGGGAACTGGTTTCGACAGTGGTCCTGGCCACCAGTTACCTCTCTGTACCCCGACCAGGTGGGCCAGTCTGTCTGCAATTCGGGGCTCCCGATTGGCTGGGAGTCTAAAGCTGACATACGGCACTCCATCTGCCTCCTGCGCCTTACTTCCAACTGGGTCGGAAATCCGGGGGCAGAGAGGGTGGGTCTTATGTGTCATCCTCCCCAAATCCAAACACCCTTTCCCGTCCCCTTGAAATAATAATAACTGTTTCGCCACAAGTTGGGAAAGAAGATTTTGACATCTGTTTTCGATGGCCTTCTAGCCGCATCAGCAGTTTTAGGAACACTGTCGGGTCTCAGTAAGAGCCGAGCTCCAGGAATGAGTGCCCAGAAGGGCACACGAGTGAAGGGCTTGGACGTTCCACGGCGCTCAGCACGTCTGCTTTGGGTCTCCTCCGGGGCTGTTCTGATCATCACTAGAACATGATTCCAGCACAAATAACAGGAGCCAATAGGATGTCACTAGAATGCAGGCGATAAGACCTATTTGAATTACTCAATAAAAATTAAATATCTTTTCCCTACTGTATAGCACAGGGAACGATACTCAGTATCCTGTAATAAACCATAATGGAAAAGAAAATAAAAAAAAGAATGTCTATACGTGTATAACTGAGTCACAGTGCTGTACAGCAGAGGTGGGCACAGCATTGTAAATCAGCTACACTTCAATCAACCCATCAATCAATCAATCAAATATCTTTAAAGTAATAAACTCTATTGATCTTTTTTTTAGGAAGTTCCTAGCAGTAAGTGTTTGGAGAGTGAGGCGTCTGGTAGTTTATTTTAATAAATGAGTAAGACTCGGCTGAAACAGATGTCAAGACCCTTTTCCCTCAGCACCCCCCTACAAAAAATTAATTGAAATAAGCATGCCTTTCTATCATTCCCTCAACATATAACATAGTAAGTCCCACTTCTGTGGCTAATTCAAAGGTCAACTTTAGGAACACCCAATTAAAATCATTAAAAATTCTTAAATTTGGGAGATTCTAGGGTAAACTTCTCATACTGGCAAAAACCAAAACCTTGCTCCAACAGACAAGCATTCTGATGAGTGCCCTAGAATATATAAAACAGTTTAAATTTGGAAGAACTATGCAATGTTTCCATAAGTCAAAAGAAGGACCATGCCTGACCACTGGAATAAACCAAAGAATAACTCGTGTCTTTTGGAAGCTGTAGTTGTCGGGCTATTCAAAAGGGAAAACTCCATCTGAGAAACCTGGGGGTTGATGTGCTAATAAGCGGGCTCTGTGCCTGTGGTGGTTGCTGGCTGGTTACCTGATGAGGACGCACTGGTTGTCGTGGCGCTTCCACAGGCAGCGGTAGCACTCGTTGGCGATGGCGAAGACGTGCGGGGGCAGCTCGCCCAGGTGGCACCTGCTGTAGCATTCCATGGCGTCCCGTGAGTACAGGCCGGAGATGGTCTTGTAGGGGTTCACAGAGGCGATGATGGAGCCGATGTAGGTCTGCGAGGGCAGGGGGTGGGGAGACAGGGACCCGGGTTACAGGTGGCACTCGGGGCTGGGGGTGGGGGGCGGGGAGTGGGTGGGCACAGGATCTCACCGCCACCCACGCTGGGGCAGAGATAGAAGCAGCTCAGCGCGGCTCCACGCCCGGAGGGGAAGAGATGCCACCTCTCACACCAGAGCCGCTGTCTGAGCTTTACCAGAATCCGCCGAGTGTACGTTAAGGGGACCAGTGACTCCTGATCCCCACTCACACATTTTTCCTTTACCTTTGGGGACAGATCTTGTGCAAAGGAATGAAGCCATTTCAAAGAGCACTGCAGTGAAAGGCAAACAAGAGAGAGGATGATGACACAGTGAGGCCCAAATCCCTATTCCCCAGTGACCTCCTGACCCCGATCTTCATCAGGTGGCTATTAGGAAACGGCAGGATTAAAGAAATAAGAGAAACAGGGCGGGGTGGTGGATGAAGAGTTACTGCTTAATGGGTACAGGGTTTCTGTTTGGGATGGTGAGAAAGTTCTGGAGGTAGACAGTGGTTATGGTTGCACAACATTGCAAATGTATTTAGTACACTGAATTGTACACTGAAAAATAGTCAAAATGGTAAATTTTATGTGACATATCTTTAACTTTTAAAAAGTAACAAGACCATTTTGAAAGCACTAGGTATTCTTTCAGTAATCTCAAACACCGCGTGAAGTGCCATGTAACTTATCTGGAAAATAGCTGACTGGCAATCTTATCTTTACTGGAACCAAATCCAGGCCAGAAATTAAGCAAAATCTTCAGAGTAGCAAAACAGAGGCTACAGAGTTATTAAAGCAAAATGCCTCATGCCTCCTCCATATGGACATAAACTACTCACTTGTCCTTCTTCAAGAAAGGCTAACGAAGTTTGATTGTCAGACACCAGTGAAGCAGCAGATGAGAAGGGGTGGGGGTAGGACCCTGCAGCCACCACCACCTACCTGCCAGCTTCTGTGGTGTATACACTGCACCACGGGCTGGATGGAGAGTTATGGGCTGATTCTGCCCCCTCCCCCAATTCATGCGTTGAAGCCCTAACCCCCAGTACCTCCAAATGCAAGTATATCTGTAGACAGGACCTTTAAAGAGTTGATTAAATTAAAATGAGGCTGTTCAGGTGGGCCCTAATCCTGTCCTTATATGAAGACAGAATTTGGATACACCAAGAAACACTGGGGATGTACGTATGTGCACAGGAAGACTATGTGAAGAAACAGAAAGAAGGCGGCCGTCTGCAAGCCAAGGAAGGAGCCCTCAGGAGAAACCAACCCTGCTGACACCTTGATCTCAAACTTTTGAGCCTCCAGAGCTGGGAGAAAATAAATGTCTGTTGTTTCAGCCAGCCAGTCGGTGGTCTTCTGTCATGGCAGCCCGAGCAGACTAATACACTGGGCCTGACCCTTTCGCCACTCACAATAACCCTAGCGGGTTCATGGTGTTATTACACCTACTTTTCAGAGGAGGAAATTGAGGCAGAGTGATAAAATTTTGCATTCAGCCACACAGCCAGTAAGTGGTAGAGGTGAGATGTGAATGCGGGCAACCTAATTCCAGAGCCTTCTCTTCACATTCACCGGCAGGGGGTGGCAACACAGCAGAGCAGAAGAAAAGCAAGAAACACTGGACAGAAAGTCTAAACATCCTGAGTGCATCTGTACCATATTATAGCAATTTGTAACCATTTATATTCACAGTGACTGCCAGGAATATCAAGTATCGTGTGTCCCGTCTTAACTGTTTTCAAATGTAAGGAGGTCTATAACATGTTTTGGAAATATTTTGAACCAAAACAAGGTTAAAAAGGTCAAAGAGTTATTACTATATGACCTAACAATTCTACTCCTAGGTGTGTACCCAAAAGAATTAAAAACAGGTACTCCAACAAATACACAGAAGCATCATTCGCAAGAGCATGAAGGTGGACACAACCCAAATGCCCATCATCAGACAGATGGGTAAACAAGATGCGGTACACTTCCACACACTGGAGTATTATGCAGTTGTGCAAAGGAATGAAGTACTGATACAGGCTACAACATAGATGAACCTTGAAAACATGACACTAAGTCAAAGAAGCCAGACACAAATGTTCACACATCCAGAGCAGGTAAATCCATAGAGACAGAAAGCTTGGTGGTAGTTAACATGGGCAGAGGGGAGGGTGGGGCGAGGCAGGACTGGGGCGTGACTGCTTTGCAGGTACAAGGTTTCCATCTGGGTGATGAGAACATTTTGGAACTAGACAGAGGTGCTGGTTGTACAACACTGAATGTACTAAATGCCACTGAATTTACTTTAAAGTGGTTAGTTTTCTGTTATGTAAATTTCACTTCAATTTAAAAAAAAATTAAAAGACGTGGAGCTTTCATGTATGAATGTTCAGGTCTTTGGAAACCTCCGCTCTCTAGAGAGGCCACTTTTCCCCGTCATAGCACCATGGGGAGGATGTGGCCAGAAAGAAAGGTGGAAGCTTTTTCCTCTGGGGAACGAAAGGGTCCTACTTCTAAAGGAGAGCAGAGAACCAACCGCATGGTTCCCTGGAGGATGCCAGACACCCTCTATCAACGCCCTGGCCACAGGTCCTGGTGGCTTCTTTTCCATCGACTGTTTGCACAGGTGAGGCAGGCAGGTACGTGATGCTTGAGGCTCTGGGTGTCTGGCCCCTTCCTCTGGTTGGTCTAGAACGTCAGGCCTATTTCTACCTTTCCAGTAGCTGTATGCATTATTATTTTTATTCTGTGAAATATCAAGACTGTCCATTTTCCTGTGAAACATGTTCTTTTTCCTACTTTGGCGGAAGTCAAGACAGTCAGTGCCGTCCCTCTTTATACAGATAGGTAGGCGTGCTGCCGACCCCCTTTCTCAGCTACAAGTAAAACAGAAGAGCCACAGTCAGGGCGTCAACTTGACTATTAAAGTCAAGTAATGTTAGAAGAGTAACCCATCATGAACGTACCTTTTTAAGAAAATAACATGCCTAAATCGTGAAAAGTTTTGCACTCCCCATTCATAACGTATGTGTATGGTGGTCGTAAAATTCTGAGATGAGACTTTTAAAAAATGTATTGATTCACTCATGAAAAACCTCATAACCTTTTACTAAAAGCTTTCCTTTGAAAGTGATTATTTTGGTCAAAACCTCATAGGCATGCTACCCCTTCCTGGTTGGGGAACTAGTCTCCCAGCATGGCTTAAGGCCGGGGTCCCCCAGCCCCGGGCCGTGGACCGACACCGGTCTGCAGCCTGTTAGGAACCGGGCTGCACAGGAGGAGGTGAGCAGCGGCGAAGCTTCATGTGCCGCTCCCCATCACTCACTTTACCGCCTGCACCATCACCCCCCATCCCCGTCCGCGGAAAAACTGTCTTCCACGAAACCGGTCCCCGGTGCCAAAAAGGTTGGGGACCGCTGGCTTAAGGTATCACGCACCCTGACAGCGTGGATGACGTGGATTTCGTACGGGGGCAGGACACCCAAGCCTTGTCAGCAAAGATGAAGACAGAACATCCACAATGGTCCTAACGCCTAGTTTCGCTTTTGAGTAATTCACATTGCACTTGGCCCAATGAAGTAGCTGGAAGGTGCTTCAGAAGGACAGTGTGGTCGGCGGTGTGGCAGTTACAGATGACACACGTCTGCCTCGTACCCAGTCCCCGGTGATTCCAGAGGAATGAAGCCGGCCTCTCTGAACAGCAGACGGTCAGCACTGAGGCAGCCCCCAGGGTGGCAAGGATTCTGCTGGCGGTCACGCCGGGGGGACCCCCTAACGCATCACGTACCTTCCCAGACCGAGCCCGGTCACCGCCGTGCAGTGGGAGCCGGCCCGTGAGCTGATGCCCAGCCAGTGTCTCTGGCTCAAAAATCATTCCAACACGTCTTAAAGACCATTCCACTGTTGAGTCGCCATCTTATATAATTTGTAGCTGACAGTAACTTCAACCAATGCACTCACATGTGCCAACAGGGACAGCCAAAAACCGGACTGAATTTGAGCCCAAACTCAATAATCTGATATCTCTCCTTTAAAAAAAAAAAACAAAACAAACTAAAGAATACATAAAATGTGTGTTTGGCTGGTATGGAGAAAGAATCCAATTTTTTAATAGTTATTTTTTAAGATTATAGGAAACCTTGCCTCATTTAGAGTTAAAAATGTCTCCTACTGTAAGCACCTCCACTTAGTTCCAGACATAAATTAGGCTCTTAAAACACGAATGCACACGTTTTACTGTTTCACCTTCTCACTAATGACCTGAGTCATTTCTTAACAGGCTTGTCACCAGATTTCAAATGACAATTAAGTCTACAGGTTTCCAAAACAACTTTACTGACATTTCAGAACTGTGGGACACAGAGGACAATCTGACCTACCCAGACACACTGTCGCACACCCTCATTTGCTCCGACATAACCTTGACCTGCGGGCAGCGCAGAGGCCACGCGTCTGCCTCTTCTGACAGAGGAAGGAACAGAGCCAGTGAGTGAGGGCGAGGGCAGGATCCTGGATCCTGGTTGTGGGGTGCTGCCCTCGGGTCTGTGATGACGCCCTTCCCCACTCACCCGTGTACAGCATGGAACCGTCCCAGACTCTCCAGCCACGTCGCCAGTGGCCACTGTCTCCATGTGCTGTACACCCCACTTTCAATTAACTCTAGAATCACCCCCCTTTTTCTCCATCTCCGCCGCCCTGGCCTCACTTGCTCAGATGTCCCCGAAAGCCTCCTTCCCCACTGATCTCCCACTCGGCCTCGCATGTTCAATCCCAGCTCCACATGCGACAAATGAACATCTGAAAACAAAAACTCTCCTGCATAAAACTCTTCAAATAGCTCCCACAATCTTCAGGGCCGACCCACAGGAATATTCAGGAAGAGAGTCTGAGCACCCAAGTTCTAATGAATTATTCTCCTGACAGTTACAGGAGTGGGGACCGCTTCAGCTACGTAACTCACTGAGTTTTCATTGTTTGTGCCCATATTCGTGCCAAAGGGTACTTCTGAATCTCCCTAAAAGGAATGTGTAAAACAACGTGGCAGCAAGAGTCACAGTTCCTAACGGTTTATTCAAATTAGGTGAAATGGTTGAGGTCCATCAGCAAAAATAATTACAGCCGGGGCACCTTTATCTTCTCTCCCCCTACTCTGAACATACCACTCTGCATGGATTATTTTGTCATTAAAACAAAGGCTGCATGGGTAAGAGATTTGCGGAATAATAAGGAAAGTTCAACATGTAATGTAAGTAAATATGGAAACTGGGAATGGAGGGGGTAGAAGAGCCGAGCTGTAAGTTAAGTACCAAGTGAGGCAAAGACACAATGCAGTAAGAAATCCTAAGAGTTGTGAGACAACAGTGTGTTCCATGCTCGTACCATTGGTCACTCTCTAAAAAGGTATTTTTTATTACTGCCCCCAAAACCACCATGATAAGGCCATGCACTTTGGAACTCTGGATACGTGCAACTCTCAAACACCAGGAGGGGCCAGGTGCTGGTTTCCTCATACTGGATTCCAAATTCCACGAATATAAATCTCCTGGTCATTTTAATGGCTTTTCAGAAATAGAAAGTATATTCTATTTTGAAGCACGTAAAAATTTTTTTCTAGTCAGAAAAGTTCCACACAACTCACCAAAAAAATACATTTCCTTGCCCATTTTAATAACCTGGAACAGCTGCAGTGCCTATTGCTATGAAACACTGGGAGAAATGCGCTGCATTGCTTCAGTGCAGAATCTACCAATTCAAGGTTTTCAAAAGGCATAAGGGTATATAATACCTATATCTAGTCCCCCACCAAAAACCATTGGGTATAACTAAGAACACTAAAAGTGACCCAGTGGCCTCAGATGCACTCTGCTGGTAGAAACGGAGGATCCATGTTACCGCTGGGAAGTCACTATTCCAACACAGGAAGAAATGATGGAGACAGCAAGGTTTGGTCAAGTCAGAAGACTTGAAGTCCTCACCCTGGACCTACCTTCCCTGGTACACTGCTGAACCCCTCTAGGCTCGAGATTCCAATCAGTAATAATAATACGTCCTCTGTTACCCCACCCGATTACCATGTGAAAGTATTACGTAAGTCACAGGTATGTATTATAGTTTTTGTTAATGAAAACAAAACTACAATGGCTTTTCATCATGTGGGTCTGAAAAGCTGGATGGAGATCAAGTAATCTGAAATGTACTAGGGAAACTGGTTCAAGTCAGTGCCACAACTCTTCTAAAGGGAAGGACTTGTTAAGAAGTGGGAACCGGGCTTCCCTGGTGGCGCGGTGGTTAAGAATCCACCTGCCAATGCAGGGGACACAGGTTCGAATCCTGGGCCGGGAAGATCCCACATGCTGTGGAGCAACTAAGCCCGTGCACCACAACTACCGAGCCTACGCTCTAGAGCCCATGAGCCACAACTACTGAGCCCGTGTGCCACAACTACTGAAGCCCGCACGCCTAGAGCCCATGCTCCTCAACTAGAGAAGCCATTGCAATGAGAAGACTGTGTACCGCAACGAAGAGTAGCCCCCGCTCGCCACAACCAGAGAAAAGTCCACGTGCAGCAACGAAGACCCAACGCAGCCAAAAATTAAAAAAATAAATTAAAAACAAAAAAAAGTGGGAACCACTAGCCAGATTTACCCCCCACCCACCATTCTCCTCTTTCCTTCTCTCTCGATCATCACAGCTAAACATAGCCATGACTTACTTCCCCAGATCTCTATCTTGAATGCAGCTTCAGTTTTAAATTGCAGATCTGTATACTCAACGGCCTGCGTGGGCATCTCCACTTGAATGCCCCTAAGCCCAAACTCAACACGGACAAGGCTGAGCTCCCCCAACACCTGCCTCTTCTCACACAGTCACATCTTCACAGATGGCACCATGGTCTACCCAAACGGTTGATCCAGAAACCTAGCAGTCATCCTATAAAAGTCAGCCTACTGTCCGCCCCCAAACCCAATCAAACACCTAGATTCTACCTCTTAGTATGTTTCATACTCCAGCTGCCCCAGGATTGGTTTGGAACCCCATCATTTCCCATCTGGTTTGCTGGTCACCTCTCCTCCTAGACCGGTTGTACCCGCTGGACTCATCCATCACCTGCAGCCAGACTGAGTTTTCCCAAAACTCACCTTTGACACTGTCCCCTACCAGCCTTCATAAATGAATTCAAGGTCACTAACTCACACACAGTGCCCTTCTTCACCTGCTCTTGACCACCTTGCCAGCCAGCTGCACACAACCTTCACTGCAGCATCTTGCATGTCCTGCAGCTGGACGAATGCACCACGTTATCTGAAATCTGTGCTCGTGCTGATCTTCTGCCAGGAATGAGCCACCCTCCCTCTTGGATGAATTCCTCTAGGAATTCCTTCAAAATTCAGCACAATTAGTGCCTCAGCTGGAAATTATTTTCTGACCCCCCCCCCCGTACCTCTTCCTGCGATGCTCATTCTTTGTGTTCCCAGCACTTTTATCACACTCATTGTCACCCTGAGCTACTGTCAAAGATTTGCTGTGTCTGCCTTCATCAATAAGCTAGGAGGTCCTGGTGGGACAGTGCCTTTCATTTATTCAATCTTTCAAGAAACAATTACCATGAGCAAGATGAATTTGGCATCCTTGGAGTCTCACACACAGCCTGGCACACAGGCAGGGCCGAATGAACATAGATATATTAGCGGCACACAAATTCACTGCCAATCCACCAAACAGGTTCCTGTTTTAACTGCATTCTCGTGCTCTACAGCCACCTTCTCCCTAACAAAATTACTTGCCATCCTTGTCCAATTAAACAATTAAAACCGTTAAGCGTGCAAGTTAGTTGAAAAGAAAACTTGATCACAACCGATAAATCAAGATGTTACTAAATTCAAGCTCTTATATTTAGAAATGACATTTCCATTTAATTTGAGTGAATTTCTGACTCATATTCCCTCCTTGTTGAAAGGAATCTGACCCAAAAGAGGCAGGAAAGGGGAAAAAAAATTAACAAAAACAAAGTTCTTAATTGCCACCATCATGTGCCGATGTAGAAATGGCAACTCAAGAGCATAAATGTTTGGTCAAGTTTAAAAATACACAGAGTCAGACAGATGGTTACAATCATCTTTTGGCAACACCAGTCTTGATTTCATGTGGAAAAAAAAAAAAACACCCTGACAAACCACACTGTATTCAGCTGTTCCTGGTATGAGACAAATGCCAAGCCTGCTCGGTCTTCGGACCATCCATGAGAGGCGCGCTGTTACTTGACACTGGCTTTGGAAAGGGACAGAAAACAACCCCCAAAAATGTTCTCTGGGAAGACTGAACTCAAGGAAATGAATCTCAGCTTTAGATTTGCAGGCCTGCAACAGTGAACTCCACAGCCGGCCCTGCCCGGCGTGAACACTGCGGGCAGCCCAGGTGAACTCACTTGCGATCCACACGTCGTCTTCAACTGGCTGCTGCCTGCCAACACCTTTTGCAGGCTTCGAAGTTAATTCAGGAACAACATGAAACACATTTACAGATTCGGTCTGGAAGGCCACCTAACCAGAGGAGTGTATTTTTGAAACACCTAAAAATACATGAGCTGTGAAGTGTCTTCTGTGCTTACACCAGCAGTTATCTTTAGACACAGCCCCACTTCTTCAAATGGGCTCGTTTGACTCTCAGCTCTGCCCCGTTTGTCCGGCAAGACCAACAAACGAACCCATGAGGTGGGTGGAAGAGAGCAGGGCTTCTTCTGGAGCCTCCCCGAGCCCATAATTGCAGCCGAACCCCAAGGCTCCCTGCGGCCTCACCCTGATGTGTTTCCAGCCATTCCTTAGAGGCTGGGAGAGGAGGCTCGCCCATGCAACTGACCCAGAGCAGGATGAACCTTATGACGGAGACAGCGTGTTTCTCTTCCACTGGGCAGAAAACAAAACTGCCACACCACAGAGCCAGGCCGGCTGCTCCTCCACTGTGGACCCGGAGCTGACAGTCAGTACAACAGAAGCCTCAGCTGCTCTGGGCCACGTGGTGTGGACAGAATGTGAAGTGATCCGGGTTCCAGAGAATACAGTGCAACAGGCGTCCAGAACCCAGCTCGTCTCGCCCCCTCTCCTCTCCTGGCGGAGCTGCCAGCACTGCGCTCAGGGCCATCAGGGCCATCAGGGCCCGACAAGGCTGGGCGTCATCACCGCCAGCCCTGCTCCTTCACCTCCTCCGCCACACGTCTCATATCTAATTTCCTCTCGCTCACCGCCATCTCTACCCTGGTCCAAAACCCTCATCTCTACACCTCTGAATTATTGCCACACTCTCCCAGCCGATCTACCCTCTACAGACTATACCACATCACTTCCCTATCAACCCTTCTAAATTTTTTCTCAGGGAAATTCTCTCTTCAAAAGCCTTTAACAAGGACAGTGTAGCCTCTTTACCACCAAGCCCAAATGCTGCTGCCTAGCTTTAAGTAAGGTAGCGTTTTTAGCATGACTGACATCTTGGGCCAGATAACTCTTTGTGGTGGGGCCGTCCTGCGCACCTTGGGATGTTTAGCAGATGCCTGGCCTCTACCTACGAGGTACCATCAGCATCTCTAGCTACGGCAACCGGAAACGCCTCCAGAAAGTGCCAAATATCCCCTGGGGGTCACATCACCTGGTTGAGAACCACTGCTTTTAAAGGTGTCCTGACTCCAGCCTACCTATCCCACTAATTATTAGATGTTCCCCAACGCACACCAGATTCCATCAGCAAAGGAACCTTCTCCAGGTTTAGTGAGGCCATCGCACCAAATGCACTCTCATCTCTCCACCTTCATGGATGGCGTCTCTCTAGCCTTTCCTCCTGATCAACTCTCATCCCTCCTTTGCAGTATCATTACTGCCGCCCCCTCCATAGGGCTATTCACGGCCAGCTCCGGCTTTCTCACCCACCTATTTGTTCCCTCTCCCCATCTCTTACCTCTCTGTACGACACATAGCCCTCCTCTCCGAGTCTTTAGGGACTTACAGGTGTGGGTACTTGTCCCCACCAGGTCTCATCAATGGTAGGAAGAGAAACAGGAGGGTGGGACTCACGGGACCCTCTCCAAGGTGCCAGGAAGCTCACAGATAAGAGGCTCAGGGTGGAAGTCTGGGTGGGGTCCCAGGTCGGGAGCTGACGTGTTGAGCAGAGTTCTCATCTGGGAAGTCGCCAGAGGATGAGAAAAGCTGACAAGGTGGAGTGTTAGACATGAGAGACTGGCTTTCTAGGAAGGGAATCCAGTATTAGGGCATGAGTCAGGGGCTCATGCAATGCAAAGAGCAGAGCTGCTCTAACCGGGTGTCAGAGCCAAACAGGACCAGCGGCAAGGCTGGAGTCATGGAGATCTACAGACATGGAGGTCTGCACAGCCTCTGTGCCTGGAAGGAGCAGCGCCAAGTTCCAGGCAGGAACTTTCCAAATAAAGACCTGGTGGTATTAGATGAGAAAGATGGGGAGAGAGGTACAAAGGTCAGCAAAGTTCCTAAAGTGCTTTCACTTGCCATTTTATTGTAAAACAGCCCTGTCAGATGGGGGGGTGGTTATGATATCTGACCTTTAAAAAACTTTTTTTTAAATGCCGTAGAAAAATTAAATGGTTACTACAGAGCCCAAGAGGAGGTGAGTAGAGAAAAGTGGGCTCAACTTTGGTTTGTCTACTGAGTGCTTTACCCCTTCATAGCTCTCTACCCACATTTGAACGGAGGATGCTAAAGGCTAAAAGAAATATTTTACTGGGGTCTGGTAGTGTCCTCAGACAATAAGGGTGGCCCTCAAGGAGAAAAAGAGTTAATGGTCCTTCTTAGCACAAAACAACAGACTCCCCTACCTGGAGGTGGGTCTGCTTACCAGCAACCTGTGCTGCTCAGACCAGAAAGCCGACAAATAACGCAAGATCCAGAGTGGTGGGGGAGAGACCAGGAGTCCCTTCTCAGTAACAGGACTCAAAGGAGGGCGCCTATGGCAGGCAGAGTAACGTACCACTCTCCGCCCCACCAAGATGTCCACCTAATTCCCAGAACCTGAGACTACGTGATGCTGCAGGCAAAGGGACTCTGAAGATACGTTCAAGTTGTAAGCTCTGAGACTGGGGATTATCCAGGTGAACCCAATCTAATTGCACGAATCTTTAAAACCTGAGAACCTTTCTTGGCTGCAGTCAGAGATGAGGAGAAAGGAGGAAGAGATTTGAAGCATGAGGACTAGATCCAGGGTTGCTGCCTTTGAATGTGAAGGAAGGGGGCCTCTAGCAGCTCGGAATCAGCAGACAGCCAGCAAGAAAACGAGGACCTCAGTCCTACAACCACAAGGAGCTGAACTCTGCCAACACCAGGTAAGAGCAGGAAACTGACCCTCCCCTAGAGGCTCCAGAAAGGAACGCCATCATGCCCACACCTGGATTTTAGTCTGGTGAGACCCCTTCAGACTGACCTACAAAACTGCCAAGAAAATTCCTTTCTGTTAAGTTGGCACAGTTACGGTAATTTGTTAAGCCAGTAAAAGAAAACTAATACAGCACCTCTGTTATAAGTCAAGTCATTTTTTCCCTCTTTTAAAGATATGGACAAGCATCACTCAGAGCTGGGATAAGAGGTGAAAAGGCTGTGCTTTCCTCAAAGGTGGTGGTTTTGTCTCGATGGGGCAGAGTCTGATAGGTACCAGCACCCACTGCAAACAGCTTCAGCAATGAAAATCGGTGTGGCTGCTATATGGATAATAATACAATTATCTAGGTCCTGAAAGGAAGGCATATAAGGGTATAATTAACTGAACTGAGCTGTAAACTGAATGTACAAAAAATCCTGTGTTTTTCCCTCAAAGGAGAGGGAAAAGGTCTTCATCCCAGGAAAAAAGACCAAGATCCTATTCACGTGGTTTACTGGGCAATTTAAGCTGTCAGGTTTACAACATCATCATGGTGGGGCTGGGGAACAGACTTTTAAAAGGCTCTGCCTTTTAAGCCTCTTCGGTAGTTTTTTTCCCGCTAATTGACTTACTTTTTCTTGACTACTAAATGTGTAACAAGAACTTGCATCTAAAGACAGAAGAATATGAGTTCTGAAATAGTCACCTGTAAAAGACAGATACCAATAAAGAAATTTTAAATCTAGCTTCACCTTTATCATCAACTACGTTATTTCTAATATGAATGGCATTTGTTTTACAAACATTTATAGCACCACTGCCAGGTGCCTTGCACTGTCCTTGGCTCAAGAAAGACAAAATAGGTCCTTGACCAACCGAGCAAGGAAACTGCTGTGTAAACAAAGTTACATGGCAGCGTCAAATACTTAATGCTAATAACGCAGGCACGGTACACGGTTCCCTGGACACCAGTAGAGGTGGAAAGGAGGAGGTTTCTGAGATGCAAACAGAAGGGAGTAAATGCACGTGTGTTCTGCAAGCACGTGCACAGAATGGAATACACAGCCATTTTTACATAAACGTGTATGAATGCTACCTTTTCTGAAGAACATATGGAAAATGCCATAATGTACGGACGTAACATAAGCGCAGCCAGTCAGAGGACTAAAACGGGACTGAATTTCTCTAGGCAGGGCTGTTTGAAGACATTTGGCAAACATTAAGTCAATCTGGCAAAAATGACACTTTTCCAATCTAAAAAGAAGGCAAATAAACATCCTTGCTTTAAAGCTGAGGAAAATTTCGCATTAAACCCACAAA
Source organism: Balaenoptera borealis (assembly GCF_965194805.1). Taxonomy (NCBI): domain Eukaryota; kingdom Metazoa; phylum Chordata; class Mammalia; order Artiodactyla; family Balaenopteridae; genus Balaenoptera; species Balaenoptera borealis. The sequence continues at coordinate 14,988,302 of NC_138867.1, forward strand.
TATCTAATGCCTCCTCTTTCCCAATTCTCCTCTCCTGGTCTAAGGGAGGATAAATTAGAGGAACCCCAATACTGAGAGGGCCTTGAGTCTCAGTTAGCACCTGCTAACTATTGGAAAGGCTGATACTGTTATTCATCATAATCACAGGCATACTGCCAAAATTAAACATTAACTCCTAAAGAACAAAAATTACTAAAACATCAAGGGTTTTTACAGTTTTAAAATTTGGTGTTTTTTAAAAAAAACTGTATGAATTTGAATGTGACTTGAAAAATAAACATCTATAAGCAGTTGCCCAGTTTATTATAAAGACTAACAGGAAGATGGAAAAGAGAAAATCTGCAGGTCAATCATTCTTGACAGATAAAGTACTTTATGTACTTTAATGTCAAAAAGGGATTATTATAAAAGTGATTTTTAGATATTACTTTTATAAGATAAGCACAGTCACACTTCATAACAATTAAGGGGAAAATGTGCACGACTGCCTTTTATATACAAGGACATGCCTCCACTCAAAATAGCAATCCCACAAATAAGATGGGTTCCCTGGAACCCAAATATCCCCCTTGATGGACCCTTCATACACTGGGCTTTTTTGGTTTTGTTTTATTTATTTATTTATTTTTGGCTGCGCTGGGTCTTCGTTGCTGCTAGGGGGCCCTCTCCAGCTGTGGCGAGCGGGGGCCACTCCTCGCCGCTGTGCGTGGGCTTCTCATTGCAGTGGCCCCTCCTGCTGTGGAGCATGGGCTCTAGGCGCGCGGGCTTCAGTAGTTGTGGCTCGCGGGCTCTAGAGTGCAGGCTCAGCAGTCGTGGCCCACGGGCCCAGCTGCTCCGCGGCATGTGGGATCCTCCCAGACCAGGGCTCGAACCCATGTCCCTTGCATTGGCAGGCAGATTCTTAACCACTGCGCCACCAGGGAAGCCCGGAACCTTCATACACTGTTGATGGGAATGTAAATTGGTACAGCCACTGTAGCAAACAGTATGGTGGTTTCTCAAATAAAAAAACAACTAAAAATAGAACTACCATATGACCCAGCAATTCCACTCCTGGATATATAATCTCAAAAAAACAAAAACACTAATTTGAAAAGATACATGCACCCCAATGTTCATAGCATTATTTACAACTGCCAAGATATGGAGGCAACCTAAGTGTCCATCAACAGATGAATGGATAAAGAGGATGTGGTACATACATACTTACAATGGAATACTACTCAGACATAAAAAAGAATGAAATTTTACCATTTGCAGCAACATGGATGGACTTGGAGGGCATTATGCTAAGTGAAATAAGTCAGAGAGAGAAAGACAAATACTGTATGATATCACTTATACGTGGAATCTAAAAAATACGACAAACAAGTGAATATAACATAAAAGAAGCAGACTCACAGATATAGAGAACTAGTGGTTACCAGTGAGGAGGGGGTAAGAGGCAATATAGGGGTGGGGGGAGTGGGAGGTACAAACTATTGGGTGTAAGGTAGGCTCAAGGATGTACTGTACAACACGGGGAACGCAGCCAATATCTTGTGATAACCGTAAATGGAAAGTAACCTTTAAAAACCGTATAAAAATAATAAATAAATATCCCCCTAGATGGGCTCCAGAGCCAGAAAAAAAAAGTGAAAATCCATAAAAGGAGAGAAATCAAGAAAATGAGCAAAAAAGCTTGAGCTCTGCTTGTTTGCAAAGCCACATATTCCCCCAGCCCTTAACTGAGGAAGTGAAACCACTCTGCGTGACTTCTTTATGAAACAGAACACTTACGAAGAGAATGCACTCACAAGAAGAAAGAGGTCACGTTACCCTTCGATATAAAGTCATCCCCCTCATAAAGTCGAGGCAATCAACATGAGAACATGATTTATGGATCCAGTCTCTAATTTGGCAAAACACCTGAAAACATAATTTTACTTAGATTAACTAGAGGTTCTCTAAAGGAAATACTCTCTGAAGACAAAAATAAACATTGACTCAAGCTGGAGGGATTTGGGTAACTTCCCTGCTGGCGGTCCAGTGGTTAAGACTCCACGCTTCCACTGCAGGGGGTGTGGGCTCGATCCCTGGTCGGGGAACTGAGATCCCGCATGCCGCACTGCATGACCAAAAAAAAAAAAGGGATTTTTTTAGGGCATGAAAGTGGAACTTACATAGATTTGGTTTCTCTTGTAGCGCTGGTACAGGTTGTGCATGATGGCACCTCCGTGGAGCTCAGTCAAGGTGGCCATGTCATCCACACCCTCCTCATCCACGGGGTCCATAGCCATCACCTTCTGGTGTGTAATTGTGCTCTGCTTGTATGTGAATACCTGATGGGGGGGAATGAATTCAACGGTTTAGTTATCAGCGATGAACGGTTTCCACAGACGTTTCCCCAACTTACAATACGACCTCAGTACAGTACCAGCAAAAAGATCCGGAATCCACCAGCAAAAAACAGACTGCAGAGAACTCTTTCATTTCCTTTATGCCACCTACCTATTTTTAAAGGTAGCAATTATTTTGAAAATTGACATTAGATGTTCCTAAAAGACATGAATAGTTCAAGCACTAAACATCCTTTGGGAATCACAGAAATGATAAATTTTCAGTTCACTTTTCTACCACTGATATAAAGCAGTAACAGTTAAGAAGCTGGCTGACCAAGCTTTCAGAAAGTAATTTGATTTCACTATATAATATATTCAAAGGACTATGTGATATATTTCAAAGCTTCCTAATAAAGCCCTTCAATTTAAGTGTTGCATAAATTCACCATATAGTCTGTACATCTGTTCAGACATTGGAACACATCTCCTCAGGAATGTCTGAAAAATATCCTTGGACACGATCCCCTCTCAGCTGAGATATACAGCATTCACGTGATCTTTAGGCAAAACAAAGCCTCTCAAATGTAAAATACAATCGGTTTGCCTGCTTGACAGCCTGTCTTCCTTTAAATTCCAAACACCAGTGGTGAGTGCTGCATACGTGTCGTAGCGTGTACACAAGACAACTCTGATACTGTAGCACTGATCACAGAATGTGCATGTATTTCTAAAATCTACACAGGGCTCTGTTATTACCACTGGTTAGGTAGAGGATTAATCACATCCAGTCAGCTCCATCCACTGACCAGTTTGACCAGTTTTACAAACTCCTGTACATAAAACAAGCATTCAGTGATGGAGGCTACCTCCTATTTATTCATTGTATACTTTTACTATATTCATCCTTAAAATACAAACACCAAGATGTAAAAGCAAGATGTAAATAACACAAAAAATGCAGTCTTCATAAGCACACGTGCTCACGTGTGCACATACACACAACACAACTTTTTCGAATACTATCTGCAGGTTGGGGAACTCTATTTTAAAATATCAACCAGTTGCCTTCATGGCAACAAACGGTATGTTACTGCAAAAGGGAAGGACACACTAAGAAAGGCAGAAGTACCAACCCAATGGCTTCCATAAGCCACGAAAAGTGGCATGTTTTATTTTTCCAGAGAAAAATGAAAACTTCAGCCGTGGCGTTTCTGCCACATGAACCACAAGAGTCAGTCAAAACCAGTCCTGAGAAACTGCTTGAGGCCAGGGCAGACCCCAGACATCTCTTCTGAGGCCCAGCCACTTTCTCCAGCTGCCTCCTGGGCCCAGACATCCGCCAGGAGATGTGTGGTCCCCGCCTCCCGGCCAGGGGGCCACTGTGCCACGTAAGCGCCCCACAGGGTAGGACAGGCCTGTGGCCACTGAGGGAGTGCGTGCAACGTGGGCTGTGCCACAGCCAGGATAACTAGGTATTAGAGAAAAATGCGCAGGAAATTCCAGAGTGTAGGAACACTTAGGACACCAGCCCTTCACTTTAACTCATCAACACCATGGAAGAAAATTAAAGAAACAGATTTAGGCTGAGAGTAGCCTGGAAACTGCCAGAAGTGAACGGCTGAAACTCCCTGCCCTTCCCCAGCTCGCTCTATGCCTATGGGGCCAATCCAGGCAGGTTTTCCAGAAACACTACAACTGAGCAGGGTTCTTGGGTTTTTCCCCTACGGTGACCGTGAGGCTACCCATGGCCAGCTGAGGGGTGCAAAGCAGTGTCGTGTCACCCTCTGCACCCAGCACCAGGAGGACCTCTTCACCCTGCCGGCTCAGCGCTCCTGCCAACACGAGGGCAAGGCCGTTACACAAGTTCCCCAGGACAATTTTCTTGTAGGGAAGACGACAGGGCACCAGCACAACTGTCTCCTGCTCAAGCCCCTGCAGACTCACTCCACATCAGCAAGTCCTTCCCAGAGGGAACCCTTCTTCTACTAATCGTCTCTGAGTATACTGAGAATTCCAGAATTTGAGGATAGAAATAATTTAGAATATTACAATTGTTGTCTGTATTTCTAGTGATTCTGCTTTTTGGAAATAACCATACACACCCTACAACTGACACTAAAGATTTACATAACGACTAAATACTTATGTCATATGTAAACATTTCATTGTCTTTTTTTAACGCTCTGGGAACAGCAAGACAATGCGTGAGTCCAAGAAAGCAGCTCACAGCTGGGCACCTGGTCTCTGAAAAAATGGCTAAAACTGTAAATAGAGTCCCCACCTTTGTACATTTGACTTCCTCGTATGTTTTTAGGCACACACAGATGTGGGCACGTGGCTATTCCAGGAGTGGGAAAATCAAGAGAACTAGCATTATTCCTTCTCCTGACCTCAGGGAGACAGAATCATGATGGAAGATAACAGTTACGAAAACAAGAGGCTGTGAACAGAAAAGACAGAACCATCATGCCAAGACAGAGGCCTGCAGCTGCTCGAAACAGTGATTATTTCAAAGAAAAATGGGATAGTAGAGAAAATGTATTTGTGAAGGAAAGGCAGAGAGAACCATCCATTCAGTGATGGGTTAATATTTGTAAAGATTTTACAGTGGTGCCTGGCACATTGATAAGTGTCTGATAAATTAACGAAGAAAATCCATACATTGAAGCAAATATTTACTGGTATGTTCTAAGCATCGGGAATACAGCTTACATTCCAGTAAAGGGAAGGAAAAAACAGAAATGGACAAGTAAATATATAGCATCGCGCAGATGGTGATGAATATCTATGAAGACATAAATGAGTGTAAGGTGATTAAGCACCCAGAGGGGTTACTTTATGTTAAGTGTTTGAGGATACCTCACTGATCACGTAACATCAAAGTAGGAACCCTAAGGAAGTAAGGAATGGAAACAGCCCCCTGCATTCACTGTGTGAAAGCATACTGGTTGAATAAACACCTAATTTGGAAATATTTCAAAGGATTAATAAGACTCACAATCTTATTCAAGAATTTTTAAGGAGAGCCCCCCAAACTACTAACAGTCATTCCTAGGAAACAACGAACAGTGTACTAGCTGCACAAGATAATCCCTAAACAGCAAAAAAGAAAATTCTAGGTTTAAAGAATGGAATTCTTTCTACAGGAAATTTTTGGAAACAAACAACAGCCAAAACACAATAACAAAATGAATTCCTCAAAACCCAACTCAAAATAAACTGAGTGACTTTGACGGGGCATATACTAGAAGAAAGGTGGTATGGTTAAGAAAAGGAGCAAAATATAGACGATTAATAGAGAGGAAATCAATTTAGAAAAAATGGGGCCTCAGAACAAATAGCTCCTGTTATAGAAATACAAGCCACTGGTCACAAGACAGACTGGATTAAGTGTGGGAGCAGAACAAAGGCCACCAATCAACACAACTGGAAAAACAACTCAGAGAAGGTTTGCCCAACGCTGGGTCCACTTCTGTATGAAAAAATGAAAAGGCATGAAGTCAATTAATTAGATTAAAAAAACAGCTGAGCCATTATCAATCCCCTTTTATTTTAATCTTAGGATAGTACAAATATGGCAGGAAACCTCCATCACGCTTACATCAGTTTTTATTGTCTATAGTGATATACACAGATTTCCCTTATTACAATTCGTTAGGAACCCCCAGTCATAAAAATGTAACTTTTCTGATTAAAGAGAAAGAAAAAAAAACCCAAAAAACCCTCATCATGTCCTCTCCTGCTGGACGGATGGGATAGAGGGTGTTCTCCATCTGGGCAACTTCATCCCCCGTGAGCCTGGCGTTTCTTCTAGAGCAGTTCTCAATTTTGCCCCCCAGGGCGCAGTTGGCAAGTTTTGTAAACATTTTTGGTTGTCACAACTGTGGGAGGGGAAAGGATGCTGGCATCCAGTCAGTAAAGGCCAGGAATGCTGCTATAAACATCAAAGAATTATCCAGCCCAAATGTCAGGAAGCCAAGGTGGAGATACCCCAGTCTAGGAATGCCCTGGTATGCCATCCAACCAGATGTCTAGGTACATACCAGGAAAAATTGATGAGTCAGCCAATGCCATAAGCAAAACCTTTCATAAAATAAAGACAGATCTTTTGGAAACAATTTTAAAAATAAAAACATTTAATAGAGGTAAATCAAAGGTCAGCACGACAATATTATATAATTTAGTTTTTGATTCGTATTTGACCCAAGTTAGGAAGGGTGATGGTGATAAAGAAGATGATGGTTACTAGGCAGTGGGGTTTGCTTATATTTTTTATTATTTTCTTCTTTCTTAAATTTTTATTGCAGTATAGTTGATTTACAACACTGTATTAGTTTCAGGTGTAGAGCAAAGTAAATCTGTTATACATATACATATATCCACTCTTTTTTAGATTCTTTTCCCATATAGGCCATTACAGAGTACTGAGTAGAGTTCCCTGTGCTCCACAGTAGGTTCTTATCAGTTACTTATTCTATAGATTGCAGTGTGTATATGTCAATCCCAATCCTCCAATTTACCCCTCCCCCCCTTACCCTCTGGTAACCATAAGTTTATTTTCTACATCTGCAACTCTATTTCTGTTTTGTAGAGTTACAGATGTTATTATTTGCTAATTGTACACCACATTATAGTCAGACAATATGGTCCACACTATTTCCATCTCTGTCTCCCTGACCCAGGGTTCTTGTACCTGCTGTTCTGGGCCACTGACATCCCATTACTCTCCTCCTTGACGTTTCCGCCCAAATGGTACCCTCTCAGAAGGCACCAGCGGTCTTGTCTGAAAGACACCCTGCCACCTTCCTCCTTATTCTATCACGTGTGCTGTCTTCATAGCTCCTATGACGGTTTGTAACCACTTATCTAACCTATTGTCTTCCTCGTTTCAAAACCATCTCACCCCCAACTCTGAAACCTCTGGTTAGTATCTTTCAGCTCTCTGGACCACAGCCTACAGGGGAAAATGTGTTTCACACTGTAAACTACCACACGCAGAGTTTCATACGAGTTTCGTAAAACACCACCATGTTTGGTGCATCTCAATATTTTCTATTTCTTTTAAATGTCAGTTGTGACCCTCTGAACCAACTTCACACCTCACTATCGTGAAAACTCAGTTTGAAAACTCTACAAAGGCAGGAAGCATGCCTATCTTGTTCCTCAGTGCCCAGCCTTGGTCCACGATACAGACTCAATAAATACTGAATAAATGATCCTGGCCTTCAAAATGGGTATAACATACAAGGAGAAGCAGAGTTGGGTCATGACCAAAACGTGGCCTTGGAGTCAGATCTGGCTGGACTCCGTTTTCCTAGATCTATGCTTTTATAGCTCAGGAACAATGAGCCAGGCACTTAACTTCCCTGGCCCATGATTTTCCCCACTGATAAAAAAAATGATGATAATCATCCTTACTCATAGAATTACTGTGAAAACTACAGAACATAATGTAAGTAAAAGTCACAGCAATTGGCACCAACGAGGGCTTAGTAAAAGGGAGCAACTCCTATAAGGGGGTCATGGTGCAAGGAACAACGCAGAACATTCTCTAAGCAAAGAATCCAGAGTCTTAGAGACAGAGGGACCCCTACTCCTCAGACAAGGGCCTGAACACCAGCTGTGAGGGGCGGGAGAGTGCGGGCAGGGGGAGCGGCTCATTCAGTTCTACGTTTTTTACGATGATCTTGACCAGCATGGTATCTGCTAAAAACTATTTGACACAATGCTTTCTTCTTCCATTTTAATCCCTTTGCTGCACAAATCTGGCTGGCCTTGTTTAGATTTTCTCTGGAACTCCACATTGTTTCAGGGGGGAGGACTCTCTTAATTTTCTTTCCATCTTTCTTTCGTTTACTGGCTCATGAATTAAAGCGTGATTGACGAGAAAGGTTAAGACCTTTGCCTCCTGACATGTGGCCAAAGTGAGTGATCATGTAAACCCAAAACAAGCTTCCTCATGTCAAGCTTCACGGACTCCAGCCCTCATTGGCTATAATCTTAGGACAGGCTGCAGAAGGAAGCCACCTACTTCACTGAAACTCTGCCTTGGCCTGTTTTGCTGCTGCCCCGGGAGACTGGAGAAAGTATTTGGAACACAAAAATGTGAAGTCCGCTAGAAATTTCCATTAGAATCTAATCAAAGGCAAAATGATACATGTGTCCTCTCCTAGTGTGCGGGGGGGCGGGGGGGGGGGAAATGGCACCAGTGCTTTGCCTTCAGGTCAAATTTCTCATCTTAATTACATGGCACAGGGGGGTAAAATGATCATTATATAAATAAAGATTCTGTGACTTTAACCTCCCCCTTGAGTTTGTGAGATAACTGACTTCTAATTATAGATAAAACAAAGATTATTTTCTTTTTCAAAGACTCAAACGGGTTGTGAGATTAAGTCATTTAAACTGTCAGTGGGTTTTCAATGCCCAGTATGGCGCATTGCATGACATTCGGGTATAAGACCAAAATAGCAAAGAGGGGTGGACAGAGGGCACCGGTACTCACTGAGCCCTGGCTGCACGCGTCAGGCACACCTGATCCTCAGCAGGGGAGGAAACACCGTTGCTCATTTCTTAAAGAATCAACTCAAGAAGATTCAGAGAAGTTAGGAAACCTACCCAATAGCACACAGCACAGCTAGCATTCAATTCCTTGGGATCATGGAAAAGGTGCATCCCACCTTAGGGGGACGCTAGGTCACAGGCAGCCTTTTGAATTCCAGCTCTGCCACTAACTGGCTGGCAATCCCTGGCACGTTCAGTGGAGTCAGTGTGTAAGAACCCTGGCCCTCTGAAGGAGAGCAGGAGTGGAGAGGGGGAGGGGAAAGCACACTGTGCACCGCCCTCCCAGCGTGCTGGGTTTAATCCCTCACTTATGCTGTGATTTTTCATTTATTTACTCTGTCCAGCTCCCTCGGTCATTCGTGCCAGGCTGTGAGCTGAAGCCCAGGCATACAATGATGAATTAAATGGCCTCCTTCAAAGAGCTTACTGACCACCGAGGGATCAGAAAAATAAACAGGCAATCCTAACCACACGGTGGGGTCTGTCACAGAGGGAAGTCCCAGAGTCGGATGGGAACTGGCCACGTGGGACAGACCACAGCCAGGCAAGAGCCGATACAAAGCCGAGACACAGCACAGGGCACCCGCGTAGCAGAGGGCGGCTGAGGCGGGGGCTCTGTGCACGGCAGTGGCACTTGGCCTCGGACCTAAGGGACCGAGGGCTACGTAAGCAGCTAAGGGGCGCAGACACTTGTACCTATGCACCATCACGGACAAGTCAGTACCAAATGTGACACTGAGACTGCTGTTCGAGAGACGAGATTAAAGAACAAATCTCACTACAAAATGCAATTCAAGGAGGCCAACTTTCTAGAAACTCCACGTGAAAGCAGTGTCTGAACCACCACTGGGAGCGGTCGCTACACAGACTGTTGTCCCCCAAAGGGGGACAAAGGAAGGGTGTCTTCCTGCTTTCATGTGCACAAATACCACCGCCAAAAGCATCAGCGGTGATACGTCCAACCCAACCAAGTCAGGAGGCTCCGGCTACCAGTCACTAACAGTCAGTCTTAACCACTGAGCCTGAACTCTCCGAGGACACTGCAGAGTGTGCGGGCAGACGGAGAGGATTAAGAGTCCAAGAAGCCTAGGACACCCCGGAAGCTAACCTGTGGACGGCGCATCTGCCCGTGGACCCGCAGAGCCCTGCTACACCACCAGCAGTGCGAAAAGCAACTCGCTCACCCGCACCGGCACCGAAGGAAGGCCCAGACGATGCACTGGCCCTGACCCCTCGCCGGTGGACCCGCAGAGCCCTGCTACACCACCAGCAGTGCGAAAAGCAACTCGCTCACCCGCACCGGCACCGAAGGAAGGCCCAGACGATGCACTGGCCCTGACCCCTCGCCGGTGGACCCGCAGAGCCCTGCTACACCACCAGCAGTGCGAAAAGCAGCTCGCTCACTCGTACCGGCACCAAAGGAAGGCCCAGACGATGCATTGGCCCTGACCCCTCGCCGGTGGACCCGCAGAGAAAAAAGTTAACGGTCACAGTGAGCTGGCATGGTTGGAAGGAATGACTAATACACAAACACGCACACACAAAAGAACATCCTAGACTATCTGCATATTAGGGAAAATAAGATCTCAAATCGGCACTTCCACACATTAGGAATTGTGATTTTATAGAAGAATTATGTACAGATTTATTTTATTTATTTATTTATTGGCCACACCGTGCAGCACGTGGGATCTTAGTGCCCCGACCAGGGATCGAACCTGTGTCCCCTGCAATGACAGCGCAGAGTCTTAACCACTGGGCCGCCAGGGAAGTTCCTGTACAGATTTCTTTTAAATGCTAAACTCTATTACTTTTTTTTTTTTCCATAAGAGAAAAGTTTAGGAAAATCTTCTGTGCAAAGAAAAATCGCGCTTGTTTCAGCTGTGCTAGGCTATGTCTTCTAAAGCTTTCTCGCTGTTGCCACCACCAGGTGGGCCCAACCTACCCTGAAAAGGACAATCTTCATGCTCCTTAAGCTAGACTTCCCACGTTGAATTCAGTGTTGAGAAAAAGATCACTATTTTCTAATGTGTTTTCATTACAGAGGTATACTAAGGTAAATTTATGATGAAATTATACTGTGCACACGTATGGTATAATCCTAGGTTTATTTTTTTAAACACACACAAGGGCAAGCACAGAGGCATATACATACCCCCCCCCCACACACACACACACACCAGCAACTGTACTCTTGGGCATTTGTCCTGAATAAATGAAAGCTTACGTCGGCACAAAAAATTTACACGTGAATGTTCAGAGCAGCTTTATCTGTAACAGACAAAAGCTGAAAAAGCCAATCCCATTTTACATGTTGTATGATTCCATTTACATAATATTCTTGAAATGAGCCAATTAGTGCAAATGAAGGCCAGACTGATGTTGCTGGAGGCTAAGAGGGGTGGGTGGGGCGTGGGGTAGCCTGCTGGATCCTTGTGCCGATGGAGAGGTTCTGGATCTCAACTATCTGATACCCTGGTTGCGATACTGTGGTCCAGTTTTGCAAGATGTTATCATCGAGGGAAACCAGGTAAAAGGGTAACATGGGATCTGTCTGTACTAGTGCTTACAAATGCACATGGATCTACAGTGGTCTCAAAACAAAAAGCTTAATTAAAAAAAAGTTTTAAAATACATGCAAAAAGCCTAGAAGAAAATATATCAGAACTCCAATGATGGGTCACAAGCTTGTAGGTGTTTATTTTGTTTTTTCATACTTTTCTATGACTTCCCCTGTTTTCTAAAGTTTTTAAACATTTCTAGGCTTAAAGAGAAATCAGTCCCATCAAAATCATTATCAATGAACATATCTGGACACATATAACTAATTCAATGAATCTTTTAAAAATGAGTATTGCAGAACTGCTTTCAAAAAAACAACAAAAAACAAAATGAAATAATAAACCTCCCCCAAGGGCCACCAGCTATTAGAAAGGGCTTTCCTAACCCACCTATTTTACACATAGTAAGTTTCAGCCCAGAGAAACTCTACAAAGCAAGAAGCAGGGAAGGGAGGAAAACCCAGGAACCCCAATTCTTGAGACAAATGGTTGACCAGCTCTTGCTTCTGAAGTTCCTTTACTTCTGTCCTAATGTCCTACTCCTTGTTCTAACTCAAGCACCCCTTTCTGATCCCTTTTTCCCAGTTACAAGTCCAGACCCCTAACTTGAACTCTGGTATAGAATCTCCATTCCTGTGATTCCAAACCACCCTGATGTGTCAAAAGCACCTCAAACAAAACCCCCAAAACAAAAACAGACCTCGTCCACATCAGGAATGACACTCTCATTGCCAGCTTCCCAAGTGAGAAACCAAAGTCCACCTAAAATCCCTCCCCTTTGCTGGCCACCATGCCTACCTTCCAAGTCCTGGCAATTGATTAAAAGACCGACACCACCTGAATTCCATCGTCTCTCCACTCCCTCCTCCTGCCTCGGCTCTCACCACTCACATGTTTCACCTGGACCCCAGTAACTGCTTCCTAACTAGTTTCTCTGCCTCCAGACTCCCGTGGTATGAATCCAGTGGTTCTCAATTTGGAGGCTAAGAAAAGTTTTGAGTTTTAACTTTAATGATTAAAAAAATGTTTTTACTACTTTTAATGACAATTTTTCCAGGCATTGATAACTTAGAATGGAAAGAAACTTCCAGAGATGAAACTTTGGTTTCTTTGTCTGGTGTTTCCCAAACTGGGATCAACTAGGACCTTGAAGGGGACGCCACTCAGGTCTGAACAGCATAGACTTGGATGGATTTGAACCGCACTCTGCTGTCGATTGGCCGAGCAATCTCAACTTGCTCCGGTGACTCTGCTTTCTCACCCTCAGCTGCACCAGCTACAAAACGAGGATAATAATAATACCTACATCTCATAGAGTGTTAGGGCGAAAAAGGAGTAAGACAATGCCCATAAAGGATTTGGTACAGTTCTTGGTACTGAGTGAGCAACTCAGATATTTCTGTTGTTAGGTACTGTTACCAGTGATGTAATCTTATCGTGCCCTGACTGAAACTCTCTCAGGGTTTGTTCCCAATCACTTCCAGGATAAGCAATAATCTCCTTAGTGTGGTTTCCCTACAATGCCTTTCCTGAGGGGCTCCTGCTGCTTCTCCAGACGCATCAGTCTCTGGCCCCCTCTCCCGCGCTCCCTGCTTTCCACACCGCGGTGAACCCTCTTGGGGTCTGTCCTGCGTTCCTCCAGGTCACCCCTCTTCCCAACCTCAACCACCGTGCCCCACCTGACTGCAGTGTCCTTCTCTTCCACAGCACCTTGGACAGAACCCTCTCCTGTCACCACCTTACGCTGTAATCTCCCCTCTCCTACCTCTGCCTAGGAACCGGGCATAGCCAAACTTTCAGCTCCTGGGTGGAAGTGACTGATTTCCTGGGCTACCATGATGAGGATCTGGGGCTGCAGATGGGCCAGTGAAAGAGGGCAAATCGTGATGTCTACAGCAGTTGGGAGTGAGCTGCCATCCTTGTGCTGGACCGGGACTGGGCCTCATGAAAACCTCTGGGTCCTCACTGCCTAGTCAAACATCTGGCACCAGTGGCTACTTAACTAACTGTCCGCTAAAGGGATGAGCACCAGCCGCCCTTCGAGGATGCTGAGGTCATATACTGAGCACCTGCGTCTGTCACCTAAAACCTAACTCCAAAGGCTGAGTTGTAAGTGAACATTTTTCATTTATGGGCTGTCTTGAAACTGCCTTTAAACTAAATAATATGACAGTAATTCCTCTTAAGTGAAATGAAAAAAGCCTATTTGAGCCAAATACCCATACATCTTGGAGTTTCAAAACAGAGTCAGAATCAATTTTATGAATCCTATCTTTCAGCATTCTGTTTTTCTGTGTGCCACTCATTTCCTAGTGTCAAGTAAGAATTAAGAGATACCATGCAAAGTATTTGTTAATCCAGTGAACAAAAATAGAATCGGAATGACTCCAGATTCTAGACTGAAACCAGAAGTCATTTTTGGCTGCTAGTTTGGTAAAATATCTACAAAGGGGCAAGAGGTCAGCTTGGCTCAAACTGATGGTACAAGAACTAGGAGAAAACACACCACCCAGGAGATAATACGAAAGGGCAGAAACAAAGCACAACAGCTTGGAACATGGAATAGTGAACTCCCACACTTTCCCTGTGTGCCAAACCCCACCACCACCAAGGAAATCTCTAGAAATGTCAGCAAAATGCTACTTGAATTACTGAAAGGATTAGGAAGAGGCAGAGGCCAGAAAAAGACTGAATAAAATATAGGTCACTAAGATGGCAAGGATCTCTTTTAAAAAGTGTAATTAATAAGAAAAATTAATACTAGGTACTGAGGTATTTTTCCATGCACTAAAATACATGAACAAAATAAGGGGCTAAAAAGAATACTGCTTGTTTGTTTTCCCCTGAAAAGTATCAACAAGGCATTCTTGTTTCTCTGTAAACGTCTGTGAATGCAAAAAGCTATAAAAGCCCTGCACATCTTCTGCTAGAAATCTGGTCTGAATATCTAAAAAGCCGGAGCACCTGAGGCTTACAGAAAATGAGGGGAATCTGGTTGAAATCTTAATCTGAAGAGCAAAGGTTATGGGGGGATAAACGTGGCCATGTTTCTGTCAATATCATCACTCTCTGTATAGCTTCCTATCCGCCACTCAGCTCTCCCAAAAAGAGTCTGGACATCCTTCCTTTCTGGCAATATCCTTATGAAACCTTGGCAATATCCTTATAAAAGCTAGTATCTCTTCAAATTTCAATTTTAGAATGTTATAGATTCAAAACACAGTACAAAGGGGCCCCCACCCCGTCTCACTCACTCCCAAATGGTCCATATTCCCATCAGAGAGTACCTCCTCCTCACAGATGCAGACCCCAACACTGCAAGCTTGACCCCCGCTCCTCCTTTCACTACAACACACCTATGATACTCAGGCTTCACCCATCCACGCCAATCCACCTTCATCTACTTTCCAGGGGCAAAGATAATGGGAGAAGAGCAGATGGAAACTGATAAGAACATGATGACAAAAATTCACCAAGTGACAGCCTCTCACCTCACGGACATCTGAAAACTGAGAAGTTGCATCAAACTCAGAGCAGCCAATTCCCTCAAAGACCCCAAGATCTGCATTAGAAATGACTGGATAAATCCACATGATTTTTATCACTATATATATATATTAAAAAAGTTTTTTTTAAAATTCCTTTCGTCTTGATAGCTATATATGCGCCTGTTAAAAGTATGTGAGTTAACAGACTGCTGGAGGGAGTGTAAAATGGTGCAGCTGCTTTGGAGTTGTCCAATAGGGCAAACAAAGTTACCATCTGTCCCACCAATTCCACACCTAGGTACAGGCCCAAGAGAAATGAAAACAAATGTCCATGGAAAAAACTTATACACAAATGTTCCTAGCAGCATTATTTCTATATGCCAAAAAGTGAAAACAATCCAAATGTCTATCAACAGATGGGTGGGTAAACATCATGTGGTATACCTATACAATGGAATACTATTCAGCAAGAAAAAGGGATGAAGTACTGATAAATGCAAACACAGATGAACCTTGAAAGCATTATGCCAAGTGAAAGAGGTCAGACCCAAAAGGCCACACATTATATGATCCCATTTATAGCAAATGTCCAGAATAAGCAAATCCTGAGACAGAAAGTAGATTAGTGGTTGCCAGGCACTGGGGAGGATGGGAGGGGAAATGGGGAGTGACAGCTCATGGGTCTGAGGTTTCCTTCTGGGTGGTAAAAATGTTCTAAAACTGACTGTGGTGATGACTGCACAACCCTGTGAATCACCTTAAAACCAGTGAACTGTACACTTTAAATGCATATAATCTACGGGAGGTGAATCATATCTCAAATTGTTGTTTTTAAAAAAAAATACTTGACAAACTGGAGAACACTTATACCACAGAACTCCCTGCACTGGAGTGAAGGTTCTGAGCCCCATGTCAGGCTTTCCAACCTGGGGATCTCGCAACAGGAGGAGAAATTCCTAGAGAATCAGACTTTGAAGGCTACTGGGATTTGATTACAGGACTTCGACAGGACTGGGGGAAACAGAGGCTCCACTCCCGGAGGGCACAAACAAAACAAAGTAGTGTGTGCATCGGGACCCAGGGGAAGGAGAGTGACCCCATAGGAGACTGAACCAGACCTACATGCTGGTGCTGGAGGGTCTCCTGCAGAGGTGGGGGTGGCTGTGGCTCACCGTGGGGACAAGGACACTGGCAGCAGAAGTTCTGGGAAGTACTCCTTGGCGTGAGCCCTCCCAGAGTCCACCATTTGCCCCACCAAAGAGCCCAGGTAGGCTCCAGTGTTGGGTCACCTCAGGCCAACCAACCAACAGGGAGGGAACCCAGCCCCACCCATCAGCAGACAAGCAGATTAAAGTTTTACTGAGCTCTGCCCACCAGAGCAACAGCCAGCTCTACCCACCACCAGTCCCTCCCATCAGGAAACTTGCACAAGCCTCTTAGATAGCCTAATCCACCAGAGGGAAGACAGCAGAAGCAAGAAGAACTACAATCCTGCAGCCTGTGGAACAAAAACCACATTCACAGAAAGACAGACAAGATGAAAAGGCAGAGGGCTATGTACCAGATGAAGGAACAAGATAAAACCCCAGAAAAACTAAATGGAGATATGCAACCTTCCAGAAACAGAATTCAGAATAATGATAGTGAAGATGATCCAGGACCTCGGAATAAGAATGGAGGCAAAGATCGAGAAGATGCAAGAAATGTTTAACAAAGACCTAGAAGAACTGAAGAACAAACAGAGATGAACAATTCAATAACTGAAATGAAAAATACAGTAGAAGGAATCAATAGCAGAATAACTGAGGCAGAAGAACGGATAAGTGACCTGGAAGACAGAATGGTGGAATTCACTGCTACGGAACAGAATAAAGAAAAAAGAATGAAAAGAAATGAAGACAGCCTAAGAGACCTCTGGGACAACATTAAATGCAACAACATCTGCATTATAGGGGTCCCAAAAGGAGAAGAGAGAGAGAAAGGACCAGAGAAAATATTTGAAGAGATTATAGTTGAAAACTTCCCTAATATGGGAAAGGAAATAGTCACCCAAGTCCAGGAAGCACAGAGAGTCCCAGGCAGGATAAACCCAAGGAGAAACACGCTGAGACACATAGTAATCAAAGTGGCAAAAATTAAAGACAAAGAAAAATTATTCAAAGCAGCAAGGGAAAAACAACAAAAAACATACAAGGGAACTCCCATAAGGTTAACAGCTGATTTCTCAGCAGAAACTCTACAAGCCAGAAGGGAGTGGCATGACATATTTAAAGTGATGAAAGGGAAGAACCTACAACCAAGATTACTCTATCTGGCAAGGATCTCATTCAGATTCGACAGAGAAATCAAAAGCTTTACAGACAAGCAAAAGCTAAGAGAATTCAGCACCACCAAACCAGCTCTACAACAAATGCTAAAGGAACTTCTCTAAGTGGGAAACACAAAAGAAAAGGACCTACAAAAACAAACCCAAAACAATTAAGAAAACGGTCATAGGAACATACATATTGATAATTACCTTAAATGTGAATGGATTAAATGCTCCAACCAAAAGACACAGGCTTGCTGAATGGATACAAAAACAAGACCCATATATATGCTCTCTACAAGAGACCCACTTTAGACCTAGGGACACATACAGACTGAAAGTGAGGGGATGGAAAAAGATATTCCATGCAAATGGAAATCAAAAGAAAGCTGGAGTAGCAATACTCATATCAGGTAAAATAGACTTTAAAATAAAGAATGTTACAAGAGACAAGGAAGGACACTACATAATGATCAAGGGATCAATCCAAGAAGAAGATATAACAATTATAAATATATATGCACCCAACATAGGAGCACCTCAATACATAAGGCAACTGCTAACAGCTATAAAAGAGGAAATTGACAGTAACACAATAGTGGGGGACTTTAACACCTCACTTACACCAATGGACAGATCATTCAAACAGAAAATTAATAAGGAAACACAAGCTTTAAATGACACAATAGACCAGATAGATTTAATTGATATTTATAGGACATTCCATCCAAAAAAAGCAGATTACACTTTCTTCTCAAGTGCGCACAGAACATTCTCCAGGATAGATCACATCTTGGGTCACAAATCAAGTCTCAGTAAATTTAAGAAAACTGAAATCATATCAAGCATCTTTTCTGACCACAACGCTATGAGATTAGAAATCAATTACAGGGAAAAAAACGTAAAAAACACAAACACATGGAGGCTAAACAATATGTTACTAAATAACCAAGAGATCACTGAAGAAATCAAAGAGGAAATCAAAAAATACCTAGAGACAAATGACAATGAAAACACGATGATCCAAAACCTACGGGATGCAGCAAAAGCAGTTCTAAGAGGGAAGTTTATAGCAATACAAGCCTACCTCAAGAAACAAAAAAAATCTCAAGTAAACAATCTAACATTACACCTAAAGGAACTAGAGAATGAAGAGCAAACAAAACCCAAAGTTAGCAGAAGGAAAGAAATCATAAAGATCAGAGCAGAAATAAATGAAATAGAAACAAAGGAAACAATAGCAAAGGTCAATAAAACTAAAAGCTGGTTCTTTGAGAAGATAAACAAAATTGATAAACCATTAGCCAATAATAATTAGAATATTATTATTTAGAGGAAATGCTCACTGAAATATTTGGGGGTGAAGGGCTTTATGCAAGTAACTTACTCTTGAATCGTTCAGAAAAATGTTATGTATATATATTATTTGTGTGTGTGTGTGTGAATACATGTAGATCTAGATGTATATGGAAGAGAAACAGCAAACGATAAAGCAAATAGAGTAAAATGCTAATGTGTGAACCTATGTAAAGGATATGTGGGTGTTCATTGTACTACTGTTATTCTTGCAAATTTCTTTAAGATTGAAGTTATTTCCAAAAAAGTTAAAAAAATATGAAAACTTTCTCTTTCCTGATTTTTTTTCTATGCATATACATCACACACAGAGATGTTTTAAAACATAAAGAGGATAGAGCTATATATTTAAAAACATAAAGATAAAAATAAAAAAAATACTTGAGTTAAGCACTTGGCCCCGACGGTGACACACGCAGACACTCCATATACACCGGTGCCCTTCCCTCGCGGGCACACCGAGCCCCTCTCAAACGCTGAAACTCACCAGCTGGAGCCCCTCTGACACCATGCTGACCACCAGGCTCCAAAAGGGAACCAAGGGCAGGAACTCGGTAATACCAGCACTCCCGGAACGAGGAAGGTCAGCCCGAGCGCGACAAGTGGACCCAACCCATAAAAATCAGAGGCTCAGAGCTGAGCACGGAGCAGTGCAGCTGAGCCCCAGTCAGTCTGGAGGTGCAGGGCCAGGAAGAGAGCAGAGGACGGAAATGATAGAGACGGGAAGGAACAGGCTGAGGACGCCCACGTCCCCCTCACACCGGACTGGCCTGGCCACTGTCCCTGGGTGTGCCCTGCTCCTTCCCGCCCCCTGTTCCCTGCCAGCTGTTCTCCAGGTACATCTCCACCATCTTGCCACCAACCCGTCCCTGTCTGGTTTTACACCTGCTTGTGTAAAAGCACTGCAACACTAACAAGGGGCCTTGCCATGCACACCTCGTCCAAGGTAAAGTGCCTGTCCACCATTCAGACAGCAGAGCCCTTTGCTGTTCACCTTCTGGGTGTTTAGCACCCAGGCCCCGGCCCCTAAATGCCTCTGGCCTCGGTTTCAGTGGTAAGAGGACAGAACTCCACAAACTTCCAAATGCCATAACGCCCCCGTCAGGAAGGCACCCAAGCTCCATAAAGCATGGGCATCTTCACTGTGGCCACATGGGGCAGATACAGGTGGTGTATGTGGTGGATACAGGTACACCTGGCCCCTGCCCCAGACTGTCTGCCCGGGTAGAGGTTTGCAGTGGAGGTTTCTGCAATCGGCTTATGAAGAGAACCACATGGGTGACAACTGAGAACCACTGAAGAGGACCCGAGACCACGGTCTCCCCTCGACCCTGAAGCACAGTCTGAAAGCTCCTGTCACGTGCCTGACGCGACACTAGAGATCCCTGGACCAGAAGGCTCCTGGGACAGTGAAATAACAGCTACAAAGAGCTTGGTGCAGCACCCAGCCATGGTCCACACGTGCTGAACATCATTATTACTGATGCTCTACTGAGGCACCCCCAGGCGACTGGGCGGGGAGAGAGAACCCAGGAAAAGGGCCCATGAAACAGTCGCCATGAACAGACAGCGCAGTGTCAGCAGGACAGAATCTATAGGATATTAACCAGCCGAACATTAGGGAAGAAGAAGGGTTTCAGGATTTACATGCTCGGGTGATTTAGTAGGACATTTCAGGGAAATAAAAAAGTGAGGAGGGGGCTTCCCTGGTGGCACAGTAGTTAAGAATCCACCTGCTAATGCAGGGGACACAGATTCAAGCACTGGTCCGGGAAGATCCCACGTGCCGCGGAGCAACTAAGCCCGTGCGCCACAACTACTGAGCCCACGTGCCACAACTACTGAAGCCCACGCACTCTAGGGCCCGTGAGCCACAACTACTGAGCCTCCGTTTGCTGCAACTAGAGAAAGCCCGCACTCAGCAACAAAGACCCAATGCAGCCAAAAATAAATAAATTAATTAATTTTTTAAAAAAAGTGAGGAGGAAGAAAATTTCAGAGATTCTGGTAGCAATTCAGCACCTACGTAGTAAAAAATAAATACATAAATAAACAACCCCCCACGTTCAACATTACCTGTAAGACCAGGGTTCAAGTCTCTGTTCCCCCATGCCCTTCACTTTGGCAACCCACTTCATTAAAGTCACAAGAGGCGATCTGTGTACTTTAATTCCAAGTGTAGTGGGAAAGGAAGGAAGAAGGTAGGAGCCTGGGTGGCCAGGTAAAAGATGAGCAGACGTGTGCATGCATGAAGGAGATGAGAAGGACCTGGGGTGAACAATCTAACAAGCTCTGGCAGTCTCCGGGCAGGTTTCCTACTGACAGGCTGTGGCCCAGTGATTAAAAAGAAAAATTAAAACAGAAGAGCCTAAGCGCACCTGCCCTAAGAGACTCTTTGCTTTATGTTTCACTGGCAACATTTGCTTCTTTCTGTTCATAGAAGCCCTTGTGAAAAAGGCTATGGTCTAGTACTTACCGCTACAGGAACAGAGCTGCTCCTGACACACTGTAAACTACATCAAATGTATAAAGTGTTTACATGTCTTCAGAGGAG
Source organism: Balaenoptera borealis (assembly GCF_965194805.1). Classification (NCBI taxonomy): domain Eukaryota; kingdom Metazoa; phylum Chordata; class Mammalia; order Artiodactyla; family Balaenopteridae; genus Balaenoptera; species Balaenoptera borealis. The sequence continues at coordinate 15,009,454 of NC_138867.1, forward strand.
GTCTTATAAATTGCCAATATGGTACAACAAAAAATAGGCTATACGCCCTTATTTTAAAGATCTGGCTGCTACAAATAAACTTAAAACCAATATATGGGGGGGGGGAAAGGAGTTTCAACATAGGGAGAGCTATCTTTGTTTAAAAAATAAAAGGGGTGATTTTAAAATGTTTAGAAGCTGCTTACATAACCCTAAGAACACCCCCTCACCCCCGCAAAAAATTATATTATTAAGAAACAATGCACGTTTTCAAATGAATTCAGTTTTAAAGTTGTTAAGGTCTTTTCATTGTGTATTAGAAGAATTATTATGGGTAATTATTTTGTGGGTTGAGCTAAGCCTATTAAAATGGAGACAATATTTCTGTACAAAAGGTAGGAACAAATTATTAGCAACGTAAACAATTCTGTTAAGCAAGCTAAAACTCAATAGTCAAGACAGATTTTCCAGATTTTAGAAAAACGGCTTAAAACGTCCTTCCTTCTACTGACACTGAAATTTGCCTCCATGAATTGAATACCCTTTAAATTATGTGTGAGTAAGCATGAAACAGCAGAGCTGGAGGTTCATTTTCATTTGAAATTTTTTAAATTTTTCAGATTTCTCCAAGATAGAAAGGACAGCTACAATTCACCAGCTCCACAGACCATCAAAACGGAGGCGCCTTTGTGGTCTGAGACACTTAATCATTAATCCAGACTCTCCAACAAAGCCACGCTCTATTTGAACTTTTAACAATGGAAGCTGAATCCTATGCCAACTCTTCTCACAAACTATTTTTCATTAATAAGCTTTTCGTAAGTGTGTCTAACAATTAAAGCCCATGATCTCTTTGTCCTGGCCTCATTATTCCAGAGTCCGGCAGGCTCGGGCTTGGAGGTTTTTCACTGGTCCAGTACATATTAGCTCACACCCGGGCTCAGCTGTGACGTTTCCTGCTGAGATGAGCACAGTATCTGATAACTAGACAAAGAGGACTGGATCAGAGAAGCCATGAGACTAATCTTTTGGGGGATTGCTATGTAGCAGTATTACTACGTGATAAACAGAAGATCAGGTGGCCAGTACATTCTTGGTTTCACAGTATAAAGTAAGCCCTTAGCAAACAGCGTCTCACAGAAAATCCTTCACAAGTATCTGTACCCTTTCGAAAATGTGTCCCCACACCTGTCAACGTGTAAATAAGTGTCATTTCCTTTTCTTTTTTTAAAATTTATTTTATTTATTTATTTTTGGCTGCATTGGGTCTTCGTTGCTGCACGCGGGCTTTCTCTAGTTGCAGCGAGCGGGGGCTACTCTTTGTTGCGATGCGCGGGCTTCTCATTGCAGTGGCTTCTCTTGCTGCGGAGCACGGGCTCTAGGCGCGCGGGCTTCAGTAGTTGTGGCTCGTGGGCTCAGTAGTTGTGGCGCACGGGCTTAGTTGCTCCGCGGCATGTGGGATCTTCCGGACCAGGGCTTGAACCCATGTCCCCTGCATTGGCAGGTGGATTCTTAACCACTGTGCCACCAGGGACACCCCATAAGTGTTGTTTCTGACGCCATGTGTTGACTGAGATGGGGGTCTAAGGCGTCTGCTCACCTGCCTTTTGCAAAAAGCTCTTTTGTTCAAAGTGCATTGTCTCCATGCCTGGCCCCATGCAGGAAACCGAGGAGATAAAAGACAGATGAGAAAGGGTGCCGAGAGCCAGTCAAGGGAAGGGGTGGGTGGGGAAACTCATCCTGAAAGTGCCTTTAAAAGGTGCTGCAATAAAGGTGCAGGGGCTCCAGGCAGAGGGAGAGGAACTCCCCCAGGGAAATCACCTCCTCACAGGGATCCTATCACTTCGGTGATGTGACCTGACGTGAGTCAATCCACTACCTTCCTAATCTGTCCAAAGTGGGTAAACACACCCCCTCCCCAGTTATAGGGCTGTGTGAGCATCAGACAGGTGGCTACCACGCACAGGTCGAAAGGATCTGGGAGCTCAGGCATCGCTGCTGCCAACAGATGATGCCTGTCTGCTCCCGCCGGCTCAGCCCTGCACTGTCAGAGGCTTGTTTCTTTGGAAATCCCGCTGTGGACTCTGGTTCCGCTCGCCCCGCTTCCTCCTGGCCCCCTCATACCCTGAGCCCACGGCTACTCATGTATGAGGCCAGTGCCTCCAGCCCTGGCAGCGGGCTGAAACCACACACAGCCGGCCCAGGGCAGCACCGACCTCCACACACCACAAAACCTCCCCCGTGCTCCAGCTTGAAGCGTGCTCCCCACTCCACCCTCCCCTTTTAAATTTCCAAGGCAATGACCTACTCCCAACATTTCCATAACCTGTGTCTGCACATCTATACACACGTATATGCATGAATACACAGACACACGTGCATATATAATTACGGCAATTCTTAACTAGACCAGGCAGGTACCTGTATTCTGTCTGGCAGTCGGTCCTCTGGGAAGGTGCTATTCTACCCCCAATTTTATAAATGAGAAAACTGAGACCCAGAGAGCCCAATTAACTTGGCTAAAGTCACGCAGTTAGTATGTGACGGGCAGGGCTGGTAGCCGAAGGTTCACCTATCAGAATATGTCAGACTATGAAACAAGGCTCGTGTACCCCCAGTGCATGTTATAGTTTCCTGTTTCAAAATATGTTGTTTCGTTTGTTTCCCTAAGGTCCTAGAACTCCTTTATCTAACTTTCTAAATAATATTAAAACAGTCACTGTCACCTGCCCATTGCTAAAAAACCAAGTTTAAACAGTATTTTAAAAACGTCTATGCAAAGTACTTGGACTTGGCACATCAAGTACGTAGTGGTGGGTAAAATTACAGATTTTCTTCTTTTTAAAGGAGTGAAACGGTCACGGGAAATAGGAAGTTAAACACTTAACCAAAAAGCTTCTAGGTCTTCTGAGGTTCATTAAAAGCATCAAAACTTGTTTGAACAAGTTAAGCTAGGAAGGTTAAGTGAAGACACCAGTAAATAATAATTACCTGGTTACATAAGAGCTTCAAATACTTAACCCCTATTACTTCATTGTAATTTATCCCAACAAATAAAAAGCCTCACACACAAGAGGGAAAAAGTGTGTTGTCCTAAGTCACTCGATGAATCAGCTACTAAACTAGTCACAAATCACAATCCGCTCACTTTTCTGTCCCCTCCTCCCCTCAAAAAAGAAAACACTCTGTTCCACGTTTCCACCCAGTTTTCCCCCTGAATCCTTAAAATGACTCTTTCATATTACCAGAAAACCATTTTCTTCCAAGCAACTTTTATCCACTTTTTTCATTTGAGTATTTCTTTATCCGATTCAGGGTTAGTCAGTTGGGCCCTGAGTATTTTACATAAATTGAAGAAACACACATTTCATTCCTATCAGATCCCCATCACATATTAACACAGATCTTTAATTTTCATAGTTTTGTTTTTCCAGTCTCAGAGCACCTTAGTGAGGTAAGTGAACAGAAAATGATTCCTGAAAATAAAAATTATATCCAATGACTCCAAGATTTATCCACACATCTTTTCCAACAACTTCGTCTAATTGTGCTACAAAAAAAAAAGAAGAGCCAAACAAAACAGGCAAATGTGTAGTTATGAAAGTAATTATGATATGAAATGCAGAATATTAAAAAATGAAACAAGAAAATTTACTCAGTTTATCTTTCTGCTGGTTAAATGAATCTACCAGAACTAAATGTCGAGTTGTTTTCTGAAAAGAAAAGGATGCGTGGTCTTGCAGCATTATTAGAACACAAAACTGGTATAAACAGGATCCTAGAACCTAATCCACACTCAATCATTAATTCTAAGTTTCACCTTGTGTATTAGTTTTTGTCCTTAAAACTAATGTCAACCCAACTGTGAAATTAGGTGAAAGTTATAGCGACATTAAGAACACGTGTTATACTGACTACATTATTCTCAATCACTGGTTCTTAAATCAAGGTCTGCACAACTCTGAAAGTTTCACAGAAACCACAGTTAAGAAATTGGGGGCAGACCCCTCCTCACGTAGTCTGTAAAATTTGTAAATTCTCCAGTAAGTTTTCATCCAAAACAGAAGACTATATATATATATACATATATATATATATATGTATATATATATATCTTCTTTGAATTAATTATCCTACAAAACCTAGAACTGAAGACTTAACTAGGTATGTTAAAATGATCAGAACCTCATCTTTAAGCAAAAGCGATGAGAATGATTTAAAGTGCCTGCTACAAAACTAAACCTCTCACTGAGACAAAGCCCAGAAATTACAAATCTGGAGTCGGGAGTACAGTTCCTCCCAATAGATGAAAGACACCTATTGTTGAATTAATTGTAGTGGGCAATGTCAAATGCTTAACTGAGGCTGCTAATTTTCAATAGCCAAGTGAGATATATAAGAGAATGGAATGAGTTTTTCATAAGGCTTAATTTCTTCCATTTAAAAAGCTGCTGTCTTTTAGCCTGAAATTTTGTCCTTCCTGCTTTCGGTGTGTTAAAATTGTCTTTCAAAATTAAAATGATGGCCGAAGAGTTATTAAGTGCCCTTACCTGACAATATAAAAGATGGGATAACTCTTTGCTGGTCTAGAATATCTGGATGCAGGACTCCAAAGGCCTGAGAACCACTAAGCTACAGGATCCGGCCCCTGGGAAACATAAAATGCGGACCAATCGTAGCAAAGTCTTCGTGGGTCGTATATGGATTTTGTTTTCCAAGTAAAATGAGGCCAAACAGAAAGTCAGGCTATTAGAGGACTAATTATCACATTAGTTGCAGTGTCATAAGATTCAACAGGATTTGGATGAAGCTTCCTACACGCCAAGCTTTTTGCAACTCTGAAAACCACCTTGAAATCATGGAAGGATGATGGTCATTTCTGGGTGTGAGACAAAATGTTCTGGATGGACCTGTCAAGTCTCTTTTCTTCCTTCCCTCCCACACCTAAGCATAAAGGCTAACACCTGGCTCCAGAGAGTCCACTATCATAAAAAGAAACCCTCCTAGATTTTGATCATCACAAAAGAGCACAGGTTTCACTGATCATCTTCTGATGCCTGTATTACCTTGGTTCTTTGCTGTCAAAAGTAGCTAAAACAGGATGACGAGAAGTTGGGTGGCCACAAAGAGGTTTATAGTTAGCCAGTTGGTATTAAAAGGTGGGGAAGATCATCTTCATTGTGTAGGGCTTGCCTTTGCAGTGATGCTTCATTAATACGTGACAGGTACTAAGTACATATGATGTCCGCACAGCCCTAACGCTCTCATGCTCCCTCTCTATTCCTCAAACCAACCCTGAAAGGTTAAGTGTTACCATTTTACTGTCTAAAGTCATTCTGTTGGTGGCAGAGTCATAGCTGCAACTCTGCTCGTTGTCACCAAGTTTGTATTCAATCTAAAATACACCTCTTCATGGGGCTTCCCTGGTGGCGCAGTGGTTAAGAATCCACCTGCCAATGCAGGGGACACGGGTTCGAGTCCTGGTCCAGGAAGATCCCACATGCCGTGGAGCAACTAAGCCTGTGCGCCACAACTATCAGCCTGCGCTCTAGAGCCCGCGAGCCACAACTACTGAGCCTGTGCACCTAGAGCCCGTGCTCCGCAACAAGAGAAGCCACCACAACAAGAAGCCAGCGCACCGCAACGAAGAGCAGCCCCCGCTCGCCGCAACTAGAGAAAGCCCGCGTGCAGCAACAAAGACCCAATGCAGCCAAAAATAAAGAAATAAAATAAATAAATTTATTTAAAAAAAAGAATGAAACACTTTCTTAATGTCTTTATTTCTTTCTGCACTTAATTTCTTTACTACAGAAATTAAAATTAAATGCATGCTGTTCATTTCTGAAAAATAATGTCACCTTTCCAAACCTTTAACCTCCCCCCACCCACCTGCTTCTCCCAATATCATTTACGACTGGTGTCCCTAGTTAAGTCTTTGGGAAACACTAGTAGCTAATACTGCTGATAGGAGTTGATACCTACCAGCTATGTACATAAGGACCAGTCTCTCCTCCAGACAACCCAAGAGGCCAGTCTGCATCAGCACCATCACCAACATCACCAGTTACAGTTACCATAATTGGCAACTAGGTAAATAGATATAAGTCCTCCAGGGTAGAGACCATGGCTCTTCTTCAGTTGTGCCTAGGCCATCAGCATATCTTAGAGGCATATGAGGTTTTTCAACTACATTTGGAAATATGATTATTACTCAGGAAGGTTAAAATAGCAACTATTTGCAGTCCTTAAATTCTTTGCATTACCTCTAAAGCAGTTTTCTCCTTCCATTCTGATAACTGAAAAATAGCTTCAGGCCATAATCTTCACATTATGTGCATTTACTGATTGCTACAACCTAATCTGCTGCTGGACAACAGCAGAGATACAATCCGCTGCCCCACTTATTTTTTTAAACACAATGGCTTTTCCACAGGTGACTAAAAATAAATTCAAGACAGCTTCTAAGTTTAAGACTAGTCTTAAGAAAAACATTCATAGAAAAGTCAGTTACAACTAAATTTGTATCATTAAAGAGTGTCTTTTTCTATGCCACCAGAATAAAGCACACACCTATAAAAGCACAAGTCCGCAAAGAAAAAAGGCTGAATTATGAGGATACATTTAGAGACTGTTGCAGGGTTTGTGGTTGGGAGGGAAAACGTTATCCCACGGCACATTAATACAAGACCAAAGTATTTCAGGTTCTGGCTTCCTTTTCTTGTCTACACTGAAACCAAATCCTGGTTGCATGATTCAGACATAAGTTAAACATCTGGCAAAAAAACCAGATGAACAGCAAATTTAGAGAAACATCCAGTGGTGTTAAATAAATGTACCTACTTCAGAAGACACTTGTTCACAAAATATTTGAACTAGCAAACTTGGTCATGGGAAAAAAAAAATATTTTTTTCTTCCCCAACTTGGTCTGAAATCTTTCCAACATTTCAAAGCGTCTAGAATATATGCCAACCCATACAAAAGAAATCAAGATGGCAGGCTGCGTACATCTGCCTTAACCTAAAAACAAAAAGCCATTTTGCTCTGTCTTTAGAGCCAGCATAATAAAAGCACAAGAAGCCCAGATGGCTCAGACTCTCTTTATACAGAGTAACCGAGAAGACTGACATTTAAACTATTTACTCAGCAAGTCGGATCCTAACGGCAATTTTAGACCCGGAATTTCTATAAGACAAAGAGAAATGCTTTTAGGCAAGTAAAAAATTGTTCTCTGCTGATATCCCTTCTGCAGATGAGTCCATTCTGCCTAGCCCAGCAATTGTAGGAAAGATGCTTTTATCAAAGAGCGTCATCAATTCATTCAGCTATTTCTTATTTATACTGGCTTGAAGTATTAAACCTGACACTCTAACCCCCAGCTGCTTAAGTTTTGTGGTTTTTTTGCTTTTTTTTAAAAGAATTTTACAAAGCAAAATAAAATATATTCTCAGTTAAAGAGCCTAAGAATGGGAATGGACATTGGCAGGGAGAAAGATGAGGAAAAGGCCCCATATCGGTAAGCTCAACCTAATAGCAACTCTGACACCTTCTAGCAAGCACTCTAAAAGCTGCTGAGAGGGGGTGAGGTGGTAAATAATTTACCCTGGGTTTTTCCTGCCATGTAAAATGGCTTTTCACTAAACAGTAGACAGCATAAAAACTTTATTTCTACCCTGGGGTCAATTTTACATTTCTGAACTTGAAGTCTTTCAGGGAGAGGATGAAAAAGTAGCCATTATGTTCTGGCGATTTTTTGTTTCCCCGTATGACTTCATACTTTTTAAGAAAAAGTTATACTTAAACCCAGAGGCGGTGGCCCCTTAGGAATCTCACCTCCAGTTGCCTAGCTTCTTTTTGTATTGGAAAGTCAGGTCCCAGGAACTGACAAGCCCCGAAATTGCTTCTGTCTACGCAACAGAGAAGTGACAACAAACGTATCTTTATGAATGATACTTTAAAAATTAGAAATTTGGGTCACATGGTTGTTAGGGTCAAATTGAGATCAAATTGAGTTAGGATTCAAACTGTAGAGAATTATATAAATATCAGTCTTATGCAACACTGCCACACATTATTTTAGTGCTCACAGTAATAATGTGAGATAGTGACCTTTAGAGACGGTTCAGATTTGCAACCTGTGATCATGATTTTTCTTCTATTTGCTGAATTGGGTCCTCTGGGAAGATTATACCAAATAATGTGAACTTAGGGAAAAATTTAGAAGTATCAATTAATATACAAACATGATATTACTGGTTAATTTGGTTGTGGAAATAGAAAAGATTTGCTAATTGTTGGTTAGAATGGATGGATGGACAGAGACACAGATATAGATGCACTGAACAAGCTCTATAAAAATAAAGTCTACATAACCCAGAGACATAGAAAACAGAATTATGGTTACCAAAGGGAGAAGTGGGGGGAAGGATAAACTAGAAGGTTGGGATTAACATAATACACACTACTATATATAAAATAGAGAATCAGGGGCTTCCCTGGTGGCGCAGTGGTTAAGAATCCGCCTGCCAATGCAGGGGACACGGGTTCGAGCCCTGGTCCAGGAAGATTGCACATGTCGCGGAGCAACTAAGCCCGTGCACCACAACTACTGAGCCTGTGCTCTAGAGCCCACGAGCCACAACTACTGAAGCCTGCATGCCTAGAGTCCGTGCTCTGGAACAAGAGAAGCCACCGCAATGAGAAGCCCGTGCATGGTAACTAAGAATAGCCCCCGCTCTCCGCAACTAGAGAAAGCCCACACGCAGCAACGAAGACCCAACGCAGCCAAAAATAAATAAATTAAATAAATAAATTTATTAAAAAAAATAGAGAATCAGCAAGGACCTACTATATAGCACAGGGAAATATACTCAGTATTTTGTAATGAGCTATAAGGGAAAAGAATCTGAAAAAGGATGTATACATACACACATATGTATAACTGAATCACATAGCTGTACACCTGAAACTAACATGACACTGTAAATCAACTGTACTTCAATTTAAAAAAAGGAAAATAAACAAAGTCTACATATAACTTTAGGCATATTAAAAAGGTAATACAGTTGAGGGTACAGATTTAAAAAGTCACCAGGTAACAAAAAATATAGATTCTACGTCACACATGACATTTATTTACCGCTGTCCACAAATGACTATGCACACTTAATCATGGATGTACAGAAACAGTCCTTCACTCCATGCATATGTAAATTAACTCATTCATTAGGGTCTTATTTTCAGTTTTATCCTAAATACATTCATTCAGAAGGCATTACTGGGCAGCAGGTATCAAAAATAATCAAATCACTTTTTCGCCTCTGGCTTTCAGACACTAATCGAATTTCTTAACGGTCTGTGAATCCCTGCTGTGATTCCAGCTGGCCAACTACTGAACGGTTAACATCACTCCTCAGGTTCTGTTACTCTCCAGGCCTCACCGCCCTCAAGCAGAAGACAGGCCCGCAGAACCAAGTGAGGCCTGGACCACATCTGAGAGGCCCTCTTTGCTGCCAGGGCTTCCTGTTTCTCTCTCAGGTGACCTTGATCCAAAGCACTCCGGGCCAAGTCTACTCACACGGAAAATGACAGCCAAAACAAGAGGATCCCCTAAGTCCTTTCCTTCCCCCAATTTCCCGTGTTCAGCAGACACCCAATAAATGCTTGGGTTAAAATGACCTGTGTAAGCCCCCCAGGAATTTCTTCCAGGAATTCCTCCAAAGCCTTTGCCAGGCAGCCATCGAGGAGCTGAAGAACAACAATGGTACCCACGGGGACCAGTGAGGGGAGATCTCGAAATGAAATGGGCATGACTGGAGATGCCACTTAAAGGGAATCTCAAACATTCATTATAAATAATTCACTATTTAAGTCATTTCTTAAAGTTACATCTTCTCCCTTGAAAAACTGCTACACTTGGACGATGCTGTTCAATGTCGAGCAACCTGCAGTGACCGCTGTCCATCCCTCTGAGGTCAGGATGATGACACAGTCTCACCTGTACAAGGAAATAGTCATGACAATCTCTCACCTGCTCGGATGGTAGAGGCAGGAGGAAATGACCCCTGGCAATCCGAGGTCCAAGACCTATGGCATTACTATTTTTCCGAACAGACAAGAGGCCAACCCTTTTTTCTCAAAGGCTAAGTGAGCCACCCTTCTGCGGGGCAGACCGTCCTGTCCTTGAGGTCCTCAGTGTCAGGACGTCCGTCCCTGTGCCACCAATGCTCCCATCCAGGCTGAGGTCCATTCTTCCCAGTGAGAGAGAAAAGCTGGTCCACACTACCTAAGGATCCCAGCCTCCTCCTGGCTAGACAACCCACTTCCCGGGCTGTTCCTCTGAACCCCATTCTCTAAGCTTTAATCATCTTTCCATCTTCTCTAATCTATGGGGAAAAAAAGGTGCCCATTTTCACATATGAGACGATAAGTAGGAATAGTACCGACGTCTAAACTTTTTTTGTAAACACTTCTCCTTTTTATATCACTGCTCTGAATGATTATTCTGATTTCGGGCTTACACATCAAAATATCACCTTCAGAAATATTAATATGTGACCCATTATGAGCCCTACAAAAAGTGGCTATATATGGCTAGTCATTCTTTTTCTTTTATATTTTTCTTTTCTACTTAGCTTTAAAAAACTATTCCTTTTAAATAAAATGTGGCATAACCATACCATGGAATATTATTCAGCAGTAAAAAGGAATGAAGTATTTGCTATGACATGCATGAACCTTGAAAACATTATGCTAAGTGCAAGATGCCAGCCATAAAAGATTGCATGATTCCACTGAAATGAAATGTCTACAATAGGCAGATAATAGAGACAGAGTAGCTGTAGTTGCTTAGGGCCAGGGGGTTGGGGGGTAACGTGGGGTGGGAAGGTTTAGGGGTGACAGCTAAGGGGTGCAGGGTTTCTTTTCTGGGTAATAAAAATGTTCCAAAATTGTTTGTGGTGTTGGTTAGACAACTCTATAAATATAATAAAAGCCACTGAATTGTATACTCTCAGTGAGTGAACTGTATGGCATGTGAATTATCCATATTCATCTGTTAAAAGAAAAAAAGTCTATTCTTTTCATTTCAGACCACAGCTCAAACTTCTGAAAGTTATTAACTAATCATAGTCTAGGTGCTAAAATGTGACTACAGCCTCTTTTGCTCTTGTAGCTAAAGTAACATCTGCGAACTGTTTTAAAATCTCCATCAAAGATAGCAATGAGCCAATAATGGATACCTCTGAGTATGACTTTGCTCAAAAGGCAGAAATTATTTTCTCTATGGTATTTACATCATCTTACCATTTCAGAGAATGTCCCAAATGAGGAGCATCCAAAATAAGTATGGGGATTGGGGTGCTGACACCTACTCTCTCTAGTGCTGTCTCCAGTGAATGTTTATGTGACCTGTGGAACTATTTTCTAAGCCAAGTTAAGGTCCTTTGGTGAAGGGGGAAAAAAATAAAGTTCCATAAATGTTTGAAATGAACAATCTTTAAATTTTAAATTTTGGATGTTTTTAAATCAGAAAAAAATAATCGCTAAGGTTGAAAAATCTGCAATTTTCATCTCCCTGGTTTACTGCTGCTCAGAAAAGGAAATTAGGTTATTCGGACAGGATTCGCCCTCCACAAAGGCATGCTGGCAACATTCCCCGGTGGCCTGATCTCTTTTGAGTCCTCTGTTAACAAAAGCTTCCTGAAACTGGGGACAGCATATGCTCTAGCCCATTGTCACAGGAGAGAGGGGTTTCAGCATCACCCAGTAAACATGTCATCAGCTCCCTTTGCAAGAGCAAAAGCAGATGCTTAGAGCAAGCCCACTGTGAACTCTGACAGCGCAGGAAGATGCATGCATTTCAGAGCAGAGGATCATTCCAGAAGACAGAAAGACTTGCTCAGTTCTCAAGGGCTAGCTACTTGCTTACCCTCACTGGAAGACTTAGAAATACTATTAATTATTTCAAAATTATTACAAGAGCCATTTGGAACACCCAAAGAGCAGCTAGATTAATGACGGACTCAAACCTCTGAAATGAAGCCACCGCATTTGGAACTTCTAATACAGGCCATGTGCTGAATTTACAAATGTAATGTTAGAATTTTATGGGAGACTGCACAAGTCTGCTATAAAGGCTTCATCTAGGAAACCCTTTGGGGACATTTTTTCCCTCAAAAATTCATGTGAATAATTAAAACCATCATATTCCACATGGCAGTCCGTAGTGCAGTAATTTAATCTTAAACAAGTTCACTAAGATGTACTGACGCAGATATTTGAAAACAAATATCAAAGAAAGGACTGTTCAAAATGAGTCGTTTCTCAGAATATTTTAAAAGTATCGGGCTTCCCTGGTGGCGCAGTGGTTGGGAATCTGCCTGCCAATGCAGGGGACACGGGTTCGAGCCCTAGTCTGGGAGGATCCCGCGTGCCGCGGAGCGGCTGGGCCCGTGAGCCACAGTTACTGAGCCTGCGCGTCTAGAGTCTGTGCTCCGCAACAAGAGAGGCCGTGATAGTGAGAGGCCCACGCACCGCGATGAAGAGTGGCCCCCACTTGCCGCAACTGGAGAAAGCCCTCGCACAGAAACGAAGACCCAACACAGCCATAAATAAATTAAAAAAATAAAAATTAAAAAAAAAAAAGTATCAACGAATCATTTAAGCAAAGGGAGGGGAAGAAGGGCATTTGATTCTGCAGATGGGCCTCTTTCTTAGGGAGTCTTGCTTAAACTCCTAGGTTCTGATCAGGGTTGGGACTAGGGTGAGGCAGGTGCCCGGGGTGTACAATTCAAGGATGCACCAATCCTGGGGCTCATGCAAATCAGCTTCAGCACCTGCAATGACCCTGAGTGGTGCTTCTCTACATCTGCACCCTCGGTACCCCACTCGCCTCGCCCTAGTCCTGGCCCCCTCTCTGGTTACCAGTCCAACGTCAGTCCAGGATGGCACAGGCAATGGGAGAAAATAGTATGTTAAACCTAAGAATAATCAAGAGCTTGGGAGTTCTAACAGCAGCTCCTAAACATGAAAATCGCTCTCCTTCCTTCTCCAGCTTTGACACCTCACTTAGAAAATGAGGGCGATATAATTGCCTAGCATGGCAAACAGTAAGTTAACAATTTAACTACTCTTCAGTATTAAAAATAAGCATTAAGTGTCCAACTTTACACAGCAACCTCCGAAAGTGTATAAGCACAATCAACTCATTCTTGGAAATACTTCCATGAGTCAACCTTCCTTAGAAATGTGTTGGGACGTAATTAACACAGAACACAGGCTTTTCTTAGTTTTGCTGTGCCTGGGCGTGGCTCTCCACTAACCCAGAAAAAAATACAGTTACAGACTAAGCCACTGACAGGTGTTAGTATTTAAAACTCAGATCACCAGACAGTTGCTGACAGGACACTGTTCAAGAATGAGTCCTTTATGGCTGCAGCAGTCGAAAAAGGTACTTGGACTGCGACCGTCTGTGTTTCTCCAGAACATGCTCTGGGGGGAAGACTGTGGATCAGATGCTTGTATTTAGAACATGGATTTGAAAAGAAAACCCCCACGTACAGCCTGCCAAGCCCTACACGCTGGTCCTCAGAGTGTGCATACCACACCAGCAGCATCAGCGGCACCTGGGAGCTTGTAGAAATGCAAATGGTCAGGCCCCACCTGAGACTCGCTGAACCAGAACCTCTGGGTTGAGGCCCAGGAGCCAGTGGTTTAACAAGCCCCTCCAGGGGATTCTGATGCCTGTTCCATTCTGAGGGCCACTACCCTACAGGTAGGGTTCCTGGTAGCAGGACACATGGGTTTTGCCACTGTCAATCTTTGTCCTCTGGGGGAAGGTATTTCCCCTCATAGGGAAAACAAAATGACGGAGCTTAGCAACGAATCCATCTACTAGCTGGGGGTTCACAGCACAGAATCCTGTGGCTGGCTGCACTGCTTGCAAGTACAGATTCCTGGGCTCACCGCCAGAGAGGCTGTACCACTGGGTCCCGGGCTCACCTCCGGAGAGGCTGTACCACTGGGTCCCGGGCTCACCTCCGGAGAGGCTGTACCACTGGGTCCCGGGTTCACCTCCGGAGAGGCTGTATCACTGGGTCCCGGGCTCACCTCCGGAGAGGCTGTATCACTGGGTCCCGGGCTCACCTCCGGAGAGGCTGTATCACCACTGGGTCCCGGGCTCACCTCCGGAGAGGCTGTACCACTGGGTCCCGGGCTCACCTCCGGAGAGGCTGTACCACTGGGTCCCGGGCTCACCTCCGGAGAGGCTGTACCACTGGGTCCCCGGCTCACCCCCGGAGAGGCTGTACCACTGGGCAGGGTGTAGGGGCCCAAGCACCCCAATTAGTGACCCCTCCAGTGACTCCGATGTGTAGCCAGGACTGGGAACCACTGGAAGGCCCCCTGCAGCACCAAACATCACATCAGAAGTAACTGGGGAAAATGATCCTTCAGATCAGGTTTCGCAATCATTTTCTGCAGAGGGCCAGATGGTGAACTTGAGGCTTCCTGGCTCCTGACCGTGCCACTGTAGCTTGAACTCAGTCTCAGATAAACCAATGAACGGGCATTGCTGTGTCCAACACAACTTCCTTAAATCTGACTTTCTTATCATTTTCATGTGTCATAAAATATCATTCTTTTGATGTCTCTCCAAACATTTAAAAATGGAAAAACCATTCCTGGCTTGTGAGCTGTATGGAAACAGGCATTGGGCACGGGCCATGGTTTGCCACTGCTGCTTCAGTTCAACACTGGAGTAATTACATCAACTTTACTGAGTTCAGTCATGCTGTGTTCATGACACATGTAACTTCAATACAAACAGCTGCCTTCACACAAGCTAGATGTTACTTTTTAGAAAAACACCGAGGTTTCCTTTGCACACAGCGCAGATAGACAGCCTGACGGCCCACACAGAGCAGTACACTGAACGTACCTATCACCTCGGAAAGGTCACGGGGCCCCCTCCCCGGGCACCATGCCTCCCAAGTGCCTGTGTGGTTTGAATCCTTACCTTAGAAAGGCAGCGCAATCAGTCTGAAATAAAAGCTGGAAGTCGGTCACGCTGTCGCTGCAGGTCTGAGAAACAGACACTCCTTAAGCAGAAGTTAGCAGAAGAGGCAGGCACCCACTGGTTAGAAATAAGCCCCTGTCCTCTCCAGTGTGGGGCAGCTGTTTGCCACTCACCCATCCCTCCTTGGCTCTGCATCTCATCCAGCCCAGGTGGGGCTGTCCAAGCCACAGGGCAAGTGCAGGGCTGGAGGGGTGCAGGAAACAGGCCCCTTACTGCCTTTGCCTTTACATCCCCTGCCCCTCCCCCTCCCCAGGCCTTGCTCTTCACCCCAGGGCTTATCCTTCCTTCAGACCCCAACCGCCTCCCTCTTGCCTTGAGGTAGAAACAGATAAGGTTCCCTCCGAAACGAATATAACTTAACTGAATTGTTGGAACACAAAGACCATCATTGACAGCCTCCGTGTGTGGAGCTCAGCGGAGGGATTTCAGGAAACTGCTTTGCTGCTGGGATTTCTCCCAATACAAATGAGAGAAACCTTCACAGTGCCTCACAGCCAGAAGGAGAGGTGCCCAAACACCGGGTTCTGTTCCAGACACAGAAAAGAAAGGAGGCAGGATGGCAGGCATGAGGAAGATGCGGACAATGAAAGAACCAAACCTGTCTGCAGGGTCACAGCATCAGGAAGGACAGGTCCTCCCCAGAGCCCCAGGCCTCACAGGGCAGGGAGCAGCCCAATTTGAAGTAAATAGCAAGTGAGAGGGGGAGAATTTATCTCATGTCACAAAACCCACTGAGTCTGTGGTTCTCCAATTTCACCATGAAAGGCATCATCTGGGAACCTTGTTAAAATACAGACCCCTGAGGGCTTCCCTGGTGGCGCACTGGTTGAGAGTCTGCCTGCCAATGCAGGGGACACGGGTTCGAGCCCTGATCTGGGAAGATCCCACATGCCATGAAGCAACTGGGCTCGTGAGCCACAACTACTGAGCCTGCGCGTCTGGAGCCTGTGCTCCGCAACAAGAGAGGCCGAGATAGTGAGAGGCCCGCGCACCGCGATGAAGAGTGGCCCCCGCTCGCCGCAACTGGAGAAAGCCCTTGCACAGAAACGAAGACCCAACACAGCCAAAAATAAACAAACAAATTTATAAAAAAAAAAATACAGACCCCTGGACCACCTGCACAGAGACGTCGACTTGGCAGATGGGAAGGAGGACCAAGGAAGCTGCATCTTTCACAAGGGCCCTGATGACTGATTATGAAGCAGCCAGTCGGAGAATCACACACGGACCAACACCACACCAGTGTTTGGGACGTTTAAACCCAAATGTCCCACTCAAACAGAGTATCCAACTAGAGAGGGTGGGACTAGAGAGGTGGAGATGGAAAGACCAAGAACAGGTCAATTCCCTGGAGAAAGAGGGAGACGGGGTGCACTCCAGGGTCCCTTGGAGACAAGGGCCCAGTGGACAGCTGGACGGACAGAGGGAACCGAATTCACAGAGATACTGTGGGCACTGGAGACATTCCACAGAACCATCTAAGTGTCCAGAAAAGAAGCTATATAAGAAAAAGTGAAGGCCTAGAAATCATGGGTAACATGAGCATTTTCTAAGGCCAGTATGCAAAAGTTGTGCTTTTTCAACAACTTTTAATGGACTATTTCGATACGATGCTCATTCGGTCTACGAAATAGTTCTGAACTTGACTGCTTATTAAGTGGTACCCAGGAAGCTTTCTAAAAACACACAAGCCCTGAGTCCCAGCTGAGATTCTGATCTCATTGTTTTGGGGCAGGGCCAAGGCTCTTGGATAAAAGCTTCCCAGTGAATTTAATGTGCAGCCAGGGTTGAGAACTAACCCCGGCAGAAGCAGTAGCGTGGAAACGAGACTGTGAACACAAGACGATGAAACATTAAAATTTTAAAAAGGGGGATTTTCGCCGATCCTTCTATTTCCCTCGAGCAATAAAACATAATAAAGGCAAAAAGCCACCACCAAGGAAGAGGAAACTGGGAAGGTGGTACCACCGGTGCAACCTACCGATCTTGAAGAGTAACTTCAAGAGAAAGCACAAAGGTCATGACCAGAAAGGAGACAAGGACACTCAGTCCCAGGGGACCTGAAGAGAGAAAAGAAATGAACTCAGGGAAACAGCCAGGACGGGCAGTCACGGGGCCTGAGAAGGTAAACAGGCAACAACCCCCATCACTGGCCTCACCCTGTCCTACCTCACACTCCTCTGGAGGAAGTAACACGATCAAGTGAAAGGTCGATCAAGTCTGGATCCAAACCCCACCTCTACTAACTCATCACTGACCAAGTGTGGGCTCTTGGACATACTATTCCACAGAAAATCAATCTCTGTGTCAATAAATATGGCTGACCACACCTTCCTAGGGGAGTTGAGGATTAAATAGGACAGACGGAAGGAACATGCACCAGCATGGTGCCTCGCAGAGAGATGTCACCAGCAAATGGCACTCTCTTCCCTTTACCCATCCTAAACGCCAACCCTCATGAGGAGGACACAGCTTAGAAATGGGGTGCCCCCCTTTCCCACAGCTCCCAGGGAGGTGACCGTGGGAGAATGTGGCTCCCTAGTCTCATCATAGTGGAAGCCTGGGTGGAACTCAACATACAGCTAAAGTTGGAATCAGGCAAGAGAGGACTTTCACACCATCCCAAGTCTTGCATTGCGGGTACCCCAATAGGTCTTCGTAGACAGACTGGGTAACCAATTCCCTGTGCATATCACTGAGTCTTCTGGAAAAACTGGTTCCAAATAACAGGCCTATAACTGAACTTCTGAAATGGGCTGCATCTCAGTCACACCCAATAACTGCCTGAATTTGTTCTAATAAATTGCCTCGGCATTTTCTACTGAAATTGTACACAGCATTCAATGGCAGCATGTCTGACTTCCATAGATAATTTTCTGACCTGTTTTTGTTTCCAAAGTCTTCACATACATTTTTCACAAAATGACACTTATAATAAAGGTATAGTAGTTAAACCTCAAAAAAAAAAATAAAAAATTGAGTCTTGATTTAATCAGTTTTTGGCATCACCTCCCCCAGTAGTAAGTTATCACCTGATCTGAGCTTGGTATCCGGCATTAATGTGCTGACTATTTTCAGTATTCATGGGTATCAAGAATGCAAGGTAGTCTCCTGCTTACCTTCAAGTATGAGCAATTTGATTTGCTAAACTAACTACAAAACTGAAAGCAACCATGGGTCCAATGGAACAAAACATGAGCCCTTCTCTTTGTGCCTGGACACTAGCAATGCAGGACCAGGATTCCTGGGGATTGCAGGAAGGGTCTGGGTATACCACAGGCTCCCACAGGCAAAAGTCGGCTGAGCTACCCAGAGCAGAGCCTGGAATCCAGCAGTTGACCGAAGATGGGATGCACAGGCAGGCCAGAGGCAGGCTGGAATCCAAATAAATAGGCAAGCCTAAGGGATGGAAAGAGGAAGCTCATTCAATGGACCCAGGAAGGAAAGAGGAGACCAAAGTCGAGAGATACCCACAAAGGAGAAAGTCAGCAAGTTGGCCCAACCAAGGACAGGAGGCCACAGAAGGTCATGACCCAGGGCAGAAGTCATCTGCTCTCTCCTGCACAATCACTGTGTGTGTGGTCAGCTAGAGGCTCACTGGGGCCAGAAAATACTGTGAACAGAGATCCAACCCCTCCCTCCCATCCACCCGCCCAGCGGGGATGCCAGACAGGGAGGGGCCCAGCTGGTCAGTCCAAAGGCTCTAGGCTTGGTGGGAAGGCAAAAGCCTGTCCTGAAAGCAAGGGTCAGAAATAAGCTGGATTTACTTAAAGGAGCAGGGAGACAGGCCCCAGAGACAGGGGAATCTTAAGGTCTCTCACCAGTGAATTTTTCAGAGGTGCTGGGAACAGGGCAGGTGACAGAAGTGATGTGCACGCTTGGCAAGCTAAGGTCAACGACACCTGACACAGCCCACGCTCCTCAGGACACCAGTGGATCTTGTCTGGTTTGTCATGGTAAACTGCTTCCTGTTTCAGTGTAGATGTTGAAGTATACAGAATTATCATCTCAGGTTTCAAAATGCCAAACTTTGGAAAAATATTCTGTACCAAACTCAACACCCACCTACTCCCCCTTGAAAAATGAAAGGGCAGTTCATATGTTTTGGGAGTCTATCAAGTGAAATAATTCCTTTGAAAAAGAAATTCCCTTTAATTATCTTCAATGCTCTTTATTTTGCTCTGGTCTTATGGCCTAAGGGTGGTTTAGATAGAAATAACACAGCGAAACTCCCACCAGGACTCTTGTGACAGGAGTCTTTTTCTTCTGTCACTTGTGGTCCGTTCAGACTTGTGATTTCTTTATTAAAACGTTATATGATAACAGTCTCAACAGAGTACCCATCATTCTAATAACTTGCTTGGCTCCGAGCTGACTACAAATGGAGCTTCACCACGCATTCAGCATTTGAGTGCCTTCACGGGCCAGGCTCTGCTTCTAGGAGCTAAGGACATAGCAGTGTGTCCATTCTCAGAGAGCTTGGTGAGGAGACACAGGAAAAAAAAAAAAAATCAAATAATCACACATGATACAATGTCAAGGTAGTGGCCCTCTTGGATGGAAAGGTTGAAAAGGCCTCTGTGAAAAGGTCTTCAACCAGGCATGCATCCCTGAATGAAGGTGGGGAAGGCCAGGCACATCTCTGCAGGACCCAAGTTCTCGAAAGGGAAAGACAAGCCCTTAGTCGGCTAGAGTGACAACCTCTTCCCAAGTTACAGTAAGCAAGTGTCCGCACAGAGCTATGCAGATTTACAAATATGCACATGTTTTTTCCTGGAACTTAGTGCACCAACAATCAGACATTGTTTTTTTCCTATATTCCCAGAGTGAAAATTATTTGACTTTCCATCTTTGAGCTACAAGATGCCAAACCAGATTCTTGGAAGAGATCTAGATAGTCAATCATGTGGCTTTCAGGCCTACAAACAATTTTTTCACTCTAAACCAAGAAAGTTGGACAAACTGCAGTCTACTTGGTCTTTAAAGCAAGACAAAGCCCCAGTGGTGTTCAGTCTCTAGAGTATAGACTTCTGACTCTAGGAAACTCCACAGGCTGGTGTTTAATATCCATCTCAGAGACGGGTATTTCCAGGATGAAATAGCAAAATGTGAGAAAAGCACAGGAATTTAAGAGTTTCCCAGCTTAATACAGCTGCATTGTTTTGATGGAAGTGAATTCCAAGAATAACAGATGGACCCATACTGAAGTTAACAAAGGAAATCGCACACATCTGATTTTTTGAAAAATTATCTGCCACTTGTCACCAGCATGTCCCTCTTTCCTCTGGCTTTCTGGATGGCCGTGCAGCCACCTTCCTCTTGAGAAGGGCCCTTCACCCACCCACAGGGGCAGCACCATCCACCCCCATGCACACATCACAAGGTCAGCGCCAAATGCCCATCGGTGGTCAGCAGACCTAAGTCAACATTCAATTCTCCATCCTTGGACTCTTGAGCTAGGTCTACACCACTTCTTTCTTGACAGTGTCTATTCCTTAAGAAGGACAACAAACCACAGTTTCTAACGCACTTGTATACCTTGAAGCAGCACAAGAAAAGGTATCCAAGAGGAAAGTAGTTTAACAACAAATTGCATAGGGAGTTAGCGCTTAATGGTTACAGAGTTTCTGTTTGGAGTGATGAAAAAGTTTTGGAAATAGTGGTGATGGCTGTACACATTATGAATGTAATTAATGCCACTGAATTGTACACTCAGAAACATTTAAAATAGTCATTTCTATGTAATTTACATTTACCACAAATAAACACACACACACAAGAAAGCCCAAATTCCAGTTCAAAAAAATAAATTGCATATTTACCCGTTCATTTTTCTTTCAACTCAAATTTGGACATTTGTTGAAGTAAGTCAGACAGAGAAAGACAAAAATCATGTGATATCACTTACATGTGGAATCAAAAAAATGACACAAATGAACTTATTTCCAAAACAGAAATAGACTCACAGACATAGAAAACAAATTTATGGTTACCAAAGGGGAAGGAGGGGAGGAGAGGGATAAATTAGGAGCTTTGGATCAACAAAGTACTGTATATAAAACAGACAACAAGGACCTACTGTATAGCACAGGGAACTATATTCAATATCTTGTAATAACCTATAACGGAAAAGCATCTGAAAAAGAATAGATATTTATACATATGTATAACTGAATCACTTTGCTATATACCTGAAACTAACACAACATTGTCAATTAACTATACTTCCATTCTAAAAATGGTTAAAATTTTTAAAAAATTTTTGGACCTTTGCAGGAGAGATCAATCATAACAAATATTTTACACATCCATCCAAAAAGTTGAAAACCCCAAAAGGAATACAATGTCATAGCTGTTAACACACACAACAGAATTTAATACGGCAGTGGTACCCCAAAAGCCAGGGCTGTATACTATTTTAGGGATATGCTTTGCCTCTCAACTGGACTGCAAAAAAACTACTTTGTTAAACTTTATGCCAAAAATTCTACCTTTAAATCAAAAACATATCGATAAGCTAAAACACACAATTAAAATAGAGGGCAATTAACATACTCTTAGGCATAACCACAGGAAAACTGCCTTTTCAGCTCCCTCATCCTACAGAGATGGCGACTTCCTATGGTTCAACGGAACCCACAGGTTAATTTGGCTGGAAGCACCGACTGCAACACCAGGGTTACCTGACACTTGAGAGGCTACAGGGAGCGAAAATATAATCTGTTTCTTTCCTTTTGAGGAAAAAATGGGTAAAGTTTCCCCCCAATAAGTGCATTAATATGAGACTGTTTCTCTTTACCAAAAAGGAGAAAAAAGATTGAAAAGGGGATAGAATATACTTTTTGGTTTTTTGTTTGTTTGTTTGTTTTAAATTTATTTATTTAATTTATTTATTTCTGGCTGCGTTGGGTCTTCGTTGCTGCGCGCGGGCTTTCTCTAGTTGCGGCAAGCGGGGGCTACTCTTCGTTGCAGTGTGCGGGCTTCTCATTGCGGCAGCTTCTCTTGTTGCGGAGCACGGGCTCTAGGCATGCGGGCTTCAGCAGTTGTAGAACGCCGGCTCAGTAGTTGTGGCACGCGGGCTTCAGTAGTTGTGGCTTGTGGGCTCTAGAGCGCAGGCTCAGTAGTTGTGGTGCATGAGCCCAGTTGCTCCACGGCATGTGGGATCTTCCCGGACCAGGGCTCGAACCCGTGTCCCCTGCATTGGCAGGCGGATTCTTAACCACTGCGGCACCAGGGAAGCCCTACTTTTTGTTTTTTAAACAACATAAAAGCAAGGGAATTATGTGCAGGCCAGTTGACTGCAAAGAATCTGTCCTGTTGTTCAAGAGTTCGGCTCTGAGAGTCACAGTATCCTAATGACACCACTTCTGCATCATTAACGTCGTCCCCCCAAACTCCTTCCCTCCATCTTTGTAAGTTTAGCTGTCGCCCTGCTGGTTTTCCCCCGCCTGCCGCCACCATTCACGGGAGCTGCCTTGGGGGGCCCTACCCGACTTGGGGGGCCATGCCAACTGCTGCTCACTCACTCTGCATCCGCTCACAGAGAAGGAGCTGGCGGGGGAGACCTCTTTACCCCGGCACCTGTCTCTGCCAACAGCTGGCTTTGCCAGTGAAGCCAGGAAGGCGGCTTCTGCGGCTGCTGAAAAGGGCTGGCGTTCCTGGGCTCTCGGGGGCCAGCGTGTGCAGTCAGCTTCCTCTCGGATGACATTCTCAACTCGGTTAAAAGCTCCAGGCTCCACACTTCCCTTGAGAAGTCAGATCTGACCTGTTCCCCCCTCAAGTTGAAATCACTCAGTTCTAGTTGTCTGATTCCTGACAATCAGCGGGGTTCCAGGGTAACATTCGGAGCTCTGAAATGGGAGACATTCTGGGCTGTCCCACGGTCAATTTTCCAGCACTCAACAGGCTTGCGGGAGATTTCTCTGTGACACAGGAGTGGACCCGTACAGGATGTGGAAAGGTCAAAGGCTGCCACATCCATATGACATTCAAGGGACACAAAAAGACACCAATCAATGGGGGCAAAGTGAAGGGGTAAAAAAAAGCAAAGAAAAGCAGCTGGACAGAGCAGAAAGTGTATGAAAAATAACCAAAAACGCAATGAAAAATCACTACACTAACCCATCAAGTTTGACAAAATTGGGCCCACAGTATTAATTCCAACAAGTCAAAGTGAAGGTCAAACCCAAAAGGTTAGAGATGGCTTTAAATGGGAGATGTGATTATAAATAATGGGGGTTATGTTTCCTGTGTGGCCTGAGGAATTCTGACTATCTTGGAGGCGGGGGATGACTTGAAAGAACCAGGCAATCTAATGGCCTTTTTGTGGATTAATAAAATGAGAAGAATAACTTTTAAAACCGAGTCTAATTATACTTGGTGCAAATAAGAGAAGGGCACAGAGGAGGGCATTTACTTGTAGATTGGGACGATTAGTTCTCCAGCCAGTAAAATATTTCAGAAGACCCCATAGAGAGACAATGTAAACAGAAAACCCAACAGGATGGTCGCAGAGAGTAAGTGTCTTGATTAAGTTGACTGGGGTAAGTTAAAAAACCACCCCTTAAAATACAATTAGGTAAACTGATATCACTATAAGCTATTTCAGAGCGATCAAATTAGGCTCTTTTCAGGAAAGATAATAAAATTGTTGACTCTCAAAGTGAAAAGTCTAATTTAAAACTCATTAGTCACTTCTACAGTGTTCCAAAAGGGTGCTTCAGTGATCACCCACGTGTCTGGTGAACGTTTTAGAAAAGACAAACATTCAGTGCCAACTTCCATCCTACCCTTTTCACCAGAGCCGATCTTCTAGCCAAATCTGGACCCTGCAGAACCACAAAAGCATGGTGCTCTGCTACAACTCTGTCCAAGGCTTCATGTGCAAGAAGACAAGTCATTCCTAACTTGCAGAGCACGTGCTGACCTACCCACGTGCTTCCTGCTGCAGAAGCCACAACTATGCATTTTTTCGAAGCGTGTTAGCGTGTCCCTCGCACTTTTCTTTTCCCATCTGCAAACACTTCACAGCGAGTATAACGTAAGTTATGAGTCAAATGGGAATGCTTTGGTCCTCTGCGCTCCTGGGACCAACCTAGAGCAGTTTAAATTTTGGCGTGGGGTGGAATTTTAGATTAATATAAAACTATCTCCTTGGCGAAAAAAAGAACAGCTGAGCAAATGTGCAAAACCCTCAGAGACTGAATGAAATAAGAAAACGGGCCCTTTAGGGCTCTCACCAAAAACGACACCGTATTATCTCCTATCTACCCCCTGTTCCCGTGACCTCGTTTTAGGATTTTAGTTACTTGTGGCTCCGCTTGGTTTCCAACACGAAACAGGATTTTGAAAACTGCTTTTTAATCCACCTGAGCACGATTTCGCTGCAGTTAGCACAACCCCTGGCCACGCTTCAGGTGAAATGATTGCTGGAATTGGGGGTGGGGTGGGGTGAGGGATGGAAGGCCCCCAGAGAAAGGGAAAGCTTCTCAAGGCCTAGGGAAAATTTTCCACCGCTACCTCAAGCTCTTTTCCTTACCTTTGCTTCGTCCAAAACAGTAGCACGGGTGGTACACAGAGGGGATTGAGAGTACTTCCTGCTTTTCACTGTAGTAACTACGACCCTAAGGCAGTTCTCCGCAAAGTCTTATAAACCCTCACGACTCAAACATGGACTAGCCACGTCCATACCACCAGGTAGCTGGTGAGAAATGCAGACTCTCAGCCCCCCGCCCAGACCTGCCGATCAGAATCTGCATCCGAAACAAGACCCCCAGGTGATTCCTGTACAGTAAACCAAAGGGAAATTCAACTAATAGTTTGGAAGCTGTTCACAGATTCTGAGAGGTCCTATTTTGGTAACATAAAAATTTTACTAGAACTGTTCATAAAGATACAGAAAAATACCCACTTGACAGCTTTTACCCGTTACCATTTGACCTCAAACACTGATATCTTCTTTTTTCTATTGTGGTAAGATGTACACACTGACATAAAAAGGATGACAATGGCAAATTTTAAGTGTACAGTTCAGTGGCATCAGGCACATTCACACTGTTGTGCAACCATCACCATGATGCATCTTCAGAACTTTTTCATCTTCCAAAACTAAAACTCTGGACCCATTAAATAACTCCCCATTCTCCCTTTCTGTAGAAACACCAATATCCTAACACCCTTTAATAACATACCAAATTGGGCTGAAATGAGCCCATACTTTGAAAAGTTACCACGGGTTTGATCAGGACAAGGTCATGCTCTACATCTCTGACCCTGATTCCTTCAGGAATCTACATCAGATAAACAGCGGGTGTGCCTGTCCTGGGGACCAGAACCAGGTAATGAACTTCTAACCCTTGGTGGCGACGCCTGTATGTTCCACAGGGAATCTGTAATGTCAAGAGAGGAAGAAGTAGGTCAGGAAAGAGAGAAACAAAAGTCTTCTGGCCACTGCCAGCTCTTGATCCACGTCTCATCCACGTCTTTCCAACCTGCCTCACTCTTGTCACATTTTAAACCCTGTATTTCCTACATGGGTCGCCAAGCTAATTATAGTTGTCATACTTGGGAATGACAGAGCGGACAGTGTAAGACCAAGGATTTGACGACCGATTGAAGACTCGAAGTCAAATTTGGGAGTTGTTTCCATGTTTAAGTATATACTTTTCTGGTTTAGTTCTTTCTAAAGCCACAATCCATAAATACTGTCAAGAGGGAACAGAACTGCTGGCCTGACCAACCCTTTCCATGCCTCACGGAGGGCTGCCCGTTGACCAGCTGGCAATGGTGTCACAGGACACAGACTGCTGACCACGCGACACAGTAAGTAGCACTAAGAGACTGCTAGAATTGCTGCGACGCCTCTGCAGAGCGGAGCAAAGCGAAGTTTGATAGGAGTAGAAAGCATCTTCAGAATCTCGAAGATACTCCGTTAAGCAAAATAAGCCAGTAACAGAAAAGGAAAAAGACTGTTATGATTCCACTCATATAAGTATCTAAAGAAGTCAAAATCATAGAGACAGAAAGTAGAAAGGTGGTTGCCAAGTGCTGGGGGAGGTGAGATGGGGAATTAAAGCGTTTGCTAGGTACAGAGTCTCAGTATTACAAGATGAAAAAGTTCTAGAGATCTACTGCCTGACAATGGGAACGGACTTAACACTACTGAACTATACACTTCAACGTGGTTAAGCTGGGAATTTTCACGTTATGTGGTTTTTATCACAATTTTTCTTAAGAGGAAAAAAGGGAAAAAAAGTAAAGTATCTTTGGGATTAAAAAATAAGTCGAAAAAAAAAGAAAAGAATTCCCCATTAAGTCCTGTCAAGTCAGGTACACGGTTTAAATATTGTTTTCCTTTTTTATTATCATCTTGAGAAGTATGTACAAGGCCTGAAAGAAACTGAATTCTCATCTGGGGAAGGTGAGATGGCAAGAGGGGAGGAGAGAAGGCAAGACAGAAATATGCTGGCTGGGTCACTTGGTCCTTAGTTTACAGGTCACATCACACTACCCGAGAACCTGATGGGAAAGAGACCAGACTGGGCATCAGTGACTGGGAGACACTGGATTCCCAGTGGTCTCTTTGCTCCCCGCTCCCTGCACCCACCCCCCTCTCTCCATCTGCACATCACAGCTGTATCTTCACCACCAGACAAATACTGAAGCACCATTCAAGACTCTCGGATGAAAAAGTAACTGAGGAATTGCAAAATAGCCCAGAAACATCACTGCTTATTAAGCCAAGAAATGAGGAATGTACCACCAAGAGGATCATCTCTGCTCAAGGTTTTGATAACCAAGTAGCCCAACAGCCACAAACTATACAACACTGACCTTGAAGATTTTGTTCTCAACACAACTTGCAAACAAAATTCAGCAACTGAGAGTTTTAAATACTGGCATATGATGTCCTTTTAGTCCTTTATGTCTTAAATTTTAATATGTGTCTCTGTGGGAAGTACCCATTTCTAAAATTAAAATTCCTTGGGATTAAAGACACACACGACTATATATAAGATAGGTAACCAACAAGGACCTACTGTGTAGCACAGGGAACTCTACTCAATATCTTGTAATAACCTATAATGGAAAAGAATCTGAAAAAAAAAAATTTACATATAACTGAATCACTGTGCTATACACCTGAAACTAATACAACATTGTAAATTAACTATACTTCAATTTAATAAATTTTAATTGGTTTCCTTATAAAATGGAGAAACTGGGCTCCTTTCACCATTGTCCAAATATAATCAGTGGGCCAGTTTCTGGATTCAGGTATTTGTTTTCAGTGATATGGCTTTTCACTTGTTTTCCACTAAAGAATAGGGACCCTGGAGCAGTGGTTCCCACACACAGAAGGAGCTTCTTCAGTTGCTTCACAAGGTGCATGAGGAGGCTCACTCAGGTCAGGCAGTTTGGTGCATCCCGTCCTTACAGGGGCCAGGACACTGCCACAGTCTCACTGGCAGGCCAGCAGTTCCAACACTAGTAAAGTGGACGAATTTTAAGGGAAAGTGGTCATGAAACCAACTGGGAAGTACTGATATATTTGAACTTTTTCTCAAATTGCTTGCACCCTATACTTCTGATTCTTCCTGATCCACAGGAAGGAAACCAGCCAAGTGCAGGACTCCTCTGTCCAGTACTAGTTAGAACACTTTGATTTCGATTTGGGAGAATTTTTTATTGTGTCTCTCACACACTCGAGGTGTGCATTACACATGCCTTTTGGGATTCTGTTTTATCACTGAGAAAAGATGTTTAAAGTATGAGGGGCGACGAGAAGGAGCACACGTGCCCTTACGTAGGGCCACCCGAGGAAGCAGAACACGGATGTCACGAAGCTGCAGGGACTCTGCTCACCTGACCATAGTCCGTCCGGAAGACAACGATGCCCTCTGCACAGGAATTTACGGTACTTGGAAAATGCTGGCCATTTTCTCTCAGCCAGACCCGTGTCCCCTGTAAACAAAACAAGCAGGATTTAACTATGAGTTTGGATTGCATTTTGTGGCAAAACACCACTCTTAAAATTACTATGACTACTACATTCCTTAAAAATCACCTTTTGAAAAGCAAACATCTTTCTCAAATAAGCAAGGAATGAATCTTCAAAGAAAGCATCACCCACAGCCTTACACGTGTACAAGTGTGACTGAGACAGAGTCCCACCAGACAGAGAAGGACAGAGAAAATAGTACTAAAATGCAACTGAGGGACTTCCCTGGTGGCGCAGTAGTTAAGAATCCACCTGCCAATGCAGAGGACACGGGTTCAAGCCCTGGTCCGGGAAGATCCCACATGCCGCAGAGCAACTAAGCCCATGCGCCACAACTACTGAGCCTGTGTGCCTAGAGCCTGTGCTCCGCAACAAGAGAAGCCACCGCAATGAGAAGCCTGTGCACTGCAATGAAAAGTAGCCCCCGCTCGCCACAAACAGAGGAAGCCCACGTGCAGCAATGAAGACCCAACACAGCCAAAAACAAAATATTAATTAATTAAT
The DNA here is from genome assembly GCF_965194805.1 of Balaenoptera borealis. Lineage (NCBI taxonomy): Eukaryota > Metazoa > Chordata > Mammalia > Artiodactyla > Balaenopteridae > Balaenoptera > Balaenoptera borealis. The sequence goes on from NC_138867.1 coordinate 15,038,011, forward strand.
TAAAATGCAATTGATTTATGTGGATTATCTCTTCACACACACCCTTTGAGGCAAGCACCATTATCATCCCATTTTACAGATGGAGAAGTGGAGGCCTAGAGGTAAAGAAACTTGCCCAGCATCACACATCCAGAAACCACAAGTTTAACCAGGTCACCGCACTGCTTCACCCCAAGTCAAGAACTCTTTGGCACCTTCAGGCTCTATCTTCCCGGGCCCAAGCCCCATGCACTTGCCCACTTGGAGGGCATCAGGACACTCCACTGACTTCCTACTTGGACCAAATCCACGTGTCAACTAGACTCTCCAAGAGAGGGATGAAGTTTTAGTAAATATCACAACCCAATCCACTGGTATGAATTTTGGTAGGATTCCACCAGACACCAAATGCACCGCAAAGTTTGCGATGATATCCCAACAGATAACAACTTCCAGATCCTACTGTTTTAACCTGGGGCACAATTTTTTGGCATTGATTTCGTTTCCCTTTTTAATTTCTCCACTGGACAAATAAAATGACAACCATAATACTTAGCTTTTCAATGCTGAACTTCCTCTTTCTTTGATTTCACAACATGAAAACTGTTTGTTTTCAAGGACAAGTGATAAAAAAAAGTTTGAAGAAATTATTGGGTGTTCACTGGTCAAATTATAAAGAGTTATCTTTATGGGAATTCTTGTACATGGTGATGGGAATGTAAATTGGTGCAGCCACTATGCAAACAGTACGGCGGTTCCTTAAAAAACTAAAAGTTGAACTACCACATGATCCAGCAATTCCACTCCTGGGTACATATCCAGAAAAAACAAAAACATTAGTTCCAAAAGAAACACTCACCCCAATGTTCACAGCAGCACTATTTACAATAGCCAGACAGGGAAGCAACCCAAGTGCCCATCAACAGATAACTGGATAAAGAAGGTGTGTGTGTGTGTGTGTGTGTGTGTGTGTGTGTGTGTGTGTGTGTGTGTGTGTGTGTGTGTATGAAAATTACTCAGCCATAAAAAATAATGAAATATTGCCATTTGCAGCAACGTGGATGGACCTAGATAAATTATGCTTAGTGAAGTAAGACAGAGAAAGACAAATACTGTATGATATCACTTATATGTGGAATCTAAAAAAATAATACAAATGAATGTATACGCAAAACAGAAACAGACTCACAGATATAGAAAACAGACTAGTGGTTACCAAAGGGAAAAGGGAGGGAAGAGGGACAAATTAGGGGTATGGGATTAACAAATACAAACTATTATATATAAAATAGATAAGCAACAAGGATATACTCTATAGCACAGGGAATCATATCCATTATCTTACATTATATCCATTAACCTATAATGGAATATAATCTGCAAAACTAGTGAATCACTATGCTATACACCTGCAACGAACACAATATTCTAAATCAACTCTACTTCAATAAAAAAATATTTAATTATTTTTAAAAAAGAATTACCTTTATGACTTATGTATACCCAATGTGCTGAAATCGCTTTAGTATCTCATTATGTTATTTCTACTGTGCTCAACAATTTCATCAACTCCAACAAAAATGAAACAGTGGAAATTTAATACCAAAATTATCACTTGAAATAGCACATAAACTTCTTTTCTAGAACTTTCAACCTCATCTCATTGATCTGCTTAATTTCTGTTTTGATTTGAAATGTTAAGTGAAATATTCAAAATATATTGGTTATACATTCAACTTCTAGTTTCAGGGATTACTACCACTCTCAACACAGAGAGAAGCCAGGGGATAAGCAAGATAAAAGTAAACTAACTATACTCATCACTTTATGCTACTTTAAGTTGTGTTACTAAGAGCATAAATAGTAGCTTCCAGTAATGGAGTGCCCATGAGGTGTCACAGTCACATGCTAAGAGTCTCAGTAATACTAATACTAATCTAACCTTTGGTAAGATAGGAATCCCTGCCCCGAAACTGAAGTTCAGAGCTTACGTCCTTACCTAACGTCACACAGCTGGTGACCAAGCCAGGTCTCAAATCTTTCCGATTCCTAATTCCATGCTCTTTCCACACATCACACTGTCTCCTTAAAGTAATTCAGAAATAAATAAAATGCACTAATAGGTCAGTCAACAACTAAAACATAACTACACACAAAGGTCCCTTTAAGTGTTCAGTTATCACACACAACTCCTTCTAAAACGGAAAGTTTAAGATATAAAAATCCAACTTACAAGTTACTCCCTCAGTGCCAATGATGATCCTGCTTGAAATACACCAGCCAGGACCTAAAACGTTTGTTGTCACCACTGTGACTCAGGATCCCTCGTTAAGTCACCCTTGAGTTCAATGAAAGCATTTGGGGTCAGCAAGCTAGACCTTGGGGTTCTGGAAGGAGGGGGACCCAGGGGCAGGGCCACATGTGCATGAGGTTCCACAAGCGTTTCCACCAAGAAGATCAAGGTGGCTGGAGCCCAAGGTTAAAACGGCACCGGCTCCTGTTTCCCTTACGAGTTCTGCGACTCTCCCAGCATCCCTGCTACAACCCTATACAAGGACCTCCACATGGGTATCCCCTTTCTCTTTACTGTGGGAATTTTAAGTTGTTAACTCCAAACTTCTTCAACCTTCCCTCCGTAGAGGGGTTGAAATCCTCCATGATAAAGATGGAAAACAGCATCAAAAATGAGTATGAAGTGTTTCTCTATAAACCCTGAGCTGTCTCATTTAAAGAACACACGTAACACCAACACGGCCGAGCTGCCACGCCTGCACAGGTCATTCACAGACCTCCGATTCCCACTTTGGGCTGAGACACAGGTAACATCCAGAAAGAAGGACACGGCTGTTTGTCAGTCCCGATTTCTTTATTAGCAAACAGCTCCTTTCCAAAAAGGACGTTTACTACAGGCATCTCTAAGACTGCTCTTTCAAATATCATTCCACACCAAAACTGCAGTATTTGTAATGTTCTAGAAAGAGACTTCCAAGTGCCTGAACTACTTTTTCATCCTTTTAAAATTCACATGTCAGAGACTGCAACATTGAAAGCTTTCAAATACCTCCATGTACACACATACACACACACACACACACACACTCACTCAAATGGAAATTTTCAAACTCATATGGTAAAAACTTTTACTCATTAGGTAAAATCATAAAATAATTCACAGTGGACCTCCATCCCAGAATCCTGAGTCCAAAGCTTTGTTTGCTATGACCATCACCTGCTTTGCTTTGATCAAAAAGGATTTCATGTCCCTGTTTACCAAGTATCAAAACTGTCTATTTAGTATGAATAAAGATTATGTTATGAAACATTACTCAATTAATATAAATTGTCACCAGAATTAATATAAACCTCCCAACTCCCAGGGGGTACACTGCATGCAGTTTCTTTTACTTGAGTTTTCTTGTGGTTCTTTTCACCTTCTCATTTGAAAGTATGACCAAGCCCTTGTTGACACAGTCCTTCTTACATGATCAAACACACAGCTCAACCTCCTTAGTCCAAAGGTCCTTCTCAACAGGTGTGAAGAGCTGCTGATAAACAAGTTTTACAAAATCCAGCCCAGATGTCAAATCTAGAGCCCCACTGGCCAGTTTTCCTAAACCTACAGCGGTATCTTCCCCAGATAGGAAGGGAAATGCATTCAAAACACTCCCTTTGTTCTTTGAAAAAGTTTAAACAGGCAATTTTCACAGAATCAGAATTGCAAAGTAAAACTGGTGAAATGGATATTTTTACATAGATTGTTCTGGGTGGTTTCTCTCAGCCCCCAAACTTTCTGCTTCCATTCTATTCGACTAGAACACATACGTCCAGGTCCAGGAAAGAGGCCACCCACAAGCATTTGAAAACGAAATCACAGAAAGACATTTACCAGACCAACCAAGTTTGAGTGGGGAAGAAAAATGTGCCCACCATATGCAAACCATTATATTCTGTCACTGTTAAATAAGACTGATAATCTAATGTACAATGCAGGCATATGGAGAAAGCTCCTAGCTGACGGAGAAAACTCACACTTGGAGCAAAGATATGCCTTTAAAAGTAGGTGGAACAAGTTAGATCATAAAATAGATGTTTTATTAAAACTTGGGACGTTTTCATCTTAATCTGAGACAGATATGTGTTAAATTCAACTTCTAAAAACTTTTTCTGCACATAATCAGCAGTAATAGTTTTACAAGACAAAGCACTTGCACAGAAATTCCCATCTCTTTGATCTTCAAAGCAATCCTATAAGGAGGCGAGTAATACCATCCCTTCAAAAATGAGGTTCACAGGGATTCCATTTTTCCATTGCCAACAAATGATTTCCTGGCTATAATAAAAAAAAGACTGACCATACCAAGTGCTGGTGACAATGTGGAGAAACTGGCAGTGATATAAAATGGTATATCCACCTTGGAAAACAGTTTGGCGGTTTCTTAAAAATCAAAACATAATCTCACCATATGTCCCAAGAATTCAACTCCCTGATATCTACCTACTCAAAAAAAAGAAAAAAAAAAAGTTTTTAAAAAGCCCTGTAAGCAACCATTCGTAGCGGCATTATTCATAATAGCCATAGACTAGAAATCACTTGTCGACAGAAGAAAAATGCACAACCTAAAAGTTGCGAGTTACGTTTTATTAGGGGACCTTATGGAGGACTACAGCCTGGGAGCCAGCCTCTCAGATAGTTCCGAGTTAACAGTTGCAAACAGGTAAGGGAGGAGCCAGGATATATAGGAGTTTGTGTTGGAAAAAAAAAAAAATATGGTCAAACATCAAAGGATTACTGCTAACCACAAAACCCAACAACTCAAGTTAATGATTTTAGTGTTTTTCTACGTGTGGGAAGATGCAAGAGTCTGGGCTCATTGAAATTATTCCTTAGATATGCATCTTAACTATCTAGGGTCAGGATCCTATTTTTCTCCATCCTGAATTCCCCTCAGGGGGGCACCACTGAGGGCGACTGCAGTGGCTGATGGTGGGCACATTCATTTTTTTACGGGAATGGCAGGCGACATTTTTTTGTCCACACACTCAGATGTCCATCAACTGGTTCAGAAACAAAATGCGATAAATCTACACAAGTCTTAGTAATAAGAAACAAATCACAGAATCACCAACAAGGATGAATCTCAAAAACATTATGCTAAGTGACAGAAGCTACACACAAAAAGTAGAGAAGAGGCAAATCCATCAATGCAGAAACTAGATGAATAGATGCCCAGAGCTAGGTGTCAGGGTGGGCACGCTGCCTGCAACGTGGAAAAAGGAACTCTGGGGGGGTCGACGGAACTACTCTAAAACTGGATTATGCTGATGGCTGCACAACTGTATAAATGCACCAAAATCCACTCAACCGTGAATCTACAATGGGTGAAGTTTATTGTATGCAATTATACCTTGGTCATTGCTAATCATTTAAAAAAACTGTCTCCCAGCCTATCAGCCTATGTACTTCTCAATGGTACATGAACATTCTTAACCGCTCCATAATGGGAAAAACCCAATCATGTTTCTGTAATTGAGCAACTGCAATATCAAGAAACATACACACACAGCCATAATGACCGCATGGAAGAGCTGTGTTAAAACTCTGAAGACTGGTGTTGGGTTCATTAAGTTCTCCACTCTTCATTAGGTAGACAAGGGGGCCTCAGAGACTACAAGGCTACAAGGAGACATGTCCGAGCTCATCTCCAGGTGAGGCTGTGGTAGAGGGCATCCCTGCCTCAATTACTGGCCCCCCTCCCTGGAAGATTATCATAAATCCCCGGCCAACTGTGTGTGACTGCAGTACCTCCGTGGGCAAGAAGTTGTACCTATCTCCTCCCCGCTACCACGGAAACACGACGTAGCTCTTCAAAGCCTAAAATATTTACCTTCTGACCCTTTACACAGAAAGTTTAGTGATCATCATTTAAGAAGATAAAATCTCTATCACAGATTTCAACTTACTGTTGCCCCATTTTTAAAAAATAGTTTTTTTTCTTTTAAACTCTTACCTTTCTCTTCTGATTTTAGAATGATTCTCCTCCCTGAACTTTGAAAAAAATGAGTTTAAAAATAAGGTAGGAAAACAACCCTAAAAAGGGATAATGATGATGGACTTTAAATACCATGCTGTGTGGCATGTTCTAATTACAGATTCACAGAAAAGAGAACATTCTTTAGCCAAACACACAACTCAGTCTTAGACCCAGAACAGGGCACCGCACTTATTTTTCTCCCATAACTGCTCACTTGGCCCACATTGAGTACCATGGTTCAGGAGTCTAGCAACCTACACGATAAAGTCACAATCTGTTCCTGAAATGTGATCTGCTCTTTTTTTTTTTTTTAAAGACAAAGAGGTCAAATAGATTTGTAATGGAAAGATTAATATGGCTATTTAAATCTGCAGTAAGTTAATCAGCCAAAAGAAAGCTCTCCTCTTTTGCCGGCAATGACTTAGTAAAGAAGTAACCTGGCTTAGAAGATGTCTAATGTAACAGGCCGGGACATGGGGGTCCCTGCTCTTGGAAGATACTGAATTCCAGAAACGAGATGTGGGTAAAATGTGTTAGTACAAGGATTTAAACAGTATTTTAAAAACTGAGGTATAGGGCTTCCCTGGTGGCGCAGTGGTTGAGAATCTGCCTGCCAATGCAGGGGACACGGGTTCATGCCCTGGTCTGGGAAGATCCCACATGCCGTGGAGCAACTAGGCCCGTGAGCCACAACTACTGAGCCTGCGCGTCTGGAGCCTGTGCTCCGCAACAAGAGAGGCCGCGATAGTGAGAGGCTCGCGCACCGCGATGAAGAGTGGCCCCCGCTTGCCACAACTGGAGAAAGCCCTCGCACAGAAACGAAGACCCAACACAGCCAAAAATAAATAAATTAATTAATTAATTAAAAAAAAAACTGAGGTATAACTGACATGTAACATATTAGTTCCAGGTGTACAACATAATGATGTGATATCTGTATATACTGAGAAGTGATCAACACAGTAAATCTAGTTAACATCTATCACCGCACATAGTTAATTCTTTTTTTCTTATGAGAACTTTTAAGATCTACTCTCTTTGCTAAGAGAGTAGCAAATACACCGTACGGTATTATTAACCCTAGTCACCATGCTGTCCATTAGGTCCCCAGGACTTATTTTATATCTGTAAGTTTGTACCGTTTGACCCCCTTCACCCAATCCCCCCACCCCCTACATCTGGCAACCACTAATCTGTTCTATCTATGAGTTCAGGGGGGTTTTTTGGTGGGGGGGATGTCCCCATGTAAGTGAGATCTCTCCTCTTTTAGAGTCATTTTTGTTGTTGTTGGAAGTAGGAACGCCTTTTCATCAACTGAACAGATGCTATTTTTTTCCAATGCTTATTACTCAAACCCACCTCAAAGGACACAGGGCATTTGTAACATACAGAGTTCTGACACACGTTCCTCCACTGCGTCACTACTGACATTTCACGTGAGGTAGTTTTTTGCTGTGGGGAGATGACTGTCCTAGTTGGGAACCACTGGTCTAGAGTAACAGAAAGTTCTAGAGCCACAGCCAAATTAAAGGAGTTTTCAGACCCATTAACTGAAAGCAGACTCCACTGTCTCAATTCTAGGAACTTCCACAACCTCCCAAAGTAGGATCAGCCCAGACACGGCCTACCTGGGGCAGATCTAATTTCCGGTGACCTCGGCTGGGTGCTTACACAAGGAAGGGAGGGGCCTGTACAACGTGATTCAAAACCTCTGACGAGCAGGAGGAACGAGGTCTCCGAGGCAGACGGCTGGACGGCAGTACTAGGGGGACTGTCTCCTTTTTCTCCTCTCGGTCCACTGTGCTGTTGCGGGTTTTTTTAATGTACTTTTCATGTTTAGAGCTAACAATGTTTTTATGCAGACAACTGGAACTGCAGAGACGAAACCTCTCCAAAACCTGTGCTCTTTCACCTCAGGGGAGATTTCAACTCCAAGTCCTTGCAAACCTCAATGCACAACTTGTCAGAATGTTTGGAAGCGGTGCAGGTGAGAACGATGTAAGGCATCATCACGCGTACAAAGTGAGTACGAAAAACACAGCGTGAACACGAGCAGTGGGGACGAAGGAGCGTTGCTGGCTGGGGACAAACTTAGAAATGAAAGGAAAAGGTGGACCCCAAGGCATCTCCCCTGCAGAGACAGCCGCCCCTCGAGAGGGGCCTGGAAAACGTGAAGCAGCTGGGCAGCCGCTGTCCCCGGCATCCCTACTGCAGTGGGCGGTCTGTGCATTCCTTACCACGCAGCAGGCAGAGCACGGGGCCACCGCGGCTGAGTGATCCCCTGACTCACTTCCTCCTCCTGACTGTGAGGCTTCAGACCTGAGGCTGGCACTCCTTTCTACACAACTGTCTCAGATTCCAAAGAGCCCACGACTGCTCAGCTCCCAATGGAACTTGGGCGGTTTCAGGCTCAGTGCTCAAAGGATGCAGAACTCAGGTAGTGCGGGCCCAGCACCAACTGCTGAGGAGGGAAAAGTAATGACAGGAGGCTGTGAGCACACAGCCCGGAAGGTCAGAAACATGCGGCGTAAGGATCCCAAGTTTGCACCATTTCACTGTGGTTATGGAACAGCGATGGTGTTTGTTTTCTATAATAGGCAACGCCAAGAACAACTGTTCTACACCCATCAGAGCTGATGCCACCATGAAATTCCAGGGGAAAATGTACTGCTGACACTCATCTTCAGAACTCATAGACATAACCCCTCCCACACAAACACTCCCAAAGACTGTGTGAGAAGTGTTGCGTAACTCCCCAGACTGGCCTACGGAAGTCTTTAAAGGCACCGCTTTTTTTTTTTTTAATAAGGAATATATTCCAGCTATCTGTAGCTGAAATGCACTTGTAGCTGTCAGCTACGTCATCATCAGCATCAACATCATTTCTTGGGCCTGCCTATGGGCCTAAAGAGCATTTATAGCACTATTCCCACAGGAAGACGTGTCATGTCCCAAACACCCAACCATCAACACATAAAAAACAGTATGGTTGTAAACTGAGACTGCCTACATTCAATACTATAGAGTTGACAATCTGTCCCGTGTCCCTGGACAGTTCCCAGTGAGAAGGATCATGTGGCATCCATATTCTTTCCCGTTGTCCGCCTGTAAGGTCAAACTCTGTCACCACTGTGAGCTGTAGCTTCCATGCAGAAAATAACATGAAGAGTACATGAGCAGTAGGAGGTGGAAAGACAGAAAAAAGAAGAAAGAAAACAGTAAAAGATTTTGCCAACAATAAACTAATCTTTGCTCATTGTTCCCCAGGTGAAGATACAAAGACACATTGGCATCCCCCGCTCCCAATCAAAACAAAAACAAATTATGCTAATGGACAAGACACCTTATTTATGAACTTGTAATTCTTTAAAGAGTTTATTCGGACTTCCCTGGAGGTGCAGTGGTTAAGAATCCGCCTGCCAATGCAGGGGACACTGGTTTGAGCCCTGGTCCGGGAAGATCCCACATGCCGCGGAGCAACTAAGCCCGTGAGCCACAACTACTGAGCCTGTGCTCTAGAGCCCGTGAGCCACAACTACTGAGCCTGCGCTCTAGAGCCCGTGAGCCACAACTACTGAGCCTGTGCTCTAGAGCCTGGGAGCCACAATTGCTGAGCCCGCATGCCACAACTACTGAAGCCTGCGCACCTAGAGCCCGTGCTCTGCAACAGGAGAAGCCACTGCAATGAGAAGCCTGCACACCACAACGAAGGGTAGCCCCCGCTCGCTGCAACTAGAGAAAGCCCGCTCGCTGCAACTAGAGAAAGCCCGCGCACAGCAACGAAGACCCAGTGCAGCCAAAAATAAATAAATAAATAAATAAAAATAAATAAATAAATAAAATTTAAAAGAAAGTTTATACCCCTGATTATGGGGTTCCAACTTGCCAACTGATTCCATCCCAGCTTTATATTCTAATTTTCTCTACCTTCCTCACAACTCCTCCAAACAGCTTTTCAGTTATTCTTTCAAACTACAGTGACTAGAAATAATCCCAGAAACAATCTGACACTGAAAGAAACGAGACATCTCCAAGCTGCTGAGACAATCTCAGACAGTGTAGGAATGTGACAATCCAAGGAACAAAAAACAAATTATTCCATCTCTGAGTTAACCAATCATCACACAGCCAACACATATGTGTTTAAAAGAAAACAGAAAATGGACCCAAAGAATCAGCCAACACACCTAAAATCCATTCAATCTGTAAGTCACTTCATCCATAAATCCATCCATCCACCCACCCGGCCACCTTTCCGCAAGCATCTTTTGAGCCCCCTACTATGTACCAGGCACTCTGAAAGATTCACCAGTATATAAAACCGTTCCTGCTCTAAAACATTTATATGTTAGAGGTAAAACTATGCCTGTTCTAATACTCTCTTCCTATATAGTCTTTCTTCTGAAGAAAGGAATTAGGTAACAGGAGGGGCAGAAGAATAAGACAAGGAAGAGAAGTAGGTAATTGGGAGTAGGCCTTGCAGACTGTGTAAAATGAATACAACTGTTCTAAGAACTCTCAAAAACTACTGGAAATCCTCTCTAAGGGACACAAAACAAAATAACTGGCTTCAGAACTGCATTCCACTCTTCCTTTTAGTGGAAACAGTAGGAGATATAGAACAGAAGGGACAATAAAAGAATATCACAAGATGTTTTCACTCCTCATGGAACGCAATACCAGACGTCCTCTACCTCTTATTTCCTAGAGTTCTGTCCTTTCCTATTCTTGACAAGAATATTTTTCTTTCAAACACACACACACACACAAACAAACAAAAACTGGTAAGATAATCTTAATGAAATCCTGGCTGTATTCTGGCTACCATCTGTTTTTAGAAAAAATACACTAACTTACTCAGGAGTTTGTCGTTACTTCATAAAAACGAATGACCCAAGAACACAGTAGGAAGTAAATAAACTTGAAACAGCTATTTCTCATTTCAGCTGCGTACATGCTCCTTAATTCCTTTGCAGAATTTTACTGAATTCAAAAACACTTAATCTTTTTCATAAAATCCTACTTCCTGAGTTGAGAGTTGTGCAAGAAATCATCCAGCCCCAAAGTGACAGGTAACATGTTGGTGAGAACATGAAAAAACTAAAACCCTCATACTCTGCTGGTGAGAATGTAAAATAGTGCAGCTGCCCTGGGAAACAGTCTGGCAGGTCCTCAAAAAGTTAAACATAGTTACTATACGACCCAGGAATTCCACTCCCAGCTATATACATGAGAAATGAAAACATATGGCCACAGGAAAACCTGCACATAAATGTTCCCAGCAGCATTATTCACAACAGCTCAAACGGGGAAACAAACAAACTGAAGAACAGACTGTTTTTAAAATGTGGTATATTCAGAGAACGGAGTATTATTCAGCAATAAAAAAGGATGAAGAACTGATACATGTTACAATATGGATGAGCCTTGAAAACATTACACAAAGTGAAAGCAGCCAGTCACCAAGGACCACATATTGTAGGACTCCATGTATATGAAATGTCCAGAAGGTAAAGCCAAAGAGACAGAAAGCACATTGCTGGCAGCCTAGGGCAGGTATAGGCAGTGACTGGCAACAGGGGGTGACTGCTAATAGGTGTGGGGTTCCCTTTATGGAGTGATGAAAACGTTCTGGAGTTAGATAGTGGTGATGGTTGCACAACTATTAGTATATATTAGCGTTCGTATATGCGAATATTATACCAGTAGTATACTCAGTGAATATACTAAAAACCACTGAACTGGATACTTTAAAGGCTCACTTCTATATGTGAATTATCTCACAAGTGAAAAGAGGAGAGGGGGAGAGAGACAAACAGCTACAAGAAAAACAGGTTCGCACCCGACTTCGTTCACTCCCTGGATCCAGTTATCCCAAAGGCCACCTTCATCCCTGATCTCCCTCAACACACAGGTCCAAGAAATTCCTCTTTCCAGTTTACACTGGTTTTTTACTGAGTCTCCATCATTTACAAGCAAAGGAATACCAGCTATTATTTTTGCAGCAGACAAATGTCATGACTTTCAGAAGACATCTAGAATGCAATTCACTCACCCATGTCAACGACCGTAAGTTTTATATGCTTTCCCTAGAACGTCAAAACAAGAGTTATTTCAGTGCTTTGACGATGTGATGTATGTTATACTAGGATTTTATCACCTGTATTATAGGAGGCAGTGGTGGGTTTGTTTCACCAGCCAGTGAATCCCCAGCACCTAGAACAGGGCCAGACACACTGGATGAGGGATAAGTATTCATTCACTCTCGATCCCAAATCCTATCTCAGGGCCCCGCTCACTGCCCAGGGGACACACGGTGGCATCTGCAGGAACCGTGCCGCTCACAGAGAGATGCAGGGTCACTCAAGATGTCAGTAAGAGGGCACAGAAACCGCACTGGATGCTTCCCCAGAAGGTGTGGACTCAAATCCAGCTCTACTACCTGTAGCTCAGGACAGCTGTTAACTACTTGAGACTTCTCCATGCAAACTGAGGAGTCATCTAACTTGTCTGTTGTACAAGCACAAGGAGATCACACGAGACAGCTTACCAAAGTGCTCCAAAGCCACAGGGCCCTGGACCCAGCGTGGCAGTATCTATATTTGGGGTCTTGCTGCCGGCACCTCCCAGGTCACACCCAGGAGGGCTTCCAGCCATCGTATGGCTTTCATTTCGCTTTCCTCTGAATGCCAAGCTACAGAACCTAAGAATACACAGGCCTAGTTTAAATAACCACGGGAACTGACCTCTCCTCCCAACCACCAAAACTACAACTTCAGTTGCTTTCCAGCTACGAAGCACTTAAAAATAACTTAGAAAGACAGGCTACACCCATCAGGAAGGTGATGGGGGTGCTGAGGGTGGTGGAAACAGTTTAAATGACCAAAGTGCCTGTGTTTGTTCCATTTGATATCTACCATGATTTTATCTAAATAAAATTATTTCTCTCCTGTGCCAAAACCCATTCCATCTCTTCTTGGGTTCCAGAGAGATCTGGGTAGAGAATGACACTGTCTTAAAAAGGCAGCGTATCCAACAGCCCAGTGGCAATGCCGGGTTATGTCTCCATCACCAACTTGGGCTGAAATCTGAGATTCTTCTCCAAGGACACAGGCCTCTCCGTTGGAGGGCAGGTACAAGACACGGAGGAGGACACACAGGCACCTGGCACACGACAGGCCAGAGAGGCGGCAGAAGGCAGTGGGGTTTGTGGTGGTTTTGCCGTTGTTAAGTCAACCTTTTATTTTCTGAATAGTTTCAGATTTTACAGAGAAGTTGCAAAGCTAATACAGACAGTCCCCACACATCTTCACTTGGGTTCCCCCAACTGTTAACATCTTACATTCATCACAGCTAAGGAGCCAACACAGGTGCATTACTATGAATGCAACCCAACACTTCATGTGGATTTCACACCAGTGTTTCCCTAACGTCCTTTTCCTGTCCCAGGATCCCATGCCTCCTCAGGGCTTCTCTGCTCTGTGACAGTGTTTAAAGGCCTTGGCAGTTTTGAGGAATACAGGTCAGGTATTCCGTAGAATGTCCCTCCATCAGGGAGGACAGTCTTAGGTTACCCTGGAGTGTAGTGGTTTCCAATGGTGGTTCAAATCCAGGAGTCAAACTGCCTGAATGGGAACCCTGGCTTTACTGGCTCTTAGCCACGTGGCCTGGGACAAATTAACCTCCACAGCCCTCGGTTTCCTCACCTTCAGAAGAGCAGAAATAAACCCTCCCTCCCTCCAAGGTACTGCGGGGATTAAACAGGCTAACTTGGAGAACGAAGGTGAGGGGATAATCAGGAATTCTCCACGGAGAGACATGGTCACCGACTGACTGAACAAAGATGCTGGGCCAGAGACACAGGACAAAGATTCGTAACAGACAAACCTGACTTCCAGAAACCTGCGGTCCAGACCTGACGCCACGGGACTCATCTGGGGACACACACACAGTACCCGCGTGAGGGGTGCTGGCGAAGGAAGCGGGCCTCACGGGAGCGGGGTTCTGAGGGATGAACAAGACCCACCGCCATGGGCCAGTGGGAGTCTCAAGGTGAAAGGTCCAATTTTCTGCCAATTAGCTGAGGATCAGTGACGAAGACACGCTGTCAACGGGCCTACCTGCTCTACTTAATCACCATCTGTAAACTATGAACAGCTCCACACACCGAACAACGAAGGCATTCACCTTAGTCTAGTCCAAGAAAGAAAAGTCTCAAACTCTAACCGACCAGGTGCTAGAGACCACTGAAGCCTCCCCACTTACCAGTAAAATGGGGGCCAAATTACATTGTTTTCCAATGCAGTAGACTTTTTTCCAACTATATTTGTTAGAAAACAAACACAAAAAAACCCCCAGCAACCAAGTCTTTGAGGTATCAACTTTTAATTCCACCTCAGTCCATAAGACTCTGAGTCACTCAAAGCTTGGAAATTCTCAAGATCTCCTCGAGTAGAACTGATAGGTGGGCAGAAGCAGGGGCCGGGGCTGTAGTTAAGACCCTACTGGGGCGGACAAGAATAAGCCAAGCCCGGGGGCAGGGGAGTGGGGTGAAGTCTGGAGCCTGCAAATAAATCGGCCCAGGGCCACTGGGGCAGGTAACTCGAAGCTCCGAGTCCTGACGCCAAGGGAGGTTCCTCCCGGTTCCTCCCGGACCCCTGGCTGCCAGGCCCCACCAGCACCAAAGCGGCCCTGGCCCAAAGCGAAGGCCCTGTGCTCCCCTTTCTCGTTCCTGGGAAACCTCTCACTACCCACGGGCCAGCGGTGAGAACAACAGGCTCAGCCCAGCCAAGAGCTGCCAGCCCAGCGAGGGACGAAAGGAAATTTCCTCGGAGTGGCGTCCGGCAGCCCAGCCCTCCTCCGTGCCGCCCGACTCCGTCCTTCCCAGACCACTCCAGCCACATCTGAAGCCTCGCCACACACACACACACGCACACACACACACACGCCAACTGCCCCGCTCAGTAAAAAGCCCGATTCACGGCTGGCAGCGAGGGTTTGCGTGCAACGCAAACCCACCAGGGTGAACCCCTGACACAGAGGGGCCCCTCCTATGGAGCAGGGTGGACATGGGATGGGGGCAGCGGGGCCAGGCAACAGCTCCACTGAGGCAGGACCCTGCCCCTAAGGCCAGCTTCGGGTCACTGCCCAGCTCCCGGCCTCTCCTCCCGCCATCCTCCTCCCGGCCTCGCATCTTTCTGCAAGACAGAGCCCGCCTCTACTTCACGGCAGGAAAGCAGCTACGGGAGAGGAAGCTCAGGACTCATAGATGTCAGGCCGACCAAACATCCAATAAGCTATCACGAGATAGAAAGGGTCCAGAAGGGAGGCTCTCGTCCCCTGACCTTACAGCAGAACCAAATGCCCATGGAGCTCTAAAACCTGCACAGCGCCCAGGGACTAACTCCAGATGGGCAGAGCTGGAAGGGTGGGACCGCACCCTGACTCTGGGCCCAGGCCTTCGGGCGGGGGGTGCGGGACCCAAACGATCGAGGGCTCCTTCCTCCCCCCATCGGCAAGTTCACCAATTCAGAGGTCCTCACACCTCCTCTGACTCCTAGGAAACACCTGATGCCCTTTTCAGACCCCTGCACAAAGCAAACTCCAGCTTAAACGAGTACAACACCTAGCTTAAACCACTGATCTGAACCGCTGCCCCAAGAGGGGAAAGCATTAGATCCAAGCAAAACCAGGAAGGAAGAGAGGCAGGGGGGGAAGAAAGAAAAAGAAAAGGAAGGAAAAGGAAGGAAGTCAGTTAACAAGGTGAACAGCCTGCCCACAAAGCGGAATGCACTGCTCAGGAGTAATTTACTACGCACGCGAAGCATGTCTCCGCCGCTCTTATTTACCCCAATAATTTACGCTCATTGCAAGCCAAGTGTTTGTCTTGAAATTATTTAGCCGAATGTCATTTCCAAACATGTTATTTAAAAGTCATTTTAGCAGTTCTCACAAAACTGCACCTCTAACAAAACTGGCTTGCTAAACATTACCTAAAAATGTACGCTTTGTAAGCAAATGTCCTTCACTAGCATTATTAGGGACTCTGCAGTACCACCACCATTGTATTGCCCCGCCAATAAAACACCATAATATCCTACTCCAAGACTACTGAAAGTGCCATACTGGTGCGTGAAACCAGCATCCCTGGACAAACCCATGTAAATCCATGTTTAACCATAACTCAGCTGCTCCAATGGCAATGCATCTTCCTTCCAGACTTCCACAGAACGCCCAGGTACTACTCTCTCTTACTAGCACCAGGCAAACTCGAAGGCCTCTTACGCCGTACAATCCGAACTTCTTTGTCCCCCCTACAAATGCCTCAGCGGTCTGTCAACAGACACTGGAAATCTAGAGAAATCACCACTCATCTCCACTGCCTCGATCCAGGCGACGGTGATGGCTCTCCTGGGGACATCGTATTTGGGCTCCAAAATCCAATCATTTAGAAGGGCAGAGCCAAAAGGGTTCAAGGACTCCTTCATTTGACTGGAAAGAGCAAAAGTGCCCCCGTCCACCACCAAAGAGGTTTGTTTAAAATGCAAGCGGATCATAGAAAACTAGTGAGGACAAAAGGTGCCTGGTGGCTAAGCCAGAATTCAGCCCCATCAGGGTGACCCACCAAACGCCATCGAGCATTTGAAGAGGTGTCACTACCACTCCACAGACCCCATTCATCTCAAGAACTCCTTGAACTCTTGTTGTTCTAAGAAAGCGCTGACCTGCAAGTATGTGTGCCCTCTTGCTGTCATCAATCACAGACTGCGAGATAAGCCGAATTCTTCCGAGAAGCACTGCTGGCAGGCAGGGGAGGTCTGGAGCAGCTGAGCAAAGTCACAGAGGAAGTTGCACTGTCCTCCTTGGGGGTAACAGTGGCTGAAATCAGCTCCCAGAACTCCAGGGAGAGACTTCCGGGAGCTCCCTGCTGCCTGGAGGGCAGTTCCCTAGGGACCCTACTTGCCTCCTGGGTAAGTGTCTCTTTAGCCCAGCGCTCCCCAACAAAACTGATGCAAACCACATATATAGAGTTTTAAATTTTCTAGCAATCACGCACCTTTGGGGGAAAAAAAAAAGAAACAGGTGAGATTAATTTTAATAATATCTGTTAAATAACATCTGTTACTTAACCCCACAGAGATATGTTTTAACTTCAACGTATAATCAATATAAAAATGGAGAATTTTATATTCTTTTTTTTCCGCACTAATTCTCAAAGTGTGGTGAATATTTTACACTCAGTGCACATCTCCGTTCAGAACAGACATTTTCCACGTGCCCACTAGCCCCGTGTGCTAGTGGCTACAGCACTGGACCAGGAAGTTCTGTTAGACTCTACAGATGTAACTTTGTGAGCTAAGATGGTGGTGTGTGTACAAAGGCATGAACGCAATGTCTTCTTTTTATTTGCTTTTTCTCATTTTCGGGAATATATACAACGTTCCAGTGACAACCAGCAAAGGTAAGTATGAATTACTCATCCTCACCTGCCCCAACATCACCTACCTTAGTTCAACGTTCACCTGGGGGAGATAAAAGAACAATCTTTGTCTCTAACCTCTGAAATAACAATAAAAGAATGTGATAAGTCAGAAGTGCTCTAAGAATGTGAATTCCACATACCCAGTATATAAGATGATTAAAACAGCTTGGGGGAACTTGGTACACAAATTGCCCTGTGACATTTTTTTTTTAACCAAAGGGAGGAAGAAAAACATATCTGTTTACTATAATACAAACCCCACAGCCATTTTAGCAGCTACGTTTTCTAAATTCTTGAACTCGTAATTGCACATGTCGGCTCATTATCTGAGTCATTGGTGGCTTAGAGTTAAGACAAATAAAACTAGACAATTAATTATACATTAAGCAGCAGAAAGTTTGTGCTTTTCACCCTGAAACTGCCCTCTCCTGCTCCCATCCATGACCAGATACACTGAATGTGGTAACAGAAAGAGGAAAAAGTCTTGCAGATGTAATAAGAGTTGTCCAAAGCAACTGTGTTTTTAATTGGGGTTTCCATGAGCTATAGGTTAGAAAGTGGAATGTACTTGAGTAACAGTAAAAACTACCCTGGAGCCCAGTGTGCGGGGATCTGAAGACTGACTGCAGAAAAACTGGTAGATTTCCCCAAATACCCAGCAGAGAGGGAGGTGAGCAGCTCTGAGAGGCAAACTGGCTTTTCAAACCCCAGGGGGTTCGCTCCATCCAAGCCATTGGTCCAACCCAGCCAAGCCATTTGTTCTCACTGCTTCCGCATGTCCAATCCACCTCCACCCTGACCTCGACCCCCGCCCTAGTCCCCTACACCTAATCCTAGCCCTCTTCAATCTATGAGCCGCCTCGGAACCAGCCAGCGTGATCCTTGCAAACCCTCCTCCCTGTCTTGCTTAAAGCCTCTTCCATGCAGACAAAATCCCTCCTGCGGCCTGTGGCCTATGCACACTCCGGCCGCTTCCTCCCCCTTCAGCCTCGCCTGGATTTTTCTCAGGTCCCACCCAGCTTGCACTGAGTCTCTGCCCGCTGCCCTGCCAGCAACGCACCCTTTTAGCCTGGGCATCAACCTCACCCACCCTGGGAGGCCCTGGCCTGCTCGCTGCACCTTTGTCCCATGACGGAGAAATCAGTACATAAATAAGTGACTCATGATACCAGCCCTCCCTGCTAGATGGGAGGGCTGGCACCACCTGTGCCAGGAAGGACAGAAGGACAGACATCTAACAGTGACCCAAGAACATGGTGGACTTCAGCACAAACTCCACCCATCCTGACGCTGGGCGAGGAGAGTATGTTTGTCTTTTACCAGCCCTGCCCTATTAATGATGACCTCGACCTTCTGTGTCTTAGTTGCCCTAAACATACCTCTACAGCATTTAAATAGGTGAGAAAGCTTGTATTACAGATTCTGGGATTCACATTTGTAGAAACCAATAATAAAAGTGATAGCTATACCCTAAAAAACACAGCACATCCTGGCCTCTTCACCACCAGCTCTACTGTGCTACCCCTCAGGGCTGGCCAGACTCCTTTTCTAGACACAGAAGGGCACTCGGAATTCCCACCCCTCAATACCTTGGCTCCCTGGAAGCTTCTAGAGCCAGACCATCATGAAGCCATATTCTCCACATTTAAAATGACTGATTTGAGAGGCCATTTGCTTTTTCAGTCCAGGAGAAGGTGTGCAAAAGGATTTTCCAGAACTCTGACCTGGTGGTCTACTTCTTTCACGAATCCCAAGGTAGATTCTCCCCTTTCAGCAAATTCATTGTACCTGGAGAACCACCAACACCATCACCACCCAAATTCCAAACGCATTCATTCACTCTGCAAATGTTGACCTGGCCCTTGGCTGACAAGGCACCATGCCAGGGCCAGGAAGTCACAGAATTCAATGACGAGGACATGGGCTTCGGGATCCGGCAGACCAGACTCCAATCCCCCCACTGACCACGTAACCTTGGAGAGAAACAGTAACAGGGGGACACCCTGACCCCGTGCCAGCCGCCATTCTAAGCACTTCACGTGCGCCCACTGGTTTAACTCTAACGACCCTATGAGCGAGCGACGGATCATGCCTCATTTAACAGATGTGAGCAACGAGGCACAGAGCCATTAAAAACACCTGCCCACGGTCCTAGAGCTAACAGGCGGTGGAACGGGTTTGCTTTTTCTTTTTTTAAAAAACAGCTTTATTAACATGTAACTTATGTCCCATAAAAGGATTTGCACCCAAGCAAGTCCATCATCCTCCTCATCCCACATAATGCTGTCTCTCCTGTCACTTAGCTTTCCTGAGCCACAGTTTCCTACTTTACAAAATGCCAATGATAAACGGTTAGGGGGTTAAGTAAGGGAATGAATATTAGTAAAAGCAGCCCGTCCAGTACCTGGCTCAGAGAACGACCCAACGGCCCGAAAATGAATAAAAGACAGTCTGCTCTCCAAGAGTTTAATCTAATCAGAAACAACACTAGTAAATACAGAAAATAGCCATAATAAAATGCAGAGAGAGAGAAATGACACAAGAAGGGCAGATAAAAACACAAAGGGGAATTGTGTGTTTAAATGGGAGGTCTGTATTCCTGGAGCTGAAGTATTTGCAACAGAGAAGCCGAGCTGGGAACGCTGAGTTTACCATCACTCCATCACTCAAAACACAAACTGCCGGAGAGCGGCCCAGAGCCTCTGTTAACAAGGTGAGTCTTGCATATCTGACACATATAACATGAGGCAATGAATCACACTTGCTGTGGAGGACAGTCTAAATCCCCTTTTCGAGAGATGGTTTTGACTCTTTCGGGAAACCAACACACACTTGGCTTCCAAACCCTCCTAAGGAAACACTTCCAAGAACGAATTTAGTGTATTCAACCTCATACACGTGTCTGGTCTCATTCCACAAAGCTCACTGTTGTCTTCTGAGGATAATCATCTCCCTTACTGACCTTGAAACCCCCTTCTCCCAAACTGTTACTGACCTTGGAGCCAGAGTCCCAGGGCTCTCGACAGAGAGGGCGGGCAGGGGGAAGAGGGCTGACAAAGGAAATGGTCTCCCACACTAAGGCCAGCCGCTCTCCCACAATCAAAAACCCCCCACCTGCCAGGGCCATAGGCCTATTTCAGGTCCACTGACTGGCAAGGGCCACCAAGCACAAAAGTTCTGCAGAGGTCGCCCACAGCAAAAGACAGCATTACCTTAGACGTAACCCACTTTCAAATATGTTTTATGGCTCCCAGGAACCCAGTGACACCACGTGATCATTTGTTGTTTGCTTTAGAGAATAAACTCCCTTCTCTGGGTGGAACTAAGAAATTTAACTCCTGATTTCAAAGATATTAACTGGCTGGCCGGAGCGTTCGCACGCAAATCACCCTGTGCACTGACCCACACGCAGACAATGCACGGGTCCGGGGTAAGAGCTGGGGGAAGTGAAGAGTAACTTGTTAACAAAGTGACATCTGAGGAGGGAGAACAATCCAGCCATTGTCGAGTCCGATTTCCTGTTCCATATCTTCCATGGCAAATTTTTTATAAAGGGAAAAAAACCCCCTTAGATTAGGACAAACACGTCCTCTACTGCAGTCTCTGTCCGAAGCAAGAGAGACATCTTGGCATTTTTCACAGAATTGATAAGTGTCTCTCACACACAGCCCATATCCATTACAGGCCCTGAGGGTACCCACTGCCTGGCAGAACAGCTGCTGTCCCATCCCTGGGCCACCGGCAGGCTTCTGAAAGGGCGTCCTGGTGGGAATGAGGGGTAGGGTCCCAAATGGACCTCCCCCAAACCCTCACCACTACAGTGTGGAACGAGGAGCCGGCGGGTTGCTCTGAGGACTAAAGGAATGGGCATTCCTGACTTCAGGAAGGGCCTGAAGCAGGTTTCTCAACGTCAGCAACACTGACAACAGAAGTCTTTACTGTGGGAGGTTGTGCTGTGCGCTGGAGGAAGTTCAGCAGCATCACTGGCCTCTACTCGCTATACAACCCCGACCCCCAGCTGTAACAAGCAAAGATCTGCAAACACTGTCAAATGTCCTCCAGGGCCAAAATCACCCCCACTGAAAGTCACTGGTCAAAAGGGAAGAAAACTGTTTAATGCCCACTGACATCCCACCTGACAGCGGTTTTAACTCGTTAACCACCAAGGACTGGACATCAAAATCCAGCACGGCCCAAACCACCTCAAATCATCTCTGCAGGCCTTCTCCTCCTCCACCCCCAGCTTGAAGGTGTCCACCATCACCAGGTGCAAAGCTGACATCCTCACCCATCCCATCTCCCAAACCAAGACGTGCCAGAAAGCTGCAGATCCTGTCAGTCCTTCCACGGACATGTCTCCTGATTCACCCCCTCTCCTCTCAGCCCCCTTGGCTAATGTGGAGAAAACCATCTACATTCAAGAACCCATCATGAGGGACTTCCCTGGTGGTGCAGTGGCTAAGAATCTGCCTACTGATGCAGGGGACATGGGTTCGATCCCTGGTCCAGGAAGATCCCACATGCCGTGGAACAACTAAGCCCATGCGCCACAACTACTGAGCCTCTGTGCCACAACTACTGAGCCCGTGAGCCACAACTACTGAAGGCTGCGCGCCTAGAGCCCGTGCTCCGCAACAAGAGAAGCCACCGCAATGAGAAGCCGGCGCACCGCAACAAAGAGTAGCCCCCGCTCGCTGCAACTAGAGAAAGCCCGTGCGCAGCAATGAAGACTCAATGCAGCCAAAAATAAATAAATATATTAATTAAAAAGAGAAAAAAGAACCCATCATGATTTCTGAGAGTCACTTAAACTTTACTCCCTCTGCTTCGGCTCTTTGCTTCTTCTTAACTTTATTACATGGCGGAGCCAGGACTCAAAACAGAAGTCATTCCAGGGCACATGCTCTTGTAATTACAGGAAGTCCCCTACATACGAACCTTCAAGTTGCGAACTTTCAAAGATGCGAATGTGTGTTCCATCAATGTCAGGCGTGAGTGAAACTGCAGCTTGCCCTCTGTCTCCTATCGCTGATGATCCTTCAGCTCTACCATCTCCCACCTCCTCTTCCTCCTCCAGTGAGTAACTCTTCTTGCCTGTTCACCCGATGCCAGCCCTGGATGTCAGCTGCTGCACTGTACTTTTCAAGGTACTGTACTGTAAGATTAAACATGTTTTTTTGTGTGTGTTTGTTTTTTATGTATTATTTGTGTGAAAAGTATTATAAACCTATTACAGTACAGTACTATATAGCCAACTGTGTTAGTTGGGTACCTAGCCAAACCTTGTTGGACTTACAAACAAAACCGGACTTAACGAACGCGCTCTCGGAATGGAACTCATTCGTATGTACGGGGCTTACTGTATACTACACTGCCTCTCCAGTGGGAGACGGAAAACCAGTCAACAGAGGAAATGGAAGTAGAGTGAGTTGGTCACAGGAAACACAACAGACTGGGAAAACCAAGGGAGAAAGTATCCACTGCTATGGAGAGGACTAAAGAAATGACCACTGATCACTCAGCCTGATGATCTGATCATTGCTGATGGCATTTTCATTTAGAGTGATTTCCTGAAAAATGAAAACCCACAGGACAATTTCATCCATCCCTAAGTAAGGCCCAAGTGCTGCCACTATGTCCAAAAGGATTCTGCAGACAATATCAAAAGACCTTTTATGCTGCAACGCTTACAGAAGGAGATATAGCCTCCCTCTTTTTAAAAAAAACCACCCACAGAATAGACAACGTCAGTGTAGAAAAAGGCAAGCAAAGTATACTTATGGTTTTGCTTTTTAATGCATCTACCGTGGGAGAAATATGGGAAATCCATTCTTTGGCATTTCCAGATCTTAGCTACTGAGAAGATGCAGCAAACATCTGTGTGACTTCATTTGTCTAAGCTTTAAATATTACTTTAAAATGTAATATAAAATCTTACCTTTACTTCTCTATTATTAAAGAGTAAAAAATTGATGAATCTCTTAAAACTAAAGCAAAAATCACCTCTGAATATTATCTTAAGCAGTTATGAGCAGAAAAGCTATAAATTCCTATCAGCTGGCAATACTTAAGGCGAATGATGAAAGCAACATACAACTGTGTGATCACGCATGTGAAATCACACATGTGAGCAAACTGACGGTCAAAGAATGAGCCTCAGGCTCCTGTGAATGAAGTTACCATCACGTTTTCTGAAGACTCTTTTACCTCTGGCGTACGTAGGCAGGAGTGTGTGGGGTATGGATAAACCATTTTAAAATAAGTTTATTAGTTAAACCAATTGAAAATAGAGGGACAAAGTGGGACCTGTGTTAAAGCCACCCTGACACTCTGCTCCAAGGCCACAGAAGTACATCCATTCCCTTCTCTCTAAATGCAGGCCTCCTGCCAGATAGAAATCAACATAAATAAGTACAGAAATATACATATTACACATATATAAAATATATCAACAAATATACATTTTTATACAATGTGTTTTATACACATTTATTTATGTAAAATCAGAGCCAACACTAGAATATTATTCAGATGTAAGATGGAATGAAGTGCTGGTACATGCTACCAAGTGAATGAAACTCAAAAACACGCTAAGTGAAAAGAGTCAGACACAAAAGGTCACAAGTTGTACAATACCATTTAAATGACATATCCAGAATAGGCAAATCCATAGAGATAGAAAGCACATTGGTGGTTTCCAGGGACTGGGGGAGGGGTGAATGGGGAATGAATGTTTAATGGGTTTGGGGTTTTATTTGAGGGTTAAATTAGCTCATAAGGGTGAAGCCAACAGGATTAGTGTCTTTCTACGAGACCTCACTCATGCCCACGTGCTCTTTTTCTCTCTCCCCACACCCGTGTGAGGGCACAACCAGAAGGCAGTCCTCTGCAAGGCAGGGACAGCGTCCTCACCAGAAACCAAGCCTGCCAGTACCTTAATCTCGGACTCCTAGCCTCCAGAAACATAAGAAAATAAAAGCCTGGTGTTCAAGCCACCCAGTCTGCGGTATTTGGTGATGGCAGCCTGAGCTAAGACAGTAGAGTTACAACCAAACCCATTTTACAAATAGGACCATGAGGCACTGAATGGTGATGGTCAAAACCAATTCATACGTGGGAACACGAGGCACCTGCCCAAGGTCACACGCCCAGCAAGCAGGAGGACAGCGTCCGAACCCAGGCAGTGTGCTTCCACGGCCTTCCCTCTAGACTACGTTCTGTGGGGAGGTGCTCAGTCTTGGTGAATGAATGCAAAGATGAAGAGGGATGGGGCAGAATCTTGGTATGGCATCCAACCCTCCAAACCTCTCATCTCTGCAAAAAAAAAAAAAAAAAGAAGAGTAAACTTTTAAAATTGAAAAATAAAGTTTTACCCCAAAAGACAAGATTATCCAGCTTCTATCCTTGGCTTAGCCAAGTAAAACAAAGAATAGGCCAAAAAGACTGAATCACGTGGGGATCCATTCCGAAAATGCAGAAATTCAACCTAGATACCACCCTTGCAAAACGGTTTCACAGCACAGTAAATATTTTTTGGAAGCAATTAAAACTAACCCAAAGGAAAACAGAGGCCATTCTAGTCCTTTCTTTTGTTCCAAAGTTAAGAAACATCACTGCCTTGCTATGTAGAGGACACAAGCCCCAGTCAAGTTGTGCTTGGCCCACTAGGTAAAAACCAAAATGTTCTGCATTACTTGTCAACATTTTACAAATTGGGACAATTCACAGAAATCTACATATCTGGTCTCTCTTTAAAAACTAGAAGACTGGACCTCCCGTGGTGGCACAGTGGTTAAGTATCCGCCTGCCAATGCAGGGGACAGGAGTTTGATCCCTGGTCCAGGAAGATCCCACATACCACGGAGCAACTAAGCCGGTGCGCCACAACTACTGAGCCTGCACACCACAACTACTGAAGCCCCCGTGCTCTAGGACCACCATGCTGCAACTACTGAAGCCTACACGCCTAGAGCCCGTGCTCCGCAGCAAGACAAGCCACTGCAATGAGAAGCCCACGCACCACAATGAAGAGTAGCCCCCGCTCGCCGCAACTAGAGAAAGCCAGTGCGCAACAATGAAGACCCAACACAGCCAAAAAAATAAAACGAAAAAAATGAAAGAAAAAAACTAGAAGACCTACATTTGTAGAGACATGGATGGGCCCAGAGACTGTCATACAGAGTGAAGTAAGTCAGAAAGAGAAAAACAAATATCGTATATTAACACATATATGTGGGATCTAGAAAATGGTACAGATGAACCACTTTGCAAGGCAGAAATAGAGACACAGATGTAGAGGACAAACATATGGACACCAAGGGGGGAAAGCGGGGGTGGGATGAATTGGGAGATTGGGATTGACATATATAAACTACTATGTATAAAATAGATAACTAATGAGAACCTACTGTATAGCACAGGGAACTCTACTTGGCTGTACAGTAGAAACTCACACAACGTTGTAAACCAACTATACCCCAACAACAACAACAAAATCATTAAAAAAAAATGAAAAGGCAAAAAAAAAGAACAAAACTAGAAGACCTAGCAAGATGGAGCCTTAATTCTTTCAGGTCTGTGAGCTCCAGCTAACCACAGTCCCCACTGCTCCCTATAGCTCACAACCTGGATCATTTCACTTTCTTACCTGCCGGCCCCTAATCTGCAAATCCTTTTACACAGTGCCTCCTGTAGTCTGGGTCTCGATACAGGTTTTAGAAAATGCATTATTTTGCACATAATGCCTCCATTAAGGGTAAGATTTTGAAGGAAAATGTTTCAATTATTTAACGGGCTTGTCAAGCAGTGCTTTTAATTAAACTTGGCTCAAATCAAAAGAAAAGGAGTACGTTTTCAGACCAGTCTTGGACATAATACATTAAATCATATCTTAATTCTGACCAAATGGCAGAATAAAGCTCTTTTTAAAAGCATGAATTCTAGCCACCCAAGTGAGTGAGTATTCCATTTATAGCTGCCAGGGGTTAAGGCTTCCAACGTCTTTTACCCACCACCCTGCCCCACCACTAACACACACACCCCCCATGTCACCGCCTCAGTATTGAATTTCAGCCTCCAGCAAGTCAGACTTTTTCCATTAGTTAGGTTTGGGATGATTCCTGAGCTGTAGGCACGCTTCCTGGCCAACCGCCAAGTGAACACTAGAATGCAAGAAAATTGTTTATTCCTCAAAAAATAAAGAACCGATTCTATCTTCCCTTTGGTTTTCATAAAGTTCACCAAAAAGGAGCCTACGTTTCTCACAGTGCTTCCATTCTGTTGGATAAACTAACCCAAATCTCAAAAGTCACTGCTTTCTTCCCAGTTATAAAACAAACGGTTTTCATATTCAGAATTGAAAGGTGCTAAAAACAAATCTTAAAAGGTCCAAGCAGCTATCAATATTTTCTTAACACTCTTGCCGATTAATTTAAAAAATCCAAACCTTGGGTAACAATCAACTCTTCTTTGACTAGCAAGAGAGCAGGGAGCTGTATGCTTGGTAACTTTGGAAGGACTCCAGGCCTTTGTGCCATGAATTACTTGTGAACGTTTCAAACTGTGATTTTCTGCTTCTCCTCACACGGCCATCTGAAACTCAAGCTTGAATGATTAATTTCAAGTTTCACCCCTGGTGTCAGAGAACCTCCTTCTTTACAAGTCTGTGAATGAAGTCATCTCTTGAGAAACCACACCTGTAGGGTGGATACTCCAGGTGAAGGAGGAGGAAGAGACCTGTCATCACTGAGACACCCAGATGGCAACGAGTCAGAGAGTGGGGGCTGGAGACCAGGAGGGGATGGTCCCACACAGAAGCACGATCAGTCCTGAGCAGTGGCCAAACCAGGGGCAGGTGTGTGAAGACAAGTTAGAACTCCAATTCGCGTGTACGTATGAAAGTTCAAAAACGAGGACAGAAAAATCAGAGCCCCACATACAACAGGCAAAGCAAAGCCCAGCCCTGCAGTGGAGGCCATGGGACACAGCTGCTGAAGAGACACCAGAGAAGGAGTAACCTCCATAATGTGGGTTACTTTCTGCACCTCAGTGTTGAAAACTTTTCTATCATCTCAGTCAAGGCAAGAAACGATATACCACACTCAGCCCGCCTGGGCTCCTTACGGAAAGAAAGCGGGTCCCTGGAAACATGATGGGCAGTAAGCTAAGTCAGGAAAGGCGAAGGCACACTAGCAACTTCTGTCTGATCTCAACGAAAGGATAAAGACCTTAATATTCCAACGTGAGAGCAGCTGGGCCAAGACGGCTCACCACTGATCCCACCTGCTGGCCACACAGCCACTCCAAGTGATTCTGACCCATGACCACCTTTCCAAGGTCCTTCATGAGCTTCTGCTGCAATCCTCTAGGGAGCATGCAGGGCCCATTCTTGAGATAACCTAAATATCCATCATCAGTAAAGCTATGCTGTCAGAGGGTGGCTGGCAAAAGGGCAAATCAAAATGTCCATGACCATCTCCTCGTTGGGACCAGTGATATCCCAACAAGCCCTCTATGTCACTGTTAATTCTGTAGGCTCGTTATTTCGGCCGAGTCCACTGTTTTCATTTTGCCAATTTGCAAATATTGAGTTCTGAGCCCCAGCCTTGTCCTGTATTTGAGGGAGTCCTAGACAAAACACACCCTCAACTAGGTACACAAGCCATGACAATAACCTTGAAATAAAGTCGCTGCCAAGCATGGGATCCTACTGCCCTGGGAAAAGTCCAAACACTTGATAAAATCCACAGTCAGTCTTCCAGACTGGCAATATCCACCTGGCTGGGAGAGCTGTAATAAGCTCACAAGACATCAACTTGGAAGAGAAGAAACGGATACACAGGCTCTGGAGTCAGACAAGAGACCTGAAATCCCATCTACTAGCTGTGTGACTTGACTAGTTACTTAACCTCTCTAAGCCACAGGTCGTTCAACTCTGCATGGAATTAACAATAGTTCCTAACCTGCAGAGCGTTCAATGAGGTGATGGATATAAGAGGCTCAGCATAGCACATGGCACCAAATAAGTGTCTCATAAATGTCTTCTATTCTTATTGTCAGTTTTAGAGGTTTATAGCTTCTAGATAAATCTGAGGGGCCTTTCAAGGTGCATCAATTGGTCAGCTGTATTTCCTTGGTGTCCTCTGATGCCCTCTCCATCGAGTCATGGTCTCAGTAAGGACGGGTGGGAATCCCACCCACAGCCAGATGCCAGCTTTAGCACAGCCTTGGTCTCACAAGAATCCCAGGTCAGTCACAGGCTCGCTGGCACAACTGAATCACGCTGAATTCCATCAACATCGGTCTTTAATGAGCAGCGATCTCTGAAGCAAAGAAATCACTCACCATCCTTGAGTTTATCATTAATCTGAACTAACCGAGCTGGTGAATAAGTCCTTGGTACATGTCCCTTACCATGCACGGCTTGGTCCAGAGTGGTGAGTCCAAGCCTTGGTGATGCTGTCATCGCTGAAACCTCATTACCAGTATCAAGCCCAGATTTCCATCATGAACCACGTCCAAAGTGCTTAATTCCACATCAGGGTCAGTTAATGTGCAACAAATTATCCACTTAGTAAATTGATGTTATGTTAGCAGATAGTGGTATGGACTCTTGTTCTAACAAATTAAACATCCCATTTAGAGCCCTGAGGAGTCCTTTTATTTAAATGATGCCCAATCAACAAACAAAGCATGCATGACACTAAAGTTCTTCTAGAAGGATGTCTCATTTACAGGTTAAAAAGCAACGAAGTAATAGAAAATAAGTATTTCCTTTTTTGGTCCACCTGCTAGAGGGGAGAAAAAGGAGAGGAGAATCATGGAAGGAACTCACTCCTAGTACGATGTACACTTTAAATATCTTACAATTTTATATGTCATTTACACCTCGTTAAGCCAAAAATTTACAAAAAACTCACTCCTAAACCACAAATTAAATCCAAGAATTGTAAGATGAACCCAACCTACTTTCCCTCCTGCCTGAAGGTTTGGTGAGAACAGTAAAGGTTTGGTGAGAAACAGTAAGTATTCTTCCATTGATTTTCAGCAAATAAAAGTTCTGCCTGCTGATTCAACTGCCTTTACCAAGCTTTCAGTGATTCATTACTATGGCTTGCAACAGAACAACATACTGGGTGAAAATTAAGCAGAAAGAAAAAAAAAAATCACACTCATCAAAATTGGGAGAAGCAGAAAAGTAAAGAGAAGGTGTGGGATTTGTTGGTAAAGGTTCACTTATCCTGTTCAAAGAAGCTGGCTCTTTCATTATCAGGGTTGCTACCCCAAGTGCTTGGAAATTGACAAATGACAGGAGAGGTCCAGAAAGCAAGAGGGCAGATCTTGAGTGCTGGCCCCTGCTAGCTTTCTTCCATCTCAGAAATATACACATCCGTTTCCTGATATTCTGTGACCAAACTTGTCCTACAGCCTGTTCCTTTGCTTTTTAGGATAAGTGGATGCTCATAGTTAAGAAGGCCTAGACAAATTACTTAATACCCCACTACGTAAATACATAGATTTATATATATGTATAAATGTTTTAATTATTTTTCACTAATGCCACAGAAAATTTTGGAATAAATATAACTAAGATATAACAATCGATCTAGATATATTGCTAAGCTATAATAAATAGAATTCAGATATTAAAATTAAATAACAATCAGATGAATGCATCATACACAAACACAAACACATATCCCTAAAAATTATACTATAGAGCTGCTTTGACAGGAAAAATTTTACTTAGAAAACACAGAAAATTAAAATAAAATAAAAAAGGGTTATAGAATCAAGTCAATCTTCTAACTCAGGATTTCCCAGCCTTGGCACTGTTGACGTTTGGACTGAATCAACTTGGGTTGTGTGGGGCTGTCCTGTGCTTTCTAGGATGTTTAGCTGCATCCCTGGTTTCTATCCACTAGGTGCCAGTAGCCCCCTCCCCCCATCAGTGGTAACAACCAAAAATGTCTCCAAACATTGCTAAATGTCCTCGGGGAGCCAAAGTCGCTCCCTGTTGAGAATCACTATTCTATATGAAACAGACTTCTAATTCCATCCCTAATGACGCACCCAGCCCTTGGCAACATCCAAAGTGAACACTTTATGACCAAGAACGTATCTGCTGATTCAACCAGGCTAGCACTTTCTTTTTTAAACTACAAAATCTGTATCTTCTTAGGAATGAAAAACATTAGCAGCTACCATATCACCACCTGAACTGAATTACAGCTTTGAAAAGTTGATTTCGATGTAAACCATTATCTTTTAAAAATCTCACATCCGTTGAAAGGTCAATGTCCAAAATGGTTTTCTAAAGTTTTATCACTTGCTGTGACTCTAAAACTGCTCTAAAAGAAGAAACTCTTTATTACCAAAAAAACAAAAAAAACAAAAAAACGCCTCCTTAAACTTGAATGAAATAGCATTTTCATCTATTTCTGCTGAGGAAGATGTGAACAGTCCTAAACCATGACCAGTCAGCTGAGTGCCACTTACATCTACAGGGCAGACAGAGCCATCAGCTCCGCAGATGACAAGCAAGATTCACAAACTGCACACAGATTCCATAGCAAACACGCCTTCTCCCAACACTGCTTCATGGGAATCTGGAGTTTATCAAAAACAGACAAAAGCCAAGAAAAATGACTTAGGAAATTCAGTGTGACCTTCGCCTTCCATAGAGATGCTCTCCAGAAACCTACAAATATTTCATTGAAGCTAGTCTTTGAAATCTTCTCTCCAAACACAACTCCTACTATGCCTGTCACTCAGGATGAATGTTCAGTTGCTGCCATCACAAAAGCAATCGGAAGGACTATGTCTTTGGTTTGTTTGATTATAGGAAAATGTCTACCCCCTGTTGCAGTCGCTGGCAAATTAGGTAATTCTTCTGGGGCTTGTACCTCGTGACTTTGGTCTGCTCTCTGTGGAGAAGCAAATACACATTCCCAAAGCTCTCCACACAGATTCTGTCTTTACCTCCTTCTCTACAAACCACTGTTCAGCTGTATTTCTAGTTCCATACAGCTGAATATCTTTGGGTCCAAACCCTGGTTCCACCACTTCCCAGCTGTGTGAACTTAAACAAATCACTTTTCTAAGACTCTCTATTTTCATATGTAAAATGGAGATGCGAATGGTACCAATGTATAAGGCTACAGGGCAGATTAAATGAATTAATCCATGTCAAGAACTTAGCACAGCCCCAACCCATGGTACATGAGTGATCAATACACTTTTGCAAGTTAAACAACCGGACAAAAGAAAATGCAGATGGCGTGGAGGCTGAAAAGAGCACAATGGCTAAGCCAGATTCCATGTATTCAAATTATTACCAAAATCCTGCAATATATTAAATCCTAAATCTACATCGTATTTCCTCCTTGGACAAATAAACCACTGACTTGAGTTAGAGTACACTGCTAGAATATACATTTTTTTCTCTTTAAAAGGTAATTTTGTCCTAAGCTGGGTGTGAAAAAGACAGGATATACCATTTTTTAAAATTAGCTTCCAAAAACTTACTTACCTTGAGGGAACAGCTATTCAGCTTCATCAAACATTTTATAATAATGCAAAAGAACACCCTCAAGGGACCTTTTATTCTTCTGACAGATCCTGTTTCCTTGTTTCACATGCGAATGCCAACTCTAAAGATCCCCATTTAGGGATCTGGTGGAGGTTTAAGAGCCCACGGGGATTTTAAGAGACTCAAAAGGACACAACCTAAGTCATATTTCTGACCCCATCATTTGGTGATAAACCCTGGGTAAAGGAACCTAGTTCTCTGTGCCTCAGGGAAAAGGAATTTACCTGATAGCTCAAAGATAATAGTGAATAAATATAAAGTTACATTCCTGGTGAAGAGCCATCTGAACTCCTTGAAAGAGATTTTAATTTCAGAAGCACATTTTCTCAACACTGCATACAGTCCACCAAAGGGCAAGGCCTAAGGCAGCCAAGCTAGGCCACTTTTTGCTACCTGTTTTACTCTTAAAACTGATGACTCATGTTTTAATTTTTATGGTAAAATACTGAAAAATAATAACTATGGTGAAAACACAGATGCACAATTTACCCTTCACAACGTATGCAAAGAGTCCCTGACTTGCCATCCAAAATATTGTACAGCAAAAGCCAATCCTCTTAACTTCACAGCCAAGAGCTCATTTTATCAGATGTTTTTTCTTCTGATATATACTTTGAAAAACAGGTGATTCCATCTTTAAAATATTTATA
Source organism: Balaenoptera borealis (assembly GCF_965194805.1). Lineage (NCBI taxonomy): Eukaryota > Metazoa > Chordata > Mammalia > Artiodactyla > Balaenopteridae > Balaenoptera > Balaenoptera borealis. Next base: position 15,070,744 of record NC_138867.1, read on the forward strand.
GAAAAGGCGCACTGGCCTTTTCAAAGAGAACCTTAAGTGAACGTGGTTTTCGAACCCAAAATACAGTAAGCTAGCCCACCAGACCTACCCAGAGGCAAGAAGGAAATTGTTACAGCTGAAAAAGCTACATACCCAGAGACACATCCAAGAATTTCAGTGGTTCTCAAGGTCTGAAAATTAATGCCAGAATTTACAGTGTGCACCTGACTTCATATCCTTGAAGTTGAACTTGGCATCTCCTTTTGTGAGAATCCCCAAAGGAATGAAAAATTTATGGAAACTCAGGATTAACAAGGCGGTATTCTGATGACCCCATTCTAATAAGGCAAGTAGGGTGTTAAAACAGTGGGGAGGCTGCTTGTAACTTTCATCTTCTTAGAAAACTGTAAGCAGTTCATAAACACTGCCTCGTAAAGATTCTGCTTCTGGACAGCAAACAATACATCTACTAGATGTGGACAAAATCCCTTAGGCAACAGGACCTCGGTATAAGATACTTCAGCCCGCACACCAACAGTTCTGCCTGCCTCAGTCAGCAACCAGGATGCTAAACTGAACATGTGTGTTTTATATATGTATATGTAACATATGTACACGTGTATCTATATTACAGATATTCGCACATACGCATATGTACACATATACATATATGATATATTAATCTCATATATAAACCAGTTTAAACAAACAAACAAAATCTCTCTTTTACACTTGAGAAGTAACAGCTTACCTACTTGCTGTTGAAACACTCACTGGTCGGTCATACCCTAGACACATACTTGGCAGGAAAAACAAGAGCAGGTGGGCATTATTCATATAAAACAGGAGTTACAATGGCAGAAAATTCACATGTGGAGAAACCCTGTGCTAGACAACCTAGGTGGCGAAGAGCAGAGCACAGGGCGTCTCCCTAGGACCTCGTGCTCATTCTCGGCTCAAAAGTTAATTACAAAAGGAAGAGGGTAGCGAGGTCAGGGATCCTGGGTGGAGACAGCAGAGGTGGGAGGAGGGCTGGCTCAGAAGCTGGCAGTAGGCGTCAGGCGAGTTCAGGCTGCGTGTCCTTGGACTGGGGGAGCTGTCACGTGGTCCCTCACCAGGGGGATTAAAAACAGTAAGAAGAGTTCCTTTCCACGGGATTTACCTCTCTACATGTTGCTCCCCTGTGCCCAATAAACTCTTTTTTCAAAGCATGGGACCAGAAGCAGTAAGAAGTAGGCTGTAAGAAGGAGTCCAGTAAGAATAACTGGGAAATACTCCCCTCTCTCCTGGGCTCATCTGCACTGGGCATTCCTCCCAAACTGGCCAGACCCAGGACCAGAGTGAGGGTGCGTCCCTGCTCTGTGCTCTGTGGCCCCCAGCCTGCAGGGTGACCAGCCTTTGGGTGGAGGCTGGGCCTTGTCTGTTCCACCTTCCACCCAGACGATCCCTCACTGTGGCCACGACCACATACCCGACAAGTCAGGACACTTTCCCTGGCCGTGGAAGTCTTGGCTTACATCAAAGAAACCCCTCCTTCCATCCCGGCCTGCCAAGATACTGGTGGATGACCGGAATATCTTGTAGCATTCTTGTTCCGCATCCCAAGAAGTCTGGGCTTGAGCGAACTCCAACACTGACCGCCTGGCTGGTCCAGGTGGGGCTGTCACATGTTTCTGACCTCGACAGCCTAGCCATCAAAAGTCACTGATTTCACACAGCTCCTGTCTCGGGGAAAGAGACCACGAGTAGGAATCTGCTGGTAGGTAGGATGGTGAGCAAGGGTTCAAATGCACCGGGTTCGACTGAATCGACCTCAAATTGCTTGAGACAGAGTCCGCAGTCAAAACATTCTGTGACAGCAGCACTGAAATATACTGCAAGAAGTACACAAGGAGGGCCATGAGAATCTGAGCTCTCAGCAGCCATGGGACAGAGTAGCATATTAACGCAAATAACTGCTAGCCTCAGAATGATAATGGATGTTAGCACAGGTATTAAAAGAGTACCAGTACACTGGAATACTACGCAGCAATAAAAAGCAACTACTGATGCACACAGCACGGGTGGGTCTCAAGGGCACCGAGTGAAAAATGCCAATCTCAGAGGATTTACACACTGATTCCATTTATGTAACAGTCTCGAATGACAAAATTATAGAGAAGAACAGATCAGTGCTTACTAGGGACTGGGGGGAGGGTGGGACTGTTTCTCGTGGGGCAGCACGAAGCATGGGAGAGTTCTGTATTCTGGGTGTGCTAGTGGTTGCACGAATCTATAGGTGTGGTAATACTGCCTAGGATTACACATGCACACATACAGATGAGTGGATGCAAAAATCCGAACGAGGTCTGTAAACTGGACCAATGAAAATTTCCTGGTTTTGATACTGTACCATTGTTATCTATTGTTATATAAGATATCACCCCCAGGGAAGCTGGGTGACAGGTCCACAGGACCTCTCTGCTATTCTGGCAACATCTGAGCCTGTATTTCTTTTTTTTTTTTTTTTAAAAAAAGCAAAACATGTCAGAATAAAACTGTACAAAATATATAGGGAGAGGGCAATAATTACAACTTACCTCAACATGTTCTCAAAACTTTGAGAAAATATGACCTCCTTTTTTCCTAGTGGAGAACAACAGCTAGTTTGATTACTCGGTATAATAAATATTTCCCTAATGCTCTAAGGAGAGAACTTTGGGAATATGAGGTAAAACACTAGGAGGGAGACCAACAAAAGCTTTAGGGCAGAGGGTACAGCTGGGCGTGAATATTCCCACCAGACGGAACAACACAACTTAGATGATAAAACCGATTCTAAGTGTCCAAGTCTCCCGGGGAGAGTTTGGATCCTAAAGAGAATAAAATTTCAACACTGATAAATGTGTGCTCCCCATCACCCAAAGAGATGAAAAGCAATTAGGAATCGACATAAATGAGGAAGGGTGAAGAAAGTTCGGGAGTGATCCAAATTTAAGCTGTGGCTACAAAAGTGTGGCCATGGCACCATGATTCTCCACTGGAGCGATTTTACTCCCCCCTTCCTCCCCAGGGCATATCTGCAACGTCTGGAGATGTTTTTCGTTGTCACAACTCAGGGAGGCGAGTGCTACGGCATCTCGTGATCAGAGGCCGGGATGCCGCTCTACACCCTGCAAAGCACAGGACAGCCCTGCGTTACAATGACTGATCCGGCCGAAATGTCAAGGGTGCTGAGGTTGAGAAGGCCTCGAAAGAGGGCACCCTTGCCCACCTCTGAAAATCTGAGGCTGAAAGCTACGGGAGGGCTGTACATACCCCTTGGCCCTTAGCGCTCATCATTGAAAGAACAAAATGTGGGCAGAGATAAACAGAAGCAAACCTGTACTAAATGACAGTGGTATACATTGTAAAAGGTGGAGTGTTATTTTCACCCAGAACTCAACACTTCTATTTCAAAGTCCATGGAAAGATCTCCTGGGGGTAATTAATAAAAATAATAAGTCTTACAGTCACACACAGGCACAGACACACACACACACACCCGTCAACAGTGTTGTATGTTACCTAAATCCCTATAGCTACAACCACCACCACCACGTAACTGCTGTAGCTCAGGGTTAACTCACAAGGATACTTACAATGCAAAGGAATAAGAATTAAAAGAAAAATCCATACAAACGATTCCCCAAACAAATGGCCAATGGCTCCCCAGGCGGTATACAGCAAGGTCCCCTGTGTAGGCTTTGGCCTTAAATGAACATCAGGTACGGGCACTGGGATTTCTGGGGGTCAGATGCGAATCAACACCCCACTTGTAATTGACTGAGAAGAATGCCTCCCTCCTCCACTCTGGTTCAGAGAAGAACCTAACAAGTGGACACAGAAATCTAGTATTATGTGTTTCCTCTGTGAAACAATGCATGTCATTAAGAGTCTAAGAAGAAGCTACAAAATCCCTGCTATCATAAATACATCATGACAGGGTGTCTCAGCTGTGCCTGCTGTAAGCTGCACCGACACCTCTCAGAAAACTTTTGCTGCCAAATAGTCTAAGTAAAAATGTGCGAACCCTTTGAACAAACATCCCCACTCCTGGAAAATTTTATCCTCGAGAAATAATCAGACAAGCGTGCAATGACCTGGGTACGAGAATGTATGTGTCCTGTTTTCTATAATAGCAAACACCTAGATACACCTAGAATGGACACATAAATAGGGACACATGTCCAGGAAGAACGCAGGGCCACTCAGACCAGACACCTCGGACCTCTGTCTTGGGCTATAGGTTTCAGAGTGCACTGTGCATCACAAAGAAAAAAGAAGGTAAACAAACAGAAGTTCCTCAAATAAAGAGTAAATCACGGTCTTTGGTGGAAAATGATATTATATTAATTTTGAACTTGCAGTAGCAGCAGCTATTTGATATAAACTATTGTTTACTATTAATATTAGCAAAAGTTTCCAAAACCCCCCAAAAAACCTAACTTGGCCACTTCACTTTAAAAAAAATGTGTTTTTAAAAATTTTAGAGAAAAATTTCTTCAAACAGGAACTACATGTGAAACAGGCAACAAAATTGGTATTTTAAGAAAATATAAGGCGATAAAAACATTTCCATGACTAGGAAGAAAAAGATTCACACATTTTTATATGTAGACTATTTTCTGGCTGAGATGCATTAAGGTTTAGTCTCATCTGAAAACAGATTTTTAACGAATTAACTTCTGTTTTCAGTTTTCTTTATAATATACACAGGATTGAAAAGTTTGAGGAATATTTTAAGAAACAGTGGAAATTCACAATATTAATGATATGACTTATACAATAAAATTAAAATATTTTGTGCTTCCTGCAGTATCAATAACCTATCACACGTAATTTTATTCCTTTTTTTAACCTAAATATTGCTGTATGAATTTTGTTGACAATGTCAATAACTACTGGCTGCCTTAGCAAAGCGTCCCCAAACCGAAATTAATTAAAGAACCACAATGACTCAAGAAAGGTTTTTTACTTTAGCATTACTGTCAGTAACACAAATTATTGTGAAAATCTTGACTGTAACCATATAATTAGTGATTCTGCTGAAATATGGGCAAGAAAAGTAGACCTATTGAAAATTTACTATGGAGTATATGTCTATTACTCACGCAGACATCACTGGTCCATCAATAGGACACCCACACATGTGCAACTATAATTATCTTTCTTCATCTTTCATAGTCTGACTTTGGGCAATAAAACCCATAGCTTTAGACATTTTTCGATTGTGTCCTAATGAAGGTATATTTATCAAGGTAGGAGAATAGAAGACACTTATTTACCAGTTTGGAAGCTTGATTTATAACTTAAATATTTTACAGATGTGATATAGGGCTTGCATTTGTACTCTTGTCCCTGGCCCTGAAAATCACAGGGGCTGTCTGTATACATGCAAGATCCTTGCCATTTAAAGCTTTTCTCAAGCAACTCTTTTAAATTTATTTATTTTATTTTTGGTTGCGTCGGGTCCTCGTTGCTGTGCGCGGGCTTTCTCTAGTCGCGGCATGCAGGCTTCTCCTTGCGGTGGCCTCTCTTGTTGAGGAACACGGGCTCTAGGCACGCGGGCTCAGTAGTTGTGGCTCGCGGGCTCTAGAGCGCAGGCTCAGTAGTTGTGGCGCACGGGCTTAGTTGCTCCACGGCATGTGGGATCTTCCCGGACCAGGGCTCGAACCCGTGTCCCCTGCAGTGGCAGGCGGATTCTTAACCCCTGCGCCACCAGGGAAGCCCTCTCAAGCAACTCTTAAGTGAAAAACATTACAGGTGCCCTTTCACAGAAACAGATACAGAGGCAAAGAAAGCATATACCACAAAACATTAAGAGTAGGACTGAGAAAGTTTTTGTCCTTTGCTTATGGCATTTTCTAAATTTTCTAAACTTAGCACATACTCCTTGCAGGATTAAGGGAAGAAAAAAGTTTAAGAATGACATGGAAAAGTAATATTGTAAATCTATGTTTATCAAAGCTTTTGTTTTTAAGCAAGAACACTCTTAATTCTACATATATTCCAGCAACCCAATTTAAGTATCTATGAAGCTGATAAAACCCAAAAATCAATGGTAGCCTCACACATGAGCATGAAGTCTACCAGAAAAACTTTTAAATAGACTTTTAACACACAAAGCAGATAGCATGAACACAGACTCTACAAAGAGGTAAGTCCACTTCTCTCCACAATGTACATCACTGTCAATGGATACTGCTTACATGTTATTAACTGACCCCCAAAAATGACACTTAAAAGAATTATGGTAAGAGGCCAAGTATTAGGTAAGAGGCCAAGTGAAAAAGCTACTTTCTATTCCAACGTCCAAATCTCATTTTACCTTGCCCTTTAATCACTGACAGGTAATAAAGATAAACATCCCCACCACAAAATACAAAAATTCAACATTGCCTACCTTTTCTAATATAAATCTCTCTTTTTTTTTTTTTTAAATTACCACAATTTTAAATGCCTTTCTACAGAGGCAATTTTCATCCTGAAGAGTAGATACTGAAGTCGGGGAGAAGACAGAACTATGAAATGCCTAACTGCCATCTGGTCCTCCCCTGCTCTGGCTGTGTTTCAACAGATGTGGCACGGCTTTGCCACAAGAACTCTAACACTTTTTCCTGTAACTGGCAGAGTCAGATGATGTGATGTGATGTCATGTGACACGAGGGGCTAGATTTAAACTGGGGACTCAAGTTTCATATATTAAGCCTGGCGGACACATTTTCCAAACAGCTTTTAGTGAGGTATCAAAATGTTTTATTCAAGGACTGCTCCATGAGAAATGTTCCGCTCTCCTGTCAAAGATCACTCCACCCACAAGCATTAATAAGCTAACAAGTAAAACAACGGATATAGAGAAACTCTGGGAAGGCGGCCAGAATCTTTAATCGAAAGAGAAGATTCCATCAGAAAACCTCCAAGAGGAATACTCTGATAATTGAGGCTTAGAATAGGGAGACAAATGAGCCCTATCCTTTCTTTTAATAAAATAACTACTTCTCAAAAATCTAGTTTTCTAAGTGCCTTATTATCTAAATCTCCCTACCATCCTCATGAGGTTGGGGCCGGCAGCTTTAGAAACCACACCTCACGAGGAAACAGAAGGGAATTGTCTTTCCTAAGTAAAAGGCACACCAAATAAAAATTGGTGGCATGTTCAAAAGCTGATGAACATTTTCCTGAGGGGTCTGCAGTGTTTCTGGGGCGTGGGCCACTTGTTTTCCCAAACCCCCATGCAGTTTTCAACTCAAAAATCATTCACTAACTGCCTAAGGTCTTAAGTACTTTATCAAAGAAACAGTGATGCAAGCATAAGACAAGTGATCACCAACAGGAGATTCAAGCATGGCAGTGAAGAGCACAGACCCTCTGGAGACATCCTGTGTGGGTTCAAAGCCTGGCCATCGCTTTCTAACTGTGTGACCTTGGGCCGCTTATTTAACCTCTCTCTGCCTCACTTGCCTCATCGATGGAACCTCGCTCAGAGGGTTGTTAAATAAAGTAATTACTGAATGGAAAGTGCTCAGAAACACGCCTTGCACACAATAAGCACTCAATAAACAGCAAACATATTTCTTACTGTCTTCAAAGAACTGTAAAATGCTTCATAATCAAGAGAAAAAGTTAGAAGCATCTCCCCTCCCACCATAAAAAAAATCTGTACTCGAGAGGAAAATAACAGCTACACAAGGATAGAATCCCATCCTTAAGGACCTTTGAGTGCAAACGAGGTGATAAAACTTATAAATCGGATTATTTAACCTCTCAAGACTCTGTCTATTCATCTGAGAAGGAAAAAAAATAATAATAATAAGTAAAGCCCTCCAGCTAAAAGGGGTAAATTCCTAACACAACCAGGACAGAAAGAAGTAGAGTCAAGTTCATAGGAAAGAGAGGAGTGACCATGAACTAGCCTTGTTGGGGATGGTTTCAAAACGAGCTAGACAGGCAGGACATCCGATCAGCGGAGAGAACGGCACAGACGAAGGTTTGGAGTAGGATTGGTAATAGATCCTCTGGAACAGAATTCACGTGCGGGAAAAGAATAAAGAGAGTTGCAAGGTCAGAAGGCCTTGGAAACCAGACTAAGAATGTGAGCTTGACTTTATAAGCAATCTAGACATGCTTTAGACAGAGTTCTGGAAAATCAGCCAGAAGTGCATTGGTCAAAAGGGAGAAAATTAAAAAATGCAATCTAGCACCAGAAATGATACTGGGAACAGCTCAAAGACCAAGATTTCCCTGCACCATAGAGTACTGGGATTTCAGTCACCATCAAAGGCCACTCGTTCTTAATTTCTAAGTTACTATAATCTTGAATTATTACTCACTTACCAGGTGCCAAGAGCTCTGTAAATCTTATCTCGAATTCTAATAACCATGCAAGGTCAACACCGTTATGCTCACTTACAGACAGAGAAAGGAAGCCCAGGAAGGTCAGATAACCTGGCTGAGAGCCCACAGGTGTGGAGGGTACAGCCTCCCAGAGGCCACATCTCTTCTACTCGTAGGGACGAGGCTCTCAACCCGCCTAGGGGCATTCAGGCCCAGGGAAGTGTGGCCCAGCTTCCCGTAGACTTCACTGGCTGCTCCTGCTTGAGCGTGCCCTGCAAGTCAATGACCTGAGACTATAAGTCCCCTACACACGAACCTTCAAGTTGCGAACTTTCAAAGATGCGAATGTGTGTTCCATCAATGTCAGGCGTGAGTGAAACTGCAGCTTGCCTTCCGTCTCCTATTGCTAACGATCCTTCAGCTCTACCATCTCCCACCTCCTCTCCCTCCTCCAGTCAGTAACTCTTCTTGCCTGTTCACCCGATGCCAGCCCTGGATGTCAGCTGCTGTACTGTACTACTGTGCATTTCAAGGTACTGTACTGTAAGATTAAACATGTTTTCTTTATTTTTTGTGTTTGTTTTTTATGTATTATTTGTGTGAAAAGTATTATAAACCTATTACAGTACAGTCCTATGGAGCCAATTGTGTTAGTTGGGTACCTAGGCTAACTTTGTTGGACTTAAAAACAAAATTGGACTTAACGAACGTGCTCTGGGAACGGAACTCGTTCGTTATGTAGGGGACCTGCTGAATTACGCAGCAGTTATTCTGAATGCAAAATTTTGAAACCCATTTATAAGGAGGTACCCTATTTCCCATCACTCCATAGAAGAGCGCATTCAAGGCTTGTGTCCTTAAAGGTGACCTCACTTAAAAGCCAGCAGAGCTGGAAAAACAAACACTCGGCACTCTCCCTGCACAGCTCTGGTTAAACAGTGCTGGCCCTACCCACGCCGCTCTGGGCCTGATCTGGGGAGAGGTGAGCGCCCAGGAGACCAGGGCTCCCTGCTCCCAGCTGCTTCCGTGCCTCTGCTGCACCCAACATGGCAGGGCCCAAAAGTGACAACAGGAATCCTTGCGGGGTGTGCAGAAAGGGCAAGGCACTGTCACTCCACTGTGGGAAAAGGGGACACCAGGGAATGTTCTGATGATTCCATTTTATAGTCGTCAAAGGGGTGGCCTGCAGAATGTGGTGGGACAAGGAAGTCCTCAGTGCTTGCCTTTTGCCCTTGAGAGATGATTGGGGGGCAGGGGGAGGGGGAGGAAGGAGCTGCTAAAATCAACAGTCTTAATTTCTTTTACCAAGACAAAAAATATCAGTAAGATGTGAAACAAACAAAACACTATAAAAAGGGGAGAAAAATAGCCTCAAGAACTCGTTCCAGCTGAAAAAACTATTTGAACTCCAGGTAACAATAGAGATTAAGACACCACCCCGAATTAAGTGGAAACGAGGAAGGTGTTTCCACTAAACACCTGGAGAGGTGCGTTTGTTCCAGCCCAGGGTGACCCAGGCTGTAAGAAACAGGTACAGCTGGAATGCTTTCCACTAACAATTTAGCGCTTAAAACATTAATACCTGCTCTATGTTTGTGTTTATGAGTATCTTACTTGTGTATATTTTACACACTTCTGAAAAATCAAAGTGTTCATATATGTCCAGTTAATAAGCCTCAAAAGATCTTTTGCTTGAACAGCCATCATGCCATGCCTGTTCCTAAAACAAGACGGAGAAGTCCCGCTCGTTTACGTGTCCAGCTGGCACCGACTGGCCCCTCCAGTATTCTAGTCTGTACCCGGCACTGGGGACTTGGAAACAGCGGCCACTTCAAAACATCAACACGTTTGCCAGCAGTCTTGCCACTTGGTTGAGCCTTTTCAGTTTGTTTTAAAACTTGCTTCTGGTTACAGACATACCTAACCTTAGGTTCTTCCCGAAGTAACTTCTTAACAACTTACCTCTAAATGCTGAAAAAGCAAATTTCCGAGAAGCGCGCACACAATTCACTCGAGAGATGTCATAAAGATCCAAGGCCGTGAAGAAACTGAAACTCAGTTGGGGAGTGTAGGGAGCTCAGTTTCTCCAATCCCCGGGTACATTTTGAGGTCAGTAGCCATCAGCTGCCGGGCACAAGCCTCACAAGCTTCCACGTGGCCGGCAGTCAGACGCCTGATGCTACGTAAAGTAGGCAAGAAAGCTGTGCCTGAAACACGCACGGGAATTAATTCCACGAGGCAACTGCTTCGTGGGGCTCACTCAGTGGGTCTCAGCTGGGAACGATTTTGTTCTCTGTGGCTCATTTGGCACCGTCTGCAGACATTTTGGTTGTCACAACTCGGGGGTGCTAGTGGCATCCAGTGGGTAGAGACCAGGCAGGCTGCTCAACATTCCACTCTACACAGGACAGTTCCCCCACACCAAAGAACTGCCTGACCCAGAGTGTCAATGGTACCCAGTTTGAGAAACTCTGGTCTAGCTCTAAATAGCAGCTGCTAGTCACAAGGAGCTCTCGTTTCCTTGTTATTTGGCCGTTCACACATAGAGCTAATACATGCGACATCTCATTCAATTTTTTTTCAATTGTTAACATTAGCTTCAAATTGCTGTCCAACAAGCAATAAGTCATTATCCCTAAGTCACAATGGGAAAAGTTACCAAAGAACAGGACACCACTTAGAGATACAAGAGGCCTTACAATTTTGCCGTCCTTGGAAATGTATCACTTCCACACTTACTCCATAAAGAGATCCATAGAGACAGGATCTATGTTAGGAGTATGTCTTCAATTAATAGCACTGTAGAGCCTCTCTGGCCCTGCTGGCTTCCCATTCAAAGTAATTATGGTTAGGGGAAGAACTCTGATTAGAAATTAATACTGACTAGAAATAAATTAATCAGAAATTAATTTCTGATTAGAAATTAACATTGTAATAGAAATACATCACAAGAGTAAAAGTATAACTTTGAATAAAAATGTTCCCCAATACTAAAGTCACCAGCAACAGAGCAAAAAGGCTGTGAGTTCTATAACAACCTCTTCAACCTTGGGCAAGTGACTTAACGTCTTTGGATTAAGATTCTTCACCTAGGAAAGGCAGGGGATGGAGAAGAAGATCTCTGAAGGCCAACTTCAACATTATATTAATCATGGATATAAAATCCAACAACTAGGTCTCCTTACACTGAACCAAGGCATAGTGTAAGGAGAAACAGTACTTCAAAGTCCAATGGGAGGATACCAGGGCAGGAGGTTGCAGCTGCCCCATGTTATCCTGCAGTTCTCCCCACTTCCACTAGGGGGCAGAGTCCTTCCAAACGGGAGGTCACTGGCCCCCTGCAGTCCACAGACGGGCTTCATGGGGACGGGGACCCCAACAAATCGAATACAAATTCTAGGTCTCATCAAATTTCCTAAAGAACTCACAACACAAGAGCAAAATAAAGGCCTCCCTCCCCCCGCCAAAAAAAGTTAAGAATTAAGAGTCCCGCAGGCAGAGCCTCAGGTTTTCTTACAGATGAAAGCAATTAAACTAGCCCACTGGTCTTTTATCACTGGTTAACCTGCAACTCCTGCAAAAAGTTCTGGTGCCTTCTTACAGGCATGCAAACGAAGGTCTATGGACTAGCAAATGCTAGTCTCACAATTATAGGTCTCATTTAAAAAAAAAAAAAAAGGAGAAATATGTATTAATGAATGATTAATTCTTTTCCAGTCGACCTCTCACCATGAATGTGGGTATCACCTGTGAGATACCACTTAAAAAAAAAGGGGGGATATTACTATTACACAAGAATATACCACTCTGGCCACTATAAATAGTCATCAGGCTATTTATAGTAAGTGGGCATCCAGAAAGTACAATGACTTGAAATAATAAATCCAATTAAGTCTGAGAAAGCAAGTTAACCAACACAGAGGCAAACCTTCACCAATCTAATTTGCTGGAAGGTTCCAAAACTGTCCTGGATTTACAAAACATCCCCTGGCTTTCAATGAAAGTCACATCAGACTCATTAAGCCAACTAAGTTTACTTTGAGCCACTTCAAACCTCAAACTTAAATAGAATTTGTTAAATAAACACAACCAAGAAAGGAAAGGGAACCAAGAAACCACGGTAACTCTCGATCCCAGAGAAAAGGGTTCTCAAGTCAAGGGTTTCAAGTAACCGTGGTGTCCCGCCCTCAATGACCCAAAAAGGAGCATCAGTTTAATCTTTCAGAAATAACCAATGTTCGCTCTAAACGATTTTCTTTAAATTCGAATTCCAAATCTGCCAAGGACAGTCAGCACAAATACGTGATCTTTTGATCTCACCCTCTGGAATGATCTCAAATCCTAAAAGAGCACTTCTTGGTGAGCACCAGAACCTAGACTCCAAAGGTCCGACAGGCCGAGAACACAGTGAACGATTAAACCCTCGCCTCCCCCTTCTCACACTTCATTGAGCGTCTCCTCTGGAAGTGTTTGCACCCCTCTCACAGGAAGCCGGCACGTTTTGCAAAGGAAATTCCAGACCAGACCTTTCTTGGAGAAAGGCAAAGTCCCCGATGAACGTTTTATTGGGCTTCCTGCACCCAGGCAGCCGAGCAGGCACATCTCCCCGCCGGGCCCCTCGTCCGCCAGCTCACCTCGCGCGGGTCGCCGCGGGGACACCCGGTGAGGCCAGCCACCCCCGCAAAAGGACGCTCACCTTCGCTGCATCCCGGGGCCCAGCGGGAGCGCGGGACAAAATAAATCCCGCCAGGGATTACTCAGCCGGAGACTCCCCGGGGCTTGATTTCTGGCGACTCCCTGAAAGTTTCACCCTCTCGGGCTAAGTGCGCGCGGTAGCGTGTGTGCGCGCGGCGCGGTGAGCACCTCCCTCCCTCCTGGGAGGCCAGGTCCGGGCAGGAAAGGAGCCCGCGACCGGCTCACGGAAAGCAGCCCGGCCCGGGACGCCGGCGCCCGCCCTCCCGGCCGCGAGCGCACTCACCTCGGGGAAGAAGTTGTCCATTGTTCCCGTGCGCTCCCCAACTCGCCCGAGTCCGGCTCCCAGCTCGCGGAAGTCAGCCCAGCAGAAGGTCCGGGGAAACCATGCGTGTCACAGCGCGACTCCCAGAAACTCGAGCCCGCGGGGCTCCCCCGCTGCCATCTCCTTCTCCCCTTCTCGTCTTTCGCACCTTTTGTTTGCCCAAACCCAAGTCTCTAACTCATCCGTCCCAACTGCAGCCTTTGTCTCCTCTTTCTCCAAGTTCCTCACTCCTGGGCGCCGCGCTCGCGAGCGGAGAACAGCTGGTGGCACATTCTTCCCCCCGGCTGGAGGAGGGAGGCGGGGGTCTGGGGAGTGCGCCCCCTCCCTCTGCGCTCCGGCCGGAGGCGCTCGGGGCGGGCAGGGGGGACAACGGCCACAAAGCGAGCCCGGAATGGCTCTCCCAGCTCGAGCGCCGCCCCGGTGAGTATTCGGACGCCCCGGCTCACCGGCTCACGGCCACACGGAGACTTGCGGACAGGAGAGCACAGCCCGGCCCAGCCCGCTCATCCGGCCCCGCCCACTCGCCCGCCTCGCCCCGCCCCGCCAAGGGCTGAGCCCCGCCCACTCAGCCGGCCCACCGGGCCCATCCGCCACGCCCCGCCCCTGCAGGAGCCCAGCCCTCAGCCAACCCCTCCCCGCGCTTCCGCTAGGTTCGGCCTCGCCCGGCCGGCGCGCCCCGCCCCCATCTTCGCCTAGGCCCCGCCCACTCTGCGCCTCGGGCCGCCGCAGGCTCCGGGGCGGGCGGGGAAGGCGGGGCCCGAGCGGCTCCCAGCTCCCTCCCCGCCTCCCCACCTAGGTGCGGGCGGGGGAGTTGACTCTTCCCTCTGGTGAGAAAGACCAAATAGTCTCCAAGGAGGAGGGGTTGGGGGATTTTTGTGTGTGTGTGCCTTTGATCTTTAGCACGCCCTGGAACCGGCTCAACGCGGATCTCATTAATGCAGCTCGGCAGATGAGCGACCCCGGGGACGGAAGCGCGGTCCGTGGAGCTGCCCCGGCTGTTGGGCCAGATCAAAGCGGAGAAGGGAGGCTAATCAGAATTTCTGGAAGCTGCCTACCCGTGTGGAGTTTCTCTCCTGCACCCAGGATAAAAGACGTTTTCGTCGCAGTGGGAAAATGTAGTTTTGTAAACTGGAAGAGGACGTGGCCAATTGCACCTTAAAAAATGTAACACTTTTCCTGGACCTAAAGGAAGCAGCAGATAGTCAAATGGAAGCGAGATGGATGAAGGATCAAACCCCCCTGGTACTGAGTCCTGGTTTCTCTGGGGCAGGTCCTCAAACTTTCGCGTGCACAGGAATCACCTGGGAATCTTGTTAAAATGCAGATTGGAATTGAGTGGGATGAGCGCTGATAATCTGCATTTCCAGCAAGTTTCAGGTGCCTTCAAGGGATGGCACCTGGCCTTGTGCTGTTCTGCAAACTGTTTGGAACCTGTCTGTAACAAGTAGAGAAACTGAGAGCAAAGGTTTAGAAACTTTTGTAGCAATTTAAAAAATGCCACGACATACAAGCACATGATCCGTGGGCTCTTTGAACCGAGTATAAACCAGTTTGGGTGTTGTCAGACTCGTGGTGACTCATACCTGGCACAGCAGGGTTTTCCTATTGGTACCTGGCAGATTGGAAACAAAAACAACTGGTTCTTCACCACAAATGGTTTGAGAAGTTCTCTCTAGGGGATTTGCCAACTGCTACCCATCCTTTAAGACTCAAGTCGGAAAGTCACATCTTCCGTGGGAAGCCTGCCCAGAGATGTTCAGCTACTCATGCCACTTCCAGCTCCGCCTAACCACCGGCCGTGGCTTATTCCTACAACTACGGAGGAAACTATATCTTGTTGGGGTAAAACTATATTCTGCAAGGGTCTGTTTGTTGGAGTCCTACCCATCTTCAGTTGGGAGAATAGAAGCTCTTTGAGAGAGGGAACTGTGCTTTCAAATTGTTATCCCCAGCCTGTTTCAGAGGCTGAATGAATGAATGAATGAATCATCCCCCTAATCCTTGCGTGAAAATTCAAGCATGTTTGTAACCTATCTCAGAGCAGTTATTCAGCATGAATATCGTTGTACCCACTCCACTCCCCTTTGGAAAGAGTCAAGGTTAAATTAATTCATGATATTGTGCTCTGTGATTGCCCTGTTTCACAGGTTTACACATGTAAGCCATTAAAGATTGTGTCCCAGGTTGCGTGGAAAGTTAAGATGGAGCCAGGATAAATACCAACCCTCCCAGGCACCATAGTGCTTAGTTGAATGAGTCCTGCTGCCATCTGTGTTCAGATACTGGCGCAGAGCAATTACAGTCATGATGGTGTTAATCTGTATAGAACATCTTTCAAGAGAAAGTACAGGCAGCTGGTTCAAATGAGGATGTGGGTGTGGCTTGGTTCCCAGCATCAGCCCAGCCACTGGCAGCCTTGGCCATGGTCATTTCAAAGTCACTTTCCAATACTGGCTCATCAGTTGTAACAAATGTACCACGCTAATACAACATGTTAATAATAAAGGGAACTGGGATATAGGGACACTTTACCCTCAATTTTTCTGTAAAGTTAGAACTGCTCAAAAAAATAGACTATTTTTGAAAGTTACTTCCCTATTGATTAAGAAGATATGGTTAATAATTACATACCCCCAACTTGCCTCAAAAGAATTGTGAGGCAGATCCAATACATAAGGGTTGACTTTTACTGAATTATATTTCTTTTAAAAGTTTACACCACTTTATCAAAATCCCCTAGGACAATTGTCAAAAAGAAAAAGCAAAAGAACACATGACTGAATCTCAGGGGTGGGCTGGGTGCCTAAGAATCTGCATTTTAGTAATCACCCAAGTAGACAATTCAATGTTTGAGAATCATCGCTTTATGTTTTCAGAAGTCATCAGATTTTCCATATAAATGCACAGTCTCAAAAAGGTGTAAAGATAAACAGTAGCAGTAAGATTCTATTTGTTGAACAAACAGCAAAGCGCATGTTATTTTAAGCATTCTAAACAGGATATCAAACTTTCAAGTATTTGGGGTGGAATCAGTTGTTTAAAAGGAGTATGTTAAATTTACAAGGGCTTTGACAAAATTGGACAGAGAAGGGGAAGCGCTGAAAAGTTAAGTGCTTCCTTTTAAGGAGCTGTGTTACCCAATGGTCAAAGCTGTTTGGACTAAAACATTAAACTATGCCCTTTGAGAAGTGACAGAGGCTCACAAATGTTAATGCCAGAATGGACACATTTCTCTGAAGCCAAGTTCCTTCTTTTTTAAATTTTTTTAAATTAATTAATTTATTTTTGGCTGTGTTGGGTCTCCGTTGCTGCGCTCGGGAGCTACTCTTCGTTGCAGTGTGCGGGCTTCTCATTGCGGTGGCTTCTCTTGTTGTGGAGCACAGGCTCTAGGTGTACAGGCTTCAGTAGTTGTGGCACACGGGCTCAGTAGTTGTGGCGCACGGGCTCAGTAGCTGTGGTGCACGGGCTTGGTTGCTCTGCGGCATGTGGGATCCTCCGAGACCAGGGCTCGCTCGAACCTGTGTCCCCTGCATTGGCAGGCGGATTCTTAACCACTGTGCCACCAGGGAAGCCCCCAAGTTCCTTCTTAATTATCCTACTTATTTCTCAAACATGCTCACCGGAGTGTTACATTTGCAAAATAAAACAACAAAAAAAGCTCAAGTTACATTCTCTTATTTAGCTGCAAAAATTAACCCATAAGTGACAGAAATTTATTTGTATATAGATGGGACCATTTCCCCACTTTAAGGGAGATTTCCGTACAGGTATGTATGTGAATAAGTACTATGATCCTCTTCTGTTTTTGTTTCCACCACATGTTTGTTTGTTTTCAGCTGACATAGCTTGTCTTAATTTCCTTTGTGATTTCGAATTGAGTTCCTTTGTTGTTGTTGTGTTGCTGCTGGCAGTTCCTAATCGGGATGTGTCTTAGTGTATAGAGTCTTCTTTATTACCTTTGTTTTTATAAAACACTCGCTCTAATTGCTCCAGTCAGACTAATGGTTTAATTACCAGTTACGGGAAGAGAAAGTTCTGGAGTTTCTTTCACACAGATTAGAAGTTAATAACTGACACAACCTTAAAATCCTGTTTTCCATGCTTAACTAAACAGCAGTTCCTTTCGGTTCACTTATAGTCTTGGATCTTTAAAAATTCATGTGTTTTTGCCTTTTGAACAAGCAAATATTAAGGGAATCTTCGTGTTCTTTAAATTTTTAAACAAGTGTTGCTTTTATTTCTCATAACTTACAATTCAGAAACCCTTGAGGAAGTTTTGTTTTGTTTTGTTTTTTCATATGAAACTTAAAACAGT
This sequence comes from Balaenoptera borealis, assembly GCF_965194805.1. NCBI lineage: Eukaryota > Metazoa > Chordata > Mammalia > Artiodactyla > Balaenopteridae > Balaenoptera > Balaenoptera borealis. The sequence goes on from NC_138867.1 coordinate 15,088,410, forward strand.
TGTGAAAGAATAAAATTCGGGGGGAAAAATACCTGAAATGTTTCACATTGTAGTAGAATTAAACAAGTACAAAAAAGTAAACTCGGAAATGAAGCAGGGATAAGACACTCAAAAACTGATTTGCTAGCAGTCATTTTTCTAAACAAAATGGGCTACAGCTAAGATGTAATTTACCTAATCAGAGAGCCCTCAATGGACAATCAATGCCAACTAAATCCCCATCACTTCACACTACAGCAAGAATGCTTTCTAAATTGATATCCTGCACAAACACAGAGTTGTTTTCATAAATGAATCCATTTCCCTTTAAAGTGCTGAGTCCCGGTCCTGTTGGGTGTGATAAATAAATGGTATAAAGATCCATGAAACCCTCCCTGATGATAGATTCTGCCCACTTGGAGTATGTTTGACGCCTCCCTTTCTCTTTGATTTCTTTTTGTCTTCACACTCTCTCTCTTAGAACAGAGTAGCTCCCAGGATGACTTTCTCAAGTTTACCATCTCTCCATCTCTGCTGTTAATCACATGTTTACCACTTCCAGACCTTGTGCCCTCACATATTCCCCTCTTCCTGCATCTTCAATCTTTCCTGCTCACATTATCTGAGCCAATAAATGTGGTTGTGTCTATTCCACTTGAGAATGGCTGTTTCTTAACCCAATTGCTCCCTGAACTACTGGGCCATCTCCCTTCAGACCCCTAGCTTTTCACTGTCTACACTTCATCCCAAGCAATTTACCCATCAGCCTCTTATGAGTGGAGATCATAACCCCATTCTCTTGAAGATCACCATGACCTCGGAATAATCAAATTCCACAGCCTGTTCTCAAATTCCATCCTCCTTGACATCACCCCTCTTTTGAAATTCTCATTTCTCAGCTTTGGGGCCAGCTTCACAGGGGTGCATCTATAGAGTTAGTTGCACAGGACCCTAAGCTCAGAAGGGGCCCTGGGCTTGGTTTAATACTCTGTTGTGTTGTCTTAAAATTCTAATGAGTTTTGAACCAGGGGCCCTGCTTTTCCATTTTGCATTGAGCCGCATTCTACCTAGCTTTATGTAGCCAGTTCTACCTAGCTTTAAAGCACTGCATTTGTTTGGTTCTCCCATCTCTTTGACCTCTTTCTCTGTCATTTTTACAGGCTCCCCTCCTCCCTCCCTCCTCCAAAATATGGTCAATCCTAAGCCTGCATTCTCTTCTCCACTCTCACATTCTTGCCATTAATTCTCAGTACTTCAGCTGCCATCTCTTCATAAATGATTCCCAAACCCATAACTCAGGCTCAAAGAAGTCCCAGCCCCACGTTTCCAACCATCTGTTCGATTTCTTCTAGTGAGGTCCTTCTCATCTCTCATGCTCCCAAACTACCCCTTCTTCACCCTCCATTCACTTTTACCAACTTCCCTATATATATGAATGGAATAACCCTAATTCAGTCATCTTGATGGAGTGGATATCCATCATTCAGGGCTGCCCCATATCTTCTGATGGTCCTATCCACATGCTGAGGGTGTCCTTACATTGGGAATCCCTCCAACCCAATGGATAATCTTCAAGCGTCCTTTGCGCCAAACATGTGACTTCAGTACTACCAACTGGATGCACCCACTCAAGGTTTAACCTGGGGAACAAACTACATGAGGACACAGGGGAGATTCAGAGAGTCAGTGTTGGTGGCAGAGCTGGGGGCAGAAGGTATGTTTTAGTGGTCAGCTGTGGGGACGTCACTCCTACGCTGCCCTAGTGGGGTTCTTAAGTTGGTAGGTGAAGCAGCCTGTGACCAGCCAGGCCTCCTCTGTGCTGTGGTTCTAAGAATTATTTCTGGAAGCTTAGCCTAAAGCTCATTCCTTCAGCCCTTCCAATGATACGGCAAGCTGTGTAATGCTGTTTAATAATCTCCTCTTGCTTAAATTCTCTGAAGTGGATTTTGTTTTCTACCACTTGCCAATACCTTAGGAGGAGTGACACCCTTAGGCTGAGGAAAGTGGGGTCCTATCCTTGGGGGTGCTTTTCTCAAAATGGTCTAAGTCCCATTTGGTGCCTGGGATTGGCTGGGGCCAGCAGTGCCATCCAGAGAGGCCACTCTGGACCCTGATCAGGTCCTATGTGGTCTTCAGTCTCTGCCTTTCCCCTTTGGGGTACTCACCAGCCCTCTACCGTGCACATGGTGTCATCCAGAAGTCCAGAGCTGGCATTTATGGGGGTGCTCATGGAGCTAATGGCTGGACCTCAGTCCCAGGAAGACAGCCGCCTAGATTTTCCTGCTGGCCAATGCAATGTGTTTTCCACAGGATTGTGAGCAATTGGGCCACCGGAATAATGCTGACAAGCTGATGTGAGTGACTTTCATTCACCTTGGACACAGGAGGACTGCAGTACTCTTCGCCAACAGTCCCCCAGTGACCTTGGGCTTAGCCTGGGTGCGGACTCCTGTGTCAGGTCTCACCTATGTGTTCCAACCGGCAGTGGTACTGCCCGAGCCTACAGCATCGTTGGGCAGTGGGGAGGTGGCGGGCGTCTTTGCCCTGTGTGCGTTCCACCCCTGGCACGCAGGAGGGCCATCGCAACCCTTCCGCTGGCTCTGCTTCTCACGTCAGGCAGTCTTCCTGGGTTAACTGCTCCCATCTCCTCCTTGATTTTCTAGACAGCTGCCCTGCAGTGTCAATCGGCCCTTGCTACCAATGTCCTTACTTGCCTCAAGTCCGTGTGGTGTCGCTGTACTCCTGTAGGCGGACCTTAATCTGAGCCAGATGAGAGATGGACATTTCTTGCATGAATGGGACCACTCTCCCCACTGCACTCATGGCCCCCTCCCCTGGCCTCCCCGTCGGTGCTGGTGTGTGGAAAGCAAAGTGCAGTCAACATTGAAATCGATTGTGTGCTCAGGATGCCTTGATTGCAGCCTGAAAGGTTCAAGAGAAGATTTAATTGGAAGATGTGTTGTTCAGTGGTCCTGCTATAAAATCCTCAGTGGTTATTGTAGCGTGACGCCAAGATGAATTATCATTCACATTTTCTTGCCTACTCGGGGTTGGACTTGCATTTGTGGCCACCGTCAACAAAGCACCGTGACAACCTTTGAGAGTGTCACTGGCAGCCAGTTTCACAGGCGCAGGATGTATGATGTAATGTCATAAACGGTGAGGCAACAGCACTAAATAAATGACATGAAGAAACTGCAGAGGTCAGAATTTCTATATTGTTTTAAAACAACCAGGTTCTGAACAGCCGTGACACTGTGAAGAAGTTTCCCTATCCTTTTCTCATTATGAGAAATAAGAAATGAGCCACGGATGGCACATTTGACAACAAGAACATGACGAGATGTTTCCTGGATGTGAATTGGAAGAGCTGGTGCCTGGACCCTAGAAGAATCTTTATGTACACTCAGAGGAATAAACAAATACTGAAAGATTCATTATTGTCAATTTTCATGGAGGAATCACTGTACATTACATGGGCTCATGCATTTTGTAATATATTTTAAAATCAAATTATTTATATACACAAGGGTCCCCACAGTACAAAAAAATAGCCTAAGGCTGGCCCACAAGTGAGAAATTTGAGGGTGTAATTCATGGGATGCATCCCAGGGCCAGCTCTCTATAAATTCTCTTTAGCAACCTGGCATGGCTTTAATTTCCCCACCTGAAATCGCCTGAAATCACCACTATTGCTTTTGCTTCTTAAATGAGTGAAGAATATTTTTGGAATTTTTTTTTCTTAGTTTCCATTAAATGCAAGTGTGCAGCTGCTGAGAGTATTAGGAAAAAAGCAGATAAGTGCAGAAAATTGTTTATATAAAAAAGTCCAGGATAGAGTTGTTTAGAATAGTTACAAAGCTGGACACAACTTAAATGCCCCTCGGCAGGAGATCGGTTGAGTAAATTATGGTAAATTTGGTAAATGCCCAGCAACATATCTTGTTGGCGTGAGTTATCTGCTTCTGCATGACAAGCCCCCTAAAACTAAATGGCTTCAGACAACAATGACTTATTATTATTTCTCACAATTCTCTGGCCTGACTGGGCTCTCAGAGGCAGCTGCAGGCAAATGGGTACCAGCTGTGGCCGGTGATGGGACATGGCCTTCCTCCTGGGGCAGGAGCCTCGCTGGGACAGCTGGGACAGCTGGCAACTCTCTTCCATGTCTTTCTTCACTCTGTGGAGGACTCAGGATTCCATTCAGGCAAGAGCAGAGCTGTAAGACCTTCTGAGGACTTGCAAAGAAGTCACATGACATTGCTTCTGCCACGTTTTTTGGGTCAAAGCCTGACCTAAGGCCATCCCAGATTCCAGGCTCTCTTGGTGGAAGGAGCTGCAAAGCATCTGTGGCCCCTTTTTTTTTTTGGAGAGAGAAGTGGGGAGGGAGGGAGAGCGTTAAAATATACGTAACACCACATTCACCATTTTAAAGTATACAGTGGCTTTTAGTATACATTCACAACGTTTACAGCTATCTATCTAGTTCCAAAATATTTTCATCACCTCAAAAAGAAACCTCATCACCCTTAAGCAGTCACTCAGATTCGCACCCATCCCCAGCTTCTGGCAATCACTAATTTGCTGTCTGTCTCCAGGGATTTGCCTGTCCTGGAAATTTCATATGAATGGAAGCATGCGTACCTTTTGTGACTGGCCTAGCATCATGTCGTCAAGGTTCATCTGTGTTGTAGCCTGTATCAGTACTTCATGCCTTTTTATGGCTGAGTAATATTCCATTGTATGGATAGACCACATTTTGTGTATCCATTTGTCACTTGATGGACATTTGGGTTTTTTCGTGTTATGGCTACTGTGAATAGCGGCGCTATGAATACTTGTATACCTGTTTTCAGTTCTTTTGGGTATATCTCTAGGGGTGGAATTGCTGGGCCGTATGGTAATTCTGGGTTTCCCTTTTTTTTTTTTTTTTAATACCAGTACTCTTTTTTTTTTTAGAGTATTAGTCATTTTTTAAATGTATTTATTTATTTATTTATTTATTTATTTATTTATTTATTTATTTTTGGCTGTGTTGGGTCTTCGTTTCTGTGCGAGGGCTTTCTCCAGTTGCGGCAAGTGGGGGCCACTCTTCATCGCGGTGCGCGGGCCTCTCACTATCGCGGCCTCTCTTGTTGCAGAGCACAGGCTCCAGACGCGCAGGCTCAGTAGTTGTGGCTCACGGGCCTAGTTGCTCCGCGGCATGTGGGATCTTCCCAGACCAGGGCTCGAACCCGTGTCCCGTGCATTGGCAGGTGGATTCTCAACCACTGCGCCACCAGGGAAGCCCCCGGAAGCCCCCTGGGTTTCCCTTTTTTAGGAACCACCAAAGCGTACTCCTCTGTGGCCATTTTTAATCCACCGTAATATCCATATTTATTGATGTGGTGATAGGAATAAGTAACAGTTACAAAATAACATGTTTCATCTGTAGGCTACAGAAATTCAAGAAAAACAAACGGTGGCTATAAGCAGACATGTTTGTTTTTCTCTCATAAACAAAGCCCAGAGGGTTGGGATGTTCCATAAAGTCTCCAGGGACACCGACTCATTCCAGCTCTCTCTCTGAAGTGGGCCACGGTGCCTCACAGCCTCGCAGTTCAAGAAGGCAGCCTCAGCTTCCTAGGCTGCGAGAGGCTGTGGGGGGCAGTGGCTGATGGAGGGGGCAAAGGGCAGGCCCGCGATCTCTTACGCAGATTCCCGGGAGTCGTCACACAGCACACCTGCTCACTGTTGGCCAGAACTTAGTCACCAGCTGTGAGGAATACTGAGAAACGTGGTGTTTATTCTGGGCTTTTATTTACCCAGCTAAAAACTGTTACTTGGAAGAAGGAACGAATAGATACTAGGGAACAGAAAGACAAAACAAAAAGGTTTAATAGATGTTATCTCTAGATAACAAGGGCAGGGCAATCAAAAATTATTATTGACCCTTTTCTATATTTTCTGAATTTTTGGATACCTGTATAATCCTAAGGTTATTTATTCTTATTTTGAAAAATAATAAAATGTATATTTCTTTTATCAGAGCAGAACTTCATTTATTCTTCCTTTTTTTTAATTTTATGGAAGTATAGTTGATTTACAATGTTGTGTTAGTTTCAGATGTACAGCAAAGTGATTCAGTTATATATATATATTCATTCTTTTTCAGGTTCTTTTCTCATGTAGCTTATCACAGAATATTTAGTAGAGTTCCCTGTGCTATACTTCCTTTCTTTCAATTATTTTTTCTTTTTTTACATTCTCTTCCATTATAGGTTATTACAAGATAGTTCCCTGTGCTACAGTATAGTTCCTTGTGCTATACAGTAGGTCCTTGTTGGTTATCTATTTTATATATAGTAGTATGTATATGTTAATCCCAAACTCCTAATTTATCCCTCCCTGCACCTTTCCCCATTGGTAACCATAATTCTGTTTTCTATGTCTGTTCAATTATTTTTTTTAAATGTTCATTTTGTATCTGTGATGTCAGGTATTAGAAGATATAAAGATGAGTAAGACAGGGTCTCTAAGGAAATCAATAGACCAGTTGCAGAGAGATACTAAAAGAGAATTTTGAAATGACTGGAAATTTCTATAGTAGAAGCATACACAAAGTTTTAAGGGGACCTTTAAAATAAAAAGTGAAACTGGGGTGAGTGTTATGGGCGGAATCATGTCCCCTCCCCAGATTCATATGTTGATGTCCTAACTCCCAGTACCTCAGCCTGTGACTGTATTTGGAGAGGGCCTTTAAAGGTGATTAATAAAAAATGAGGCCATTAGGATGGGCTCTAATTCAGCATGACTGGTGTCTTCAGAGAAGAGGAAATTTGGACACAAAAAGAGCCACCAGGGACGCTTGCACAGAAGAAAGACCACATGAAGCCACAGCAAGAAGGCAGCCATCTACAAGTCTAGGAGAGAGGCCTCAGAAGAAACCAACCCTGCCAACACCCTGATCTGGACTTCTAGCCTCCAGAACTGCAAGAAAATCAATTCTGTCGTTTAAGTCACCCTGTCTGCGCTATTTTGTTATGACAGCCCTAGCAAACTAATACAGGGAGTCAGGAGAAAATCCCCGGAGAGCTTCACTGGAAGCAGGGCTCAGTGGATGAGTAGGCTTCTACCAGGTAAGGAAGAGAGGAAAGCACATTCTAGGCAAAGGAAAAAGCCCAGAGGTATGAAAAGCATGTTCAGCAAAGGGTACCAAGGATGGTTAGGGCCGAGAGTGTGTGTGTAGAGCTATAGGAGACAAAGTTAGTTTACAACTATTTAGTAGTTGTTAAGCTAAGTTAGTTTACAACTAGTAGTTTTCTAGTCCGTGTTTGACGAGTCCTATCTATGGAAAGGGTAGCCCTGATTTACACCACAGCATTTGCCAATGTCTGTGGTGTAAATGCTCACACCGTGTCTGATTTCAGCGGTTCACTGAATGTGGAGCTGGGAAGAGCCCCATAGAAGCGCCTCATTTTTCAGTATTTCCACCATATAAGATACAAGAGACATCACTAACTTCAAGTGCATCGACAAGAGTAAAAATGTACTAGAATAATTTGTAAGCAGTAAGTGTTGAGTATTTACTCTTTGGGGTTTTAATATAATTTATTTAATTGTAAGTTCATATAACTTAATTTTGACGAATGGCTGTGTTTAACAACTGGCTCACAACATTTCTGAAAATTTAACAATTTGTTCTCATGCATCAGGGTAAGCACACCCCTGTTTATATCTATTATTTCATAAATTATTGCACTTCCCTTGGGGGGGTGTTAAGACTCAAAAACTAAAGTAATGCATAGCAGCTTTTATTATCTCCATCGGGTTAAGGAGATGACACACACATGTTCAAAAAACTTGGCATAATTGCTAAGAAGGTAAAGATTTGTGGGAGACAGGAGGAGGAATCTCCATGGCTGTAGCAGTAGTTAACCATCACAGAGGAGAGGGTATTCACTGGAATCTTCCAGAAGAGGGGTAAGGGAATTTTGGGAATGCAAGAGGAAGATAAAGAAGGATGGAGATTGTGCGATAGAAAGAAGGATGGATGGAGTTTTCAAATCAGATGCCCTCCGTGGGCTCAGCTCCTTAGTAAACTGGGAGAGCAGGAGATTTGCTCCTTTGCTCTGATAAATGTACTGGGTTAACTCATTGTTATCTTGAAAGCCAGAGCATTGCAGGCTTCAGAGAGCAAGAGACGAAGGGATTCTGTCAACTGTAAATCATAGGGTAAGAGGGTTTAGGAGAGAAAAGGCGGTGTATCCATGGTGACGCAGGACCGGGTCCAAGTCAGGTCCAAGTGGGAAGGCATCAAGAGAAGAAGATGCAGAAGAACTAGGCTGGGGACCCCACACTCGCTGAGGTCACAGCTGCAAACAGGTGGGGACTCCTCCATCTTCTCTCTCGAGGCCACCATTCTACCTGCGCTTTACTTTCTGCTCCCACCAGACAGCGTCACCTCCCCCTCATGCTCTCTGGTCCAATCTTTCCTTACCCTCCTCATCCTTCTCACTCCACCATCATCTTCCCTACGAGGCCTTTGTGACCAGCTCACAACACGCTCTAGTAGCCCCATCTCTGAATCTCTCAGTGAAAGCACATCGTCCCCCAGCTACCACCCCATGGTCTTCACCGCAAAACATACCCAAGGCATTCTCTCTCCTGGGGCCCCCCACTGCCTTCTCGCTCCTTCTTCCTCAACTGTCCCTCCTCTCCACTGTCAGTGTCACCAGTGATTTCTCTGCTCTGCAGAAGCTAGAGTGCTATCTTAGAATGTAAATCAACACTACGTTGCACTTAAACTCTACAAGGGACCCCTTTACACTTAGCGTCAAATACCAGTGCCTTTCAGGCTGATAAAACTCTGCAGGACTGGCCCTGCAGCCACACTGGCCTTCTGGAGCTTGATCCTGCCTCGGGGCCTTTGCATGTGTGTTTCCTGCGCCTTCACGAGCTCTTCACCTTCCATCACCCCTTTCACTCTGCATGGCTGCCTTGTCGCCTTGCTCAGGGCTCAGCTCAGGTGTCCTCTGACCAGCCCATCTAGGTCTGCACTGACACACCTGTCACACTGTGTCACGTTGCTCCACCTACTTTCTTCATAGTGTTTATCACTCTTTGAAATTATCTTACATTCTCTTTGTTTTCCTCAGGGGTCAGCAAATTATGGTCCATGGGCCGAACGTGGCACAAAACCTGTTCTTGAAATGCAGTTTTATTAGAACCGGCCACCTCCATTTACTGACAGCTTGTCCGTGGCTGCTTCTGCACTAACAGTTGAGTGGTTGTAAGAGACCTTATGGCCCACAGAGCCTAAAATATCTAGATTTGTCCCTTTGAAGAACTGTGCCTAGCACATAGTAAGTGCTATAAAAGATGTAGAAAACAAACTTATGGTTACCAGGGGATAAGAGGGGAAGGGATTAATTGGGAGACTGGGATTGACATATGCCCACTACTATATAAAACATTGATAACTAATAACCTACTGTATAGCACAGGGAACTCTACTCCATACTCTGTAATAGCCTATATGGGAAAAGGATCTAAAAAAAGATTGGATATATGTATATGCATAACTGAATCACTTTGCTGTGCACCTGAAGCTAACACATTGTAAATCAACTACAATCCAATGAAAATTTTTAAAAAAGAAAAGAAAAAAAAAGATATGCTGATCCCTGGTTTCCTTGTTTACTGTGTTTACGTCTTTGTTGTCTGCCTTCCTCTATTAGAATGCCAGCTCCCTGAGAGCAGGGGTGTGTCTTTATTTTATCTCCTGCTGTATCTCAAGCACCCGAGGAATGTCTGTCACTGTTGTGTAAATGAAGAGGTGATAACGAAGGAGTGATAGCGGTGTCAGCACAAGCACTTCTATGTTAACATTGGCCCGGTCTAATCATAACACCAATACTACTGGCATTCTTATTACCACTAAGGGCTAAGGTATATTAAGAAGAGCTAGTCTGTGCCGAGCGCTGCTCTAAATGCTTTGCTTGCATTATCGAATCAGCAAGGGGGGTTTCATTCTACCCATTTTATACAGGAACAAATTGAGACTCAGAATTCAAGCAATTGCCCACCTTCCCACTGTTGAGCAGTGGCACACAGCTGGGTGAGGTCTCTCAAGCTTACGTTCTTTCTTCTGTCCTATCCTGGAAAGACCATGAACTTCAGAATAAGACAGAACTGAGTTCAAAATCAGACTTTACCTCTCTACAGTTTTGTTTTATTTTTATTTTTCTTAATGTCTAGATTTTTGGGGCTGCATCACGTGGCCTGCGGGATCCTAGTTCCCCCACCAGGGATGGAACCCATGCCCCCTGCAGTGTAAACACAGAGTCCTAACCACTAGACGACCAGGTAGAGAAGTCCCTACCTCTCTACAACTTTGAACTTGGCAATTTGCTTAGTGTGAGGCTGGGAAATTACCCCCTAATTCCCAGGATTGAATAAGATGCAGAAAGTAATGCCTGACACGTAATGGGTGCTCAAAAATGTTAATTTCCATCCCTCTTTTTTTTTAAGACAACAGATGGGACAAGTTTCCTTTGCTCCACACTTGACCTTACAACTGGCAGTGGACCAGAGTGTGTTGAGCCACTGCCCCGCCTGTCCAGGCAGTGGCAGCTGTGTTTTCCCAGCGGGGACAGCCCTGACCTGGCCTGGAGCACCTGTGAGCGCCCTTGTGCCCGACACCTTTCTCCTTTCTGCCCCTGGCCACTTACCTGATTGGAGAGGATCCCACCGCCTCTTCAGCCGCTTTGCCTCTGGGACACAGTTCTGTTTAGACGCCTTCTGCCTCTACTTTCTCATGCCCATCACTGCCCCAGAACAAACAGAAATTGCAACCGAACACAATATTCAGAAGAAGTAAAATGCCAGTGGTCTGGGCACTGGCATCTGAATAAGTGCAGAGAATGATGCAAACGGAGAAAGTCATGAAGAGTTTTGCAGGAATCTCAATATGTTAAAAATATATTAATTTGGTGTTGCCGGAAAAAAACATGGCGGGGGGGGGGGTGGTGAGAACAGCGACAGGGAGATCTATTATGGCTTGTGAATTAGTCATGGAGCTCTTTGAATTAAGCAAGAAACCCAGCCCTGGCAAACTTAAGGGGGAAAGGAATTTATTTGCAGGGTATTGGGTAGCTTGTAGAATCAAAGGGTAGGATCAGAGGGCAGAGGCTTCCTCTTTCAGCACCATGTTCAAGAGATAGCACCTCTCACCGTGAACACGTTATTATGTTGGGTACAACACCATGGGCAGCCTTTAAAATTCATGTCTATCCAAACTGGGAGACATTCTACAAAAATACTTGACGAGTACTCCTCAAACTGTCATCAAAAACAAGGAAAGACAGAAGCTGTCACAGACCCAGGAGGCTGAGACATGAGGACTAAACATAACGTGGGATCCTGGAACAGAAAAGGGACATTCGTGGAAAAACTAGTGAAATGCAAATAGAGTCTAAAGTTTAGTTAATAGTAATGTACCAATGCTGGTTTCTTCATTTCTGACAAATCTACAAGGTAACATAGGATGTTAACACGAAGGGAACAATCTGTACTATCTTTGCAGCTTTTCCATAAATCTAAAATTATTCCCCCCCAACCCCAAAGGGTGTTTTTAAAAGAAAATTTAAAAGGTACAGGGAATCCACAAAGGTCCAAAGAAAGGCAAGGTAAAAACCACAATGGCAAGTGAGTCCCCATGCCAAAGAGGGATGGGAGACAAGCCTGCCTTGAGTTACAGCTGAGACTCTTGCATAAAACATGACTCCTCAAAGGCTACACCCTCAGAAATACACAGCCTTGAAACTTCCCAACTCTCATCAAAGGTACTGACAAGAAAATTTGTCAATTAAGGCCTTGACATGGGGTGAAAAATAGAAAAGTTTCATGGGAACCCATAAACACAAACAGGTCTTATGCTGATTTAGACTTTCAACTTGCACCCCCTGTTATGGGCAGAATTATGTAGCACTGACACCCATCCCCACCGCCAATTCGTATGTTGAAGTCCTAACCGCCAGTATCTTGAAATATGACTGTATTTGGAGACAGGGCTTTACAAAGGTGATTAGGGTAAAATGAGGCCGTAGGGTGAGCCCTAATTCAATGTGACTTGTGTTTTTATAAGAAGAGGAAATTTAGACATACAGAGAGACACCAGTAACATGTGGGCACACAGAAGAAAGACCATGTGAGGACACAGCAAGAAGACATCCATCTGCAAGTCAAGGAGAGAGGCCTCAGAAGAAACCAACCCTGCTGACGACCTGATCATGGACTTTTAGCTTCCAGAATTACAAGAAAATCCATTTTTTGTTGTTTAAGCCATCCAGTCTGTGGAACTTTGTTACGGCGGCCCTAGCAAACTAATAGATTACCCAAGTGCCCAGCAAAACCCAAGCAAAAAATTCATTTTAAGCACATACAGTAGGTAGAGCCCTTTTAGGGCAAATCTTCTGGGTCAGAATTCACTCTCATCCCAACATAGTCAGGATTCCCACTGATGAAGACCAGCTGTACATGAACACATGATAAAAAAGAAAATCCCAATAATCAGGGCTTTGGTTAGACAGAAGCTTATTGTTTCTCTCATTAAAATAAGATAGTAAGCTGTCTGCAGTTGGCAGGGGGTCCAAGGCTCTTGGGGCCTTCTGGTTCCTCTATATTCTATAAAGCTAGTTGGAATGGGTTTAAGAGACAGTGGACGAAGAAGACAGGATGGCATTAAATACAGAGCTGCTGGGAGTTTTGTTATAAAGGGAAGCAGAAAAACGGAGAGGTGCCTGCAGAGGAAAGTAAAAACAAAAGAGACGTTTTATTTGAAGATGGAGAAACCATGTAGGTTTGGATACTGATGGGAATGGCCCCATTGAAAGGGAAAGGGAGATAGAGGAGAGGAAGCATAGTCAGAGAGATGTCTTTGCATTCGTGAGGCGGGGTAGAGTTAGTACCCAGACTGTACAGTGAGAGCTGAGTAGGAAGGAGGGCTACAGAGAAGAAAGAGGTGGAGGTCCCACCTTGGAGGTAGGACCGGAGGGGAATTGAACAAGGAGCTCACCTAACTTAAGCTCGAGGTCCTCTCCCTGGTACAGTGTCTTCCAAGGCCTGGGAGGGACCTTGGCACTGTGTTCCTGTGGTCCCAGGGTTTTGTAAACATTTTATGAGATGCTTTCACTGTAATCGATTCTGCTATAACCTGAAGAATGCTGTATGTTTTCACTCCGAGTCTACTCTGTCACACTGCTGTACATTCTGGGACACTGGTGTGGTGGGAGCATTTTTGGAATGTGTGTCAGGGGGAGTTAGGTGGTGTATTAGTCAGTGTTCTCCGGAGAAACAGATTCAGTAGAATGTGTACACACACACACACATACACGTGTGTATGTGTGTGTGTGTATGTGCATATATAAATGGAGAGAGAGAGAGAGAGAGACAAGGAGAGAGAGAGAGAGGTTTATGTTATGGAATTGGCTCACGTGATTGTGAAGGCTTGGCAAGTGCAAAATCTGCAGGGTGGGCTGACAGGCTGGAAACCCAGGGAAGGCTTGCTGTCTGAGTCCAAAGGCAGTCTGCTTCTTGCTCAGGGGAGTTCAGTCTTCATTCTATTAAGGCCTTCAAAGGTTGCAGTTGCCCACCCACATTATGGAAGGTAATCTATTTACTCAGTCTACCAATTTAAATGTTAATCTGATCAAGAAACACCTTCACAGAAATATCCCGAATAATGTTTGACCAAACATCTGGGCACCATGGCCCAGCCAAGTTGACACCTAAAATTAACCATCACAGATGAGATGTATTTTTGTGTGTTTGGGAATGTTTTCTGTTTGTCTTTAGGTGAATGCGTGCTGAGTGCAGGAATCGCTTCAGAGGATACTCCTGCCTTGTACACGGCTGACTCTGCTGGGATGGAACCTGTGGACGTGAACCCAGAGGTCTTATGAAGACGTGACTGTGACCCCATGCTGCCCAGCACCAGAAGCAGAGGAAATACTGAGTTTGAAATAAACGAAGCAAGTCTGTGGAAAGTTCTTCCAAATCTCCCAGCTCAATATAAAAGAAATTTGAACAGAGTCTGCCCAAACTTGCCAATAATCCTAATAATGTACATGACATTGTCATTTATTCTTTGTGAAGTGGAAAGAAACTCTTTTACACTATCAATAATAAAAAGCAAATTCTATTCATCGTGCTAGAGAAAGACTGAATTACCGTTCTTAGTCTCTCTATAGAAAATATTATTACCAAACCACCTATCATTTGAAGAAGTCATTAAAGGGTAGGCCGACAAAAAATGTAGGAAAACATTATTTAGAGTTGAGTGTTCATTAATAACAACCTTTTTAAAATTTGCAATTTGTGGTGATTTCTGTATTCATTCTCCATAATTCTCACTTTTGGCCTCATGTTGTACTTGTATGGTGTATTATTTTTTATGAAGTGAGTTCTGCAAGTTGCATAAGCTCTGGGTCCCACAAAACCAGGATCCGCCCCTGAGTAGGGCTGAGGAGGAGGAGCCCTTGAGGAGGGGAAGAAATCAGGAAGATTCTTGGAAGTCAGAGAGAGGACCGTTTCAAGGAGGGCATGGCTGGCGGTATAGAATGTTCAGGGACTTGAGAGATACTACCGTCAAAAATCTCACACCTGCTCATCAAAAGGCTTTCAGGACTTAAAAACTGCTTCATCATGGGAAAACCTGGGAGTTTAGGTGTGTCCCACCTGCCTCAAAATCACCAAGGAATAGGGCTGCCAGATTTAGCAAATAAAAACATAGGACGCCCTGTTAATTTGAATTTCAGATTAAAACAAATAATGTGGGCTTCCCTGGTGGCGCAGTGGTTGAGAATCTGCCTGCTAATGCAGGGGACACGGGTTTGAGCCCTGGTCTGGGAAGATCCCACATGCCGCGGAGCAACTGGGCCCGTGAGCCACAACTACTGAGCCTGTGCGTTTGGAGCCTGTGCTCCGCAACAAGAGAGGCCACGATAGTGAGAGGCCCGCGCACCACAATGAAGAGTGGCTCCCGCTTGCCGCAACTAGAGGAAGCCCTCGCACAGAAACGAAGACCCAACACAGCCAAATAAATAATAAATAAATAAATAAAAACAGAAAACAAAAAACAAATAATGTTTTAGTAAGAGTATGTCCCATTGCAATATTGGTATCTTATTTGGCAACACTATCTGGTGAGCTTCTTAAAAATACATTTAAGCAGTTTACTCAGGTGGTTCGTATGTAGATACAGGTGAACTTGCTCTAGATTTAAGAAAGCATTATTTTAGGCACTTGGGTCTCTTTTCGGGAGAATCCTGTGAACTATCAAAATGATCTCCCCAAATTGATTTCCAATCCAGGTTCACAAATTTGTTGCACACTCTCTATAATTAAGAGGATGAAGTTTAACTTGGAGCAAGCAGAGTGATGTAGTAACAGCAACAGAGCTGAAGATTAGCGTGTGAAGTAAGGTGATTGTGATCAAAAGGCATTGACCAAAACCAAAACCAAAACCAAACCAAACCAAAAGGCATTGACCAAAACCAAAACCAAACCAAACCAAAACAAAACAAAAACCAAAGGCATTGACCAAAACCAAAACCACAACCTTACCAAACCAAAACAAAACAAAAAACCAAAAGGCATTGACCAAAACCAAAACCAAAACCAAACCAAAACAAAAAACAAAAAACCAAAAGGCATTGACCAAAAAGGTTAGATGTTGGGATCTTCATTTCCTACTCATTTTAATTTTATATATTTATTTTATTTTTATTACTTTTTTTTCATCTTTATTGAGGTATAATTGATAAACTTATAAGATAGTTAAAGTGTATATCATGGTCATTTAATATATATATACACACACATATTGCAAAATGATTCCCATCATCTACTTATTTAACACACGCATCACCTCACATATTTATCTTTTTTGCATGTGTGTGAGAACATTTAAGTTCTATTGTTGTAGCAGATTTTAAGTATACAATACGGTGTTATCAACAATAGTCACCAAGTTTTATGCTAGCTCCTCGGAACGATCCAGCTTGTAGGTGAAGGTTTGTATCCAGCTTGTTGGTAAAAGTTTGTACCCTTTTACCAACCTCTCCCCAGTTGCCTCACCCCCACCCACCCCCTGGCATCTACTTTTCTACTCTCTGTTATTTGCCTTTTTTTTTTCTTAAGATGCCACATGTAAGTGATGCCATCTAGTATTTGTCTTTCTCTGTCTGGCTTATTTCACTTAGCATAATGCCCTCAAGATCCATCCATGTTGTTGCAGATGGCAGCATTTCTTTCTTTCTCATGGCTGAGTAATATTCATGTACATATGTATATATATTTATGTCACATCTTATTTATCCATTCTTCTGTCAACGGACAGTGAGGTTGTTTCCGTATCTTAGCTATTGTAAATAATGCTGCAATGAACTTGGGGGTACAGATGTCTCTTTGCCATAGTGTTTTCATTTCCTTCAGCTAAATACCCAGAAGTGGAATTTCTGGATCATATAGTAGTTCTATTTTTAATTTTTTGAGGAACTTCTATACTATTTTCCATAATGGCTCCACCAATTTTTATTCCCACCAACAGTGCACAAGGGTTCCCTTTTTTCCACATTCTCACCAACACTTGTGAGGTGAGATCACCTTATGGTTTTGATCTGCATTCCCTGGTGATTAGTGATGTTGAGCACCTTTTCATGTACCTATTGGCCATTTGTAGGTCTTCTTCAGAAAAATGTCTATCCAGTTCCTGTGCCCATTTTTTTTTATTGGATTGTTTGGGGTTTTGCTCCTATTCATTTAAAAAAATTATTGTGGAAAAATACATATAACATAACATTTGCCATTTTAGCTATATTTAAGTGTACAATTCATTGACATCAAGTACCTTCACAATGTTGTGCAACTATCACCATTATCTGTTTCCAAAATGTTTTCATCACTCCCCAACAGAAACTCTGTAACAATTAAGCAATAACTCCCATTCCCCCTCCCCCAGCCCCTGTAATCTCCAGTCTACTTTCTCTAGGAATTTGCCTATTATAGATATTTCATCCAAATAGAATCATACGTTATTTGTCCTTGTGTGACTGGCTTACCTCACTTAGGATAATGTTTTCAAGGTTTCATCTATGTTGTGATATATCAGAACTTCCTTTATTTTTATGGCTGAATAATATTCCATTGTACATATGTACCACATTTGTTTATCCACTCGTTTGTCAATGGACGTTTGTCTTGTTTCCAGCTTTTCACTACAGTGAACAGTGCTGCAATGAACATAGGCGTACAAGTATCTGTTTGAGTTCCTACTTTCAATTCTTTTGGACAGAGACCCAGAAGTAGAATTTCTGGGTCATTTGGTAGTTCTATGTTTAGCTTTCTGAAGATCTGCTGAACCCCCTGCTAACTATTTACAGTCTACCTATTACACAAGAACAGCCACTGGGCTCCAACATAACAGCACATAGAGCCGGCTTCTTGGGCACATGACCTGTGCCATTTCACAGGGCCCCATGCTCAGGAGTCCACACTCAGAAAAGCCTGGTGCTGAGAAGGGCTCCATGGGTAGGTTCATCCTCTGCTGTCACCATCCTGAAATTCTTAATAATCCTGTCTTTGGACTTGCGTCTTGTAAGTGGAGTCCGCTAGGACAATGGAGAAATGCCCGGCATCTCTGTTCTCAGCCCTTGCTTGCTGCTCCATTTGCACAGTGTTCGTATTGCCCCAGGAGCACAGAAATCTGGAGGACCAGGAGGCATGGGGGTCGAGTGAGACTCCAAATGAGCACCAGGTGAGTGTGTTCACCTTCTCTGACTGGGTAAAATGGGTGAGGGGCTGCTGATGTCCCAAGTGGCCTCACTTCTTTTTGCTTTCAACGCAGAAACCAACCACCAAGGAACTGTATCGTATCCTTTGTTATTCATGTTATTTCCCTTATTCACCAACTACGAATGCTGAGAGTGATGGTATAGAAGGAAAGGGAAAGACAGGGCAGTGCCTGGTTACTTTTCCTTTCAACCTTCCTTACTCATCATTAATTCAAAGACAGAAAGTGGTGGTCAAACATGTGTGCAGCAAGAAGTGAAATTAAAACGGTTCGCTGAGTTTTGTGCATTTCCAGTGTTCGTGTAAGAATAAAATATATATGATGTGCGTACAAGCAATGAAATATGAATTGTGTGATTTCTGTGATTCTGCTTATGAGTCAAATGCTCCGATACTTTATTTAAGATTGGCATTGCACAGTCAAAAGAGGGACAGTGAAATCCCTGCTAATAATGTACATTTTAAATTTTTCTTTACTTAAATGACATTAGCTAGCAAATAAAACAACACCATGACAAGTCAAGAGAGAGAATACAGAAAGGAAAAAGCTTTTTATTTTAGTGCTTTCAGTGGCACTTTTTTCTTGCCTTTTGAACAAAAGGTCGTGCATTTTTGTTTTGCACCGGGCCCCATAAATTATGTAGCCAGCCCTGACAGCCCCTATTCTCAAATGCTACAACAGTAGTTTTATGTGCAATTAGGGTAGTGGGGAGGGGTGAGGTAGAGCTTGAAGTGCCATGGTGTTATTTTAGGAAGGGTGGAGTTGACCATGATTTTGTGAAGGAATGCACTTCAGAAAATAAGCACATAGATGAAAGAGGCTGGATACTCAGGCTTTCATTATACACTGTCTCAGCATTCTCAAAACCAAATGAATGACAGATATCCTGTTTTAAAGAAAGAGAGAAGGGGGGAAGGGAGAGACATGGACAGACAAGTCAGATGAGCTTCCTTTTTCACTAAATATAACATATCACACAAAAAAATACTTATAAATGAAAAGAAGGATAATAATAGGCTCTGTATCATTGATAATGTTATGAAAGACATATGAAAGATAAATTTTTTTTGTTCATTCAAAAATCATTATAGGGATTTCCCTGGTGGCAAGTGGTTAAGAATCCGCCTGCCAATGCAGAGGGCACAGGTTCAAGCCTTGGTCCGGGAAGATCCCACATGCCATGGAGCAACTAAGCCAGTGGGCCACAACTACTCAGCTTGCACTCTAGAGCCCACGAGCCACAACTACTGAGCCCACGAGCCACAACTACTGAAACCCACGTGCCTAGTGCCCGTGCTCCGCAACAAGAGAAGCCACCGCAACGAGAAGCCCGGGCACCACAACGAAGAGTAGCCTCCACTCGCCGCAACTAGAGAAAGCCCGCACGCAGCAATGAAGACCCAAAGCAGCCAAAAATAAATACATAAATATTAAAAAAAAATCAGTATAAACTTCAGTCTGAAGGATATTAAAGAAGACTTTATTTTGATAAACTGATCAATAAAATAAAAATAAACTCAATTGTCATGCCTCAGCCTTTTAGATTTTTTTAACATAAATATTTTATGGCAATTCAAGTAAGCCAACAAATATCAGACATAATATCAGTAACAGAAATAACAGTCCTGCTCTCCTTTGACAGATTTTAAAAGTTTGTTTTCTTTAAAAGTTACTCTAAAAAGAATATCAAATATTTTGGATTAGTGACTTAGAAGTTTTTTTTTCTTTTTTCCTTTTGGAAATTCTAAATACATCCTTGCATGGAAAACTTGTTTTCTCGATAGAGAAAACTAAATGAAATGGTGATTTTCTCCGAGTTTCTCTGATGATCTGCCACTTTTAATCTCCTATCAATTAAGATAGTCAAGTGATACTACAGAAAGTAATCAAGATGTGTCTAATCTTTACAACCTAAGTCATGTTAAATCTATGCCATCTGTCTGGGAGAAAGAACTACAAAGGCATGCAACCTCACATTTTTAAGGAAGTTACAATCAAATTCCCCAAGGACTAGACAACATCTGGACTATACTTAACTCATCATGGTTTATCTTATCTCACATAAGAGTTTAGCAAGAAATAGGTGCCCCCTTTTCATGTACTATTGACCAGCAAATTAATTTATTGATTATTTATCTCCATGCCCTGCTATACAAGGGGAAGTCTTACATAGTATTAAAGCATTTATTGAGCACTTACTTTATTCTGTGCAATTTCCCTGGGTTATCTATATAATTTCATCCTCCCATAACACTAATGCAGAATCTAAAGCAAAGTTCCTTTGTTTCCAGATGAAACAATCAGAATAATAAAGAGGCTCAACAGCACGTCATACTCAGAGCTTCTGAAGCTGCTGAGGATGTTTAACCTGAAAAAGAAAATACAACAGAGGCTTTCATATACAAGGGTGGTCTCGCAGACATGGGTGAGGGCTGCTCTGTGAGGACACAGAAGCCAGAACTTGATCAGTGAGTTAGAGGGTTTGGCTCATGACACGAATGAAGCTTGTTCGACATTAGAACATGTTGTCTTGGTACCACTGGATGGAGATTCCAAGACGCTGGATCACCCACTGGTCAAGGATATTGTCGGAGAGAATCCTGCTTTGGGTAGAAGATTTTGATAAATGACCTCTACCGTCCCTTCCATGATTGTCTTTTCTCCTGCATCTAGTCCTGATGGTTACTGGATGAGTGACCACAGTGTTGTTCCCAGGTGTGGGAGGTCCTGGGGCTATGCCAATAAGGGGCTCATTATTGGCCCACTGGTTGGTAAAGGGGAGGGTCAAAGGGAACATGTGTAGTTCAGATTAGAAGAAGTCAATCCAGATGTCTGGAGGCAGGAAGGTGCCCATTCAGAGGTCCTAGAAGGAGGAGTTGAAGCAAAAGACCTAGAGAATAAGGCTTTGCCTTAGGTAAACTGAGGTTCAAGTGGTCAAAAGCGGAGGACAGTGAGTTCTGGAGTGAACCCTGTGAATTGTTCCATCTATTTTTAAATCCCATGGTCAACTGTAGAGCTTAAGAGTTAAGGCTAGGTCTTCTCACAGTCTGACTTCCCTCTTTCCTCTATACCTTTGCAATCTCTTTTACTATCTCCTTCTCCTCCAGCCATCCTTTGAGATCATGAGATCATGTTTCTCATGCATCATAATCACCAGGGGTACTGGTTAATAATGCCAGGATCACAGAGGTGGGGCCTGAGAATCTCAGTTCTTAGCCAGCTCCCTAGCTGAATCCTTTGCTCCTTAAAGTTAATTATCCACTACCTTAAATACTAACACTCTCTGAAATACTACCCTTATAATCTCTTCCTTCTTCTTTTGTGCTCTTGCTAGATCATCACCTGGCATGTAGTGGATAGATAAAATATTTGTGAAATGAATGAATAATAATGTCAACCAATGCTATAGCTTCAGCTATAGCCAAACAAGGCAAAAGGTACAGCCTCATGTCATTACCTACAATATGGGGTTGGATGCCAAACAGGGGAACAGAAGATTCTGGTGTGGTTTTGTTCAGCCTCTAAAAATGCTCATCAAGCTTCCGCAATTTGGAGAGAAGGAGACTGAGGGGGTAGGTCCAGGGAAAAGATAAGGGAAAGGTAGCAGGAGCCAAGGCCCTACCTTACCGATCTAGAATGTGGCAGTGAGCAAAGGATATGTCAAGCTTTTCCATTTTCCAGGGCTCATCACTGAACTGTGAGGCCAAGTCCTGCAGGAACCTTCATGAATATAGGCTACATCCCTGACTCGATGGAGTGAACCTTGGCATAGACATTTAATATAAACTTACATAGGAGAGCAGAGCCTAGGTGCTGGGTGTTAGATGATTTCATAGTTTAACCTTTGTATTCTTCATCACTTAAATGTTTTGTAATGAGTGAAGGCCCTTAAAAAATAAAACAGTAAAGTCACAGACACTTAAGAAAAAGAAAGAAGCCCATAAAAAATCCAATCTCGAGAAAGCCCTTTTTTGGCTTTTCCCGAGTATCTTCTTAGGGAAGATATTTCAGCTTGCCAATCAAAAACTAGCTCTCCCATGGACTAATTAAAGTGATTCATCACCCTGTGAGCTTTCTTCCCTGTCAGACTAAACAGAGAGTACACTATCACTTACATAATCCAATACATTTCAGAGACTTGAGAAATTCAGAGTCAGAACTGGTTAATGAGGAAAATGGTTGAAAAAGGGTCCCAAGAAGTACTTACACAGATTTGTTTCAAGGACAAGCACATCTGGGGAGTGAGTTGGATTTTTCATACTGTCCTTTCGGTGTTTCTGCTTCTTCCTTAACCCCAGAGTTGGAGTGACAAATCCTCCTAGGAATTTCATTGCCAAAGTCAGAATTCCTTGTGGGAGCTTAGTTCCCATCTCTTCCCTTCCATTGGAGCCACAGGTTGTCTTGGCTTTATGGGTTCCTCACATCATTTTTCTGCCTGGGAGGCAGTAATATTTCAGGCGTCAGAAGCATTGCATGGACCTGCGTTTGAATCTAGCTACAGGAGGCTTAGATGACAAAATGATTTACATATGAGAAAATGCTAATGCGACTATTTGAAACTAAATCCTATTAATAAATAACATAACCATAACATTCTAGGTGGTAAGATTTATAGTCTTTACATTTTTCTTTATTTTCCAAAATTTGCAAAATGGACACATATTATTTATATACCCAGAAAAAATATATATGTATAACTTAAAACTAAATAAGGGATTCTGAGGGGATTTTAAAAACATTTAGGGGGGCTTCCCTGGTGGCGCAGTGGTTGAGAATCTGCCTGCCAATGCAGGGGACACGGGTTCGAGCCCTGGTCTGGGAAGATCCCACATGCCGCGGAGCAACTGGGCCTGTGAGCCACAACTACTGAGCCTGCGCGTCTGGAGCCTGTGCTCCGCAACAAGAGAGGCCACGATAGTGAGAGGCCTGCACACCGCAATGAAGAGTGGCCCCCGCTCGCCGCAACTAGAGAAAGCCCTCGCACAGAAACGAAGACCCAACACAGCCATTAAAAAAAAAAAAAAAAAAAAAAAGCAACAGTCTTTAAAAAAAGATTATCTTAAAAAAAAAAAACAAAAAAAACATTTAGGGACTTCTCTGGCAGTCCAGTGGTTAAGACTCCGCGCTTCCAATGCAGGGGCCGCAGGTTCGATCCCTGGTCAGGGAATTAAGATCCCGCGTGCCAGGCAGCACAGCAAAAAAAAAAAAAAAAATAATAATAATAATAATAAAATAAAAACATTTATATCCCCTGGCCTCTCCCTATCCCCACCACAACAGAATGATTGAATTAATTTCTTCTTTAAAATTATTCCTTAAATTAGGCTAACTGGCTAAGAAGGAAATTTAGAACAAGTTGAAGGAAATAACTTCTTCATGCAGCTGTGGTCGCCTAGAGGCATTTGATGTCACAGAAGGTCAAAGGGTCAAATGCAGTTGTTAGATGACCTGAAAGGCCAGTGGAAGGAAGGCATTTCCAGGGTGTGATGGCTGCAGGAAGGGCAGGGGTCTGGAGGAAGGCAGGCAAGGGTTGCCCTGATCATCAGCTGTTAAGAGGACATGAGGTGTCCAGTTTTAGGGCGAAGAAGAGTTTCGGCTTAACTGGTAACAGGAACGCTCTCTTGACCTGGATTTGAATATTCAGATCAAGATCCTACTGATACAACGCTCGTTAAAACTGAAGCTACTTTCGTTTTAATGCCACCTTTGACCTTTTGTCTGCCCAGAGGATGGGTCATGTGGGGTTATTGTTATTCGTGGATGCATTTGGGCAGTGATTGAGTTGAAGGTCCTGTGCCAGGAAGTGGCAACACAAAAGGAAATCGGAAGGGAAGAGCTCAGAGTCTACTAAGGAAAATAGAGACGTAAAAAAATAATTATAGAACAGCCCATTAATGCTGTGATATAAGTGAGGATAAAGCAACGGTAGGAACCTGGAAGTAATTCATTTTGCTGAGTTGGGGATCAGGACTCGTGTGGTCCCAAACTTTCCTAAAGTAAGAATCATCCTGAAACACTTCCTGGAAAAACAGATTCTTTGATTCCAACCCAGACCTGCAGAATGAGAAGGTCCAGGGAGAAGCCCAGGAATCTGATTACAAAGCAACTGTAATTTACAAATTACAAAACAAGGATTGTTACCCGAGGGCCATTTGGGAAACTTGTGTGAGTAGGAGCTCGTCAGGTGAAACAGGGAACAGAGTTCACCCACGATAAAGAAGAGTTTCTCAAACTTCTGTGTGCATAGGAATCACCCAGGGCCGTGTTGAAATGCAGATTTTGATTCAGTAGTTCTGCACTGGGGCCATGATTTCATTTCTAACCAGCTCCCGGTTACAGTGAAGCTTCTGGTCAGCCGACCACACAGGGCCTCTCATTGTCTTTGTAAGAAAGAACAAACACTTAATCTACACACAAGATCCTTTGTGATCCAACCTCTCTGGTCTAATCTTTCCCTTACCATCCTGTACTCTGTTCTGACAGACTCACCTGTGTTTTGTCTACAAATGTTTGCATGTAACTTCTCTTCCACTCACCCTCTTTCTCTTTGTTCAACAAACTTCTGGCTCCAGAGATAGGATCCTAAGCATTCTTTAGGTCCCCGTTAACCAGCATTTCCTTCAGGAAACATGGCCTGATGCCCCCAAATCTGGGGTAGGCACCCCTCCCCGGGGTTCAGACAGCACCTTTTTACTCTGAATTGGTAACTGCATGTTTGCTTTTCTAAATGACTCAACCGTAAGATCTGTTTCTCTATTCCCAGGACATACGGCCTGGCTGTGTGAAACTGCTTCATAAATAGATGTTCACGAACTGAATCAAATTAAATCAGACATCCACATCCAACAGATTGAAAAGCATCTGCAAAGGCTCAGACACTTGAAAGTTGTGCACATGTTTTGGGGACCCAGGTAATAATAGTTTAGTGTGAGTGGTGCCCAGAAATCAAAGGGAAAAGTAACTGTAAAAATACAGCAGATTGTTAAGGGTCCTCGCAGGCCATGGAGCTGGCCCCGTAGGCTGCAGCGAGTATTGGAACTGAGGACCTAGGTTTAACCTTTTCTGAGCCTTAGCACATTTGAGAATCTGATGAGAGCTATGGGGCCTACCCCTGAAAAATCCCCATGCAAACAAAAAGATGTATAAACACATTTTTGCCATTGATTTCAGGGAGTTTAGAAGCCTGAGGACCCCAGGTTAAGAATTTTGATGTTGAAGGAGACCCTGTAGGAAAGTACAGCTTGGCAGAAGAGGGTGGATTAAAGCAGACCCATGGGCCGTTTTAAAAATAAAGTTATTGGAACCCAACCATGTCCGTTCATTTATGAACTGTCTGTGGCTGCTTTCTGGAGCTACAAAGACAGAGTTGAGTAGTTTCAGCAGAGATCATAGAGCCTGGACAACCCCAAATGGTCCTAGCTAGCTCTTTACAGAAAATGCTTGCTGACCCGTGGATTCACATGTAGGAGCAGAACCAGGGAGGGGGCTCTGTGTATGTTGGGGTCCAGTAGATTTTCTACACATATATTTTACTGTTGGTGCCTTTAAAAAAAGCTGGATTGGAGGAGTGAAGAACTGGGATCCAGCCTTTCTCCACTATTTCTGCCAAGAGGTGGGTGGCAGCTGCCAGACACAGTGGGTGAGCCTCGTCTGGCGCCTTAGGTCAATTACTCATCAGCTTAGGGCCTCAGTTTCCTCTTTTGTAGTGTAGAATAACGGGCGCTCCTTTTCCCCAGAGGACTCGTGAAGCTTAAATGATATAATGCAGGCCTGGCAGTTAGCTAGTTCTCGTGAAATGTTAGTTATGAACAGCACTGATGTCTGAAAGAAGTCACATAGTGTGGATTTTACTCGGCCCAGGTCTCCATACAAAGGACTCCGTTTACAACGTAATTCAGCCCACAGCACACGGCCTGGTGCTGTGTTTGGTTCCGAATCAAAGCTTATCTAACGACTGGATGGATGAATGATGAGTGGGGAGAGCTTTTTATAAACTTCAGAGGATGGTGATGTCTTTTAGTGAATTATATGAGAATCCCATATAATTTCATACCTTTAAAAATACAATACTTAGAATGTATTTGTGTATTAATCACATTAAAAATATGATTAATCACATTAAAAATATTATGTCTTTTTACATAATATTTTTTGTAAAAAATACATAAAAATATTATGTATTTTTACGTATATTTTAATGTATTAATCACATTAAAAATACAATGCTTAGGGGTAATCAGAACGTAAGAAATTCTGAACTAGATTCTACTGAGGTGAGAAACAAATTATGCACAGGATAATTAACTCCCAAGTCTTAAATAAAGAGGAAAAACCTCACTGAAGAGGTGAGGCAGGTCTGGCTGGCTGACAAGGACATTCACCGCTTTTATTTACCCAACCTCCTGCCCCTTCCATTCCTCCTTCCCCACTTGTCAGCTGTAATTCACTTCATTCCCATCAGAAATATTTAAAGAACCCTTTGTAACAACGCTGCAGTTGTAGATCAGGATACAATTTATCTCTTAAATCCTTCATAAAGGCCTTTTGTTTTCTGCCTGCTTTTAATCTCTCAACATGGATGTTGAAACAATTTATGAGATGTGCTTGCATTTCCTCTTTTTTTGTTGTTTCTCTTAGATCCTTTATCCAAGGTTCCCAAGCATTTTAACATATTAACTCTTCTTAGAGGATTTTTTTTCTGTTTGAAACTTTTTTGAGTCATTTCATATTAATTTCTCTCTTTTCTTTTACTGTGGTGAGAACAGGTAACATGAGATCTAGTCTCTTAAATTGTTGTGTCCACGTAGTATTGTAAACTGTACACACATCTCGTTCATTCGATCTCTAGAACTTCATCCTGCATGACAAAAACTTGGTACCTGGTGAACAGCAACTCCCCACGGCCCCCATCCCCTCATTAGAGCATTTTAATTTTAATGACACTAAAATATCGAAAGAATAAATGGGATTATTTTAGGACAAGAGGTAGAGGGAAGAGAAAGAAGGTAGAAGGGGAGAACTGATCTATTTTCTAAAAGATTCCCTCCCTCCCCATCTGGGTACACTGCATTTAATTGGGGGGCATGGGAAGCCTTGGAAGGCTGCAAGAAAATATCGAGTCTACCAGAATCACAATGGCAAGAAAGGCCCCAAATTGCCAAATGCAGGCTGAGATGGGGACAATTACAGAAAGAGGAAAGTCCTGCGGGAACCCAACAGACTGAGTTTCAGTCTGCGAGTCCAGTGTCTCTGGGGTTCCCACTGCGCCAGAGTGGTTTTCATGGGAAACCTTCCGTATCTCTTTTCTCCATGAAGAGAAGGTATAGGTCAGCCTGGCTATTTCCTAGTGAGAGTAAAGAGTAGTCTTATCACCATCTCTCCAACACCTCACGCTGTTTGGAGCTGTCATCTTTGCTTTACCACTGGAAAAAAAGGAAGGAAAAAAGGAAAGGAGGGAGGGAGGGAAGGAAGGAAGGAAGGAAAGAAGGAAGGAAGGAAGGGAAAGAAAGAAAGAAAGAAAGAGGAAGGAAAGAAGGAAAGAAAGGGAGAAAACAGAAAACTGAAATTTTGTCCTTCTGTAAACGTGTGATTTTTTTCACCTTCAAAAAAGATTTATGAGGCTAAATTAGTACATCTCTATAAAGTGCTTTGATATTTTGAGAAGAGAAAATGATCCATGAGTGGGCTTAATCTGGCCTAAAGTGGAATTATTTAAAATAAAGCCACAGGGTTTGGGACTAATACCTTTTGTTTCTCTTTGGAAACCTGGTTTTTAGACAGTATGAGTTAACCACCAATGACAGAGTAGGGTCGCTCTGGAGAATATTTACTTTTCTCTTAAGATTTACTTTAAACAGTTTAGGAAACAGAAGACCAGTAAAGACTCTAGCCCGGGGTATGAATGTAGTGGATAAAAGTATATTCCTTCCACCAACGTTTGTTTTTTGGAAGTTACATCATCAGCTGAAAACCTGTGAAGCTGACGTGATTTGAGTTAGCTTAAGAAATTTAAAGAAAAAAAAAAAACAGAAAAAAAAAAATTGAGGAGTTGCATGGAGCCCATGGTTCAAAGTCTTGGACATGACAGAAGAATAAGTTGTTAAAAAAAAAAAAAGTATGTATAATGCCATATGGTTACTGATTTTTAAATTTTAGTTACCAAGAAAGAAATTATATTAATGAATTTCAAAAAAGGACTTTATGTTTTCTCATTTGTTTCTTCATTAAAAAAAAAATGGAGATACATGATCTTTCTTTCCCTTCCCTCTTCCTTTTTCCATTTCTGCCCTCATTCCTCCCTACATGGACCTCTTTGGAAATGTGGATGAAGGGAATGATCTGACTGCCAGTTGAACCACAATGACGTTAACAGTTCGTGGGAGGGAAAATCAAGCCTCCTAGAATGAATTTTGCCTGTCACCTCTGCATAGATTTGTGTTCTGTTGAGCTTTATGACTGATGTGGGGTGCGGTGCTGAAACATATAGCAACACTGGCAGAAATAACCCTTGATACCTTGGTACGTTGGTGTTGTCCACACGTGGAATTGCCCAGGACTGGAAGACACCATGATGAAATTAAATTCATTGTGTTCAAATGAGATAACTAAAGGAAAAGGAGATAGATGGTCTTCCTCGTACAGCATAGAATGCTGCTGCCTTGTTGAACCATTCACGTTTCTTATTATAGAATATTTTGATATCTGTTCTGATAGTTGGATGTATACGGGAGGCGCCTGTATGGTGGTGGCCTCGGCTGTGTGAAGTGATTTTATGCTTAGCTGTGGCATTTCACGATGTTCCCTCCCCTGTCTTTTGTCTGATGGCAGTGTTTGTGGTCTTTGTAGTACAGGTTACACGTGGAAGGCTCTTTCTCTTGTATTTTGTTAAGTAGGTAGGCACTCATTTGTTCCGATTTATGAATGAGTTTTTCCTGGAGAGCTGGTAACTTTTGCTTGGCATATGACTATTTTTTTTCCGTCATTATTCTTTTAGGGACTTTTTCTTATGTGCTTGCTCATTTCCTGCAGCTGGGCATGACTTGTCAATTATTTCAACAAGCCTGTCCCCTTCTTCCCATTAGTCAAGGAGAACAGGATAGAGGGGAAGTGGCCAGTCTTCTCTTCCAACAGAATCCATTTCTCTTTCACTTTTCCACTACATTTCCCCTCTCACTCTTCTGTGTTGAGTCTCCGGAGCAGACCCAGATTATCTGAAGGAATGGCCATGTCACTCATTCATCAATTTCCTCAATAAGCACCTGCTAGTTCTATCATAACTTCAAGACCTATTCTGAAAGCCTGAGTTAATGCTAGAAGACAGACACCTAAGAAATGAACATTGGAAGGAAAAGGGGAGAGATGGGTTGAAGTGTGCAAAGAGGAAGAAATCAAGGAAACAGAGGTAGGAGAGAACTATGGAATTGAAGAAAGAGGAAATTGATGGAATGAACAAAGTGGACAAGAAAATGAAAAGGTTCAAATGTGCTTTCTCAAAAAAAGAACAAGGGAATTCCCTGGCAGTCTAGTGGTTCAATCCCTGGTCGGGGACCTAACATCCCGCAAGCTACAATGTGAGGCCCAAAAAACCCAAACCAAAACAAACAAACAAACAAACAAAACCAAAAAAAATTAATTCAGAAGCAACTATGTGCAAATGATTCGGCCAGGACCCTGACCGTGCAGACCAATTAGTCTTATTCTCTTATCTCCAAGAATTTACAGTTAAGAGCGGAAATCAGACTTTAAAATATGGGAAGACTTAATTAGCTATACTTGTGTCCTGAGATACACATGAAGAGAACATTTTTTA
Source organism: Balaenoptera borealis (assembly GCF_965194805.1). NCBI lineage: Eukaryota > Metazoa > Chordata > Mammalia > Artiodactyla > Balaenopteridae > Balaenoptera > Balaenoptera borealis. The sequence continues at coordinate 15,118,031 of NC_138867.1, forward strand.
AAATTTTTTAATTAATTAATTTTTGGCCGTGTTGGGTCTTAGTTTCTGTGCGAGGGCTTTCTCCAGTTGTGGCGAGCGGGGGCCACTCTTCATCGCTATGCGCGGGCCTCTCACTATCGCGGCCTCTCTTGTTGCGGAGCACAGGCTCCAGACGCGCAGGCTCAGTAGTTGTGGCTCACGGGCCCAATTGCTCCGCGGCATGTGGGATCTTCCCGGACCAGGGCTCGAACCCGTGTCCCCTGCATTGGCAGGCAGACTCTCAACCACTGCGCCACCAGAGAAGCCCCAAGAGAACTTTTAAAAAGTAGTTATATTTTACTTCTTATTAAAGAGCTTCAGTTGAGTGGAATAACAAAATCTAAAAGGTTTAAAATTTGTACCGTGCTGCTTAGAAATCCCTTTTCTGTCTTGTAGCCCAGGCTGGGGGCTTTGCGACACCCAGGACAATGGGAGACAATCCCTGGCTGTGCCCCATCCTCTCCAACCAGAAGTCAGGATGCTCGCCGCCAGATAGCTGGGAGGGAGAAAGGACGTATTTTCTTCTCCCTTCCAAAGCTGTTAATGCTCTGTTCGGCAATAAACTATTATAACAATTGATCTCTGTGTGAATTGGATACTCATTACATCTTGCTGAGCAAGGCACTTACCCCAGCAGATTTCCTTTACAAACGACCTCTTCTCTCCCCTAATGGACACTCATCCCCGAACCAATTGTTGGTCCAGGTCACTGGCTCACAGCCTCCAGACACAGACCCAGTCGTTGGAGCAGGAAAGCGAGAGGGGTGTTACTCCATGAAAGACGGCAGCGTGCTTTGTCATATGGCAAACGCTCACGCATCCCTGAAATGCTGAAGGAAGTCAGAGAAAGGAAGTTTGCCAACGGGGTGCTTGTGATATTTTTGGCAGGGATGTTCTCACTAGCTGCCGCTGTGTGTTTGTGTCTATGATGATGTTTACTGCAACTTGAAGAAGAATAGCTACTAAATTAGGATATGATGAACTTCTCAGCTGGAGAGAGAAGTGGATCCAACAGAGAAGCAACGTTTGGGACTTGAGATACTGTGTTCTCTTGGAGGTTACATTTAGATGTTAGGATAAGCAAGGGAAAAAACACTTCCAGAAGACAGAAACAGCCTGGCTGTGTCCAGTCTATGTAAGAAAAATGGAAATGTTTGACGTGAGCTTTACAGTTGTTTTGTCTAAAAAGATTAAGGGCTCTAGGCTTTTGTCCACCTCCTCATCGCATCTTTTTATCCCTTTAGTTTGGTGGGTTTTTTTCCTCAAGATTCTGCTTTATTTCAGCAAGTGTTTAGTGGTTCTGGGTGATAGATTTACTATAAAACTGTTTGAGATTTTGATCACTTTTGAAGACCAAGGGCTTTTTGGGGTTGTCACTGAAAGGAGTTTGAAAGCTCTGAAAATCTCTTCTCTCTGCCTTCAAGGGATAAAATCGCACCACAAATACGATCGTTTTTAGACTTGTCAAGAGCCTCTAGCAAAACAATTCAACACAGTTTAGGCCTGGGCTGGAAGGAAGAGATGAATGCTTTCCTCAGAGGAAAGTGGCTGGGGGTCTAGACGGAGGAACCTCTGGGCAAAACCCTGCTCCCTGGAAGGATAATTAGTGTGTAGAATGGTGAGCAGAAACTGTGCTCATAGAAAGTTCCCTGTAATTACCCCATCAGGAATGTTCTCAGGACTAAATTGAAGGGGTTGTGGGACCACTGAATGATCAATGTTTGGCCTTTTAGCCTAAGGAGAATCTCACCAAGGCAAAAATCCCTTTTCTTTATACTTTGCCTATCAGGAGAGTAATATCCAAAAGCAGTGGTTCATTTGTTAATCCACATTTTAGATCTCTCTACACTCATACCCGCACACACCACGTATAAGTGATACTGAATGTAATTATATTGAATATGTTTAATAAAACACAGTGCATAGAAAGGTTGTTTAAAGATGTTAAAAGTATGTGTAGTATCACGCCAATGATATTTGGGTGTGAGAGACGTTTTCAAAAACAAGACACTAATGATAATAAAAGGCATTTTATTAAATTAGACCCTTGAATGTGGTAAATATACACAATGGAATATTACTCAGCCATAAAAAAAGAATGAAATAATGCCATTTGCAGCAACTTGGATGGGCCTAGAGATTATCATACTGAGTGAAGTAAGGCAGACAGAGAAAGACAAATATCATATGGTATTGCTTATACGTGGAATCTAAGAAAATGATACAAATGCACTTATTTACAAAACAGAAATAGACTCACAGACGTAGAAAACAAACTTATGGTTACCACAAAGGAAAGGGGGTGGGAGGGATAAATTTGGAATTTGGGATTAACAGATACAGACTACTATCTATGAAATAGATAACCAACTAGCAGCTACTGTATAGCACAGGGAACTATATTCAATATCTTGCAATAACCTATAATGGAAAAGAATCTAAAAAAGAATAGATATATATGTATATGTATAACTGAATCACTTTGCTGTACATCTGAAAGTAACACAACATTGTAAATCAACTATATTTCAACAGAAATTCAAAAAAATAAATTAGACCCTTGAAAACTCATTGAAGAACCACCCCCATTGCTCACTAGTCCCCTGACCCACTTTTTATTTCTACTTTATTACAGAGTTGAGGGATTTGGGATTGGGATAGATTTTACTATCCAGACTCTTTTTTTTCACCCCCTGTTTGTATGAGAACAAAAAATAACTCTTACGGAATTTGTTCTTCAAGCCCAAAGTCACACATGTTAACCCAGCTACCTCTTCACCTGCCGCCGGACTCGGGGACCCGCCCCCTTTGCCTTAGAATCCAGGTGCCGCCTTCCGTTCACTTGGCCTTTAACACAGAGCAATCGTTTTTTTTTTTCTTCTGCTTCTCCGTTTGCCCTCGGGGGCTGAGAAGTTGTTTTACTGGTTGCTCATTTCTGACTGGCTTCTCCCTGATTCTTCCCTTCTGAGGTTCACTATTTTGCCTGTTTTCTGATGTATTAGTTCAAAGACACGTGAGAAAGAGAAAATGTTATTTCTTTTAAAACTTGTTTTAAGTAAGTGAGTAATCAATCAACTGCATCAAACTTAGAAAAAAAATTTTTTTTTTTTTGGGCCACACGGTTTGTGGGATCTTATTTCCTCGACCAGGGATTGAACCCGGGCGCACGGCAGTGAAAGAACTGAGTCTTAACCACTGGACTGCCAGGGAATTCCCAGAAAATTCTTAATTCTCCATGGCTGTGTCCATGTGGAGAGATGCCATCGAGATACACATCATTTAAAAAATTTTGGTAAACCAGTGGTGCAACTTATTTCTCTAGGATACTTTTAAGCAGAGGCCCTTTCCCTTTCCTGTCCAATATTTGATTATATTAAGAACTATAAAAATGCACCTCAGGCAGTCTGGTGGGCAGTGGACTGACACAGAATCAGAACTGACAGCATTGACAAATTTAATAATTGTAGGTTGAAAAAATGGAAAATTAAGTATAAAAAGATAGAGGTTTCCTTGCTCTAGTAACCCATTACCCTTATAATGATCATCACATTTACTGAAACCATGAAAAAAGCAAAGGACAAATTCATAGAGACAGAAAGTGGGTTGGTGATTGCTAGGGATTTGGTAGGGGGTTGGGGAGTTGGTGTCTAATGGGCACAGAGTTTCCATTTGGAAGATAAAAAAAGTTCTGGAGATGGATACTGGTGGTTGCACAACAAAGGGAATATACTAGTACCACTGAACTGCACAGTTAAAAATGGCTAAAATGGCACATTTTATGTATGTATACGTTACCACAATAAATAAAGGCAAAAAAAGAAAGAAAAAAAAAGGAGTCATTCTAGGACTGGCTACAGAATGTTACCGTTGAATTAACTGGAATGTTTGTTGTTTGAGCCTTAGCAAAGAACAGGCAATAGTCCTCCTGAAATTACTGTTGGGGCATTATCTCTGCAGAAAGAAATGAGGAAAGAAACTTCAACAGCTTAGCATTTATAGGGTACACAATTGGGAGTAAAACACATGTGAAAAATATCATGATAAAAGGCCTTTATTTAAAGTGTGGTGAAGGCCGCTGACTCACTGGATAACTGGAGTCTTTGGGGCTTGAGTAATGGCCGAGCCAAGAATCCTGGAGTCAGACTTTTTCTTCCTTGGGGAAAAAAAAAAGGGGGTCAAGTCAATTCTATCCCACTCTATCTTGTGTATTTTATTCAACAATGATTTTTGACCAACCCCAAATTCCTCCAACGAGGGAGGAATGTTCAGTGTTTTTGTAACCTTGACTAACTGTGATATTATTCCAAACAAGGAGGCAAACCCCTATGGGGGCAAGAGGTGGAAAGGAAAGAGCTAAATCGGGAATCTGTTTTTGATCCCAGCCAGATGATGGATGTCTTACAAATGTGGTCAGTGCTACTTCTGATCTCACCCTGAGCAAAGACACTCTTTAACTAGCTGGACAAAATATCTGGACTCAAGTGTAAAGCAACTTGACTGACTCAAGTAAATACCTGAAGAAAGTCAAATTATTCTGATAATGATCTATACTAATTATTTATCTTCCTGAGGTTGCATTTATTTCTGAGTGTTTTCTGGTTGGGGTAAAATAATAACTCATGTATCAGGTACTTGAAACTGCCATGGCTAAGAGTTGCTGTTTTCTGTGAAGTCGTGGTACTAGATGAGCAGAATCGGGTCATCTTAAGGGTGCTGCTGAGTGTACTCAAGCAAAGATATTCTGGAGCCAGACTTCCTGGCAATAATCCCGTGTCTGCCTCTTACAAGATGAGACTTCAAGCATTTGCCCACATCTCTGTGCCTCGGGTTTGTCTTCTCTAAAAGGAGGACGACTGCAATAGATCTTACATCATAAGTTGCTGTGAAACATGATTTAAAACCTGTGGAGTGCTCAGAACAGTGCCTGGCATGTAGGAATTGGGCTGTAAAAGTTAGTTGTTATTACCATTAATCATTGCTTCTTTGGAGGAAAACACGGCTAAAACAGTGAGGGTGAAGGCTGGTGTGGTAGGTCTGTTGCCTGTGATTCAGAGACCCTTTTGTATCTGCATTGGAGACTTCAAAACTCAGTGACTGTATCAAAGTGCATGTTAAATATATTACAATTTTGGTTGTCAATTACACCTCAATAAAGTGGAAAAGAAGGGAAAAAACTCTCCATGGCTGCTATACACATGTATAGCCGAAAATAAAGTACTGGTTTTAATGAACCATTCCTGCATTCACTCACTTATAGATTCACCATGTGCCGGGCACTGGGGACACCAAGTCAGTTATGACTTATTGTGATGCTCAGTCCAGGGGCAAAGACACTTACCTGAAGAGATTACTAGGCAATATGTAGGTGCAAAGATAGAGATATGTACAAGGTATCACTGAGATATGACGGAGGGGCTGGGGAGAGTGGGGAGGAATAAATAGTCAGGGGAAATTCCTGGAAGTAATCCCCCAAATATGTGTTTGGTCAAATAAGACTTGATTTAAAAAAAATCAGTAAGTGTTTCAACTTGTGTCTCTAAAAGGTAAGGATTCTCTCTCTCTCTTATAAACGAAACACTATTATTACCCCTAAAAGTAATAATAATGGTTGCTTAACTATAGTAAAATACATGGTCGATTATCAATAGTCCTCTACATGTCACATTAGTTTTTAGTTGGCTTGAATGAATCAGCATGCAAAAGGTGTATCTTGCAATGGGTCTCTTAATCTTAACTGTCCCTTAATCTATATTAGGTTCCCCCTCCATTTCTCCCTCTCTCTCTCTCATTCCTTATAATCTATTTGCTGAAAAAACTGGGTTGTTTATCTTGCAGGGTATTCCATAGAGGGATTTGGCTAATTGCATCTTAATTTTCCTCTATTCCTTCTATTTCCTATAAATATTGTGTTAGATTTAAAAGCTTTTTCAGATTCAGGTTCAATTTTTTTTGGGGGGGTGGTAGATGGGCTGAGATTACTTCACAGAGAGTGTGGGCCATATCCTTCGGAAGGCACATGGCCGATGGTGGTCTCTCTTTTAGAGATGTTTGCAGCCATTGATGGTCAATGGTTAGGGCTATTCATTCATAAAGGTTGTAAAGTGGTCCTATTCTAATTCTATCTTTCCTTCTTTGGCTGGAATCCTATAGAGAGTAATTTCCCCTCATTTATTATTTGCTTACTTAATAGTGTATAGAGTTGGTCTAGGAAAGGCAAGTCAAGTGCATGCTTGAAAATCCATATTAACAGTGGCCCTGTGGTTCCATAAGACCCACAACCTTTAATGTCAGTAAAAGTCTCTTCAACAAACAACTTTACTAAAGCAGGAAGGTGAACCGATGGGGTTTTATAAATACTTAGCATGAGAAGAAGAACTTTCTGCTTATAACACAGCTTTAAAAACACTCTAACTTTCCCCCAAGCTTTTAGTAAAAATAGTTTTGTTTTTTTTTTTATAGCAATTACAAAAAGATAATCTTGCTGAACTGAAATCCTAGACTACATCTGATATCATTTTAGTTTTCAGTGACCTACTTACTGCGTGGCATGATTTACAGTTGAGGTTTATGGCTTTAGCAAAATAATGCTTTGGTCATTCACTCAAAAAGAAAGGAAAATCCTCTGTTTTATTCTCTAGTATGGAATGAAACTTTTAAACAGTCGTGGTTAAGTCATCATTAAAACAATTTTGTACCTCAGACCTAAAATAGACGTGCACCTTAGCATTGATGTATACAGAGCCTGAGTTTCCTAAAAGGCAAAGGAAAAATATATTCCCATGACTGCGTGCAGGATGAGTAAATTACACAGACACACACAAAGGCTAATTAAAAATGGAACATTTAAGAAGTATTGCATTTTAGGTGTCTTGTGAAAGTCCCTTTTAAATTTAGTCCCAAGTGAAATCAGTTGTTTGCATTTGGTTGGTGACATGAAACATTAACAGTAGCAGAAACAGGGGTAACCTCTGAGCTGCTGGGTGGACCCTTGTGTGACCTCAAAGTCCCAGACTCCTTCCAATGGGAGACCGGTCACCCCAGATCCTGACCAGTTTTCCCCTTGCCCTCTCCCTCCAAATCACTTCAATCCTTTGTCTCCAACTACATTAGATCTATTCAGTGTTTCCCCTCTTAATGCCTCCACAATTTCTTAACATCTACAAAGAGCAGATTGATTCCCACCATGCCAGCAGGAAGCAGTGGGGTGTGCGTACTGAACGGGCCCCAGCTTGAGGAACAAGCCAACAAGGGGAATATTGTCTTTCTCTTCATTCTTTCTTTTATTTTTTTAGAGCATTTTTCTTTCTTATCCAGATTAGTCTGACCTCAGCACAAGACAACTATATATTACTTTTAACGGCAAACTTGAATGTCGCCTGGGTTGCGTTGGTGGTTTTCCATGAATGTAATACAGTAATCCCAGTGGAGCTACCTCAGCCACTTACTACTCTTACCCTGATAAAAATACTTTGTTGGGGCTATTAGGACGTCTTTTATTTTTAATCCAGCTGAAAATGGAAGCATTACAGAGCTTAGAAATATTAATGAGAAAATCCTCTACTGTCCATGGCAGAGTACCCCACTCGTGCCGGGATAGAATAAAAGCATTTTGCCCCAGTTCTACCTCGTCAGAACCATCTTGACTGAAGCTTTCAAGCGAGGCTTTTAAGAAAGAATCATATGACACACACGTATACAAAATGGAAATACCCTGGCAGATAAAATTAGTATTCTCTTATTGCACCTGTAGCGCAAACGGCTATAAAAGGAGTTGCTAAATAATGTACACCCTCTGATGATCTAAAAGCCAGCTGTGCTCTTGTCTATTTTAAAAATCCTGAGGGTTAAAGCCTCATCTAATCCTTTCTTTGTCAGAGTTTCTGTCAAATCATCAGACCCTTGGGCATTTTTTCACTCAGGACGGATGGGTTGTATTGAATCATAAGCTACTTTATGAACAGATTGTCCATAAGCCTTGTCGAACCTTCTAGTGTTTGTTTATTAACAGAGAGAAACGGACTTGCCATCTTACTCTTGTTCTAACTAAATAAACCTGTGCCAAAACCCAACTGGGTACTTAAAACAGATGGTTCCCGTCTTTCTAAAGACATGACTTAACTATCGTATTTTACCTCTAGGCACAGTCAGGATGATTTGTGAGATGGCACAGTCATTGTAAGTAGGAATCACCTGGAAAATGAGTCTTACTTGTTTGTTTCATGAAAACAAAAAGAAAACGTCCCCCTCTCTTGTGGTCATCCTGTGGAGGCCTGAAGGAATCCCACCCCAGATTTGGTTGGGAGGCCAAGGCTGATGATACCACACAAGTGCCAAGAGGGTAGGAAAAGTTGGATCACTCACATAGTAAGGCTTTCTGCGGGGAGCAGGGCAGGCTCCCAAACAGGTTCAAAATGGGCTTCAGAGAGCAGGGAAAGGAGGCCAGCTTCGCTTTTTACTATATTCGGAGATAGCCAGAGGTGAGGATTTCCACACGCGTCCCAGAGCTTGTGTGGCTTGAACTTCCCACTGGTGTCAGAAAGGGGAGCGCCTAGGCTTCCTCATCAGCTAGACAAGATGGGAAGTGGGGGGAGAAGGAAAAGGGGGAGTGGTGGCACGTGAGAGCCGTCAGGGGTCAAACATCAAAATGGGGTCAGATGCCATATTACAGGTCACTTTACATTGAAGGCCAAAGGCACTGTAAAAAATGGTAAATATTTTTGACTAATACCAAATGCTGCTTGAGAAGTGAAGGTTTGGGGGGGGTATTTGGAAACCTTCTAAAATTCTGCTATGTATTTCCTTTTGGGGCTTTTAGTGGCAAAACAACCTATGCACTCAGCCAATCCTCTCTGTTTCTGATAAAACATTTGGATACAAAGTCATAAAGTGTCTAGATTATTACTGAAGACCTTTAAAAATTGTTGCATTCAAGCAAATCAACTCTTACTGTTGGTAGATTATTTTTCACTTTCTAACCTAAATCCTTTGGGCGCTAGGTCAAGGTACTTCTTGGTTCTCCCATTACACTTGATAGACTGATGGGCCATCAGAAGGCCAAGGGACATTAGGGATTGTTTAGGATAATCTTACTCATTATTTAGTTGGAGAAACTTGAGGCCTATTAGTGTCTAGAGCGTTAGCTGGGATCACACAAACTAGAATCCAAGCCCTGCGCCTTGTCTAATGCACCTCACCTAATTTAGATCAGAGGGTTTGGTTGTCATATTTTCCTAGGCTTTCAATTTTAATGCTTTCTCTGCAGGATGCTAGATTTTTAAAAAAACTCATAAATTTTATATGTTTTTTCCCCATAATCTTCTGTCTGAATATATTGCAGAATTTTTATATGAATTCTAAAGTAGAGACCCCGTATTTTAAATATTACACTGGAAATGTTAAATTATATATAAGCGTTGGGTAAGACACCCAATAACTTTTTGTTTAATTCAGTGTATTTTAACTTTTAAAATAACATTAAATATTTTCTTTGATTTTTTTCTCCCATTTTGTGCTACATTCTAGGATTTTTTAAAAAATAAACTTTTAATTTTAAGGTTTTTTTTAAGCTTTACATAAAAGTTTTGAAGATAGTACTAATGAGTTTACGAATACTCCATGCTCGGTTTGCCCTATCAATAACATCTTACGTTAGTATAGTACATTTGTCAAAATTAATTAACCAATATGGTCGGTATTACTAACTAAAGTTCATACTTCATTCACATTTTCTTAGCTTTTTATCTAATATTACTTTGCTGTCCCATCCAGGACACCACATTCCATTAAATCATGACTCCTCAGGCTCCTCTTTGGCTGTGACAGTTTCTCAGACTTTTCTTATTTTGTTTTGATATTCTTGACAGACTCAAGGACTCTTGACTGATCGAGTATTTTGTAGAATGTCCCTCAGTTGGGATCCATCTGATGTTTTTCTCATGATTTGACTGGAGTTATGAGTTCTTGGAAGGGACATGATTTATTACTCTTGATATTAACCTTAATCACCAGGCTGAGATAGTGTTTATCAGATTAGGGGTAGGGCAGAATGTTCTGGAAACCCACAGATGCAAGACAGGAAGGACAGAGGGATTTTTTTTTAAAAATATTTATTTTATTTATTTTTGGCTGTGTTGGGTCTTCTGTGCGAGTTGGGTTTCTGTGCGAGGGCTTTCTCTAGTTGCGGCAAGCGGGGGCCACTATTTCATCGCGGTGCACGGGCCTCTCACTGTCGCGGCCTCTCTTGTTGCGGAGCACAAGCTCCAGACGCGCAGGCTCAGTAGTTGTGGCTCACGGGCCTAGTTTCTCCGTGGCATGTGGGTTCTTCCCAGACCAGGGCTCAAACCTGTGTCCCCTGCATTGGCAGGCGGATTCTTAACCACTGCGCCACCAGGGAAGTCCCTCCCTTTCATGTTCTTTTTTTTTTTTTTTATAAATTTATTTATTTATTTATTTATGGCTGTGTTGGGTCTTTGTTTCTGTGTGAGGGCTTTCTCTAGTTGCGGTGAGCGGGGGCCACTCTTCATCGCGGTGCGCGGGCCTCTCACTGTCGCGGCCTCTCTTGTTGCGGAGCACAAGCTCCAGACGCGCAGGCTCAGTAGTTGTGGCTCACGGGCCCAGTCACTCCGCGGCACGTGGGATCTTCCCGGACCAGGGCTCGAACCCGTGTCCCCTACATTGGCAGGCAGACCCTCAACCACTGTGCCACCAGGGAAGCCCTTCATGTTCTTTTTAAAGCACTTTCTATTTTCCAGCACTATAAGATGCTCCAGTTTCATCCTGTACCTTCCCTGTACTAGTCCTAGAATCAGTCATTTCTCTAAGCGGCATGATTTTTTAAAATTGAAGAATTCTTTTTTTATCTTGGCACTAGAAAGGTGAGGTGTGCTTGTTCTACTGGGCTGTCATTGCTTCTAGGTGGTCCACTCAGCCAACAGAGCAAGGAAATGTGTGTGCATATTTGAACCCTTGTATATACATGCATCTGTAAGTATTTCTGCATGTACCCATCTTTATATGAAGTTAAACATGAGTTCATACTGATGCCGCCAGCTCTAATCCAGTACCACATGGATTATTCTAGCCTCCTTCCCTTGTCTGTCTGTAACCTCCCGCTCCGACAGAGAGAAACCCGGCTCCCACCATCTGCCACCCATTTACTTAATTGTTCAATCCCAGTTATACATGTGTAGTGGTTTCAGCATTGTTAATCTTTTGGGGATATTTATCTTGTTTAGGGATATTTTTAAACTTTATCTTTCAACCCATCTCCTGAGTATTTTTTTCCCCAATCTCTTTTTCATTTCCAACATCTCTTTTTCTTTCTCTAATGATTCCATTTTTAAAATGGATTGATACCATTACAGAGTCCAAGCTTGTAATGCCTGCCGCATGATGGCTCAATAAACTGAGAGATGAGGTGCTGGGGCAAGGAATAGAAACTTTATTTGGAAAGCCAGCAGACCAAGAAGATTGTGGACTAGTGTCCCAAAGAACCATTTTACCTGAATTAGAACTTAGGCTTCTTTTATTCTAAAAGGGGAGGGGGTGTGGCTGGTCGTTGCAGACCTCTTGGTGCTGGAATCCTTCGTTCTCACAGCTGTCCACATAGGTCTGGTCACAACGTTCCTATAAACCTCCAACAAGACAAATGTTATTCTCTGTTCTGCAACTTTTTATCTCTACATGAATGGAAGAGTGTTATACCTTTAAAGGCCAGAGCCTTGAAAATGAGCAATCCTGTATATTTCAGCCTATAGGCAACATTCTTTAACAAAAGAATGACTAAGCGCAGGTAACAGAGAACAAGGGTTAGAGATCCAGTATGCAGTCATGTTTGTTCTTCTCGGTTACAATAGCTTCTCTTCTCTTCCTAAGGATATTAATTGCGGTTTACAGAATTCATTCTGTTCTCAGGATTGTCTCTGTTTCTTCTTCCGTTTGTTTGTTGATATTGGCCTTTGTCTGTTTGTCTTAGAGAGTTTCTTCAAAAATCTGATGATCTTTGGCTACTTAAATATGTCCAATTGTGAGGCACAATGATTTAGAAATTATTAAAGTGCCTAAGTAAAACACTATCTAAATAATTTCCTGCGCTAACCTACTGACTGATTGGTTGTAATTATGAAAAGGAACGATATTATTATAGAACGATATTATTAGAACGATATTATTATTGATGAGATGCTCATCTATTGGTGACTAAAAGATACTCCCCGAGTTATAAGTCAGAATTAGGGACAGAAGCTTATCTTTAAAATGTAAAATACCCTAGAGATTATAGTGATTACTATTTTTATACACTAAATAGCTAGCTAGGTAGATACAGAGTGAGGCACCAAACAAGCTGATTGGCAGCTGTGTGTGTCTTGGACTAGGACTTCCAGACTGTGGTGGGTGTCTTCAAGGTGGAGAGCCAGCATTTTCACTGGGGAGGGGGGTCCCCCAGAGGAGAGCAACAGCTGTATGGTAACAAATACATTTTACACAATGAGTTAGTCAACACTCATAGGTACCAACCTCCCTACCCAAATTCACGAAAAAATATTTAAATTTACTAAGTGCAAAAATACGCTGATGTTGTCCATTTTAAAGCTGTCATGACTCACTAAACTGATTCCACAGTCCAATAATGATTCAAGACCAAAGCTTGAAAAAATTTAGTTCTAAAGGCCTCTCTGAATTGGCCTCTGTCTCTTCATCTTGATTTTTTTTTTTAACCACTCCCTGTCCAATACCCTTGTCATATCCAAACTACTTAAAATTCCTGAAAGTGCTATGATTTCTCTTGGTTCCATATTTTGCACATACTGTTCTTCTGCCAGATAAGCCTCCTCACTGTTTTGCTGGCTAACTTTTTCATGTTCCAAAGATTCAGCACAGACATTATTCATCTTGGAAATCTCTCTTGATCTTTGCTTCTTTCCTATTTTCCACTCATCCCTGGGCAAAGGGAGTTTTATCTCATCCATTCTCTTTTTTCTTTGTTTCCATAGCAATTAATACATATGCTATGATCACATCTAATGCAAACACACAGACACACACACACACACACACACACACATGCTAATATAACTACTGATTTTTATATCCGTATCTGCTCTAGGCTATATATTCAGACCAGGGTCTGTGTTTTATACTTCGTCCTTCTTTGTGCTTGGGGTCCTGAGCAGACAAGGACTTAGATGAGAATCAGGGACTTTCTACCTCCACGTACAAGACTTCTGGTATACTTTGTTGGGGCATTAGGCTAGATCCACCTTGACTCAGGAAATTATTCAGTAAACCCTACTACCCCTACCCTAAATCTGCATAAACACAGCCCCCTGAGTCTAGACCTCAGACCCATTTGGGGCAATGCTGATTCCATAGTGGAGACAGTGAGCTGTGGGCATGGACCTCCAGGTCTGTTTCCAGAAAGACAACAGGCCTGTGGCTCTGAGTCATACGTGCCCCCAGCATGGGAACAGGACTGGGGAGAGGACTCTGGACTTGGGGTCATCTGGATAAAGCACTTCTCCTCCCTGCGTGTAGAAAGAAAGAAAGAAAGAGGTGGAGAAGGGGATAGAAACGTTTCTCCAATACTGCTTCCTCCTGGATGTTTATCGCAACTCTCTTTCCCCTTTAGAGACCTGTGACTCACGGTATTCAGTATCTCATCCTTATATTTGTTCCTTAGCATTTAGTAAAATATCCATGGGGGTGAGCTGTAAGCTCAGCATTTATGATAGGAAGCATAGATGTGGATAATAATGATGGGGTGAAAGACTAGAATTCATAATGATAGAACATACTATACTCAGGACAAGATAAAGGGGAAAAAAAGAAGGCAAAGAATACTAGAGTATAATATCTTGGTACCTGATGGATTTGAGTGGTTGCCTGCCTTTTTAAAAAAATTTATTTTATTGAAGTATAGTTGATTTACAATGTTTTGTTAATTTCTACTGTACAACAAAGTGATTCACTTATACATATATATACACATTCTTTTTCATATTCTTTTCTATTATGATTTATCACAGGATATGGAATATAGTTCCCTGTGCTATACAGTAGGACCTTGTTGTTTATCCATTCTGTATGTAACAGTTTGCATCTACTAATCCCAAACTCCCAATCCATCCTTCCCCCACCGCCTTCCTCCTTGGCAATGAGTGGTTACCTGTCTTACCCAATATCTTAAATGGAATGGAGATGAACATTATTAAAGAGGAAATTGAGGAATTGTGAGATCTACATATTAGGAATGTCCTTAGCATGAGTGTTAATATTGGAAATGATGATGGTAGAGGATTGAATGACTAGTGAGATTAAGTCATGCTAAAATAATTTGAGGGAACAACAGAACATTCTGGAGTCTCACAGATGACTCAACAGGAAGGACAGAGTGATTATTATCTTAAAAATAAATACTGTTTTATTAGACATGTATTTGTTTATGATTACTTTTGCAATTAACAAATGGCTTTGTTGTTGCTGTTCTGAAATATTTGCTTTTAGGATCAGAAATTAAGCTCATACCTTTAGGGACAGTAATGTATTTTGGCTTAAAATAGGAGTAATGCTTTAGAAAGGATAATGCTAGCTGTCATAACAAACAAACTCCAAAATGTGCAATGGTGCAGTCATGATATGTTTATTCCTCACTTGTGTACATTTCAAATTGGGTGTTCCTGATTGGTGGATGTCTCTCCCCCAAAGATGATTCAGGGAACTAGACTCCTTACATCTTGCAGCTCTGCTTTCTTTATCATGTGGCTTCCAAGGTCCCTGTGCTTAGCTCCATCAAGCTGGAAGATTGGGAAGGAGCAGTAGGAGAAGGTCCACTGCTTCTTACCAATTCGCGCAGGAAGAAACTTATATTATCTCTGCCCACATTCTATTGGTGAGCTCTAATTGTACAGCTTCACCTAGTCCCTGGTTCCCGAGTACTTCCCAGCAGCAAAGTTATGATGAGAGGAAGCCCAGGTTTGGGCAGATAATTAGCCATCTTCCCAAAGATGGATATTTAGGGATCTTATGTATGTATCCATAATTTGTCAAAAAAATTCAATAATTATTAAATTACATTAAAAATTAATTATAATTAAGTAAAGTATAATTAAATAAAATAATTAAAACTTCTGACAATTGTTGATTGATCAAGCAACGAAAGAATTAGTAAAGATAAAAAAGATTTGAGAATCCGATGAACAAGCTTGATTTTAATGGATACAAATAGAACCAATGGATACAAATAGAACCTATGGATACAAAAAGATTAAAACCACCCATTCTGCTTAATCACTGAGAGAAAAGTTACAAAAAGTGATCATTTTCTAGGCCAAAAAGCAAGTTTTAATACATTTCACAGCATTAGTATGATACTGTCCACATTCTCTGATTTTAAAGATAAGAATTACCCCTTGGGCTCTGCTCTGCTCATTCAGACAGGAGGGCTTATTCAAAACCAAAGCTCCAATAATCCTGTTACCAACTGCCAGGAACACAGGTTGCCATCTTTGCAAAAAAAAAAGCTTTTTAAAGCAGCATTTTTACATATTTTAAAGATAATTTGCATATAGCAGTTATTCACATACTTATATCTTTCTCACAGTTTTTAAAACATCACCTACCCCTTTTATTACTTCATATTACCCTTTGAACTTGCAAGCCTAAAACATTTTTTTACTTAACCCTTGTGATGGTTTCTGATAACTTTACAAATTGAAGGTTGTTGATGAGGTCATTGGATTTGTAAACTTTGCCCTGGTTAGAATTAGGCAGCAAATTGTGGGACATAAGCAGAGCATTGGGAACATTTAAAATAAATGTCAGGTTTATTACTATTCCATGAACTCTTACCAGAAATAACAATATCTATTCATTGCAATAGAAGACCAGAAGTAATTTTCTTTTATATTGAGTAAACGGCATCCTTCATTCAACTGTGAAATTTGACAAAGAAGGAAAGAGCTTAGCTCAAAAGAAAACACGAGTTAAGGTTATTTGGTAGCTAGAAATGTCCCCAGTGTTACTTATTTTCTAACATAAATTTCCCGATGTGCAGAAACCTCTTAGCAAATCCCGAGTCCCAGTCCCTATTGGGTAGATTCTCAAAGGAAAGAGTGAAAAAACAAGCAAGGCTGCCATGGGAATCTTGACTTTAGATGGGGTGAGGAAGGAGTCAGAATTACTCTACCTCAGTGATAGAAAAATTTACGATAACTTCCCCTTTGTTTTACACATTAGGCTGATGAGACCTAGGTAGATGAAGGGTCCCCTAGATACTTCAGTTCGACACTGGCAATAAAAAAAAAGAAGAGAATGGTCTTTACACTAGACTATACCCTTTGGATGTAACAAAAATACACCAGAGGGAGAAGAAAAGCAGCTGTCAGCATGGCAGGGAAGAGCCTGGAAGGGGATTACACAGATGTGCTCACAGATACAGTCTTTCTGTGTCCCTATTTCAGTAAGTCTGGGTATGTACAATCATTCACTTATTCATTCATATCACTCAACAAATATTATTAAGCTCCTATTATGTGCTAGCTTTGTAAATACCTGTTTTCATGGAGCTTATCTTCTAATGGGACTATTCTTCCCCATGTTCAGCGTTTCCAGTGATAATTTTAAAGAAACCTGCAACTAAGATGGGGTAGTTAATAAGGTCCACACAAAAAGTACAGAAATGAGTACTTTTAAAAATCACCTGTCCCACTATACATATACCACAATGGCTAAAACAAAAAAGATTGGTAATGGCAGATGTTGGGGTAAGAATGTGGAGCAACTGGAACTCACATACATTGTTGAAGGGAATGTAAAATGACACAAGTACTGTGGGAAAAGATCTGACAGTTTCTTGTACACTAAGCATACATCTAATTTACAAACAAAATTCCAAGCCTAGATATTTATCCAAGAGAAGTGAAAATATATGTCTATAAAAATTTTATATAAGTATATTCACAATGTCTTTCATAATAACCAAAAACTTGAGACAGTCTAGGCGTTCATACACAGGAGAATAAATAAGCAAACTGTGATATATTCATGCAATGGATACTACTTGGTAATTAAAAGAAAATGATTGCAGTACTAAATATCATCTAAGACAATAATCAAAGAGGAAAAATTTGAAGAGAAACTTTTTTTAAAAATAAACATGTCATCAAGAAAAGACATATCAAGGAGAGGGCTTCCCTTGTGGTCCAGTGGTTAAGAGTCCGCCTTCCAATGCAGGGGATGCAAGTTTGATCCCTGGTCGGGGAACTGAGATCCCACATGCCGTGGGGCAACTAAGCCCGTGTGTCTCTGTGCGCCGCAACTACTGAGCCCGTGCGTCTCTGTGCGCCGCAACTACTGAGCCTGGGCTCTCTGGAGCCCCTGCGCCACAACTAGAGAGAAGCCCACGTGCTGCAACGAAGATCCTGCATGCTGCAACTGAGACCCGACGCAGCCACATACATACATACAGACACATATACATACATACATACATACATACATAAATAGAAAAAAGAAAAGACACGTCAAGGAGAAAAAGACTTCCAGACTGCTCCTGGTTCCTACTGATCAGCTGGGCTCCAATTTTGGGCCTTTGGTGTTTGATGCTGGAAAAATTGTAAAACTTCAATTTGGACAATTGGGCATAATAGCACGTGCTACCTGATTCGTGGGAGCACTGGGAAAACTAAGAAGACGTGAACTCTCGAGAGCTGATATTGGTTTACTTGTTTCCACTCCAGCCAAGAGGGCAAGCTTTGCAAAGACGCTAAATTTACACTTTCCCACACAAGAATATTCCACATTTAGTTCCATTTTTAAGGCCTGTTTGATGAACTTTTCTTACGCTTAACTGCATTGACAGGGCTGTTATTTTTGAACATTTATGCTACATCCAGAGTATGGTAATTTATCAATTAGGCTGAATGAGAGTAAAAGGAAGAGTTTGAAGAGCTTTCAGGGAGACTGTAGTGTCAATTTGGGATCCATTTATATCTGATCCTTTAAGACTGGGAGCCAAATTGGGTAAATGGAATTGAGGCTTGAAACTATAAAACGATTTTCTTTCTCAGCTTCCAATCACGATCAGTATGCCTGGGTCCCAACCCGCCACGGCCCTCTTTAACATCTTCATTTGCCCTCTTCTACATCTTCATTTGCCCTCTTCTTTATTTCCTGACAAGCCAGCTTGTCTTTCTCAGTTATTTGGTTTTGTGACTTGCTCTTCCGTGGTCCTTGATTCCAAAAGCATCCTTGTTTGTCTGGAATGACATGGTAACACCTAAAAAGAATCAAGTGATCAAAAGTCCCTCCCCATCCTCTCTTCCTTTTGGAGGTTGGGAATATGAGAAAGAAAGGTAGAAAGGAAATGGACTGAGATTAGAGCCAGTTGCTGGGGGAACAGCTCTCATAAATATTGGGTTAATGAAAAGTTAAGGAGTTTATAGGACCTCTCTTCCAATGGGATTGAAATTGTCACATGAGACCAGAGGCTGTTCATTTAACTGAAGAAGCCGATTAAGGCAGGGAATCGTTTAAAAAAGTGATACCATTTCTTTGATTTAAAACATTGACAGGTACAGTCTTGCCAATCTTTTGATACAGGGCTGAGGATTTTTTTGTTTTTTGTTTTTGTCTTTGAGTTTG
This sequence comes from Balaenoptera borealis, assembly GCF_965194805.1. Classification (NCBI taxonomy): domain Eukaryota; kingdom Metazoa; phylum Chordata; class Mammalia; order Artiodactyla; family Balaenopteridae; genus Balaenoptera; species Balaenoptera borealis. The sequence continues at coordinate 15,136,688 of NC_138867.1, forward strand.
GGTCTACTGATTGGAGTACAGTGTCATCTTTCTTGGGTAGATAACATTCCCTAATATACTATCTATGAGTTTTAACTTCAGTTTCCTTATAATGGAGGGAGAATTTAAGGACGCCTGTGGAACAATCAAAGTACATAATCCTAGATTTGGGAGAATGCCCCTCTCTCACCCACTTCTAGTCATTCATGGTTGTTTCACCCTTATTTACTTTGACAGCAATGGTTATTTTCTCACTTTTATTCCATCTTTACACAGTATTCAACTGCGTTTTTGTAGAAAAGATAATCTTTCTTTTCACATTCATGTCTCATTGGTTTTCATAATAGTGAACTTATTTAATCAAATCCTTAGTTAAAACAAGTCCAGTTCAGAGAAAAAGACTTCGGAACAAACACAGATGATTTTGATAAGCACACGGCTATCTCCTTGCATCTGAAAGTTGTGGCTCTACAGGAGCCTGTTAGCTCCGAGCTTTCAGCATGTTATGGGTCCCAGTCATTTTGCTTTACAGATGGATATGAGGGTGTTGGTTAACCCAACGAGTTGGTTAAGTGGAGGTCCATCAGGAAAACTTCTACTCTGCTGTACGGTTTACAGAGCTGATTGTAGTTCCAGACTTGGAAAGTGGAGGCACTGGACCTTCATTGCAGCATGAAGATGGCTGGTTTATATGACTTGAGATGCTCTGGTAAAAATGCCTTTAGTCTCCATATTTCTACCTCACTGATATAAATAAAGTGAATGAAATTCCACTATTGAGTTCCTGTGATTTTGGACTAAACATTGCCTTCTACAGGCATTCTCTTTTAAACTAATGTATATTTTTAACTGTTAACACCTAGCTTTTCATTAATGTCTTCTTTGAATTAGTTTATTGAATCAGTTTTACTGCCAGGAAGAGCCTTGGGAAGAGTAAAAACATCAAGACAAAGAAGGAGTACAGAAAGTAGAGTATTTTCTGAAGACAATCCTATTCTCTACCTCATGAACCTGCCAAAAGCTGAACCTGAATGGGACCACTTTAGGAAAAAATGAGAGCAGTCTAGAAGTTTTGGGCATCTACCATTTTCCAGCTCTGTGCTAGCTTCTGGGAATACAGAGGGGTGCTGGGTGGTGAACTCTGTGATAAATATTTTTCAGCACACTACTGGCCCAGAGTTTTACGATAGGCATACATGTAACTTTCATAAGTTTTATAATAGAGGAATTTATACAATGCTTGACAGAAATGAGAATGGAGCAACTAATTTTGGCTGAGGGACTTGTGGAAGGCATCTAGGAGGGGTTTGCACTTGAGCTGGGTCTTGGAGTGTCAGTACATGTTTGTCAGAACAGGAAGATGGGGGAAGGCACCCCAGGCAGAGAGAGAGACATGGAGCATGGACTATTCAGTGAATTGACATGTCATGTTTGAGCAATTGTCTTGTTATAGGATAAGCAGGGCATGAGGTTGTATTAGGCAGGGTTCTCCAAAGAAACAGAGACAGAACCAGTAGGATGTGTGTGTGTGTGTGTGTGTGTGTGTGTGTGTGTGTGTGTGTGTGTGAGAGAGAGAGAGAGAGAGAAAGAGAGAGAGAAACCAATCTTACAAGGTATCATATATCTTGTATCCTATATACCGTATGTATCTTATAAGGAATTGACTTGTGCAATTATGGAGGCTTAGAAGTCTCAAGACCTTCAGTAGGTAAGCGAGAGATTTTGGAAAGCCAGTGGTGTAGTACCAGTTCAAATCTGAAGACCTGAAAACCACAAGAACTGATGTTCTAGGTCCAGTCCAAATGCTAGCATTCTCAAGAGCCAGTGTTTCAGTTCTAATCCAAAAGCAAGAAAAAACTGGTGTCCCAGCTCGAAGGCTGTCAGACAGGAGAAATTCCCTCTTATTTAGAGTGCTATTCAGGGTAACTTTCATTCTATTCAGGCCTTCAGTGGGTTGGATGAGGTCCACCCACATGAAGGAGGGCAATCTCCTTTAATCAGTCTACTAATTTAAATGTTAAACTCATCCCAAAATGCCTTCACAGAAATAGTCAGAACAATGTTTGACCAAATATCTGGCACCCCATGGTCCATCAAGTTGACACATAAAATTAACCATCACAGAAGTCCTATAAGGTTCAAAGCGAAATCTTTGTTTTCTTCTCCTGATAGAACTTAGAACATGGGACAGCTGTCTCCAACCTAGATGTACTCAGCCCCATTTGGACAGGAAGTTTCTAAATGCCTGTTAGGTGCTGTCAACTAAATCCATGTAGGTCAATGAAGATGCCTCAAGTGGCCATGACTTCCACTGGTAATTCAAAAATGTTTTGTAAAAATGTGATCTTTGGGGGCTTAGTGTCAACCTATACCATCTGGTAATATTTGTAGCACTAAATTTGTAGAACTAAAATTATGCTGCAACAAAACACTGACAATCTGGGGGGCTATTTTCATATCATAAGTGTTGACTTGAGCTGTTCTTGGAACCCTACACCCACCCCTTCCCACAAATATCCATGCCTTTTTGTTAAATATTGCACAACTAGTTAAATTATTTCCTCACTATAGACTGTGTGATCAACTTGAGCTTGTGGAATTTAATAATGGACAGTGGTTTATTTAGTTGAAAACTTAAGGCAGCTGCAAGTTCATCCTATGCTGTAGATTGAATAACAGCCAAATTCCTTGTTCGCACTGTGGCCTTGGAGCTGTAGGTATTTAGCAATGATTAGAATGATGACAATTATAATAATAGCCAACTTGTATCAATTATTGATTGAACCAAGTTGCTTTATGTTAATTAAATTATTGTCCTCAGTTTATGGGTGGATAAACTGAGACTTAGTGGGTTTTAAACCTTATTTAAGTTTACATATCTAGTTTTTTTTTTCTTCCAGCTTTATTGAGATATAATTGGCATTCAGCACTATATAAGTTTGAGTACAAAATAATGATTTGACTTACATACATCATGAAATGATTATCACAATAACTTCAGTGAACATCCAAAATCTCTTATAGATACCAAATCAAAGAAATAGAAAATAAATATTTTTCCTTGTAAGCTTACACATCTAGTTTGCTGCTAGGATGCTAGACAATATTTGTTTACTTTTATTAATGTTGATAGTGAACCCGAATGATTTCTTGCTCAAGATGGATTTCTTTATATCTACATTATCCTTTCTATGTATATGGACAAAATTAGGCAACTACTACTTGGCAAAATTTCAAAATAACTTCTCTGTGTAGGAAAGAGTAGGGCTGTTTCTTGAGGGGTTTGTGGATTGATCATGAACGGAGATGCTTTCTGGAAGGGTAAGGAGCTGGATAATTCATTTAGCATAGTATTTCTACATTTCTGTGTAGAAAAAACATGTACATTCTTAAAAGGGAAAAGAAACAAGTGAGTACAGAGAAAGCGGCAGAGGTCGGCTCACTGTCTTGTCAGGGCCGCGTGCTGATGGAACCCATGGAGCTCTGGTTTGCTTTGAGCCATGTACATTTCCTTCTACTGGTCCCAGCCCTGGGAGTTGGACCCCGTGAAGAATCCCCCATCACAAGCTAAGATGATCATTTGGTCATATTGAGAGGAGACAAGCCCACAGACAGTGGAGGAAAAAATCTCCACCCTGGAGGAAGCATGGGGGTCATAACATCCTGCAGGCGCGCTCCAGGGTGCATCCGAGCCCCTGGGGCTCCCAGCTGCACGGCATGTGCCAAGCACACAAAGGTCTCCTGTCAGTCACCTGTGCCTATTTATAACAGCCCACACAATCCTTTTTAAGGACAAAGAAAATAAAAACAGGGGACCGACTTAAGAGAAACAAATATTCTATTGAATGTGATGATATTTTTTGGTGTGTGCTCAGCATAAGCTCTCTCAGCTCCGAATGGGAAAATAATGTTTTCCCCCCAACACCACTAGGAGGAGAATGTAAGGGAGGAGTAATTGGAATATATAGACTAAGGCTCACACAACTGCCAAGTCCTCACTAAGAACTGCTTCATTTATTCATTGATTCCTTCAGGCACTCTTGCAACCAGTAATTATTAATCAACTATAAATGCTAGACACCCTGCTCGTGGCTGGGGAGACAATTCAGAAGATTTAATCTCTGCTATCATGGAGTTCATGGTAGAGAAGAGGAAAGGGAGAGTAAACAAATTTGTTTACAGAAGTCAACAGATAATTTTGCTTATAGTTCTACAGAAGAAACATGACAAGACATTACAGTGCCATAGATTAGTGCCATGAGCAACCTTATCTAGGATTCCTAGAAGAGCTTCCCAAGGAAGTTACATGTAAACCCAGGTCTGAAAAGTGAGTTGAAATTAGGTAAGCAAAGGGCAGTAGAAAGACAGATGGGTGGAGCTGTCCAAGTGGAAGGAACAGCTTGGTACCCAATTTTCATTGAATTGGCTGGGAGTTAATTTTAGTAGATTGTCTTTGTGAACCCTTACTAAGTGCCAAGGTGTGTGCTCAGAGCTTTATGAACGTTGTCACACTTAATCCTTTATTGCACCTGGGAATGTTATTATTCCCAGTTGAAGAAATAAAAGGCCCAGAAAAATTAAATGACAGTAAGTAGAAGAATTAGAACCAAGGTTTAAGTCCACATGGTACTTATAACATTTCAAAGGGAGAAAGAGAGGCAAGAAAGAGTAGGAGGTGGTGGGAATGCTTAATCTCAAGCACCAGCCTTGGCGCCTTTTCTCAGGCCCCATGCCTGGATCCATCCATCTGTGGCTGGAGTCTGGGACTCTAGTAGCTGATGCTAAAAGAGAGACTTCTGTGCTTCTCTAAACCACTGCCTTTGTCAGTTTGAGCTGCCATAACAGAATACCATAGATTGGGTGGCTTAAACACAGATATTTATTTCTCACAGTTCTGAAGGCTGGAATGTTCAAGGTCAGGGTGCCAGCCTGGCTGGGTCTGGCAAAGACTCTCTTCCTGGTTTGGAGATGGCTGTCCTCTTACTGTGTCCTTACGTGGTGGAGTGAAGAGAGAAAAGTGAGCTCTCATACTCTCATTATATTATAAAAGCATTAATCTCATCATGAGGGCTCTATCTTTACGACCTAATTACCTCTCAAAGTCCCCCTCCCCAAATACCGTCACATTGGGGATTAGAGTTTCAACATTTGAATTTTGGGAGACACAAACATTCAGTCTATCGCACCACCCATGTCAAATTCCTGATCTCCAGTGCTGAGTCCTGCCTTTCAGGCACTGTTTCTACAGCAGTCCTTTTGGGATATTTTCCCCCCTTCAAGATTGACTTTGATGTCTGCCAAGCTTCATGGCTAATGGGTGGGGAATGGGTGTGGTGATGGTCCATGATAGTGGAAGAAGTGGGTGGGCGTACCACCACACTAATAATGGGTCCGGGTCATGGATTGATGGAAACTGAAACTTAGCTCAGCCCTAAGACCTGACTTCTAACTCCTAGAAGGGATGGTCTTCTGTTAAGTGATTTCTTACTGAGGCATCCACCCTCCACAAAATGGGGCTTATTATATCTGAAACTGTCAAGTCAGGGGTCTTAAGGGGCTTCATTTTTCTGAACAATTCATTTCCCGTTAGTTGGAGTAAGGGCTGCTTGAACAGAGAAACTGTGTCCAACCAATAAAGTTGCTCAAGGGAGGCTCCAACCTGATCTCGGGTGGCCTCAGCCTGCAGCGGCTTGAAGCAGGATTTCAGTCCCCCGGCCAGAGACTGAAGTCAGGCAGCAGCGGTGAGAGCACTGAATCCCAGCCACTAGACTACCAGGGACCGGTGCCAGTGACAAGGCCTTGTCAGCCTTGTAGAAATAAATTTCCACAAAGAGCTGGAAAGTAGTGAAACAAGGAAAGTGTTTATTAGGAGGAAAAAGGGTACGTGTGGTTAGACACACAGCTGGACTCAGAGAGAGAGAGTCGCGCCCTCATGGTAGTTTGAATCACTTATGCGGGGCATTTCTTCCGGGTTTCCTTTGGCCAATCATCTTGCTTTACCTGGTTCTGAGTCCACATTTGGTTTTTCTCAGGGTCCTCCCATGTACGCGTGCACATTTCTTAACCAAGATGGATTCCAGTGAAGAGGCCTATGGGTAGGTTGACGTCACTCCCCTTTTGACCTCCCAGGAGCCTTTCTGCGCATGTGTAGTCGGGAAGGTCGCCTTGACCTCGAGATGAGAAATATGTGGTCTCTATCTTTTATCTGGGCAGGGCTCAGCTCTTCTCTTGCTCCTGCTATTTTGGACTATCTGTCCACAGGGGACAAACTCCAGCTGCTCAGCCTGGGGCTCATCTATCTCCTGCCTCAAACCCAATAAGACACATTGGCAGGCTGGCCTCGCCATCATTTACCCAGAAAACCTTGATCCCTGTTCCATTTGGAGTGATGAGGTCCAAAAGGAAATTCCAAGAAGTGATATTGTTTTTGGCTATGTGTGAGTGGTGATATTCTCAGTCAAACCAATTCCTAACTTTTTTGGTTTACCAGTGCTTTTTTAGAATCTTATGAAACTATAGACCCTTTTCCCAGAAAAAGGTGCCACACACAACATTTTTCATATAATTTTGGGGCATATAGTCCCATCCATGGCACAGAGGATGAGCATACTTGGTTTGTACGTTGCAGTGAGTAAGGATGCCAGGATAAACTGATGACAGTCTCTCAAAGGATTCTCCTTTGACCTTGAAAAATCCAATTTGGAATAAGTCGTGGTGAAAATAATTGATTAATCATTTTCAAGGGATGAAGCAAACCTAATTGATCTTCTTGTTATGCTTAATTTGGAGTCTGTAGTTATATTCTTTCGGGAAAGGTGATACACAAAAAGATATCTTTTAATACAATGCTCACTTTTTAAACAAGGTCGTGGAATATCTCAGGAGAATAGCAGAGAGAGAGCCCTCAATAGTGTGCTTAAATTACCTCACTTCTAATGAGAACAGTGAGACGCCTAAAAAAATTTACAATTGCTAAATCTGTATGAATTTAAAAACTAAAAATGAAATAGGAAGTCTAGAAGTCTCGTCCTAATTCCTGTAATTGTTAGGCCTTGACACTAAAGGGAAAGAAAAAGACCGCTATATTAACCTTGGCTCTTCCCACGTCTCTAAAATGGCAACGCCCTTAATAACCGTGAAAGTCAACAGCCTGAAAAAAGCCAGCCCTGGAGCTGTAGACAGTGCTGCATATTTGAACTGGAATTCTTAATTCTCTACAGCCTGCGGCCTTCAGTCATCATGAGTTGCTCCGTACAGGCTTCTGTAGGGCAGCATTGAGTGTCTATGTGGCAGAGATCAGAAGACGACTCTTCAGAATTGTCCAAAAACATAAGTTAAAACCACAGTGATCTGACAGTGTGAAACCAGGAAAATTACAGTGTACCCTAAACACACCCTTGCCCAAAGTAGTTGTTGGGAATGCTCTGTTTTAGTACCTGTAGACTTCAGTTTTTCTTTTGAAAAAATATTGAGGAGAGGGTTTAGGATGGGGGAGGGGCCTTGAATTTCTTCACCTGTAGGTCGGCTTCCTCTGGCTTTTTGTTCTTTTTCCTGATAACTCCCTAGGCTTGACAGTCAGTATTGTGATATACCACCTCCCTGGGTGGGTGTGTGTGTGGGGGGGAAGAAATCAGTGCAATATCGTGTAAGGCCCATGGTTCACATAGACCCACCCACCCCCCTTCCCTAGCCCCGGGGTTTTCTCCTGAGAGCAAGGAAATTAGGGGGTTCCACCTCCTAACCCCCAATGACCTTCAAAAAAATGCCCCTTTGATGCTTCCCTGAGAAGCTTCTAAAATAGAGCAAGACAGGGCATTGAGTTTTTTGAGTGCATTTGAGTGCCTTGATTCTAGATTTAAAATTAGCCCTCTATGATAAACCATAATGAAAAGAATATTAAAAAAAAATGTATGTATGTGTATAACTGAATCACTTCGCTGAACAGCAGAAATTAATACCACATTGTAAATCAACTAATACTTCAATTAAAAAAAAAGAAAAAGGGATTTCCCTGGTTGTGCAGTGGTTAAGAATCCACCTGCCAATGCAGGGGACATGGGTTCAAGCCCTGCTCCAGGAAAATACCACATGCCATGGAGTGGCTAAGCCCATGAGCCACAACTACTGAGCCCACGTGCCACAACTACTGAAGCACACGTGCCTAGAGCCCGTGCTCCGCAACAAGAGAAGCCACCACAATGAGAAGGCCGCGCACCACAACGAAGAGTAGCCCCTGCTCGCCGCAACTAGAGAAAGCCCACGCGCAGCAATGAAGACCCAACACAGCCAAAAACAAACAAACAAACAAATAAATAAATATATTAAAAAAGAAAAAAAAATTAGCCCTCAACACCAAATTCCCATGTTAAATTACTTTTATTTAATCTGTCCAATCAAACCACGAGGCAAAACTAAATGACAAACATTGGCCTACAGAATAACTCCGAATCACAGAGCAGTGGCAATGAAAAACAATTGAACCATATGAATTATCTCCCATTATCCAGTGAATGTCTTATTCTCCCAGAGAAACCAAAGACTCCAAAGTATATGTGTTTTCATCTTGTTGTCACAGAAAAATTTAAAGGTGGGAGAAGGAAGGAAGAAAGGAAAAAGAGAGAAAGAAAGAAAGAAAGAAAAAAGTAAGAAAGGAAAAAAGAAAGAAGTTTCTTTTTTTCCATATGGAAATTAAATTCCAACCCCCCTTCCTCATTTGTTGTTAAATTTGCAAGACTATTATCCCTATTTTATGAATTAGTACATGGAGTTTGGCTAGGAGGGCATCACAGGACTGCTGGCTCAAAGCTCTTGTTCTTTTCTGCATCAGCCTCTGCATGGAGGTTGATTATTTCCCCTTGGTCACTTTTCCTGAAGTTTTGAGGATCAGCCATGTCTCATTTGGGGGTGTACGATCATCCCAGGGGGGTGAAAAAAAGGGTTCCGGTGCACATAATTCTTCTTTAGCTGTATAACACATATTTAATGAATAATAGGGAGAATGAACTACTCTCTAATTGTCCCACTTTGGGTTTTTGTTTTGTTTTGTTTTGGCTGCGTTGGGTCTTCGTTGCTGCACGCAGGCTTTCTCTAGTTGCTGCGAGCGGGGGCTACTCTTCCTTGCGGTGCGCGGGCTTCTCATTATGGTGGTGGCTTCTCTTGCTGCGGAGCACGGGCTCTAGGTGCGCGGGCTTCAGTAGCTGCGGCACACGGGCTTAGTTCCTCCGTGGCATGTGGGATCTTCCTGGACCAGGGCTCGAACCCGTGTCCCCTGCATCAGCAGGTGGATTCTTAACCCCTGCGCCACCAGGGAAGCCCCACTTTGGTTTTTAAAAAATAATTAAAATGGCATTTTATTAGCACAAACACATGTCAACGTTCCAGACTTATGACAACTATAAATACAAGCAACAAATAATAAAATGAGGCAATTTTGATCCGGACAAATGCGAACTTGAACTCGCAGATGGCATTTGCAGTTGCCAGACTCAGCCATCTACTTCTTCCTTTGTTTTGTTTGTGTGCACAGTATTGAGAAAAATCCCGACCGATCCAACCAAATAATAGCAAATTGTAAACGTTTCAGAAACACCTCATTCTTGCAATCTCAGGATACTCTCCGTTTAAATTTGATCCAGAAATTTGGAGGAAGAAGAGTGGCAGGAACTGTTTGTTGCAAAGTTGAATCACTAAGAATATCTTCTTGATTTGATTTTCATCCACTCATGATAGCATCACTGACCATTAGACCATGAGTAGACCATGTGTGAGCAACATGCCGGAGGCTCGCAAAGGTTTGAATTGGGGAGCATGTCCTTTAGGGGAGAACTCCCTTGAACGACTCTCCATGAACGGACAAGGGTAGCCTTGAACTTTTTAACCACTTTAGCCATTTTAGATCTGCACAATTCAATGGCATTAAGTACATTCACAATGTTGTGCAACCATCACCACTATACCCTACCTTGGTTTTAAAAGTTATTTCTGAGAGTCTATGTCTTGCCACTTTGAAAGGGGCATATGTATGCATCAGTCATTATGTTAAAGTCACCATTTATACAATTGCCCAAGTATTAATACCTCAGCTCACATCAATCCTAACTTTGGTTAATCTCTTTAAACATGATTTTTTTTTTTTCCCCTTCTTTAAGGTTAGGATTCTTCTGGACTGTCCTTCCCTGGTAGTGTTTCCAGAAAATTCAGGACCCTTGAGGATGCCGAGAATTGGAACTTGCCATGTGACCTGATCCCTATTTAGTGTCTTCAAGACTTTAATTATCTACTTACCCTAATTTCTTTAGTTAGTATCTTACCTGTTCCCTGAGCTAATCCTAATGACCTGAAATCTCATCACCTTCATTCTGAGTAAAACCAGAACATTCAATGTTATGACATCCCCCCCTTTTTTTCAGAACAGAAAAAAATGGAGAAAGAATCAACTACATTTTTTCTTCTATGTACACAAGAAATTAGAATGATTGATCAAAAGGCCCTGTTTCACTAGAATGATCCTCACAAGAGCCCTAGGAGGAAGATGTCCTTTCCTTTGTACAGAGGACGAGATAGAAGCAAACCCAGGCAGCCAGCTCCAGAGCCCACACCTAACTACTGGGCCTCAGTGCCCTCGTATTAAGGACTACTTCTCCTATTGTTACCATCATGACTCCTCCCCAGAACTCCAGCATCAGGGGGGAAATTTGTGTCAAGGACAAGAAAGACACAAGTGGACGGGGAGCTGGAAGCCTGGGTTTTTGCTCTAGCACTTTCTCTATCTTCCTATGTGACTTGGACACACCCCATAGCTCTTCTGTGTTCTACTTTCTTTATAAAGTAGGGTGTTATGAGGGATCACCATTCAGAGAGAACCAAACCTGTGGACTTGGAGGACAAGTGCCATTGATGAGGGGGGAGGAGGGAAGGACCAGCTCCAGAGATGGGAGGGCCCAGGGCAAGACGAAAACTCAGGGCCCCTTATTCAAAAATTGCTAAGAATTTAGGACAGGGACAGCAGAGCATAAGCCAGGGCCCTTCTGTGGGTGTGTGTGTGTGGGTCCCCTTATCCACAGAAGGAACCGTGGCAGTGCGTTTCTGTTGAGGGGGTCTGGATCCAGGCGCTGACACCGGGGGAGGCTCCTGAGAGAGCCCTTATCAAGCGACAACTCAGCACCCGGCAAGTTCCGAGATTTCCGCTGGATCCTTATCATGCTCGTAAGCACTAGTGAGTGAGGCTATCAGCGCCGAGAGAAGCTGCCGGCCGGAAGGACATAAGCAGAGAAACACCAATTAAAATTGAGAGCCAGCTTAGCAATACTCATAACTCCCTCCTTTTATACAGAAAGAAGGACCCAACTCACATAGGGAGATAGAGAAGTAGAGAAAGTTCTAGAACTAGAACCCACGCCTCCACCTCCCAGTCACTGTGTCTTTCTTGTCGGTGACAAATTTTCCCCTGACCCTGGAGTTCTGGGGAGAAGTCGTGCTGGTATCACAGGAGAAGCAGTTCTAAATATACATGCATAAACGAGGGCACTGTTGCTCAGTGGTTAGGTGTGGGCTCTGGAGCTGGCTGCCTGAGTTTGCATCCCAGCTTTGCCCTCACCTAGCTGTGTGACCTGGAGCAGCTTGCTTAACCTCTGTGTGCTTTCGTCTCATCAGCTGTACAACGGAGATGACATAGTGTTCTCTTCTTGGGACTGTTGTGAGGATCATAAGAAGTAATGGTGGGCTTCCCTGGTGGCGCAGTGGTTGAGAATCTGCCTGCCAATGCAGGGGACGCGGGTTCGAGCCCTGGTCTGGGAAGATCCCTCATGCCGCAGAGCAACTGGGCCCGTGAGCCACAACTACTGAGCCTGCGCGTCTGGAGCCTGTGCTCTGCAACAAGAGAGGCCACGATAGTGAGAGGCCCGTGCACCGCGATGAAGAGTGGCCCCCGCTTGCCACAACTAGAGAAAGCCCTCGCGCAGAAACAAAGACCCAACACAGACAAAAATAAATAAATAAATAAATAAAACAAATTAAAAAAAAAAAAAGAAGTAATGGTCACAGAGGGGTTAACATAAAGAATTTGATATATGTTATGGCGTAAACGTTTGTGTTCTCCCAAATTCATATGTTGAAGCCCTAACCCCCAGTGTGGTGGTACTAGGAGATGGGGCCTTTGGGAGGTAATTAGGTTTAGATGAGCTCATGAGAGTGGGGTCTCCATGATGAGTTTAGTGTCCTTATAAGAAGGGGAAGAGAGACCAGAGATTTTGGTGTTTTTTTCCTCTCCGCCATGTAAGGACATGGTGGGAAGGTGGCAGTCTGAAAACCAGGAAGAGGGAACTCATCAGACATCGAATCAGCTGCACCTTGATCTTGGGCTTCCCAGTCTCCAGAAGTGAGAGGTAAATGTCTGTTGTATTCTGTTAGAGCAGTCCCAGCTGACCAAGACAATAAGCATTAGCTATTATTATTCGGAGACAAATAGAACTGGCCGCCACTTTGTCTTCTATAGCAAGTTACCCAGCTTCTCTAAACTGTAGTTTCCTCTATGTAAAGTGACACAACGAGAAAACCTACCTCCCAGGGCCGCTGCCAGCATGTTGGCTGACAGATCAGGGAAGCTGAATAAATAGCAGTTTTTAGCAATATTAGCTATTATATAAAATCCCAAGTTCTAGAAACAACAAATTTTTTATGAAGAAGACCTGCCTCTCATTTAACAGAGGATAAAATGAGGACCTGAAGTCCCATTCTGCTCTGTACAGCCCCCAAGAGACCACTCTTCCTGAGGCCCATCAGCCAGTGATGAGCCAGGGATGGGGTTACTGGGCTAAGTCCCCTCAAATGGATTATTCGCCCCTCAAACTGCTGAGCACATCTCACTTCTAAAATGCCTCTTGCTCACCGACTCTAAAAGCTATCAGACCAGCAGGAGAAAAATAAAAACAATGCAACCAAACCGAAAAACCAAACCTGTGCCATCTGACTAGCTTGTAGGATATAGGCAGGAATGAGAGTGGTTCATAACAGCTACAGGCAGCACCGTGGGCAACGTGCACAGACCTGCTCCAACTCGCTGAGGGGTCCCTTTGAGGTCCCACAGGGCAATTGGAGTGAGGGGACTGCTGGGTGGTGGTTTGCAAAACCATCTTGACACCTGACAGGGAAACCCCACTGGACCATCACACCTAATATGGGTAAAATTAAAAAGCAGGTGGTGGATCTTAATTCAATTCAAGGTTGTTTACAAAAATAATAGCTCAAAAAGAAATACTAAGGATGACATAGCAGTTTCCAGGCCAATTAGAAAAGGAGGGCAGAGTATTGTGAGACAGAAAAACCAAACCAGAACAAAACACTTCAATCATGATTATTTTTCTCTGTTGGGAGATGTGATTTTAAAACAATGACCTCCACATCCTGCTTACACCAGGTGTTAAAATTAGCATTTGGGGGTTTTTGTTTTAGAGTCTCCTGGGCATAGGCTGTGAAGCCAACCACCTTTGTACATAGAGCAACTTCATCCAAAGAAAAGGGAAGTTGGGAATTTCAGAGTATGGCTAAAAAATACAGAAATGTGAGGGCCCAGCTCTGACTACCACTGAGAACCTTGAAGATTCATCTACCGGGACTGTGGTTCCCTCCCTCCCTCCCTTCCACAATGTCACAAGTCCATGGGCATTTCCTGAACATCTACTGTGTTCTGGGCGCTGGAGGGAGGCAGAAAGTAGAAAGCTCCTTTGTGGAGACGACGTTCTTCCACTTTGCTGTGCAATCTCAAGCAATTTGTGTAACCCTTCTGTCTGCTGAGGCTAAAAATAGAATAATCACTATTAGTGGGGAGAAAAAGAACCGAACATCACCTTGAAACCCCTAAAAGAAATTTCATTTAAAACTTCATGCTAATGTTATCAGTCTTCTGGAAGTCTCATTTCAGTCCAAGCATAGATTTGAAATGTTTTTATTGTGTAACAGGGAACTTCAGTTCTCTTTCAATGAATGGTGCGTGATTAATTTTAAAATACTGGCCATGAGTAGACTAGTTCAGGAGAAATCCCAGTACTAAGGTGTCACGCATGTTGGAGTGTCGTCCCCAGATGATCAGCAAGAGCATCACCTGAGAACTTGTTTGAAATGCACATTCTGGGGTCCCAGACCCACTGAATCAGAAAATCAAGGGGTAGGGTCCAGAAATCCGTACTTTAATTGCCATACAGGGGATTCTGATGCATGCTGATGGATGTTTTTCATAATTTCAACATTTTCAGTCAATATCATTCTGAGTCTTTCTATGTAAAACTTGCTAAAAAGCCCTGTGACAGACTTTTCTCCTATATACTTCGAGTTTCAGGTATAACTTCCACCACTGGAACCCACATCACAATAACTCTTTCACCTGATAACATTGTAAACGATTTTTCCAATAGCACCTTAAAAATGTTCTCTTTCCCACAAAGACACAGGGTTATAATAGAGGAGTGGGACAAAGTACCATCAGGTAGTCTGCAAACAGGCTGATGTATGGACTATTTACAATATTTCCCTCGTGGGCAGTGAATGTCCCCGTTAGGCTGGGAGAATACATTATGTACACGGCAGTCTTAGGATAAAGACGAGCTAAGTCGTGTATAGAAATATTCCTTCTCCGGGGACAGTATAATCACTTAAATGCCACAAGGTGTCTGTCACTACACCTGGCTTTTAGAGGCCCTGTCATTCAAAGGCCGAAGCAGGAGTGTGCTGGAGAGCACGACAGCCAGATGAACATGCCTCTCCCCAAGGCAGTATTCAGCGATATCCGTGGGCGTCTCAGCCAGGGTAGAAGAATTTTTGACACAGAAATTGGCAAACACTGTAAGTGAGGACTTTTATTTTTCATTTTGCGAGAGCTGGTTTACCAGCACACCACTGGATTTAGGAGAACACAGAGCTTCAAGAGAGCTCATCTCCTCTGGAATAGTTTGATATACTCTTTATTTTAGGATCAAGACGCATCTTTAGGGACTTCCCTGGTGGTCCAGTGCTTAAGAATCCATCTTGCAATGCAGGGGACGTGGGTTTAATCCCTGGTTGGCAAAGTAAGATCCCACATGCCACGGGGCAACTAAGCCCGTGTGCCACAACTACAGAGCCCACGTGCTCTGGAGTCCACGCACCACAACTAGAGAGAAGCCTGTGCGCCTCAACGAAAGATTTTGCGTGCTGCAACTAAGACCCGATGCAGCCAAAAGTAAATAAATAAATAAATAAATAAACAAACAAATAAATAAATATTAAAACAAAGACTCATCTTTATGCCTGTCTGGATGGTACTCACACTGGGATTGAAAGTAAACCTATTGGAGGATTTCTTTGTGCAACTTGAATGTTGCTGTCCTTGCTTCTGCCGTGCGGCCTCCGTTAGACACCCAAGCCCTTCTTGCTAGACATCACCTGGGTGTCTGCACTCTTGTCTCCAACTCCCAGAAGTGCCAGAGCTGGTGGGCTCGGCCACTCAGGGGTGACTTCCTCCATCCCGTTTTCAGTCTCTTTCTCCTTTTGTATTCTGCTCCAACAGCAATCAGAGAACCAGAGCTTTTAGTGAAAGGGCGATTTCTGTTTTACTTTACAAAGATAATGATTACTAAGCACATACTGTGCTCCAGGCATTATGGGAGAAACTCTACAAACATGGCCTCATTTTGTATGTACAGAAGCCCCAAGAGATAGTGCTCCTAGCATCTCCATTTTCCAAGTGAGAAAGCTGAGACTAAGAGGTACCTGAAAGCCAAGATCACAGAGGATTTGAACTTGGTGTGTCTGATTTTTGTCCTTCTTACCTGAAAGCCTGAGTCACAGACACTGAATGCTACTTGGAATCAATCTTGTACCTGGTTATTTCTTCCTTTGGGCTGTATTATCTCCCTGGAGCCCTTTAGCCCCTTGGGCAGACATCTGGTGGGTCTGCCCCAGATGTGCTCACGTAGGTCTCAACCCCAGGATTAGACATAATTTAGGTTTGAGCTAGGACAGCCTCCTGCCTCCCCCAGCTAATCAGTGATTTATTAAGCTTGCTTTTTTTTTTCTCTTTATATTCACACATATACCTTTAAAAACAAAGAGATGTTTTGAGCACTGATCTAGAAATTCTGATTTATTGATTAAGGTGTTAGGCCTCGGAATTTTTGATAAGCTCTTCAGTGGGATAGCTAATTAGAAAACCCTCTCAGTGTTAGATACCTAGAAATGCCAGTTACATGTATAACCGAGCTCTTAAGACAGTAATGAAAATCCTCTGGGAAAAAAAAGAAAAGGAAAAAAAAAATCCTCTGGGGCCAAAATCATAGAAGCAACTGAAAAGCAGACTGGTGAACCTATGAGCTGATTCTGCAGCTGCGCTTGGTGACAGGGTGTAGGTAACGGAGGAAGAGTGTAGCAGTCTAGCAATCAAATTGGAGACATTAAAAAATTATTTGGAGTTTGATGCACACAAAAGAATATTATTCTTTTAAACATATGACTAATGTTCATCCGTATTGTTAAAGATGGAGCTCATGCACTTCATGGCTGGGTAACATTCCATGGTGAGGCTGCACCACCATTAGTATGTTCATTCTCCTGTCATCGGACACTTGGGAGAAGTCAAGTTTTTCACTCTTATGCAGTTATGAACATGCACACACATCTCCTGGTGCACATGTGCCAGATTCTCTCTAAGAATAAAACATATTCAAAACGGAACTCAGGATTCTTGCCCCCAAACTTGCTCCACCCACTGTCTTTCCCACGTCACCAAATAGCAACTCCATATTTCTACTTGGTCAGGACAAAACTTTGGCATCATCTGTATTAGTTTCCTGTTGCCTCTTAAAACAGCACAAATTTGTCCATTGACAGATGAATGGATAAAGAAGGTGTAGTACATATATACAATGGAATACTACTCAGCCATAAAAGAGAGCAGAATTTTGCCATTTGCAGCAACATGGATGGACTTGGAGAGCGTTATACTAAGTGAAATAAGTCAGACAAATAAAGACAAATACTGTATGATATCACTTACATGTGAAATCTAAAAAGTACAACAGACTAGTGAATATAACATAAAAATAGCAGACTCACAGATATAGAGAACAAACTAGTGATTACCAGTGGGGAGATGTAAGAGGGGAGGGGTAAGATATCGGTGGGGGAGTAGGAGGTACAAACTATTGGGTGCAAGGTAGACTCAAGGATGTACTGTATGACAAGGGGAACATAACCAATATTTTGTAATAACTGTAAATGGAAAGTAACCTTTAAAAATTGTATAAAAATAAAAAATAAAAACATATTAAAAATTATAAAAACACTAAATAAAATAAAAAATTTTAAAAAGGCAATAAAAACCCAACAACACAAATTTGTCTTACTTTTTTAATTTTAAAACTCCAACATGGGTCTCCCCAGACTATAATCCAGGCGTTGGCAGGACTATGCTCCTTCTGGAGGCTCTGGAAGGGAATGTGTTTCCTTACTTTGTCCAGCTTCTAGAGGCTGTCTGCATTTCTGCCACGTGGCCCCATTCCTCCATCGTCAAAGTCAGCAACTTTGGGCCAAGTCTTTTGCAAGCTGCCATCTCTCTGGTTCTCTCTCTGCTACCTCCCTTTCCTAATTTTAAGGATCTTTGTGATTATATTGGGCTTACTCAGATAATCCAGAATAATCTCTTTATTTTAAGGTCATCTGCTTAGCAACTTGAATTCCATCTAGAATTTTAATTCATTTCTCTTTGCCATGTAACCCAACATATTCACAGGTTCAGGGATTAGGATATAAGTATCTTTGGTGGACCAGTATTTTGCCTACTATACCGTCCTTGATGACTCTCACACATGATAAAACCATATGTTAGGAGACCCCGCAGGCTCAGTTTTCAACATAAATTGACAATCCAGCCACTGACCTACTACTCTACTGCTCTGGTTCTCTTGGTCCAGTCCGCCATCATTTTTTCTGGGATTATTGCAGTTGTGTTCTGACAGTTCTCTCTGTGTCCCTCCTTACAGGCTGCTCATCTCAAAGTGACAAAGATCCTTTTAAAATGTTAAGTCATATCACGTGACTCCACACAAAACTCCCCAGTCTTTTCATTTTCTCAGAAGAAAAGCCCCGATTCTTACCACGGCCCACAAAGCTCCTTGATCCATGCATTGCCTCCCACCCGCAACCTCTCTGTCCCATCTCCCACCGCTCCCCGCGTGGCCCAATCCTGACCTTAAACTCGTTTTACAATTCGCTTATTGTTTTCTGCTCCCCTTCTAAAAAGTAAGTCCCATGAGGGCAGGGATTTTTGGTCTGGGTTATTCACAGATATCTGCTCAGAGCCCAGAACTCAGTATTTATAATAAGAATGTTCTTTTTCGTCCAAAGGGTTTACGGCAGCAGCTTGGACAGAGATGAGGCCCTGGGCCAGCAAAAGAGGGGAGATAGAAATAAGACCCATACAGAAATCTGAGAACCTGGAAGTAATTCCTCCCATGGCCAAAGGTGATGACAAGGGATTTTTGTCTGTCTTGGGCTGGGCTGTTCAGTGAAAGCAGCTCAGTGGTTGCTAGAAAGCAGTTCAGTGGTTTCCAGGGCCTGAGAGGAGGGAGGAATGGGGAGGGACTGCTTAGTGGGTATGGGGTTTCCTTTTAGGGCACTGAAAGTGTTCTAAAACTAGATAGTGGTGATGGCCACGTGACACTGTGAATGTACTAAATTGTACACTTTAAAATGGTTACAATGCTGAAGTTTGCCACAATAAAATTCTCCTGAGAAATTATTACCAGAGCCCTACTGTTACGTGGATTTGGGACTGAATTTATACTACCTGCATGGTCAAGGGACCCCCAAAGTCAGGAAATTAACATAAGAAGTGGTCTCAGGCTGGTGATACCCCTTAAAGCTTTGAGAGAAGCAAATGCTTCTGTAACTCTGGAGAAAGGAAATGCCCTCAGCCCAGGCAGTGCTGGCTCCCCACAGGCAAATCCCCCTGAAAATGATCTCACCCTCCCAAATTCCACATCCCTCGAGGGAGCACTCCACGTGAACAAATGTCAGCAGGTGAAACCAACAGCAAAGTTAACTGGCCAAGAACTCAAGACTATAGACTCATGGACTAGAGATCCGCGGAGTATGCTTAACCCAATTAAAGACCAAAATAAGCAAATCAGTAGGAAACATGAAAAAAAAAAAAAAAAGCAAGAAGATCAGGAATGTTTGAAAAAGAGCAAAATAAAACTTCGAGATATTAAAAAAAGTATTTAAAAATCTTAAACAACAGATCAAAGAGCCACTAAAGCAGGGCTTATAGAGAGAATGTATGAGCAGAAAAATTCATTTGTGGCAAGACTCTAGAATGCAAGACAGAAAGACAAGTGGGCAATAAAGAGACAGAGGACAGAGTAGGAAGGTCTAAGTTATCTGCAATAGAATTTCCAGAAGGCACAAAAGAGGATAGGGAAGAGTTAATATTGAAGAAACAACAAGGAAATTTCCAGAATTGATGAAAGCCTTCAGGTTCAGAAAGCACAATGGGTCCCGAAACAGAAAAATCTCCCAAGGTGACCGTGATGTGCAGTGAAAGCAGATCTCCAGCCCTGGGGGAGGCCCTGGACACAGAAAAAGAGATGGAGGCAGGTCCACCGGGCATGGAACATACACAGGCTTTGTAGCGGGAAGCACAATTTTTCCCCTTACAATTTCCCCTTTTTTATGGCAAATAGTTATAGATGGCTCTCTAGAAAGAGCCTACAAAATTTCAAATATATAGGAGAATTAATTTAAAAATTGACTTGACATCTTTTTTGCGGGGGGCAGGAAGGAACACTTATACAGAAGTCAAATTTATTCACATCTTGCTCTTGAAAAAGAATATGTTACTTTCTGATAGAAGTTACAAAGATGTAGAGGCAAGGTGCTTTAAGGATACCATAATTATTGAGGGGTTATGAATGCATGCATGAATACAATTATAAAATAATTATATCCATGGAATATAATGAGACACCTAGATGCTGACTGAAGGGGACAAGGCAGGGGCTGATGGAAAGATATGTTGAGTCCCTTAATTCATGAACCCTTGCCTGGAGAAAAGATTTGGAAAAATCACAATGATCTGATAACTGCAATTAAAGTAATGTTTTTTCATAGTATGTGTGGAAATGATCTTGATAAAGAGCATGCGGCAGATGGAGGGAGACTGCAGATTTTCCTGCCATCAAGAGGTGGGTCTATGTCACCTCTCCTGGAGTCTGGGCATGCTCTGTGATTGCTCTGACCAATACAGTATCGAAGATGTGGTTTGTGCCAGTTTTTGAGTCCAGAGCTTAGGGAACTGGCGGCTTCTACTTCCTGGCTCTTGAAACACTTGCTCTTGAAGCCCTGAGCCACCACCACGGAAGAAGTCTGACTGCTCTGCTGGAGCCACCGTGTGGAAAGACCCGGACATCTGAGTGAAGCCATCCTAGACACTCCGATCCAATTCTGCTGCATCTGAATCCCACCTACTGATACTAATCAGTGCACAAGGGACCAAAGAACATCCCAGCCAAGCCTATACGATAATGGCTCAGACAAAATAGGATTTTATTTCTGAATCATCTAACAGTTCAAGGAGGCAGTTTCTTCTTGATAAGTGGCCGTCCTCCACGTGGTGACTCAGAGACCAATACAATGGTTTCCAGCCACTCATTTCGGTAGTATGTTACACTGCAACAGATAACTAGAAATGAGTCTTTGGATCATATGTCATTTCTTGCCTTTCCCACCTCAGTTAGTATCATATTCTGGAAACTGGATACTGTTTTGGTAGACTAATGAGAATTTTGGCTTGGGCAAGAAGAAACATGGACAATTGTCTTCTTGATACCATGACATTTCTGGAGTGAGTCTTTTATGTATTCCTCTACCTATATACCTGTATTGTCACCAGGCGTGGGACCTGTGTGGTTACATAGGGTCTCATGCTCAGAAGGACCTATGCTTGGTTTAGTGCTCTGCAGTTGTCATCTTGAAATTCTTAAATATTTTGTCTTTGAACTTGCATTTTGTTAAGTGAAGTCTGAAGGAACAATGGGGTAGAAGGGATGTGTGTAACATGTATGTCCACAGATGTTCCTTGCTGTCCTGTATGCAGGTACCTTTCATGATACCCCGTGGGCACAGATTTCCAGTGGATACATGATATAGGTGTTCACTGAGACCCAAAGCAGGTCCAAGAGAAGCATGTGATGTCCCCGGGGGACTAAGCAGGGGCACAGACAACCCTGAGAGGACTGGCTTTCCTTTGGAACTAGAATTTCCTTTGGCTGCAGAAAGAAAAGGAATGTGCTAAGAAACACGAATGACTCAAATGGGAAATGGAAGACTTTTTTTTACTGTTCTGTGAAGATGTGGAATTTGAAATATGAGCTTCTCAAGTTGGTGAGAGATAAAATTTTTATGTGTTGACATCTCCATAACCAGAGGAATTCTTGGGCAGAATGTGTTATCAGGTAGATCTGCCTGCAGCCATTTGAATGTGGTGAGTTCTATTGAAAATCAGGAAGCTGCTTCATCCTAACACTTAGCTCATCCGTTAGCCAACTCTGCAACTTCATGTGAAAGCTAAGTTCTTGTGACACTCAAATTAAGGATGTACTTATATAAAAAAGGTAGTTTATCATCTCAAATTCAAACCTGCTAGAATTAAGTCTTATGATTTTGAAGAAACACCAGACTTTAGCATGGCAGGATGATCAGTTGGATCATCCACAAGGTCAGTTAGCAGTGACAGCAAGTAAACAGCTCTGCAAGAGACAGTCTGAGCTGTTAGGACTTAATCTCAGTTCTCCACGTAACACACTATTGTTTTTAGCTTGATCAGGACTATTTGGAGCATTTCAGAAATACTGGAGCAAAATAGCAGCAGTAATTAAGTATAACGTCAATGGCATTGATTGAAGAGTCGACCCTAACACCCATGGCAAGCCTCACTGGAGAGGGGAGGCAGCTTCTTGTGAACAATCATTATGGGAAGGATCTCCTCCAGTCTTCCCTGTCTTGGTAAATGGCACCGCCATCTACCCAGTTTCTCAAAACAGAAAAGATGGTGTTGTCATCTTCGCTCTCTTTCTCTCTTTTATATCCCTCCTCCAATCAACCCCTCATCCTACCCATTCTACTTTCAAAATACAGTTGACCCTTGAACAACACGGGTTTGAACTGCATGGGTCCTCTTGTATGTGGATCTTTTCCAATAGTAAACACTGCAATACTACACAAACCACGGTTGGTTGAATCCTTGGATGCAGAACCCCAGATACAGAGAAACCACTGATAAGGAGGAACCAGATACAGAGGGCCGACTATACTCGGATATTGGACTGCACAGATGGTCAGCACCCCTAACCTGTCCGTTGTTCAAGGGTCCACAGTATTTCCGGGGGACAGCTTAACTGGGATAGACTACTAATGTAGTAAGTCACACTGCTTTTTGTTGGTTTTATTTTTCTAAATTGAAAACCTTTATGTGAAGTGGGATGATAATTTACTCACTGAGACACATAGGAGAACATAGAGCTTAATAGACTTCCATTCAAATTCAGAATTGAATATATAACATATCTGAAAGATCTGAAAATTAAACAGGAGCTTTTCTCATTAATTGTAATTTTCTAGGCATGTTGCCCAAGCTAAGGCAAGATAGCAAAGTGGCTCTGGATCTGGAGCATCTGGTTGTGTATGAGTGTGTGTGTGTATGAGTGTGTGTGTATGCGTTCATTATTAATTAGTGTCTATGACTAAGTCCATGAAGGATACAAAGATAAATGGCTGAGCAAAAATTGTTCTTGTCCTCAAGGAGCTTACAAATTCATGGATGGGTCTAAATAACTTAGTTGATTTGAATGATTCAATAAAATTCTAAAAATTCTCATTATATATTTTGTTGACACTCGAAGAACAATACAGAATACAAATTCCTGTTTGCTGAAGTAAACATCATCCACAATAGCATGACCTCACAATGCGGGTTCACTTTATCGATACGGATGCCAAGTTTTGTTTCAAAGCTTTTGCATTTTTGTGGCGACTTGTACAACAATACTATTGGAAACAAGTCAGCTCTGATGGTGTGGGAAAACTTCACACCGTTTATCAGATCTAAAATGCCAGATATGAGAATTCTGTTTTATGTTTAGTGGTGACTGGCCCGTGGGGATGCGAACATTAAACTTCATACATTTGTGTAAAATAGCACTTGTCCTTCAAAGAAGTTTTTAATGTAGAAAGTGCTGGCTTTTTTTCTACGACATGAAAAAGTTCTGTCACCATCTGGTATTTGACAATAACACTGCTGTCAGGGTTACCATCAGGATGTGAAAAGTTACACTACATATGCTGATGTTATACAACTTTTCATCTGAAGATAAAGTAAATAATAATGAAATTATTCGTAAGTGTATTTCCCCAGGATATCTGTGTGATGTTCATCAAGCTTTACTGTATAATGTTGTGTTTATTAACTCAAGTTGTTTATTTCTCAACGGTAGAAACAACTTATATTTTTCCTTGAATATATTGCGTTGTGCAATTTATGTTGATATACTTTCAATTTCTGGAATTTCATAAAGTCTGAATGAATGATTTCTACTTTTGGGTGGAATAGATGTTTTATACTCCTACACTGAGCTTCTAAGGCAAAGTGCAGAGCTGAATGGTGTCATTAACTGGGATAGACAACTAATGTAAATTCAGGCACAATTTTTTTTTCTCCAAATGAGAAATCTTTAGGTCACATGGGATGAGAAATTACTCACTGGGACAACCCAGAAAATATAATGATTTTAATAAGCTTTCATAAGTTTAAGATTGAATACTGTACATAGACTATCTGTAAGGTTTGAAAATTAAATATGAAGACTTTTTCTTCCCAGTTGTGCTTTTCTAGGCATGTTCCCCAAGTGAAAGGCAGTGTCACAGGGTGTCTCAGAGGCTGCCTGTGTGGCTCTGACATTCACACCCTGAGGTTTTGGGCTTCACCTCCACCTGTCTCAGTTTGCTCATCTGTAAAATGGGTGAGCATTATCAGTGTGTCCTTCCTTGGGTCATAAGGAGGATTAACCCCAATATCACAGGCAAAGCACTTTGAATAGAGTCTGGCAGGACTTGGTTCATAGTCAGTGGCTCTATAAATGTTAGATACCTTGATTTTGTATTCTGTCTGATTGGGACCTTATCACAGACTTTTGCAGAACACTATGAAGTTTGCCTTGGCACCAAAGGAATATGGATGAAATTAAAACAAGAACATAAGGATCATGATGGAGGGATAGCTTAAGAATTAGACGCCAGGGGACCTCCCTGGTGGTCCAGTGGTTAGGACTCCACGCTTTCACTGCCGAGCACCCAGGTTCAATCCCTGGTCAGGGAATTAAGATCCCATGAGCCAGACGGCCCGGCCAAAAAAAAAAAAATTGGTGCCAGACACTGTTGGGGCAGGCATCCTTTTGATTTCCAAACAGAGCTGATCTGTTACTAGGCTGTCTTTCTCAAGAGAGCCAGCTACAGTCATTCTTATACTGACCCCTTCTATTATCGTTTCATGATCATGCAAACAAAGATAGGAAAGCTTCGTGTAAGCAACCTAAATATTTGCTTCAGAGGAATTTTAACTTAATTGTTCTCTCTTAGTTTCCTTGAGAACTGCTTCAATATATTTTCTTGTTTTTGTTTGGCAGAAGCAGATTAGAATGTTTTAAAAATTGACTTTACTGAGGAAGTTCTCTATATATTCAAAAAGATAAAATGTTGCCTGGGTAAATTGATGCAACCATCTTGGAACTACAGTCGAGTTTGCATCAGGATTGTGTAAAATAAAGCCTTTGAAGAGCTTCACCTAAATGCTTGGAAGAATGTCTTAAGTGTTCCCAGGTGTCAGCTCTAGCCTTCCTGCTACTTCAGGAGGAAGAACTTGCTCTTCTGGACACAAGACAAGCGGACACACAGCATCCTAGGAACAGCTGCTGCTTATTCAAGTCTCCTTGGCCAGCGGTCACTTTGTGGCAGGTGGAGTTCAACCAGGAAGTGACATTTGTCTCTCATGTTGGTGGCGATTCTGGCTCTGAGAGAACCCTCTGGAATTTCCTGATGTCAGGAACACTACTGTGAAAAACTGAGTCCCTTCAATTCCACTAATGAACCAAGCCACCCCTGGCGTCATCCTTCTGCAATCCAGTCTCCGCCTCTCTACTCCTTACATCAAATACTAGAATTTAACTTCATGGTTCTTCTAGAATTCTAGCTTCCTGTCAATAACCATCAAGAACGTGAGCTCATTAAATTAAAAGTCGCTATATATGCTGGGGATATTTTATAAAGCAGACTGATGTTGATAATGTTAACAATACGATTGAGAAATCTAACGTCGGTACTATTAAAATATTTCAGAGTGGGTCTCTTTAAATACTAGGATAAAAAGAAATCATTCATCTCACTTGAGCAGGTTAAGAGGAAGTTTTAAAAGCAATATTGAAATATTCAACTATTTAGCAGTCATGACTGGCAATAACCCCCAAGAAATAGGAAAATGCAACTGAAAAGAAAGTTTCTTCCTAATATCTGCAATTCTGAACTAGTTAAGTAAAATGGTGAGAAGAAACCAGAGATATTGATCATTTTACTAGATTAAAATGATACCATTTTCCTGGATAGTTTAGATGATAAAAAGCCATTGAGTGGGTTTAGTTTAGTTTAGTTCAATTAAATTTAGTAGGAACCTCCTGCTTTAACCCAGCGGGGGAAGGAGTAACAATTTTCATATTCACCAGAGTATTGGTTATGAAGAGATGAATGTAGTCACCTTTACCTTGGCAAACAGGCTGTCCCCATACTGATGCAGAGAAAGGCTATTCTAGTGAAAGCAGACAAGTAACAGATGTATTGGAGAATTGGAGGGTGATCCCATGAATTTGCCAATCTCCAGACAGCCTGACCTGTTACACTGAGTCTTCTGAGTTTATTCAGTAAATGTCCCACCTGCAGCCACTAAGCTGGGCTACTACTAGTTCAGCTCCACAAGGCATCCAGGAATCCCCAAAGGGAAAAACAATCTTGCTAAACTGGTTTCCCGGGTCACTATGATTTGGATGAGATTCCACTCTGAGAGGAAGAAACAAATGTGAAAGAAAGAGGAGAAAAATCAAAGGTTGTGTTTCTCACCTTTCAACCTCAGGGAAATGGGGTAGCTAAATTACAAAGGAAGTCCAAATGGGGTGGGACTCCAGGCAATTTCCCAAGTGGGGAAATATTATACAAATAGATACATTGCATATTGAGGATCATTTCTTCTACATGAGAAGACAACACCAAGAACTGATATGCATGATCTATTCTTTTATAGGAGGTATGGGAGGGATTTACAAACGGCCAGAAGCTAAGTCTTCTCTGCTTTGAAACAGAAAAGTTCTGGAGCCTCTGCCTGAAAGTCAAGCCAGGTATCGGGAATTTACAGTCCTGGAGGAAGCAGACAGGAGGGAGAGTTCCTTCCCTAACATTGGTTTTCTCCCTCTTTCTAAACTGGTTTGCGAAAGCCTTTTTCAAAAATATAAAAATTGGCATGAATAAAAGGTGGCATTTGGGGTTTATGGAGGGCGCAGTGTAGTAGTGGGCGTGGTTGGAAAGCACCAACGGAACACTTTCCTGGAGTTAATCCAGGAAAGATTAACTGCTGGCCAGAGCCCCAGCTTTGGCAATTTATGGGGATTCCCCTAGTAGTAGGATGACCCTTTGGCCCAAATACATCTTGAACTTTGTCCTAGACCAAGTATCATTTCGATGTTCTCATCTTATTCTTTGAGTTCAACTAAGTGACCAAATTACTCTCTAAAAAATACTTTGGTAGATATTGCCTTAATGCCTTGTTTCTGGAGACTGTGTTTTCTATAGTTAAGGATTCTTACAGAAACTTCAGTTATTATCGCCATTTCCTAAGAAGCTTGAGCCTCTGCCCAGTGGCATGGTACCAACGATACAAATATCCCTTCTCGCTTCTAGGTCAATGCTCTGAATTATTTCCCATACTTTTGCCTTCTTGTCTACTTGCATCGATGTTTATGAATATTTTTCTGACTGTAAAATTCTTCACATCAGCATTCTAGAGTTTTCACATGTCTGCCTTCCTAGGCACAGTTGGTAGGGGAAAGTACTCCATTCATGTATTTATTCATTCATCAACCAATATTTATTAAACATATATTGTATGCTGGGCAATTTTCCAGGTGCTGAGGAGACAGTAGTGATCAAAATAGGCAAAGATCTCTGCCTTCATAGAACTTACATTCCAGTGTGTGGAGACATACCACAAATGAGATAAACAAGAAAAATATATGGGACATTAGAAGTAATTGTAGAGGAGGAAAAAATATTTTCCTCTAGGTTCAGTAAATGGGGTCTGTGAATTAAACGGACAGAAGACAGATTAGCAGAAGAAAAGGCATCCAAGTTTTATTAATATTTTACATTTTACATGCATGGGGGCTTCACAGAAAAGCAGTGAAAAACCCAAGCAAGGGTTAGACTCAGGGGCTTATATACTGTTGGTTTTTTAAAAAATTAATTAATTAATTAATTTTGGCTGTGCCGGGTCTTAGTTGCAGCGTGCGGGATCTTTGCTGCAGCATGTGGGATTTGTCTTTTTTTTTTTTTAGTTGTGGCATTCGGGATCTTTTTTAGTTGCAGCACGCAGACTTCTTAGCTGCGGCATGTATGCGGGATCCAGTTCCCTGACCAGGGCTCGAACCCAGGCCCCCTGCATTGGGAGCACAGAGTCTTACCCACTGGACCAGCAGGGAAGTCCCTTATATACTGTTTTAACAAAGGATGATAAATTGTGGAGAACTGAATACACAAAGGAAAGGGGGTTGGGGCTTCTAGGCCCAATAAATTGTGGAAAGGCTGAAGTTTTGGAAGTCTAGGGGGGAAGCTCATGGTAGACAGGCTTATTTAGTAAAGTCTGTTCCTCAGATTAGTCTTGGTGTCATCTCTGGTGAGAAGGATTCTTCTCCTCTCCCTGGTCCAGGGGCACAGGGGCACCCCTGTGTCTGCTTTTTCTCAGTTGCCTTCAGCTCAAACTAATCCTTATGCCCAAGTGACATATTTTGGGGTGACATATTCTGATCCCCTTCAGGATAACAGGGCAGGGGAAAAGGATGGGGTGGAGGTGGTTTGCAATTTTAGATGGAGTGCTCAGGGAAGCCCCACTGATGTGGATCAAGACTTTAAGGAGAGAGAGATCCAGCCTTGAGGGTGATGGGGGAGAGCATCCCAGGCAGAGAGAACAGCAGATGCAAAGGGAGAAACAGGAGAGGAAAGTGCACTCAGTGAGGTGGAGCCAGTGAGGGAGGAGGATTAGGAGGGAGACAGAGAAGGAAGGATGGGGCGAGCACGCACAGGTCATGGGATAAGATGGGAAGCTATTGGTCAGTTTTGACCAGAGGAAGGTGTGATCTGACGGACGTATTAACAGGATCACTCTGACTTCAGGGTCGAAAATGCATCTCTGGGCGACAGGGGTAGAAGCCTGAACCCAGTAAGGGGACTAGAATTATACAGGCAAGGGATGGTGATGCCTTGGACCAGGGAGGTGGCAGTGGGGGAGGTGGATGGTGGTCAGATTCTGTATTTATTTTTCAGGAGAGTTTACAGGATTCATTGACATATTAGATGTGGGGTGTGGGAGAGGAGTCAAAGATGAGTCCCGAGGTTCTGCCCGAGCACCTGTAAGAATTCTTCCGGGTTCTAGGCTAAGACCCCCTGTAAGAAAAGACAGATAAGCAAGAGAAAAACAAGTTTATTAACATGTGTACCTCATGCATATGTGGGAAAAACCAAGGGTAAGTGAATAAATCAAAGAGATGGTTTTGGAATTCAGGCTTAAATACCGTCTTAATAAGGAAAGGGGAGGGAGGATGTTGGTCTCTTAGTTGAGAGTGAATGATTTTTAGAAAAGACAAAGGGCTCCTTAGAAGCATAGATGGAGAATATGATAGATTGTGACCGAGTCTGTTTGGATGTAGTGTGGACTTCCAGTTTCCTCTCCTGTGATAAGACTCAGTCTTCTCTGATGAAACTCTCCAGGAAGGAATTATGACAATTGAGTTTCTTTTGGAGGATCTGTCTTTAAGCAGATAAGGGGAGTTCAGAGAAAGCCTCTCCTTGCACTTGCTCTTTTTCACGTGGTTACAGCTCAAAATAGTCTCTATCCCAAAACAGCATATTTGGGGGTGGCATGTCTTTAATTCCTACAGTCATATTTTTGGGTGGCATATTCTGCTACCTTTCACAGTTTACTAACATTGATGAAGACTCTGAGAGGAGTTGGTTGGTTGGAGGAAGGGGGAGAGTTATCAGGGGCTCAGTTTTGTATACATTAAATTTGAGACAATTATTAGATATTCCACTACAAGTATCAAAAACACAGTTGGATGTATGCGTTGAACGTTCAAAAAAGTCTGAGCTGGAGATATTTGTTTGGAGCACATAAGCATATTAATATTTAAAACCATGAGGGAGACACAAGGGGGGCGGATATGGGGATATATGTATACGTAAAGCTGATTCACTTTGTTATACAGCAGAAACTAACACAACTTGTAAAGCAATTATACTTCAATAAAGATGTTAAAAAAATTTTTTTTTTAAACCATGAGACCAGACGTGCACACTGAGGAAGAGTGTACACCCTTGGAGTTAGAAGATCTGGGTCCAGATTCCAACTTCAACATTTGGGCTCCATAATCAACCTCACTTCTTCATCTGTAACGTGGCTGGCTATGTGTTGTGGACTGAATGTTTGAGTTGCCCCCAAATTCATCTATTGAAATCCTAACACCCCTTGTGATGGTATTAGCAAGAAGGTAGAGGCTTAGCATGAGGGTAGAGGCTGCATGAATGGGACAGTGACCTTGTAAACAAGACCCCAGAGGGCCCCCATACACACCATGTATGAGAGAAGATGATATCTATGAACCAGGCAGTGGGATCTCATCAGACACTGAATCTGCAGGCACCTTGATCTAGGACTTCCCAGCCTCCAGAACTGTGAGAAAGAAATGTTTGTTGTTTAAGCCACCCAGTCTATGGTAATTTTGATACAGCAGCCCGAATGGACTAAGATTCTATGAGAATAGTAGCATCACAATGGTACCCTTAGAATAGATCTAAAGTGGTACTTGATGCTGAATAAATGTTGGTTAAACATTGTCAGTGAATAAATAAATAGTTTCATTCTCTAATCAACTAAGAACATGTGTTCTACTTGTCAATTAACTCTATATTTTGACATTCTCTCATTCACCATACTGCATTCTGGAGTGAGGAATTGGGTGGGATGGGAGGGCAGCAATTCGATTGTATTTGATTGAATAAGCTGCTATTAACAGAACATTTACTATGTGCCAGGGGCTGTCATCTCTTCAAGTGTGTTATCTGATTTTATTCTCACTAGAACCCTAGGAGACAGTTACCATCAAAGTTCCAGTTTTACAGATGAGAGTAGGTAGTGTACCCAAGGTCATAGTGGATAAAAATCAGAACTTGGACCGGGACTCAGGTCCAACTGATTCCAAAGCT
The DNA here is from genome assembly GCF_965194805.1 of Balaenoptera borealis. Classification (NCBI taxonomy): domain Eukaryota; kingdom Metazoa; phylum Chordata; class Mammalia; order Artiodactyla; family Balaenopteridae; genus Balaenoptera; species Balaenoptera borealis. Next base: position 15,167,261 of record NC_138867.1, read on the forward strand.
TAATCATTATTCTGCGCTCTCTACCATGTTGGGAGAGGGGAGAGGTCTCCTTACTCTGGTTAGTGGCACTTCTTAGTCTTAACTCAACACACCAGTCACCTTGTATTTTCTTTCTTAGTCCAAGGTTACACAGCTGCTAAGTGGCTGGTGGGATCAAACGCCAGTTCAGGTTTTCCCACAAGTGCAGGCTCCACGTTCTATAACACAGAGGTCATTTTGATATTCAGTAAGGTGCCCTTTCTTCCCCTCTTCCTCTCCCCAAATTTAAACATAAATAGAGAAACATCTTCAGTAAAATCTCTGGTTTATGGCTCCATTTCATCTTCCCATGTCTTCACTTGGCCTCTAAATGGTGATTTTTCAACACTGGTCATGCTTTTGAAAAAACCTGGAGACCTTAAAAAAACCACAGGTCCTGAGACCTGACCATGGACCAATTCAACCAGAATCTCAGGATGAGGTTGGGACAGTGGTCTTTATATTTTTTTAAATCTATCTGGGCAATTGTAAGAACCACCAGCTTACGGGATAGGACAAAATCAAATGCAGGTGAAAATCACGACCATTTAGCTAGACATAAAAATCACATTAAAATTTTTTAAATCTTTTTTTCTATTCCCAAGCACTCAATCTGAAGGATAGACCACACCCATCAGAATCTGGAGTAGGTCATTAAATTAAATACATCCCTCAAATGATCCTGCTTGATGGGCATGGCTGTTTTATCCTATCTCTACCCTGATGCCTTTTTGTTGAGAATCAATACTTTGAGGAAAATAGGAGAGATCTAAGTTACTTTGTGCAAAATGCAGAACAGCACTACAGAGTGAGAAGGAGGGCCTAACTAAAGGGGTTAGTTCCCGGGTGGTGATAATCCACAGCTCACCTTTGCAGGAGAAAAGAGATGGAAATGGGAGAACTTCCGGGAATGGGGGAGGAGAAAGGTATAGGGACACTTGTACAAATGTTTCCACTTCCCCTTTGTTAACCCCATTCTGGCCTTGGGGCCAGTCCCGGATTCCAGCAGGAATGGAGGGATGGCTGAGCAAATTCAGGCAGGCTCAGCGGAAAGGGCAGAGAACGCTGTGGTCAGCAAGACCGCTGAGTTGGGAATTCATTCTGGGACAGTCATTCCAGGATGGCCGACCTTTGGAGACTGCTGACCTGCATACCTGTGCAAACTTGCTTTTAGAAAAGACACCTTAATTTTATCTTTTAAAAAAATTTAGAGTCTCTTAAATGTCTTCTTCACCTTTCTATCTTTTCTAATATATCCTTTTGGGAGAGTGAGTGACTGTGACATAGTTAAAAACTTTCGTTGTTCTTCTTAGGTGGAGATCTAACGGGTAAACGTATTACTTCCTGCAGAGTAGACACCTGAATATAGCTGGAGACAGAAACTGATGTGGTTACTGCTGGGTTTAGAACTGACTATACAGTAATTGGCACTGAGAATCTGTCTGGCTGGTTTGCCAGAGGGAGAGGAATAGTCTTGGAGTCAGTGGCTACTGTCCATTCCTTTTAATCTCGTAGCTGTTAGTGGACTTCAGATAAACCAGCTTACTAGATGAGAAGGCAAGTCCTGAGCCAAAGTCTCTTCCAGGCGTCCGTCCAGGCAGGTGTCTGCAAGCGTGATCTATGAGCATGATGAGTGGGCAGATTAGGCTTCTTCCATTAGTGTTTGCCCAAGGGACTACTATGACCCGCCCCCCCCCACTCCCCACCTTTGGTAGTGTTTGATGTCCAAGGATACAGACTTAGTACATGAAGCTATCAGGCCTCAGAGCACATCTTCCGCTTGCTTCCCTGACCTCGCTTTCACTGGGGGTGGTCTGATCGCGCTGTAAACCAGATGGGGGATGAGGCAGGAGGAGCGCGCTTGCGCCCTGGCAGCCCTCGGGAGGTTCCAGGAGTGCTTTATCTCAGATGTCTTGCCAGACTCTAAAGCTCCTTGAGGACAAAGGCATCTATATATTTTAAGAAGCATTGAATTTCAGGATCCAGTTAATGCAGGATCTATTACAAACTAACAAACCAGAAAAAAATAGGTACATAAAATGGTAGATGCCTATGGAAACCCGCTTCACCAGCCAGAGGGTAGATCTGTTATTTCCTTTTTGGTGTATCGCCACAGAATTGTTGGTATTCTGTTATAGTTTGCTTGTTTGTTTTCATAATTTAAAACATTGTAAAATATACAAGCAGTATGTGAAATTGTATACGGATAGTTTAAACAACAAAATCAAGGAACACCTTTTAAATCACTATCTATGCCAAGAAATGGAGCATCCCTGGTACCCACGAAGCTCCCTGTGTGATTCAGTTGGATTGCGCACCCATTCCTGCCCTCACCCCCCAGATGACCACTGTCCTGAATTTTGTGTTAATCACACCCTTACTTTTTATTGTGTGTGTGTATGTGTATGTATAGCCATAATGTGACTGTATCAGGAAATAGTGTATTTAGCTTTGCCTGCTTTTTGATCTTTATATGAAAAACTACTGCATGATTTGCTTCTTTGACTCAATATTATTTTTTGAAATTCAGCCACGTTGACACATGAAAACTGATCTATTCATTTTTGCTGCTGTGCAATATTCCGTGGTATGGAAAACAATGAGTTACATTCTGTTGATAAATACTTGTATTGTTTCTTTTATGAAAAACACTGCTAAAAACACTTGTGAATGTGTTTCCTGGTGCACACATGTCAAGTTGGATTTTGACAGCTCTTGGTTTACCAAACTCCTTTGATTGAGAAATCATCAGGCAATGAGAAAAATCCTCCAGACTGGAGCTGCCAAACATTTCCCCTATTTTTAAAAAGAGGGAGGAGTTGGAATCTGGAATATGTTGAAACAATGAGCATGATGAGGAGTCTTGTCAAAATTCTGAAAAAAAAATTAGATGTGATTTGTTCTTAAGAGTGCTTAGAAAGAAAATGAAGTGCTGGTGACTTAGTGTCATATCGCTAAAAATAAGCTATGACAAATTATTTTAATCAACCCCTTTGGTAGGATCACTGCCCTGGTAGGTCCAGGAAATGCTCCATTTACCTTATTCTCCTATGAGCATCCTATGATGCTCTGTATAGATTCTCCACCACAGAACTGTTCAGTGTGGTTTATATTTATTCATTTCCATGTCAGCTCTCTAGATCACAAACTCTAGTGGACAGGGGTCTTATCTTGATCATCTAACAAAGTGCTTGGCTCCCAAATGGTCCTTCCTAGAGGTTTGTTGGATGAATTCTCTCCTTGAAGACAACACCAGGAACATGGGATTGAAGTGGGAGGTGGGAGAACTAGTAGTTTTAGGAACATCATATCTAATGATAATTGATTAGCAGATAAATATCTAGTTAGAAACTTCCATTTAAGCCTTTGCCTTGTTCTCAATTTTTTTGAGAGTTCAGATGAGTTTTTTATTTATTCTATTTATTTATATGTCAACTTCATTGAGATATAATGTATGTACCACATAATTTACCCATTTAAATTGTACAAGGCAATGGTTTGTCTGTATGTGCAACCATCACCACCATCAATCTTAGAACATTTTCATCACTGCAAAAAAAACCGTAAACCCATCAGCTATCACTCCCCATAAGCTCCCAACCTCCCCAGCCCCAGGCAACCACTTTCTAGTCTCTATAAATTTGCCTATTCTGAATATTTCATATAATGGAATCATATGACACGTGTTTTGTGACTGGCTTCTTTCACTTACCATAATATTTTTAAGGTTTATTGATGTTGTAGCACATAGTACTTTTTTTATTGCTGAATAATATTCTGTTCTATGAATATACCACATTTTACTTACCCATTCATCAGTTGATGAACATTTGGGTTTTTTCCACTTTTTCACTATTTTGAATAATGCTGGTATGAACATCTGTATACAAATCTTTGTGTAGAAGTATGTCTTCATTTCTCTCTGAAATGGTTTTGCTTTGTTTCATTTCTCTTGGGTCTATACCTAAAAGTGAGATCCCTGGGTCATATGGTAACTCTTAAGTTTAACCTTTGAGGAACTTGTCTTGGTCAAAATTTTCACAAGCAATTTAGGTGAAGGCAAAATTTATAATGATCAAATCTGTGAATGGTATAAATCTGCAAGGAATCATTCATTGCTTTAGGGTGACGATGTTTAATATGGAAGCCACTAGCCACATGGGACTGTCGAGCACTTGAAATGTGGTTAGTCTGAATTAAGATGACTTACAAATATAAACTATATACTGGATTGCAAAGTCTTAGTATGAAAAATCAGAATGTAAATTCTCTCATTAATAATTTTTATACTGATTATAGGTTGAAATGCTAATATGTTAGATACATTGCTGTGAATAAAATACATGACTAAAATTAAGCACACCTGCTTCTTTTCACTTTTTCCATGTGGCTCCAAGAAAATTTACAGTTACATATGTGCTCCGAATTCTATTTCTATTGGGCAGTGCTGCTCTATTTCTTTCATATTCCTTTCCTCCTTCAAACATTAGATGAATACTAACCTGGCAGGGTTTGGAATCAGACTGACCTCGATTCAAACCAGATTCTTCTTAGATGCAAAGCTGTGGGCAGCTTACTTAATATCTCTAAGTCTCATTTCCCTTAACTGTAAAAATTAAAAACTAATAATATATATTTAATCAAAATGTTATGAGAAGGCAATGAAAGAAGTTGTAGAAAGAACTTAGCTGAAGGGAGGCACATAGAAAGAGTTAAATAAATGTTAGTTCTCTTCTCTCCTTTACCTCATTTCCATTCTGTTAAGTGATAGGTAATTAACCTGGTTAGACCATTTACAGTTCTGGGTGGTAGTATACGCTACCTTGTGTGACTTACAGTGTATTTATTTTAATAAGGAACTTCAAAATATTATGCTTAATAAAATGATTTTAATGGTTGAATTTTTTTAGCGGGCAGGATCTCATAAATAATATGAATAATCACTTTCATCTTTTCTTTGATTTTAGAAGCTAACTTTGCCCGTCTGCAGTGCAATATATGCCAAGTCTTAAAATAATTCCAGGCTCTTTGAACTTACTCAACGTTAAGGATATGTTGAGATTGTTCACATGTGTTTCAGGATGTCATTCGAACCATCCAGAACTCATTCAATATGGAAAACTAAGTGAGAACTTCTCAAGGGAACTTATTCTCTCTCTAGAGGTCAATGGAATTTCCTGTTTCTGTTTGGACTCAAAATATCACTTGAAGTTCTACTTTCTCTGAACACTTTGGATCTGGCTTGACCCAGGAAGGCATAGTTTAATTTAAATGAAAAGCACACGCATATCACAGACTGATCACCACCTCCTCCAGTTCTGTGGCGTGTCTGCTTGACCAGAAATGGATTTCTTTCAACAACATTGATTGTGGATTGTACTCTCTTCACTCTGCTGAGATTTACTTCCTTCTCCAGAATTAGCAACCACCCAGGATTTTTTTCTTCCTTTTTTGCACTTGGGAAGCAGATTGGGCATCAACTATGGAGAGAAATGGATGCAAAGGAATTGGTAACTACCCTTCCTTAATTGAAGAAAAAAATTGCCTCTCAGAATGGAAGTTTTGTGTAATCAAATAAAACCTCTTGATGGACTGAGGGTTTGGGGCAGTGCTTTCCTTGCTATAGGTCTATGTAAGAGAACAGACACACAAAATTACATTATCATTGCTTGAGCATTCATTTCTTTCTTGTCTGTGTTTTGCCTCCCTAGGTGATCTGTGTCTAGAACATTCCTATTTGGTATGCAGTTAAAAAAATATAAAAATAAAAAGCGGCCTCTCTACTTCTTGGAGAAATGTAGGGAGCTAAGCCTGAAGTAATAGGACGGGTATCCTCGGCAGGCCCTCTGACCATCTTGTTCCTATTTGCTTGATTAGGGATTAAACATCTTTCAGCCATGTGTGAACTTGGCACAGTGGAGATTCCTGTTATAAGTTTCAATTCCTTCGACATCCTGCTACACCCTCTGGGAGAAGTTTCTAAAGACTTCCGTCCAGCTGTCACCAAAAGTGATGAAGGGTCCTTTACAGACAGAATTGCTTTGATTGCCCCTGCCTACGTATACAATGAGTAGAAAAGTGTTTATTGCCGTTTCAAGGGCAGCAGAATGTTGGAAATCTTACGCTAACCTAGCTAGGTTCTTTGCCTAAAAGATGGGAGAGGCCGGCTTGGTTCTGACAAAATTCTTCGGTTGTTTGGGACAGCAGCAGAGATTATTCAATAGCTCAGAAAGGCAAGGCAAGATGCAAAATACCTTTGAGTTACCGGGGTGATTTACCAGGATCGGCTGAAAGAATGCCTTGCGGCTTCTGGTCTATGAGGTATTTCTCAAATTCCTGCTTCTAACATTTACAAAAACGTATGTTTGCTCCAGCCTTTTTACACCTAAGTCATGGTGTTCTCAAACAGGAAAGAGGTCATTGAGAAGCAGCCAAAGAATGACACGTGTGCCTTCTTCCTCCAACTCATTTAGAATTTTGATGATTCCACACCTTCTGGAAAACAGTACAGGTGACCGGATACGGGTCGTTCTGAGCAAAATTAATTATTGCCCAGAGGCAGTAGCCAGACACACCTACTTTATTTTCAAAATTATATTGTTTGTTGAGGAACAGATGGTGGGGAAGGTGGAGGTGGCAACAGGTAAATTTTCTATTTGGGGACAATCGCTTTTACCTTTTCTCTGTCAACATTGACTGGAAACCAGAACATTATTCAATTAATTTGCAAATGATTTTAGTTGATCACACAATTATAATCAGAATAAATCGAAGTGGATTTAAAGAATAATTAACTCATAATCGACTTCCTTAACACAGTAACTCTCAATTTTTCCATATCTTTTCCAGCCTTTGCCCGTTATAAGTCAGGGAAAATAGAGCTCCTTTTAAACTCTCATGTCATTTAGTCAAAGGTTTTAAAATGAGATATGAAACTATAGAGCTTCAATGAAAGCATATATCTGTACATATTAAATGGGGCAAAGAGAAATAATATTTAATGAAAAAAATATGAGCCAGAAGAATTATATTAAAGTTATGAGCCTTTATGCCAAAACAACATAAAAGCTGAATATAAAGCAAAAACTCATAGATGTATAAAGAAAACTTAAAAACAAAAAATTACTCTGGGAGATTTTAATATATCTCTTTCAGAGTTTAATAGACCAAGCAGATAAAAAATAAGGAAGAATAGAGTTTGAAAAATACAACAAACACCATCAACATTATATATATATATACACACATACATATATATATATATGTGTGTATATATATATATATATATATATATATATATATATATATATATATGACTTTATGTCCTACAGAATATGACTTTTATGACTATGGACATTTACAGAACTCAATAGGGTAATTGACCGCAGAGAAAACAATAAATTCCAACAAGTGGAAGTTTTAGAAGCAGTATTATTTGATCATAATTCAATAAAACTGGAAATCAGTAATGTACGTATAGATACCGAATTAAAGAAAGCTTTCCATCACCTTGTGGAAAGGTTTAATGTCTTATTTTATCAGCAGGAGTGATAAATGGTATAGAGGCCCTACATTAATTGAGAACTTGTGAATACAAGTACAACCAGTGGTACTAGGTAACTGAGAGACTAGCATCTTATTGGGGGATTCCAGATTCGTTAGAGTTCCTGGACCAGCCTTCCATCCTTAGAAATGTTTCCATAAATTCAGAAAATCTTTGTAAGGGATTAACTTTAGGCTCCTAACAGCTGACAAGCCAGAATGAACTTTAAATGTTATTTCTTTTTCTTTCCGGCATTAAGGAAATGAGGACCACAGTAACAATGGAGGTTTTCCGAGGGCTGAGATAAGATCTCCCTTCCGCGTCTGGAGCTGAGCTCTGAAGCACTAGACTCTTAATCAGCAGAAAGAGGAAACCAAGGCTTCCCTGCCGAATCATCCTGGACTCCGTACAGTGCAAAGCCACCTTTTACACAATTATCTGGATGCTATCAGCTCACGATCCATTTTTTGCTGAATTCCCCTCCGCCTTAGACTAAACAAAGACTGTGTTCCCATTTTAACGTGTGGTTCCTTAAAAGAAATTCTTCCCTATTTCATAAAGCTAAAGCAGCTTAATTAAGTTATGCTTAATCAGCCTGTTCTGTCTATATCATGATTTTATATATATATATATATATATATATATATATACACATTAAATTAAAAAATGTATTTCATGAGGTAACCAGTGTGGATTGGGTTGGAATGGGGTTGAGTTGTCTTTGATGAAAGAAACCTTTTAAAATTTTAGATAAAAAGAGTTAACTGGGTTGATCCCTGCCTGTGACAGTAAGAAAATTTTATTTTATCCATTCACTAAACCTCAGAAGATGTGTGAGGAGTATAGATAGATGGAAGACAGCCTTTCTCTTTGATTCTGATATGTAAACAAGCCATCTGAACTCTTTCCATATTTCAAATCCCCATTTGTAAAATGGGATCAATTAAGAAAATGAACGTGAGCTGGCGTTGGCTGAATGTGAATCATCCCCTTGTAAAGCCCCATGCTTCTAGAAGATGCCATGTTGAATAAGACTTCTAATAACATGCTCTGAATTAACCGGGAAGAAGCTTCATTCAAAGTAAAATGTTTACTTCAGAGAGATGAATAAAAATGAAATCCACAGGCCTGCAAACTCCTGTTTGCATCTTGCAGGCTTAAACACGTGGAATTCTAGTGCAACAGTGTTGTTGACAGGGCCAGCACATATTATTAAATCAAGAAGCCAAATTTAATAATTACTACCTTATGAGGCCCTCAAATATTTTCACCTGACTCCTCCTTCTTTTCTTTCTCTTTGCAGTTTCTCCTTTCAGAGAGCTCCTCCCCCGCAGGGTCTTCTCTTTGGAGGCCTGTTCTTCTGGAAGAGGGGGGTCTAGGGGAAGTGGGATGGAGTCATTCAGGACCCCACGCTTGGCCCGTGGAGTCTACTCTTCCTCCACCACTTGCCAGCCAGGCCCTGGTGTTCAGAAGATCAAAACACCCGGGAGACACGTCAGAAGGAAGAATACTTCCAACCCTGCCACCATCTTCAACGCACCGTTCTCTGTGCAATGTGAAGTCACATAAAATGAGAATGGCGCTTTCACTCAACTTCCTTTATCACAGAAGGGAGCCTGAGCCATTTCCCTGCTTACTGGGAAGAAAACTGGCTTGGAAGTTTGTAGAGCTGGTTGCTAGAGAATAAAAATATGCCCATAATAAAATAATGCCAGAAATTAACGAGTTAATTTTTCCCCTCAGTGTTCGCTTAGAATATAAAAGGGGTAGTAGTATTTAATGTGCAGTAATTAGGTGATAATAGATGTGTGCATACATGTGACACGTTTTGAACTTCTTGAAAGGAACTTGTTCTTACTTCCAGAAGAGCAGAAATGTCAGTGTTTAGCAAACACTGACTATTCAAATATGTGATTTGATTGTTTGGAAAATCTCACAAAGTTTAGAACAAATAGTATTCTTGAAAAAGAAAGGAAGCATAAGAGTAAGAACACTTATTTTGATGTGAGTTGATCTTCTACATGACAGCATTCTCTCATTATACTGTAATATGTTTAATAAACCTGAGGCTATGGTGAAAACTTTCAGCCAGATCCCGTTGACCGTTCACAGATGAGATGCACGACCTCTTAGAACACTGATGCCGGTAGAATTCAGTAAACATACAATTTCCTATCTCTCACGTGTGTTCTCTTTTTGCCTATTAGAAGATTGAACTTCAGGGATCAATTAACAAAGGGTATGCAGGAAATCCTTAGGCAATTTTACTCAGCAGTAACTCTGGATACACCAACGAGAAGAGCAAACATGGTAAGATGCTGTTAACTCATCCAAATTCATGTTTTGCTTTAGGGCCAAGACCACTAAATCAATTCACTCCTTACATGTAATTGGGGGTATTCATTTAGCCGTCTTGGAAAGGGGGTCCCTGAAATTATTTTATTGACTTTCAGTAAATCCTTAAGATTTAGGTAACTGTTAGGACCAGAGGGAAGCTGGATTGGGCCTGGGGCAGGGGCGGTGGTGACAGCAGACTGTGCTAAAAGGCAACTGCAGAGACTGGGGGAGAGAATCCCTTTTAGGCCACAGAGTCAATCAAATCAAAGTGCCTCAAAAAGAACCTTTCTCTTGTTACCAAAATATCCAGAGAAAATCCATCAGTTGAAAGACAAACTGACTTGAAGTGATGTGATTATTTCCTTCCCCTTTTACTTGCTACCAGTCTAAGCAGCGTACGTGACATTGTTTTCATTTTTGTTTTGTCTGTTTTTCTGGAGTTTTGCATCATATTGATCTCTCAGCTTGTATTTACTTTATGTTGAACTTAGACTCTCTCATTTGTCTGATTCTTAAAAAAGCCTTCTTAAAATTTTAAAAAATATATTAATTTATTTTTTATTGAAGTATAGGTGCTGTACAATATTATGTTACAGGTGATTCACAATTTTAAAGGCTATACTCCATTTATAATTATTATAAAATATTGGCTATATATTCCCCGTGTTGTACAGTACATCCTTACAGCTTATTTTATACCTAATAGTTTGTACCTACTAGGCTTTACAGTAAGTCCCCTACATATGAACCTTCAAGTTGCGAACTTTCAAAGATGTGAACGTGCGTTCGCATGTCCAATCACGTAAGTTAGTTCACGTGTCTGGTGTACATTGTCATGTGCGTGCATCCTTTACGAACAGTTGTGCTTTTGTGTACTTTACTGTACAGTACTCTATAGATTACAGTAGTACAGTATCTTTATTTCAAGCCCAGGATGTCCGGAAGCAAGTGTAAAAGCAGCGGTGATGTAGCTGGTACTGCTACCAAGCGCCCGCTGTTTTTTGTACTACTGTACTTTTCAAGGTACTGTCCTGTAAGATTAAAAATGTTTTCTTTATTTTTGTGTTTGTTTTTTATGTATTATTTGTGTGAAAAGTATCATAAACCTATTACAGTAGAGTACTATATAGATGATTGTGTTAGTTGGGTACCTAGGCTAACTTTGCTGGGCTTACGAACAAATTGGGCTTACGAATGTGCTCTCAGAATGGAACTTGTTCATATGTAGGGGACTTACTGTATAAGAGGATTTCTCAGGAGCAAGTGGAGAAAGAAGTTTCTTAAACCCTTTGAGCACCACAAGCCAGGAAACTAAGAGCTGGGAAGGAACATAGTTTGCTAAGATCCCCAATAGTTCTCAAACCTGGCTGAACCTAAGAATTACTCAGAAAAGATTGTTGGGCTTCCCTGGTGGCACAGTGGTTGAGAGTCTGCCTGCCAATGCAGGGGACACGGGTTCGAGCCCTGGTCTGGGAGGATCCCACATACCACGCAGCAACTAGGCCCGTGAGCCACAACTACTGAGCCTGCGCGTCTGGAGCCTGTGCTCCGCAACAAGAGAGGCCGCGATAGTGAGAGGCCCGCGCACCGCGACGAGGAGTGGCCCCCGCTTGCCGCGACTGGAGAGGGCCCTTGCGCAGAGACAGACGCCCAGCGCAGCCAAAAATAAATAAATAAATTAAAAAAAAAAAAAAGATTGTTAAAAATACTGATGTGATGCTGAAATATTTAGGGGGAAGTATATGGATGTGTGTCATTTACTTTCAAATGTGGCAAGAAAAAAAAAGAGGGCTAGCATGTGAAAAGGCAGGTATAGTAAGATATTAATGGTAGCATCTAGGTTTGGTGTGTACATGTGTTCCTTGTAAAATTCTTTTAATTTTTCTGCATGTTTGGAACTTTTTGTAATAAAATGATGGGAAAAAAACAAATATTAGGAAAAATATAATATTTGAAATAAAGAAGAGAAATGGTGGAACACAGTGAAATGAATACAGTTGAAGGTGAATTAGTAAATTGTAAAATTAGATTTGGGAAGTGTTTCCCCCCAAAAAAGCAAACAAATAGTGAATAACAAAATTACAAAATATAAAATTATGAGATATATGGGATGGCAGTAAGTATGCAGAATCCCAGAAAGATAGAAAAATGAAAATTGAGAAAAGGTTATATGCGAAAAAAGCAAAGGAGATTAAAAAAACATGAATGCTGGTTTTACTCTGCCTCCTTTCTCGTGACAATGAAATCTGAATTTCTGAAAATGGGTCCCAGCATTGGTACTTTTTAAGCTCCCCCAGTTATTTTTTTAATTTAATTTTTATTTTACATTAGAGTATAGTTGATTTACAATGTTGTGTTAGTGTCAGGTGTACAGCAAAGTGATTCAGTTATACATGTACATATATTCATTCTTTTTCAGATTCTTTTCCCATATATATTATTACAGAATGTTGAGTAGCGTTCCTTGGGTGCTATACAGTAGGTCCTTGTTGATTATCTATTATATATATAGCAGTGTGTATATGTTAATTCCGAACTCCAGTTCACTTTGAATAAGCATTCAAGGTTGAAAGCTGCTGACTGAGAAGAAGGTGTCTTGGGAGACTAATATGCTTTAAATCCCAACAGATATGGGGGTACAGAAATCATTAAAATGGGAAAAGTGCCAGGACTTCAACGACAGCCTGGGCTTTCTTTAGGTTCTGAAAGATTGGCTTTTATCTACTGGTAATTTCTCAATTGCAATAAGGAGAGAAAAACAAATATTTAACAACTAATTAGTATGCTACTTCCTGACCAAATTCTTGTGCTATTGGAAGTCAGCAAAATTGATTTTCACATACTTATAGTTCAATTAATATTTTTTTGGCCTCAAACAAAAAACTTCATCCATGAAAATGAAAGACATGTTAGTTATTTAAAGTTAACTTCATTGTTTTTGTTACAGTGATAGATGTGCATAACTCGTATGCTAAGAGTCTTTATGTGAGACTCATATCTTGAAATGGAGCCAGTGCTATCTGTGTTTGCCCCGGACTAGACCAGTGTGTGGAGTGACAGAGTCGAGGGGAGGTGCTGGGAAAGGTGCGCGAGACTGAGCCAGGGCAGTTCCCAGAAGGAATTAAGACATAGCGTCTGAATAGCTGCTCATTTAACACTGCAACTTCTGCACCAGGAGGCTGTCTCCCCTCAGCCTTTGTTATTCAGGAGCTTGGGGTGGCTCATGGTGTATCCTAAGTCTCAGTCATTCTGTGTGTTATGGGTTTAGTTGTGTTTCCCCCAAATTCGTAAAGTCCTAACTCCTAGTTCTTCAGAATATGACCTTATTTGGAAATAGGGTCATGGCAGATGTAACTAGTTACAATGAGGTCATACTGCGGAAGGGTGAGCCCCTAATCCAACATGACTGGTGTCCTTATAAAAGAACGCCATGTGAAGAAGCAGACACACACACGGGGTGAGTGTGTCACGTGAACGTGGAGGCAGGTGCGATGATGTTGTCGACCAGCCAAGGAGGGAGGCCTGGAACAGATCCTTCCCTCATGGCTCTCAGAAGGAATCAAACCTGCTGACACCTTGATCTCAGACATCCAGCCTCCAGAACTGCGAGATAGTAAATTCTGTTGTTAGGCTGCCCGGTTTGTGGTGCTTTGTTACAGCAGCTCTAGTTAACTCATACATTGTGTTTTGATCTGGTGATTGCTCCTCCCTCTGTCATGTCTAGTAGTTTCCCTCAGCTAGGACACTAGACTTTTGACCTTGAACTTGATGTATTTGCAAGGTCTGGGTCTCTTTCAGCTCCATGTGCTCTGCAGTTCTGCAGATAAACAGTCTCCCCATGCTTTCCCAATGTCCTTCCATTGTGTCACTCTAGTCAGGTGTTTCTTTCAGGATTATGATACTTACCCTGTACAGCCCCAGGTCTGAGAAAATTATGTCAACTCTTACACTGCTCTCTCATTTTGACACATTTTATTTTTTTGGCAGTTGTTCTTCATAATTTTAATTTGGGTGAGAGGCTTTTACTTTATTTCACTTAAAATGGAGTTTCCTTACTTTTTTCATCTTTCTGCTGTTTCTGATGGATGTCTGTGAACGTAGTGGAGGGAACATAACTTCCTTCTGTCATCCATGAGTACATATTTAAAGAAGATTTACAGTGACAGATATTTCCATGACTGTTTCTCAGGTAAATAAACTCTGGCAAGGATTTTATTCAACAGAAGGGGATTCATGATGAAATTGGGAGTTAGTAGCTTAAGGTTCTCTGTCATGTCAGTAGTTTAATTTAATTCAACTTAAAACATTTATAAACACCATTGTCAAGCCCAGGGCTGAGTGTGGGACATTTCAGTCTCTTCTTTCAAGGAAATTAGTATAGTCTCTTTGTGGGGCATAGAAATATAAAAAACGAATTATAATCCAATGTGGTAAATGTAACCCCAGAAATATGGATGGACAGATTCTGTGGAGTCTAGACTCCAGATTCTGGAGGAGTTTATAACTCTACACTGATTAGTACCCACTAATTTAAAAATTATATTTGTTACTTCTAGAAGTTGATTTTGCCGGGGATAGATGTGGATTGCTGGTCAAGGTGAAACCAAGGTTCTAGGGCCAATCTCAATTTAGTTTTATTTCAAGGGTTGAAAAGCTTTTATTGTGAAGAATCAAATAATATTTTAGGCTTTGAGGGCCACACTAGTTCTTTGTTGTATATTCTTCTTTTTCCTTTTTTTAAGACAGCCCTTTAAAAATTTAAAAACCATTCAGAACTCTTGGGCCTTGCAAAAATGGGAGTGGACTGGAGTTGGCCAACCCTTATTCTATTCCAGAGTATATCTTAAATCCACTCCACGCTGCTCTCTAAATCTTGGGAATGGCCCTAAAACCATCAGAAGAGATTGCAGATAGGAATATCATTCAAAGTAACCAAAACTCAAGGTATAGCAGATTGTGTTCTCATTGGTTGCCCTCTGTGGGAGGAATGTGTGTACCTACTCCTGCCATGTGGCTTGCAGTGTGCCACCCAATGGGTGAATTCACTTCAGCCACGCATTGATGGCAGGCTCGGCCACATGGTCTGCTTCTGTAAAATGCCAGTGGGCATGTACTCTGCCTCTTCCCAGTAGAGACTTCAGTGATGTCCATGTGATTGCACCATTATGTGGTTCTGCCATTGCATGGATCTGCCATTGCTTTCTCCTTCTTCCTTTAGACTGACATGATTCAGGTGGGCTGGACCTTGGAATGAAGGTGACACACAGAGCAGAATCACAACCAACTCTCAGTTGACCTGTAAAATAAGTGAGAATTAAACATTTGTTCTTAGAAGCTCATGAGTTTTTTGGGTTTTTTTTGCTTACTATTACTTGTCTAAGAGAGATGTCTAGCACATACTCAAAGACACCCATGTTCCCCCTGAAGCTGTTTCAGTCTAGTCTACCCTCCTGAGCTGAGCAGGCATGGATCAAAAGAATGGAGGACATTTTAACGCATGAGTAAACTTTAAAAAATATATTCTCACACTTCTTATTTTATCTATAAAGTTAGCTCATTTTAGAAAAGAGGTAAACCTTGCCATAGATTTCTCAGAGTTCTATGCAAGGAAATTTAGAAAAGTAGAATGAGCTGCCACACAAATCAAGCTATTGTTATCAGAACAGCTAGTAGTCCGGAAACCCAGAGCATAATCAACTCAGCAAAACAATCACTGTAAACATGACTTGTATTTATGAATAATGCAGAGCTAAAAGTGGAATAGTAACACTTCAACCATTTCTAAATAAGGTCTGTAAATAATAACTGTAGTTTTGATCACTAGACCAACTGAGAAAACCCATCCACAGTGCTGAGCCTTGTTGCTCACAGAGTACTCTATCTTCAAATGCTAAGATCTGCATCTTTGGATTCCACTGTCAACTCAGGATTTTGTCCCTGCTAGTTAATAAATAGACAAGATTAGCGTCTAATGTTGGATACTCTTTTGCAGACGGCTCTTATGTGGGCACGGTATAGTTATTAATAATACAATTTACCCTTGAACAACTGTGGGTTTGAGCTGCCCAGGTCCAGTTAAGCAGATATTTTTCAGTAGTAAATATTACAGTGCTACACGGTCCCAGTCGGTTGAATCCACAGACATGGAAGAACTGGAAATACAGAGCCAAGCTCTAAGTTATATGTAGACTAACTCCTTCCTTGTTCAGGGGTCAACTGAAACAGCTGACATTTCCTGAACGTATTCCCTGTGCCAGGAATTATGCTAAATGCTTTGGGCTTCTCCAATGCCCTCAACCCTCACACAACTCTGCAGGATGGGTACCATTATTATCCCAGGCTGAAAGATGAGGAAGCTGGGGCTTAGAGACATAAAATAACTTACCCAGGGCTACAAAGCAAATAAAAGGCTGAGTTGAGTTTTAAATTCTGGTTAGTCTGCCCTGGAGCTCACACTCTGGCCCCGAGGCCACCTCTATCTTGTGACTTGTGCTCTCTGCTGCCGTCAGGCCATGGGACCTTGTAAAAGCCAAATGAGATCACGTCTGTGAGCTCCCTTTGGAAACTGCCACGCACAGTGCAGATGTGAGGTGTCAAGGTTCACACTTTTTGTAGCCTCAGTTGTCTGGGGGACATAAACAACCACAGTGGAGGGTTCAGGTGTGGAACTTTCCAGGTGTGCCTGCGCATCTCTCTTTGGTATGATTAAATGATGGGACGGCCTGCCCATCAAAAGAGACGAAGGAGCTGGTGACTAAATTCCAAATGAATTTATGAGGGAGAATTTGTCTCCTGCCCTCCCATGTCTCAGAGTGAATCCGTTAGCACAGCATCTCTTGTTTTCTAGGGCAAGCATAATGTGTGGCCTGAAAACCCACCTCTTGGGATCAGTTCCTTGGACTCCTCACACCTGGTTTATTGGATCAAATATCTAGCATTTCAGGCTGATTTTAAAAATGGAAACGAATCAGGGGACAGAGGGTGCCTCTGGGATCTGAAACTGGTTTTTGTCCTCTTTTCACAGAAGAACAAATTTAGGAGATTTGTATTTAAGTCACTTTGGTGGAAACACTGAAAGGACAGAGCTAAGATCTGGGAGTAGTAGGCGGAGAGGCAAGCGTATCTTCCGGGTGATGGCAGATGGAGCGCTCCCTCTGCTTGTTCAGAAGAGCTTGCAGCGGGCACCTCAGGGCGTGGGCTTAGGATGGCAAGCTTCTTGCACTGGATGCCTTCTAAAGTGGGCCCCGAATCCTTTTATGGAATTGGGCATCTGTGACTTTTACAGGCTCTGGACTGTAGCTAGGGTGCTTAACTGTGAAAGGAGAGACAGAGAGGGAGAGTTGAATGAGTGAAGGAGAAAAGGAAGCAGGACACTTAGAAAGGACTTAGAAGAAAGCTGAAGGTGTTACCCTAACCATCAGGGCGGGAAAAAAACTCCCAAACCCCAAACCAAAAAAAAAAAAATCAAGTGTTGAATCTTTTACCTAAGATCCTTGGTTTTTAAAATTTCTACATTCAAGGTATGAAAACAAAATCATATAAAGACAAGGCTATGAAAAAAAATCTTGAGACCTCAACCAGAAGAGTTTCTG
Organism: Balaenoptera borealis; assembly: GCF_965194805.1. Taxonomy (NCBI): domain Eukaryota; kingdom Metazoa; phylum Chordata; class Mammalia; order Artiodactyla; family Balaenopteridae; genus Balaenoptera; species Balaenoptera borealis. The sequence goes on from NC_138867.1 coordinate 15,184,751, forward strand.
AAAATTTTCCTTAACCACTTATCATTTGAAACCTAGAACAATCCCTGGGTGGTTCCTTACTTCTCTTAAGAGTAACTATCACAGAATATATGATGCCTCCTTATTTTGAATGGTAAAGCTTTAAAAATATTAGGTCCTAGTGTCTCCTTTAACTTTCAGGGAGTCCCTATTGTTATTCGATTTAGAGGTTTTTAAAAGTATATCATTCTGGAGTTAGAATGAATTCTAATTCTGATTTAACAACAGCTTTGATACATCCCCAAATCTTTCATTTTCATCATTAAAAAAAATTACCATTGTTGAGATTCTATGTATTATGTGCTTCCTTTGAAGGCAGGGACATTCTAGTTCATTGTTTCTTCATCATTGTTTTTCCAAGGAAAGCAGCATACTTTCAACATTGGGATATATTTGAAATGCACGTCATCCCAGGAGTTGTAAAGAGGCTCTGAACCAACTCCTACAAGTTTACCAGACTTGGGAGGAGACAAACACAGCCAATTCTAGTCCATGGAAAAGGCAGAACTGGGGCCGCTGACTCGGCTGCATCAGCTTTCTTTCTGTCAGGGCTTGGGCCCTCGAGGCTGCATCAAATGACAAGAGTTGGCTTCTCATGTAAAAAATTACAATCATCACTGCCATAGAAATGCTGCTTGTATTTACTTTTACCACCCACACTTTTGAAATTTGGCAGCAGACAGAAATCTGAGCCATTCTCTAGAATCATGCAATAGATGAAGAGGAGGTCTTATCCTATAAGAGTGGGAGGGAAAGGCTGAAAAAGTGTCAAAACTGTATGCATCGAACAAAAGGAGAGTCTGCGCCCGATTGACTGTTAGGGATAAAGAGATGCCACACCTAGAAGCATGTACTTTCACCCATATGCATACCACGCTCGAATTTAGGGAAAGAGAGTGATGGGCAGATCTGTTCTGATCCCAGGCGGTCTGCAGTAACAAAATAAAAAGAATCTCTTACAGTGTTCAGGCAGGATCTAGAGAAGTAGGTTTGGGGAACCATGTGGGGATTTCTGTATCCAATGAGGATTTGGACTAGATAATGCTGCTCACCTTAAGATTTTATGAATTCCAGCCAAGGCCCTCCTTCTGCCCCAGGTAGAAATACACTCCTGCCCTCAGTGACCCTCCACCCGCTTGCTTCCCCAAACCAAAATAAGTTCTACGTAAATGTGGTTAATGAATCTGAGCTAATGTGAAAACCAGTGAAGTAAAATCCAGGATTTTCTTGCTTTCTCCAGTAGAATATTGTTACCCTTCTGGAAACTGTCCATCCGTCTTGGTGGTTTAAACCCAAACAAGTGAGTCTAATGAAGGGTTTCTCAAGTAAGAGAAGAGGACAGGCGAGAGAGATCACACGTTTCTGTTAACCCAGCTCCCACGTGAGAAACATTTTGGATGGGATGGCTTGTGCAAGCTTCACGGCCGTGGCAGTGATGTTTGTGGAGAATCCGAGGGCTTTAAAAAGGAGTGTGTTTATAATGTGAAAAAAACTCTGTCTGTCACACATGGCAGCTGTTCTCTGTCTCTCTTTTTCTGTCCGTGTGGATGGACGCAGCATTCGTGTGTCCACGTGTGGGGTGCACAGAAGTTGTGGGTTACTGCTGCTGTCTGGGCCCTCCCCCCCATTGGCACTGGAGATTTTTTTCTTCCATCACTGAAGAGGACACTCATGTATGATTGGTAGGTCATCTGGGGGCCATAATAAAGCTCCGCCAGATCTTTCCTCCTCTCTTTAGATTCCAAATCCTCCCCAACTCCCTTCCTGGGAAACTCCTTTGGTGCAGTGCTTCAAGGTGGGTAAAAGGGCAGGAACTGGGCAGGGGGGTTGGTGAGAGGGTGGTGGGAGGTGTCTGGGAGTGTCTTCTACTCCTCTTTCAGTTGGAAACTGCATCTGAAACCTGAGCCAGGAGGTGCTGGTCATACATCTGCAGCAGGGAAAGTTACTGTTATAACCTAGAGGACGAGGAAAGCAATGGAAAAAAGAAAGCCTTGATGTGAACGTCACGTAAATCATGAAGCAAGGGCCCTGACTATCTAGCTACATCTAACCACGTCCCTTTTCTGAGATTGTCACGGTGCTGGATTCTGAAAGTCGTTCAGATGATCCAGGAGAAGATGCAGAAAAATAGCTAAAAGGCAGCACTGTCCAGTGGAACTTTCTGTGATGATGGAAACGTTCTATATCTGTGCTGTTCCAACAGTAGTGACCAGTCACTTGGCTACTGAGAGCTTGAAACATGGCTAGTGTGATGGTGGAATAGAACTCTAATTTTAATTAATTCACATTTAAATAACCACCTGTGGCTAGCGGCTATAGTACAGGTCTAGGGCAGAATTGTGCAATAATGGAAATGCTATAACCTCTTCTGTCCCATGTGGTAGCCACTGGCCATTGACTACTGAGCACTTGAAATGTGGTTACTGTGACTGAGGAACTGAATCTTTATTTTCATTTGCTTTTAATGAATTTAAATTTAAGTCTGGAAAGCCCTTCATGACTACTGGTTACCATATTGGCAATACAATTTAAAGGCGAGTTTATGATGCAACGTGCTTTGCTGCTCTCAGAACGGTTGCTTTTCTCTTCTCTGTGATGACGTGCTCCACTCCTCTCTCGGTTGAAGAAGAACTACCCTAAAAGCACGTGTGTTCCCCATCACCTTCCTAATCCTTGTCGCCAACTTGTTTCTGGAGCCCATTAGAAAGTCCAGTGCAAAGCGGGTCAAGATCTGCTTCCTACCTGTGAATGTTCTCTCTGTGGACACGTGGACCAAATCTAATCCCCTAAGCGCCTGCACACTGCGCTGGTCTCCTGTCTGCCCAGGGGATTTATTTCTGAGAACACAGCTAAGTTTATTTTCTGAATTCGTAATTCTCCAGGCTCCTGCTTCCTCTCATTGTTTGTTTTAGCCAGTTGTTTTGCTTTTGAAGCTTTATTCCACTGTTTTACCCTTTCCTCCTCCCCAGAGTCTATAATTTAACTGTGTTCATACAATTTGAAGGAGCTATCAGCTTCGGTTGGATTCCTTTTCTGTCCATGACATTGATGACCATCGCCACAAATATCACCTTCAAGGAGAAACAGAATCACCGTGAAACTCTACATCATTCCTGGCTTTACCAGTCCCGGGGAGTAACACTTGCAAATCATGAGAAAAAGAAACCAGAAGGAGATTCTATTGATCACTTTGAGCTTCAGTGCTTCATTTCACAGTTGAGAAAACTGAGGCCTAAAGAGTAAAAATGCCTACCCGGGGTCACTCAGGTATTAGCAGAACCAGGCCTGGAACCAGGTCTCCTGACCCCGAGTGCTTTTTTAAAATCATATCACACTGCCTCTCCAGAGGTGCTGAACGCCAGAAGAATAAGGTTTACACGAACATTATACAATCGCAAGACAGTGTAATAATGCCGTTAAAAGGGTTATTTAATTTCAAGAGGTCAGATTTCTAAAGGCTCTCTCCTATTGTGTGCCCTCCCTCAGGGCTGCAAGAGGAGCCCCTATTCAGCCTGTTTTGAAACTGCTGCCAGCACGGCCGAGCTCAGTCATGTGTATATTGTCTGAGGCTGCTCAGAACTACAATAGCAGATTATGTGGCCCCTTGGCCCACAAACTCAAAACATTTTCCACCTGACCCTTTATAGAAAATGTTTGCAGAACCCCGACCTAAATTAAAGTGTAGTAATAAGGTGTATTTGTTTCTGATGGGCTGTTGTTACAAATGACCACAAACTTAGTGGCTTGAAAACACCATCACTTATTATCTTACAGTTCTGGAAGACAGAAGTCTGAAAATGGGTCTTCCTGGGCTAAAATCATGGTGTCAGTGGGTGGTGTTACTTGTGGCAGCTCTAGGGGAGAGTTGTCTGTTCCCTCGTCTTTTCCAGCTCCTAGAGGCCGCCTGAATTCCTGGTTCATGGTCACTTCCTTCATCTTTGAAGACAGCGGTGCAACGTCTTCAAATCTCCCTCCCTCCCTCTCTGCTCCTCTTCTCATATCTTCTTTGTTTCTGGCCCTCCTGCCTCCCTCTGTCAATTATAAAGACATTTGTTTGTGATTACAGTGGGCTCATCCCGATAATCCAGGATAACCTCCTGTCGACTGAAGAAAAACACACCACCTAAAAGTTGCAAGATATGTTTTATTCGAGGACCTTGCTGAGGACTCTCGCCTGGGAGACAGCCTCTCAGATTGCCCTGAGGAACAGTTCCGATCAGGTAAGGGAAGAACCAGGATACATAGGAGTCTTTGCTGAAAACAAAACAAAACATGTAGTCGAACATCAAAAGATTACTGCTAATCCCAAAAACCAGATATCTCAGGTTAATGATTTAGTGCTTTTCTAGGTATGGGGAGATGCAAGAGTCTGGGCTCATTGAAAGTATTCTTTAGATATGCACCTTGACTATCTAGGGCCAGTACCTTGTTTTTCTCCACCCTGAATCCCCCTCAGGGAGCTCTGACGGGGCAGCTGCAGTGGCTGAAGTTTTGATGGCAGGCAACATTCCTTGTTTACTAGAATGGCAGGCAATGTTTTTGTCCACACTCTCATCTCAAGGTTAGTCTGTTTCCACCTTCATTTGATCTCCCTTATTTTGATTCCCCTTTGCCATGTAATATAACATATTCGTAGGTTCTGCTGATTAGGATGTGGACAACTTTAACACGGTCAAAATTGTGCTCATGACGTGAAGACCAGCGTGGCACTAAGCCTCCCAGAGGGACCTGGTGTTTACAGTGAGTGCCGCAGTGATGTGTTGTCATGCATTTACTTTACATCCTTGAACAGGTCAGTTAAGTCTCAGCTTGGATGCTTCCTTATTACAGTGGAGATAATACTAGCTAATTCCTACAGTTGTTTGATGATTGAATGACTTAAGTAACATTCCTTGGACATGCCTTGGCAGGTAATACTACTCAGTAAATGCCACTGCCCCTTCTCCTGTAGGCTGTGTGGTCGCTCCCGGGTGATGGGTCTTTTTGCAAAGACGTTGACTGCAGCTACATGGCTTTCCTTTCTGGAAGAGAAGGCATTCCCTTGATTCCTTTGTACTTTCATCCCCAATAGCAGCATGTATCTAGTTGTAGAATGCTAGATTATTATTATTATAAAAACAGTGAGTCACTCCCTGACTTTTTTTAAAACACAGTAATCCATGGAACACTGTTTAACAAATTGTATAAACACATCGGTGGTTTGTTTGTCAAGAGCTGTGCCCCACTCATCTCATTCATTCCATTCAGGGCCATCTGGGTAGAGGAAAACATATGGTGGAGGAACTGAGCTAAGGTCTTCCTCTATAGTTTCTTTCTGAAGTTTTTGTATTTTCTTTATGGCTAAGGGTCTAGGTACTGAGACACACGTGTATTAAGTCTTTATGACGGACTCCTTTTTTTTTTTTTATGACGGAGTCTTAATTACACTAATAGGTAGATCCAGAGATAAAATGGATCGAGTAGGTGAATTCCAGAAAAATCCCCAAGTTTAACCACTTTCAACACTGTCTCATGATAGGATTCTAAATCGGATGGCATCTTTCAGGTATACACGGTCTGGAGTAAGACTCGCTTCCCCTGGGATCGGTCGTGCCAGAAAAGAGGTTCCATTTAAGCAGAGCCATCCCCAGTCTAGAGAGTGGTTGGGTGGCTTTGCCTCCGGGTGAAGTCTACATAGTTGAAGTTAGGAGAAGAGGGTACTTTTGTTGCTTTAAAGTCAATACAGATACTGAATCCTTGACCTTAAATTCATGAATAAGAAGCAAAGAAATTCCTAAGCTGCTGGGAATATTAGCTACCATTTATTGGTCACTTTCAGTGTACCAAGCCTTATTCTAGTGCTTTGCATTAACTCATGTAATCCTTCCCATACCCCTAAGAAGCAGATACTGCTACTATTATTCCTGTCTGACACAGGAGCAAATACTACTATTATCCCCATCAGGCAGGGAGAAGTTGAGTAACTTGCCCAAGGATGCACAGCTAGTAGGAGATAGAGGTTTCTAAGCCAGGTAGGGAGTCCCTGGAGGGCCTGAGGGAATTCAGGTCTTCTCTCTTCTTTATCTTCTCCCCAGGGCCGGGCAGTTCTAGAAGAGTAAAGCAGTCTTGCCAATAGAAAGAATAGAAGAAACAGGATGAGGACTAGTACAGGTTAGAACCAGAATTTTCTAGCATGTTTATGAATGGAAACCATAAAACCAATGTCAATTCTGTTATTTTCATTTCTTCCAGATTTCCCTCTTCTCTTTGTTATCGTTCTTCCCGATAAGTTTCTCTTTACTGTTATTTGAAATTTATGGTAAGAACAAGCTTCTCTTTCTCAGCACTCTTTCCTTTAACAATGGGACCCTGTCAGCCTTTTTGTCCTGCTGCCTCCTTATCTTTCTCAGAGAAATTTAAATTCCATATTAGCCACCAAACTTATGCTTTGGCAATGCTTTTAAGAAAGAACTGGAAAGCAAGATACAACTCAATTCAAACATCCAACTTCTTGGCTTTATACCCATAGGATCTTTATACCCATAGGATCTCGGCTTGGCTTTATACAACCATAGCTGTTTGTGTATAGATAATGCATCTTGCTAGCAGCTCATTTTACCTCAGAGCTGCAGAGCACCTAAACACTGAGGCAAAACCAAAGAAGGACTGCTACCTACGTGCACCAAGATTATACATAATCAAAACAGTATGTTCGTTGTTACGAGTGGGGTGTTTTTAAACAATTCGTGAAACAATGTTCTGTAGATTATTACAAAAAAAGAATTAGGGAGTAGAGAGTGATATAATGTGTCCCAGAATACTGGTGAAAAAGAAATGTGGAGTCATGTGTGGGAAGCACAGAAGGAACTTAAAAGAATACAAGAAGGTTAAGAACAAAAACTAGACTGACAAGAAGGATATTAGCAATGCGACTGTTTGTTGGGTAAATAGGCAGATTAGAATGAGAGATCTGATTGCTGCTGAGTCCCCTAGGCAGTAGTTCGTTTAACATTTAATAACCATTTATTGAGCACCTACTGAACGCCTTCAGGGGTCCAAGTGCGGGTGGTACAGTGGCAAACAAAGTAGATGCTTTCTTATAAACTTTCTATTTTAGCGCAGGAGCCAGCCAAAAACTCAGCGAGTATATAATATGCAAGGTGATGCGTGCAGAGTAAAAGGAAAGAGAGAGGGGTGAGAGGGAGAGTTCTATCTGATATAGAATAATAGAAGAAAGCCTGCCTGAGAAGGTGACATTTGCTTTGAGACCAGAAGGAAGCAAGGAACTGAGCTACACAGATATCTGGGGCAAAGAGCATTCCAGGCAGAGGGAAGAGCAGGTGCAAAGGCCCTGAGGTAGGAGTGCACTTGCGGTTATTCAAAGACAAGCAAGAAAGCCAGGAAGAGAGTAGAGGAAGAGGAAGTGGGGCTAAGTGGAGATTATGTTAGTGCCTGTAAGCCATCTAAGGACTCTGGTTTTTGGAACACAGGAGTGGCACGATCTGGCTTAGATTTTTAGAAGGATCACTTTCGCTCAGTGTGAAGCCAGACTCTGGGGAGGGAAAGACTATGTAGCTATGAAAACTCTCTTCCAGATCTGCAAAGTATCAGTAAGACTAACTGTTCTCAACTATCTTAATGGAAGACTTTATTCAGGTAAAAGAAACAAAGCGTTTGGCATGATCTTTAAAAGACCCAAGGGGAGGGGGGAAGTATTGGGCAAATATAAACAACATTGCATTCAAGAGGTGAAGTTGAGACATGATTTCATTCTAGCATCTGCAATAGCCAAGTCATCATAGCACAATCAGAGCCAGCTGGGACCACGGAAGATGACTCCACATCCTGTTGATGCGCTACTTGGCACTGTGTGGATGGAAGCCAATGAGGATGGGAGGGATGGAGGCCCCGTGACTGCTGCCAACCTTTGTTCAAAGCCAGTGGAAACTCTTGATTCAGCTCAACCCTTTTCTGTGGCTAGCTAGGGGGAAGAACTTAAAGGGAAGATGCTGAGGTTGCCATGATAAGTGTGGGCCTCCAACGTCCCACTGGAGCCAGTACTGAGACTTTTCCAGTTCCTTTCTAAAGTGGTAGGTCTTTTTGCTGGTAATGCTAGCTAGCACTTCTTCAGCATTTATGTGCCGGGTACCATGCTAACTTACCGTATTCATTGTCTTATTAATTTGTTTTCACAACAGCTCGAGGTAGAAGGTAAATACTATTACTGTCATCCACATTTTATAGAACTGGGATCTGAAGTTTAGAGACTTTCATAAGAACTGGGATTCAAAGCCAGATCATCAGACTCCTGTCTGTACATTGAAACAATAACACACTGTCTCTCAGTGTGACTTGCCAATGCCTCACATGAGGAATGGCCTAACTGATGGCTAAGTTTATTCTAATTGGTTTCCCTTTAATAGATGTTGGCATGGTTTTGCATCACATGAGGTCTGCACATTCTCAGTACAGCTAATAAATAGCAAGGTATTAGGTTGAGGTGAGAAAATGCTTATTGCCAATATGCAAGGCCTACTTTTAGCAAACCTAGTAACATGAAACAATAGACTTACAAAACAGGCACTAGAGGGCCATGCTTGGCTGTAAACTTTTTCATTGCTTTGCCAAAGGATTTGCCAGAGGGTTCCTTTAAATAGTGGGCTCAGTAACATTTATTCAAGGGATCAGGGCTTCTGACAAATATAACTGCATGATTATCAGTGTGGAGATAGTTAATGGTTGTTGGTAAAATGGTTCATCTGGGGTAAAACGCATCTGAAATGGTTCCTCTAGTGCTGCCAATCAAGCATCACAGTTTCAAAGTGGAAGCTTCCTATTGAACTGTTTTACAAGTTGGTAGCTTTTAACCAGGACTGATGCTTGCTACACACTAGCAGAGAAGTGCTGTGCGTTCACCATCAGGCTTTAGGTCCATATTACTGTCATACTATGGGGGCTTTTTCTCTAGTCTTGCCGTTCATAAAAATGGCTAGGTATTCTAGTGGTAAATGCTCTGTAGATGATAATTTATTAATAAACTGGCTGGAGAAAGAAAGAGATGGAAATGGTATGTTGTTTCTTTGTTCTCTCATCCTGACTACACAGTTCAATTCATCCATTCTTTGGGGTCTAGGAACAGATTCGTGGTGGAAACCAGAGTAGGTGAAGGCAGTGAGTTACACTGCTTCTCTCAAAGGTGGGAGAGTAGACTAAACCCCACCCGAGGCACCTGGGTTCTGTGTCAACCTATGTGGGCTGCACGAGCTAGGAAACAATCTTTGGGGCTGTAAGAGAAAAAGGGGGAATCACCTTCAGAATTCACAGCCACAGGTCTTCATCGAGAATTGTGGGATTAGCAAACTTACCCTTCTGCACTAAAGCTGAAGGCAGTGGATGGAGAGGCGAGCTTGGTGGATAGTCTAGAACCCTGTTTCTGGAAGACTATCAAACATATCATTTAATTCTGAACAGAAACCAACAATGTAAGTTCAGATGAAGCAAGCACAGTATAAGATCAGATATGGTTTCCATTCCAGCCCCAAACAAGAATCTCCCCACCTGCGGTCCTGTTGGTTACCAACGATCTGATATTGGCTTACTGATATTTGTGTTGAACTCTGTGTTCACGTTTTCCCTGTTCAATCACTTGCTCAATATTTTTCCTTAATGGGAGTCGATGTGCTGAAACTCTTTCCAGAGGGCTTTCCCCCGCTAGGTAACTGTGAATTCTTTTTCTTCCTCCCCTTTTTTAATTGTTGATTTTTACTGTTTATAAGCATTTTCACAAATATTTTGAAGGATTATTTAAAATTAAAACCAGTACTTGTTCCCACCTTGATGTTAAAAGAAAAAAAGAGAGAGAGAAAGAGAGGAACAAGAAAATCACTTCTTCCCTGCACTTAGTCTATATTTTGGGCAAACCTTTCATCTTTTCAGTTGAATTAGAAACAACAACTAGATGCATGAAGGATTATAGGAGTGAGAACTATAAAGAATTTTAAACATCTTAAAAGCTTCAGCAATTCAAATTATCAATAGTTCCAGTGTATCTTATTTGGAGTCAATACGTTAATAGTACAATCTGGTAATTTTTGCTCATTAATTTTAGGAAAAAAACCCTTCATTTTAATGACGTCTCTATCAAGAAACAGTAATAATCTATGCTAAATAACCATATATTCAAAGACATACTAATACTAATTTTATTGAAAAGAGCTATTTATGCTGATTGACTTATGTGTGAGAGAGCCTTTAGCCCCATCTGGGAAGTTTGTATTTTGGCTACAAATATCTTTCCAGGGCTGTAAACTGACAAGTTGGTTGTAGATTTTTTTTTTTTAATTAAAAAAGAAGAAAAATGCAAGCAAGCCAGCATTTCCCTGAAACTTAGATCTGCCAGTGGAAGTGACTGTGGTCCCACCATTCTTGTGTTTACTTTCCCTCCCCGTGGTCAAGGTACCATGCTGTTGTACGATAGTTTTTTACTGTGCATTGTATTTCAGTTCCAGAGGCCCAAGTTCCATTGAGTAAGTTGGGTGAGTTTAAGAGCAATTCTGAAGCAGAACTATCCGCACGGTTTAGTACCTACTGTGAGTATATCATACATGAGAGTTAATACACTGTGAAGATACGTCCAGTCCTTTCCAGTCACTTACATATGCTTTTTCCCCGAACAGAGTCTGCATTATGATTACTCTATTCATAAATCAAACAGCCCATTTAAAAGAGATTACATGGAGGAAAAAATTATTTCAAGCTTTGTTTGCCAGTGATTTTATTTATGCTAGTTCCCAAATCTTATGAGTAAACTGGGTTATTTTCAAGGAAACTGCTTCACCAATCAGGATATGCAAAGCATCTTGTGCAGAAGTGAGGTCCCTCCCGAAAGAAATTTTCAGGAATTTATTTCTATTTAGGAACAAAAGCTTAAGTTATGAGACGCTCTAACATCGTGTGTGTGTGTGTGTGTGTGTGTGTGTGTGTGTGTGTGTGTGTGTTTTGCCATAAAAAACAGCATTGTAGCGAATGTTCAAATACACAATGGCACTGCAGGCAGACTTTTGCTAGAATTTTCTGTGACAATGGGGTAGAGTCTAAATGCAGCATGAGCAACACCGACCCAGCTCCAGGGAAACGGCTGCACATCATTTAAGAGAAAAGTGGCCTTTGCGTTCAGAAAGTTAATCTAGCCTGGAAATCTAAACGACAAGGGTCCCAGCACTTCATGTTTTTCATTCATTTTTCCTGTGTATCTTGGTAATGATGAATTACTAACATGCTCTTTTAGTTTTATTCCTAAACTCAGTCTCCAGAGTCTAAAGGGATCTTGTATCATTTCTAATAGCAAATCCATTCAAATCTATGTGTTAAGATGAGTAAATCACAGTTCTTGCCAAAAAGTCTAACAGTAATGATAACTACATGATATGATGTCATTATGTGTAAAGGCCACGAGATCTGTAAACATTTTGAGGTGAGGAGGGAATTCACTTTATTCCACAACTTTCAACACTTTTATACTTCAGTGTAAGATGTTTATTTTCTTTTACGTACATGTAAGTTAAATCCCGTGTAAGGAGGCAGAGCCCAGCGGTGGGGGGGGCGGGGGGGGAGGAGAGGAGAGGGTGAAGGCACAGAGGCCGGAAGAAGGGGAGCAGTGGGTTCCTCCTCTGGGAAATTGTGCTTTACTGTCCAGGAATTCTGGGAATTTTCTCAAGCTTCTGGGCTGCCCTGAGAAAGTAGCTTGACCTTTGCGTGGCCAGTCAGTTTTGGAGATGAGATTCCAGCCTAGTGACTCCCTACTTGTAAAAGGGGCTCTGAATGTTTCCTTTCTAGTTTTTGTCTCTGTATTCCCTCTGTCATAAAAGTATCATCTGGGGCTTCCCTGGTGGTGCAGTGGTTAAGAATCTGCCTGCCAATGCAGGGGACATGGGTTCAAGCCCTGGTCTGGGAAGATCCCACATGCCGTGGAGCAACTAAGCCCATGCGCCACAGCTACTGAGCCTGCGCTCTAGAGCCTGTGAGCCACAACTACTGAGCCCGTGTGCTGCAACTACTGAAGCCTGCGCACCTAGAGCCCGTGCTCCGCAACAAGAGAAGCCATGACAATGCACCGCAATGAAGAGTAGCCCCCGCTCACCGCAACTAGAGAAAGCCCGCGTGCAAAAACAAAGACCCAACGAAGTCAAAAAAAAAAAAACAAAAAAGTATCATCTGGAAGCCTTTATAAACGAACCTTTCAGTGTTTTTTGAAGTCTGTAAAATACAAGCAAATTAGAGCGGTATAATATCTTTAAAACTATTACAATTATTTTCTTTTCTAGATGCAAACATTTAATGCTGATCCTAGGGTCTGGGATCGGAGCCTGCTTTGAGCTGGCGGTGAGAGGCGGCTGGGCCAAGCGAACCGGGGACGCTCCCATGGCCCAGTTCGCATTCGAGGGTGACCTGCACCCGCTGCTGCAGCCGGCTACACTCATCCCCAACGCAGCCCCTGCGCGCTGGCAGCGCAAAGCGAAGGAAGCCTCAGACCGGGCCCCTTGCCTAAGCGGGCAGCCAACCGATCCCACAGCGCCGGGAGGACCCCAGGGCCGAACGCCCGGCAAATCCAGCTCCAAGATTCAGACCACTCCCAGCAAACCTGGCTGCGATCGCTATATCCCCCGTCGCAGTGCTTCCCAGATGGAGGTCGCTAGCTTCCTCCCGAGCGAGGAGAACCAGCCCGAAGACAGTCCGACGCCCACCAAGAAGGAACATCAGAAAGCATGGGCTTTGAACCTGAACGGTTTTGATGTGGAGGAAGCCAAGATCCTTCAGCTCAGTGGAAAACCACAAAATGCCCCAGAGGGTGACCAGAACAGACTGAAAGTACTCTAGAGCCAGAAGACCACAACCAGCTCCAGCAGGAAGACCAGCCGTTACGTTCCTTCCCGGCCAGACAGGATCCTGGACGCCCCTGAAATCCAGAATGACTACTACCTGAACCTTGTGGATTGGAGCTCTGGGAATGTACTGACTGTGGCTTTGGACAAGAGTGTGTACTTGTGGAGCGCTAGCTCTGGTGACATCCTGCAGCTGCTGCAAATGGAGCAGCCTGGGGACTATACATCTTCTGTGGCCTGGATGAAGGAGGGCAGCTACCCGGCTGTGGGTACCAGCAGCGCTGAGGTGCAGCTATGGGATGTGCAACAGCAGAAACGGCTTCGAAACATGACCATTCTGCCCCAGTGGGCTCCCTCGGTTGGAATAGCTATATCCTGTGTAGTGGCTCACACTCTGGCCACGTCCCACACCATGATGTTCGGGTAGCAGAACACCATGTGGCCACACTGAGTGGCCACAGCCAGGAAGTGTGTGCTCTGCGCTGGGCCCCAGAGGGACGACATTTAGCCAGTGGCGGCAACGATAACTTGTCAACATGTGGCCTGGTGCTCCTGGAGAGGGTGGCTGGGTTCCTCTGCAGACATTCACCCAGCATCAAGAGGCTGTCAAGGCTGTAGCTTGGTGTCCCTGGCAGCCCAATGTCCTGGCAACTGGAGGGGGCACAAGTGATCGACACATTCGTATCTGGAACGTCTGCTCTGGGGCCTGTCTGAGTGCTGTGGATGCCCATTCCCAGGTGCGCTCCATCCTCTGGTCTCCCCACTACAAGGAGCTCATCTCAGGCCATGGCTTTGCCCAGAACCAGCTGGTTATTTGGAAGTACCCAACCATGGCCAAGGTGGCTGAGCTGAAAGGTCACACAGCCCAGGTCCTTAGTCTGACCATGAGCCCAGATGGGGCTACAGTGGCATCAGCAGCAGCAGCAGAGACCCTGCGGCTGTGGCGCTGCTTTGAGTTGGACCCTGCCTGGCAGCGGGAGCGAGAGATGGCCAGCACAGCCAAAAGCAGCCTCATCCACCAAGGCATCTGTTAAGGACCAACTCACCTCAGTTTTTTGTGCTATTTTTTTTTTTTTTTTTTTACTTTTCTAATAAAGTCACGTCTCCCTCCTAAAAAAAAAAAAAAATGATCCTAGTATGTGACCTTGCCTTGAATGTTCAGTATCCTAAAAATTAATTTGCCATTTGTCTTATAAATGATTTTCAAAAATTGTGTGCGTTATGGTATGCTTGAATACATTACCAAATTTAACTGTATTTTTTTCCTGTCATTCATTGTTTAGAAGAAACAACATACTCACAAAACAGTTCATGGAATATAAAAAGCCAAAATTCTTGTGACATTAAATACTGAAGCTTTGTATTAATTACTCCAATATATATCTTTATATGATTATAGTTTACAATATCCCTGAGCATATGAACTACGACAGACTTATTTATCCCCAATTCTAACCATATTTCCAGACCTAGGCAGGCACTTAGCATGTGTTCAATAAGTGTTTGTTTAGGGAATTAATGTAAGCCTGAAAGAAAAGGCATTGAAGTGCACATGTTTGTTATAGACTGAAAGTTTATGTTCCCCCCCCCCCAAATTCATATGTTGAAATCTTAATTTAAAAAGTGGGGCTTTTGAGAGGTGATTAGGTCATGATGCTGGAGCCCTCATGAATGGGATTAGCAGCCTTATAAAAGAGACCCAGAGTACAAGAATGTACACTCTTGTGCTTTTGAAAAGGATACATAATTTAAATAGCAGAGATAAACTCATTGCCAGAAGAATGAAGTGAATTTGGAAGTGGATCCTTCCCTATTGGAATCTGAGATGAGACCTCAGCTCTGGCAGAAACTATGATTGCAGCCTTTTGAGACCCTAAGCAGAGGACCCAGTGAAGCCATGCCAGACTCCTCCCACAGAAGCTGGGATTGGAACCAAGATGGCGGAGTAGAAGGACGTGCTCTCACTCCCTCTTGCAAGAACACCAGAATCACTACTAGCTGCTGGACAATCATCGACAGGAAGACACTGGAACTCACCAAAAAAGATACCCCACATCCAAAGACAAAGGAGAAGCCACAATGAGATGGTAGGAGGGGCGCAATCACAGTAAAATCAAATCCCATAAACGCTGGGTGGGTGACTCACAAACTGGAGAACACTTGTACCACAGAAGTCCACCCACTGGAGTGAAGGTTCTGAGCCCATCAGGCTTCCCAACCTGGGGGTCCGGCAATGGGAGGAGGAATTCCTAGAGAATCAGACTTTGAAGGCTACTGGGATTTGATTGCAGGACTTCGACAGAACTGGGGGAAACAGAGACTCCACTCTTGGAGGACACACACAAAGTAGTGTGCGCATAGGGACCCAGGGGAAGGAGCAGTGACCACAGGGGAGACTGAACCAGACCTACATGCTGGTGTTGGGGGGGTCTCCTGCAGAGGCAGGGTGTGGCTGTGGCTCACCGTGGGGATGAGGACACTGGCAGCAGAAGTTCTGGGAAGTGCTCCTTGGCGTGAGCCCTCCCAGAGTCTGCCATTAGCCCCACCAAAGAGCCCAGGTAGGCGCCAGTGTTGGGTTGCCTCAGGCCAAACAACCAACAGGGAGGGAACCCAGCCCCACCCATCAGCAGTCAAGTGGATTAAAGTTTTACTGAGCTCTGCCCACCAGAGCAACAGTCAGCTATACTCACCACCAGTCTCTCCCATCAGAAAACTTGCATAAGCCTCTTAGATAGCCTCATCCACCAGAGGGCAAACAGCAGAAGCAAGAAGAACTACAATCCTGCAGCCTGTGGAACAAAAACCACATTCACAGAAAGAGAGACAAGATGAAAAGGCAGAGGGCTATGTACCAGATGAAGGAACAAGATAAAACCTAAAAAAAACAACTAAATGAAGTGGAGATAGGCAACCTTCCAGAAAAAGAATTCAGAATAATGATAGTGAAGATGATCCAGGACCTCGGAAAAAGAATGGAGGCAAAGATCGAGAAGATGCAAGAAATGTTTAACAAAGACCTAGAAGAATTGAAGAACAAACAAACAGAGATGAACAATTCAATAACTGAAATGAAAACTACACTAGAAGGAATCAATAGCAGAATAACTGAGGCAGAAGAACGGATAAGTGACCTGGAAGACAGAATGGTGGAATTCACTGCTGCAGAACAGAATAAAGAAAAAAGAATGAAAAGAAGTGAAGATGGCCTAAGAGACCTCTGGGACAACATTAAATGCAACAACATTAGCATTATAGGGGTCCCAGAAGGAGAAGAGAGAGAAAGGACTGGAGAAAATATTTGAAGAGATTATAGTCGAAAACTTCCCTAACATGGGAAAGGAAATAGCCACCCAAGTCCAGGAAGCACAGAGAGTCTCAGGCAGGATAAACCCAAGGAGAAACACACTGAGACACATAGTAATCAAATTGGCAAAAATTAAGGACAAAGAAAAATTATTAAAAGCAGCAAGGGAAAAATGACAAATAACATACAAGGGAAGTCCCATAAAGTTAACAGCTGATTTCTCAGCAGAAACTCTACAAGCCAGAAGAGAGTGGCATGATATACTTAAAGTGATGAAAGGGAAGAACCTACAAACAAGATTACTCTACCCAGCAAGGATCTCATTCAGATTCAACAGAGAAATCAAAAACTTTACAGACAAGCAAAAGCTAAGAGAATTCAGCACCACCAAACCAGCTCTACAACAAATGCTAAAGGAACTTCTCTAAGTGGGAAACACAAGAGAAGAAAAGGACCTACAAAAACAAACCCAAAACAATTAAGAAAATGGTCATAGGAACATATATATCAATAATTACCTTAAATGTGAATGGATTAAATGCTCCAACCAAAAGACACAGTCTTGCTGAATGGATACAAAAACAAGACCCATATATATGCTGTCTACAAGAGACCCACTTCAGACCTAAGGACACATTCAGACTGAAAGTGAGGGGATGGAAAAAGATATTCCATGCGAATGGAAATCAAAAGAAAGCTGGAGTACCAATACTCATATCAGATAAAATAGACTTTAAAATAAAGAATGTTACAAGAGACAAGGAAGGACACTACAAAATGATCAAAGGATCAATCCAAGAAGAAGATATAACAATTATAAATATACATGCACCCAACATAGGAGCACCTCAATACATAAGGCAACTGCTAACAGCTATAAAAGAGGTAATCGACAGTAACACAATAATAGTGGGGGACTTTAACACCTCACTTACACCAATGGACAGATCATTCAAACAGAAAATTAATAAGGAAACACAAGCTTTAAATGACACAATAGACCAGATAGATTTAATTGATATTTATAAGACATTCCATCCAAAAACAGCAGATTACACTTTCTTCTCAAGTGCACACGGAACATTCTCCAGGATAGATCACATCTTGGGTCACAAATCAAGTCTCAGTAAATTTAAGAAAACTGAAATCATATCAATCATCTTTTCTGACCACAACACTATGAGATTAGAAATCAGTTACAGGGAAAAAAACGTAAAAAACACAAACACATGGAGGCTAGACAATATGTTACTAAATAACCAAGAGATCACTGAAGAAATCAAAGAGGAAATCAAAAAATACCTAGAGACAAATGACAATGAAAACACGATGATCCAAAACCTATGGGATGCAGCAAAAGCAGTTCTAAGAGGGAAGTTTATAGCAATACAAGCCTACCTCAAGAAACAAGAAAAATCTCAAATAAACAATCTAACCCTAGACCTAAAGGACCTAGAGAAAGAAGAACAAACAAGACCCAAAGTTAGTAGAAGGAAAGAAATCATAAAGATCAGAGCAGAAATAAATAAAACAGAAGCAAAGAAAACAATAGCAAAGGTCAATAAAACTAAAAGCTGGTTCTTTGAGAAGATAAACAAAATTGATAAACCATTAGCCAGACTCATGAAGAAAAAGAGGGAGAGGACTCAAATCAATAAAATTAGAAACGAAAAAGGAGAAGTTACAACAGACACCGCAGAAATACAAAGCATCCTAAGAGACTACTACAAGCAACTCTATGCCAATAAAATGGACAACCTGGAAGAAATGGACAAATTCTTAGAAAGGTGTAAACTTCCAAGACTGAACCAGGAAGAAATAGAAAATATGAACAGATCAATCACAAGTAATGAAATTGAAACTGTGATTAAAAATCTTCCAACAAACAGAAGTCCAGGACCAGATGGCTTCACAGGTGAATTCTATCAAACATTTAGAGAAGAGCTAACACCCATCCTTCTCAAACTCTTCCAAAAAATTGCAGAGGAAGGAACACTCCCAAACTCATTCTATGAGGCCACCATCACCCTGATACCAAAACCAGACAAAGATACTACAAAAAAAGAAAATTACAGACCAATATCACTGCATTTTTTATGGAACTAGATCAAAAAATCTTAAAATTTTATGGAGACACAAAAGACCCCGAATAGCCAAATGGCTATGAGGGAAAAATGGTCATAGGAACATATATATCAATGAGGGAAAAAAATGGAGCTGGAGGAATCAGACTCCCTGACTTCAGACTATACTGTAAAGCTACAGTAATCAAGACAATAGGATACTGGCACAAAAACAGAAACATAGATCAATGGAACAAGATAGAAAGCCCAGAGATAAACCCATGCACCTATGGTCAACTAATCTATGACAAAGGAGGCAAGGATATACAATGGAGAAAAGACAGTCTCTTCAATAAGTGGTGCTGGGAAAACTGGACAGCTACATGTAAAAGAATGAAATTAGAACACTCCCTAACACCATACACAAAATTAAACTTAAAATGGATTAGAGACCTAAATGTAAGACCGGACACTATAAAACTCTTAGAGGAAAACATAGGAAGAACACTCTATGACATAAAATCACAGTAAGATCTTTTTTGATCCACCTCCTAGAGTAATGGAAATAAAAACAAAAATAAACAAATGGGACCTAATGAAACTTCAAAGCTTTTGCACAGCAAAGGAAACCATAAACAAGACAAAAAGGCAACCCTCAGAATAGGAGAAAATATTTGCAAACGAATCAACAGACAAAGGATTAATCTCCAAAATATATAAACAGCTCATGCAGCTCAACAGTAAAAAAACAAACAACCCAATCCAAAAATGGGCAGAAGACCTAAATAGATATTTCTCCAAAGAAGACATACAGATGACCAAGAAGCACATGAAAAGCTGCCCAACGTCATTAATTATTAGAGAAATGCAAATCAAAACTACAATGAGGTATCACCTCACACCAGTTAGAATGGGCATCGTCAGAAAATCTACAAACAACAAATGCTGGAGAGGGTGTGGAGAAAAGGGAACCCTCTTGCACTGTTGGTGGGAATGTAAATTGATACAGCCACTATGGAGAACAGTATGGAGGTTCCTTAAAGAACTAAAAATAGAATTACCATATGACCCAGCAATCCCACTACTGGGCATATACCCAGAGGAAACCATAATTCAAAAAGACACATGTACCCCAATGTTCATTGCAGCACTATTTACAATAGCCAGGTCATGGAAGCAACCTAAATGCCCACCAAGAGATGAATGGATAAATAAGATGTGGTACATATATACAATGCAATATTACTCAGCCATAAAAAGGAATGAAATTGGGTCATTTGTTGAGACGTGGATGGATCTAGAGACTGTCATACAGAGTGAAGTAAGTCAGAAAGAGAAAAACAATTATCGTATATTAACGCATATATGTAGAACCTAGAAAAATGGTACAGATGAACCGGTTGCAGGACAGAAATTGAGACACAGATGTAGAGAACAAACGTCTGGACACCAAGGGGGGAAAGCGGCGGGGTGGTGTGGGTGGTGGTGTGATGAATTGGGTGATTGGGATTGACATGTATACAGTGATGTGTATAAAATTGATGACTAATAAGAACCTGCTGTATAAAAAAATAAATAAAATAAAATTCAAAAAAAAAAAAAGAAAAAAAAGAGAGACCCAGAGAGCTCCTTCCCCCTTTTACCATGTAGAGACACAGCAGGAATATGGCCATCTATGAAACAGATACCAAATCTACCGGAGCCTTGACCTTGGACTTCTCAGCCTCCAGAACTGTGAGAAAAAAGTTTCTGTTGTTTATAAGCCACCCAATCTACCAAACAGACTAACCCATGTTTTTATACACATAATGATATTTATCATGGACTTACTTTTAATCTGTTTTTTGATTGTCTCAGAATTTATTCAATGGAATTAAAACATTTGAACATCTCACATGTAATATTAATGGTACATCAAACATTACAATTATTAACAAATCCATACCATGTCAGTACTAAGGCACTTGATTTGCATAGAGACAGACAGAACAAAATCTGTTTTATTTGCATGAAGCACCTTACTTAGAACTGGAATTCATCCTCTTATTACCACCATCCATCCATGCTCGAGACTCGGCCTGTGTGCACGCCATCTTGTTTTGGGGGTGCGGCGGAGATAAACAAGAGCACACTGAGTGAGGATCGGTGCTTCACTCGGCAGTATACAGCCTCTAGGAGACGATACACATCGTTTTTTTAGAAGTTTGCTTTCTTCAATTATATGATTGTAAAACACTGAGCCCCAGCTCACATGGTCTTGGAGAATCTCGGGTAAACAACTTCACATTCTTTACTCTCAACCTGACGAACAACTGTGTAATTCTAAATTCCCATGAGGCCGTGGGTTTGACTTTCTTGGACTCTGCCCAGGGTCTGGAACTAGGTGGTTTCTTTATTTGATAAGTTCCCTGGCTAAAGTTTCAACGAGACTGGAATTATTCTCAGGGAAATGCTATCTCTTTATCTTAAGAAAGGTTCTTTGGACCAAATTTTCAGTGTTCTGGTTGATCGAAAGTATTAGGAGTGTTTGCTGTCAGAGAGTCTCATCCCTTATTGGTGGAAAATAAAAACAGTCTATCTGAACCATGAGAAGGATGACAGGATGTTCTATTTCAAAACCCCTTCATTTTTTTCAGATGGGGAAATGGAGGCCCAGAGAGGTTAATTGAAGTCATGCTTGCTGTGCACTTGGGGCAGGAACGGGATCCTTGGTATAGAGAATGAAACATGGTTCCTTAAACATCCTTGCCTGGTTATAAATTACTCTTTAAGTCCCTGATTGTGTGCAGAGTCTGTGAACTTGGCTGAGTGTTACTGTTCACAAGTGTATCTTTTTACTTAAGGATTAGAAAGTGTGTGCTGACTTAGCACAGGTGAGCTTTGATCTTGGCCAAGCAATGTCGAAAATTGCATCTTTTATGCAAGAGGAACAGGAAAATCCAGTATGAGATTTCACATACATATTTATTCTCCTGATAAGCTTCACATTTCCTAATGCTCTAGCTTTCACTTCCCCTGCAAATGATTTGATTGTATGTACCTCTCCATCACGATTTTGGTTTCTCTGAAATGGGATAAGTAGTGGTCTAAGTCTCAGTCTGCCTCACTCAGTCATTCTCCCTCAGTCATTAGATATTTGGCTCTAGTCTATATTATCTATTCAGTTCTTAACATATAAATTTTTGTAGGTTACTTTTTTTTTCTGAGTTTTCCCCCGAAGTATAAGCTAAGCTACTAAAAGAAAACAGGCTTAGCTCAGTGTCTTTTACATCATTAATGCTAAATAACATTCCTGAAGCTACTTGAAAACCCAAATTTTATAGGGTGAGCTACTTAAAAGTGATTATGGAAAGGCGTGAATTTACTGTTTGGCAGAGATGAATTTCCACAGAATTGCACAGAGCCAAGTGTTCCTACATTTGCACAAGTTCATCTTTCTGGGGATTTCTGTGCACAGATCAAACCTCTACAAACATTTTTGTCATCCCTTTCTTAGTTCCTGTTCTCCTAGGACCAATTGTTTGAATTACCAGGTGCTTGACCATCTTCTTGTAGGGGCTAGTTTGAAAATTTCGAGCTATTCCCCTGTTCTTCTTAATGGACATGTGAGTTCTCAAAAGAAATGACCATGAATTGGCCAGTGTTCTGTGGACAATGTCCTCCAAAACTCTTGTATATTTACTGACAGATAATGGACTGTAATGGGGGTGGGAAACACTGCCCTTGGCTTGATTCCATCCCATCTATATGATATTATTGCTTGGCCACTAATTCTGTGCCCAGAGAATGTTTTCTTTGTGGATATGCCTTTAAGACAGATAACAAAAAGGCTTAAAGCCACCAGGCAATTCCAGAAGGAGGGTAATTTCTTTGTTGGGCTTGTGTTGACATCTCTGTTCTCAAGGTTAATTACACATTTGGTTAATTGGTTTAATTAGTTAATTGGTTTGCTGAGTCTGCCTCCCTGGTGAGAATGACAAGACCCAGGGAACTGCCAATTCATGCATAGATATGCCCTTTCATTGCTTGCGGCTTATAACCAAGGCACACACACTGCTTGCTTAAAGAGTTTGTTTTGGGGGAATCTACTTCTTGTTCTCTGAAAGAGGTTTTCTTTTTCTTTAGGATACAAGTAGAGAAAAATGCCAGTTTACTGCCAATTGCAGAAAAGTCTTCTTTTCTTCAGCAAGGAGGGAGGTGGGAATGACAGGTCCCAGGAACAGGAGGCATGGTTGTGGGGAAGAGCTGTTGACTGGAAGGTGATGAATATCAGCCTGAGATTTGGAGGCATTGTCTCCCCTCGGGGGGAAAAGACCAGAAAAAGAAAAGGGATTCAGTGTGTCAATCCTGAATGCTAACATTTTCCGAATAACCAATGAAAATTAATTCTTTCTAGATTGTTGGTGGAATCAAAGGAAACAGAGATATAGTTTTTTTTTTTTTTTTTGGCCTTGCCATGTGGCATGTGGGGTCCTAGTCCCCCAACCAGGGATCGAACCCATGCCCCCTGCAGTGGAAGCACGGAGTCTTAACCACTGGACTGCCAGGGAAGTCCCAGAAACATAGTTTTTAACCACAGATGGGTTTTACAGTTATAGACTGTCTAATCATTTCTAATCCTTCCTATTTTCAATTTGCCTAAAATCGTATTTTTCCCAAGATGATGTTATGGATGTTGAACAGATCATTAGCAGATCTTGTTTGGCATCCTAGGGGATCAAAGCTTGGAGAAGAAATGCTTGATCAATTGCTGAATTGCCCTTTTTCCTTGATGAATTGCATTCACAGTGGAGTGAGTTGAGGCCTGGTCTAGCCATGCATATTCACTCACATGGTTCTGAGATATCTGGAAAGAACGTGGCTAAAGATTTTAAAGCTGGTCTATATCCCTTTAAGGAGCATAATTATCCATTTTAAGAATGGTGCTGTTTTGTCCTAAGCAACTCTAATTGTTGGGTTTCTCATTTCAATCTGCGGCATTAACAAATTGTAACCTCCCTTGTCAGGCTCACCTCAGAATCTTCTTTCCTTTCCTCACAATTAGAGAGCTTTTTGTAATCCTTAATCAAACATTTCTTTGAGCAAGCTTAATTGCATCTCATTCCAGCTTTATTGACCAGTGTGGCTAATTGATCTTTTTTTCTTCCATCATATTGCTTATGTGCTTTAAAGGCAATTATTGCTCTTTTCATTTCATTTTCTCTGAATTGCCAAATATTCCTTTTAAAATTATAATTATTTTAAAAAAATCATAGAAGTCATATAACAGTAGTACTATTTGGCCTTTGTTTTTCCTTCAGAATCAGGCTTTCTATTGTTCCCTACAAATCATACTTCGAGTGACATTTTTCTTCAGATTTGAGGTTTGAAAACCAAACATGAGCCCAGCACCCCCTAAGCAGAGCAGAAGTCTGTGGCAGAAGTTGTCATGCTTTGTGCCACGTGGGGAACTCTTGTTCATACATCCCATTGTCAGAGGCCGTTTCCTCTTTTTTTTTAGGGAGGCTGGGGGGAGAAAGGCGGGTGGTAACACTGTCTCATTGATGACTCATGTTCCTGTGTCTATGAGCTTTGGGTGAATGCCGGGTGGAACTCTCCAGAGCAGTGTTTTCACGGTGGGCAGCCTCACTTAACGGGTCTGATTCCTTCTGCTTTTTTATGCCTTTCTGCCAGATTCTGGCTAGGTGTTCACATAGCATCATACCCTTAGTGAGGAAACAGGAAATGAGAACAGAACTCCTTTAGACCAGACTTGGGGCAAGAAACAAAAAAGAAAGAAAAAAAGAAAACAACAGCAGCAACCAAAAAAAATCCCAGAGGGGAAAAGAGGGTGATTGAAGGCAGAGAAAGAAATGAGAGGCATAGGAGCAACCTTGAGAAAAAGGCGAAAAGTATAGAATTGCATTTAAAAAATTAGCCTTGTTCTGGCTATTCCTGCCTTTGTGTAGATGGAAAGGAGACGGTTTGGTCTCCAACTCTAAAACGTTCTAGCTGTGGATCTGTGGGCCCAGACGTGTTCTGTGTGAAAGAGGTTTTAATCATCTGCTGACTGTTCCTGGCACCTTGGCAAAGGCTAGCTCAGTCAGCCCTGTGCATTAGGGTGGGCTCTGCGGAGGAGGAGGGGGAAGGAGAGAGGGAGGAGAGAGCAGCCCCAGAGAAGGATGAGGTGATCCTGCTGGGAGGCTCCCTCCAGGGAAGCCAGCAGCCTGGTGAGTCAGCGAAGTCCAGCCATGGGTCCCAGGAGAGTGGTCACAGACAGCAGGAGGCGACGAGGTGGTGGATGAGCTCACCGGGGCCACAGGAAAGATGCAGGTATGTGGCTCAATTTCCTGGGGGCTGCACTTGATTTAGTAAAACAGCTAGATGAGCAAGGCTTTCATGAGAATTAGCCAGTCGTCCCATACTGTATTTTTACCCTCTAAAATGATTAACTTGAGGTGTAACTATTGTTAGTCGTAACCTAATCACCTCTTCTGATGAGAAGATTTTTGTTTTCTTGCCTGTATCGAATATTAACGGAAGCTGTTAGTGTCAGCTATAAACTAACATTAAATATTTGCCTTGGCGGCCAGTAAAGTCAGAGATAAGACCGAAGCTGGGATCACACATGCCCCCGGTTTCGCCATCTGCAAAATGATGAAGGTGAGCTTAATCCAAACTGGCTGCCAGGACGCTTGTAGCACCTTCAGGTTTTCTTATCTTACGGGGGACGTCACCAGTCCTCTGCTCAGCGCTGGAGATACAACTTCGACTACTAAGTCTGCCGGCAATAGAAATGATACAAGCCACTGCTTACCTAGGCTTGCTGTGTGCCAAACGCTGTTCTAAGTAACACCTAGTACACACACATTCAGTCATTTATCCTCCAAACTATGAGGAATGTTGTGTTATATTTTCACATTGTACAAATATGGAGACAGACACAGAAAAGTTAAGACTGGGGGGAGGGGTAAATTAGGAATTTGGGATTAACATATACATACTACTATATATAAAATAGATAAACAACAAGGACCTACTGTGTAGCACAGGGAACTATATTTAATATCTTGTAATAACCTATAATGAAAAAGAATCTGAAGAAGAACACATATATACTCAGTTATCCATATACTTATATACATGTCTATATATAACTGATTCACTTTGCTGTACACCTGAAACTTACACAACACTGTAAATTAACTATACTTCAATTTAAAACAAGGTTAAAAAATAAGAAAGAAAAGTTAAAATTGCCCCTATGAGGTGGCAGGGCAGGAACACAGGGTTGGGGGGATGACTAACCAGATAGATTCACATCCTGCCTTCAGAAAGCTGGCAGTCTAGTAAGGGCAGGGGCCACTAAACCCTCAATTGCAATGAAGTGCTATTGCCGGAGCAAATAAACACGTAGCAGAGGCAACCAGCTGAATGTGAAGGTCAGGCAAGGCTGCGCAGGAAAAGTGTTACATGAGACGCGGCTGATGGCCGGGGGTGGGGGAGGGGTGGCCGGCAGAGTGCAGGGTAAACAGCCTGCTGAGAACAGATGTTGGAAGTCTAAGGATGAAAAGGAGCTGAATGTGGGTGGGATGTTAAGAACGAGCTGGGGGCGTGGTTTGAGGCTGAAGGCAGCAGCTGCATTGGGGAAGGCCCTTGAGTCGAATTTAAGAGTGGACTTTATCCCTATCATGAAAGCAGCCCATCATAAGGTGTGGCTATTGTGGGAGAATTGGATGGGGCTTCGATTAGAGGCTGAGATCTGAGAAGAAACTCTTTAGTAATAGGGATTAGGGCTGGGGCAATGGCCATGAGACTGGAGAGAAGATGGGTTTGAAAGCTGATGAAGAGGTAGGGCTGAGAGACTTAGTGGTTGACCGGAAGTCAAGGATTCAGGCCTGGGCAACTGGGTCACTGGAGGTGCCACGGGCTGAGGGAGAGAACAGGTCAGACCCTCTCTTTCCCTCCCCCGTAGCCCTTTCATGTCCTGTGTGGAAACTTCCAATGGAGACAGAAGACTGGTAGGCTTCTGGAATAAACAGCGGAGCCTGGGAAGACCTGGGAAGAACTGCTGCCTCGCCCAGGCCCTCTTTGTATGGGGGTGCTGCCCCCCAGCTGCATAATTGCTTGAGAGGCCACCTGTGACCCTCTCCAAAAAATGCTCTTGACTCACAGGAACCATCTTGCCTGGAGGTGCCTGGGCAGATACCCCAAGACCCCTGCCCACCAGACACACACTGGGGGCTGCCTAGTGAACTGACAGGTGTGGTGATAGGAAGAGCCAGCCTCCTTACTTCAAGGTGGGACAATTCTGTGGTTTGATTGATGGTGCCGGGACCCCCTCACGCCATGGACCAGGCTGAGACTAGGCTTTCCTGAGACCACATCCTGTCTCCCCTCCTCCCTCTTCCTCATCCCCCTTCTCTCTCTCTCTCTGTTATGGACTTAATTGTGTCCTCTCAAAATTCGTATGTTGAAACCCTAACCTCCAGTACCTCAAAGTGGGACTGTATTTGGAGAGGGCCTTTAAAGAGGTAATGAAGTTAATGAGGCCGTTAGAGTGAGCCCTAATTCAATATGACTGGTGTCCTTATAAGAGGAGGAGACTGGGACACCCACGGGTCACCAGGGCTGTGCATGAACAGAGGGACGACCACGAGAAGAGGCAGCATGAGGGCAGTCATTGCAAGCAAGGGGAGAGGCCTCAGGAGGAACCAAGCCTGCCAACACCTTTTTTAAAAATTTTAATTTTATTGGAGTATAGTTGATTTACAATGTTGTGTGAGTTTCAGGTGTACAGCAAAGTGATTCCGTTATACATATACATATATTCATTTTTTTTCAGATTCTTTTCTCATATAGCTTATCACAGAATACTGAGTGGAGTTCCCTGTGTTATATAGTAGGTCCTTGTTGGTTATCTACTTTATATATGGTAGTGCTTGTATGTTCATCCCAAGCTCCTAAATTATCCCTCCTCCCCCATGTTTCCCCTTTGGTAACCATAAGTTTGTTTTTGAAGTCTGTGAGTCTGTTTTTGTTTTGTAAATAAGTTCATTTATATCATTTTTAAAAATTAGATTCCACATATGAGTGATATCATATTATATTTGTCCTTCTCTGTCTGACCCAATACACCTTGATCTTGGACTTCCAGCCTCCAGGATTGTGAGAAAATAAACATCTGTTGTTTAAGCCACTGTGGTGCTTTGTTATAGCAGCTCTAGGAAACGCATACACTCCCTTACCTATTTTTCCTGAAGAGCAGTCCCTCAATAAACCCCAAGCACTGGGACCCTGGTCTCAGACTTGGCTTCTAGGGGACGTGACTCAGGACACCAAAGCGCTAAGGAAAAAATGTTGGGTTGTATTCCAAACGTGTCAGCCCTTTGTTGGTTATTTTATTAACTTGTTAGAGGAGAGCGAATACCCGGGAAACAGAAAGGCTGACCAAGGGCTCCCAAGGTCTGTCTGTTCTGGAGCTTGTCCAGGCTTTAGAGGAGGGGGGTCCCTGAGTTTCATCTAAGACTAGAGTCTGTCTCTTTTTCTCAGTTGCTTGGTCTTCCACATCTTAAAAAAGTGTAAGGAAAAATAAGTTTCACTGTATAGGTAAATTTGTTTCTGGTTAAATGGGAAAGAAATGATTGAAGCCAATTTCAGTCTATTAGAAGGTAAACATCTTTTAAAATTTCTTGACACCAAATGCTTGTCTTTACCCTCTGGCTTTACCCTCTGGCTTTGTACGTTGGAGAGACATGAAGGGACAAAGAGAGTTAGAAAATGATCTGGGATCAACTTCTGATTCAGCCAGTGTGGGATTCTGAACCCTTTACTACGCCCAGCCTCAGGTTGTTTTTTCGTTTTTGTTTAAAAAAATAAGCAAACAAACAGAAAAAAAGGAGTCCAAACCTCTCTAAGTCCCTTCTGCCTCTAGCATTCTAATGACTCTGACAATGAATCTGGGGTATTTGGAATGAAGGCGTTGTTCCAGATGCCTGGTCATCCGACGAGAAGAGTCTCTCCTCTTTGAGTCTGCATGTGCAGTCACAACCCACCCTTCATTTTCATTTGTGAACTTCAACTCTTCTCGCCTTTCTGTCCTCAGTTCCCCTGGCTGCTTCTGCGTGTCAAATAAACCTCTCCAAATAGACTTGGAGTCTGGTTCGGCAGCATTTATTGAAAACCCATTATGTCCTGTTTACTTCTGCTGCAATCAGAGCCTGCACACTTCTGATACACACTAATGGGAAAGTTTTGGCCCAAGAGGAGTTGATTGTTCTGGTCCTGTCCTGTCCCATGATATCAAACATTCATCTGTGGAACATGTCCGAAAGCTTTTGTCCCCTAGTAGCTACGTGGTTAACCTTGACAGAGAGAAAAAGAGAGGGAGGGAGGGAGGGAGGGAGAGGGAGAGAGTTGGGGGAGGTGGGTGTTGATTTTATTAGCTTGGGACAGTTTATGCTGTGTTTCTGAGAAACTGTCGAAATCCCCAAAGTGTGCCTTCTAGGGCACAGTTTATTTTCTTAAGCCTCTGCTGACAGGGAACTGACCAAGAGACCCGGGAGGTGCCTGAAACACGCAGGAATGAAAGGTGTTTTTGCTTTTGTGCAGCAGAGCGGGTTCCTCGTGCATCTCCAAAAACTGTCCAGTGACTCCCATTCAAAGCGGCTTGAGGCGTGACTCAAGAAAACTTATCAAAATGGGGCTTCCCTGGTGGCGCAGTGGTTAAGAATCCGCCTGCCAATGCAGGGGACACGGATTCGAGCCCTGGTCCGGGAGGATCCCACACGCTGCGGAGCAACGAAGCCCGTGCGCCGCAACTACTGAGCCCACATGCCACAACTACTGAAGCCCGCACACCTAGAGCCCGTGCTCCGCAACAAGAGAAGCCACCACAGTGAGAAGCATGTGCACCGCAACGAAGAGTAGCCCCCGCTCACCACAACTAGAGAAAGCCCACACGCAGCAGCGAAGACCCAACGCAGCCAAAAATAAAATAAATAAATAAATAACTTAAAAAAAAAAGTGCATGAGATGCGCTCGTTTTTTTCAATGCACGATGACAATGGAGAAAGCAATTGTAGATTTTTTTACTTTATTATTTTATTTTATTATTATTTTTTAATCTTTTGGCCGCACCGCATGACATGTGGGATCTTCGTTCCCCGACGAGGGATGGAACCTGCGGCCCCTGCACTGGAAGTGCAGAGTCTTAACCACTGGACCGCCAGGGAAGCTCCCAATTGCACACTTTTTTAAAAAGCGAAGTCTTGCCAGAGACCAGTGACTCCTAAAAAGTAAACTCCTTGAGGATAGCATCCGTGCCTCATTTATTTTTGTATTGTCACAGTATCGAACCCTACTTGGCACATTGGGTCATGAATAAATAAATAAAGCGATGAGTAACAAATATGGCCTCGAGGCTCGAAATCTGGTTCCTGCTCCGGCCGACAGAGCAATTTTAATCCTGCATCTTGAAACTGGCTGCAGGTTAAGTGCGACACGATATCACCTCCTAAACCAGCTCTGTGTGAAGCTCTGTCCTCTGTGACCTTGGTTCATTTTTCATATCATGTTCCGCCTTCACAAATGATCCTGTACATTCCGTGGTAGGGCATTTATTGCTTGTCTCCCCTACTAGCATGTCAGCCCCAGACAGCACAAACTCTGTGCATCTTAATTGTAAGTGATCCTGCTGTCTAGGTAGTCTCAGGCTCATATAGTTGGACAGGAATAAATTTTTGTTGAATGAATGAATGTATAAGTGAATGCATGAACACAGAAGGTGTGTAAGTATCACCTGATTAAATATATATTCATAGAGAAAGTAATCTGTGCACTGTATCGTTTGAGACCCTATAAAAGAGCCAGAATTCATAAGCTTCTTGGAAAGAAGAAACAAACACCAGCAGCCTCTCTGACCTTCACTCTCCCATCTCATGAACTTGCACCCCTGACTCCACGGTCGGTAGGACTCGCCATCTACTCCTGCAGCCATGGATGTTCCTCTAGCATTGAACGTGGATTCACGCTTAAGATTCCACATGTATGAAGCGCTAAGAAATGTCAGATGAATCCCTGGCGACATAAATCCCAACAGTGGTTGCCTCCTTGGTTCAGGAGGGGTTGGAATTGACTAGAAAGGAGCATGAGGGAACTTCTGGGGTGTTGGAAAAATTTTTTAAACTTGCTTAGGGTGGTGGTTTACCTGTGTGTATGTGATTGTCAGACAGACCCCGTTGAATCATGAAGATGTGTGCATTTCATGATATTTAAATTATGTCTCAATTCATTAATTAGTGGACAATGCATGAGATTAGATGATATTTAGAGGATGATTTCTACCCAAGCACACGTGCTCCCTGTTAGATCTTAATCTGTCCCTGACCAGATCCCCGTGCCCTGTGGTCTCCCCACAATCCCAGTGCTGGGGCATGGGGCAGGTATGTGTGTGTTGGGGAGAGTTCTTAGAATCTGCTAAAACATCTTAGGTTGGTTCACATCACCAAAGTGGGCAGCATAAATGTTATTTATCCAAAAAGGTAGGTTTGGCCTTTGCCTGAAGTTAAGGACTTTAATCGCTCAGGAAACAGGCCCAGATGAATCCAGCGATTTTTCCTAAAATCATACAATCAACCACAGGGAACTGGGTTTGAAACTCAGAACGGCTCCCTCACCCCACCCTATATCTGCGCCAGTTTTCTTTCCATCGTAGTATGTGGAGCAGGAAAGTCGTTTCCTCGGTCCAACCTACGTTCTGATCCGTGATCTATCATGTTATTACCTCTATGAACTCAAAACGGTTTATACTTACTATCTCCATGCCTCAGTTTCCACATCTATAAAATGGAGACACAGTATTTACCTGGGGTTAGGACTAAATGAGATAATACCTATCAACACCGGGTACTTAGTAACTGCTGACCCCTCCTCCATCCGAACCTGTTCATCACTAACTCTCCGTACTTCCTCCTCATACTCATGCCCTGGGTATGTTTATTCACAAGATTATAATATAGTGAATCAGTTCTTTAAATAAATATTTTTCTTCATGAGAATTAATAAGCCTAACTGTTTAAATAGAGCTTAAAAAATTCCCTAAGCCTCTTTTCCCCCATCCCCAGCAAACTCTTGATCCAATAAGAACATGATAAACTACGGCCTATTGCAAAGAAACCAGATACTTTTTTTTTTTTAAAGAAAATACGTGAAAAGGCAAAAACATTTGAATTTCTAGTAGACTTTCTATCCTCTTTGGCAAACCCTGTCACTTTTCTGTGCCCATTTAAGAACCCCTCAGGATAAAAATGGCTGTTTCTGTTGCAACGTGGAGACCCCCTAGGAAGAAATAACTATTATTTCTCTATCTAAATACCTTGTAGGAAAATTTTGAGGTGCTGCAGCAGACCATCATGTGGTCCCTCAGCTGACCTTGAGGACGTTCCAATACTGAGAGTCTGTTATCTGAAGGGGCCAAAAGGGACCCCTGCTGCTTGGATAATGATGCATTTATCGTGCCTTGTCCCATCGGCAGCCTCTTCTTGTCACTGCGTACCAGTTATGTCCCCTTTTCCTCCCCATTGAGTCCAACCTTGGCAACAGTTCTTCAGAGGGTTGACTAGGCAACTAGAAGCACAAATGGCAAAAAAAAAAAAACAAAAAAAAAACACGTCTTGTAGACTTTACAGAAGAAAGGCAAGCAGTCCAGAACGGAGTGATTGATATACCCAGTGCTCTTGCTTCCGACCGTGTGAGGCCCCGGTCAGGGAAGACTGGGCCCGGGGAGAAAACCATGTGAAGAGATTGTTCCCAGCGTCCTCATAGCCTTGCCTGTGTCAGACCTGGCTGTAGATTTAGCCCACAGTGATCGAATTTCCTGCATAAAGCTGTGGCTTACGCGGTGTTCGGCGTTCCTGTAGCAGGCACTACAGTGGCTGGTGCTTTTTATTTCACGATGGGCTCAGTAGCCTCTAAGAAATCACACACTGCATACAGGAACACCCCAAACAAACACACGCATCAAATCCCCATGAACGTCAGGCCACGCTGGAAAGTGAACTCCGACCTTTCTCACTTACAGGGACTGAACTTGATTGGGAAACTTGAACCTTCCCTTGGATATATCAGACACCAAAACTCTGTTCTTTCTGGGCTCATCTCTCAAACTATGCACCTCCAGGGGGTCTTCGTGGATTTATGTTAGTCATATGCTTATGCTTAAAAGAAAAATCACATCCTGTAGATTCTAGCTGAGATTCTCGGATTGGTCTTTAGCACAAACCATTCCTTTGAATCACATGGGAAGAGAATTTGGCTTAAGGGCTCTGTTTTTCTAGGAAGACCCAATAATTGTTGGGCTGTGCCTATTACAAACTGAGACGTGCTTTAGAAATTATATAGCCAAGATAATTTAATATAGTTGTTTATTTCAAATAACAAGGAACTGGTGTATGGCAAAGAGGTCAGGTCACGGACACTCGAAGGCAGACAAGGGCCTCAAACCTGGAACTCAGGGTTCTAGTTGGGTGACCTTTGCACAAGCCACAGATTCTTTCTTTTCTTTTTTGGCTGTGCTGCTCAGCTTGTGGGATATTAATTCCCCGACCAGGGATCGAACCCGGGCCCACGGCTGTGAAAGCGCTGAGTTTTAAGCACTCAGGCCAGAGATTTTGCTTTTAGCAATCGTGCTTTTTAATCTGACGTGCTTTCCCAAAGCAAATCTGGGTGATGTTTCCCAGAAGCCCTGCTGACTGCCTTAACTCACAGCCCATAAGATGGGGGCAGCTTTGGAAGCAAACTAACATCTCTTTGCTCCCTTCCAGGCTGGGCTCATCCCAGGCCTCTGTCCCAACCTTCAAGCCCTTCTCTCTCTTGGCTTTGGAGGCAGAGCAACGCCGGACACACAGAAGGTAAGAATTTTCTCACAAAGAAGGTGAATATGGGAGCAGGGACAGTTAATCCTAGTTCCATCCTAAAAAAGCTATAGGTGGAGGATATTCCACTTTGGTTCTCAATTTTATTTTCAAACTAAGAAAAAAAAATTTGATGGCAACTTCTTTCAGTTGGCTTCACCAGAAAACTTTGGGACTGATGGCTAGCAAGAAATATGTACTCTGTTTCATGCATGTGCTTTGCAAATCTTTAACAGAATGTGGAGAGCTCTGTAAATCGAGCAGTGAGTCGATAAATAATGGCAATTTCTAGCTTAGCTGGATATTGTGTTTGAGCTCGGCTAGCTGTCATCAGTAGTCAAATGACAGAGGAATGACACCCATATTTTAGGAGTGGCATCTCTGGAGAGAGGGCAATCCCAGGCAGGGTTAAGGATGAACCAGGCAAATCCTGAAAATAAGAATATGCTTCCAAGTCTGCAAACCCCTTAAAAGCTTCCTCTTCCAGCATTCTAGGGACCTGGACTCTGAACCCTCTTCTCCTAAAACTCTGGGTTACATCCCAGGAGCCATATGAGCCTTTCCTCCCAAACATTTGTTTTACAATCAAATGGACTAAAATCTATAAACAGGGGTGGGCGTGGGTATGGAGGGTATACTTGGGGAAATTCACTTTCTAGCAGGACAGAATTATCTTAAATAATGAACAGGGGGCCAGTGACTGTAGAACTCTTATTGAACCACAGCAATATGCTGAGCTCTATATGTTAATAATAAAATGGACAAAAATAAAGATGGTGCTTGGCTCTACTTCATTCACCAACTGGGAAATGAAAGCATGAACATGCTTCATAAGTGGCTGGCTCGTTTCCATCAGGTAGAATGCCAAATTTAAAAATAGGGAACCAAGCTTTGAAGCATATATCACAGAGTTCTTCCATAAATTCCGACTTTTCCAAAACTGTATAGTCACTCAAGTCTTGGTATTTGGAGGGGCCGCTGGGTTTTCTTTTTTCCCTTGTAAGATGTTTGTAAATTCCAAATGAAAGACTACTCTGCTGGTTTTTACTGTCGGGAATAAAAGAAGCCCCCCGGTGGTCAGAAACTGCACAGACCAAACAACGCAAGCTGCATTACTTGTGCAAAATTTCAGGGTTTTAATTAGACTGACACTTAAGCCTCAAATCTACGAATGTTTTACCATTAGGAAAAGGATAACACGAATAAAAAGGCAACGTTTTAATATACACTCTGAAAGAACAGAGTGCCTAAAAAGAAACAGGTTAAGTGTAATTTGTCTTTTAATGAAAGCAGAAAAACAATCATATTGTATAAGTTTCGTAACTGCCTCTCCCTGCTGTGACTTTACTGTGGTTTTTTAAAATTAGGTGTTGCATCATCCCATGATGGGCAGCATACAACTTGGCTCATTCAGGCCTTAAAACATACTTTGTGGATTTGGAAGGCAATAAACTCCTGTAACTGGAGCACAGGGGTCTGGGATCAGAATTGTTTGGGTTTGCAGAAAACCGGTAATTTCTCTCCTTGTGCCCCTTTGTTGATTTCTGGATTTAAGAAATGGATGTTTGGTGCGTGTCTCCTTTTTCACTGGGCTTCTGTGAAGCCCGTTCTTGGGTTTGCTACTGGAGCCACTATCCGCAGAGCCTGGCTTTGCCAAGAAACTCTTGCTTTTCCTAAAGACCTTGTCTTTCTGCATGCACTTAAAAAACAAAAAATGAAATAATTATAGGTTCATAGGAAACTGAAAACAAAATAAACAGGGAGAGCCCACGAACTCACCACCTAGCCTCCCCATATGGTTACATCTTATATAACCACAGGACACTAGCAAAACCAGGAAACTGACATTGGTATAATCCATAGAGTTTTATTCAGCTTTCACCAGCTTTACATTCATTTGTGTGTGTGTATGTGTATGCATGTGTGTACATAAAGTTCAAAGCAATTTTATCGCATGTGTGTTTGTGTAACCACAACTATAGTTAGAATACAGAATTGTGCCATGACCGTCAGACTTTTTCATGCTACCCCTCGTACCCACACCCAATTTCTCCTCCACCAACTCCTACCCTGTGGCAACCACTAATCTGTACTCTGTCTCCATAATTCTGTTATTTTGAAAATGTTGTGTAAATGGAATCATACGATATGTCATCTTTTGGAGATGAACTTTTTTCACACAGCATACTTCCCTTGAGATCTATCCAAACTCTTGCATGTCTCAAGAGTTCATTCTTTTATTTCTGGGTTTTGGCTGTTATGAATAGAGTTGCTATGAACATTCTTGTACAGGCTTTTGCTAAATTACAAAATGCTGATGAATGAAATTAAAAAAAACCCAATAGCTCCCTTTGAAGGAGAAGCAACACAATTTCTTCAGCTGAAGATCACATTCATTAATCTAATACTTAGCCTCTTTGAGGGCTCCTTATGGGAGGTTCCTTTTCATAGAAGTCCTCCTGGGTTCTGAGTTTAAATTCTTACCTCTTACTATATGGCAAGATAAAATATCATTAACTGGTGTGGTTTAAATGTTCATATATGGGCCAATGGCATATAGCTTCCATCCTTGCCATTGTCCCCAGCCCTGAAGTGTACTATTAGCATCAGTGATTTCCGAAGAACTAGGTGTGTCCTGGACCAACATAATCCAATATGGTGTTTGCTAACCACATGTGGCTATTGAGCCAGCAACATTCTTAATTGTGATGCGCTGTGAGTATGAGATACATACCAAGCTGAAGTCTTACTATGAAAGAAAGAATGTAAAATACGTCACTGATACATTTTTATTATGGATTACATGCTGAAATATTACTTTGGATATACTGGGTTAAACAAAGTATATTATTAAAATTCATTTTATTTCCTTCTTTTTATTTTCTCTAATGTGACTAGAAAATTTAATACTATCTATGTGGCTTGTATGATATGTCTGTTGGATAGTGATGTCGCCTGAGAAAATAAAGGTCTAGGACAGCTAAGT
The DNA here is from genome assembly GCF_965194805.1 of Balaenoptera borealis. Taxonomy (NCBI): domain Eukaryota; kingdom Metazoa; phylum Chordata; class Mammalia; order Artiodactyla; family Balaenopteridae; genus Balaenoptera; species Balaenoptera borealis. The sequence goes on from NC_138867.1 coordinate 15,220,873, forward strand.
AACTTGCCCAAGGTCACACTGTAAACACTTTACGTGATGTCCTTTGTTTATGCTTGTTTTTATTCCAATGACTACTGATGGGCTGTGTGTCAATGTCATGATTTTGTGTTAAACTTGTGAAGGCAGGAAGAGATCCTTGTGATGGAACAGTCAGGGACTGTCCAAACCCTTTTGGATGATGGGCTTCATTTTGGGGTGCCACTGATGCTTTCCTTTTGTGCCTCCTGGGTGCCACTGCCATACGGCAGCCTTGAGGAAACTTTGCTTTATATGTTCCACCTGGTACAGATATGTTTAAACTGCCTTCTACCTTCCATTTTCCTCCCATATCTTTCATTAGTCCTGAAACAGATACCAGATGCTGTGCTTTTAAACCCATTTCAGAATTAGTATTGTGCCCTAAACACGTCTGGCTAATATTGGCTAACATTTATTTGGTAATAATGCCCAACAGTGTACCATGAATTATACTATTTTGTCCTCACAACAACCCAATGAGGTCCATACTAGCTTGGTTCCATTTCATAGATGAGGAAACTGAGGCTTAGAGAGTTTAGATAAATTGCCCAAGATCCACAGGCAGAAAGAGTGTACCCCAAGATTCTAGTCTTTGCTCTCTATTGAATTCCTGCCCTTGACCCCTGTTATGTATTGCTCTATCAGTGAGAGTCTTGCTCTGAATAGAGGAATGAGTCCTCTATTCACAAGAGAAATTTTATTCAAAGACCAAGTACTCATATTCTAAAACATCCCTGTAAAACCCACAAAGCATAACTATACACTATACAGTAATCACACAACTCACACCACCTCGATGATGCTAGAATCTGTGCTTGGTGCCTATGGACTTTCCTTTTCTTCAATTCAAGGTGTATTCTTTTCAGCGAAGGTTATCTGTGCCCGTACCCTCCCAGAACAGTAGCGAAGGGTTTTGCTGTGTGACTCCAAAGCCCTAAAGTTTCTTCAATCTTATCTGTACTTATGAGCTTATTTAAAATGATTTGTTTGTGTGGAATACTGGTGTCCATAATCCGCCATTGGTGCAAAAGTCTTGACTATCCTGCTATATCCTGGGATGACCAAATATTAGAGCTGAAGGAAATGATTTCCTACTGTGCGGTCAGCAAATGTTTTCTGTAAAGCCCCAGATAGTAAATATTTGAGACTTTGCAGGTCATACAGTCTTTGTTGCAACTGCTCAATTCTGCTACTGTGGAGTGAAAAGCAGCCATAGATAATACGTAAACAAATGGGCATAGCTGTGTTCCAATAAAACTTTATTTACAAAAACAGGGGCCATAGTTTGCTGACCCCTGTTCTAGTGAAATGCTTTCCTTTTCTAGTTGAGGGAAGAGGTCTGGATGGAGCAACTTAGTCAATTTCAACTGCTGGCTTGTTGCAGAGCAAGGTCTAGAAATCAGACTATCAGCATTTCTTCCTACTATATTATACTTACTCATATTCATTTCCTTCCCCACCTCTTTAAAAAATTATGTAAATTTCAAACATTCAAAAAGAAATAAGGAATAATATAAAAATGAGCTGCATACAACCATCACCATGAAAAAAATTACAAATATGGTTGAAGCTTCCTGTGTCCCCTTCCCAATCCCTACCTCCCAGGTAACCATTATCCTGACTTTGATGTTTGGAAAGCCCTTGCTAGTCCTCCTTCTGATATATATACAAATAAAATGACTTTAGAGAAATGCTTTTTTCCAAATAACAAAATGTTAGAAACCTAAATTATCAGTAGCAGAAAAAATGGGTAAATTACATTTGGTAAATGATCCAATTTTGTCTCCCTCAAATTCCTTATTAGAAAGGGATTATTTGTTTAAAAGAGAATTGGCAAGAAGATACACACAGAATATTTTTTTGAATCAAAGTCTACTTGTAAAGTTGTGGGACCGAATTTCCAGCTGAGTGACCTTGGGTATGTTATTCACCCTCTCTGTGCTTCAATCTGTAACATTGGAAAGAACAAGAGTACTCACCTCTTGGGGCTATAGAGAGGGTTAAAGGAGTTAAGATATGTAACATGCCTAGAGCAGTGCCTGCAATACACTGTTAGCTCTTATTGCTTTTAACATCCATAATGTCAGGTTTCAACTTTTTTTTTAAAGCTTTTCTACTAGGAATGAAGATGATAGAAATATTCTGGCCAAAACTGCAGATGTTACTTACTTAGATGGAGTTACTAATTCTCTAGACTGAGAGCCAGCATAAATTTGGAAATGACTTTGATAAATCTGGAGGCTTGTTGAAGGAGATACTTGCTGAGGAGCATGGATTTAGTAAATAGCTATGAAAAGAGATAACATTAATTACAATCCACAGATAGACACCGAGTAGGGAACACAGCACTGGAAATATCTCAAGAGTGAGAACCCAGAGATCCAGCTGCAGGCTTCCTCATCGGGAGCGGGATGATCTCAGCGAAGTTCCAGAACCTCTCCAAGCCCATGTGCTTTTCTGTAAAATGTGCGTAATGACTGACCTACCACTTAGGGTGGTGACGAGCCATTAGCAAGGGGCAACAAAGTTAGATGCCACTATCACTGCTGCTGTTGTTGAGATTATTACAGAGACACGTTTAGAGGCAAAATGGCCTGGGTAGAGTGGACTCAGTTTACTAAATAAATATTCCTCAGAAATGCTGTAGTTCTATGGAAGAAAGCCACCATGGTACTGAGACGCCAGAAGTAAAACAGGAAAGGTTTAGGGAATCCTTTTTTGTGTGTTCTTTCTTTAAGTGTTTCACCTTAGTCCAAACTTTGCTAGAAAACACTCTTTTTGTTGTTTGTTTGTTTCTCCTGTTAAAAAAGGATGTGAAGACACCAGAGACACTAAAATGCTGTAAAGGGTACAGTTAGTTCTGTGAGAAAAGGTCCAGGGGTTTGGGGTTGTTTGGCCCAGAGAAAAGCAGGCTGAGGGAGGCTTAATGACGATCTTTACATAAATGCAAGATCTTAACATGGGGAATGTGTGCCCGTTTTTTGTCAGATTTGTGGAGGACCAAATTAGTGAACGTGAACTTAAATTAAAGAGGAGGGATTTCACATCCATAACTGTGATCAAAAGTCACAGCCACCAACTCTTGCAGGGAACTGCCAAGAGAGAACCGGGAGTTGGCCTCCAGAGGCTGGAAGAAAAGCAAAAACAAAAGTATGCCATTAAGATGCTCTTTCGAAACTCTCTTCCAGGCCAGTAAGTCTGCCGTTCTTTGGATCTCACTCTAGGCAAGGAATGTCAAAACTATTTTCTTATTTTCAGCGCAAACAAACTGGTATTTTCTCACTGATATCTGGGATATTTATCAAGTCCATCTGTTCCCAAAGCCACTTTCTCCTGGCCCTTGTTCCTCTGGCTCCATCATAAGGCTGGACTTCTGGTTAAATCTGCCCCTGCATGTTTAACCCTATTTTTCTTCCTTTTACCTCTTTTCTGTCCTCCTGGTACTCATCCTCCTATCTCCTCTCAAAGTCGCCTGTCTCCTTCCTCCATTCTCTAAATTCTCTGAGTTGCATGTCTTTGCTTTTTCTTTTACTATGTCTATTTCTAGGATTTAGAATCAAGAAGTGACTTGACAGCATGCTGTCACATGCATTTACATTTTGTAATCCAAATGCATGCATTCCTGAGAAGCATTTCCAAGGTACATTTTCTATCTATGAAAATGTGCAGGTTTAGCCCTTTCATTAAAATATAATTAAAGTTCATTCTAAACTTATAACACTTGTAAGTATAGCATAGTGTGGTACGGTAAGATATATGTGAGCGTTTGGCAACCACTGCCATGGGTCAGATCTGACCCCCTTCTTGTTTTTGTACCATCTGTGGGCAAAGAATGGCTTTTACATTTTTTAAATGTTTGCAGAAAGCACCAAGTAGGAAGCAACATTTACAGTTGTACCTTCAGTTCTCTTGCACTTTAAAGTGATGACACCATGTGGCAAAAGCAGAGAAAAAGCATATAGAGGTGTGCAAGGAGGGAAGTCCTGTCTCATTTCTGACAAGAAATTAATATGTCCAGGACTGAAATTCACATACAGGAAGATTAAGCGATAGTTCTCACAATATGGTCATACGAATTTAATAAAGTGCTTTCCTATGACATATATGCTCTGTGTGTGTGTGTGTCCATATTATAATGCAGGATATATAAACATGTGCTTTTTATACTATGGCTTACAGAACCATACAGTGGACCAGGAGATTTGCGTCTCAAGACCCAAAGAGATTTTGTTACGATCTCTTCTCTCATCTTATACGTTAGTACATCAAGCCATAATCTGTTTCCAAGACAACAGTTCTGTTGAGTTAAACAAACATTTCTTGAGCTCCCATTAGGTGCCAGACACAGTGTTGGGTGCTGAGGATGCAAAAAGTGTAGCCTGGTCCCTGGCCTTTGGAGATGGCAGTGAATGAACTCGTGGAAATTATATCTTCTAAAGTCTCAAGCCTGCACTTCTCAGCCTCTGTTCAACTCATTGACTAGGATCCCTTGAATCTCTGTCCTTTTGTTTCCCCAATGTCTATTTCCGCCTCATATCCTGCTTTCTACTTCCCAACCTGCTGGGTGAGTCTGAAGGTCAAATGGCTTAGGAACATGGCTTTCAATTTCACCTGCTGATTCTGGGCTTTCTGAACCCAGGTGACTTGGCAGGGACCCTGAGCAGCAGCTGTGGCCTTTCCAGCCCACCTTTGCCCTAGTATCTCTCTAGATGAAATCTCCGTGCCCCCATCAAGTACCAGCAACCCCCCTTGGTCACAAGAGCCCACCCATTTTCTCTCATCAGTCATGGGCATGCTTCTATGATTCTTCCTTTTCTCTTCTACTCATCAATTTTTCTCTCCACCGGCCCATTTTACCAGCATATTTGGCTCCACCCACCCTACAAGCCATCACCTCACTTCTATTTTCATTTACAGCAAAAGTTCTCCTAATGTTTGTTTCATCTCTCTGTCTTCAATCTCTCTCCTACCCTTTACTCTAGAAGATTCACTAGCTAGGTCTTTGCTCCACCCTCCACCGTGACTTCCCTTGTTAAGGACCTTAATCACCTTCCCGCTCCTAGATCCCAGGTTAATACTCAGTTCTCACCTACTTTACCTATTAGCAGCATTTGATACAGTTCCGCCTCTTCTCCAAGGCTTTCTTCCTTTGACTTCCAGAACATTTACTCTCTTCATTTTCCTCCCTGCTCAGCCTCCATTGCTAGTTTCATCTTTCCTCTCTGACCTGTTGGATTGGAGGCACAAGGAGCCGTATCCTTGAACCTCACCTCTCCTCTCCCTGTATCACTCACTTGGTGATGTCATCTAGTTTTATGACCTTAGGTACCATCTATACGCTGATGACTCCCAGATTAAAACCTTCAGCCTCGACTGCTCTCCTCAACCCCAGACTCGCATCTTCAAGGGTTTACTTAATATCTCCATGTGAATGCCTAACTGATCTCTCAAATTTAAGATATTTAAAACTGAATTTCTAGGCTTCCCTAAAAGCCGCTTTACCCACAGTCCTGCCCAAGTCTGTTGATGACTCTGTCTGCCGTCCAGTTGCTCAGGCTAACAACCTTGGAGCCATCCCAGACTCCTCTTCCTCTCACCCTGCTATCCAAAGGAAAGCCTTTGTCTGTGTCCAATCAAGAAAGTGGGCAGCCACTAGGGAGAACAGTATGAATATGCCTCAAAGAACTAAAAATAGAATTGTCACATGATCCAGCAATCCCACTCCTGGACATATATACAGACAAAACTATAATTCAAAAAGATACATGCACCCCTATGGTCATAGCAGCACTATTCACAATAGCCAAGCTATGGAAACACCTAAATGGCCATTGACAGGTGAATGGATAAAGAAGATGTGAGATACACACACACACACACAATGGAATATTACTCAGCCATAAAAAAAATGCAATAATACCATTTGCAGCTACACGGATAGACCTAGAGATTATCATATTAAGCGAAGTAAGTCAGAAGGAGAAAGACAAATACCATATGATATCTGTTATATGTGGAATCTAAAATATGACACAAATGAACTTATTTATGAAACAGAAACAGACTCACAGACATAGAGAACAGACTTGTGTTTGCCAAGGGGGAGAGGGGTAGGGGAAGGTTGGATTGGGAGTTTGGGACTAGCAGAGGCAAATTATTATATATAGAATGGATAAACAGCAAGGTACTATTATATAGCATAGGGAACTATATTCGATATCCTGTAATAAACCGTAACAGAAAAGAAAAAAGAGGGGGGCACCATTTTCTGCACACAAAGGCTCTGCCTGCTTAGTGCACAGAGTGGGATCCTTTAGAGGTTTGTCTGTGCAGAAGCTGTGAATGAAAGCTAGCAGCAGGACTACTTCTATTTAGAAAGAGAAATATAGCAGTAATGGGTTCACTAACTTGCCCAGAGTCAAGGGCAACTTAATGGTTCTAACCATAGCTTCTAAACATTCTCAGCCCTGCTGCTTCTTCTTGTGTTTAAACTAGCAATTTGATACTGTGGTAGATTGTAAAAGTGGCCACCAAATTTGTCCCTCCCTGCATCTGTGCCCTTGCAATGTGGTAGTGATGACCCTCCCTTCAAGAGAGGGAGTTTTTTCCTCCATCTCTTGAATCTCGGCTGAACTTGTGACTTGCCTTGATCAACAGTATGCAGTGGAAGTCATCTGTCTCTCTCTCTTCCTATGCCAGCCTGGGCTACCCACCTGCAAGATGAGAGGCCATGTGGGAGACAGTGCCCCACGCAACAGCCAGCCAACTGCCAGACATGTGATAAAGCCAGCAGGGAAGAGCCAGTCTCCGGAGGACACACCAACTGATCTCAACACAGCAGCTCAACTTGAGGATATGGGGAGGGGGTGGGGTGAGATGTGACAGGGTGAGAGAGTGGCATGGACATATATCCGCTACCAAATGTAAAATAGATAGCTAGTGGGAAGCAGCCGCATAGCACAGGGAGATCAGCTCGGTGCTTTGAGACCACCTAGAGGGGTGGGATGGGGAGGGTGGGAGGGAGGGAGATGCAAGAGGGAAGAGATATGGGAACATATTGTATATGTATAACTGATTAACTGTGTTATAAAGCAGAAGCTAACACACCATTGTAAGGCAATTATACTTCAATAAAGATGTTAAAAAAAACAAAACAAAAAAAAAACAAAAAAACAGCAGCTCATCACAGATACGTGAGTGAGTGCAGCAGAGAACACAGAAGAATCACCCAGCTGAGCCCAAACCAAATTACTGACCCACACCGCTGTGAGCTAAATAAAGAACTGAGATTGGATGAAAATTATTGAGAATTTTTAGGTGGCAAAAACTTAACTGAAAACAGATAACCGCCTTTAATTGATTTCTCTTTAATTTGCCTAACTAGATTAAAAATTTTTTCAATGCAACAACCTGTATGTAAGTTACCTTGTTTTATAATTTGAACTTGAAGTCCTTGACCTTTTTAAATACTGTGACTCATGAATCTCACTGATGGGGGCAGGCTTTGTTGTTGTTTTACTGCATTTCTCTTAGGAACCACATCTAGTTTCAAAAAGGCTTATATTTTAAGGCCCCAAAGCAAAGGAACTACAAAAGTCAACTCTTGAAATCTTCAAACCCTTGAATAGACATTGTGACATCTGGTTTCTTGAAGTCTTCTAATGAATCTCAGCTCCAAATGCAGAGAAAAACTCAAAGCCACAAGAAAGAAGAAAAAGACTTTAGTCTGAAGGGCCTCACCTACTACCTGTGCAAAGATGTTACCTTAGAAGTGGTTAAGTAGTTTAAAATTAAAGGTAATTTCCTCTCATTCATCTAAAGAGAAATTATTCTAAACATTTTCCATGTATTTTGGACAATAATAAAAAGGAGTATTTTTAGGGTATTGTTCCCTATGCCAGGATGAAAGTGAGAGTCATCTTTCTATCAGGTAGCAGTAATGATGGACATGAGTGCCTCATTTATGTTATGAAATTTACAATAAATGAATAAGTTTGAATATCGTAATTGCATCTCCCAAATGGCATGGGCAAAAGCCATTAAGGGTGCCAGGAAATTTGGGGGAGGGAAAAAGTTTCTTTCAGGAATAAAGCCCCAAAACAAAAAACAGCTGTTTTTAAACATTTGACGTGCAGAAAGACGAATTCCACCCTAACCATTGTTTCACAAAGTGCACGAATGTCCCAAAGGGTTCTTTTCACTATAAATGCTTTTGCCCCCGTTATGAAATCCTACTATCAGCTTATAAAGTCTGCTTTTAATTTTCATCAAACCTGGAGGCAAAGATGAAAAATATGTCACCCTCTTCTTTTGAATTTTAAAATTTATTTATTTTGGCCAGTGTGGAGAATATTTCCACATAGACAGTATTTCCTCTATTTGTCGTAAAACAACATGAACTGTGTTTTGAAATGCCAACCAAAAAACCAGTTTCACGAGAAACACATGAGATACTTACGCTGATCTATTGCATGTTAATGTGGGGACTGCTATAGCCGTGTGTGTGTGTGTGTATGTGTATCGTCTTTTAATAAATAGCCTTCCATTGAAAAAACACATTTTAATGCGGACACTTTAACAAGGGAACTGAACACAGTCTTACAGCGAATTAGAGAAAGAGTCCATGAAATCCTTAAGCGTAAACTGTCGGATTAGCAAACTAATTTATGAGATGCTCGTTTTTTCCTCATTTTTGCTCTTTAGGTATGTTCTTCTAATCCTTATTTTAAGTTGTCTTATTCTTTTGACTATATGAGTTAGGACTAATGACTTATCACTAAACCTGACCCCCAGGGAATTCTTTATAGACACATCTTGGTAATAAGATTATTTTAACAGACATCAATGGAAATTGTGTTACACATCTGAGTGGAAATAAAATGAAAATTATTCTCAGTCTACGTGTGTTTATGTCTTTTTGGCTAATGGCTGCTTGCCAAAAGTCTATGGTCAGTATATGTAAACTACTACTTAGTCAAAGTAATGAGCACCCCTTGTTACCCCCATTTGAATTTCTCATAGTTTAGATGAGTTAAAATAAGCAGACGACAGAATGCTTGCAACATGTACTGCATCATGACCTAAGGATTGTGCGACATACTTTCTCCAGGACATGTTTTCCCCCAAATTCATAACTTAGAATGACGCCTTCCCTCTTTGGGAGAAAGCCCCGGGAGCACAGGGTCAAGGGCCTCCCCTTTGACCCATGACCAATGCCTGCAGCAGATCTGTGCGGGAATCTGCTGTGGGTGGCGGCATCTTAGCCTTTGAAAAGCAAATAAGGCGACTCTAGGATGTAGACTTTTGCAAAAGTGAAGAGGCAGGACGTCAGTGCTGCTGATGTAATTGCTCATTTGGGGAGATTTTTCACAAAGAGTTTCCTCTGGGGTCCTGGGACCCCAGAGCCGCTAAAGGACTTCCGTTTTGGCCACAAACAGGGAGTGCAGGATCCACTGATCGAATGCTCTTTTTGGATCTGTCTGGGTTTTTCCCGTTTTGGTCTATTTTTGATAACTGGCTACAAGATCATATAAACAGCTATGAAAGCCCAAGAACGAAGCATGCAGTTGCATTCATTTCAGAGAACATTTATTGCGTGCCTATGGTGTGGAGGGCTTTGTCCTGGATCCTGAATGTAAACTGTGGGCTTGGCTCTCCGTGCACAGAGCTTGAGCTCCCTTTGAGATGGGGTGTGCTGGCACGTACACACAGATGCCGGCGCCCGGCCACCTAAGTGAAAGCACTGCTGGCCTGTGATTCACCAATCTACACACTGAGTTAAAAAGCCCCGACTGGAGGATGCAAGTTACAATTTAGGGATGCCCTTGCTGCAAACGTACTCAAACTTGATCTTCCAGACATGACCACATGAAATGTACATGAGGGTGGGGCTCCGCCTGTCCAGTGGCTCCCGGCTACAGGGAGATGTGCGTTAGAACAAGCTAAGCAGGGGCACAGGGCTCGTCCAGGAGCTCTGGTTGAGAGGGAGTTATCACCTATTTTGGTCTTTTGGTTTCTTCTAGATATTTCAATCATCATAGCAGATAGAAGTGAACTGGGGAAATCTGAGATTCTTCTGATTTAACGTTGGTTTCTGATTCCAGCATTCTCCTTTCAGAACTTTGAGTGGGTCATAGATTTCTTAAGCTTCAGTTTGTCTGGAGGGAAAGCACAGATTTCCTTCTTACGTAGGCTCATCAGCGTTAAAAAACAGGGCAATTACGGGTCCACCACAACCTAGTCCAACATATGGACACTTGACTAAAGACCGGCTCATACACAGGAACTGGCAGTGGAAGTGGGGTAGCAGGGATAGAGCAGCAGATTCCAGCCCTTCTGCCTTCACGGGGGCGACAACCCTTGTTTCTCAATCCCAAGCACCCAAAACTTATCGATCTCGAGCAGCATCTTACAGGCTGTGTGGAGGGCTTCATTAGGCTGTGTGACCAACTGTCCTGGTTTGTCCAGAACTGTCCTGGTTTCAGTCCTAAAAGTTCATGCATCCCAGGAACGCCCCCCAGCCCTGGGAGAATCAGGATGATCATCCCACCCTTAGCTGTAAGAGAAATACTTAACACAGAATGGTTCTGTAGCCAAAAAATTGTAGAAACTGCTCCTACGGTTTCCACCTTTTAGAGATATAAAAGATAATAATATACTGAGGCACTTAAGCTCTTCAGCAAAGACACCTGTTAACACTTATTGTTTCCCAAACTTATTTGGCCATAGAACCCTTGACAACACCTCTTTAACATTGTTGATTATAACTTGAAAAATACCCTTATGGTTTCAAGGATATTGTGATTTATAAGAAGAAATCTATTTCTCATATATATTTCGTCTTTGTCCATGGTTCCTGGTTCACAGCTCCCCAAACCCTTGGAATTTCTTAAGCAGTAAGAGAAATGCGGGCATCTTTTGTCATAATATTTTGTCTCTTGTCCTCGGTTTGTGAAATCACTTCAGAACCATAAGGGTAAAAGGGGTGTCTTGTTATTCATAATAAGCCCCTTTCCAGCACAGCTGGGTTTATGTTAATGAGGTAAATTTTGGAGAGCACCTAAGGATGGGGGCTGGTTGTCAGGAAACCAACCATGAATAGAAGGTTGGAACTTTCTGTCCCATCCTGATTTCTGGGGAGGGAAGAAGGGTTAGATGTTGAATCCATCACCAATGGTCAACGATTTAATCAATTGTGCCTGTAATGAAGGCTCCATAAAAATCCCGAAAGATGGGGTTCAGAGAGCCTCTGGGTTGGTGAACACTTGGAGATTTGGGGAGAGTGGCCTCTTGAGAGGGCGTGGAAGCTCTGCGTCCCTTCCCCATAGTTTGCCCTGTGCATCTCTTCCATCTGGCTGTTCCTGAATTGTGTCCTTTTATCATAAACCAGCGATCTAGTAAGTAAAATGTTTCTCTGAGTTCTGTGAGCCGCTCTAGCAAATTAATTGAACTCGAGGAGGGGGTCGTTGGAACCTCTGATCTCTAGTCAGTCAGTCAGAAGCCCAGGTGACGATCTGGACTTGCTTTTGGTGCCCGAAGTGGGGCAGTCTTGTGGGACTGAGCCCTTAAGCTGTGGGCTCTGACATTGTCTCCTGGTGGATAGTGTCAGAACTGAGTTGAGTTGGAGGACACCCAGCTGGTGTTGGAAAATTGCTTGGTGGGGTGAGGAAACACTGCCCCGCTCCCAACTCACACATTGAAATTGGATACAGAATTTTTAGTTGCCCTTTTTAATCTTGTGCAGTAATAAACGTATCGAGTGATGTTTTCTAGTAAGCAAATTTCTGCTTTCTGGAAGCATCTACTGACCTTCCCTAATTCACTAGAAGAGTGGAAGAGAAATGTGTTTCTGATTTCCATTTCTGGCTAAGAAGGTATTTTTTCCATAGTTAACAAGGTGTTACGAGAGATGGCTAGAGGTCTCTAGAATCATTTCTTCTGTGCTCTGACCTAGGAAATTTCCCATTGCAAACCTATTGGTGGTGCCTGGCGTCTGACATGTGATTGGCACACAGAAATATTTTTACTGAACGGAACTAACCTTCACTTATACTCTTGCTTCCATGGGGGAGATGGATTTTGAATTATAAACATATATAACAACAATTTGTTTAAAAATTAGAGACAACCTGTAATTATATTTGAAGTTTGCCTGTGGTAAAAAAACATTTTAAGAGTCTAAATTTTATAGTTTAAAACATGTCTTTATATTCCCCACCGAAATCGTTCTGTTTGAGATGACATTTTAATCTTCTGAGAAGTGTATGAACAATCTCTTAGAATTTCAGGATGTCGGAATACGGTATGTTCTCAAAAAATGGCAGCCGGTGTCATCTTATTAGTTGGACCAGGTATCTCAGGGATCATCTACTTCTATGGATAAATTGAGGGCCAAAAGTGAAGTTGCTTATCCCTGTAAATGTCAGAATGGGGGCTAGAATCTTAATGTGATAAATTCTCATCATACCTCATCTCAATATTCTTCAGATTATTACTTCCTGTGAGAAAAATATAAGGTGAGGATTTAATTCCAAGTCCATATGAGTTAGTACAAGCTCTTTCCCCTCCCCCTTTGAATATCTAGCAGTGGCATTATATTTTCTACAACCAATGTTGCATGATCAAATCAGACTACCTCAAGTTTTAGTTTTTCGGGAGCCACAGCATTTGCGGCTCCTGAGAACTCTGTGACAGAGATTACGTGACGGACGTTTATTAGGGAGTGTATTTGATGTGGACACCTGTCAGAAAGAGAGAAAGTTTGCAGGATTACGTGAGGGAAGCTGTGATGCAACGCATCTCACTAGGAGCTCTGAAGCTGAGGTGGCCCTCAGAGTTGGCTCCTCCTGGGGCAAGGGTCTTGACCTTTACAAGCCCTGTGAATTAGTCACTGGATGTGGGCAGTTGCAGGAAGGGATGCAACTTCGAGTGAAGTAACTCCTTTTCACCACGGCAGTTGTCATGGGGGTGACACACAGAGTCTGGAGGCTGCAGTACTGCCAGCCCCTGGGGGAGTGAGCTTTCATTCCCGAGGGGGATCTGTGCTGAGCACTGCAGGGCCCCCCACGGGCCTCATCCCGTCTTTCCTCCCAGGCAGCGGATGATTAGATTAAAATGTTCTGCGCTAACTTCTGCGATGCATCAAAGAACATGGACTGAACCCAGTACAGGAGTGGCTACAGAGCCGACTCCTTTTTGAAACAGATCTGAGCAGATAATAATAATCCTTTTAATGTCAGCCGTCTGGATGCTAATTCTGTTTACTTTGATAGAGTAGAGATGGTGGTAAAGAGGCCTGACTTTAAAAAGAAGAAGAGGGGCTTCCCTGGTGGCGCAGTGGTTGAGAGTCTGCCTGCCAATGCAGGGGACACGGGTTCGAGCCCTGATCTGGGAAGATCCCACATGCCGCGGAGCAACTAGGCCCGTGAGCCACAACTACTGAGCCTGCGCGTCTGGAGCCTGTGCTCCGCAATAAGAGAGGCCGCGATAGTGAGAGGCCCGCGCACCGCGATGAAGAGGGGCCCCCGCTCGCCGCAACTGGAGAAAGCCCCCGCCCAGAAACGAAGACCCAACACAGCCAAAAATAAATAAATAAAGTGTTTAAAAAAAAAAAAAAAAAAGAAGAAGGAGGAGGAGGAGGAGGGGGAGAAGGGGAAGAGGAGGAAGAGAAGAAGAAGAAAAAAGTTATGGTGCCAGAGTATGGGCATTTTTTTTTAACTGTTTCGTTACTTTGTATATTTCCGTGCAATCATGTATTGCGCACCATTTTTTAAAAAGTATTGCATAATGTAAGTGTAATTCCTGCCCCCGCCTTGGAGAGTGTCTTTGTTTAGGGAAACCTCAGGGCAAGCAAAGAATAGTGGTTAGTGACAGCCTGCCCGCTAGAGCCACACTGCCTCGTTCAGTTTCTCCAATTCCACCGCACACGGGCTGTGTGACCACGGGCCTCATGTGTCCAGGATCCTGCCTTAGAAGGTGGCTGGAGAGTTTCACTCCGGGGCACTGCTCAAAATACACAACCTCACCATAAGATGCAGCAGTTCCACTCCTGGGTATATATATCCAAAAAACCCGAAAACACTAATTCAAAAAGATACATGCACCCCAATGTTCATAGCAACATTATTTACAATTGCCAAGATATGGAAGCAACCTTAGTGTCCATCAACAGACGAATGGATAAAGAAGTGATATATATATATATATATATATATATATACACACACACAGACACACATATATACACAATGGAATAGTACTCAGCCATAAAAAAGAACGAAATGTTGCCATTTGCAGCAACATGGATGGACTTAGAGGACATTATGTTAAGTCAGACAGAGAAAGACAAATACTGTATGATATCGCTTACATGTGGAATCTAAAAAAACCCAACAAACTAGTGAATATAACAAAACAGAAGCAGACTTACAGATAAAGATAACAAACTAGTGGTTACCAGTGGGTAGAGGGAAGGGGGGAGGGGCAATATAGGAGTTGGGGAGTGGGAGATACAAACTACTGGGTGTGAGGTAGGCTCAAGGATGTACTGTACAACACGGGGAACACAGCCAAAATTTTATAATAACAGGAAGTGGAGAATAACCTTTAAAAATTGTGGACCACTATGCTGTGCACCTGTAACTTACACATTATACATCAGCTGTTCTTCATAAAAAAATAAACTGTAGGTTCCAAACAAAGAAACAAAAAACACACAACCTCTAGTTGCTGTTTTTCCCCCCAAATGCACACCTTTCCTGTTGACCTCCATCCTAAACCTTTCAAGTGTGCATCTGGAACATCCTGTTTTTTCTGTTGTAAAGACTTTCTTTATATCATCAACTCGTTGTAGTCTAATCCGTTGTCCTCCCAGGGACGCTGTTCTTCTTGAATTACTGGAGGCTGCTCTTTCTTCTACAGTCCCTAATCTGGGAGAGGGCACCAGCATTGCCCTCAACCCCTTTCCGGTGCCTGGATAGTACCTGCCCTCTGGTAGAAAGCCTCTTTGTTTTGGGTCATGCCATCCACCTAATCCACCCTACATCCTTGTGGATCACTGTCATCTACTGGCCTCCTGATCTCTCCCAAATTAAGGAAAACCTTGGTCGTTGGTTCACGGTCTCCTCTAGGTCACCATCTGCAACATACAGAGTCAAATTGATGTCCATGTCGATAACCCCAGACGTGGTGACCTCTAAGGCTTCTTGATCTCAGAACCAATGCATTTTCCTCCACTGCATTTTAGCATCTCTCTTTCACTAGCACACTCTGTACCTTTTTACTGCCAAACAGTGTCACCTCTGAAAACTGCAACAGCAATAACTTAATGTTTTGGCTTGAGTCTCACAAGAAGCAAACACTGAAAATAGATTCCAGTCCAAGTAGTTTACTGGACCTAATCCCAGTAGGGGAGTGGGGTGACAAGGAAGAGAAGGAAACAGAACATCCCTTAGAGCTATCCCATCTGGAGGAAGGGAAAAGGAGCTGGGCAGCTATCCACCAATTCCCATGAGTCCTTGGCTAAAGGCTGCTTCTAGTGGACATTAATTGCTTGGTGTTTCTGGCCTGAGAAGGCGCTGAGCTGAAAGCAAGTAAGTCTGGCTAGAGAAGGGGGCATAGAAGTAAGGATTGGGTGACACAGACAGCATCCATTTCACCTATCAATTCATCTCTCTTAATGTTGCATTTCCCCTAAACATGCCTCTCGTCTTTATTGAGGTCCCTAATCCCTTGACTTGTTGGTTTTCAGCTAAACGATCAGCCTCCTGGTACCACAATTCCTTCCATATGGAGCCTGGGTCCCAAGAACAATTTGAGCTTCTTTCTCTCAAGCCTCTCAAATTCACTGTCTCCTGGCTGTTGTTTTTTTTATTTTTTCTTCTTTTTCTTTTTCAACCACAATTTAGTATTTCCCAACTAAGCTCAGACTATAATAGCTAGAAAGAATTGCTCACCCAGGCACACTGGTGCCACCGCAAATTAATGGAAATCTGTCTTCCCAGTCTATTATATTTTTTTACTTGTTCTAGATCAGCCCTCTTTTGAATAACTCTCAGTGGCTCCGCTAAACTTTCCCTCTTTCGTCAGGCATCTTCTCAGCTTTTGTCCCTCTCATTCTCTGTGATGACTCGGACACATTTCTTTGTAGACTGGGCTCTATATTCACTGCCTCCATTTCTTCTCCTCTCCCTCATTCCACAACCTGCCCCAGTGTGGTTTCTGGTTCCATTACCTCAATAAAACTGTTTTTGCCATAAAGCCAAACTCTGTGTCAACTCAATGGACATTCCTACTCTCTTCTTTCTTCTTAGCAAACTTCTTGGATATTTTCTGTTTCTGGAACATTCTCGTCTCTTATTTTCGGTGCCACAAAACTATCTTAGTTTCCATCTTATCTTTCTGGCCAGTTCTTCCGTCTCTGGACAGTCTCATTATCTTCGATGCATCCACTGAATGTTTGAGCTCCTCAGAAGTTTGTCTTGGACCCTACCCTTTCCTCTATAATCTTTCTATAAACCATCTTGCTCTACTGATGCCTGTGCTTTATATCTACAGGTTAGCCTTCTCCTGCAGGACTTAGGCTCCTATGTGCCGCAGTCAAAGACATGTTAAGGTCAGTATGTCCAGAAGTAAACGCATAATCTTTCCCCCAAACCCAGCCCACCTTCAGGGTACTTCATTTCAGCAATGCACTCAGTCTGTGCAGAATGGAAATCTAGGAGCCAGCCTCAACACTCTTTCACCTTATCTTGCTGAACCTCGCTTCATAAATGTCTCTTGAACTCATCCCTCCGTTTTCACCACTACCACCTTTTTGAGCTATAGTTACTTCTTGCCAGGATTACACAAATGGGTCCATCTTGTTCTCCTCTCACTCTTCTAATCCTTTCTCTGGGCTACGGCCAAAATCAACTTCATGAAATCCGAATGTGATCGTGTTACCTCTGCCCCCAGCCCCTCTTGAAATTCCTCAGTGACTTCTTAGTACTTTACTGATTAAGATGTGCCTTCCTGACACGTCTTACAAGGTCCTACTTATGTCTCCAGCTCACTCTTTCTGCTCCAGCCACACTGCCTGTCTTTTCCTCCTGGCTCTTTCAATTCTCCCCACTTTCACAGGACTTTTGCAGATGCTGAACCCTCCCTCTATCTCTTCTCTAGTTGACTCCAACTTGTGGATTGCAGTCACATCTCTTCAGGGAGTGACATGTCCTAGCTGTGTTACTTTAGCAAAGAAGGCTTTGTTGATACCTTGGCAGGTCAATTCCTTTCTGTTATAAACTCTTATTGCACCACGTAAATCTCCAGAAATCTATCCCAGTTGCAATTTTACATGCATTTGTGTGAGTTTTTGATTAATGCCTGCCACTCCATCAGATTTTAAGCTCCGAGTGGACAAGGGTGATGCTTATTGTGGTGCCAGGGTACTTGGCAGGCGCTCAGAAAAGATTTATTGAGAGAGTGACAATTAGTGAATGACTAATTTTCTATTTCCTAGAGAAAATCAAGTTTCTAGAAGTGAATGCCCTCATTTTCCAACCCACACCTTAATGAGTCTATAGTCCCGGGAAGATCTCTGTTCTAGATGAACCCCCTCAACTGTGCTCTTAATCACGTGCCTTCCCTGATCTGGTTCCAATGAGTCCATCTTTCTCATATTTCCACCTTTCCTTATTGCCTTATTCCTTTCTTGTATCCATTTATATTTTCAAGCCCCATCAGAAAAAAATATCCCCCTCAATCTTACATGTTGTCTGTCTCTACTTCTCATTTTCATGTGCTGTCATCTTCCCTAATTAATTTTGAAATCAAATTCAAATCTTTTCCTTGAACTCTAGACTCTGATTACCGACTGGTGACTTGATATATTTATCTGCATGTCTCAGGGGCTCTTCCAATTCAACCTGTTTCAACCCTTTCGAACCTGCTCTTCCTCTACTCCTTTAGAACTGGTAAAAAGTACTATCCCTCACTCAGTTACCAAGTTAGGGTTCTGATAGTCAACCTAACAGCCTTCAACTTACGCTCTATCCCAATTAGTCAACATGGCCTGTCTATAGTATTTCTTAAATGTTTCTGGAATCTCTGCATTTAATCCGTATTGATACTCATTGTTACTTCTTGGACTATGGTGAGAGCTTCAAAATGGTCTCCCAGGTCAGCCCAGCCTCACTTTAGTCAGGTATTCACACTGCTATAGTGATCTTTCTAAGGCACAAGTCTGGTCCTGTGTAATCCGTACCCCTGCCCAGGGTCCCCATGCTCTCAAATGCATTGACGTAGCATGCAAGCCCCTACATGATTAACAGCTTCACCTCCAGCTGTTTCTCCCATTATCCCCTCTGCTCTAGATATTCCCCAGTCCTTGCTAATCTTGTAATGCTAGGACGTTGCACTGTTTTATGCTTCTATGCCTTTTTACGCACTGTTTCTCCCTACAACACCCTTCCCAGACCTTTGGAAAAATGGAGAAGCCCGACTCATGCTTCAAAGTCCAGGTCAATGACTACTTGTTTTGAACAGCTTTTCCTGAATCTTCCCAAATAGTGTTGAGCATTCTGTCTACTGTGCTTTCCACGTACCATGTCACATTCTGTTAGAACTCATGTTGGCAGAGCTGCTGCATAGGGTTGTTCAGGTTGCAGACTGCACAACTCTCGGACCCTTGTTCACAAAATCAGCACCGTCATACCTCATGGCATTATTTTTGAACTCTTTTTCCATTCTTTGTTCTTAAGGATCACAGGAATGGGGAAGAAGGATAAAAAGGTTAAGAATGTAGTGTGTGGAAGGAAACCATAAACAAAACGAAAAGGCAACCTACAAACTGGGAGAAAATATCTGCAAATTATGTGACTGACAAGGGCTTAATTTGCAATATATACCAATAGCTCATACAACTCAATAACAAAAATATCAAACAACCCAACCCAAAAATGGGCAGAAGACCTAAATAGACTTTTCTCCAAAGAAGACATATAAATGGCCAATAGACACATGAAAAAATGCTCAACATCGCTAATTATCAGAGAAATGCAAATCAAAACTACATTGAGGTATCACCTCACATTGGTCAGAATGGCCATCATTAAAAACTCTACAAATAGGGACTTCCCTGGTGACGCAGTGGATAAGACTCCGTGCTCCCAATGCAGGGCGCCCGGGTCCGATCCCTGGTCAGGGAACGAGATCCCACATGCATGCTGCATCTAAGAGTTAGCATGCCACAGCTAAGGAACCCGCCTGCCACAACCAAAACCTGGTGCAACCAAATAAATAAATATTTAAAAAAGTCTACAAATAATAAATGCTGAAGAGGGTGTGGAGAAAAGGGGACCCTCCTACAATGTTTGTGGGAATGTAAACTGGTGCAGCCATTATGGAGAACAGTGTGGAGGTTCCTTAAAAAACTTAAAACACAGTTACCATGTGATCTAGCGACTCCACTCCGGGGCATATATCTAGAGAAAACGTTAATTCAAAAAGACACATGCACCCCAATGTTCATAGCAGCTCTATTTACAATAGCCAAGACATGGAAGCAACCTAAATGTCCACTGACAGATGAATGGATAAAGCAGATGTGGTATATATATATATATATATATATATATATATATATATATATATATATATATATATATCTCCACACATACACACAGCCATAAAAAAGAGTGAAATAATGCCATTTGCAGCAACATGGATGGATCTAGAGATTATACTAAGTGAAGTAAGTTAAAGACATATCATACGATATCACTTATATGTGGAATCTAAAATACGATACAAACGAACTTATTTACAAAACAGAAACAGACTCACAGACATAGAAAACACACTTATGGTGACCAAAGGGGAAGGGGGAGAGGGATAAATTAGGAGTTTGGGATTAGCAGATACAAACAACTATATATAAAATAGATAAACAACAAGGACCTACTGTATAACATGGGAAACTATATTGAATGTCTTGTAATAACCTGTAGTGGAAAAGAATATGAAAAAGAATATATATGTATAACTGAAACTTTGCTGTGCAGCAGAAATTAGCACAACATTGTAAATCAACGATATTTCAATTAAAAATTAAGAATGTAGTGTGTGGAATTTACACGTGCAGCATTGCTATGTTAACTCAAGACAAATGAAGGACAAAGACATGGGTGCAAGTTAAGTCAGGATGCTCATGTGGTAAGGCAGGAGCTTAAGAGCTAAGCTTTGTTGGGCTTTAATGTACCACACTTAAGTGGCAAATTGCGTAAGAGGTGTGACAAGAAGAAGCTGGCTTAGGGTGGTGATGTTCGTGCAGAACCCCAGAGCAGGAAGAGCTGGAAGAACATAAACAGGCTCTTTAAAAATGACCTGCCCTGGTGGCGCAGTGGTTGAGAATCTGCCTGCCAATGCAGGGGACACGGGTTCGAGCCCTGGTCTGGGAAGATCCCACATGCCGCGGAGCAACTGGGCCCGTGAGTCACAACTACTGAGCCTGCGCGACTGGAGCCTGTGCTCCGCAACAAGAGAGGCCGCGATAGTGAGAGGCCCGCGCACCGCGATGAAGAGTGGCCCCCGCTCGCCGCAACTAGAGAAAGCCCTCGCACAGAAACGAAGACCCAACGCAGCTAAAAATAAAATTAAAAAAAAAAAAATGACCTAAACACAATTGACCACTGAAAGAGGAGTTGATGACTGGTGCTGGCAGTGGGGAATCTCGCCCATAAATCTCCTCCCAGGGCTGCTTAAGTACTCAGTTATGGACAGACCAAGGCAATCACCGCTAGTGTGGGTGGGTCGTTTGTTTATATGTTTGTCCCTCCCGTCTCTCAATAGATGGAGAGCTTCACTAAGCCAGGCATTGAATCTTTTGATTTTTAATCACCGGTATCTTAGGTGGTGCCTGGCCCATGATGGGCCCTGCCACACCGGTCTCAGCCAGAGGGAAAAAAGAGAGAGGTTTATGGACTTTGACAATAACAGTAATAATAATAACAGTCAACACTCATATAATCTTTATTACGTGCCCTGCACTTTTCTAAGTGCTTATCTATAGTAACTCACTTTATCCTCATATGTAGGTATCATAATTCCCATTTTACAGATGAGGAAACTGATGCTAAGAGATGTTAAGTAACCTGCCCAAGGTCACACAGCTAACAAGGAATGGAGCCTCCTTGGTACCCCACCTCTTGGGATGGCAATTTTAATCTGAAGAGAGGTTGAGGAGTTTAAAGCAGATTAATTTCCACCTGCCTTTTTTTTTTTTTTTTTAATTATTATCTCAAAGCTCTTAATTTTTATTTTATTTATATTTTTTATTTTTGGCTGTGTTGGGTCTTCGTTTCTGCGCGAGGGCTTTCTCTAGTTGCGGCAAGCGGGGGCTACTCTTCATCGCGGTGCGCGGGCCTCTCACTATCCCGGCCTCTCTTGTTGCGGAGCACAGGCTCCAGACGCGCAGGCTCAGTAGTTGTGGCTCACGGGTCTAGTTGCTCTGCGGCATGTGGGATCTTCCCAGACCAGGGCTCGAACCCGTGTCCCCTGCATTGGCAGGCAGATTCTCAACCGCTGCGCCACCAGGGAAGCCCTGAGGAGTTTAAACGAAACTTCTGTGCAACCTCCTGCTCTGTCTCCCTACAATCTCATTGCTTTTTGTCTTATTTTCTCTTTTGTCTTTCATCCTTGGAAACCCCTCATTGCTAATAGAACCAATTATGGGCTTTCATGCATGTTCTTTTTTCTCTTTGTAGTCCTGGTGGGTGAGTCAGTGGGCAGAGAGGTTGAAACTCCTATTCCAGGGAGACATTCCACTCCATTTTACTGGGCTGCCTACCTGTTCCCTTAGGCTGCCTTCCTTTAAATTGGTGAGAAATTAGGGAGATTTTCTCCCAACATTTTACCCACTCATCTTTTTGTTTTGGTACTGTTTCTGGGGATAGAAGGCTGAAAGGTACCTTCCCATCTTTGTAAACACACAGGTTTTTCTGGGTAACACTTTTCAAGGATTTAACATGGGTTTTCCCTCCTTATCTGTTTAAGGACAGTTGATAAACACTTCCTTTTTCTCTAGCTTATGCTTTTCCTTATGCTTTCCTATTTTCTTCAATGGCTTTTGTGAATTGAGCAATTTTATAACTTGGTTCCACTTTGTCATCTGACCCCGGAAGTCAAATAATTATATTTCTTTCGGAAACATTTATAATTTAATTTTCTTTGTTACTTAGCTGTATATCCCTAACCTGTAGAGAGCTTGGAGATACAGTGTTGTAATACGAGGTCCGTGAGCCTGAAGTTTCCTGGTGAAAGGCAAAAAACAAAAAAAACACACCTGGCTTGCATTTGCGGAGGATCCCACATGTTCCATTATTTTCTTTGGATCCCCAACGGGCTTTTAAACATGTACATGTTAGTATTTTTGTGTCACGTATATTAATAAATAAGAGCTTTGATTTTTAAATTCTAGTTCTGTGGGAGAAAACAGACATTGTGTTTAATATGCACAGTATCAACAACAATGGACAGATTCCAATTCATTCCTTGATTTGGATCTTGAAAAATATTTAGTTGAAAATAATCCCTTTCCACCCCCGTCCCCTGGTGTTTTCTAATTATATAGTTGGTTGGCCTAAGAGTCTGCCAATGCTGGCCTATGCCATTTCTCTTACAGGATTTGTCTTCTTGAAGCATTTAGGCTTCTTAGATTTCCTCTTGCCTAAAAATAGAACAGTATGTGCTCACAGTCACTTATATGTTAAGGACAAAAAGTCCATGGATTTCTGTCCTTAATTCTCTCTAAATTACATTTGGTTTCTAAATGGTGTCAAAATGAGGCATGGCAGCAAACCTTCAGTTTTGCAATTGGTACATTTCCAGTGGTGGTAACAGAGCTCCCTTTTGTAAAGAACTGAGTAAAAGTTATTTTTCTAGGATTAAGTCATGTCCTATTTGGAAGTGAGACTACAGATTAGGTATGGCTGGGTTTCAAATATAGGGTATTCCAGTCAATTGATTCTATAAATCACTTGTACTTGTCAGGCCACGTGTCCTAACTTTCCACTAGGAAAATATGGTCCCTGTATTCATTTTCTAGGGATGCCATAGGCTAGGGGGTCTTAAATAACAGTAATTGCTTTTCTCACAGATCTGGAGGGTAGAAGTCCAAGATCAAGGTGTTGGCAGGGTTGGTTTCTGCTGGGGTCTCTCTCCTTGGCTTATAGATGACCATCTTTTTGCTATGTCTTTGCTATGTGGTCTTTGCTCTGTGTTCACATTTTGTGTCTTAATTTCCTCTTCTTGTAAGAACACCAGTTAGATTGGATTAGGGCCCACTCGTATGACCTCGTTTTACCTTAATTACCTCTTTAATGACCTAATCTCTGAAACTGTCTTATTCTGTAGTACTGGGAGTTAGGACTTCAACATATGAATTTGAGGGGCGGGATGTTGGGGACACAGTTTACTCCATGACAGTCCCTACAGGGCTGGTCATCTTCTGGCCCTTGGCAGGTAACTGGAACTTGACCTTCTTTAGGATATTTATTACTATACTGAAGAATGATAGTGATCTCAAGGGGTTGACACACTCCTTGATACCACCAAAGAATAAGGAATGTTTTAATTCCAGAAAAAAAGTTTAATAGTATAAATATAATAATATAATAGATTATTATTATATAATAAATATAATAACCTGGAGTGCCTTTAGATAATAAATCGCTTTGTCCAGCAATGGCAGAATCTTAGGCTACCAACTATGATAAATGACATCTCAATACTTACTAATTAGTTAAAATTTGCAAAGTAATGCATTAATATTCTTTCCTCACCGATTATGATGTAGGCACTTTGCCCTGCTAGGAGAAAACAAACACTTCATCCTCCTATCCTTGAGTTCCTAGTTTAGGATCTCAAAGATTGCAGATATAATGGGGTCTCACATATGTGTCAACCAGGTATCAGGCTACCCACCCTGCCCTTAGATCTGGATCAGATCTGTTCAAACTCCTTGTCTACCAGGAAGTTCAATGCAGTTGTCAAAAACTTCTATCCATTCCTGGTGTCACACTTCCAGTCACCTCTGCTTTCAGCTTCCTGCTTCTGCTGAATTTTTGTTCTCCACTCTATGTTTTGCAGCTGTTCCTTTATCTTTTCCTTGGAATCAACCCAAACATGGGACACAACCCTTGATTATTTGCTCCTTCCACTAAAATACAATATATGATGTAGCTGTGTGCAGTAGATTTCTGTTGGCAATTTGATGACAAGGAAAGTTACACTGCAAGGCCATAGAGCAATTCATTTAAAATTCAATAACGGACTTCTCTATTCTTCAAAACACTTCTTGGGCATTTGCATTAACTCAAATTCCATTCCTCCACTATTTTGCTGAGACCTCTTTCTGTTCTCTGCCTTCCTTCTCATTTCCTTCTCTCCCTCTCTGCCTGCCTTCCCTGCTCTCCCTTACCTCACTCACTCCATCCATCTAATTCTCTTTCACTAAATAAGCAGAGCTGTTGGACTATCTTCCTGTAGTTTGCTTCCAAATTACACACTCAGGGCCTCAGCTTCTACCCCTACAAGTTTTTTCTTATACAAATACAGTTCTATCCCAGAGTAAACCACTACAGCTAATTGGGAATAATGAGATTTCTTAACTTGATACTCATGCAAACAGATTGAGTGTTAGCATTTTAGCAGTAGAGGTTAGTACACATTCTTTGAAAATTTAGGGAAAGAGGTAATTAGTCATGCCTACAAGTGTTTGAACTTCGTAATAGGAGGAGGTGACTTTTTAACAGGGTCTTGAGGGATGAAAGGAGGGAGGGAATTTTCCCCTCCTCCACCCCCATTCTACTTAGAGGGAGTAGCCCAGGGGGGGAAGCAAAGCGCTCCACAGTTGAGCAAGGGGTCCTAAAAGCAGAAGGCTGGGACATACAGGGGAGAGAGAGGCTGGGCCCACATTTCTGATAGCCTGTGGTAGGTTGCAAGGTCCAAGCCTCAATTAGGGCTTTTATTTGTTTCATTTTAACAGAGAATTTTCTGCAAAGGCTACTACAGATCTGAGATCAAAAGTCAGAGGCAGTCGACTTCTTCGAAAGTTTAAGCCCCTCTAGTCCCAAACTGCAGCACCTCTATTTACTCAGAGAACAGAAAGATGATAGGAGGGAAATTTCTTTTGGTTCCTTGCTTGCTTATCAAGGCGATTCACTTTCCCATGTGACAGATCTCAGAAGATTTCCTGGGTCCTTGGTGTTAAAGGGTAAGTTTTTTAAAAAAGGCAAAGTCATGATTCTTATGAAAATGAACACATGACAGAGATATTCTTGGACTTCCCTGGTGGCGCAGTGGTTAAGAATCCGCCTGCCAATGCAGGGGACACAGGTTTGAGCCCTGGTCCGAAAAGATCCCACATGCCGCAGAGCAAATAAGCCCGTGCCTCACAACTACTGAGGCTGCACTCTAGAGCCTGTGTGCCACAACTACTGAGGCTGCACTCTAGAGTCCGCGAGCCACAACTACTGAGCCCGCGTGCCTAGTGCCCGTGCTCTGCAACACGAGAAGCCACCGCAGTGAGAAGCCCGCACACCGCAACGAAGACCCAACGCAGCCAAAAATAAGTAAATAAATATTTTTAAAAAAAGAAAAGGCAATTTCTTTTAATTAATTATTTTTTGGCTGCGTTGGGCCTTCGTTGCGGTGTGTGGGCTTTCTCTAGTTGCAGCGAGCGGGGGCTACTTTTCGTTGTGGTGCATGGGCTTCTTATTGCTGTGGCTTCTCTTGTTGCAGAGCACGGGCACTAGGCACGTGGGCTCAGTAGTTGTGGCTCACGGGCTCTAGAGCTCAGGCTCAGTAGTTGCGGCACACGGGCTTAGTTGCTCCGCGGCATGTGGGATCTTCCTGCACCAGGGCTTGAACTAGTGTGCTCTGCATTGGCAGGCGGATTCTTTTTTTTTTAAAGTATGTTTACCACCTATGTCATATCTTACTTTATTTATTTATTTATTTATTTTTGGCTGTGTTGGGTCTTCGTTTCTGTGCGAGGGCTTTCTCCAGTTGTGGCAAGCGGGGGCCGCTCTTCATCGCGGTGCGCGGGCCTCTCACTATCGCGGCCTCTCTTGTTGCGGAGCACAGGCTCCAGACGCGCAGGCTCAGTAATTGTGGCTCACGGGCCTAGTTGCTCTGCGGCACGTGGGATCTTCCCAGACCAGGGCTCGAACCCGTGTCCCCTGCATTGGCGGGCAGATTCTCAACCACTGCGCCACCAGGGAAGCCCCGGCAGGCGGATTCTTAACCACTGCACCACCAGGGGAGTCCCTGGGTCCTTTACTTTGATAGGTGATTTTTACTTCGTATTGTAGATATTTCTTCCCTGGACTGTATCCCTAAGGCCAGTGCCTTTCTCTTTCATTGCTTTGGGCAGGTCACAAAAGCAAGTTTAGACCAAATATATGTTCTAGAAGAGTAACACGGATAACCTTCTATTTTACAATAGTTGTACACACTACGACCCATCCTCACTGTCCGTGTTCCCATAGCACCATGCAACTGGAGGTAGAGTCATTCTGAAATGAATAGAAAAGCCCTCCGATGATTTAAAAAATTTTCTGTTGCTTCTTTTACAATAGTAGCTGAAAATAATAATCTGACACACTGAATGCTGTGATCCTCAGATGGGGTTGTGTGTACTCAGAAGATGCAAAAGCTAATCCAATCGGGAGTGGGAAATATATTTAAACTATTTGAGTTTATTCTCATATTTTAAAATGTATATGCAGTAAAATTGACTTTTTTTAGTGTACAGTTCTCTGGATTTTAACACATATATATATAAATTTGTGTAACCATTGCTGTAATCAGTACCCAGGACATTTTCATCACCCCAAAGTATGACACACGAGATAATGTCACACTTTCAAATTGATTTTCATGTGTGTATTATTTTATGATATGCACAATATATTAGCATAGTAATACATATTTGTAATTTTTGAATAAGTCATCGTATTTTACAGGTATGAGAGCTTAAAGTTCTTTACTAACAGAGGCATATAAATAAAAGTGTTTGAAGACAACCTCTATAGACAGTAGTAATGAAAATCGTTAATTGGGAAAAGTGACATAAGCTGATTTGTTTTAAAGATAACTGGGCAGCTGTGCTGAAGCTACGACGCAGAGAACCTGAAGGTTGGTGGACCAAATGGACCATTATGATTACTTAGGCAAGAAATGCTGAAGGCCTGGATTAGTTAGTGACAGAGGAGCAAGGTGGCATTCAAGAGACTTCTCTGGGGTGAACTGGGAGGTGTGGGTGAGTGAACGTGGGAGAAATTGAGCAGAGATGTGGGATTTGTTGGGTGTGAGGCAGGGCTGATGGTGGTACCACCCAGGGAGAACTTGACTGCAGAGGCAGACCTGGTTTACCGGATGCGGAGATAATGAGTCCAGGTTGGTTCCATTAAACTGAAGAGAAACTGACTGAAATCATGTGAATGATGTGCAGTGGTGAAGGTCCTGGGGTCCATGTTGGGATAACCTTTTGGATTTATAGTTTATAGTTACAGCCAGTTGGAGCCAGTTAGGAGACACATGGGCCCATTTCCTATCTGTCATATGGCAGGACTGACCTCACGCTCCAGGATTTAAAAATGCCTTAGAAAGAACAGTACCGGGGCTTCCCTGGTGGCGCAGTGGTTGAGAATCTGCCTGCCAATGCAGGGGACACGGGTTCGAGCCCTGGTCTGGGAAGATCCCACATGCCGCGGAGCAACTAGGCCTGTGAGCCACAACTACTGAGCCTGCGCGTCTGGAGCCTGTGCTCCGCAACAAGAGAGGCCGCGATAGTGAGAGACCGGCGCACCGCGATGAAGAGTGGGCCCCGCTCGCCGCAGCTAGAGAAAGCCCTTGCACAGAAACGAAGACCCAACACAGCCAAAAATAAAATAAATAAATAAATAAATAAAATTAAAAAAAAAATTATCAAGTCTTAATAATAGAGAAAAAAAAGATTAAAAAAAAAAAGGATAGCACCTCTTCATATATATATATATATACACACACATACATATATATATACATTTTATATATATATATTTTATATTGGAGTATAGTTGATTAACAATATTGTGCTAGTTTCAGGTGTACAGCAAAGTGATTCAGTTATACGTATACATGTCTCTATTCTTTTTCAAACTCTTTTCCCATTTAGGTTGTTACATAATACCGAGCAGAGTTCCCTGTGCTATACAGTAGGTCCTTCTTGGTTATCCATTTTAAATATAGCAGTGTGTACATGTCAATCCTAAACTCCCTAACTATCCCTCCCCCACCCTTCCCCCCTTATTTATATATAGTTTTAATTGAGATATAATTGACATATAAGATTGTATTAGTTTAACAATGATTTAGATATACGTATGTATTGCAAAATAATTACCAAGATTAGTTTAGTTAGCATACATCACCACACTTAGTTACAAAAAAATTTTTTTCCTGTGTTGAAAACTTTTAAGATCTACTTTCTTAGCAACTTTCAAATGTACAATACAGTGTCATTAACTATAGTCACCATGCTGTACGTTACATCCTCAGGACTTATTTATCTCATACTGGATGTTTGTACCTTTTAGCCACCTTCACTAAAAGGGACACTTTTAATCTCCTGAAAAGTTGTAGTTCAGACTTCTGGCCAGTTATACCTCAGGGGTGTTCTCAGCTGGAAAGCAACTTGGCTTCTGGCTATCAGGAACCTCTGCCTTTTCTGTCTTAACTCCTTCGCTGCCAAAAGTTCAGCAGGACTGGAGCAAAGGGCCAGATGGAGGGGGCATGAAAATGAGGGTGAAGATGGGGACGCGTGGGGTGTGCTCATCTGAGCAGATACCTGTTTATCTTTAGAGCCAGATCTGAGGCTACAATGAGCAAAAAAGGAAATCCAGAAGGGCCTTGGGTTTACTTTAAAAGCTAAAGACCATAAATTGCTTGCAGGACTTCAGAAAGGGACTTAACTATGATCTGATATCTTTTCAGAAAGTTCGCTCTGGTGGCTGTTTTGAGCAGTGGTCTCACAAGTTGCAGGGGAGACTTGTACTCTGAAAAGTATGCAAGAAAAAATGAGAAGAAAATTGGTTGCAGATGTACTCTTTTATTTGAAAAAAGAAGACACTAAACTTGACTGATATTTAAACAGTAGTTCAGAGTATTACATTTGTATAACTTATAAATAAATGTACCCAGATTGGGAATGCCTGCTCAGAAATATTTTACTGATGGAGACGCAATTATGGTCTTTTGCTTTTACTTTAAAATAAACCCAAGGCCCTTCCGGATTTCCTTTTTTGTCCTTTATGGGATACAAAAGAGGAGGAGATGAAGCAGTTGGGATAAAAAGAAAGAAGCAGATGGGAATGGTATTTAGGATTTGGTGATTGATGGTTTGTGAGTGAATCTTTGATAAAACCCTGGCCCCTCAATGAAGAATGTATTGCCTTTCTAGCACTTCGACAGAACTGCCATCAATTCTGTGATGGCATTGTAATCTATCTAGTTATTTACCAGTCGTTTTCCTCTCTGTCTTCCAGAGGTGTATTCCTAGCAATTTAGTGGATGCTAAAATAATATTGCAATGTGACCATTACTTTAAATGTTTTAATAGCTCAAAAATGGAAGAGATTCATAGTTTTGAATAAGAGAGTATTCCATATAACGGTTGGCACTCAGCCTTTTGCTTCAAGAATGAAATAAGAATGTATTAGGCTATGCTGTGGAATTAGGGCTGTTAAGACTGGCCTTACGATTCTGCACTACAGGTTGGAAATTGAGTTAGTCATTTGTTGGTGCCACTATTTGAAATTTACATGGTGATTCAGGACACTATTAAATATTCACATTTTACAAACTGCAAACATCAGAGTCCAAATTAATCATAAAAGTTATTTTTTCCTTACGAAAATTTAAGAGTCAAAATTAGCCATAAAAGTTATTTTCAAAGCATTTCCTTTTGGAGATGTAAGGAATGCTGACTATTCAACAAACAGTAGTTGCATAAAGAAGATTTTGGTCCCATGATCTGGCTGAAGCTTTGCAGGAACAGCTGCTTATCTCATGAATGGAATTTCCTGTTAATATTCTTGTGGGCTAATTGTTCATCAAAAGTATAACAAACGTCAACAAATATCACAAATGTGTTACATCTTAATATTTAAGAGACAGCAGAAATAGTTCAGATGTTTAACTTGGTTGCGCTTAAAAGGCAAGAGCACAATCTTTAGCTTTTGTCACAAACTACCCTTGAAAGGATTAATGCTATTCAGAGAAACCATTTGGTTTAAATGCCCTTTTCTTTTAATTTACAGCAACATATGGCTTAAGATAAGACAGGCTAAGGGAAGAAACAAAATTGTAACTTCAAACATCGTTATTATAAAGCACCTTCGTTTTAAATGGATTGCATATAGTTTTCGTCCCAACTACATATGGAAATAAATTTTCTTAGACTGAAAACACTTCAAATGGACTCAAATTCCTCGGCAGCAACCACAAGGACATCTACTTTTTAATGTGAGATGCGAGGTGCTTAGATGGAGGTCCCAACCATAGGAAGTAACATCACCGACCCCAGGGCTGAGGTCAGAAGTGGAAATTTAGTGTCAGTAGAAACCTCCCGGAACACAAGACAACAGGTTTTTAAAAAGCATTTCCACTTTTGTTTTTTTTCTTTTCCTCCTAGTAAAATTAGCATTTTGCACTAGGGAGCTGTTTCAGGAATTTTAGCATAACACTCTGCACTTGTTCAGATTGTTAATCCTGCCCTATTTTCTCTTCCTTCACCCTAACACACTCAGAGTGCCCAAGAGCTAGAAACAAGCTACAGGTCTTTTTCCATTCGCTTCCAGATAGAGTCAGGCTTCTGAAAACCAGAACTGCCTCTCACCTGGTTGGCATCTTCTCCTGGGGAGGGAAGGTCACACCGTCACAGGCACTGGAAGCCACATTTGGGGTTACAAGGAGGGAAGTTTAATTACTCCCACCTCTGCTTTCATGTCTGTTCCTGTACATTTGCAGCTGTTAACTCTCTTCTGGCTACCTGTGTTTAGTCCCAAGAACCTCCATGTCAATGATGATCAGACCTAGGCACGGCCACCAATCTCCTCTCACCCTTGGAAGAAGGCTTGGCAAGTGTCTGAACACACAGGGTGGTACTGCCTGTAACCAGTGCTCTGTTTATATGTAGTGTTTTTTATAGTTCTGTATAGTTCAATTTTCTGTATTAATAACAAATTCTTGTAAGTATGCCATATAATAATTTTATATATTCATGAGTTTCGCAAACATTGAGTGAGTATCCCTTCCTACGTGCCCTGCTATAGGTGGGGCATACAGGGATGAGTGACACTTTTCCTGCCCCCAAGGTACACGAAATAAGAAAATGAAATAAGGAAGGTGTTGGCAACCACCCAAAAGCCAAAGCTCAGGGCGTCGCCTGTTTTTATCCACCCTGCTAACTGAGAATATGAAGAATTACAGACGAGAAGAAGAGTATGTGAAAGAGATGCATGTGACTTGCAAAGCCTACAAGTAGCTACTATCTGGCCCTTCACAGTCAAAGTTCGTTGACCCTGGACATAAGGACTGTAACGCAAGGTAGAACTTTGAATGTTTTACCTCCATTGAAGTCCTATCAGGAATGGTCAAAATGCTATAGGGTTCCAGAGGGGGCAGCTGCTATTTTTGAATTGCATCCTTCGTCCAACTGACACTTTTTGACTCTCCTTGACAAAAATGAAACAACACAAAAACAAAAACAAACACATTCTACAGAGGTTTTTTTTTTTTTTTTTTTTAATTTATTTATTTTTGGCTGTGTTGGGTCTTCGTTTCTGTGCGAGGGCTTTCTCTAGTTGCGGTGAGTGGGGCCCACTCTTCATTGCGGTGCGCGGGCCTCTCATTATCACGGCCTCTCTTGTTGCGGAGCACAGGCTCCAGACGCACAGGCTCAGTAGTTGTGGCTCACGGGCCTAGTTGCTCCGCGGCATGTGGGATCTTCCCAGACCAGGGCTCGAACCCGTGTCCCCTGCATTGGCAGGCAGATTCTCAACCACTGCGCCACCAGAGAAGCCCTCTACAGAGTTTTTTAACTTCACTGAAACCTTTGGAAATTACAAATATGGCAATAGTTAAAGCCGTTTTATTCTTTTGGGATAGAAATCTCTTTACCTCTGAGAGCGGACACAGAAACCGTCAAAAAAAAAGAGAATTTCCTTTTGTTCTCTTGGAGTTTCCTAAAGCATCTCACATTTAATTAGTGGCATCATTTTGTTGAGTTATCCATTTCTTCTAGCACATGCTGGGTGATCAGTTGTCTTCCTACGCTATCCAGAGCTGTCATGGGAAGCGTCCAGAGGAATAGCACAGTATTATTATTATTTTTCTCCACAATTCTCTAAACTGAATAGTAAATCCTCATAATTTTAAGTGCAAGAGACTGAAAACTGTGGAACGCTTGATGAATTTGCAGGTCATCCTTGCGCTGGGGCCAGGCTAATGGTTCCAATTTTAGTATATGTGCTGTTACTCTTGACTAATGGGATCAAAGGAAGGATTTAGAATGGAGGAAGTGAGCCTTCAAGAAAAGGTGGAATTTCAATAAAAGCAAATGGGAGAGAAGCGGTTTCAGGAGGAGGGAAAGGGAAGAGAGAGCAAAGAACCCAGTCCGTGCCTCTCAACCCGTAACTGCACCCTGGAATCCCTGGGGAGCTTTTAAAACATACTGAGGCCAGACCATAAAATGGAAAACAAATGGGAACAAATACACCTAACTGTATATCAAGTTGCAACATAAGCACACGGAGAAAGAATTATTCCAAGTGACTTTTGAACGCAGTACTCTAACTAGATATCCCTAGCAGGAAATATTGTAAGGATAAAAAGAATTGCAAAGAAATGTTAAACTTCCCTCAGCAGTTTTATTAGTAGTCATATGGCACTGTGATCTTGATACTATTTTATTTGTATGATGAGATAAAGCAGATTAGTAAATATGTTAATTTTATTAATGTTTGGTGAAAGGGAAAAGAGGTACAAATTAAAAAGTCAAAAATGTTGAGAAGGCTAAATTTTAACAGGAAATACTGATATGAATTCATGATTTGTATATATGTAGATATCTTAGTTTTTGATCTAAAGTGTGTGTGTGTGTATTTCTACTGAAAGAACCTAAACATGATGACATCCCAGTAGCCACGAGAAGGCTATGGTCACTTAGTTTCTCAATATCATTTAAAGAAATCGGTGCTTTTGGAGAGCTGGTTGGTTCTAGGCCTGGGTCAAGGGAAGTTCAAGGTGAGAATAGGAATCTTACTGTGCCAGAAAGGAAAATAGTGTCAAAGGCTAATGAAGTCATCAAAAGGTCAAATGCTACCAACTTGATAGCATTTCCATTAGGCAAATTTGGGACACTTTGAGAATGAAAAAGAATGACAAGTGTTATTGATTGTAAAATATGGAATAAATTCAGAAGAGCATAGTTACAGAAAAGAAAGAGAGACAGAGAGAGAAAAAAGAAAACCTTGCTCGCTACCACTGGAGGTGATTCCTATAAAAACTCTCTATTCTAAAAATTGGTAATTAAGCAGAAAGAATTAGCATTTACTCTGCCTTTATGATAAGAGATAGAGCTCATATCAAGTTGATGAGAAAATGTGTTTTTTTTTTTTTTTTTTTTGCCCCCTGTGGGAGATTACCAGTTAAGAAATATAAAGGATGATAGAATTTTAAAAATGACCATTTAACTCTCATGCATCATGAGTGAGAATGTAAGACGGTACAGCCACTGCGGAAAAGAATTTAGCATTTTCTTATAAAGTTAAACAGACACTTACTGAACACTCCAGAAATCCTATTCCTAAGTATTTACCCAAGTGAAATGAAAACGTAAGTTCACAGGGAGACCTGGATGAGAATGTCTGAATGGGTTTGTTCGTAATTGCCTCAAACTGTAAACAACCCAAATGTCCCTCACCTTGGAATGGCTAAACAAACTGCAGAGCACTCTTGCAATGGGATTCTATTCAGCAATAAATGGGAAAGAACTACTGATACATGAACAGCATGGATGGGTCGCAAATACATTCTGTTAAGTGAAAGAAGCCAGACTCAAAAGGCTACACAATGTATGATTCCATGTATGTGACATTCTGGAAAAGACAAGTCTAAAGGGACAGAAAATATGTTAGTGGTTGCCAAGGTCTGGGCTTGGGGGTTGACTGTAACAGGATATGGGGGGACTTTTGGGGGGGAGTGGAAGTATTCTATATCTTAGTGGTGGTGGTACAAACATATACATGCATTTGTTGAGACCTACAGAACTGTACAGAAAAAAGAGTGACCTTTCCCTGTACATGGATTTTGCCTTAATAAAAAAGTGAAAAAAAAAACTTTTTTGCAACTTCTAATCAAATAATTCTTCCAGGCAAGGGTAATCAATAGGTCTTAAAACTATTAGATGGAATTTTGTTGGGGAAATAAGAAATTCATGTGCCAGAATACCACCTCACAGATTCCTTGCTAATTTTAATAGAAAAAAGAGTTTTAATGGAGATATATGACAGTCACCCCCTTAATCACAGGGTCAAGGTCAGGATCACTAATGGTATGACAACCCAACATTATATGCCACCTGGTGTGGTGTAAATACACACCTCCTATGAATTATACTTGCCTCAAAGCTTGATTTGAATCTAGTCTCTTTAGACTTAAATTTCAGTTTAGGACCAACTGGGAATAGATGTATACGTTAAATAATGCCACAAAGAGACAATCAGACCAATACAGATTCTAGGCTATGCTATAAGACAGCCGGCCTGGTTGCTTTAAAATGTCAACATAATTTTAAAAATAAATAAATAAAAGGGAGAACAATAGACTAAAGAGTCTTAACAAGCAAGTGCAATGCATGAAAATTGATTGGATTCTGGTTTGAAAAAAGAGGAAAAAATGAGATTTTTGAGGCAATTGGGGAGATTTGAACATGGACTGGATATTGGGGAGTTGCTGTTATTTTCTTAGACCTGATAATGTTACCGTGTTTATGTAGGACAATGCCATTATTTTGGGATAGTTCCATGCTTAAATACTTACAGGTAAAATATTATGTCTGCAAATTATGTTCAAATAGTTCAGCTGTATATATCTATCTGTGTATCTATGTATCTTTCTACGTATCTATCTGTGTTTATATAGATCTATCATCTATCTCTCTATCATCTATTTCTCTATCAATCTATCTATCACATTGCAAAATATTCACGATTGTGATGGGTTCACAGATTTCCATGTGTTATTCTCTCCACTCTTTTTTAAAAAAATTAATTAATTCATTCATTAATTTATTTATTTTTGGTTGCATTGGGTCTTTGTTGCTGCGCGCAGGCTTTCTCTAGTCAGGTGAGCAGGGGCTACTCTTCCTTGTGGTGCGCGGGCTTCTCATTGCAGTGGCTTCTCTTGCTGTGGAGCACCGGCTCTAAGCGCGTGGGCTTCAGTAGTTGTGGCACGTGGGCTCAGTAGTTGTGGCTCGCGGGCTCTAGAGTGCAGCCTCAGTAGTTGTGGCGCACGGGCTTAGTTGCTCCGTGGCATGTGGGATCTTCCTGGACCAGGGCTCGAACCCGTGTCCCCTGCATTGGCAGGCGGATTCTTAACCACTGCGCCACCAGAGAAGTCCCTCTCCACTTTTCTTGATGTTAAAAAAATTTTATAACAAAAAGTAGGGGAAAAATTAATAGCAGATCCTACTCTAGACAAAAGAAATCAGGATGTCTTGGGGACAGGACTGAAGCTACAGCATTTTTTAGAAGCTCCCCAGATGATTTTTTCAGAAAACATAAAACAACCAATTTATTAGGCTCCTGGATTCTGTTGGTCAGGAATTCAGACAGGGCAAAGAGGGGATAACTTGTCTCTGTTCCACGACGTCCAGGGCCTTGGCTGGGATATCCGGGTACCTGGAGGCTGGGGTCATCTGGGTGCAGCTTCACGCGTGTCTGGCGGTTGAGCCTAGCTGTCGGCTGGAGCCTTAGCTGGGCTGTCAGCCAGCACTCCTCTAGGTGGCCTCTCTACGTGGTGTCTCTGTATGGCCTCCAGGTGATTTTAATCTGAAGTCAGCATTTTCCCAACCTTGGACAGTCAGAAGAATGATCTTAAGCATTTATTAAAATTCAGATTCTCTGGCTCTTTTCCTGGGTGTGGGATAGGGACTATTAATATTTACGGTTAAAAGCCACCCAACTGATTCTAACAGAAAGGTGAGTTTGGAAAGCACTGACCTAGTGCATCAGCCGTAGTTTTCTCTTAAGGTCCCAGATCTGTCCAGACACCAAGTACCAGACACCAGAGAAGAGGGACCATGTCATTTTCTATTGCCTTATTTCTGAAATTTTGTCCCACCTTCTTCCTCTGATTTCTAGATTATCTTGCTGCCTTTGACTCTTTCACTTGGCTGTGATTATGGTTCTTCCATGGCTATGTGGCTTTTGTTGCTTTAGTTGAAACACTTGTCTCATTTGACTAAGCCCTTGGAACTTCTTACTCAAGGCATGATTATGTGGGTATAGAAATTGGATGGGTTTGAGATAAACTGGGAGAGAGAAAAATGAGGCCAGGTCAGACCAGGTCTTGAATGCTGGGTTGAGGAGTTTGGCCTTAAGTCAAACTTAATATGCAATGGTAATTCAGAGAGAGTTTCTTGATTAGGAGTGCAAAAGGATCAAGGATGTGTGTTAAGAAAGTGAATCAGGGGCAGGGAGGACCTGGAGGCATGGAGAACAGGTTAGGGCCTAGGAGAAAAGTTATGGGGGGCATTTACCAAGAAGGCAGCAGTCTCAGTGTTAAGGAGGAGATGGATCTGGGATCCATCATTTTCAAATTCCTTACAGACCACCATCATATTCTTTGGCATTACTGTTGGTGTATAAAATGGAATAAATATTTTATCTTTGAAGTAGAAAGATGACGCTGCTGACTTATAAGCTACACTCT
Source organism: Balaenoptera borealis (assembly GCF_965194805.1). Lineage (NCBI taxonomy): Eukaryota > Metazoa > Chordata > Mammalia > Artiodactyla > Balaenopteridae > Balaenoptera > Balaenoptera borealis. Next base: position 15,257,905 of record NC_138867.1, read on the forward strand.
GAGTTGCTTTTAGGCTAGTCATGATGTACTTGAGGTGATCAAATGAGTTCATGACTCTGGTTCCCCTCTTGACCAAGGGAACTGAAACTGAGCCAGACTTTGGATGTGTGGACTTTTACTTCAGGCGCATGATTTTCCAGCCAACTGAGCCTACTATCATAATCTAAAACTAAGGAAGAACTTCTCTAAGGATGTTCTTCTGAGGAGGTTGCCTCAGAGAAAAGGATGGTCTTCTGAGGAGTTCCCAGTGGAATCTGTTAAGTGATTACTCAGATATACTGGTGTGTTTTTTGTTTTTGTTTCTTTTGTTAAAATTCTGCCTAAATTTAATGAGGGTATAGTTCCTGCTCGTTAGTTTGGAATAAGGAATAACTTGTAGATGAATCTAGGATAGGTCATCAAATTATAGGCCACAGCTGAATAAGGTCCAATGCCTGTTTTTGTAAACAAAGTTTTCCTGGGGTGCAACCATACTCATTCCGATATGCCCTCTATGGCTGCTTCCAGCGACAATGGCAGAGTGGAGTAGCTGCCACAGAGCCTTGGGTATTTACTATCTTGTCCTTCATAGAAAATGTTTATTGACCCCTGATCTAGGAGAATGACTTTCTCATCAACTGATGGCGTGATTCTGCACGTTCAGGATATTGGAGGAAGGACGATGAGAGGAATGCAAACATCTTTATCTATTTTTTCCTTTAAAGCCAAGAAAGTCTAGTTGGCAGAAACAAATTTGGGTCCCCTTTTGTGTGTATGTTCTTTGAAGTTTCCCTTCTTTTTCTCCCCCAGCTCCTCCTCCCCCTCCCCCCCCTTCTTCTCCTCCTCCTCCTCCTTCTTCTCCTTCTTCCTCTCACATCTGTGGTTTCATCTGTGATTTGTGGTACCAGTTAACACTGTGGGCTCTGGAAGCAGACTGCCCATGTCCACAGCTCAGTGGCTCTACTGATTCCCTGTACACCTTGGGCAAGTCATTTGACTGCTTTGTGCTTCAGGCTCACCTATGATAATAGAACCTGCTGTCCAGGGTTGTTGGGAGGATTAAGTGAGATAATGCAAGGCATGGCTAGGACAGTAGCTGCCTACAAGCAATACTCTGTAAACACTAGCTCTTACTAGTATCAATTTGACTTAGGGTCATCTACAGCCAACATTCCTTGCTGAGACTTCCAAGATTCTTCATGTCAGTGATGACTTATTTCAGGATAAGAACCTGTCATCCGTTTCAGGGCTCTCTGAAATGTTTTTCCAAGCAGTTCTCAAAGTGTGGTCCCTGGACCAGCAGAGTCAGCTTTACCTGGGAACTTTACTAGAAATGTAAATTCTCAGGCGCCATCCAAGATTTACTGAATCAGAGACTCTGGGTGATGTGGTGATAAAGGTTTAACAACTGGCTCACCAGGGGAAGATATGTCCTAGAGTTTGCTGATTCCAGTCATTTAAATTCTCCCATTGTGACTGCTTTCAAGCTACCAAAGTGAAGTTATCGAATGCATTGTTATTGAGTTGGAAAGAGATACACACAATCATCTCTCCTGAGCTGATAGGGGAACCTGCTCTAGCATGCTACTGGCCCAGAGAGCTGTGTTTCAACAAGCTTTCTGGATGATTCGGATGCACGCTGGAATTTGACCACCATCGCCCTAAAGAGCTTAGTCTTCCAGAGATCCGGGGAGAAAGTGTAGCAGAGCGCCTGGACTTTGACAGCAGAACAGCTGGGCACACATCGCACTCGGCCACTTCTTGACCTTAGGCAAATGCCTGGCGTATACTTAAGCATAACTGCATATCCGTTGTTATTATTATTACTCAGGCTTCATTCCTTCTACAGTCAACCAACACCTTCTCAAACACTTAGAGGAGCTCCGAGGACTTTTACTGCTGCCCAAGACCCCTTGGGTAAGCCAAGGATGATCCCATTGCTGCACTTTGCAGGTAGAATGGGAGAACTTTCCTGAGGACTTTGTCATATTGTCCGTTGTGTCTCACGGTGATTATGCAAAGTGGAAAATGGTTGTTACCCGCATTTTACATGATCATAAAAATAGCCAACATCAGTGTGGTGATTTGCAGAGCATTGTTGTAATACTAGGTTGGGGTCCAGGCTATAGGTGGGCTGGAGGTTCATTTTTGTCCTATAATATAATATATGTATCTGAAACGACTCAGGTGGAGGTCTGGCAAATCTTTTTTTTTTTTTTTTTTGGCCGTGCCCCACACAGCTTGTGGGACCTTAGTTCCCTGACCAGGGATTGAACTCACCCCTCCTGAGCTGGAAGCGCAGAGTCTTAACCACTGGACCACCGGGGAAGTCCAAATCCTTCTTGATAATCCCAATTTCCACCACAGTCAAATAGCTGGGCTCCTGCGTGTAAGGGAGCCTAGAGGCCAACGTGCTAATCCTGAACTCTCATGAAACTTCCTTAACTTCGCTGAGTACGCCCAGCCGCACCCCAGTGTTCACACCAGCGTCTATGCCGGTCCTCCTCTGGTCTTCCTTTTTTTGTTGATTGCCAGCCCAGTGTCCACCTCCACTTCTTCCTTGTGAACAGAGCCCTGAATTTGTTCAGACACCAGGCGAAGATGTGCTTAGGGCAGGTGGGTCCCTCATGCGTGAACTCTGATTCCAGAGCTGTCCAATAGAACTTTCTGTGAGGATGGAAACAGTCTATATCTGCACTGTCCCTTCTGGAGACCACTGGCTGCATGTGACTATTGAGCCCTTGAAATGTGGCTTGTGTGACTGAACAACTGAATTTCTAATTTTTTTTTTTTTTTTTTTTTTGGCCACACCAAGCAGCATGTGGGATCTTACTTCCCTGACCAGGGACTGAACCCCCGCCCCCAAGTGGAAGCGTGGAGTCTTAACCACTGGACCACCAGGGAAGTCCCTGAATTTCTAATTTTAACTGATTGTCATTTAACTCTCAATTGCTTCGTGTGGCTGATGGCTACCGTGTCAGATCGTACAAAGACTCCAAATCATGATAGTTCCGGCCCTCTTTGCCAGGCGTTGCCAGACATGGTCACCTGGCCCAATCCTGACCTCCAGGCTCCGGTGAAAAGGGATGTGGGTGTCTGGGAAAGACTTTTGTCCCTGCTAAAGGAGAGGGATGCCCTAGGAAGCACCTGTCATTCTCATCCCCTGCCCCATCCCCCTCCCACAATTTCCTCCCTGCCCTGCAGGTTGTCATGTGCAGTGTGAAGCTTGGTGCCTTGCGAACCCTCTTGTGACAATGAGAGGATGATATTAATAAATAAAGTTAATACAAACTAACATGTATGGGGACTTCCTGGAGGTCCAGTGGTTACGACTCTGTGTTCTCACTGCCGAGGGTCCAGGTTCAATCCCTGGTTGGGGAACTAAGTCCCACAAGCCACGCGGCCAGAAAAAACACAAAAAACAAAAAACAACCACCCCCCTCCAACGTTTATGTAGTGCTTATTACACATCAGGCCCTGGCCAAGCAGTTTACACGTACTAATGTAATGCTAGCAAGGCCCCTGGGAGGGAGGTACTGTGTCACCTCCAGTTTCACAGCGGAGAGAACTGAAGCTCAGAGAAGTTAACTTGCCAGAAGTCCCACATCTAGGAAGCACCAAAGCTGGGATTTGAACCCAGGGACACTGACGGCAGAGGCTGTGCCCCTCACTGCGGCACCATCCTGCCTTTCCAGAACCGAGAGAACGGCATAACCCTGAAACCACCAATTCCCTAGACTTCTTGGTATGTGAGACGAATACACGTCCTTATGTTTAAGCCACTTAAGGTTGGTTTCCTGTGACTTGCAGCCTCAGACATCCTAACTGATACTGTATCTTTGAGTGGGTCTCCTTCATCTGGAGTTCCCGACCACGCTGGTCCACTGTATCACACCTCCACCAAGGGCTGATTCACAGCTGACACGGATTAGGAAACCATCCCAATGTCAGGGAGGAACAATCCATCTGAGGCCTGGGAACACCGATGTCGAAATATCTAGATAGAGATGCTCACGGGGGGATTCCATCTGTGCTTACCCTGGAGCTTATATTACAGCAAAGCTCTGTCTTTCAGCTCCTGCCCTAATCTCTGATTCTGATAAATGAAGCTTGTCCAGAGGTAATGTGCAAAAGAGAAACTCAGAGAGATAGGGAGACTTGAAAATCATGCATACAAGTCTGCAGCGCAAATTCTTCAAGTCTGTTCATTATGTTCTCATCGTGGAGTCAGCATCTGGGCTCCCCAGCCTCTCAAGCCCTCTTCTGTGACTAAGAATTCAGGCCAACTTGAAGTTGTGTTTCACTGATAACAAGTACGGTGTTTGTCTCTCCAGGCTGATGAAAATTTGGAAAGCTATGAATGTTCGATTCATTCAGTTAGAAGTAAACATGGGTTTATGGGAATAATGCTGAGACTCTCTTGTCCAAGACAGCGTGTGACACATTGAGCAGGGACAGAGCAGGCGCCCATTCACAGGTGGAGCAGGAAATCTCCTTCCATCCCCAGAGCCATCCTCCTGCTGCTGGGTGGCTCTACCTTCTCCATTGCCTTTCTCCACACTGCCCCAACCCTTGTAGTAGAAAAGAATTTTACGACATCCCAGGACTAAGTAGAGCCAGGGCTGCAATGGCAGGATGCACGGGATGGTCTGAGAGGAGGAAAGAGCAAACCTAAGTGGCAGACAGTCCTGGGTCCAATCTTCACCACTCTCTTTATTTGTCCCTTTACTTATTCAGCAAAGAATTCATGTGCACCTACTATTAAAGGCACCAGAGATAACAATGGTGGAAAAACTCTTCCTGGGAGAAAAAAGAAACTGCTGTAGGATCCCGCTGGGGTTTTATTTCTTAATCTTATTTCAATATTTGGTGTATCCAAAGACCCAACATTATATCAAGTCTGCAAGATAAATAGGTTAGGCTTTATTGTCTCATTTCACAGGAAGGTTGAGGTCAAGTGACTTTCTCACGGGATGTGGGTAATTGGCAGATGCAAGCTGCCCGAACCCACATCTTCCGACTCATTTCTTTTCTCCCAAGACACCTCACCCTGGGTGAGGGCCAGTCCCTGCCGGGTTCACTGCTCTGAAGCAGACCCTCAGAAGTTCTTCTTTCACCATGAGCCCCTCATTGTAGGGATGGGAGGGGCCCCTGGCAGACTGTGCAATCCTGCTGGCTAGTCTTTGAAGTAAAAAAATCTCGAGATCAAAGGAAATATTTGGTTGAACCCAGTCATTTGGACTTGATCTGCTAGAAACCTTAATTTAATTAGCAACATAAACTTTGTAAAGACTTCACTTTCTCAGCTTGGTTTAACATATATCATTTTTTTAAATTTCTGAGTGACTTGGAACAAATAAGGGGAAAAATGTAGACTATCTCATGTAAGACACGAACTTTGAAATACTTCGACCTCATGAGTATTTTTCAGTAGTACTGACCCAGACTTGTATAATTTTCATGCTACTATGAGTAAGAAGTTAGAGTGGGAAATATTTTGGACTGAATTATCTAGTTGTGTTACAGAAAGGCAACCTGCCCAGATTCTTTGATGTTTGAAATCATAGCATTTTAGGAAGGAGGGTACTAGCAATGTGGCATATTCCATAGGTCAGGTGCTTTATATATGTTGAAAGAATTCAGTCCTTATAAGAACCTGTGACATAGGTATTCCTCTCTCTAGATGGCAGAAGAAATCAAGTGACATTCCCGTGGACACACAGCTTGGATGCGTGGAGCTAAGGTTTGATGCCGGCAAAGTCCGAGCCCTGGTCTGTGTTCATAGTTTACTATGTATTTAGAGCTGCCTTTAGACCTTCAGAAATCATCTGGTTCACTTCCTCTTACATCAGAGCTGAAGAAATTAGGTCCTGAAACTTAAATCCCTGATGGAGTGCAGACAAAATCCAGCCACTAACTCTCTGGAGGGTGGTCCTCTCTTTCGCACCTCTGCAGATGGTAAAGAATCGCGAAAGGTCGTCCCGAGTGGATGCAACCACCTCTGGGGTCCTTGAGGAAACCCTTCCATTTCAGGATGTTTGCCTGACAGTGAGGAGCCTTCCAGGGCATTCATGGCCCAAGAGAATGGGTCTCCTTATTTCTATTTGTGTATGGTGTGTGTGTGTGTAAGCTATGGAATCCACCCTCCTCTGTGGGAAGGCATTCATTTTAGAGACGTGTCTGCCTTAAGCATTTTTTCCCAGGGAGGAATACACGTGGAAGTGGAGATGCCTCTGGCCAAGATTTCAGCCCGGATCTATTTCATGCTAAACCTATTGTTTGCTGTTACGTAGACATGGCCAGGATTTGGAGGCCGTCCGTCATTTGAGTTCATCACATCCCACAATTGGAGGTTTCCAGTGACTCTGGAAATAACTTACATGGCTAGATCTTGAGCGAGAATTGGTACCTACTGCTTATATTTTTTTCTTTTCAATTTCACCTGCTAACAGAAAACAGGAGAGTGATTGTGTGACTGCTAGTACTGATGATGTGAATTCTCTTTTTCTTAATAAGGCCAGGCTCTTTAGAAAGACAGAAAGAACGAGGGAAGGAAGGAAGGAAGAAGGAAGGAAGGAAGTGACGAGCTACATTTGAGAAACTCTCAACAGGCGGACCAACCTCTCCCCCTTGCTCAAGAAGAGTCAGACTCTCTCTAGAGTAGTCTCCGTTGACTCACCCTAAAGTGACCTCCACGGACTCCTTTTCAACAGTCTGAAACGTAAACTTGCATAACTTGGCTGGAGGTTACAGAAATCCAATATTATTTGTAACCCCCCCTCCTTCTTATTCCTGCCCCGATCCTGCCACCACCAGCATTTCTTTAGCTGGGAAAATTTTAAAGCTTCTTACCAGAATTTGCTGCATGTGGTTAAAATCCCCAGGTAAAATGTGAGCCTGGCATAAAGAATCAGTTTGTTTTAGAGCCACGTTCAGAATAATAAGTGACAATGAGATAAATTCCTTTGTAAGGAGGCTCCTAATTCCTATCACCTAATGATTTCCCTGAAAACTATTTGAAATTCAGAATCTAGGAACAGTTTGCAAAAACAGATTATACGTCATTTGTGCTGAGAACTATTTCAAATCTGGGTTCCAGTGTAAGAGGAAATATGGAAGGAATGGGGGATCGTACTCCAAACTGTGTGCAACATTTTAATGCATTTTTAAAGGAATACTGAAGATAGTGGCTAAAATGAGCTGATGATTGCTGGATCTGAGTGATGGATACATAGGGCGTTATTATTCTTTCCTCCATGCTGTTGTGCATGTTTGGAACTTTCCTTACCAAAAAAAAAAAAAAAAAAAAAAACCAAAAGACAAAAAACAAAAAAACAAAAAAGGAGAAAAGAGAAAGAAAACAGTGGCCGAGAGAAATGATCATGGCCCTCGTACTGGACTGCTCTCAACTTGCAAGAGGCTTCAAGGGGACCTTAACAGAAGCACGGATTCCATTCAGTTCCAACTCATCTTTTAAAGAGACTTTAAAAAAAATGTTTTCTTGGAACTTTAAAAGCACACTCAAAAACTATTTCAACACAATCCAGCCTGGGAGGGGTCAGAGATGGCAGGAGAACAAGACGGTTGAGAAAGTCTATGACGTACCGTTAGCGGCTGGTTGAGATCGTTTCCAAGCAGAAACAGAAAGGGAAGATTAGAAAAATAGCCTAAAACCAGTGAGCCCGAGATTAGTCACGTGGCTGCTGCATAACTCGACTTTACCTAGGGCCGGAAGAGAGCACTTCCGTTCCCGGGTCTTAATTATCCTAATCACTACAGGTCTGGCTCCTTTGGGTGACTCCGTGTCCCACCCCTTCCAGACAAGCAGAAGGTACAGTCATGCTTTAAGGCAAATTGTCCTCTGGTTCAGATTTTCCAGTGGAAAAAGGCATGTATATTAGGCAGATTATTTTACCTTCGCTGTCACGCCAGGGTAAGCTTCCTAGACTGGTTAATTCTCCTCCTGCGGGACTGAGGGCTCCCAGCCGTCAGCGGGAGAAGCAGAATCGCTTCCTCCTCCAGGGTATCTGCGGCCCCAAAGATCCCCCTTCCACCTGGGGTGGCGCCCAGCCCACCGAGCGCTCCGGTGCCCCGGGGGCTCAGCGGACTGGAACCGACTGGACGCTTGTGGGGCTCCTGGAGGCCGGCGAGTCCCATCGTGTCTGCCATTCTGTTGTCTCCAGGGATCGCCCAGGGCCTGGCCCCTCCGGTAATGTGTCTCCCGTGCTCCCTGCTGCTCTGTGGGTCTCTCGCAAGGACTTCTGACTCCGCCTGTGCTCCAGATCTTCCCACAGCGCTGGCTGCATCCTGGTTACAAGCCGGATAATCTCTTCTGCATTCTCAGAGCCTTCAAAGGATGCCAACCTTACCTGCAATCTGGCTTTCTGTTCACTTTTCCACCTTCCACCGGCCAGGGTGGGGATTCAAGGTTATGTCAGTCTCCTCTCCTCCCCCCCCCCGCCCCTCCCCCAATCACTTGCAGTCCATCACTTTTCTTCTTTTTTGGAAAATATCCTCCATCTCTTTGGTGCTTGACATTGTGTGGTTCCTCTCCCTTTCCTCCTGACTGTCCCCTATGGGATGGCTTGGTGACTGCTCCCTCCCACCTCCCCAGTTCAATTAAGATGTGAGTATGTGTGTGTGTGTGTGTGTGTGAGTGTGTGTGTGTATGTACCTATATAGTGTCAAGACCCCCGGCTGCAATACCTGCTGACTTGGATTCTAATTTCCACTTTGTACTCGCTAGTTTGTGTGACTTTTGGCCAAGTGACTGAGTGTTTTTAGGGTTATGAACTCCTCTCTAAAATGCAGATAACAGGAATTCCTAGAGCATATGGTTGTCGAAAGGATGGAATGAGAAGATCCAAGTAAAGTGATTGGCACGTTTCAGGCATAACTCAAGAATTATTAACTATTATATCTGGCTGCTTCTTTTCCTTCCCAAATCCACCACCATCTGGGGAAACTTCAGTGTTCTTTGGAACAACCTAAGCTGTTTCCCACCAGAGATTCCCTGCCTTCTGCCGCATGCCCATCGCACATCCTAATGACAACGTCCTGGTCTACGTGTCCCCCCTTCACCGACAGTGTCACTGCCTTCTTATCCATCACACCCTCGTCTTCCTGTGTCACTAGCTGGAACCTTCAGCCTTGGTCAGATGAATTACGTTCCCTGCAACCTACACAGGCTGTGATGTGTATGTAATTCATCTTGTGTGAGATTCATGTTTATTCTAAGGTTGTACTTTCATAATTCTTCCATTAAAAGGATGAATATGGGGCTAAGCCACTCCCTATGTGAAGAATCTTATTCTCTACCTCTCAGCTGGAGATTGGGCCTTAGGCCAGTAATGGCCTTGATCCCAGGGGGTGATCCGTCTAGGACACTGGCTTGGCAGGGAGGCAGGATGGCACCCTTCACCTGATAATGACTCAGTAGCTGGGACACCAGGAGGTGGTCTTCATCATCTGAATTCATTGTCTGAGCTCCGATGAGGAATGGGACAGGACCTCTGAGCTCTGGGACAAACCCAGCTATGCTCCTCTGCTTCCTTGACTTTCTTTGATTTCCCTTAAATTTTTCTTTGGTAATTTCGGAAATTCCAGTCTGACTCAACCCTGCTGAGTCACAGCAAGGATAAGGGATTCTGTCCTCGCGTGAGCCAGACCTGGAAGATGGCACTGCTCTTTGGGAGGCAACATAGGGACGGCAGAGGGAATAGGACCAAGGGCTGCCTAAGGCATTCTGAGCAATCTTGGCGCACAGAACCAGCAAGCTAATGATCTTCCTGTGCCAGGGACGTGGGGAGCCAGGAAAGTTGGGGAGAAGGTTTAGCTCGGCTTGATCTTTCCCATATTCTGAGAGGTGGCTGGCCCTTTTCCAGCGATGCAATGGGGAGGAAGGGAGAAGAAACTCTCATGGATACTGAGAAATTAGAACATGACAATGTACTTGTACCACATGGCTTGAGGTTTTATGAAGTCCCAGAGAATCAGACACATTTCTATCCAAAATACAGAAAAGGCACCCAAAAGGCAACTTTTGATTGACCCTGATTTTGGAGGATTTCTGCACTCTTCTCTTATTGGTGGATAATTAAGAATAAAATAGAACTGTACAATATTTAAAAGAGACCACAGTAGCCCCCCCCCCTTATCCATGGGGATACGTTCCAAGACCCCCAGTGGATGCCTGAAATCACAGATAATAACAAATCCGATATGTTATGTTTTTTTCTATACCAACAGATGGGTATGCTGGACAAAGGGATGATTCATATTCTTGGTGGGACAGAGTGGGACAGTGTGAGATTTCATCATGCTACTCAGAATGGTGCGCAATTTAAAATTTATGAATTGTTTACTTCTGGAATTTTCCTTGTAATATTTTTGGACCGTGGTTGACCTCAGGTAATTAAAACCATGCAAAGTGAAACCTCAGATAAGGGGAAACTACTGTATACAGGGAGTTGGGAGATCTGTCTCCCAAACCCTGTTCATCCACTGAAAGGCTATGTGATTTAGGACAAGATGCTTAACTCGGCTCTATATTTCCTGAGGTTTAAAATAACTGTTCATTAAAAAAAAAAAAAACTCTTTCTTTAAGATGTCATGAAGAATAAGGGAACATTTATGTCATCCTTTGAGCAACTCAAGGGAGCAAGATGCTTTAAAAATGCCATCTGCTCTGTGAAGTTTTTAGGTAGTTGAGGAGAACTATAAAATGTACCAGGAAAAAAAAAGGACATATCTCTAGAAAGCATTAAGAGCTGTGCATGTAAAGATAAATAAAAATAGTGTTTTATATTTCATAAAAAATTGGAATAGCGGGGTTGGTTAGACAGCAAAAAAGGAAACGAAAGGGAGAAAACAGAGGAAAAATTCTTTAAAGCCTTACATAGTAAGTTAAGTCTCTCTTCACTGCCATTCCCAGAATTCCATCCTACTGTTTCTGAGTTTGGTCATAAATAATTACCTTCCTAGGGATGCAGTAACAAAGTGCCATAAACTAGGTGGCTTAAAACAACAGAATTATGGATGCTGGAAGTCTGGGATCAGGGTGTGAGCTGGACTAGTTTCTTCTGTGGGCTCCGAGGGAGAATGTGGGCCATCCTTCTTTCCTAGCCATTGTCCGCAATCCTTGGGGTTCCTAGCTTGTAGATGGATGACCCCAATCTCTGCCTCTTTCATCACATGCCTCTTCTCTCTGTGTGTCTCAGCGTAGAAACTTCCTCTTCTTTTAAGGACAACAGTCATACTGGATTAGGGTCCACCCTAATGACCTCACCTTAATTTGATCACATCTTCAAAGAACTACTTTCCAAATAAAGTCACATTCAGGTGTGTTGGGGAGTTAGGACTTCAACACATTATTTTGGGGCAGGGGGACACAATTCGACCTACAACGCTGACCAAGTTAAAACTGAATCTTCCCTTTGCCCGGGTGATTGAGGCACTGGTAACTTCTCTGCATGGGTAAGGCGTCTGAGGGCACTTTAGAGGGCAGGCGGGAAGCCCAGGGACTGAGCTGTAGGGACTTGAATTGTGCTGTACGTACCTTTATGGTGCCTTTGCTGTAGCTTTTGCCCAGGGTTCCATCGTGCCCTCCACTAGCCCCGAGCCTCAGCTGTTCTGCTCTCAGCCCAATAAATTTAGTTTTAGTTTAACAAATAAATCAAATACTTTAAAAAATGGAGTTAGTTAAATGCAAAAGTCAAATGCTTTTAAGAAATGGGTCAGAATACGTGCTTCTGGCCTCTTGCACTCCACTTCGTTTTCCGGCATTTCCTGCAGCCACAAAGGAGCCCCTCTTGACCTTCTGAGGCAAAGGGACCACATCCCCCTCGAGATTAGGCCCTCACTCAGCTGGAGGCAGCTGGTGATGTCAGCTGCATTATGAAATTAAATGCCTTCTACTCCTAAATCTTATTTTAAAGCTTCTCTGAGTCCCCTAAATTTTCTTGTCTGTGTTTATCAGCAGGGGTGACGAGGGGATGGGGAGAGGAGAAAGGAGGGGGGAGGACATTTTCAGCAGAGCCAGTGCTGTACGACAATTACAAGACCCGCTGTTAACCTCTGACCTGACCGGCTTGGTTCACATTCTCATGCAGCTTCATGTATATTAACCTTAGTACAGAGTCAATTCTGGGTGCCCAGAGTGAGCGACTTTTTAGCTTCTGCTGCCAGAAAATGGATTTTTTCCCCTTCTCACAAAATGTGAAAAAGGTGGCCTCTCATTTTGTGAAAACAATATGCTTTTGACAATATTAGTGAAATGACTTGAGTTTATCCCAGTTGATGAAAGGTTTAGAGTTCATTCTGGTCTGCTTTGACTGCAGTGCTCCCTAGTGGATACTTTTATAATAAGGTTCTCACGGTTGATCACTTGACAGAAATAGAAGAATGAATTTTAACAAACTCATTGTTTTCTAAAGTGGGTTCGTATTTCGTTTCTTCTTTTTTTTCCAACGAAAGTTCACTTCAATACATGACCAGATTGTGTATACGTATAATCCTCTGACTGTTCACATGAAATTCTCTGCACGTCCCCTCTTGCTTGTTTCAAGAGAAGGGAGAAGGAAGGGAGATGTAAGGAAATGAGCACAGAAGGAAATGACCATAAGGACTTTCTGAACTGTGGTTGGTAACGTGATATAGGTGCCTCGAAAACTAAAATGCTGAAAATATGGCTATAGTGAAGATTTTTTAAAAAAATAAATTTATTTATTTTATTTTTTTATTTTTGGCTGTGTTGGGTCTTCATTGCTGCACGCGGGCTTTCTCTAGTTGCGGTGAGCGGGGGCTACTCTTCGTTGCATTGCGGTGGCTTCTCTTGTTATGGAGCACGGGCTCTAGGTGTACGAGCTTCAGTAGTTGCGGCACACAGGCTCAGTAGTTGTGGCTCACAGGCTCTAGAGCACAGGCTCAGTAGTTGTGGCGCATGGGCTTAGTTGCTCCGCAGCATGTGGGATCTTCCCAGACCAGGGATCGAACCTGTGTCCCCTAACCACTGCGCCACCAGGGAAGCCCTATAGTGAAGCTTTAAAACTGAGATTATCATGACTAAACAATTTTAACAGCAGGATAAGGATATGAATTCACACAGCCAGAGTCTGACCTCTATTTTCTGCCAGAAGGCTTGTAACAAGTGTGTGGGGAGGAAACAGCAGGTCCCCAGATAAAGGCCACTTTCTTGCTGCTTTGCATAAAGATATTCTGCCTGTGACTTTTTCCCCATTTTATTCGGCTAAGACCCGGATCTCCAGCTGCCCTGCTGGCTCCATCTCCTTCTGGTCCATAATTGGGGTGGAGCTGAAGGCCCTGGCCTCCCTTCCTGGCTCTGTAGAGTCCAGGAGACTGCACGGCTGCAAAGCCAAGGGATTCAAGCAAGGATTGTCTTGTACGGGAAACAGACCTAGGGTGAGGTTTCTCAAGTCTTCTCTAAAGCTATCGCAGAGATTCCCAGACTTTGAGATTTTACACGCAAGCCAAAAATAAAAGAAAGTTTTAAGTGGGGAATTAAAAAAAGACTGCTAATTAAAAAAGTTTTCCCCAATGAATGGCATTAAAAGTAATAATTAAACAACTATTATCCACATTAGTTCATAAAAGAGAGAACAGTTATATACGAAAGATAAGACATAATTATAGAAGGACATTTCTTCCGGTGGAAATTGTGTTTTCTGTATATGTTATACATGTGTGTATGTGTATCCATAGACACAACACACACACACACACACACACACGCACACACACACTTGCCCTTCCTTGTCTTTCATTTCACCACGGAACAGGGAAAAGTTTGTCCTGAATTGGCAGCTGTCTGTGAACTGGCTTTGGGGGACGGTGTGGGAACTTGGCTCCTGAACTTTGACCCTCCCTGGCATGATTTGGAGAGCACCTCCACTACCTGATTTCTTTGAAATTGGACTCAGGACCCACTGCTGTGTAAGGAGAGATGAATTGTGAGAGACAGAGTTTGCCGTCGAGGGCTACAGAGCTTGTTCCCTGCTGGGCTCTGCTTGCTGTGAAGGGCACATGAGAAGTTCAGACTTCTGAGAACCTTGGGGACCACAGGACCCAAAGACAGTGCCTGGTTAATCCTTCCAGGTTAGTGCAGAACCACATGTGAAGCATCCCAGACAGATGGGCTGTGCTCACGCTTAGGGCCAAAGCATCCTCGTACACGGTAATCCTACCCTCAGGCATGCTGGCTCTCAAAAAGGAAATCCACAGACCCTTAGAATCAGCAATTTAGAGCCAGAGTGGGCCTAAAATCACGTAGTTGAATTTCCCCATATTATGAAGTCACTCATTCACCTGGAAGAGGCAAAGGACAAGCACAGGTTCACTAAAATGCTCTTGGAGGGGCTGGCACTACTCCGTATGCACCACTGCCCAACATTGGAACCTTGAACACCTCAAGGTGGTGGGTGCCTGGGCTGGGGTCTCCTGACACCCAGCCTCACTCCTAACCCCGACCCCCTGAGATACAACCTTTACCTACTAGTAGCCCTGTGAGCCGAAGAAAAGGCAACAGCAGAGGACTTTCTTGAGAGCCTTCTCCCCCTGGGCTGGGATCAGTTATTTTATCGTCTAAGCTTTCTCTTATTGATGCTCAATCTTTTTATCCTTTCTTTAAAGCCATTATTTTACAAATATTTAATTGTTAGTTATTGTTTTTCTCAAATTTAGTTCCCTTTTCACAAGTATTGTTCCAAATGGGTCACAGTGTCCTAATGTCCAATTGACGTTGAACATTTACACAATTTAGGCATTTTCCTATTCTGTCCATTTTGAGTGTCTGTGCATTGCACACTCCTCATCTTTTTATTGGTTGTGCATCCTTCCATTTGCCTTGTCTTAGGCTGCCAACCTTTGAATTAGTTGTATATTTCAACTATTTAACTCAGTTCGTTGATTTTGTTGGTGTCTCTGTCGTGAACTTAATGATGCCCCTTTCCCCACCCCCCATAAAAAGAGAAATGTTCACGTCCTAATCCCTGGAACATGTGAATGCTACCTTGTTTGGGAAAAGGGACTTTGCAGATCTAATTAAGTTAAGGATCTTCAGATGGAAGATCATCTTGGATTATCTCAGTGGGTTCTATATCCAGTGACAAGTGTCCTCATGAAAGACACACGTGGGAGAGACACACGGAAAAGGTGATACAGAGATGGGAGCAGAGACTGGGATACGGCCACAGGCCAGGGAATGCTGGCAGCTCCCAGAAGCTGGAAGAGGCAAGGAAAGGATTCTCCCCCAGAGCCTGCCGAGGGCGTGTGGCCCTGCCAGCACCTTGATTTTGGACTTCTGGCGCCTAGAACTGGGAGAGAATACCTTTCTGTTGTTTTAAGCCACCAAGTTTGTGGTCACTTGTTAAGGTAGCCACAGGAAACTCATGTAGTCTCCGATATTCTAAGACTATGTTCAGCACATTTCCTATATAGTGCTAGTCATTCACTATTCCCATATTTAATGCTATTTTCCAACTGTCGACATTTTACTGCAACTTTTCGGTCACTGATCTCAGTCCTTTGTGTATTCTAATCATTACTTTTTTATTTTTTATAAATTAACTTTTTAAAATTTATTTATTTTTGGCTGTGTTGGGTCTTCGTTTCTGTGCGAGGGCTTTCTCCAGTTGCGGCGAGCGGGGGCCACTCTTCATCGCGGCGCGCAGGCCTGTCACTATCGCGGCCTCTCTTGTTGCGGAGCACAGGCTCCAGACGCGCAGGCTCAGTAGTTGTGGCTCACGGGCCTAGCCGCTCCGCGGCATGTGGGATCCTCCCGGACCGGGGCACGAACCCGTGTCCCCTGCATTGGCAGGCGGACTCTCAACCACTGCGCCACCAGGGAATCCCCTAATCATTACTTTTTATGTGTCAACTTATGAGCTGTGTCTAGGATTGGAGGAGGCTTCAGTGTCTCTCTACCAGTCAACAGAAAATAAATTGGTTTATTTTCTGATCCGCAAATTTTGGAGCAAAAGTCTGGGAAACTTACAGAGTTGAATGGTTTGACAACTCAAAAGGAAATACATGTCCTGTGAAGGTATTTGTGAGCTATTACACTGATTACATTCTTGTAGCAGTTTAGTGTGGCTTGGAGCTAGACTTGCTGGGCTGGGATCCAGCTTTACCAGTTGATGGTGGGCAAGTTATTTATCTTCTCTGGGTCTCAATTTCTCCATCTGGGAAATGGGTAAGATGATGGGTAAGAAATGGGTACCAATTTATAGGGATTTTGGTGAGGATTAAGTTACACATTTAATCCTGTGTAAAGTTCTTAGAACACCAGCAGAGGCATGCTGAGTGCCACAGAAATCTTAACTATTCATGTCTTTATACCTCAAACATCCAATTAGTGTGAAAGCACCTTAAAAACGGGGAAGGACTGAGTGTTCATAACCTTAAATTATTCCTTTAGACTAAGAGCATCAAGAAAGATCTCTGACAGACGTAAAGAACAGACTTGTAGTTGCCAAGGGGGAGGGGGTGGGAGAGGGATGGATTGGGAGTTTGGGATTAGCAGGATTATATTATATATAGAATGCATAAACAACAAGGTCCTACTGTATAGCACAGGGAACTATATTCAATATCCTGTGATAAACCATAATGGAAAAGAATATGAAAAAGAATGTACGTATATGTATAACTGAATCACTTTGCTGTACGGCAGAAATTAACACAACATTGTAAATCAACTACACTTCAATAAAATAAATTAAAAAAATAAAAGAGAGTGCCCCTAGGTACATAACCCTGTGTATAACTGAAAATAAAATTTTAAGCAGAATACAGTTGCCTAGGGACAAACAAGGAATGATAGTCATAAAGTTAGTAGTATTATCGCGCTTTATGCTGTTGATGGTTGTTTTTACCAGGCAGTGTCATGACAAATGCCCTCCCTTATTAAACCAGCCAGGACTCTTTTCTTGGTCCTTTGCAGTATTCCTCCAATTTATTCCATCATTGCAATTCAAGGGCTAATAGATTAATCTCCTTTAGCTCATTACGGTTACATGACTGCGCTGCTGTAAATATTCATGGAACCCATCCCCACGGGACTAAGTCTTTTCCCTCCAGTAGAATTCTGAGCACAGCCTTCTGCGGTCCCCAGATCTTATGAAATTCCCATCATCTACAGTAGCGGGCTCAAAGCTCTTTGATCCTGCGTACAATCCGTGGAGAAAAAAAATTCACCAGTCATATACATAATACGCAAATACAATTATACTAAGCATAGGTACATGATAAAGCACACAACAACAGGAAGCTTTAAAAGATAAATCTATGCAGAAATAGAAAGTATTTCTAGATGTCTTGCTAATCATGTTGCTCAATCCCGCCATTAGCTGTCACCTCCAGGCACGGTTTACTTTTAGGGCGAGGTTCCTCTTTAATAATAGTGGGTGCAAATCCTCATGACAATGCATCTTCCTGGCGCCTTAAAACTTTTTGTCCATAGTATTATCAGAGGTGATCTGATTACCGCTGCTTTTACCTCATGCTGAAGTAGAGATATATCTGCCCTGACATTTTCCTGTTGCTTGTCTGTGTTGGCTTTATGTACAGTATGCCATTTCTTTCTGGGAATCTATTTAAGCCACTTGTCCGTTTTTTTGAGGGTTAATTAAGCTAAAACATGAACTGTCTGCACTGCAAAACGTGACAATAAATAGGAAGTGAAGAAACAAAGAGGAGCCCCTTTGGTCACCCACTCCCCTTTGGGATAAACTTTCGCACTCACGGGCCGTCTGACACCCAGGCTGAGTGAGGACATCGGTGTCCATTGCTATATTTAATGCTGACAAAAGAGAAGACCCCATATGCTCTTGTTGCCTCCCATTTTGTGTACTTTCAGGGTGAACGTGCATCTCTTTGGGGACCACTGTCTACAGATAAAAAGTCCAAACTGTTTAGCCCCACTTCCAAGACCCTCCAAGACCTGGTCTCCACTGGCTTTTCCTGCTCAGATGGTCAGACAGCTGGGGCCATACTGGATGTACACAGTTAGACTTGTTTAAGTGGATTGCTCTCTGTTCCCTTCAAGTATCCCTCATTTTTGCCTCTAAAGTCCTTGGACCACCCTCCCCATGTTCAAGTAGACAATTCTACCTTTCCAAGGAAACTTGGGCCGGATCTCACCTCTCCACAAAGTCTTTCCTTACAACCTCAAGGCTGCAGCAAGAGCTCCTCTCTCTGACTCTGGAAATAAACTTTTGGGGATTAGGCAAACTGCCTGCTGAGTTATCTTCTAGTATTGTCTTTAACTGTTATTGAGAATTCTATTATTATTATTCTAGTTCTACATGCTTCTGTCTTATCTCCCCAACTGGACTGGTAATTCCTTGATGATGAACCTGTTTTATCTTTTTTTTTAGTTAACTTAAAATAATCAAGGTAATAGGTGCACATAATTTACGATGTCACAAGTAAGAAAAAGTTTATAATGAAAAATACCATTTTTCTACTCACTCATCTTTCTTTTCATGTTCCTTACAGGAATTCCCTTTCTAGTCTTATTTGGTTCTCCTGGCAAATTCCTCCCTGTATTATTGCCCTTTCTCTAGGTCTCGAATTGTCACTTATAGGCTATCTATTGAATTTCTGCTAAGGAATATAAACATAGGGTATTCTTCTCCCCATCTTTTCCTCCCCCTTTTCAACCTTGCATTTTCCTAATAAGTCACAATTTGTTGTTAAATTATTAGTCAGTATTTACATACTTATGACTATATAACTGAGCCAAGTAGAGTATACGAGCTCATTTCTTTTTCCAAACTTTTGTTGTCTTTGAAACTGTCATTACATTTTATTTCCAAATGCTCTCGTAGAACTAACAAGTGTCTGTCAGTATTATTTTCCAAATTCTCAAATGCATCATATAAGCTTTCGGTTCAGGTTTTGCTGGGAGAACTTCCTCCTCTGGATTTTAATTCACTTGATCTAGCCTGGACCAGTTGTTGACTGAACTGGCAGCACTGCTGCTCTACTGGGACTTCCCTCTGATGCTCTCCTATGTTCAGCATCCTCCTTTCTTGATTCCATGTCTCACTTCTCCTTGGTGTTGGTCCCCATTCTGATGGGGTCCTTAAAAGTCTGCAAATGTCTATTCCACTCTTACGTTTGGTGCATAGATTGGCTGGGTATAAAATCCTAGACTGAGAACAATTTTCCTTTAGAATTTAAGAAGTTTTCTCTCTCACTTCTGGTGTTTCCATTCTTATTCCTGATTCCATGTGTTTCTTTCCTCTCTGAAAGGCTCTGGCATCTTCTCTTTATCACTGGGGAATTTCAAGACAGTCTGCTTTGTTGTGATATTTTCATACATTGTGCTTGGCACTCAGTGTGCCTTTTTTATTTGGAGACTTGTGATCCTCAGTTCTGGGGAAAATTTTTCTGTAAACTCTTCGACAATTTCTTACTTTCTGTTCTTTTTCTGGAATTTCAGAAATGTTGGACCTCTTATTCCATACCTATCTTTCTTTTCTTTCCTAATTTCTATTTCTTAATATTTTTGTTTTACTTTCTAGAATTTGCTCCATATTATATTTTAATCTTCTATTAAAATTTATCTCTTGGCTATAATTTTTTTTTTAATTCTCAGGAAATCTCTCTTGCTCTTTGACGCTTGTTTCATATCTTCCTGTTCTTATTTTATGAACAAACTCTGTTCTCTAATAGCTCTGATGGGGGAATTCCCTGGCAGTCCAGTGGTTAGGACTCGGCACTTTCACTGCGGGGGGCCTGGGTTCAATCCCTGGTCTGGGAACTAAGATCCTGCAAGCCGTGCAGCGTGGCCAAGAACAAACAAACAAACAAACAAACAAAAACAGTTCTGATGGTATACACACACACACACACGCACACGCACACGCACACACACACATACACACACACACACACACACATCTGTTTCCTGCATCATCTCTATTTCCCCCGGAGTCCTTCCTATCACTCTCCTCTAAGTCATGTTACAAATTTTCTTAAATACCTGGTAATCCTTGGCTGTCCTTTTGTAATTTAGACTAAGAGACTTGAAAGCGATTTACAGCTCTCTGTGTGGGCAGAGCTGTGGGCAAATGGGCTTCACAATGGTGTCAAACTAAAATTTTGGCTAGAGGGCCAACTGGCCTTTTCATTAGGGAGCCATTTCTCCAGAGAAGACTCCAATCTCCTATTGAAGGGTATTTTATGGCTGCAGGAAAAGACAGGTAACACGTTCTGGAAAACGTTTCTGGCATCAGGTTGTGGGAAATGGGCTGGGTATTCTACTATCATTGGGGCGACTCTCAGTTAATTCCCGCACTTTCAGGCCTGTTGCCTCATCCTCTTTCTGTGCTCACCAGTAACCATTAGGCTGGTGCTTCTCGGAGTCAGTTTCTCTAGAGCAAGTTTCCAGTCCAGGCTGGGGGCAGGGAGCTTGGAGGCGGTTGCCTCTGTTGAATGGTTGGGAGGGAAGCTGGGGCTGCATTTGTTCTACGCAGAGACTGTCAACCACCCCCCTGCACCGCCCCTCTGCCTTTGGGTATCTCCCACCTCGAAGTTGTGGCTCTTTGAAGGTTCTGTAAGGTAAGCTGGCTTTCCAATACTTCTGGAAAAGAATTACAGTTTAAACCACTTTCTTTTTCATTAAAGGGACCAGCTGAAGAATTATTGTTATGAATTGTGTGACGGGGTGGAATTGGTGGTGCTTGATCTGGGCTGAAAGAATCAGCAGGAGCTGCAGACCAGACTCTACGTGACCCAGCACGCTGGCTGTTAACAGGCACGCATTAAAAGCTGTATTAAGAACACTAAGTTGTCACCAACTGGAAAGTAAATTTGTATTCTTTGGGACATTAGAATCCATTCTTGCAGAAACATCAAGGGGATGTAAAAATAATTTTAATTTGGCACCAAACAGACATTGCTTTGTTACCAGTTAGAACCAGTAGGGGAGTATGTACTTTCCCTTCCTTGATGCCGAGAACAGAAGTGAAGAGCACAAAATTATTTAATGGAATGGAATTTTAAAATCAGAGTATCTCAGGTTAAGTAATTTGGTTTCATCGAATGCACTTAGCAGTCAAAGAAATGTGCAGCTTCTGAAGAACGGGCTGTAAAGGCAGAGTAGCAGCATCAAGAAAATTAACACTAGCTGTTCAAGAAATGACTCTCGAGTATGTGCGCCCCGTGGATGGCACTTAACCACGCTTTCCATCGCTCTCCATGTAAAATATGTCTTAGTCTCTTTATTAGACTCTAAATCTCATTTTAAACCTCTCTATGATGCTAACACTTTCTAAGGCAAATTAAATAAAGCCTAAGTATGTTTTTATCATGAATATGGTAGGTAAAGTGGATGAATGGAAATGATCAATGATACTAATAACTTAACATTTATTCATTGTTTAATATACACCACACTTGAGGCTAAGCATTTTATAAGTATTTGTTCACTTATTCTTACAATCACCATACAAGATATTGTATCAGTCAATTTAGATTAAGTTATGCTGCAGTAGAAAAGAGCCCTCAGATCTCAGAGGATTATGACAACACTCGCTTACTTTTTATTCACATGACATGTCCATTGTGGGGCTGCATCACTAGGGACCCAGGGGTTAGAGCAGCATCTGGGTGGGTGGTGGTAGTCTCAGGTGATGAGAGAGGAGAGATGGTGAACCATGAGCTGGTTCTTAAAACTTCCATTCAGAAGCGATACATGTCACTTCTCCCCTGCATTCAATGGCCAAAGCGAGTCACGTGGTCACTCCTGACCTCTATGTGTCAGGGAAGTTTTAGTCTGTTTCATGGAGACACATCTCAAATCACGTGGCCACGCCTGCTATCAGCAGGTGGGGACGTCCTATCCTCCATCAGGAAGAGCAGCACATATTTTGAGGAATACACCCTACCATAGACAAAACAAAACCAGCAAAACAAAACAAAAACACAATATCGAGGGCTTAATCATGCAGAAATGTTAGAATCAAACCCTGTATGCTACTTTTTTAAAAAGAGAAAGAATTAAATTTCTCCTGTATGTTATTATTCTAGGAGGTAGTTGGGAAAGAAAAAGAAAATATTAAGATATTATCTGTGAGAAATAACACCAAGAGAGTTCTTTACAAAAGGGCCAATCTAATGTTATTTCTACAAATTAAATTCAGGTTCTAGAATCTCGATTTCAGACAGCTTAGGTGGTCTCAAAGAGGATCTTGTTTCACTCTGGAGATTCTGTAGTGTTTTACATTCATCACATGACTCTGAAACTTGCCAAATTTGAGAAATAGCTGAGGCAGTTAAGTGTTATTGTTTTAAAGGGAAATAATTTTATTTTATTTATTTAGTTTTGTTTTAAAGGGAAATGACTTTAAAAGGAAATAATTTCACATCATCAGAAGCATATCTTAAACTCTTGGGTACCTAGCCAATCTTTGCATTTTATTTCCTTTCTCATGGTTACATAAAGTCTTATCTGTCAAGTAAGTGCTTGCCAAGACAAATAAGTTCATACACATCCCAATACTAGAAATTGTTTTCTAGTTTATTTGAATGTTCCTTAAAAAGTCACCATTTCTCTGGGTTTAGCATTTATCACACTATAGCAATTAGCTAACCAGGTGACAGTGTTTTCTTGGTACGAGCCTGCCACCTTGTGGTCATTTGGAAAACCAGAGTTGGCAAAAAAGTGCTCTGCAGTACTTTTCCTTCAATAAGTATTTTTTGACCTCCTAATGTGTACCAAGTGATGTCCTAGATACTCAGCTTATGACAGTGAATGAAATGGACAAGAATCTCCACCCTCCTGGAGCTTATGTTTTGAAGCACAAAGACTTGCGTATATAAGTTAAAATTTGGAAATGTAACCCCTTTTCATAACCTGCTAACCTTATATCCTACCGGCATGTGTGCCCATTTTCTCTACGATTCTTCCTGCTGTATTTGAGCAAAATATCCCTATTGCTGTAAAGGTCAGCTCGTCCCTTTTTTATTCTCTGGATCCAAATACATCTTGCCCTCCCAAGGACTCAAGGACTTTACATCTGTAATTAGCCCCTTGTTCTCCTACTTTCTGTTTTCCTCCTTTCTACATTTCCTTCAACATAACACATGCTCCAAAAACTGCCATTAAAAAAAAACTTTCCCTAACTGCAAATTCTCTCTAGCTAATGCTGCATTTCTCTGCTTCCTATCACAATAAAACTTCTCAAAATTTTGTTTTTATCTCTTGTGCCCACAAGAACATCACCCGCCTTGTTTATTGCTGAATTCTCAGCACTCTTGCAGAGTTCCTGGCATTTAGTAGTTGCTTGATAAATGTTTAGTTTGCATATGAATTCATATTTCAAGAATGGCGACTCCCACCCGACCCTGGTCTCTGGGTAATCTGGTATATGGAAAATAGAAGTCGAAAAGGCATTAAATTGATGAGGATCTTGCTTAGCACTTGGGAAGATGCTTTAACCTTATGGCTTCCCAATTTGTAAAATGAGGGACTGGAATACATTGCAGATGACAATTACATATCAGCCTTGGGTATGATCTAATTGGCAGTGGCATCTTGGGTGTAGTATTACAACGAATTTTTTGGCCAGGAAAAGAATGCTGTGGTTGACTGATATTGATTGATTAGCCATGCCCACCTGGACGTGGAAGGCGGTGTTGGCTGTGCATTCCTGGGTCACATGGTTTCCTTCAGCTCTAAAGGGAATGTGATTTTAAAAGACAGATTGTCAAAACATTGTCGTTTTAACTGCATTTTAGATCTGAACTAGACTTAAACCTTTGAGCAGTTCTCAACTTTTAATGATAGGGTAAGAATTCAATTCAGATGCAAAATGATAAACTACAATCTCCAGGAATAAATCTGAGATGAATGCAAAGGGATCTGCATCTATTTATTTAGCCAGTGTTCATCTGATATCCTATATCTCGAAAGAAAAGCATTTTATTGTATATTAAAAATGTTCCTTTCAGAAAAATGTCCTGCACTGTCCAGTATTTATTATGCCTATTATTTTATTTCCCTAGATGCGTTATCTTTTCTTCTATTTGGCTGGCTTCATTTGCTTTCTTTTCTTCCATTTTGCTTCTTTACAAGGAGATAATTCCAGACTAGCCTGACAAATATTTCAAGCCATATTTCAATTATGGGAACAATAAATGTGAAATTAATGAGATTAAGATAAAATGAACCCCAGAAGGGAGTGTAACCCCCTTTTAATGAAAATCCGGATTAAATGCAAATTTTCATCACTTTATAGGTCACTCAGGCAGTCATAAATGTTTTGAGTGGATGAAAAAAACACCTGAATGGACATGGAGACTTAAAAGAATGTGTAGGGTTTATCTTAGTGAAAAGAAAATACAGTGACTGGTGATTTTAGCAGGAGGAAATTACTAATGATCTAGAGCAGGGGTGGGCAAACTGCAGCCCTTGTGTCAAAGCTGACCTGCCAATGTGTTCTTTTTTTTTCAATAAATGGCTTACACGCCTTCTTTTTTTTTTTTTTAATAAATTTATTTATTTAATTTTTGGCTGCGTTGGGTCTTTGTTGCTGCACGCGGTCTTTCTCTAGTTGCGGCGAGCAGGGGCTACTCTTCGTTGCGGTGCATGGGCTTCTCATCGCGGTGGCTTCTCTTGTTGCGGAGCAAGGGCTCTAGGCGCGCAGGCTTCAGTAGTTGTGGCACGCGGGCTCAGTAGTTGTGGCTCGCAGGCTCTAGAGCGCAGGCTCAGTAGCTGTGGTGCGTGGGCCCAGTTGCTCCGCGGCATGTGGGGGGTCTTCCTGGCCCAGGGCTAGAACCCGTGTCCCCTGCGTTGCCAATGTGTTTTTGTAAATAAAGTTTTATTGGGACACAGCCATGTCCATTTGTCTTTATGGTCTATGTGGTTGCTTTGCTGTGAAATGGCAGAGTCCCAGTGGCAGACAGAAATCTCATGGCTTGCAATACCTAAAGTATTTACTACCTGGCCCTTTCTGGATTATAAGCTTCTCCATTAGATTGTATATTTTTGAAGGCAGGGATTCTAGGTTTAACTTCAGTTTGTAATTTCTCTTTAAAAACGTATCAATCCCTTTAAGATGATCAGTTAATACCAACCTTAAGAAACAGAGTATAAAATACAAATTTATGCAGTGGGTGGTATTTTGTATCAGTAATTACGTGTGTCCTTTAGGCCAACCCTGTTTTTTTCAGCCACCAGAGAAAGGCTTGTGCCGTCTGCTTCTCTGCCCTCAGCTGGGGTCTGTAGCAAGCCCCACCCGGAAGGGCGTTCTGTACAGCAGGACATCAGGGCCATCACCCTCCAGCCTGGATCTGCTCCCAACATTCCCCAGGAGCCACTTATGGCATCTTTGAGGCCATCCAGCTGGTTGGCAGGAAACAACTGCCCTCAAAAGTCTTCCCGGCCCAGGCCGCCTCTTCCATCCTCAGGCTTTCAGCCTCTGGAGCAATTTGCAGGCCCTTGAGCAGATTTTAAGCAGCTGGCAACAAGATGTGGGGTGTCCATTTCCGGACTCCCACAGCACCCCTTCTGGCAGACATCGGGGAACCCTCTACCTGTGCCAAAATACAAGCTAGGGGCTTAAGTTGAAAAGAAGAAAAAGAAAACCTTAAAATACAGATATTTTCTTATTATTTTTCTGCCAAAACAATACTTGAGAAGTCAATTTTTGCGCTGCAGTGTTTGCTTAAACTTCACATGAAAATATCTAGTAAGCATTTAGTAAGAAGAAGCTAAGGGAGAGGGGTGAAGAGTTCCCTGATGGCCACCCCTAGGTCCCTGGGGAGTCTGGAGTCCCAGGTTGAAAACTTCTGCCTGAGACTCAAGGGGAGAGGCGGCATCAGAGCCTGGGGGTGAGGGTGGACGCGTATCTTGAGTAGACCTTGCTCCCGCAATGGACATTCTGCCCAGTCCAAGGAGAGGCGCCCTGCTTCCTCCCTGTACCCTCCATCCACATGGAGAATCTGTCTATGTGCTCCAACACAGAGTTGCTGGTCTGGACCACATGATTTTTACTCTTTTCATAAAAATGCCTTAGCAGAATTATACTGAGATGGTTTCTGCAGTTTACAGGTGGATGTAATAAATGGCCTTATGAGAAAATTGCTGTATCTCCAGTAAAAGTCATTATTGAAAAGTTGTCCTTTGTGAAATTCAGCATCTTTTACAGAAAGGGATATAGTGATAAATTCTTCTTAAGGTTGATTGCTAGGAAGAGTTGTCCCTTCTGACACACTTGAAATGTTTCCCCTTTTAGAAAACTTAATAGCCTATAACATTTTGATTTTTTTCTCTTGGCTGCCAGGAAGCTTAGAGCTAAATTCTTTATGGAAACATAGCGACATACTTCAGGTTTTCCGTTATAGCTATCTGAGCCCTCCCATCCTCCCTGATTCAGTACTTAACTCTTGTTATTTTATCCCTTCCTTAATGGTCCTGTTGGTGGTGCTGTAAAATTAGCTTCTTTAGGACACATTTTGTGAGTGTGTTTTATGAACTGGCTAAGGGCTTTAAATCCATTTTCTTATATGATTTTCAGAACAACCCAATGAAGTTGGTAATTTTCCCATTTTTCCGATGAAAAGACCAAGGCTAAAAGACAGGAAGGATTGTGTTCAAACTCATAAAGCTAGAAAGTGAAGGCAAAGTTAGGATTTGACACCATTATCATCTAAAAGCCAAGCTTGTCAACCACTGAGATGGACAATCTCCCCTAGTCATACTCCAGTGGATTTCAACAGATGTCAAAGAGAATGGCTCTATAAAAATGGAATCAATTTTCCCATTGAACAATGATTAAAAGGATAAACAGTTAGAAGACTTTGACCCATAGAATTGATAGTAACATTTTCATAGGAGACTGTTACACCAAACGAAATACAAGCAGTGAATCAACATTGGAAAAACAGAGTCTAATCTTGTCAGTAATTAAATATTGATATGTGCAACTTAAAACCATTTTGCACCTATGAAAAGTTGTAAAATGTTTTGGCATTGAATCTCTGGGGAGACGGGTTCTCTTAGGTTCTTTTGGTTGCACCAAATTTGTTTAATCTTATTGGAGGGCAAAAGTCAGAAAAATCAGCATAGCGTTGATTTATGGGTCCCATTTCCAGAAGCTGAAGCTGAGGAAATATATATTTTTTAAATTTTTTAAAATTAATTAATTAATTAATTTTATTTATGGCTGTGTTGGGTCTTCGTTTCTGTGCGAGGGCTTTCTCTAGTTGCGGCGAGCGGGGGCCACTCTTCATCGCGGTGCGCGGGCCTCTCACTATCGTGGCCTCTCTCGTTGCGGAGCACAGGCTCCAGACGCGCAGGCTCAGTAATTGTGGCTCACGGGCCTAGTTGCTCCGCGGCGTGTGGGGTCCTCCCAGACCAGGGCTCGAACCCGCGTCCCCTGCATTGGCAGGCAGACTCTCAACCACTGCGCCACCAGGGAAGCCCTGAGGAAATATTTTAAAAGATGAGGGCTATGTGTTCAAAGATGTCACCGCAGTATTATTAGGAGTAAAAAAAAGAAAGGAGATAACTGATCTTCAATAGAAGGTAAAATGCTTAAGTGATCTTTGATTCAGCAGCAATGCTGTGTACTAGAAGTTCACTGATAGACTGAGGAAAACATGAAAAGCAATGCTACAAAGAAAACAGAACTTTGTGTTGATTATGAGTCCATCAGTGCAAAAATTAGGTCAATACAAGGATGGAGTAGCAGGGGCTAACTGTAGACTAAAACCTTCTTGTTCCTGCAATCACCTGAAAAGCTGGGGATAGGAGGCAGTCTTCTGCATTAGAAGTGGACTGGATTAGGGTACCCCAGAGACCCAGGCCCACAGCCAAAAGGGGAGTGCCAGGGCTGCGGCCACATTCTTCATCCTACCTGAGCCACTAATTCAGAGGTGAAGAAGCAGAGAGATGCAAGAAGCAGAAGTACGGTGTTAAAAGACAGAGTGTCAGGAAAGCTGATGAGAAAGCAGTTTCCAAGTAGTGATTTCTCAGCCTAGGTCTCCTGAGCTATGTACTAAATTATATATTCTGATTCCCAGAGTAATGAGCGTTCATTGCAGAAACATTCATTCAACATAGAACTTTAGAACACAGTACTAGAAAGCTGGGCAACCCTCCATCCCACCTCTGAAATGACACCAATCCCCAGCGAGAGCTACGATTAACAGTTTGGGCTAAAATCCTGCAGACGCTTCCCATGTATTGATATTTATTTATAGCATAATATAGGGGCAATAATACTCTCTATATTGTGCAGCAACTTCCTTTAGGCACCTAAGAAGTTGTTTTTGACATCTTTCCTTGTGTTTGATTTTGATCAGATGAATATTTTAATTACTACAATGAGATTGCTTTTCTTTTTTGTCCCATGTCCTCCAGAAACGCTGATGCTTTAAGACGGGAGCCATGATTTTCTTGTTGTGTCCAATACCCTGGCCCATCACTCATTTTCACCGATGGCTTTTGGGTGCCCTTAAAACTACTGACACGATAGCTACTTTTGTGGTTGGCTGGTTTGGTTTTGGCTATCCTCAACTATTTATGCCAGCTCTTTCCTTACTACATTTTAAGTCTGGCTCTCTCATTTCTCACTGTTTCACTTTTTTTTTTTTTTGTTTGGGGAGAAATCATTCTTTCTGACATTGAGTTGAACTTAGCTGAGTAGGAGATTCCTCGGCTTGAGAAGCAAGAGGCTTAGGGCATCTGTTCAGGAGTCTTAGGGAGTCTATCCAAAGAGCGGAGTTAGGGAGATGTTGGAATTTGACAATATTTGCACTTGGAGCAGTAGGCAAAGCAGCATCGCTTTATTAATTTACAGCAAAAAGTGCATGCTCTGCATTCTGTTTGGCAACGTGCTTTTGCAATTACCAAGTGATTTTGGGCACCATTTCTTGCATTGGAGTTAAAGTAAAAATATTTTCATTACCGGTAGAGGCTGATCTGAGAGAGAAGCAGGTGGTAACAAGAAATGGGGCTAGACTTAAGGTTCACACTATTTAACGTTGGAACCTCTGCAGTCTCATTTACTCAAAAAGGAAGCCATGTGAAAAAGTGTTCTACAACATTCTTTATGCCATTGGAAAGTCACATGTTATTTGAAGGGTTTAACTGGTGATTATGGGGGAAGGGAAGCCAAAGAATTAAGGACTATTCTCCCAAGACGAAGGTCTCCCTGTTCTAATCCCCTGCCTTGTGTCTGTAGAAACAGGTGAGCACTGCCTGGAAAAAAGCCCTCCCTGGTTAGTGAGGCAAACACCCTTTGATCACTGGTTTTATGTATTTTCTTTTCTTCCTTTCTTTCTTTATACTGAAGTATAGTTGATATACAATACTGTGTTAGTTTCAAGTATACAGCACAGTGATTCAGTCACATACACACACACATGCACACACATATGTATATATACATATATATATATTCTTTTTCAGAGTCTTTTCCCTTATAGGTTATTACAAAATATTGAGTATAGTTCCCTGTGCTCTACAGTAGGTCCTTGTTGTTTATCTGTTTTATATATAGTAGTGTGTATCTGTTAATCCCAACCTCCTAATTTATCCCTCCCCCCTTTTCCCCTGTGGTGACCGTAAGTTTGTTTTCTATGCCTAGTTGTATGTATTTTCTTAATAGAAAATGCTGGTGAGTAGAAAAAGTGCTTTGGGATTGAAAGGATAGGTGGGGAAATTCTGGTCTATGAAAGGGAGGAGTTGGGAATGAGAACTATTCAGGTGGAGGATAAGATTATTTTTTATCCACCTTTTATCTTGGGCAAAAATGTTCCCAATGTGGTACCAAGGCCAGGTTGCTCCTTGCATTTCAAGTCCTATGCTTCGTGGTAAGCACACGTTGGCTCAGGTTTCCAACTATCCTCTTACAGGACATAAAGAGGAGCGTGAAATAGGGGACCGGGTAAGCTGTTTTCTTCCAGTTACTCAGCGTGTAGTAACAGAGTGGAATTCATAATCCCGGATGGTAACCTTTGTCATTGCTCTGGAAGCCACCGCCTAGATCTATGTTCTAGCCAAAGAAGGTGGCAATGAAGGGCTCGGGGCACAATGCAGCCCCTGCTAAAAGGAAAATCTGTTACATCTTTGCATCTCCAGACCTGCTGCCTGTTACTGACACCCTGAACCACAGCAAGAGGCGGTTCCCCAGGTAGCATGTGCTCTTCAGAAAAATCAAGTTTTAAACCAAGGTTTCTCAACTCACCATTATTGACATTTTGGGATGGATAATTGCCTGTTATGGGGCTGCTCTGTGTGCATTGTAGGATGTTTAGCAGGAACCCTGATCTTTATCCATTAGATGCCAGTAGCATGTCTCCCCTTACAGTCTTTTCCCCCAAAGCCTGGAGATATTGTCACATGTCCTCTGGGACGCAGAAGAGCCCCTGCTTGAGAACCACTGATGGAAACAAAGTCCTTTCACTTGGCTATGGGAAGGGTGAGGTTGTAACACCAGAGGGAGGGTAGAAAAGGAGAAAGATGAGGTAAATATACAGATTTAAATATTTTCCTTTGATTAAAAACTATTAACATATTTAAGAAAGAAAAGCTATCTGCTTTCATATGTAATATTGGCTGTTTGGCCTTTAGCTTGCAATTTGTAGAAGAGATCTTGTGAGCAAATGATAGCAGTTCAGTCCTTCACCCAATACTTAGCTGTCGAGCTGAATTGATCAAATTCTCTACATGGGTCTCTGCGGGTCTGCGTTAATTCAGTGGCCTTGAACAGGAGCTAGTCAAAAAGATGTCAAGCAAAGGTGGCTAGGGCAATACTGGGGTGACACTACTGTCACCATGCCTTTGCTTCATCCATGTTGGTCTACATGTTTTATTTGGGATCTTAATTCTCTTTTTACTGTTTAGGAGGAAAGGATGGGGAACTGGGAAGATGCTTAGCCTTGGTGGGTGATATGAGAGGTAATGAGAGCAGAGATGTGGGTGAGATTTGGAGGTGAGACGAGGTCTATATAATAATCTATTATATATGTCTCAACTGACAATAGATACAATTTGAAAAGCTGAACACATATTGAGGTTTTTGTAAACCTACTAATTTAGGTGACAATGAGTCCATTACATTGCAAGCAATTCTACAGCAAATCATTTAGCAAAAATCAGTAGTCACTGAATCATTTATCTTTTTGATTAATATTTCCATAATGCAGGTTATGCCTCACTGAAGCAAAATATGTAGGCAATTGAAAATGACAGTGGAATTCATTTTACAACCCAGGAGGTCTAGCTTTATTAATTAAAAAATTATTCATTCCTTTAGGAGAATAAAGCAATCTTTATTTTCAGGAGTATAACGTTGAAAGGTAATTAAATTTGTCATAAATTGCACCTTTAACATCTACTCTCAAGTTCATTCATCTATAATCTAAACAGCTAGTGACATCCACAATAGTTAATGTTAAAAATTTTCTCAACTCCAGAGCTTTAAATGCTTATTCATTAATTTCCTAAGTGTGTGTTTAAAAAAAAAAAAAAAAAACTTTCAAGAGAATGCACCTTAAAAATGTAAGACGTTAGATGAACAACTAAAAAGGAGACTAAAAACTTAATCAAATTGGATTTTATGTAGTAATGTATTGGGATATAACATTTTGGGTACCATTTGATGTATGTCTATAAATTCTGGAAAACCTTCCATTCTTAAGGTTAATAGCACTATCAGCCAGTTACATTATTTTATTAAAGAAGAATTCCTTTAAAAATTTTTTAAGTAAACAAATAAATCTGATGGAAGACAAAATTGAGGAGACCCACAGTCTCACTGGTGTAAGCTTTTGCCTCCTGTTTCTATGATAACCTATGATCTATATTCTAATCACACCTTTAAAAGGCTTGTTTTCTCCATCATGAAAATTTAGCCAGTAGCACCGAAGACATTAAATTTTATGTCTTTTTTTGAAAAACTGAAAAAAGAGAAGATAGAAAGAAGATAACATCCAGAGGCTTACCATGCAAACACAATGGGAACATATATTTACTAATTTTGAGATGAGTTTACATGCCTGGAAGATCACAGGGATAAAAACCAAATGCTAAACGAAATAACTACACAGATACACTAACAAGTACACTCAGTACAGGTTTTGAGCATAAAATTGTAAGTGCTCATTTAATTTAATAGGGTAAAAACTTAGACACTTGCTCACGACAGTTGAAAAAAATTATAGCCCAGTAGTTTTCAACCTGGAGTGATTTTTATCTCCCAGGGGACATTTGACAATGTCTGGAGACATTTTTGTCATCACAACTGGTGGTGGTGGTGGTGGTGGTGATATGTGTGTGTGTGTGTGTGTGTGTGTGTGTTACTGGTAACTAGTGGATGGATAGAGGCCAACAGTACAGGTTCACCCGCATCCCCGTTGGAAAGTTATCTGCCCAAAACAGGAGGTTGAGAAACCCTACATCTAGCTTCATAGATAATGTGCTGGAAAGAGGGATGTATACTTAACATATTAAATTATTGAACATTTACGTCCAAATAAATAAAATGCTTTGGAGGAAACCCTAGCTGTAATTTGCTTCCCTGTTTTTGTACCATATTTACCTCTTTGCTATTTCATTTAAATGGCAAACAGAAAAAAGAAAAAATGAAAAAGACAGCAAAATTCCCCTGCCACTTTGGCTTTCATGTGTGAACATCCAGCTTGCATGTCTTTGTCTGATTTGGTGTGGTCTGTATAAACTGTAAATACCTGCACAATCGGGGAGCCTTGTTCCACTGCAAAACTTCTAGCCTAGTATGCGGTTGACACTGCCACCCCGCTGAATTTAAATATAGTAATTAGATTCTGGTAAGTTTTCTCCCTGTTCATCGAAAATGGACTTACCTTACCCCAGTTGAAAGCGGATGCACTTGCCTTTGGCGTCTGCCTCCCTAAATACGGTTACATTTTGTCACCCCGATTTTGGATAACATTTCTATCCTTGAATCCACGCCCAGGTCAAGAGGGCAAAACCATCCTGGAGGGGAAACATCAGCTCAATCGTTTTTTTTTTCCTTTGCTGCGACGTAGGCGAACATAAGAGCAATTCAGACACAGCCAGAGGGCGCCCAAATGCCGCAAATGAAAGTTCCAACGTTCAGATGGGTTTTGCAGGAAGGAAAAATTGGCTTTTGTCTAGTGAAAGAGCTACCGTTCTAAACGATGTCGTATTTGCTTCTTGCCAAAAGATAAGCAAGGTGAGCATATCTCCCCACCCTGGTGGTTACTCTGTATTCCTGTGTTAAACAAGTGGCAGCCCCCCGGGCCACGCCGACACACGGCAGCTGGCTACGGTTTTGACCTGTGCGTTTCTGAGCGGCACTGTGCAGGTTGCCTCGGCTAACTCAGTCTTCCTGAGAACCGGTGCCTCCATTAAAGCACAGGCATCAAAAAAAAAAAAAAAAAAACCAACCCGACGGCTCCTTGCCTAGGGCTCTTGTCTTCCCTCCTTCCTCTCCCAAGTCCTGAGAGCATCCTCGTAGGGGCTACGCCGCCCGCCCGGCCAGCTGAACCTTAGCGCCGCGCTTGCCCAAAACCGCAGCCTTCCCGGCTCAGCCCAGCGTGTGCGCCCGCCGCCCGCCGAGCGCACTCAGTCCGCGGGGGCGCCGCCCAGACGCGCCTGCAGTTGGAGGTCACTGTCAACCGCGCAGGCATCTGTCCTGATGGGCTGAGGGCAGCCACCAGGTCACCCCCGACCTCACTGCCTGCCCGGGGATCAAAATCTCAGCCGGACGTCGCGAGCGGCCGGGTGGGGATGCTGAGAAGGGTAGCAGGTGGCAGGGGGCGTCATTCACCACCTCGAGGCAGCCCCTGGAGTCTGAGCGAGAGCCCGAGCACTTCTTATCCAACCGTTCCAAATAGAGAGAGAGAAAGAAAGTGAGAGAGAGAGAGATTGAGAAAAACAGAGAGTAGTGCCCACGGACATCTCCGGCGCCGCGGGGAAGGGGAGGCGACAGAGGTGGGGGGCATGGGACCGGAGAAGACGGGAGGGGAGGGGAGGTGGGGAGGGAGTGGGAGACCGGCGTTCAGATATGATGTAGAGAGGCAGGAGGGGCACAGGGATGGAGGGAAGGGGAGGGGGAAAGGAGGGGACCAGCCGTTCGGAGGAGAAGGGAGGTGGGGGTAACCGGGATGGAGGGGATTTGAAGGGAGACGGGCGGGGCCCCAGCGCGGCGGGGAGTTCAGGGGAGGCGGGAGGGGCACCGGGACGGAGGCGAAGGGAGGGGAGCGAGGTGGGCGGGGTGAGCGGGAGGAGGGAGGCTGGGCGGGCGGACGCGCCGGGGGAGGGCGCTGGGCAGGAAGGGGAGGGGGAGCGCGAGCGCGAGAAATGCAGAGGCTGCAGCGGCGGCGGCGGCAGCAGTAGCGGCAGCGGCGACGGCGGCGGCGGCAGCGCTCCAACTCGCTCCTCGCTCCGGGCTCCGCCGTCGAGCCGGGGAGAGAGCCACCGCCAGCGGCCAGGCACCCGGCCGGACGACGCCAGCGACCCGGGCCCTTCCGCGGCACCGCGTTCCCCCAGGGGCGGCACAGGCACCCAGATCCGGTAAGGAGGCGCGCCCCGGTGGCCCAGCTGCCGCCGCGGACCCGGGGTGCCGACCACCCGGGGGCCTCCGTTCCCCCCTCTGCCCCCGCCCCACCCCGAGGCCCTTTGTTCTCTCTCGGCGCCGCAGCCCGGGGCGGGGAGGGAGTGGTGCGGGCCCCACTAGACGGCGCGGGTCGTGCGGTCCCTCCGTGAGGCCTCCGTCGCGCTTCGGGCATCTGGGGTGATGGGGGGCCCCGAGGTGGGTGGTTTCGACCGCTCGCAGGGCGGGGAGGATGGTGGGGGGTTGGTGAGCCTGATAAACGGAGTTGGGGGTGGGCGGTGGGAGGGAAGCTGCTGGTTAAGGAGGAAATTGCCGAATGTGAAACCCTTTAAATGAATTGCGTCCCGAAGAGACGGTTTTGTGAGGCCGAGGGGAGAGTATCTGCCACCGGCACCGTCCAGAGCCGGGAAGAAAGCGCTTGGTGCGAGGGGCGCAGCAGCAGAAGATGGAGGGTGGGGTGCGGTGGGGCGGGAGGGAGGGAGGGGAGAAGGAATACGGGGAATCTGGTGTGATCCGAAGGGAGGAGGCGGCTTTTTGGTTCAGCAGATGGGTTTCCTTGACCCGTGGGACTCCTGAATCTTGGCTTGGGGTGGCCAAGGAAATGCGAGGTTCACACGACAACATGCCTCCAGAAGCACAGCTGAGCAGAGCAGAGCCCCAGCCTCGGTCGTGGCTGAACTGCCTTCCCATGAACCCGTGGGCTACATCTGAGCATTTTATGTTTTCGAGTATTCGGTTCGGAGAATGCGCTGAGCGCCTCCTGTCGCGGGCCCGGCCGGGAGGGTGTGAGCTTGAACCTGACAGCGCGCGGCCCCTGACCGCCCAGCCCGGCTGTGAGCGAAGGTTTGGGGTTTAGCAGGTTTTGCTTAAAGCGCTAACACTGAAAGCCAACGCCCGGCCCTTGTTCGCCCTCCTCGCCCAATCGCCCCCGCCTACCCGCCCCCCCCCCCCCCCCGCCACCAAGAATAAAAATTGCAGAATCCCTGGGTCCGCGCGCACACACACAATGCGTGGCTACAAACCGCATTCTTTCATGAATATTCATCGAACGCTTGGCTGGCCTCCTGATCTGCTTCCTCGGAGACATGTCCGCCTTGAAACGGACTCCGTGAACAGTCTTTGCCTGTGTAATTTTCACTCTGCTTAAATTAGCACAGCGCACACGGGTGCATTTTTAGTACCTTGACCAGGATTGACACCACACCTCGGTCTGCCGCGAGGCCACTAGCACATCTTTGGCGGGCTAAAAATCAAACACTAGTCTAGAGGTGGTCTTCCTGCTATAGGGGTGTGGATCAACCTCCCAGGGATTACAGCCGGGGCCAGCAGATCCTCAGTACTGCGGGCAAAATGAATGAATCGGGACTGTAATTACCTATTCCTTTGTCTTGGCCTGGCGCATGCGCCGGAGAACAGGGAGTGGAGGGCCCAGGCAGCCCCATCTGATCTCTCCATCACCCACCCCCCCACTCCCTTCCCAAGCCCAGGAACAAAGGCGTTTGCCCTAAATGTTGCGTGAAACCGCTGGATACAGATGACAGTTTTTTTTTCCCCCCCTTGTGTGTGTATTTCTTCTTTTCCAGGCTATCTCATCTCTTGCTTTCTTAGAGATTTCAATTGATGAAAAATAAGATTAGCCTTGACGATGAGGGCAAACTGGGGATTAAATATTTTTGTAAACGAACACTGCTGTTTTCCTTTCTCGTGCTGTTCATTGTTCTCTTTCCTGTAAAGTATTGCTCTGCAGTGATGGCGGCTGTCTTAATGTGCATCAATTAACCGTTTGTCTGACAGATTTTTGCTGCTGGCCATTTGATTAAGGGACCTTGGTCTCAGAAATGACAGTGGGTATTGCCCCTAGTGTCACTCCTTGGGAAAAATTAAGACATTTTGGCGTTTATACGAACAAGATGGCCTACAAAACCCAGAGCTGAGAAAAGGGTTACCTTGTCAGGATCCTAACGCTGTTTTCTCTTGATTCCTAGTACCTCATTGTTTCATTAGGAATCCCAAAGACGAACCCCATGGAGATGGAAATCCACTGATAGGAGAGGAAGAAGGCAGCTGGGGCTGCTGGGGTGAAGATGATTGATTAAGTTCTTCATTTTTTTTTTTTTTTCTGTGTCTAACAGAAGCCATGAGCCATCCTCTCTCTCTCTCTCACACACACACACACACACACACACACACATTTGATGGTTGATGACTGATTTTTCTTCCAGTGAGGCAGTAACCAGATTATGGCCTCTTTTTGGGCTAGTTTGTTCTACCAACTAAAAGGAGACTTACTGTGTGTATAAAAAGGAGCTAAATATTAATAATATTTTCGCAATGGTACGTTATGCTTGAGAGAATTTTATGCTTAAGTATTCTCGGTACACCCTGGTAAGACAGCACGTGGCAGGAAAATGGAAATCATCTCTTTTGTTCCTTTTAATAAAACTTGATATTGATCAAGTTGACTGTATCAGGACCTTTCTTTGGTAGAGTGGCTGCCTGCTATCGTCTCTACTCCGTAGTATTGAGTGGTTTTTTTTTTTTTTTTATGGTTTAGAGGGCTAGATGTAGGGTTTTTTTGTTTTTTTGTTTTTGTTTTTCTTTTCCTTTAGGTTATGTTTTTGTGGAAGGGATGAGTCAATATAGACCACATGCAATAGCAAATATACACCAATATATCCCCAATTCAATGAATCTTAGGTTTTTGAGCAAGATAATTCTTAAATTGAATCATAAATGATCAGTTACCTTTTTCTTTTATCCAGCTAGCTTTTTGGCAAGCTTTAACAGGTAGAGAAAGGGAGTTGGGCCTTTTGACAAAATGCGCCAACAATGACTGCACAGTATTATCAGTGGCGCCAGTGGCGCATCTCTCCTTCACTGGTGCTCGCGCTCTGATTACGTGGGCACAGGAGGACCTTTTCTCCCCACAGACCACCCTAATTTGAACATCTAATTTGAACACCCTAATTTGAATGGAAGAACCCTATGGGCTTTGGCTCCCTCTCTTTGGAGGTATCTTTAAATCTTCCTGGATTTACTAGACCAAACCATATTATAATCTAAGATGTGACATATTCTCTTTAATTTTTGTCTTTTTAAAAAAAATTTCACATTAACAACAATTTCAAACCATTTTCACTCCGTGGTCAAGATAAGTGGAGTATGAAAAACTTAGGTTTGGAGGAGATTCGGTCACTGTGCAACGGATGTCTGTAATAGTCACTGTAGTTTTGTAAAAAATGGCAAAATCCAAAACCATTTTTAAAGCAAGGAAGGTGCCGTGTATATACACATACACAATGTATACATATATCCTCATGTTACGAAATAAAATTTTATTAATGATATGAAACTAAACTAGTTGGTGTAGAATATCACTTTACAGTGCTTCATAATGGTCTTCGGAAAGTAATCAGTTTTCTGTTTTTCTCAGTATACATATAGATGGGACAGCCTAGCTAGTCTACTGAGATGCTCATTTCCAATTTTTACCCATGTACCCCTGAAACAAATGGGTTGCATTGAGCATCTGAAATTAACATGTTCGTTTATGGGCTTAAACATTCACGTAAAGCCCTTTAAAAGCTGTAATAAACAATGCTTACTAAATAAAAGATTTATAATAAAGTTGCTCTGCCTTATTTTTGTTATCGTTTGTAAAATTTTGTTTTGAAAAATATTCAGGAAAGGCGTGCTAACTGTTGTTTGTCAAAAGCAACGGCCTTTGGTGTCTGCTTCTGTTGAGGGCAATGCTCTCATTTGCTTAGGTCTTTATCTTTCTAATAGGTAGTTTTTACCTACTCATTTTACACCCTGTTTATCAAAAGATTAACATCTCCTTAATGATTGTTTTAGCTGGTAAACTGGAAACCAGGTAACTTCTGAGGGAAAACCGAGCATGTATCTGGGTTGAAGTTCTGGGGGTGGGGCGAATGGGTGCGGAATCTGGCATTTTATCAAGTTTTCTCAACTCACTGAATCCTTTGCATTTATTCTGCCTCTTAAGACTTTGGATAATACAATGCAATGTGAACTTTACAGCTTAATTCTGGTGGATTAGTATCAGGAAATAACGGAGGTTGTGAATAGCCAGAATGTTTTTTAAAAGAGCAAATACTCTTGATGGGGAGGTTTCCTAGGATGTAGTTAGTGGAAGAGAGTCAGTTTGAGAAATCCCTAGGCACTGGCTCGGCCACTTTGGCCAAATTACTTCAAACCTCTTTGAATTTCACTTTATTCAATTGTATAATTGGAGTAATAATTCCTAATCTTAGACTGTAATAAGGACCACACATATGTCTGAAGAGTGCGTAAGTACAGTGGCTGGCTCTTAGGGGCCGGCCTAACCTCTCAGTCTGCATTTTCAGCAGTCATCAGTGTGATTGACATCGGCAACTAATTTCTGTATATTGAGCTGTATTTTTGTTCCACGCTGATTAAGACCTGAGGGTTTCGGTGTATTCAGTCAGAAATAGGATATTTCAAACCTCATGTAGATATTTGAAATTCTGTGAGACGCCGTATGGGAATTTGCCCCAAAGTGGATTGAATGAAGCTGGGATGGCCACCCTCACTGAGTTTCCCATGGCTGCTTATGTAACTCAAGAGATGGCATTTAAGTTCTTTTGAGAAAATACAGGGGTAGTCTTAAAACCACAGAAGTTCCCAGCCTGCCAAAGGAAGATTTTTGTTAAATGCCATTCCCTCCGCTGCTATTAAGACAGACATCTAGGTAAGTGTCATGTGAGAAAAAATGTCCAGTAAACCTTATAAAAAGTAAAAGGTAATCATTTAGGGAATCAGAGTCTTACCAGGATATAGTGAAATTGTAATTTTGAAAAGACACAAGCCTAAGAAGCAATGAGGTTAAACCACAGTCTTTTCTTCCCTCTGGAACTCAGAAATGGGATAAGACGGACGCAGAGAGTCTCATAGTGTGTTTTCCCTCTTCTGCACCCTGAGGGTTTAAGTAACTTTAAAAATCAGCCTTTCCAAAGGCAGTAGAAGTTTTGAACAAAAACAGGGAAAGCAGAGATTTTTTTGACTAGCGAAGGCAGTCAGTGAGGGGAGGTTATGATTGAGCGTGCTTCGAAGTCTAGGAATAAATTCCTGAAAGCTTTAGAGACTTAGAAATGGAAGTCATCTGCAAGCACAACAGGGAACCAGGTCATAAGGAAACATTTCAAGATAATGTAAGAAAATGGTGTTCAGTGAGAAAGGCAAAGTATTTACACATTTCCTTCTTATCTCTTAAACACTTTCTGAACCTGTTTTTGACTTGATTTTTTATTTTCTTGTTCATTTTGGATGAGGGAGGAAGGACTGGACTTCATGCGTTTGTTCCTTGAACTTCTCTTTGAAATATAGGGCTCAGCCACTGTACATTGTGTAGGAAGTGTGATATTTAGAAAGCGTGACTTGAAGGGCTGGGTGTGGAGCCAGATGCACTGGGTTAAGAATCTTGTCTCAACCATTTACTAGCTGTGTGACCTTTGGCAAATTGCTTAGCTTCTCTGTGCTTCAATTCTTATCTATAAAATGGGGGTTATAATACAGAGTTATTGTAAGGATTAAGTAAAATAGTCAAAGGCCTAGGACAATGCGTCACACACATTCTGTGCATCTTTATAATGCACATACACTATAAAGTTGTGAGAGGACCAGCTTTCTTTACTTTATCCTCTACATTTATAGCTGTTTATATGCTTACTTCAAAGATTATTATTGCAAGACAAGCTGGTGGTAGTACCCTGGACAGTTGGTAGAACATAGAAGTCTGTGGTTTAGAGAAATCCTCCAGGTGTAGCTATGATACCTTGAATATGTTGCCAGGACACTTGTACTAGTTTTGAAAGTCCAAAGTAGGTAGAGTCATAGAACCCCAGCCTCCATATTGATTGGTATTACAGTATAAAACAATAATGTGCAAGTCCTTGGAAATTGAGAGACCTTCAGAGAAAGGCTCACTGGTTTGATATGTTGAGATCTGGACTCCACTGGATAACCTTGGGTGTAGACATAATTCATTCATATTCCTGAAGAGGCTTGGCTTTGTTGTGTCCTGAATCAAGGTGCATTCATCAGCATCTGAAAGGAGTGTTTTAGTCATTAGTGCAAAGATTGATATAAACCAATTTAGATATTTAAAATCCTGAGGACACACCAGGAATAAGTTTTCACTTTTCCACATCCCTACCACCCACACCAGGAGTAAAGACTAAAGCTTGTCTTACTCAGGAATGTTGAAGGTGTTGTCACCTGTTGACAAAATCTTTAGAAATAATTATCTCTCTGGCAACCTTAGTCACTGTGGCCTCTTAAAAAAAAAAAAAAAAAGGGAAGTTCTTTGGAATCAGTTTGACCTTTCAGGCATTTAATTCAGGGATCTGCCTAAGTGATTTGTTTTTGGCCTTCTGGACACAGGGCTTTGCTGCTGAGTGAAGGTAAAATCATTCTCATTTTGGCTAAATTTTTTTTAATAGTTTCTTTAAACAGGATTTTGAATCTTAAGGAATCAGGAAGGAAATTATATTTTACTTTATCTGTCAGGTATTCACTATAGGAAAGAGGTTTTGGATATAGTGATTGTATCATTTAAGAAATTTCCTCCATCAAAGGTTTTATTTTCTTTTAAATCTGGAGAAGTTAAGGGACGAAATTGGACACTTCTTGACTATTTATTGTATGTCATACGCTCTAATTGAAATTTATGCCCTGAAACAAATTGTAAGATGCATTTTACCTGTGAATAAAGGAAAAAATAGAGGGTTAAACAATGTACATAAGATCCTAGAGCTAATAAAAATTGATAGAATTTG
Organism: Balaenoptera borealis; assembly: GCF_965194805.1. NCBI lineage: Eukaryota > Metazoa > Chordata > Mammalia > Artiodactyla > Balaenopteridae > Balaenoptera > Balaenoptera borealis. The sequence continues at coordinate 15,299,294 of NC_138867.1, forward strand.
AATCCATGTCTGATAGCCCTATTTCGCTGGCCAATGCTGCTGTCTTTCCCATAAGCCATGGCCATTTTATTTCATGTAATTATGGACACTTGAAGAGAAAATGGATAACATATTGTAACACATTAACTTCTTTAATATTCATTTAGAGAGAGTTGTACTAAGTTCTTCAATGAAAAATTATTTGTCTTAGAAGAGATACAGTGTCTAATAAATATTTCATCTGTAAATACATTAAGTGATCTCTAGATTAGAAATGCTTCCTGTCATAGTGCACATGGGCTGATATCCTTAAATTATTTCTGGGATGACGATGGTGAGGATGAGGGCTGCTTTTCAGGACTGTAGAGAAACGTGGGTTTGGTTGCCCCCTTCACTTTCCTCATTACACTTCCCAAGTGGAAGGAATCATTCAAATGCCGTACCTGTGATTCTACCTCTGAAATACTAATCAGAGATACTAGTCAGCCCTCTTCCAGCTATGTAGTTAGGGTTGCCTGATTAGAAATAAACCAAGTCCTAAATTTGTGACCCCATTTTCCTTCTGCCCCCACACAGGATTCGTTTACAGAAGGTTGGTGGCTGCTTTTAAATACTATCCTAACTCAACCTCAGTCCTTTGTAAATACTTGCCTGATTGTAACAGAAGGTTTGAAAGCTCATGACTAAAACACTTCTTTGGAACTCAAAAGGATCTTAGAAAAGTTAGTGGCTTATTCAAGGTCCCCTGAGCTGGTTAGTGGCTGAGTGGAAACCCAGATTATTTCTCAATAAAGCCTCACTCCTATGGGCCCTCCCTTCTGTCTGATTGAGTCAAGCTCTTACTCACTGTCTGTAACTTAAAAAAAAAAATTCTTACCATTCTTTGACTCTGATACCAGTTTTTGAAAATCCAGTCCTGATCCTGTTTCTCTCCCTGATGCCCTGTCTCCCCTCTCCAGCAGAGAGAAGCCATTCTGCCTTTTGATAACACCACTTGTGCTTACTGCCTGCTACTGCTTTATCTACGCGCCATCTTTCCCCCTCAACTTCTCTCTTTTTTTTTTTTTTTTCTTACATTATAGGCATGTGGTTTCCTTTAGATGCCAAAGAATTTATGGCATGCATTAAAACAACTTCGCCCAGAAAACTAAATTTTCGTGTCATATCTTTGTTTTCCTCCTAGAATAAACAGTGTTGCAGGATTTGCAGCCTGCACATGGAGGGTAGGAGTTTTTGAAAAGAAAGCAAGTTGGTTTTCGACTAATTTGGGGGCTGTAGAGTGAGTGGAGCAGTCAAGCATGGTACTCTCGAAATGCTCCGGAATCTCCTGGAAAAGCCAGAGCGCACAGCGCTGTGGAGAGGTGATGGACACGAGCTTTTATGCCGATTACTAGTGTTATCTGGCTTATTGGTTTGAGAGCTGCGTGAAACATGAGGTTTAATCTTTTTTCTTTAAAATGATCATTTATAGTATTTGGGCCGATTTAGAGGATTTAAAAGGGCTGTAAGTTTCTGAAGTAGTCATTAAGATATGGAACTTAAGTACTTAAGTTGTTAAAACACTTCATAAAGCTTCATATTCAGATGTTTGAAACGGATTTTAGCAATGTGAACTGTTTATGTGCATCTGTATTTGGAGAAACTGTGATAAGTTTAGTTTTAGATAAGAGAGTTCTAGTTTCATATTTAAAATAATCTATTTAGACATTTCAATAAGTGGAGAATAAGTTTTAGATAAATTTATATTGTTTCCCAGGGAAACCTGCAATAAACAATTGGCGTCACAGTTTTCGTAATGCTTTTAATTATTACAGTTTTGCAGGTTCAGAAGTGGATATATTCCTAAAGTAAACCCAAATTAAAACTTTTTTGTAAGTTTATGAAGAAAAAGATGTCAGAGAACAGCTTTTCCTGGTTGAGCTTTCTAAATTACAAGTTTCCTGGTTTGCTTGGCCAAGTGGTTTTGAAAAGACCCACATCATTTACCCACTGACAGGCATTCAAAACACCATTGCCACATAGACTAATACAATAGCCAAGTTAAATAGTAACAGAATCTAATTGGGAAAATAGTATATCAAAAGAGAAAACAATAGGAACCATCTAATAACTGAGGACATCCCAGTTTCTTAAGGTTGTAGAGAAGAGCGTCTCCTTGGAATTGTTGGGTAGTCACAGAGTACTGTTTTAAGCTTCTCTGAGCTTGTCTTGGAAACTGTAGGAGCTGTAGGAATATTTGCTGTCTCTGACCTTTACAAATGTTCTCAGCTGTTTCAATACAAGATAACATCATCTGTATTTGCTTTCGGCATATTTAAGACTATTGGGTAAAAGGAAAATTGAGAGAAATCAGTGACTTACAGGTGGAGAGATTTTGAGATGACTTTCTCTCCTCCTTTATCCTGCATTCCATCAAGAAGGTAGGGTGAGGTTATATGACCACTTGGGTATTCACCAAAGACTTAAATGATTAAATGAGGTGTTCTGGAATCTTTTCTGAATGACTCATTTTCCTAAGGAAGAGTCTCAGTTAACAGTTGGTGGTGACAATAGCTCTTGGAAGGTCTTGTGATCACCCAGCCTCAGTGAATACTACCCTTATTGACCAGAGGTTATTGTGGCACTAGGGTTTCCTCAGTAGCCCTGGTGATCTTTTGTTGAGACCTCAAGCTTTGAATTCCTAGGGCTCACCCAACTGGACTTTTCCAGCACTTTCAGTGTGTGGTTTTCAGACAAATAGTAACAAGTGTTTGTAGCAATGTTCTCAAGAAGGTTGTTAATACAAGATTGATGGTTTCCCAGGTATGTGTTTCTTCATGTGACTTACATGATTATCAGTCTTCTTCCTCACCTAATCTGGTGGTTGACTAAGGAAAAGTCTCACTGAAAGTTTCATTGGTGTAAGAGACAGAACTAGTAGCTCACTCCATTTACCTCCACCCTTTCTATTCTTACTGGTTTTGTTTCCACTATCCAGAGAGCTTAGCTTTGATTTCATCTATAATAAAGTCTCCTGGGTGGGTGGTTGGGTAGGTGGGTATGAGGGTTGTCCTAGGAGAACTCAACTGGCTACAATGCAGAGAGAAGCAACTACATGATGGGATTATAACACATGATTTCACTAAGGTAAGAGTTGTAGTTTTAAATGGGAAAGGAGTTCCATTAATATTTCTAAGCTTTGATGTTTGATTTACTACTAACTCTGAGTGCTGAGAATATAACCAAAAAATGAACTCCTGAAAAACTGAATTTGAATGTCAACAGGCTTCACATCTCTCTGCCTCATCAGCCCTGTTAATTAGTCCTTCCTCCTTAAAAAATATCACATTGTTGCACTTTAAACTTTAATGTTGTCAATAGTAACACATTCTTGGACTGTATCCTTATTTCCAGCAACAAATATTACCATGTTAAATGGAGAAGTGGTGGTTAAAGGAAGCAGTTGGCAAATTAGGATTTGTCCCCAGTTAAATTAGGATTTGTATCCATGCTACTCCCTTTAACTTGCCTTCTTTAAGACCAAGAGCAACTGCTTGCATATCTCTTTTCTGTTATTGATCCGCTTTGCTAGGCATACTACCTAAGGAGTATCCTTTGTCATACCTGTAGTGAGATAGCCAAGAATCCCAGATAAAGGGTAAAGAAGTCCAGAATGATGTAATACTGCAAAAAATGTTACTGCTGTTTCTAAGGGGACTGAAAAAAAAACTCAAGCCAGTTTTGAGTTGAGCATGATTTCTTTTGGAAGAGGGCGTGACCTGAGGGAGATATATCTAAAAATCAACCCCCAAACCTCCCAAACCCTTAGGGTATTTAGACAGCATAATATAATACAATTAATATTAGCAGCACAAACCAGCAAGCAGGCCCTGACATGCTAGCAATTGTTTGCATAGTTTACCTAGTAGAGAAAATATCTAACTACTAGAATAAATGTTTTAGATCACTAACATGCACCATGGTTAGTGTGAGATGTGAGTTGGCTGGGGATGAATTTCCATTGAAATCTGATTCAGATAACACATTTAACTACCACCCTAGCTAATTAAACCATCTCATCTTGAGAGAGGGAGAGGCATTTGGATACAATAGCATTTCTTGTGAAATACTGAGCTTTGTAAAATCCTTCTGAAAGGGAGCAAATGGCTATACTTGAGGGAAGTTTCAACGAGGTACTTTTGCAGCCATATTTCTGGATGGAGAGAGGGGAATGCCATTCCTTTCAGTTCTTAAGAGTGTCTGGATTCCCCTTGCGTGGGCAGGATTTCTGGTAAGTACGCTACAGGAAGCAAAACTACATTGTTCTAGATCAGCAGTCAGTGACCTCGTTTCCAAGCCCCACACCACCCCCTCCTTCTAGAGTTTTCAGGGGAGAAAAGGAGACTAGAGCATGTGAGGAGGAAGGGGAGGAACAGGAGGGGAGAGTTGGAGATGCTCACGCAGTGATAGGAATGGCAGAGGCAGGGATGCTTTGTTCCTGTATTCATCTGCTAGGGCTGCCATAACACAATACCCCAGACTGGAGGCTAGAATTTCAAAGTCAAGGTGTTGACAGTCAAGGTGTTCGGTTTCCTCTGGGGTGTCCCTCCCTGGCTTACAGATGGCCGCCTTTTTGCTGTGTCCTTACGGGGTCTTGCATCTGCGTGCGTGCACCCCTCGTGTCTCTTTCTGTATGTCCCAATCTGTTTTTATAAGGCCACATCAGTCCTATTGGACTTAAAGGCCCTCTCTCCAAATACAGTCACATTTTGAGGCACTGGAGGTTAGAGCTTCAACATATGAATCTGGGGGAGGAGGGGACACAGCTCATAACAATTCAGGTTTCATATTAGGAAAGGTGGTTTACAGTGAGGAACATTCGAAGCCCCTGTGCAAAGTGCCCTTTTCCCTGCCCTCAAGATGAAGGGGGTGGGGAGAATGAGCTACCCTGGAGCCTGTGGTTTAATCCTCACAAATCCACGTGAGGCAAGCCTAAGTAGCATTCTCTTTGGACAACATGAGATGCAGAGAAGTTAATTTCCCTGAGATTCACATTGCTGGAAAAGGTAGAGCCTGTGTGGGATTCAAAGCCTGTTTTTGTGGCTCCCTTGGGCTGGGGTTGGCAGAGTGTGTATGCAGGTACCGTTCCCTCTGTTGTACTCAGGATGGACATGGGTCTATGGATGAGGCCTCAGAATCCTTCTCAACACAGTGCTCTAGGCAGTTGCCACCAATCAATAGGCATTAATACGTGGTGAAGCCTATTTTTCATTCTAGCACTGTATGATCATGTTTTTCCTCTGCTTGAAGCATTTCCCATTGGTTATCCATATACCTAAAACTGACAAGAGTGAATAAAGGAAGAGAGAAGGATTTACCTAGTCCATGTTGTATAAAGAACTAGCCAGTCTTGGGTAAATTAAAATAGAGGTATTCTGGGGGAAAAAACAACAACAAAAAACAAACAAACAAACAAAAAACTCTTACCAATAGTGGCATTGGTAAAGAGCCCTTCCTACTCTAGATGGAAGAGTTGACCAGATGTGTAAGCCAGTTTAAAATCCTATTCTAGCATCCATGCTTGTTGGTAGGGATTCACCATACAGAGTATTACTACAGGGCAAGTTTTATTGCATGGAGACTTGAAGACATTAGAAGATACAAGCTTTAACAGAAAGCAAATGTGGGAAGAATGGTTGGAGTTTTGATAGGTTTCTGCACAGTGGGACGTTAAAGACTGGGAAGTTAGTGTCAGGAGTCATATGAAGTCTTTGATGACAACAGAAATCAAGGCTCATGAATGTTGGGGCCTTTCCAAGTAATAAAACAAGTAGTGATACTGAAGGGATTTTTTGAGGGGCATTCTGAACAAATGTGGATGTGGGTATGTCTTCACTGAACACTTTGGAGACGCTCTTTTTCAAAAAGCAATTTACAACTTTTGAAAGTGCCCTCTCAAGTGATTCAGCCGTTGCCTTTCTGTTTCAAGCTGCAGGTCACGTCATGTTGTGTTCACTACGGCAGTAAAAATATTACCTCACTGAGCCACAGTCTAATTGAATACAGTAATTCACTGTGATGATTCTAGATGAACCAGCAGCCCTAAACTAATTGAAAGTTGGTACTGTTTAATATCTTTTATAAAAAATTTCACTGGTAAATTACTTTCTGCATAAAACCTGCAATGTGAGTTAGTGTTGAATTTTTTATTTTAACTAGTTTAAGCCACATCTATTTTCGAGCCAACGTCTGTGGTCTTCTTTCAGTGCTCGACTTCTGGTCAATAGCATCTTCTTCCATTCGTTCCAGAAAACTGGGCTCTTCCTGCTGACAGAGCTCTATGGCGTCTACCTTATAATTAGCCCTCACATCCGTCCATTCCTCTCTACACTAAGCTAGGAGCCTAGTCGAAGTTTGATCCCTCTCCTCGCTTACTGCTGTCTTCCTCTGCTAAGTCTAAGCATGGCATTCCTGTGCCGAAGACTCTTCTATCATGACTTTCTGTTACACTTAGAATAAAATATAAAAATCCTTTGCTGATCTGTAAGTTCCCACGTGTGCACCTTCTGTTTTCCTCTTCAGCCTCCTCTCAAACTCACCGTCGCCCACCCTCTGTTCACGGCCTGCCTCTCAGTTCTCCCAATGCTCCAAGCTCTTTCCCACTGTTCTTCTGCCGGGAGTGTTCTTTTTTCCCATTGTCCGAGTACACCTCGGCTTAAAAATGCCACTTTCTCGGAGACGCCTTTCCTGATTATCCCCACGCCTCTCAGAACACTTGGCAATTTTACCCCCACATTTATCAAAACTGATGTGATTATTTAATGCCTCCATTCCTCTAGCTGGAAAGACCTGGGAGGCAGGGGTGTGTCAGTTTGGTGGATCCGTAACAGGGCTGTGCAACAGTTCTGGGACTTAGCAAGCGCTCCGTATTTGTTCAGTGTCAAAGGTTGCCTACAGGACATTATATTCATGGAGCGCACACATCCTCTGAAAGGCTGAGGTCCTTTGCTAGCTGAGGTAACTTCCATTTATGGACACGAAATTTCAGCTCATCAGTTGTGCTTACCATGAAGATGAATATCTGATGAACTCCAATTAGTGTAAGTATTCTGTCTCCAAGCGGTAACCTTAGTGGTAATTGTACTAAAGCCCTGGGACATTCTGGAGTAATTAGTGCTAATGGCTCCTGCACCCGAGCTTCCTTCTAAGGTAGAGTGTCAAAGGAAGAATGAAATCGTATTGTTATTTGGGAAACAAATAGTGTTATTACACTGTGAGGTCTTCTCAGACATAAACCGCAGTGAGTGAAAGCTGGGGCTGGCTGTGGTTATATTTCTCATCCATACTTGCAAGTCACTGAATGTCATGGATCAATAGTATTCAGCACCTTAACCAATGAATGTTTGTAACAGTCTTTGTGAGGTCAGGAGTATTAGGCCTCCAGATGAGCATATGATTTTAAATCTTAACACATTAGTGGATTATAAACCTAATGAAGTAGATACGAATTTAGCCCTGGTTCTGTGCTGTCACCACTTACTCTAAATGGTGAGTTCATCCATGCCAGGACTTTGCTTCCTTCATCTTTGGATGTCAGTTTCTAGCACAAAACCTATGGTCCAGTAAGGGCTGAAGGCACAGAAGGGCGTGTTTTGTGGCTGTGTGACATCATGCGATACAGATAAGGCATATTTCAGAGTGTTGGCCCTTCGCTGTACTTTCACATCCGAGAACCAGCTTGTAACGAATCTTTAGTAAATATCACAGTGTTTTCTTTGGGGGTAGGGGGTTGAATACAGTTAAGACAACATTTGTGATTTAATCCTTACCCCCTCATTTACGTGTCATCCTTGGCGGTCAGTATTCAACTTTTATTGTCTCATTCCTGAGTGTCTCCGGCCTTAGTGGGAACTAAGATTCTTAGAGATAAGTGTTTTCGTGTCAACCCTGGGATCTCACAGGACAGTGCCTAGTGCTTTAAAGCTGATTCTTAATGATCGAATTCTTATTAAATAAAATAAGTTTGTAGGTTTTTACAGTGATAGGGAATTGATTTCTGAAATAACCTGTAGTTAAGAAATAATGCAGGGTTCCAGTAGGCAAGTCTAATCTGGCAATACAACTTACTCATTCTAGAACATTTCTAGGTATTGATACTTTATTTGCAAAATTTTTATTTTAATAAGCTTCCTTTTTACATATTCAAAGTGTAGTTATAGTTGAGGTGATGGCCGGGTATTTATTGTCTATATATGTGAGCTGCTTTGGGCTCTAGGACATTCTCATACCCTCTCCAAGATTTATACCATAAACATGTGCTACTTTTGCTATTAAATCAATACTTTGTCTTAAAATGGTCTCATTTTAGACAAGATGGGACACATTCCGGTTGTATGTGGCTGATTACTCAGATGGTCTCATTTTATATGAATTCAGTTTATGAATTAGCCAACGGCATTCTCTGCAGCTGTGGCTCCTTTATCTCCCCCCCTTCCCCTGGCGCCCCTCCCCACTAACATATGAGGATGGCACTTCCATATGGATCTAAAGGAACGGCCCTCAGAAGGGAGAGCATAGCTAGGGATCATCTACTCTGTAGGGTCAAGTCAGTTGGATTTAAATTGGGTAGTAGAATAAAAAGGGCAGTGATAGCTCTTTTTTTTTTTTTTTTAACATCTTTATTGGAGTATAATTGCTTTACAGTGGTGTGTTAGTTTCTGCTGTATAACAAAGTGAATCAGCTGTATGTATACATATATCCCCATATCTCCTCCTTCTTGCGTCTCCCTCCCACCCTCCCTCTCCCACCCCTCTAGGTGGTCACAAAGCACCGAGCTGATCTCCCTGTGCTATGCGGCTGCTTCCCACTAGCTATCTATTTTACATTTGGTAGTGTATATATGTCCATGCCACTCTCTCACTTCGTCCCAGCTTACCCTTCCCCCTCCCCGTGTCCTCAAGTCCATTCTCTACGTCTGCGTCTTTATTCCTGTCCTGCCCCTAGGTTCTTCAGAACCCTTTTTTTTTTAGATTTCCATGTATATGTGTTAGCATACGGAATTCGTTTTTCTCTTTCTGTCTTCACTCTGTATGACAGTCTCTACGTCCATCCACCTCACTACAAATAACTCAATTTCATTTCTTTTTATGGCTGAGTGATATTCTATTGTACATATGTGCCACATCTTCTTTATCCATTCGTGATAGCTCTTTGCAGCTAACTTTTTATCTTATGCACCCTTGAGTATCCCTAACTCACCATACGGATGGCTGATTACCAAACTTCATGTTTTGTTTTGGAGCCCTGAGGTCGTAGATTATGTACTTGGAATGTGTAATCAGCTGGCATGACATGGTATTGATGGTTGAGCAGCAATTTATGACAAATGAGTAACTGGACGACTGGTATACCTTTGGATGTGTATTTCCAAGCAGTTTACTAGATGATATTTTCCTTACTTTATTTTTTTAAAAAGTCCTCTCATGTGACTTGCTAGGGTAAAGGTGTCATTTTGGTTTTGCGATTGAGGAATATAAACAGGAAAGTTGGTGTGGTTGCAGTAAGGAAGCCCAGGGCATGATTGGCTTAGATGTTTAAATTCCACCACCCCCAACTCCAGGAAAACATTCTCTGTGGGCCTCCATCTTCTGCTATTGTGGGTACCTACATAACTCCCCTTCAGTTGTGTGAAGACAATTCTATTTCTGCTCTATAAATGCATTATTGGGTTGGATGCACAAGATGTAAGTTTAAAATTTTATTTTATATAGTTAAAAGGTGCAAGTATTGCTTTGGTGATGAATTCATTCTTTATTTAGAGATCAGCGGTTTTCTAAAAAATTTAAAAAAAAGATCGGTTGTTTTGGTAAGCATATTTTTAAGACTGAGCTTTTTAAAAGCAGTTCAAATGAGCAACGGATGTGGGAGTTTTCTACTCTGTTAAATGCAATGTAGGAAAATACAAACCACATTAAAATCTTGTAGAATTAATGTTTGTTTACTGACTGAGCTGAGAGATGCAAAGACTTGTTACCTTGTTTTTAAGAAGCTCACAGTTGGTGAAGACAAACAAGTACACCAGTAATTACAGTGAGACAAGCGTTGGTCTGTATAAACAGGATAGAGATATTAGCAGATAATCATTGAATTAATAGCATGGATCAATGATTACCTCTGTCCTTTCTCTATTCTGCTGTCAGTAGATCCATCTCTTCCACTTGACTAAGCCATGTGGGATATTCCAAGTTCAACTGGCTATTATTTAAAAAGAGTTTTATGTAACTACCTCTTTTGAGAGTATGGAATTCAGGATTGATTTCACTTAATTCAAAGGTTATAAGCACTCGGTAGAAAAGTCATTTACATATCTTACATTTTCATCAAAAACAAAGTACTTTAGGATTATAAATTGAAGGAAAAGCCTTCAAGAATAGTTAGTTCTTAAAACACACTAAGGATCTGCTTTAGATCTCGAGCAGAACAGCATCCCTAAGTACCTGAGGACCTTCTGGGGAAACGTCCCCAGCTGGTGCTCCCTCCTGCTGGCCTGACTGCCTTAAGACAGGGTACTCAGCTTGAGAAACAGTGAAGAATTTCTGTTGTTCTTTTTTCAAGAGTCTCAGAAAAGCACACAATGGTTTGCAGGATCCTTCAAGTCTTTATTCTCTGGAAGTTACTCCCTGATTCCAGGAATGAATGGTGCTGGTCCTTTGTTCCAGAGAGAGATGGAATCTCTAGGAACACAATGGGAGGTGCATGGAAATGACTGACATGCGACTGAGGAGTGTCTCTATACAAAGAAAACATTTTATTTTGATAAACTGTGCTTTGAAAAATGTAAATTCGAGTTTTTTCTTGGATTGGGTAAGTCTGCAGTGCTAAGGTTGATAGCAGATCATTTTTCCATTAATGTTTTGTCACAGGAATTATATTTCCTTGTGTGTCTAGTCCTTTTTGCTCTAAAGTGCTGGTTTCTCTTGACTCCTGAAATTTGCAATTCAGGAGCTGACAGAGACTCTTGAACATGATTTAAAAAAAAAAAAAATCTCTCAATGAATTTATGGCAAGGTTGGTAACCAATTTCTTATTGTTCCTCTAGCCTTCACCTTCTAGTCTGATTTGTACTACCTGCCATCTATATCAGCTGACTGACAAACGACTATTTCTCAACCTCATGGGGAAACTCCTTGGACATAGGAGCCCTGTCTGCTTGACTGTTGTTCTCCTAGAATTAAAGGCAATAGTTGGCCCAGAATAACTGCTCAACATAAATCAATGTTCTCCTAAAATTAAAGGCAATAGTTGGCCCAGAATAATTGCTCAACATAAATCAGTGTATTAATCTGGGAGATTATTCTACCTTCAGGGAGAAAAGCAAAAATGATTACTTTTTACATTTTAAAAATTTATTACTACATGAGTTTAAACCAGTGATACATTTGTGGGTCTCTTGGGCAAATCACTCAAGAGAGCTAGTTTCCTGGCTGATAAATGGGAATTAAAGTATTCATGCTCTGTTGATGTTCTTTCCTAAATAGTTAAATGGCTACTGAATATATCCTGAGACCATATCCTAAGAGTTTAGTTTTCATGTCATCGTTTAAAAAAACCCAAATATTTTAATAATAGGAATTAAAGATTTATGTCATCTTTGTAGCTCCTAATATCAAAAAGTTGCGTAGGTCAAACGTGGCAAGTAATGCACACTTCTAATTAAATTCATCTTAAGAAAAACTTCTTAAGAGGCGTCTTGATATAAATAAATCATGTCTTCATATCGAACAAGCTACTGTGTAATTCCTCTGAAATTTTCAAGAGCTGGAATTTTTGTGTATACCTTTGAAAGCTTGTTAATAGAATGTTCCAGCCCACCCTGCAGTAAACAACCAAGAATTCTTCCTGGAGGTGTTGTAAGGAAGACCCGATAAGGCTCTCTGGTAGGGAAGCAAAGACCCCTCCTTGAGCTCATCTGGAATTCTCTTCTGAATTAAAACACAGACTAAAGGTCTGTTTTTAACGTTAGTGACTTGGATAATTTTCATTTTGAAGAAGGAAAACTGCCTAAACCTGGGGTTGAACTTGCAGGCATTACAGTGTAGACCTTGGATAATGAGGTGTTTAAATGAGGCTTCTGTAACCTGGCCTTTCCTGGGTGTTCCCTGATGTTACTTTCTGAAGTCAGAGTACTTGGGGTGTCACCAAGCCACTACAAAATGGAACGTGTGTGAAGAGGCTATTTAATTACATAAATGCTTGTTTGGGGAAGTCTTGTCTTTTCCAGTTCTCAGTCATATTCTCTTGGATGGATCTGAGCAGTTTGACACTTCCACTAACACTTTATTTGGTTTGCAACTTGGAATATGTTCGTGAATTGTACCTATTCTATTGTCTAGGCGCCTTTCTGTTTTTTTCTCTATATCAATCGCTTTCTCTTTTCAGAACGGCATTGCACTTCCCTTCTCCTTAAACTCAGTCCAGATTCCTTTGGTTCTCCTCAACATCTTAGTCTTAATACAGGAAAAGTGGTCACCATTCTCAACCAACTCAGTTTACATAGCTGGCTATCTGAGTTTTTATTGAAAGCAAAATAAAACTTCAAAGAAACTGAAGAAGCTTGAGTGTCTCCTCTCTCCCTTTCAACTAACACGATACCGAGGTTTATCTTGGGAGTAATTTGATGTTTATTTGATGAAACATGTAGTTAAGTGTTAAAGGAGACTAATGTCAAGCTTCAGAACGGTGTGCAGAAACCTTGGATATTTTCTGTTGAGCGTTGGGTATTCTTTGGTCATGGGTTTCTATGGAATCCACGAAAGCTAGGAGTAGATGCTTGCCTTACTCCTCAGTAATCTCAACCAAATGTACTAAAGTGCAGCCACAGCCATTTCACATCTGAACTTGATCCACCTTTTCTTCATCTCCTGCTGTCTCTTCTTGCTGCCTTGGGCCATCTCCGGTTTGCCATCCCATTATCCAGCACCACGAGCTGCTCCTAATTTCTGATAAATATCTGAAGTGTGGCATAAAGGATATGACTCTTTAAACGTAACTCATTATGAATTGTATTTAAATATTGATATGGCGATGATTTTCCAAAGAATACATGGAGACTTCTTTTTGAGTGTAAACTATTAATCACCTACTTTTCTGTTCAACTTTGGTTATCTTTGGTAAATTTTAAGGACCTTTCCACTCAGATGAAGACTGCCCAGCTCTCTGATAAATGCCTGGAAAAGGAGGATTGGTTTAGTGCTTCCTCATTTCAGTCGGGTAAGAAGCCAATTTAGCTGGCTTGAGCCAAAGGAACGTGTAAAGAAGTGGGGGGAATAGAGCCACACAACTCCTTATTCTTACCTGAATAATCAGTCAGCACTTGGCTGAATATTACACACTACTCTAGCTCCTTCTGAAGAAGGTATGGATGGCATAGATGAAAAGTCCCCTTACTCTGTTTTTTCTTGGTAAATCATTTTCTTTCTTCCTTCCTTCCTTCCTTTATTTCCTTCTTTCTCTCTTTTCCTTCCCTCCTCCCTCCTTCCCTCCCTCCCTCCCTCCCTCCCCTCCTTCCTTCCTTCCTTCCTTCCTTCCTTCCTTCCTTCCTTCCTTCCTTCCTTCCTTCCTTATTGAAGTATAGTTGATTTACAGGTAAACCATTTTTGAAGTTGCCAAACCCAGGGTCCAAATAAGAAGGTCATTGTTGGTCCATATACAGAGGGCTGTATATTTGGCGATAACTGTTGGCCCCGTACGCACCCTGGGACCTAGGCCTCAGAGTCCTGAAGGATGTGTTTAGACAGCCTAGACCATCACCTTAATTACAGCTTTGGTTACCTTCCTTCCAGGACCTTGCAATATAAGGCTGATCCTAGTCTGAACTCAGTTAGGGATTTAGATGTGTGCGGCATATTTGCATCTGCTAATGTCCTCTAAGGGTTGAAAACAGAAGCTTCACTTAGTGAAGCAAAACCTCCCCAGTTTAGATTTCCCCTCCTCCACCACCCCCAATCTGTGAATCTGTACAGTACTTTTTCAAAGTCCTCTTTACTGGTAACCACCACGGTGGTGGTGGAGTCTTTGGAAAAGTAGTATGGTGGTATTTGCGTTTTCTTTTTCAACCTGTAGTCCTGTATTTGGCACTGTTCATAGAGATGCAGTTTCAAAGATTCTACTAAATAAAAGGCCCGGATGGTTATGATTTTGATTCTAAGTTGATAACATGAAACCATCGTTACAGGGAAGGCAAAGCTATACAAATATCTAGTGTTTAAATGGCATTTCACAGCATTTTGTAATCTTTAAAGTTATATTATTATAAAATAAAACCTTTTAGTCTACTGAATACAAGATTATCATGGGCCAGGCAGGCAGTGCACCAAGCTTTACAGAGACTGACATTTACAGAGACTGACAAGATACAGCAAACTGATGGTACTGTTGTCATCCCGTTGTACAAATGAGGAGACTGAGACACAGAGAAATAAGTAACAGGTCACACAGCCAGTGTGACCAGCCATTCTTGGGCCACATTCCAGGCTCGTAACTTGCCAAAAGCATTGCGGTCAATAGAAGAACTTAATTTGTTGCTTCCAATTTGGGTCACTTCTCTTTGACCTCTTTAAATAAGTGCCACGCATTAGCTGTATTTGTTGGAAATGAACAAGACTCTGAAGCTTTCCTATGTCTGTCCTGGGACTGGAGCGGAGCCGCTGTGCCTGCCTGTGAATCCCTGAGGGCCACCAGTGTCACCGACGCCCCTCCTCCAGTCCCTTTGGCTGCAGTGGGTGGGAATCGGTCCTGTGGGTCAATCTACCAAAACAAAACAGAGGCTCCAACCCCCCGACTGACCAGGAGCTGGGGATTTGGGGACCAGGCTGCAAAACTAGTACATGGAGTCAGGATGCAAACTTGGGATTTTCTGAGACTCAAACTTAAGCTTAAAAAATTAAATCAGAGGACTATTAACTGAACTATTAAACCATACTTTGGTCTCCCCACAAAATATGAGATGTGCTGAGTTTTAAGGGAAAGTGGTTATCTCAGAGAAGACACCTCATTCCCTCGTATTCTGTGTGCTTTCTTGAGTGGCAGAGAAGGGAGTACAATTACGGTAAGGCACTATCTTCTCATGCTGCTCCGTAGAGAGGAAGGCATTCTTGATGCACCCTTCATACTTTTGGCAATTACTACCAACTACACTGAATCACTGAATTTGTAGTTCCCTTTTTTTTTTTTTTTTTACTTTTATCGATGACTCAGTTAATAAAAAAGCAAGGAGAGGGAGAAGTTTAGGATACGTCCATATCAGCAGTGAATGGGGTTGAGAACGATCCTGTGGCTCTGTCTTTCTCTGTCTCTCTTTGAATACTTTCTAGAGCAGTTTTAGGTGCACAGGAGAATGTAGCAGGAGGCACAGAGATTTCCCCTCTGTCCCCTGTCCCCAGACATGCATAGCCTCCCTCATTATCAACGCCTCGCCACGAGAGTGGCGTGTATGTTACAATCCATGAACCTACATTGACACATCATAATCACCCAAAGTCCATAGTTTGGTGTCGTACATTCTGTGGGTTTGGACTAACTTATGACATGTATCCACCACTACTGTGTCATACCTTTGTCTCTTAATAAATGTTCAAGTCAGGCCTCCTCATTTAATTTAAGGGGGATTAAGTGATTGTCAGTGCATTTGTTATGTCATTATGACTACTAATATGTTTTAAAATCTTTAAACAACAAAAAAAATTTAATGTTATTTATAATACTACATATTTGCTCAACTTATTAATATTCCAATGGAGTGGAAGTTTAGGGAAAAAAATCAACTTGGTTTAAAAAAAAATGGTAAGCATCTTTTTCCTCCTAAAAGGAATTTTTTTGGGGGGAGGAGGGCATATCTTTAAGTGAACATGTGCTAGTAAGATGACATTTTTATAAGCCCTTCCATCCCCAGAAGTTTGCACTTTTCCTTAAAATCTGAGTATAAGAGTGGATCATGTGTGTAAAGGGGAAAGGAACATTCTGGAACACCTGTACCCTACTGTCTCCACCAGGCTCATGCGACAGATGGTGAAAGGGAATCATGATAGACCCATCTGGACTTAAATCTTTGTTCTATGCCTTATTTATATCCAACTCCTCCATCCTTCTTAGCTTCAGATACTTTGTGTCTAATTTGACATGAATGGTATCTACCTCATGTTATTACGAGGATTTGCCAGGCACTGGAGTAATCCCTCAAGAAGGAATGGTAGTTACTGTTATTCACCTCCCTGCTCTAATCCAGATCTTTGTTTCCTTATAGCACTTATGACACATAGTAATTATTTTGTTTGGGAATTTGTCTTGTTTGTGGACTATGTCAGATCATATGACCTTATTGTTGGTGGTCTTGTCCTGTATGTGCATGATGCTATCTCCCTGCTAGCCGCTAATGTAAGCTCTCTGCTATCAGCCCAGGTCTCTCTCCAGCGCTCTGCACCTTGCATGTCCTCAATGCATAATTATTCACTGCCAGCAGAAAACAAAGCACTGGAGCTCTTGCCAAAGTGTTTATCAGGCACAGTTTCTCCAGTGCAGTACATGCTGGGTACTACGTGAAATCAGGTAAAGTTAATTCCTTGCAAATGTATCCTTACACTGAACTGTAACACAGAGTTGAAGATTTCTATTTTGATATTTTAGATTCTCAAATATTGGTAGATAACTTTCTATTTGGTGAGAATCTCTATATTAAATATTTCCAATATATGCCCTCTTGATAAGAATATATACATTATACATTTGCAAGATTAGGTGAAAGATTGGTCCAACATCATGCTTTTTTTCCAAACAAGTAATTTAACTCATGCCAGTATAATTGGATTTATGCTTATCAGTGATCTGCTTTAACTTCAGACTGAGTATTATATAGTGTCAGTTTTTGTTTGATTTGCTCTGTGTGTACAGGTAAAAATTATGTTGAATCACAAACATGAATAAAACATGTGTTGCCCGTTATCAGGAAAATACATAATGGCTTAGAAATTTGTTATCCATGGATATCTGGGGACCTACATTCTAGCCAGTAACTCCTGCTGAGTTTGGGTCTGACATTGAATCCTAGGAGCCATCTCTTCCAACTCTCCCTTTTAGGGGTGAGGGAACTGATGACGAAAGGGTCTATGAGTTACCCATAAGCACGCTGCTATTGTATATACTGTCAGATCCTAAAGTTATGTTTTAACGTAAAGGGGGCTTGATAGGTGTATAGGCATTGAATATATATTTATATTTATGTGCAAAATACTCTAATTACAGTTTCTAAAAAGGTAGTTAAGACAACATTTTTTTTCTTATAGTGGATGTCAAATAAACTATATAAAAATTATCTTAAATTTTAATATTTTAATATTAAATTATTTAAAATTAAAATTTAATTTTTAAAAATTATTTTTTACTCTCATTTTGAAGATGGAGTTTATTTTATCATTACTAATACTATTTTGTCTCAGGTATTTGATTAACATTGTTCTGTTTCAGTATTTCAGTTGTTAACTAGACATTTGTAAACACTAAATCTAAATGCCAGATATATTTGTAAAAAAATCATATAAATCTATAAATACCACTTTGCCTCCTTTACTAATTTCATTTCTTTTATAAACATTCTCACCTCAGCAATTTAATATATGAGATTCTGAGATTAAGGATAAATAAATTTATAGTTTTATAGGCCTTTAAAATTTACTAGGTTCCTCATAGAAAGTTACATAATTTTTTTTTTTTTTCCTCTAATCAGAGAATCTCTTCGGTCTTTACTGTTTGTCTCAGTTGAAAAAAAAATACAGAGAAAGCTCGCTGGGTGGGAAAAGGTGAAAATAGAAAAAGGGAAAAGGGAGGGAAGACAGGAAAAGCAGAGACTGAGATCAGAGTGAATAAATACGTTGCTTAGGATAACTCAGGTGTTACATGGAGGCACCAGGATTCAGAAGTGTGTGTGTGTGTGTGTGTGTGTGTGTGTGTGTGTGTGTGTGTGTGTGTGGTGCTTAAGCTTGTGTGTTTGCTTTCATGGAGTCTAAACAAAACTGGGGGGCAGTAGTGAGTAACTGATAACGTTGAATAGTATCAATGGACTGTATGGATAGAGAAAAAATGTGAAGAGGACGCTAGAAAAGGAAAGGGAATAGATGTTTTTCTAGATTTTTTTCTGGAATTTTCTAGAATTATTGGAGAAGATTTCATGGTAGAGCCGCATCACATTCCAAGGTATTTGAAGAAGGTTTTTCAGCAAGACTTGTCTCAGCTTTGAGGACGGGCTTAGCCTCTTCAGAGGACAGTCTCAACTGTATTGACAAGAATAAAAGACTCCCTGTAAAAGGCCTTTGGAAGGGGGAGAGATTCTAGATCAGAGGGCCCAGAAGACAACCCTGAAAACTAGGTTGAAACTTGGGCTTACAAGATGGCAGTGGGGAGTTAGACTGGTCACTAATGGAGCAGGTTCCAAACCCACAGCTCTCCAGTGCACAACATTGTCACATGGGAGGGGGAGAAAGAAACTCGTGTGCCAGGGGCTAACCTACAGGCAAACTAGTAAACTTGAGAGAGGATTTTTAGGTTTAGAATCGAACCCTGGTTATTATTTCAATTATTGCTCTTTAGTTCAAACTTTGTTAAATACAACTCATTATGAGAGAAACGGTGCTGTGCTTTGGGTCAACTCACATCTCTGTGTCTAGGTGTAAGCTTGTACAGATATTTGTAACTTGGCAAAATCTAAAGGAGGGGTCTTTTTCAAAATTGCATGTTTCTACCTCTGAGCCTCTGGGGAGTTGAACTCTGGCTGTCACCATAGAGGAGAATTGCCCTGCCTTCTATCCATGATTTTATATCACCTTGTAAAAGTCATCTGGATTTCTGAATGTTGGATTCTTACTGGGATTAAAGTTCTGAGCATAGAAAGTACTGGTCACGGGATCTGAGAGGCCCTTGATCCAGGGGCCCTCGGCATGGAAAAGGGCTCCACGGGCTCTAAAGGATGTGGATCCTGACTTCATACCTACAACTGTGTTATTGCGATGTTTCCATTTGGTTCAGAGGATGGGGAAAACATAAATGTTACCATGTCTTCATTCAACTATGGAAGAAATCATTTGAATACCAGACTGCCCAGGGGGTGTGTGTTCCCATTTATTGTCCGGCTTTTGAGACTGATCCAAAGCTATAACTGTATCATGGATGCTGCTTCTTCAAAAGGTACCCATGGTTGGGAATCAGCTTTGATGTGGCTTATAAAGTTCCTGGACCAGCACTTAAGCCTGCCTTTGATGGAATCGCCCCTCAGTCACGTTTCAGCAATGTGACTGAAATTGTATCTCTTTCAGCATATAAGACAGTGGCAGGAATGAAGTACACGAGTGTGTCTGAGTAAATCTTCTGGCCCTTCACATGTCCCAGATTTAGCTTAAAAGAATCAGTAGAGTTTGTGTTACGAGAATCAGGGGATAAATGTATTGCAGAGGATTTGGAAAATAGTTAGCATTTTTGTGGTCTCTTCAGCAGTGCCCCACTGTTTCCTGGAAAAGCAACATTAGTGATCAGAGAAATTGTGAATTTCTTTGCAACTGGGCCACCACGAAGCTGTCTTAGGCATAGGCTGGCCAATAGCCCCACAGTCATGAGGTTTTCTCTGTCTTGTTCTCAGTTGCTTATGATTATTTCAGTTCAACCATTTAAATATTCCAGGTCTGGGATAGTGAACAGATGGTTTCATGCTGGTCAGTTTTCTAGTAGATACATTTTAGACGGTTGCCTGTCAGAAATTCTCACTTCAGCTATAAATGCAATAGTTTCTCTGGCACACACTTAAATGTAGCCATTGTTTATAAACTATTGCAATGAAAGGACCAAGTTCACATCCAGCATCTGTTACCTGGAGAAAGTGACCAACAAGTGTGCATTTCAGAGCAGCCTCTGTTGTGACCTTAATCTATTGATTTGGTGTGAAAACAGTTCCATCATACTTTAAAATAAGAGGTGTTTTCATCATATGCTGTTGCTGTGTGTGCCGGATAAGGATTTTGTAACTAAAATTTACTTCTGAACGTCAGTGCATATTGATGCTGTAGTTGGCTGTGTGAATTTAAATGGGAGGTCACTTCAGCAGACTGTTGAAAAGATCTGTCTCAGCTTGAGTTGGACATTACTCTGTCCAATGTCTCTTCTAGATGGAACATTCTCATTGCATAAACTAGAGGATTAATAAAACCAAGTTCAGTCACAGAAGTGTTCTTTTGAACTCAGAAGAAGGGAGCGATGTGTTGCCGTATAGGATGAGAGTAGCTTGTAGCCTGTGGTAGAGCATGATGTCCTAAAACAAGCATGTCTGGGGGCCCCCATCAAACAGGAGGGCACTGGATGACTCTGACACCATAATATCTTGATATAAATACACTTCAAACATTGCAATTGTGCTTTTTCGTAGCTTTTAAGCACATTTACCTATTGTTGCCCTTTCTTTAGGCTCCTTGATTACCTTTTTCTATTCGCATACCATCATTCCACAAGTTCTAGCATCTCTTAATTATGGAAGGCTTACTCCACATCATATTAAACATGAGAACACTTTCATCCCAAATTAAACATAATTTGCATAACTATAAATCTCTCTGTGTTGAGTTGTAGGAGCTCACTGGCATAAGTGTTACTGTAGACGCATTTGTCTGAGTCTATTTGGGCTGCTTGAACAAATAATGTAGAGTGGCTTAAACAATAAATGTTAATTTCACTTAGCTTTGGAGGCTGGGAAGTCCAGGATCAAGACCCCAGCAGACTCGGTGTCTGGAAGGGGCAAGGAACTCTCTGGGACCTGTTTTATAAGAGCACTAATGCCATTCATAGGGCTCTGCCTACATGACCTCGCACCTCGAAAAGACCCGACCTCCAGACACCATCACATCGGGGATTAGGTTTCAACATGTGGATTTTGGTGGGAGGGGGGAGGAAACAAACATTCAGTCTATAGCGACACTTAAACACTTATTAGTGAAAATCTGGAGGTCTTCTTTTTGCGCTTTGGAGGAACTATTTTATTTCTTCGAGATCTCAAACTTTTAGACTTTCCAGAGCCCTTGTGAGCTCAGCCAGCCTTGCCCTGCACCTGCAGGGCCTGATGCACAAACCGTTCCTGCTGTTGGCCTGCACTGCTTCACCTCTTGATGGGTGGGTCTGACCTGTATGGGGTCCAGTTTTTGCCAGTGTCCCTGAAGCCTTTTGTTTCTCACCCTGAAGAAAATTTGGTCATAGGTGAGAAGCCGTCTGCGCCTCTCTTCTGCAAGCCTGTAGCAACAAGTCAGAGCTGTCATCCTGAGTTGCAGCGTTCAAGCCCTTCTTTATGGTAGTTCCCTCCTGAGCTGAGGGGCTGGCAAAAGTCTAAATGGATGTGATTAACTGATGCAAAATTTGCAAAGCCAAATTCAGTGACTAGTTCCATGAGACCCTCTTGGTCCTGTTCAATCAATGCCGAGGCAGTTTCCCATCATACATATTTTTTAAACCCTACTTAAAACCACTTGCTAAACATAGCCTCTTTACCTTTTTAAAACTTCAATTTAGATCCTATCCTGTTTTCTATAAATCACTTTTTTCATACTAACACGTCTCTATGTTTCCTTGCTTTGCTCCTTCCTACTTAATTTTTTTCAACCCACAACTTTTTTTCTTGACCATCCTTAAGGCTTCTCATGTGGGTGTGTTTTTAGGGCTCCTTTTTGCTTTGACTTATTGCTAAGACTCACTCTTGCTCATGCTGTTTGGTCCATCTTTACTAAAGTACCCCTTCTGTTTCAATTTGATATATGGTCTGCTTGACTATAAAAAGTCACTTTGTTCTTTATAAAATCTTTGCACTTTACAGAAAGTGTGTTCTTTGATTAGCTTGTCTCTTCTTTTGTGAGATTAGCTGCACTGACTTTGTAGTAAGTATGACAAGTCAACCTAATTTTCTGTTACTGTTTTATTTTTTTACAGCATCAGTAATATTTTCTGTGGCGAACTCATTGAGCAGACTTGGTATTTTCAGGTGATACCTTACTCTGAACACTGCCTATTTAGAAATGTATGTATGTATTATTTGAGAGATGGTCATGGGGAGGAGGGAGTCATCTGAATGATTTATTGCCAAATGTGTTGAGATACTTTAACCTGAACTTTTGGTGCTTGAGGAGTGATTTTGAGAAATCTACTCTCTGTTAGGATTAGATTTTGCTGCATAGACAGAACAGAAAATCCAAAATTATAATGGCTTGAGTGAAAGAGAAATTGAATTCTCTCTTACGTAAAATTCCAGAGATGGGCCCCGGGGCTTATGTGGCATCACATAAGCAGTGCCATCAAGATACCAGGCTGTCTTTCTGTCCTCATGGTTCAGAATGGCTGCTGGCGCTCCAAGCTATCTTTCTTCAGAAGTACATACAACACTTTATAAATTTATTTATTTATTTATTTATTCATTTATTTGGCTGTGTTGGGTCTTCGTTTCTGTGCGCGGGCTTTCTCTAGTTGCAGCAAGCGGGGGCCACTCTTCATCGCGGTGCGCTGGCCTCTCACTATCGCGGCCTCTCTTGTTGCGGAGCACAGGCTCCAGACGCGCAGGCTCAGTAGTTGTGGCTCACGGGCCCAGTTGTTCCACGGCATGTGGGATCTTCCCAGACCAGGGCTCGAACCCGTGTCCCCTGCATTGGCAGGCAGATTCTCAACCACTGCGCCACCAGGGAAGCCCCCATACAACACTTTAGATCATATTTTGTTTTCCAGCACTTAGCTGTGGAATGATGGACTGTTTTCAGCAATTGGATACAAAAGTGCTGGTCGTGGTGGTTCAGCTTGGTCCACAAAGACCCCTGTATTTCTGCCCAGGCAGTGGGATGGATGGTGGTTGTAGTTTCTTGGATGGGAACACAGGAAAAGGAGTAGGTTCAGGAAGGTGGGGAAGGTAGCAATGAGCTCACTTGGGGAGATGTTGGGTTTGAAATCCCCAAGGGACGTCCATGTTGGGTCAGTGGTATATATACTGTGTGTGAGTCTGAAGCTCGGGAAATAACAGTCAGTGAGCTGTAGACACTCGGCAGAGGGAACCTTAGCATCCCAGAAGGCTCTTGGAAGTGTGCAAGTGGTTGGATCTCCCAGGAAAAGCAAGGCAGCTGAATTGATGAGGATCAAGGGCGATTCCCCCATGGACCTCTGGAGGAAGTTACGGACAGAGGTTGGAGGAGGCTTGAAGATGAGAAAGACAGGTCCAGGGAGAATGGAAGGAGATCAACAGCTGTGCTTCCTTCAGCTTCACTTTCACCATTGTTTGATATTATGGAAGCATCACAAAGCTGAGCATTTTCACTTCAGAGAAGACCGAGCATGATAGAATCTGGAGGGTGTCACAAGACCACGTGCTCTGCTCAAGAGGAGCATTGAAGTCTTTGTTGTCTGATTTGTTATAAATCCTCTCTCGTGTAAAGGTATTATCCCCATTTTATGCTTTTGAAAAAAGAGGCTCACAGAGGATAGGAAACTCACTCTACGCTACGCAGCAGAAAGGAATGGAGCCCTAGCTTGGAAACTAAGCAAGTGTTTTGGTTCTCGTCTGGATTTTGTGCTGGGGCACCATGCCTCCTGAGAGGTTCAGTGGCTTGTCCAGTTTTTGACCTGGAAGTGCTGTGTTGATTCCAAACCTAAGTCTCCCTGCTCTCAGGCACTCAGAATACAGAGAGTAAGTGATAAGAGGTTAAAAAAAACAAAAAACACTATCTTGTTTCCCAATCTTAAAACATTCCCATGTGACATTCTTCTTTACTGATAATATTGTTGCAAACCCAAAAGAGCCTGATTAATTTTTGCAGCATCTTTTAGGCTTGAATCACACTTTCATCCGATAGTAGGAACTGAGTCACCGGTGAAGTATGTTCATCCAAGACTCTAGACAGGGGTCAGCAAACTTTTTCTTAAAGGACCAGATAGTAAATATTTGAGGCTTTGCCAGCCCTACAATTTCTATCGCAACTACTCAACTCTGCTTTTTCGGCATGAAAGCAGCTGCAATATGTAAATGAATGGGCATGGCTGTGTTCAAATTAAGCTCTATTTTCGAAAACAAGCAGGTGGCCCAGTTTACTGACCCCTGCTCTAGAAGAAAGCTAAGTTCTAGAATTTCCACGTTTAATCCTGCAAGTAAAATCATCTGACAAAATTGTGAAAAAAGGCAATTGTTCTTTTTCATTTCCAAAACTCAAAATATTTGGCTAATTTTGTTTTTAAAAATTAACTTATCTCCGTAATGATCTTTTATAAGTGTAAGGACAGTTCTGGGAGAGCAGCTGCAAAGTATGAAACTGGATTTCCTTATTTTGTTCTCTATTTTGTTTTCTCCTGGGTAGTCTTGATGGAATTCTGAGTTGTCAAGGTGCCTCCACATCTCTCAAAATAATCCGTATCTTTCAAGTCAACCCCTAAATCGTGGAGATGCTTGAGTACCAAGCTGAGACGTTGAGCTGCTTTGATCCTCATCAATGTGTGTGTGGACCCCAGCATCTGTGGATTCACAGACTGGAATCTGTGAATGTGAGAAGGTTCCTCTGCGTGCATTATTAGCAGAGTTTCACGCATTTTACTCACCAATGATAAGACCACTAGCACATTCTGGGGGATTTATAGAATAGAAAAGTCCTTCAACATCAGTTACTTTATCTCCTGTTTTTTATTTGTATTATGCAGATATACATAGCTATCTTAGGAAAGCATTCTAAGTGGAATTTGCATGTAGATAGTTTTCTGATAGGTTCAAATTGCAAAGCTGCATTTGTTTTGTAGTTGAATGTTTTGGTAACATGAAGTAGATGGAATTTTTAAGGGAAATAACTTCTTTTCACATGAAAGAACAAACTAGGAGGACTTCAACATCTTGGATGCAAATAAGGGCTGATTATGACAAATGAGCATAATTAATTTGTAAAAGAATCGTAAGCAGATTCTTGATTCTCTTTAGCACTTCTCATTTATTTGTAATTGAAAAGGCAAATTTCTGCTAAAATAATTGTCATTCATCCTTTCTGTTCATTTCAAAGTGCGCTTCCCCTCCCAGGCAAGGCCGGCTGCATGCATTGTAGTAGTAATACAGGATGCACCTTTGGTGAATGTCCCCTCTCACTGCTGCTGAGTTCTGCTTCTGTGTTTGGCCTTTGCCTCTCCTTGTGACTTACAGGAAATAAAATATTTCTCCTCTTCGTGCAGAAAGTCTTTGAAATTCGAGTGCCTGGGGGAACTGAGATGTCGTGACTGTGTTTGGGGAATCCCGTGAGTCTGTTATAATCACCTGTGACAGTCAAGTTTCACTAATTCCACGTAAAATGAGACCTAAGAGGATGGTTTGGATGTTAGCGTAGTCTGCTTTCAAAGCTGCGTTATAAACAGAATAAATCTGTGTGAGTAAGTAAAGTGAGGTAGGTTGGTAGAAATGTTTAATTTGCAATGGATCTTCTGTATTTAATGAAGAATTCAATAATTTTTGAATAACTATATTCACTTCTCAGATAAGCATTTGGTAAGAATCGCGAAGCCCATGTTTGAGTCATCACAAAGTGTGAATCGTGATTTAGAGCAAGGAATTTTTACTGTACAGCATGCTTGGTAATGATCCCTAAGATACTTTAGGCTTAAATTAGTGAGAGGTCCAATACTAAAATGGAGGAAATAAATCTTAAAGCACTGTCTATGTTGAATGTCCTTATTTCAGTAGATGGCACCTTGGACGGCCTATTTCAGTTGACACCAAAAGAAATAACAATGTTCTGACACTGATCTTTACCTTATTAGATGCTCCCTCTTTTATGGGTGGTCTTAGGTAATTTTAATTCACATTCTGCTTCTTTTTAGCCTTCCAACTGACTAAAGGTATAGCTTTGATTTTTCTTCATGTTACATGATAATTTATTCTAACCAGCAACGTTTATTTATGTACTTATTTGCACCCATTTTTGCAAACAAGTAAACAGTTTGGGACATGCAAATTTTTCTATATTGGTATTTATTGTAATAGTGTTTTACACACATGACATTTTAGAGATGAAATAGCTCGAGCCCTTTATTTTACAGGAAAACCTTGTAGGCCCAGAAATGTCGGGGACGGGTGGACAGTCTCAAGGGCTAGAGGATGCCGTTCTAACAAAGATTTTCCTTCCCTTTGGTTCAAGTTAATCTACTTTAGGTCTCCTGGTAATGATATAGTAAAATAATTTACCCACTTAATACTATAATCGGTTCACTAGGATTTTCCCATTAAAACGGACTCATGAGTCATAGCCTAGTGTTACCTTCCAAGCTTTGATTCTATACTCTCCGTACACCTGAAGAGTTGTATGGCATCTGTGGTAGCTGTGCCAGTCTCAGGCTGGTGTGTGTTTTGAAATCTCTTGCCCCACACTGATGCCTAGCGTCAAACAGGAAATGCTGTAATTTGTCACCCACTACCCTGAAGGTGTTACAGGGTCGGAAGTTGTGGGAGCGCAAGGTGGGTGGTGGGAATGAGTGCTAGAACCTTCGGGATCTTTACTGAGGCTTAGTTTTTCCTGCCTGTGTAAGTCAGATGAACTTTGTCACGTTAAATACATGTCTATCACCTCCACCTTCTGTTTTCAGTGGACACTATGTTTGTCTTTGACTTTTTTATTAAGACAGTACACCCCTCATCAAATGTATCTGTCACAACTCCAGGATTGCTTAAGACTCACGCTGTCACCGGCACATTCCATTTAGCAATGTCCTACAGATCAGAGTAAGGAGAGGCTGGATGACAAAGGACATTAAATGTTACACTGTGTTGCTTAAACTCAACATTGTAGTAGCCTCTTGAAGATAGACATAGCACATATTTTCTGCCTGTGGATTTAATGCATTGTTTCTTAATTCAGCATCCATTTACTGAATCCTTATTTGTGCCAAGCACACCACCAAGAAAAAAAAAACATTCTTTGTTTAAAAATCCAGGACACATATGAAGAATTTTGGAAAGGTTTTCATCAAAAATATTAAAATATGCAATAGTTTTAGGACTGGAAATGCTGCATTTGCTGTTGGTGCCGGGGAGGGGTGGGGGGCAGGAAAAACACATTCAAACGTCAATATATCACGATTTTAGGCAATCATAGAAAGTGTGAACCTCCCTTGATTGGATATAGAAATTACTAGAAGTAAAATTGCAGCTCCTCTTGGTGTCGGTGGGCCGCCTCCCCGTCTCCTGGGCCACCAGCCTGTCTTTGTCGAGTGAGCTACACTGAGCAAGCCTGTTATGGCTCCAGAGCCCATGATGGTCTGTCTAGTGCATTAATAATCTCAGCTGCTGTAAGGTTTTTTTCCGTGTGCTTTATTTTAACTCTGTTTCGAGAATTCAAAATTAGTTGTGGTGATAAGACATGATAGTTTCCTGACTCTGTGGAAGAGAGAAAAGGTCCAGAAGTGATCTCAGGGGCTTGAATTTCCTGGGCTGGTTGTGGTTCACTTAGTAGCTTTATTGAATAAAAGACCAGGTGATTCATGTAAAGTCATATGTTAGGATGCTGTAACCAGGGCTTTGGAAAGGGCCACCTTACCCGTTAAGTGCAAATAAATAACGATGTGAATGTACAGCAGACTCTAAAAGCATATTAGACTATAGATGAGAATGAATAATACATGTTTTCTGATAGTGTTTGCTGCATGTGGCAGGATATTTTAAAAGTGGGGAAAAAACCCCTCTGTGTGAGGTCTGCATTTAGTTAACCTTTATATTCCAAGACAAGCTTAACTGTCATCTGTCATATTTATAACAGCAGCATCAATTCAGAGTTTTATGCTCAAAACTTGTAGACTCAATTAGGAGATACACTTTGAAGAATTGGTCTCTACGATATGCACGTAGTTACCTAAAAGAAAAATGTCTTGTCAATATTATTGTAGTGATTTCTGTGTATTCTTGTTTTAATTATGTGATGGGTTCTAGTGCTTTAGAGCTTGCCATCATGGATGATCCCTGGAACTTGGCCATGTCTCATTGAATGGAATGGACGTTTCAGTTCTAATTTAGCATACTTACTTCTACTGCTAAGTGAAAGCAGAGTTTACATAACTCAATTTATATGGTTGTACAGACTTTCATCTTCTGAGTTTTATAACTCTTTCAAGTTAGTTATAAAACTTGAAAATTGCATGTTTCAGTGGATAGTGAGTCCGTAGTACTTACCAAGTACCCATCGTGCTTTACCAATCTTAAAAACAAAATCTTTGTTCTGGGGTCATCATATTTACATTGAATAAATCTGAAGTTAGACTTTAGGTCGATGTTGAAGTGGGGTCAGATCTATTTTACTGCTAAAACTTCCAGCACAATCACAATATAAAAGGGTTAAGCAATGATGATACAGGTAAATAACCAAAGATGGAGGCTTATCTAAAACCAAGACTAGATTGCATAATAAGGAAAGAATAAGGATAGTAATGAAGTTCTTCAGAATTAATGTTCCTTGTATACGCTGCTATATTTAAAATAGGTAACCAACAAGGTCTTACTGTATAGCACAGGGAACTCTGTTTAATACTCTGTAATAACCTAAATGGGAAAAGAATTTGAAAAATTCATACATGAATACTGTATGAATACAGGTCTAGATGTCAGCTATGCATTTCTTATCTAAGAAACTCTTAAACCCCTTCATAATGCACTAAGCCTATTTGCTCTACTTTGCACATTAAATTCTTTCACAATAAGACCTCTCCTGGTTTAGTGGTCACTATGTTAATTCTTTAGCATTTTAAAGCATTTTGGTTGATGAAATGTCTGTCCTTTTCCTCCCAGTACTTGAGAAATCCTCACTGTTATATGAAAGAACTGAGAAGATAAAGTACCAAAAGGTAAATGACTGTTTCAAAGACACATGATCAAACATTTACTCTAGAGAGACCTTATTGAGTCTTTGGTCTGGAATCATTCAGATTTGACTGCGTGCACTTGAAAGACAGTGATGCCAGTGGCCAGGCTGGGAAAACCACTGGATTTGGAATTCATTTCACTCCTCTCTTGCCCTCCCCCATCTGTATAGTTAAGGGTTCCTCCTTACCAAGGTTAATCTTGACTGACCTTTCTGAGTCTTCCCGAACCTTGCCTTATCAATTATTTGTCCTTTGTCTTTCCACTTTCGTTTCACTCTTTATTCTTTGTCTCATCCCATCTTCCCGTATATATTTTCACTTCTTCCAACTGCTTATAAACAAATAGACAAAACTCAGTCTTGACAAAGTTGCAAATTCTTGCCTTGACATTGCTTTTACTTCACTCACGCTCTTCAGCGTGGGCCTTTGTGGATATCTTTTCTGGCTTCTCATGTGTTCTTTGAGCCTTTCCAAAAAGGCATGTGTCTTCACTCCTCAACCTGAGTCACTCCAGGGTGAGTAGTTAACAACTCGTCACAAGATCAAATCGCACAATTCCTGTTCTTGTTTCTTTTTTCATCTTTTTATAGCAGAATATATCTCCTCCAAGCTGCTTCCTAAAATTCTCTGTTGATTTCTGAAACATATTTATTTTTTTCCCTTTCTGGAAAAAAGCTGGCTTTCTGCTTTCTGCCACCTAAATTCAAACATTCGATTAGGCAACCTTGATAGATTATATTCCATCATACCTCCCTCCAGGTAGATGAGTCCTTCCTCACTGAGCTCCTGAATATAAATCAGGTTTTCTCATACTCTTGACTGGATTCTTCCTGTTGGTTTGCTCTAACATAAATACTTCCTATTTCCCTATATTGATCTAAAGGTAGCTTAGTCATCTTTCAAGGCAGTTTATCACGATGGTTAAGAGACCTCACTCCAGAGCCAGAGTGCGAGGGTTCACACCACATCTCCAGACTACTAGTATTTGATCTTGGGTAAGTTATTTGGCTCCAACATGCCTTAGTTTCCTCATGGTAAAGTGGAAGTAGTAATAATTTCTTCCTTGTAGGATTGATGAGACAGTTAATGGGTTAATATATGTAAAGATTAAATAGTAAGACAGTTCTAGACAGAGTAAGTTCTGTGTGTGTGAGTACTTTCGATATTTCTACTCTCTCAAACTCCACCTTGTCTATAATACTTTTCTCATCTCCTGAGTCCAACTAAAGGTCATCTATTCTGGGAAAACTGGGGGTTTTTTCCTCTCTTATGAGGCTTAACTTACTCTAATTTTAATTGTCTCTGTCTTAACCTAGATTAGAGTAGGCTTTTTGCTCTCATATGTTCTCATATCTTACTTAACTTCAAAAAAATTTTCTTTTCCTACTAAAGATCAAGTCTGTTTTTTCCTAAAATAATTTCTGAAGATTTGAAGGTCTTGAGACTATCCTGTGTTTTGAATTTTTGATGAGAGATCCCCAAAGATACTTTGAGGATGCCCTGTAGGGCTAGCCTGAACTTCATGAAGGAGAATAATGGAAGTGTCACTTGTGATTAATTTCCTTTTCTATAGGAGGGCTTTCTGACTGTGTAGCTCTAACTCATCTTACCCACCTCTTTGGGAAGATTGGGTTGTAGCAGTGTATGTGTATCTCTGTGTTTTTCAAATATTTCTTGCACATTTTACAGTACATTTTTACAATGTTGAACATTTTTATTGTGACAAGGAAATAAATTATCTTGAAAATGTTTTCTTTAAAATTTTACTCTTGTATTTAATAGGTTGGCGTTAGAAATTTTGACATGGGTTGACAGCTCTTACTATAGTACCCTCTCCCCAGAGGACATTCCGATACCCTAAATGTTGGTGATGTCACAATTGCTGAATGGAAGCTTTCACTGAATCAGATACTGACAACAATAATTCCAACAATAGAAATTATCACCAGGCATTCATAAAACCTGAGAGCAAATCATTATGACAAAGTGCATCCTGATGGGAATACCAAAAATACACATAGGCTACATTATCTTTATTTCATTTTCCTCTTTTAGAATAAAAGTTTTGATATTTGAAAGAAAAGGGACAGTTGTTTGTTGAAAATAGAAATTGTTGGACATAACCAACCGTATGTTTTAGATTTTTTTCCCTGTGTTCTCACTGAAAATGTATTTTGAATTTGTTGTGTTTCTCCATACTTTGTAAATTCTTTCCTTAAGGTAAAAAAAAATTTTTTTCCTTTCTCTTATCCCAACATTTGCTTCAGCTAGGTTTGACCAACAAGTTGGATTCTTTCAGCCTGAGTCATTGTAAAGCCAACATGTCTGGTGATGTTTGTCTGCAGATGCAACTAATGAGTCAGTTCTAACTTTGTATGTTACTTTAAAAAAATCAGTAGCGGATTATCTTGTATTTAAACCTGTTGAACCTCTGCAGCTTGAATTTGCAGAGTGACACAGTTAATGTGCCATGGTCACATGTTTAACTTTGTCAGGAAACATTGGTTCATTTTCATATGTTATCAAGACAAGAAACAGTCTCTTTTTGATTCTGTATCCATCTTATAATCAGAAGAAAATATATCTGCCTCACAGATGGAAACAGAATCAAAAGGAGACTGTTTTTTGTCTTGATCACACTGTGAAGCAGCAATCAAACCAGAAATAACACTTCAGTCTCTGACACATACTGTTGCATATTCAGATTGGGTTTTGCTATAGACTTGGAATCATCTTTTTCATTGTAATCTGTTTGACATCATCCCTAAGAACTTTAGTCTCCTGGTTCTAGATGACATGGTTAATTAATCCAAATTTGTATTTTCAAAATAGAAACTTGGCAATGGATGGGCCCTTTGTATGATTCAAACTGTCCTATATAGAAAATGCCTAGATATTAGTGTAGAGAGAGAAGATATAAATAGGAATAGCATTGGAAGTCCATAATATAGTAACTTTCAGACCATATGGAGAAATACTATTATCAGTCATTTTCTTGTTTTGTTTTATACACCAGTTAACGTATGCCAGTGATTTTCATTGTCACAGAATTGCATTGTTGTTCATTGACAGAGTAGCAAAAATGTAGAAGTATGCAAATGAGAAATGGAATTGGGAGATGTCATGGAATACGTACTAATTGAAGGAAGAATACGGTGCATGTAATCCCCGTGGTTTTGGGGTAGTTAATGCCTGGAAACTGTGTCATTATGCAAGGTTGCATTTTCTGAAGAGGGTCAGTGCTATAATTGGGGCTTGCATTTTTTAATCTGAAGATGTGGGAAGCTTTAACTAATGGATATAACCAACAAAGTGCTACCTAAATGAAAATTCAGCAGTCACAAATGGTGGTCATCTGCACACCAAAACATCTAAAATTCAGTACATGGGCTGAGATAAACACTAACATTTAA
Organism: Balaenoptera borealis; assembly: GCF_965194805.1. Taxonomy (NCBI): domain Eukaryota; kingdom Metazoa; phylum Chordata; class Mammalia; order Artiodactyla; family Balaenopteridae; genus Balaenoptera; species Balaenoptera borealis. The sequence continues at coordinate 15,331,589 of NC_138867.1, forward strand.
TTACCAATAATTTTGCTTGCCAGCAGAATGCAGAATGGTTCTTGAAAGCTCTTTGGATAATGCAGCTCTCTAGAGGGACTCTTCTAGGATGCCTGATGGTATGCTATTACTTAGACCTGCCTCAGAGGACTGAAATTTTAAAGTTGGTGATGACTGTTCTCTTGTTGTTTCTCCTACTCAAAACTCCTTTTGATCCAACACTTCCCCCTTCTCCCTCACTTGCACTCAATCAGACTACTTAGCAAGTATTTTATTTCAAAGACTAAAGAAAGGAAACAGTAAATGATAGCTCCCAGAAACCTCACATTTTATTGGAAAGCCATAAGAACAACTTCCGTAACGGCTAAAATTTTGATTAGATTCTATCCTGGTAGGTAGGGTTGTGCCTATGTCTTAAAACACTGGCAGTTGTCTTAACCGAAACCAAAGGAATATATGGGGAGAGGGACGGAGCTGTGTGTTTTTTTCACTTGGTAGCCAGAGCATTTGAGAGCCTCAGTCTCTCGAAGGGGCAGAACTGTCTTCTATAGAGACCACTGAGGACCAGGTCAGCTCCATGGGTCCACTCACCACAGTCTGCTAATTGGCTCCTTTCTTAACACTGGGGAACAGGAAAACTGTTCCAATGGGCTTCTATTCCTAATACAATTGCTTTACCTTTAGCGCAGAATGGAGTCAAGGTTTAAATCCTTTACTGCTGGATACTTTTGTCTTGCCTCCGAAGGTGTCCTGCTAGAGAAGCTTATGGGATTGAATATTTGGCTTCAGTTTCTATAAGTTAAAATGCAGAAAAAGATTGGTTCCAGTGGAGGAGCAGATATTCAGAAGCAGAATAGGGAGGGTGAAGAGAGACTATTCAAAACGAGAGACTTCCTCTTTCTCCAGACTCTCTCCCTCTCTCTTTTATGTGTGAGTAATGAATCTTTGCCCTTACTGTGTTAAAAGTCACCGTGACCTCATGCTGATATTCCCAAAGCAAAGCTGTTGGTATTAAAAACCTATAGCTGGCCTCGAACTCTTTCCCAACTTATGATAAACTCCAAACAAAATCTTCTATGTTGCATTCTAACAGCTCTGTAAAAATGGTTCTATGTCCTAGTTTTGTTTGGTGTAGCTTTCCAATACAATCGATGTAGAAATGAATTACCCCTTGACTTTGGAAATAAGCAATTCATGAGAGATTTCTTAGATAAAACTATTTAATCAGGTTCTGAACATACAAGAGAATCCATGAAAAGATACAGGCCTTTATGAACAAGTGAACATTTTTTTTTCTTAGAAGAAATATTCCATTTTCTGGGCTCAATTCAAAACAAAACAAAACAAAAATTGTTCCTTCCAATAGTGTTTGCTTATGTGTTCACCTCTTCAGACTTGTTGAAGGAAGGAAAAGGGAATGATGCCACAGTTAAAACCTTCAACTTTGGCAAAATTGAGACCATTTTTGTGGTATCAGACAATCTTAACACTTATTCTTGCTCAGGAATTTAATCCACTTTCTTCGTAAAATTCAAGATACTTTATCATATTTTTTTTCCATGAGAAGATTAACCTAGGTATAAATAAAATTACCCTTCATACTTTAAAGATCCCTTGCGAACTTTGGGGGACAAAGGAGTCTCTAGTTAGGAACTTGAGAATTTTAGCATTTATTGAGGAACAAGTGAATCCAGCCTCTACTTAGATAATTTTTCTCACCAGTAGCAAGTGGGTGAAAGCTGGTTTCTGGCAGACAAAATACACCCTGTCGGGAGGCCACACATGACTAAGTGCTCAGTGTTAGTGCCCTATGAAACGGCAAATCTTGCTTTAGAATAAAGTCAAGACTTGCATTTGCATTGAACGTGTGTTCCCAAAGGATTTGCAGACACTGTTCGCTATATCGACTAGTTCTGGATGAGGTAGTGGAGATGGTGAGGGCAAGAAAATAATTTCTACATTGCACCAGTTTATGTTTCATAACTGGTTTTTATATATAGGAAACAGAAAATTTGGACATAGAGCAAATCTTGCCAAGCAGAACCACCAGTAGTTGGTAGGTTACCCATCAAAAGGAAGTAAAGTGGAAACAACTGAGCATCTTCTATAAACACAACGCTATGAAGTAGTTCTGCATAAGCAAAGCTAATGAAACCGATTTTTTCTAGCACTGATATCTTCATCTAAGATGTCTTCAGCGTTCACTTCCATTCCCATTCTTTACTTACAGAACTGACACATTATCCTGAAAACATTTCCTAAACGTAATTGAAAACATTAAAAAGTCTGGTATTTGATAAACATTTGGATGTTGTTTTACAAATTTTTATTTCTGATTTTTAACAAGCTTCACACATGTTAAAATTATGTATAAAGAAATCCAATCATACCAATAAACCAACTGGTTGGCAATTTGATCTTCAGGGTGAAAGATGGTGTAAGTTTTTATGGTAATAATTAACAGCAGTATAGAACTTTATTGATTGTCTTCATCCATTTGGGCTGATCTAACGAAGTATCATGCCTTGGTGGCTTATAAACAATAGAAATTTATTTCTCATAATTCTGGAGGCTGTAGAATTTCAAGATCAGGGTGCCAGTATGGTTGGGTTCTGGTGAAGGCCCTTTTCTGTGTTGTAGACTGCCATCTTCTTGCTGTATCCTCCTATACTGTAAGGGGCCAGAAAGCTCTATGGGGGTCCCTTTTATAAGGGCACTAATCCCATTCATGAGAAGTCCGCCTCATGACCTAATCACCTTCCAAAGGTCCCAGTTCCTAATACCATAACCTTGGAGGTTAGGTTTCAGGATATGAATTTTGGGGAGACACAAACATTCAGACCATAGCATTGATCACAGCACATTTTTCTCACACATACCTTATTGTTTAGTGCTATAAGCATCCATAATATATACGTAATTTTTTTTTTCAGAAAAAGAATAAACTAAATATCTTCATTTTACTGAATGGGAAATTTGAGACCCAGAGGGGGAAGTGACTTGCTCAGAGTTTTATAGCAAATTATTGACAGCTGGGAGCAGCATTCAATGTGCATGCTATGTTTAGCAAACTTCATACTGAGTGAGTGCTAGGTGGCTTGTTTTTGACATGAGTCGTAAAGAAAATATTTATAATTTAATTTTTTCTAAATGACATTTTGTCCTCTGCCTATCTACCTTTATTTTCTCAAAATGAAAGACTAAGTTTTAATTCAGTAGGCTATGCTGATAGATTGGTTTATTTCAAGGTGAGAAAAACAATCAGGTGCATATTAGGAAAGTTCTGGATGAGTTGATCATATTAGAATTTGCAAGAATGGTGATTGTTTAGTGAAACCCCATGATAACTCAGCTTATACAGAGGTGATTTTGCCCATTGTGTCCTGGGATTGTGTGTACAAAATAAACACAACTTAGCTGATTTGAATGGCTCAGGACCATCTTCCGTGTTCCCTGACGGGCTTCCTGGAGCGAAAGGAACAAAGAATTTGAAGAGCTTTGTAGAGGTGATTATCTTGTCTATTAGAGTGTCTTTATTACAGCATAGCATTTCAAATTATTTCTTGCCCAGAACCCCCCAAAGAAATTTTTTTTTTTTAAATTTTAGGTTTGCTAGGGTGGCATATGTAGGATCATATTTTTTTTCCTTATAGATCTATATTTGTATTCAACTTGGTAGTTGAACATTAGCTTGTAAACAGGATTTCCTTTTACAAGAAAAGAAATACTTGTTAGCTCTAAGACTCAACAAAATCCTCCAAATATTTGCTTTGGAGAAAAAATTAAAATCTAGTATTTAGGCCACTTATTATTTACTTCATTTACTTATTTCTGAGGACAAAAAATTCCTCACCTTACCTAGCCTGCCTAGCTAGGAATTTACTCTATCACATGGATGCCATCACATGGATGCCATCTCTCTCTGGGACCCTGACGGGAGATGTAGGCAAAGGAGAACTGGGCTTGGGGGCTCCATACTGCCACGGATCTTCTCTCTAACTTTCACAGCTTCTCTTCTGTTTTCCCGCCTACCATCCAAGGTTGCTTTGATCACATAACGGTGCTAGAATGTCACTTTCTCTCTTCACCAAAAAGCAGAATTTTAATTCTTATGGACTATTTGTTTATAGCCAAGTGGGATTAATTAACTAGATAGAGGCTCACTTTGATAAGATGGGGGGAATAAGTCACAAGACAGATGTGGGAGATTTAAAACACTGTTTCTTAGTGCCTAAAAAATATTAAATCATTTGGGACTTTAATACAAGAAAAACGTCATCTGTGGAAAATTAAAAAAAAAAAAAAAAGGTGGTGAAATTTGACTGTTACCTTCCCTCACAGACATTCTATGTTTAGCTTATTAGCCAAGATAAAGTGTAGATCAATTTTTTTTGTGTCTTTCACGTATGTATATAATATGAGTCAGTAAATGAGTTTTAATTGAAGAATTGGGTTCTCTTTTCATCCTGATGACTGAAAGGGACTTTTTTTCTTCTTTCCTTGGACCAGGTGATGGAGAGGTAGTGGGAAGATGAAATGATATTTCTTCTGTGATCACTCCAGTATCAGATCAAATTGGGAGGAGTTACATTTGATGACTGATCTATAATTTTTACTTCTGTCTGGAAAATGATTTCTTGGTATAAGACTGTTTATATTTTTAAAAGACTTGGAACCTCGAGAATCTTAAGTACATAAAAGATTCAAATCAAAGAAGTAGACTGATTTTAATATTAGCAGTATGGTGGTAGTATGGTGACAACAGATAACTGTACAAACGTCTTTTCCACATATATCCAGTCAGCAGGAGCATGCTTGGAACACAATTGCCGAAAGTCTTCTTGATGCTATTTAAAAATATTTTTTAAATGTTTTAATGACAGTGCTTCTAATTCCTGATTCTAGAACTTGTGTGTGTTTGTGGGTGTGGAACCTGTGTTCTACCTTTCTCTTGGGGTTTAGAAGCACAGAATTATCTAAGAATTGCAAAACTAAATGATGGGGAAAGGAACTAACATTTATTGCAGGCGCATGAAATGTCAAACGTTGTACTGATGTCTCACATAAAATTTTCCTAAGATTGACCTTTCTTATCGTACAGGAAATGAAAGGACAATGAGGGTAAGTAACTTGCCCAAGGATTCAGGGCCGGTGTGCTGTGGAGATGGGATTCGTAACAACATCTACCATGATGCAATGTGCAAAGTCTCCATGAAATAATTCCTGTCCAACATTTTCCAGATTAAACACAGTGAAGTTCCTCTCTCTTGCTGTTGGTTGTTAGTTGTGTTCTGTGCCGATTTGAAGCCATCAGTCTTCAAATAGTTTTGGCCCTTGGAACTTAGAATTCTTTTGTAATTTCAAAGGGCAACTCCGGAGTTTGCTTTCCTTTGAGATGCTGTAACTAATAAATCAACTTTAGTGTTTGGTTATTGTATCAACATGGAGAGCTTTAGTTCCAGTGCATCAGCTTGGGTGTGAGTTTTCTTGCTGTGTCACTCTATGGCTAGTGAATGTCCCAAATGTGGAGAAATGCAAAGGTAATCCCAGCCCTTTCATTGTAGCTTAGATTTGGGTTTAAGTGCCTTCCAGCATGGATTACTAGTTGCTGTGTTGTTTTTGTTTTGTTTTGTTTGTTTGTTTGTTTAACTGCCTTTTTTTTTTTTAACTTAGAAGTTCCAGCTTCTGAATTTCTATACCAACTGATTTCTTTCAAAATTAGAAGTAATAGAAATGAGAAATAATTAAAATATATGCCCACCACTCTCCTTATTTCTTAAGGATTTGATACAAATCTCCATTGGCAAATGGGGTGGTAAAAAGTTTAGGGGCAAAGGGTACTTGAAATTCTGAATTTCATCCTTGTCTTGTCAACATCTTGAGTTTTGAATCACCCTAGATCTGCACCAAACTTGTGACCCAAGGTGGGTACCATTCCTGAGACAAGAGCTTTGCCCATTTGCCAACTTCTTGGTGGGGTTTCCTGTAACCTCCTAGATAGTGCCCTCCTGCCTTACCTAATTTTGTTGGCTTGGCCTTTTGCTTATGACACTGCTGCATGAACTCAGCTAGTTAGAATTTCCATACGGGTAAAAGGAGGACACTAATGGTACACTTATGACCTCATGGTCCTGTTGAGAAGACTAAATAAAATAGTTTAGTAATGTGTTTGGAATTAGGATTGTGCTGGACCCCTGGAAACAGTTAATAGATTTTAAGTTATAATTTTAATTTATCCCTGGCTCTTGGCAAGGTTTTCACCCATATTGTCTTGGGAAATAACCAGACTGCCCTGCTTTTCCAGGGTTCTAGTGGATTCTATAAGCCTCCCTCTGATACCTCACTATAACTAACAAGAGAAAATTTGCAAAAGTAGGAGTGTTTATTAACTTTGAAAGGCAAACAGGAATGGAGACACACTTTCTTACTTAGAATTTGATTATGTACATTCATTTCCTACCCAGAAATAAAGAATAGAAAGTGGCCCTAACTGTGTTTCAGAACACCAATTTTAGTAAAGTAGATTTTAGGTTTGTAAACCAACATGACTTTAAGCCTCTGGGGATAGCTGTATAGAATTTCATGCCTTGTGGGTCAGAAAGGGGCACTCATGTGTTATGTTCATACACACACTACATTTATCCTTTGTTTTCTATTCTATAATTTCTAAGTTGGTGCATGGGTTTCTATTATAGAATTGGGAGAAGATCCTAAAGGCAGGCCCGTCAGGTTTTCTCTTTCTTAGCTCTAAACTAATGTACCAAAATATCTTGAAACATCAGAGCTGACATTTTGACGTGCACCATTCATGCATACTGGGTAATTAAGAATTCAATGAAAGAGTTATAAACTACAATTTAAAATACTGCTCCAGTTTATTTCTTCAGATTTTCATCTATTGTTTTGTGATTGCTTTCAGGATAAAGGTGCATTTAAAGTATTTTTACCATATATGTTTGCTCCCACTTCTGAGGGAGAAATAACCAAAAATTAAGTCAAATAGAGCCTGTCAGATGTCTGAAGTAGGTTATGACCAAAAGCCACTCTCTTTTTAGAAAGAAATGTGTAAGAGAAATTCTTACTTTGATAACGTAATAAAGGCCTTCCTTGAGAATTGGAGCAGTTTTTTCGTCATCCTTCGGTTTGTTCCTTTTTTTTTCTTCCCCAGTTTCCAACAGGAGATTCACGTATAGAGTGGTGAGACAAATTTTGACTGAAGAATAGCACTCTTCTACTTAACACCTGGCTTCTAAATAAGATAAATGTAGGTTATCACTGTCCTGAGTCATGATTCCAAGGAATGGAATGTATAAGCAGCAAATTTTCTGTTCTAAATGGAAAATACTTTAAAAAAAAACACAAAAAAAGATTGGTCAAAGAGTACAGTATAATTCTGCCAGGAGACAGCCCTGAACTAGAACAGAACCAGAGGTCTCACCTGTACACCGGTACATGGGGCACAGGGCAAGGCGTGTGTCCTCTCTCTTTTTCTCTCTCTTTCTCTCCTGGACTTATTTGTGTGGACTAAAGAGGATATTGCCATATAATTTCTGCCATGCTTCATCAAGGAAAGGCAACAGATTTTCCTCTAAAGAGCAACATTTCAGTGGATTCCCACTGATATATGATGCCGTAAAAATACACTTGAACAAAAAGAAATGGAGTGCCTGTTTAGCTCCGACAACGGTCCTGGATTGAATTTATTATTTTTAAATTTATAATTGATTACAGATTTGGATTAATGCTTTAGTACCAGAGGAGAAAAATTCAGGATCCAAATATATTCATAGAATAAAAGTGTCAACCTCCAGGAAGTTGGAGACTTAACTTTGAGTGAAATAGGCTGTTAATGACCATTGAAGTTGCGTATCTAGTTTGACTTCTCATCAGGAAATTGATAATGAAGGACACTTGTATATTACCATGGAACTATTTCTTTTAAGCCGAAAATACCTTGAAAAGCAATGAATACAAGTATGACACAACTAACAAACCAAATGTAACTGGCAACACCATGCTTTTCATTTTCTGCGTGATAGTTTTCCTTTAATGGGTCCTTCTTAATAATGAGATAGACTAAATCCTCCTTGCATTTGGTCTTTGAAGATGTGTGTGCATATATGTGCATATATATGAATGATGGAGTTTGAAAGGAGTTTGGAGTTAGAGATTATTTTCTTGAAATTTGTGATTTTCCAGCTGTGCCATTTCTTTGCAAAGTGTTTTAAAGTTATGACACCTTTTACTAGCTTTACTATAGACCTAAAATGGCTGTCACTGCCATTTTGTTCAAGACTTGGTGTTTGAGCCGGACATCGGAAAGCAGATAAAACAAATACTGCACCACTTCTCTTTACAATTGACAAGCTTAGTCTTCTTTTAATCACTGCTTCTTTGATCTCAGCTTGGTATGTCCTTGGCTTACTATGATTAGACACTTTTTTTTTATGACTCCTTTTTTTTTTTTTAATTGTGGCAAAATACATGTAGCATAAGATTTTCCATGTTTTCCTTTCTAAAGTGTACAGTTCGGTAGTGTTCTGAGCTGTTTACTTTGTAAACAGAACAAGCAGCTTCCTCCACTGGGGCTGCTATAACAAATTACCATAGACCGAGTGGCTTGTAAACAACAGAAATTTATTTCTCACACTTCTGCAGGCTGGGAAGTCCCAGACCAAGGTGCAGGCAGATTTGGTGTCTGGTAGGACCTGCTTTGTGATTGTAGATGGCTGGTTTCTGGCTGCGTGGGCCCATGGGGAAAGGGGCCAGAGAGCTCTGTGGTGGGGTATCTCCTGTGAGGTCACTGATCCCATCCATGAGGTCTCCACCCGCAACTCCCAAAGGCCCCTCCTCCTAATACCGTCACGCTGGGGGTTAGGATTTCAACCTATGAATTTGGGAGGACACAGACATTTGGTCTAGAGCCGCGAGTAACTCTCTCTTCGTTTTGTGTTATGTTTTGTTACAGAACGCCAAGATGGGAGGCAAGCTGAGCAAGAAGAAGAAGGGGTACAATGTGAATGATGAGAAGCCCAAGGACAAAGACAAGAAGGCAGAAGGAGCCGGGACAGAAGAGGAGGGAACCCCGAAGGAGAATGAGACCCAGGCGGCTGCGGAGACCCCAGAGGTGAAGGAGGGCACGGAGGAGAAGCCAGAGGAGCATGCCCAGGACGCTGCCAACAAGCCCGAAGACAAGGAAGGCGAGAAAGACACAGAGGCGGCCAAGGAAGACGCCCCGAAGGCAGAGCCCGAGCCGGTGGAGGGAGCCGAGGGGAAGCCCGAGCCCCCGAAGGGTGCTGAGCAGGAGCCGGCGGCCGCCTCGGGCCCCGCCGCGGGCGGCGATCCCACGGCTGCGGAGACCGAGGCGGCGGAGCCCGCGGCCCCCAGCAAGGATGACAAGAGCAAGGAGGGAGGGGAACCCGCAAAGACTGAGGCCCCCGCAGCTCCGGCCGCGCAGGAGACGAAAGGTGACGGGGCCCCAGCTTCAGACTCAAAACCCAGCAGCACTGAGGCTGCCCCATCCTCCAAGGAGAGCCCGGCGGCCACGGAAGCGCCCAGTCCCACGCCCAAGGCCCAGGCCCCCGCAGCCCCCGCAGACGAGGTCAAACCCGCCGAGACCCCGGCAGCTAATTCTGATCAAACCGTAGCAGTGAAAGAGTAACAAGGACAGCCTATGGAAAAGAAGAATACCGCTTAACGACGACCTGTCTCTCTGTCTCTCTCTGTCTCTCTCGCTCTCTCTCTCTGTCTCTCTCTCTCTCCTATACTAACTTGTTTCAGATTGGAAGTAATGATATGTATTGCCCAAGAATAAGGATGTGTTCCCATCAAGGGAGGGGGGGGGGAGAATCCAAATAGTATTTTTGTGGGGAAATATCTAATATACCTTCGGTCAACTCTACCAATCAGTCCTGGATTTGAAAGCTCGATGTCTGAAAGTACAGTACATCTTTTGTACCTGAACTGCTGCTACATGCACTCCGCCACTAAGATCTGAGCATCTTGTCTTCTGCAAGGGGAGTTGGGAGTGATGCGTTTGATTCTGCCCGCAGGGCCTGTGCCGAGGCAATCAGATCTTTATGAAAGCAGTATTTTCTGTGTGTTCTTTTTCATTTACAGCCTTTCTTATTTTGATATTTTTTTAATGTTGTGGATGAATGCCAACTTTCAGACAGCCCACGTAGCCTGTCCACATGTATCTCAATGCCAATACTCCATTCTTCCTTCCCAGGTCTTTTTGGGAGTAACAAACATTCTCTCATCCTACTTAGCCTCCCTAGATTTCTCATGACGAGTTAATGCATGTCCGTGGTTGGGTGCACCTGTAGTTCTGTTTATTGGTCAGTGGAAATGAAAAAAAAAAAAAAAAAGTCTGCGTTCATTGCAGTTCCAGTTTTCTCTTCCATTCTGTGTCACAGACACCAACACACCACTCATTGGAAAATGGAAAAAAATAAAAATAAAAAAAAAACAAAAAAAATGTACAATGGATGCATTGAAATTATATGTAATTGTATAAATGGTGCAACAGTAATAAAGTTAAACAATTAAACTGAAGTCACGAGGATTACTGGTTTCTTTTACCACCGGCACGCTGCCCCCTGCTCTGTAATCGCCTCAGTAGAGAACAGAACAATGTATTGGGCATTTTCATGGGTATATTTGGATAGAAGTATAAAGCAGGATCCTCAATGTTATCTTTTTAAAAAATTAGCTGGATCTGTGTCAGTAAATCTTGGAAGAAGGTAAACTGAAGACTTACTGTGTCTGTGGAGATACACCCTATTAAAAAATGTGGGTGTTTTAATTTAATTTAAAATTTACTTAAAAGTCACAGATATTTTGAATAAAATACATTATAAGACAATAAATGGATTTGAACTTGAAGGCTGGGTAGAAGAGAATTATAAGGTCTTATAGAAACATCACACGTATGTAAGTGGTGAAGCCACTGAAGATTGTTTCGTTTTATCTGTTTATGTACCGTAGTCATGATAGAGCCCAGAAAGGGGACCTGAGTGTTGTGAGCAGGCCATGAGATAGCAGTGGGGTGAAAGCAAGCATGGAACTGGCCTTTACAGTGACCGGATTCCTGTTCACATTTTGCCTTGACTAATGACTTGACTGATGACTCATGGCTTTTAAGTCACATCCAACCTGCAGGCTTCTCTGCTCTACCTACAAGAGGGTTAAGGCAAAGCCCCTTTTACTTCTGAAATATTTAATAGTTTGTATATATGTCTGATGACGATTTTATAGGATGGATAGGTATATACCAACAGATGTGATGTCACTTCTGTCCCTCGGTTTCTCCCGCAGAGCTGGAATAGTGACCCTCAGTTTGCTCATGTGTTCTGTAGGTGGGGAAGGGGCTGGAGAATTGGTGTCAGCAGTGGCTTTTATGGGGAAGCCAGGCACACGTATCAATTCTATAATGTAAGAAAAGAAGGAATTGTCTCTAATCTCTCGGTAGTGATTTTGGTCTTTCCGATTGGATATTAGAAACCAAATCTCAAATATAAAACACTTAAAAATGAATTTAATGCTAGCCACTACAAAGATTTCTCATGATTGAATCAGCTAAATGGCAGGTTTTGGGGAGAGTGGGATTGGGTGGTAATTACCTAGAGTAGTAAATACAGTTTCACCCTGTAACCTAGAAAATTTTCTTTAGAATTTGTGAAGGGCCAATATACTGGAATTAATTCTCAGATGGACACTAGTGATATAGTGGGTGAGGATGAACCTTCTTCGGTTCTTAACGGGTTACATTACACATGGTGAAGTAAAAAAGGAGAAAAAAGTCCCCTCCAATTATCGTCTCAGTAGTCTAGTATGTACCACACCTGAGATGTTGCCAGTGGGTAATACTGGAGAAGAAGAAATGGTGAAACTGGATACTAGGCCAATATCCCTGTTGGGTTTAATTCATATCTGTGATCAACTTTTGGCACTTTTGGTTCTTGTTTCTATAGTGAAATAAATTTGAACTCTTAATGCTTGAAAGCACAACAAACAAGAAATATGTAAACACATTAACCACCAAGCAACTGTTTTAGGTAAGCAAAATAGCAGAGGAATGTCCAAATTATTACTGGTGTGTCCTAGCAGATGTAAAATAGCTCAGGGGTGGGTTGGTCGTGGTGGTGGGGAGATAACAGATTCTATGAACCATGGAGGACATTTAAATAGTTACTTATATTAAATACCACGCATTTCTTGCAGATAGATGTGCTTGATGGAAGTCATATAAATTCACTCTTTTCATCTTTTAATAAAAAAATTCACTAGGATTTTGGGTGATTAGAACAATCAAATCAGCCTCCTGGATTAGCGTTTATCACTATAAATTGCTGTTTAGGGATAAACGAAACTAAGGAGGCATTTTTCCTAGTTTGTTTACACTTAAAGTTGTTTTGCGGGAGAATTAAAATCTGAGCGGTTTTTCTTTTTTCTAACTCTAGTAGGTGTTCCAGCAATTAAAAAGTATCAGAAATGTGGTCCTCCAAATATTTAAATCAGAGTTTTAACCTAACTGTGGCTCATGACATTTAATTTTACCATAGTTAAGAAAAACTTAGTTTGACATTGTATATTCAGCAGAACGTGTTTTGCGTGTGGGAGTGATGGGCTTAGTCAGGAAGGAACAACATTGAGCATCCATTTCAACTTCGGAGGAACCTCGATTGCTCCCTTCTCATGAATGATCTTAAATAAAGTGAAGGTAATGCACAGACTTTGCTTAACTGGCAAGTTATTTGGAGACTCCCCACATGTTTGGCTTAACTACCTCATGCGTGTTTAACGTCTGCTTTACGAAGAAGAAAGGGTTCCAGGACCTAACACTTGTTGGGTGCCTATGGACATACTGCAGGTAGGAAACGTAACAGGAATTGAAATGAATTTGTCCACAGTGACCAGCTTTGTCCCTCTACCTTGGGTGTCCTGTCCAGCAGCTGACACTGCCTCTGCATGATAGGGATGGACCCCAGTCCTCAAGAGCTGGGGTGTGCCATGGTGATCCTACCTGGCCTCAACCCTAAGAGCAGGCCATCTTCAGCCTGTCCCTGGCCACTGAGGCAGAGGCCACACATGGCCACCATCCAGGGATGCCATTTGTCATTCTTAGAGGGCGTCCTTCCTTTCAGTGGGGTCGGACCCAGGTCCAGTGTATATTGTCAACCGCCAGGTACTGATGGGATCTAGACATTCTTTAGCTGCCTAAGTTGGGAAAATGATTAGGTGCCAGCAACTACACACTTTGTTCTCATAAAGCATCCTGAAAGCTTAATTTTCATTAAATGAAATACCATGGTATATTGAAACACAAATGTTTCTTCATTGAAACATTCAGCATATCAACTGATGTCCACTGTCAGAGCTGGCTTTGAGACACCCATCTTATGTTGTTCCTTTACATATATAAAGCTTTGACATACAGCAATTTCAGTCAAGTTTCATTTATGGGAAAATAATCTACTATTTAGAGAATTAACTATTTTGTTGTTATCCAATTCTTGTCTCAAGATTGATGAGCTTGATCTCCATTCTTTTGATTTCTATTTTCCAGAGTAACAGCACAGTTATTTTGATCTTTATTTTTAACTAATTTACACAATAGTGGAAATCAGATGCTTGGAAGATAATTTTAAGAATATACCAAATAGCCATGCCACTAATATTTGTGGGATTAATCGGATGAGCTTTTCTATGCATCCTTATAAAAGGAGGCAAAATTTGTTTCATTTATAACTGACACTGTTTTTGGTCAGCCAAGTAGTTCATATTTTAAATGTTTAGCTCAGGGACTGCTATTTGGCTAAGATGTCACATTTTTTTACCCTTTCTGTTCATGAAAAAGTTAAGAGAGTAATGTAGAGAGTTTTTCATAAAGGTATATGTCTTTGATTTAAAAAAAAAAGCTATTTCTTTTTATGAGCCTATATGCTGCATGCCTTTTTAAGGATAGAAATTTTATTAGCATATGAAATCTCGAAATCCAGGAACCATTGGTTCAGTACATTTCTACAAGTTTTTCTCAGTCTTCATTTTATTAAAAGCAATTTTCCTTCTGAAGCTGTATACTTCCACTCATTTACATATTTGAATTCCTAGAGGGAATATCTATTTAAAGAAGAACTATGCTCTTGAAAAAGAATACTTAGTACAACTGTACACATTGAAATAGAAAAATCAAATAGCAATATCATATATCTCTATCTCATGTACACTTGACCTTCATATTCTCCTAAGGTCCAAATATCACATTTGTTCCTCATTTTGTTCCCTTTGAAGGTAGTTTTATGTTTCCCCCAAGTTTCCCTCTGAGTCCAGGAAAATTCACATTTAATATCATTCACTTATAAATTAATTAACCTTCTATAATGTATCCACCTCTTTTGTTTTAACTCCCTCAGGTTCATGTCTTTAATGGTCGAATGACAAAATGATAGCGCAATAAGCACCAATTTAGAATCATCTAGAAAGCTTTCATATTTGCTTTCTTCACATATGTTTTTGCTTATATAGCCCAGGATTTAAAAGAGTAAGAGTAAAAGTGTCTCAAAAATGATGTATTGGGGAATTCTCATCTTGAATATGGCTTTACATGTATTTCCCTAATTCTGAGGCAGAGTTTCAGATGACAAAAAGAAAGCCAGACAAGCTGCGGGCTTCCCTGAAGTCATGGGTGTGGGAAGGTCTACTAAAACTTAAAAAGAAATCTATTTTTTTTAACTTACATAAATAATCTGATACATTAAAAAAATATATCTTAAAGACTGAGTTTCAATCATTAGAAAGCCTACTGGCAACCTCACTATCTTTTGGCTTTTTAAGCTATGACTTTATTCAAGTAGAAAATATGTAGGAATAGGTACCAAAGACGCTTGCTTTATAATTGACTAAATTAATCCTGAATGTCTATTGGATTGTACTTAAGAGCCACACATCCAGAAAGTCAGGCCCATGACATTGTTACTCAAAGGAAAAAGGCACTTTTTTTAACCTGGAGGAAAACACATTCACTTGTAATACACTTTTGTTAACAAAAAGGACACCGAAGAAAATTGAAAAAAAGAAAAAAAATCCCTGAGCCCTTAAAAAGAAAGCAATCCTCTTAATGGAAGAGAAAGACTACATTTTAGTACTTTACTGACAGAAAGGACCCTGCTTGGACATTTGCCATGAGCAGAAGGGAAATGACATGTCTGATTCCAATTGCCTTTTGCGCAGGTTTGGGAAATTTGATCTGACAGGTGAACCCCATTAAAATCTCCGATTAGAAGAAGGTCCTAGAGCAGCAGTGAACAGTTTCCGTGCTACCCTCTGCCTCAGCCCAGACGTCTAAGAATAGAGCTGCCTGTCAGCCAGAGCCACCCACCGCAGCCACCAGAGTCTGGCTAGTATGCAAATTCCCCAGAGGGTTCTTGGTTCTTTTTCTTTTCTTTTTTTTTTTTTGCTGAGCATAATAGAGACTATATTTTGCTACCTATTCAACTGCCTTCTTTGGCAGGAGCTGAAAATGCCTTGACATTCAGAGCAAATTCTACCTTTTCAAAATAAAAATAAAACACACACACATACACTAGTAAAAAAAAAAAACAAAAAACGAAAAATAACATAATTAGAAGACAAAGAAGAGTTGCTTACATTTCTGATGCTTGTCAGAACTTCATTATAGCTCTTTTTGTCTTTTATTTCCTCTCTTCCTTATTCTGTTTCCTCTGCGTTTTGTCTTTCCTATCAAGTCTCCTACTTCTACATTTTTTGGTCAACTAATCAAATTCTAAAGTGATATGGTCACTGTCTTCCCTCCCTTTCTCCCTTCCTTCCTTCCTACCTTCCTTCCACTGAATTCACACTGAGGCAAATACATACACTGGGCCAGAACTATAAAAATTATATACATTTTAAATGTGTACTCCTTAAATACACTTTAAGTGTACTGTTTTGTTTTTTACTTTGCACAATGCTTATTATTTATTTGTTCTTTGTTCAGGAAGAACAATATACTTTACTTGGAACTTACCTATACTTTACTTACGTCTCCTCTCCCCCCTCCCACCCCTATTTATCTATAAGAATAACAGGGAGATTAAGGGAAGATATATTCAGAATCTAACATAATTTGAAGCAGTCTTTGATGTAGAGTGCTTATTAAAAGGGAATCCTAAAGGTTTCACCTCCAGAAACTCTATTCCAGAATTCAGGGCAGTGGTTCTGAAATGCCATAAAACCCGACTACATAAAATTTTCCAAGGTATTGAAATAAAAACATTCCAGGCACCAAGCCATGATTCTGAACCAGTAGTTCTTATGGGAGGTAGAGGGAGGGGAAGAGTTTCATAAAGCCCTTCTTTGGGAATCCACTGAGATAGTGTAACTTTGACAAGATTTGCAAAGAGACTTGGGTTAGAATCTGTTTTTGTGGATTATTTGATCTTAAGTAAATTACTTAACATCTCTGAGGCTCCCTTACCTCATTAGGGAAAAAAGGAGTAATAATAAGTTGCTGTGAATATTTTTAATAAGAGCTGGAAGTAACCAGCTCTTGATAGATACTCAATGAACCACAACAGAGGCTTCAGTTCCTAAAAAAAGCTGGGATTGTAAGCTCTGGCTTGTCTATCCTACTTAAATTGTAAAGGAAAATGTAATGGGAAGACATTTCTTAATGTTTCCTTGGAAATACAAAAGCAATGACTGTGGAATTGAGACCCAAATTATCCTAGATGAGACAGCCTAGTTTGTAGGAAAAAAATAAAACACACATGCAAGGCATGGAAACCATTTGGGGGGTGGGGTGGGGGGGAAATGTCAAAATCCAAGATGGTTTCCCTGAGAATATTCGAATTAGTTTACTGAGATAACTAAGATATGACTCAAGGAGGGAAAATGAATTGCCTTGTGTATAGCAGGTGAAGACCTGGAATCCTACCTCTATTATTTAGTTAACTCTGTGACCTGGGACAGCTTTAACTTCTCAAAGCCTCAATATACTAATCTGAAAACTAGAGAATATGCCTGTCTTGGGGGCTTGTGGAGAGAATCAAAGGACATATTTAGCACAGTACATAGTACATAAGTGTTACCAAGGCTGTTGCCCCAGAATCATACCCCTGCGTCTCCCTCAAATGGAAACCAACTACTCTTATCTAAGTTTCAGGAGGAAGCTGCAAAGAAAACAAAACAAGAACTGGTTAGAAGCAACTAGGCCCAAGATGGTGAAAGATTTGACTTCCAGTAGACCCTGAGCCTCATTATATGCCCATTGTAATACATTAGCATGCTAAAGACACACCCACCAGTGCCATGAGAGTTGACAGTTGCCATGACGACAGCCAGAAAAGGCCATACAACTACTGAAAAGGAGTGTTGCATCAGGTCTGGGTCCAAATTACTCTCCTGTTCTCAAAAAAGTCATGACTATTCCTCTGAGGCAAGAGTATTTACTGCGAGTGAGGGGGGCCAGCTGGGGTGCTGGGCAGAAAGCTTAGTAGGAGATTTGAAGATGCAGAAGAAGGAAGATCTGCAAGGTGACCCTCGAAGTTTAGTAAGGTGGTGAGACACACTTGAGGGCCCATTGGAGACGGCTGATCTTGAACGATGAGTAATGATGCTCCGTTGCTTGCTCTTCCCCAGAATTCCTTGGCTACTTGGGTGCAGACACATAAAAAGAGCACAGCTGGGGGCCTCCAGGGTTGGATTTTTCTAGGTGCATGTGACAGAAACCCAGCCCTCAAAACCCAATTAGGGAACTGGCAAGATTGTTGTTGATATGGTGGCGATCCTATGGAAGTAAGACCGAGAGAGTGAAGAACCAGGAGATGGGTGGGTGGATGGGGAGAAAGGAAAGCAGTCCGTGCGATAAACACCGTGGGGAAGTCGAACCACAGTCTTGGTAAGAGTGGCTGGAAAAGCATGTTTGAGAAATGGAGCAGGACACTTGAAGTGGAAATTTTGGAAGTGGAGAAGTTTTGCACAGTGACAGTTTTCCTGGTGACTGAGGAAGAAGGTCGCTGAGGGGGTGAGTGGGTTATTGAATAAGAGGAAGTGAAGACACTGAGAGGCCAGGACTTGAGCTAAGTTGTCCGCTTGGAAGGCAATGCCACCCAGGAGGCTGGTGGCCAAGATGTGGGGAAAGAGAAGGAGTAAGCAGGAGCCCATGAAAATGTGAGGGGGAGGGGATGCTTTGGTCAAAGGGCAGAAGCCTCGAGGCAGACTTGGTGCTGTGTTGCACAGGACCATTGCAGACCAGACTTCTGGAAGTTGCTGTAGGAAGCAAGGAGGGAGCTCATCCTCATTGGCTCCCTTTAAGGCAGGGAGGGAGGAGGGACGTTCCAAAAAGACAATGGAGGGCAAAAGGCCTCTGCTTGCTATGACGCTGCGCTTCTGGAGCAGAGTCTGGGAGGTGGGGAGGAGAGCGCAGCTGAGTCCAGGCAGGGAAACAGAGTGCATTATGGGGAGGACGATGTCGCAGCAAATGGGGCCCCCCGGTAGCTTACACTGTGTGTTGACTGATGGTAACCGGAGATGAGAGATGTAGAGATTAAGCTTTAACATTCCCTTTGAGGACAGTAAGTTCTGGCCTTAATGGCCAAAGAGGTATTCTCCACTTTGCCTCAGTAGACCTTGCAGGCTGGCCCTCAAACAAAGCACACGTGGGTGAACCTGCTTTCCATGTGGGCTCGGCACACACCTCACATCTCTCCGAAGACCTCCCGTGCCTTTGTGCTCCTTGACCCTTCCTCTTTCACAACCTGCACTGAGAAGCTGTTAGCAGACTCCTGGTTTGAAGCTTGTCTCTGAGACTTTCTGAGCTCAGCGACCTTGGGCAAGTGACTTAACCTCTTGGTGTTTCATCCTCCTTATCTGTAAAATGGGAATAATAATACCACCCAACTCATAGGCTTGTCACCAAGATCAATGATATAATGGACCTGAAGCACAGTACCTGGAACCCAGTGGTGGACTAAAGAAAATATGCAGCCTTGTCTCTGTTTCTCCAAATATTTCCTAAAATCCAGACTCACTGGACTTTTTCAAATCCTCTGTGTCGTATAGCTCCCTCACTAGGCTGTGAGTGACTTGAGGGCAGAAACATAATTTCTCATTCTCTTATCTCCAGTACTTTGAATGTTGCTTCTCACTTAGTATTTTTAAAATATTTGTTGAGACGTAAGTGGCTTATATAATATGACCACTTATGTTCTCTCCCAGACCTATTTGCCTTTTAAGATGAGACAGAAAGTTTACGGAAAAATGACTCTCAACTGTCCAATTTCAGGTAAATGGTCAGGCAGAGGAGAGGTATTTGTTTGGGGAAGAGTGGGGTGACTTTGGGTGGGCAGGGCAGCATTATTGACGAGGATCTTCCTAGAACCACTGAAATTGCATCGTGCATGGCTGGTTTTGACTTTCTCAACTAACAAGGCCAATTCTGTATTTGGTATTTGTTACAAGTACATGATACGATAACAACATAATTTGTTTTCTTATTAATAATTTAATATATAGCAATCTCTAGCATTTGGAAAAGAAGGGACGGAAGCGCTTGTCCTAAATCAAATATTATAAATGAAAACCATGCATCTGTGAACCACAGATTGAAGCCAAGCGTTATTAGTTTATGAAGATGTTGAACAGAATTGCCTCCCTGAGCTTCCTATCTCTGCAGAGTCCAAAAGACCTCCAACAGCCCTCCTGTGGATTGAACAGTAATGAGCGGATGGCCTTAGAGCGATCTTGCTGAAAATACTATTATTCAATTTAAATTTGGATAAAAGAAAAGAAATTAGAAAGCAACTAGACTATCAAGCTGCTTTGCTTGATATTCTTTGGAGAAAGTAACATTTATTGTTGAGTTCTTCGTGGATTCCTGGAAATTTGATGTCTGTTCTGTATTCTGAGTTTCAAACTTTTCCTGAAGGTCCCACAGGAAGTTCAACTAGAAGAGCTGGCATTTCCTTACTTAATTCTCTAAGTCTCTCTAAAGACGACTAATAATTATGGGATAACTTTATCTTTTTAAAACAAGGAACTAGGAGTTTACACACTAATTCTATAATCAATCCATCAGGGTTATTAAGTAACTAGAGAGTGAGTTTATTCTGGCAAAGCCCCTACTGTAAACTAACATACATGTTACCTTCTCTCTATATGTAATGCATGATGATTCGGTAACTTCTAGTGGAAACGTACATGATTCACTTATGGATTTTCTTTTTATGAAATATAGTATTTTCCTTGACAGAAAAAAATGTACAGTGTTCATAATTTCCATCAATTATATCATGTATTGTGCATATGCCTGTATCTTCATTATATTTCAGTAATTAAAAATAACTTATTCTTCATTTACACAAAGCATACAAAAAGGTGCTCCATCTATGTTGCACTTTTAAAAAGAAAAAATCCTGTTATTATCCTTAAATTTGTTCACTTATCAAATGTATAATACAATGAAAATAATCTGTATAAGGTTATAAAGCATGTGGATTATTATATTAAAAAAATATTCACATTGCTAGTTTCTTCATTTATCTTGGGCATCTGATTTTAGAGAGAAATTCTGGCTAGTCATGCTACCTAGTTTGATTGATACTTTCTTATAATCTTAGTCCTCGAGGAAACATTTGGATCTATCAACTGAGAAGTTGATAGATTAAATCTTGGTTACTTTTTTTAAAGGTCACCATTTTGTTGGCTGCCCAACCATCTATACTTCATAGCTCAGAGTCACTCACATGAGGTCCTTTTAATGCTTTAATCAGAATTCTTCCAACTTTCCCCATCTTCCAATTCTCTGAAGCAAGCACAAGTTCATACTTACGAGAGATTTCATACCAGCTACAAGCCACTACCACTCCCAAAGGCAAAAGGAGGCCAAAGAATTGCCGATGATTCAGGTGATTTTGTTGGGTTGAGCCTAAAGATACCTTGCATTTGAATTCTGGCTCCTTTTTTATATCTTATACTATGGTTCTGCATTGTTCCTTGAGACAATTTGGTTTATGGAAGAGCTGGAAGAAGAGTCTTGTGTGACTTTTGAGGAAGATCACTTAGGAAGATAAAGGTGCAGGGGTAATAGTTGTAGACAGGCTAGATGCCTGAAAACCAACAGGGCCCAGGAATGAGCATACCAACTGGGGACTAGCAAATCAGATGAAGAAGAAGCTGGTTATCCACTTGAGCACCCAGTCAAATGGCAAAGTCAGAAATCAGAGATCTTTGTGATTTATGAAGCCAAACACCCAA
This sequence comes from Balaenoptera borealis, assembly GCF_965194805.1. Classification (NCBI taxonomy): domain Eukaryota; kingdom Metazoa; phylum Chordata; class Mammalia; order Artiodactyla; family Balaenopteridae; genus Balaenoptera; species Balaenoptera borealis. Next base: position 15,352,826 of record NC_138867.1, read on the forward strand.
CCATATGTGCATTTATCATGGATACTCCATGCTTTCAACTTCTCCCCAGCCTATCTTTCCTGCCTTTTGACTTCTCCCCAGTCCTCCCAGGGCTTTTCCTGAATGTGTGGGCTTCCCTCCTGCTGTTCACACCATTCCTCATCCCACTTGTGTTTCTGATAATGGGTTTGCTAAGTATAAGGGAATTTTCACCTTTTTGAAATGGTTGAGGTGGAGGCGTGGAGATAGGAAGTAGTTCCTTAGTATATTTACCTTCACCAATTAAGAACTATACTTAAGAGATAACTAATGGCGACTATGATGGAGAGTTTTCTGCATAAGAAATAAATGTAATTTTCTAAAATTTCCTTTTTGAGCAAGCTGAAAAGGGAAAGGTACTAGTATATATGTCAGAGTATTTCTCAAACGTAACCTGCATATGAATCACCTGGAACCCGCATTCAGTTGCAGATTCTGATTCAGTAAGTCTGCACTGGGGCAAAGGCTCATCATTTCTAAAAAGCTCCCAACGAATGCCCATGTTGCTGGTCCTTGCTCCACACATCAATAGCTAGGTCTTAAGGGATTTCAAATAATTAATATTATTTATTTTATACAATTGAAAATTCTTGATTTCTGGAAATGTATGTCATAAGTGTGTATCTAATTTTTTCCAGTCTGGTACTTAAAATAATATTTCTAGGCTTTCTGCTTTGCTGTCTGTATCTGAATGATTGCTAGGCTTAAGTCATGAGATGTTGAACGGACATTGCTTGGCCTCCAACAAAAGACAGCTAAATGACAGCTTCTGTATCTTTTAATACATAGAGAATTTTTGTTTTCTTTTTCTCAAAGGATTGCTGACCATTCCCAACATACCCTCCACCCCCAACATTCACATACGACTAAAATAGAAATAAGGTTAAATTGGGAAGTCCCTGGTGATCCAGTGGTTAGGACTCAGCGCTTTCACTGCCAAGGGTGTGGGTTCGATCCCTGGTTGGGGAACTAAGATACTGGCAAGCTGCGCTACGCGGCCAAAGGAAAAAAAAAAACAACAAAAAAGTTAAATTAAGGCTGCATAACTGGTTTGTACATAGCAGAGATTTATAGAATGCTGGGGCATGTAAGAATCCTCATCACTGAGTGATCTTCTCAAGGAGAATAGACTCTCATGTCATCCCTGCCCCTGGACAAGAACCACTGATTCAGAGCATAACCTACAAGATTTAGAAGGTTGGACCACTGACCCTCACAGGTCATGATTGTTCCATGTAATAATGGAAAGATCACACTGTCACCTTCCATTCGTGTACAGCCCCTGCCAGGTTCTCATCCTCTGAAGCCCTCTTCTGCCTGCCTCTTGGAAGACCTCATTCCCACATGAAGATTCATCTTTGCCTCCAAGATAGGGGACCATTTCTTGACCTCAGTCCTGTCAGGGGACTTAGGAAGACGTAGACTAACACTGAGGTTAATGATGGCACTGTGGCCAGTCCTCTGGTTTTGAAGACTGGTTTTGAAGCCCAGTCTACCCTTGGACTTACTTAGGATAAGAGAATCAGCAGCCTATCCCAGAACCTATGCCTTCCTAAACTGTGCTCCTCCAGAACTGAGGTCCTTCCTAGGTCTTGCCAGCCCTCGTCTTGCCTGGGAGGCCAGGTGTTAGCCCACTGCTAGTGGCGAGATCCCAGCCAGCAGCCAAAAGGGGCTTTTCACAGACTCTACAGAGATTGCCTCTAGAATCTCTGAACTTTGCCTTTTACCTGGACCCCTGTCCCTCTTACCTGTGCAGAGAATCCTGTTATTGTTATTCCACCCTATACATCCTCACACTATTTGCCTGGACTGGTCAAAATTTACCAAATTCTCTGAATTCTGAGTTTTGTTCAGTTTTATCCCTGAACTGACAGGCATCAGAGCATTTCCCACATTAAGTGGCAGGCGGCCTATTTCTGGGTCCCCCTCCTCTGGTCTAATCTTTACACCATAGTGAATCTAACTTTTCCTGATAATGTCCTGAGATGAAACGTGGACGCCAGGGAGACGGATGTTCTTGACGTTTCTGAGTGTTTGGTGATGGTGTCACCCAACAGAAGAACCATGTGCTGAAATTTTGAAACAAGGGTGTTATAGAAAGTTTTGGGGAAGAGTTCTTCGCCTAATCTCTGGGTAAGAACTCAGACTCTATGAACCACATATATTCCATTACCGTGAGGAATAAAGCTTATTATCTTCCTTTACCATTGCATCTTTAGAGTACTTATTGATCATCTATTATGTTAACTCTCAGTTAGTTAGGAAAAAGCATTCTTTTGTGAAATAGATGTTTAATCTTGGTACTATCATTGGGAATTGACTGCTTATTTTACAAAAAAAACCAGGCACTTTGGATACTTTTTGGTTCCTTCTTAGTTTTTTTTTTTAACACTATTCTTTGTCAGACTTAAGGAGATTTGAAATCGATCAAGATATATATGTATCTAATAAATATACATGTATGCATACACACACATATATTAAAAATGTCTCTAACGAACTCAATGTTTTCTTTTTCAGTCACTCACATACAAAGTTGATAGTTTTGCTACATTCATGTAACACTTGGACTTGTTTACTTAAATGTTTTCTTCAAATTAGTTCACTGGATATTTATTTCTACTGAGTCATATTTATTTAAAGAGGAACATTTATTTCACCATCAAAATGGAAAGCCATTATAATTTGCCATAAATAGGAGATACCTGAAGACTTGAATTCTAGCCAGATGGCGTGGGCTGACACAGCCTCTGGATGGGAGGTATACTGACTCAAGTGAGGAGATTAGTCAGTGCAAGAGCGGAGATGAAGAACTAGTAGATCAAACTGAGACTTTAACCTGGTTTTCATTTGGATTGAAGAACCCTGAAAAGGCAACCACTGTGTGTTTTATTTCATGTTGGTTCCAGGAACCACCTAACATCATCTTGCCGATCCCCAGGGTGGACACCACACTGCATGGAAATTAATGACCAAACTGTCTGTGCTCAACAGAAACTGTCCGTGTTCCTGCTACTCTGAACATAATTCCTATTGTACCTAAGCTGCGAACACTATCAGCTGAAAAGAGAAAGATGAATCCAATCACATACTGTCCTCTTTCAAATAATATAAAAGAGCTCCTTTAGCTGGCTGTGTCACTAGCTTATTGCTACTTCACACAGCAATAATAATTAAGAAGAAACAAATCATTTGCTACCTCTCTGTACAGACTCTGCCCTTGAGAGCTTCCCGGAAGAGTTTGCTAGGAGCTGCCTCCAGGACCCCTTCAAACAATTTTTTCATTCAGTTTCAAGCCTTTTGTCATTCAGCTTCCAGGCACTAAGCTCTCCACTTTTTCTCATCTCTCTTCTTCCATTTCTCTCCATACTCGTCCACTTGTGGTGTAAGGCTTAAAATTAAGGCCCAATATTATGCATTGCCTTGACATCTAGGGGAAACTGGGAGGTGCTTGAATGGCCTAAAGCATGTTTCCCTCTGCTCTCTGCTCCCGTGGGCAAGGTGCCCTCGCCAAACAGCCCCCCTTGTCATGGGGACCAGGCACTGGTCCTGCTTCTCCCTGAGTGGCAGGCTTCAGTTCCCTGCCAGCCCCTAGATTTGTTCAGATGAGCCCATCGCACCCTCCCGTGGGAGCCACCCCACCCTCTTGTTACTACAAAGCCCGCTTCTTCAGCCTCTGCTCCTTCGCTCTGCTCCCAAGTGCACCTCCCATGTGGCCCCACGGAGCAGCGTCTCCCTCCCGAGACTGTGAGTACACGTGACTAATAAACTGCTGTTGTTCTCCTCTGTCCAGAGTCGGGTGCATGTTGTGGACCATTCCTATAACTCTCGAGTGCCACTGCTGTAACAACATTCCATCCTCCAGTGCCCTTTGCTGTGGAAGAAAGGGAAAAATCAATTTGAAGACACATTTCTATTGAACTGTGAATATATGGCCATTTCACAAGTTTTCAGGGGGTGCAATTTTAGGCAGTGTACTCGGTGGATGGGAGAGATATGTGGGGGAAGTGGACATATCAAATCCCGTTGCAGGGATGACTGTCTTCCTTGTCTGATGGTAAGGCCTTGTCCTAAATACTCAGCTCATGTGCTTATATACCAGAGGAGAGAAACTTACCTAAATATAAAACATAAAGTCTTGGACATACGGCCAGAGTGTTTTTCAGGAAAGTACCACACTCCATATTTTAGCATTTCAAAGTCCTTACAAAAAACCACATCAACAGGTAAAAAGAAAAGATTTATTTCTCTTGGTCATTGGTACCATGGTAACAGTTTGTTAATAACAAATGCAGGGGTTTCACCTCACTGGGCTTGACGTCTAGTTCTGACTCGAACCATTGATAATCCTGGCTCAGTTACTTACGCTCAATCACATCTGTAAAATGAGTACCTATCCCTTGGGGTTCTTGTGGGGATGAATAGGGTTAATAGTGTCAGGCCCCTGGAAAGTGCTGCTCACATTTTTGCTATATTTCTACTCTATAGAAATCTCAGTCTCAGATGGATGTTTGACAGCCTCCATATGTTCTTACATTGCTATTTTCTAATATCCTGACTTTCTGTAGATTTATGGCTAGTGTCTTAGTTTAAATCTGCCCTAAAGCCTTACTTGTTCTTGATTGAACTGCCATTTTATTTGAAAGTAATTTTTTCTCTGATCTGAATTATTGCAAGGGGGAAGCAACAAATACTGGGCATAAACGTGCTTGGTGTGTGCTCGGCAAGCCGCAGGCTAAATAAATACAATGTTAAGCATACTTTCTGATTTAATGATCTGGATTTTTTTCTACACTAATGCTTAACTTATTTCTGCATTCATAGCTGTATTCAAGATGGTTAGATTTTCCAAAAGTTTGACTTCCAGAATAAGGGAGATGTTCAGTTATTGCCTTGAGGAATTATGCTTTGGTCACCATAAGTTAAATTCACTGTTTTCATCTGAGAAAAATCATAATTTAAAACAAAAGGCTATTTTTCATGTTGGAAATAAGGCTGGAACTCCATGCCCTGTTTGTCTAATCAGACCTCTAGAAGGGCAATATCCTAGAGAAGTACTAATATGGTTTGGGAGGGGCTATTATTTATAGATAGTGGGCTCAGATAAGAGTGTGTTTGATATGCCATATTTATTAGAGATAAAAAGAGGAAAAAGGAATTAGACTGAGACATTGCAGATTCAGACACGAACTTTAGGTTATTTTAAGTTTATATGTGGACAAGTGACAATCGGTAGAAAGCGTTTCTGTGTATGTATGTTTGCATGTGCATGTAAGTTCATCTAAGTAGGGGGGAAACGAACACACTGAAGGAATGCACAATAATCACAAAACACCAGTGATCATTTCAAAGTGTTGACTGACAGTCATGCATTATAGGAAGAGCGACATTGCTGCCATAACTCTCTGCTCTCCTGAGATGGCAGACTAAGAATATTGCTGTGTTAATGGCACTTTCCAGAAGAACTAGTTTACATATTTTTTCTATCAAACCACAGTAGAACTAAGAATGGAAATAAGATTGGACCTTCCAAAGTTGTTTTTATTATTCATTTTCTAGCCTTTGAAAAAAAGTATATTTGTTATTTTGGGTCACTCATAAGTTGGGGGAAATATCCTTCGTGAGTAGATATATGGAGTTAAAATCATAAACAGTTAAGAACTGAAGCATTTTGATAGGCACACCCATGCATATTTTGAACAATAAAATGAGTTTTTGTTTTAAAGAAATAATTTTTTTTTCAACCAATGAAGCATTTTAAGTACATTTTATGAAGACCCAACAGTTCAATTCGTGGACGTGTTAGCACTGTGACATTCCTCTTACCTTGGGAGGTCAGGCTTATGGAAGCTCATGAGATGTGAACCCAGAAATAAACCAAAGAAAACCATGAGCAGAAATCAAAGAAAATTCCTGTTACACAGCCTGCAAGACATTGCTCTCCAGAAGGTCTCAGTTCCTTGCTTAGATAGTAGTCTGCAAATAAGGGAGTGGAATAGAAAGATGGTGAATTACACAGTAATGGTTGTGCGTAGAGAGAGGAGACAGAAAAACTGTAAAGGATGGGCAGAAGTACCACAGTCTGAGTCCATCAAGCATGGGGCAAGTTGTGCCACAGGTCTCAGGAGTTCTTTTTTCTGTTGCAGTTGCTGTTCTATTTTCTCATATCTTTTTTAAAAAATTGAAATATATTCTCAAACTCTTCCAAAAAATTGCAGAGGAAGGAACACTCCCAAACTCATTCTATGAGGCCACCATCACCCTGTTACCAAAACTAGACAAAGATACTACAAAAAAAGAAAATTACAGACCAATATAACTCATGAATATAGATGCAAAAATCCTCAGCAAAATACTAGCAAACAGAATCCAACAACACATTAAAAGGATCCTACACCATGATCAAGTGGGATTTATCCCAGGGATCCAAGGATTCTTCAATATAGGCAAATCAATCAATGTGATACACCATATTAACAAATTGAAGAAGAAAAACCATATGATCATGTCAATAGATGCAGAAAAAGCTTTTGACAAAATTCAACACCTATTTAGGATAAAAACTCTCCAGAAAGTGGGCACAGAGGGAACCTACCTCAACATAATAAAGGCCATATATGACAAACCCACAGCAAACATCATTCTCAATGGTGAAAAACTGAAAGCATTTCCTCTAAGATCAGGAACAAGACAAGGATGTCCACTCTCACCACTATTATTCAACATAGTTATGGAAGTCCTAGCCATGGCAATCAGAGAAGGAAAAGAAATAAAAAGAATGCAAATTGGAAAAGAAGAAGTAAAACTGTCACTGTTTGCAGATGACATGATACTATACATAGAGAATCCTAAAGATGTCACCAGAAAACTACTAGAGCTAACCAATGAATTTGGTAAAGTAGCAGGATACAAAATTAATGCACAGAAATCTCTTGCATTCCTATACACTAATGATGAAAAATTGGAAAGAGAAATTAAGGAAACACTCCCATTTACCACTGCAACAAAAAGAATAAAATACCTAGGAATAAGCCTACCTAGGGAGACAAAAGACCTGTATGCAGAAAACTATAAGATACTGATGAAAGAAATTAAAGATGATACCAACAGATGGAGAGCTATACCATGTTCTTGGATTGGAAGAATCAATATTGTGAAAATGACTATACTACCCAAAATAATCTACAGATTCAACGCAATCCCTATCAAATTACCAATGGCAGTTTTTACAGAACTAGAACAAAAAATCTTAAAATTTGTATGGAGACACAAAAGACCCCGAACAGCCAAAGCGGTCTTGAGGGAAAACAATGGAGCTGGAAGAATCAGGCTCCCAGACTTCAGACTATACTACAAAGCTACAGTAATCAAGACAATATGGTACTGGCCCAAAAGCAGAAATATAGATCAATGGAACAGGATACAAAGCCCAGAGGTAAACCCACGCACCTATGGTCAACTAATCTATGACAAAGGAGGCAAGGATATACAATGGAGAAAAGACAGTCTCTTCAATAAGTGGTGCTGGGAGAACTGGACAGCTGCACGTTAAAGTATGAAATTAGAACACTCCCTAACACCATACACAAAAATAAACTCAAAATGGATTAGAGACCTAAATGTAAGACTGGACACTATAAAACCCTTAGAGGAAAACATAGGAAGAACACTCTTTGACATAAATCACAGCAAGATCTTTTTTGATCCACCTCCTAGAGTAATGGAAATAACAAAAATAAACAAATGGGACCTAATGAAACTTAAAACTTTTTGCACAGCAAAGGAAACTACAAACAAGATGAAAAGACAACCCTCAGAATGGGAGAAAATATTTGCAAATGAATCAATGGACAAAGGATTAATCTCCGAAATATATAAACAGCTCATGCAGCTCAATATTAAAAAAAGAAACAACCCAATCCAAAAATGGGCAGGAGACCTAAATAGACATTCCTCCAAAGAAGACATACAGATGGCCAAGAGGCACATGAAAACCTGCTCAACATCACTAATTATTAGAGAAATGCAAATCAAAACTACAATGAGGTATCACCTCACACCAGTTAGAATGGGCATCATCAGAAGATCTACAAACAACAAATGCTGGAGAGGGCATGGAGAAAAGGGAACCCTCTTGCACTGTTGGTGGGAATGTAAACTAATACAGCCACTATGGAGAACAGTATGGAGGTTCCTTAAAAAACTAAAAACAGAACTACCATACAACCCAGCAATCCCACCACTGGGCATATACCCAGAGAAAACCATAACTCAAAGAGACACATGCACCCCAATATTCATTGCAGCACGATTTACAATAGCCAGGTCATGGAAGCAACCTAAATGCCCATCGACAGAGGAATGGATAAAGAAGATGTGGTACATATATACAATGGAATATTACTCAGCCATAAAAAGGAAAGAAATTGGGTCATTTGTAGAGACATGGATGGATCTAGAGACTGTCATACAGAGTGAAGTAAGTCAGAAAGAAAAAAACAAATATCATACATTAACGCATATATGTGGAACCTAGAAAAATGGTACAGATGAACTGGTTTGTAGGGCAGAAATTGAGACATACATGCAGAGAACAAATGCATGGACACCAAGGGGGGAAAGCGGCAGGGGGGTGGTGGTGGGATGAATTGGGAGATTGGGATTGACGTGTATACACTAATATGTATAAAATGGACAACTAATAAGAACCTGCTGTATAAAAAAATAAATTAAATTAAATTAAAAAAATTGAGATATAGTTGATTTACAGTATTTCAGGTATACAACAAAGTGATTCAGTTACGCATACTTACATATATGTATATTCTTTTTCAGCTTCTTTTCCATTATAGGTTATTACAAGATACTGAATATAGTTCCCTGTGCTATACAATAGGTCCTTGTTGCTTATCTATTTTTTTGTTTATCTATTTTATATACAGTAGTGTGTATCTGTTAATCCCATACTTCTAATTTATCCCTCCCCCTATTTCCCCTTTGGTAACCATAAGTTTGTTTTCTATGTCTGTGAGTCTATTTCTGTTTTATAAATAAGTTCATTTGTATTTTTTTTTTTTAGATTCCACACATAAGTGATATCATATGATATTTGTCTTTCTCTGTCCGACTTACATCATTTAGTATGATAATCTTTACGTCCATCCATGTTGCTGCAAATGGCATTCTTTCATTCTTTTTCATGGCTGTGTAATATTCCATTGTATATATATGTACCACATCTTCTTTATCCATTCATCTGTCAGTGGACATTTAGATTGCTTCCATGTCCTGGCTATTGTAAATAGTGCTGTTATGAACATTGAGGTGCATGTATCTTTTTGAATTAGAGGAACTCCTTTTTTTTTTCCTGTTTAAAATATAAGTTTAGTTCTCATCACACACACAGAAATTCTGTAACTATGTGTGGTGACGGAAGTTAACTACACATTGCAGTGATCATTTCACAATATGTACAAATACCTAATCATTATGTGGTACACCTGGATCTACTATAATGTTGTATGTCAATTATACCTCAATAAAAATAAAATGTAAGAATTTATTAGAATTGTATTCTACTGAAATGATAAAAGCAGAAGAATTGAGAGGGAATTTAAGGAATCTCTGCCAACATTTCTCAAGAGCCCTTGAAAGCAAGCTTGCACTATGGTGTACAATAAAATACTTGATGTGTGTAAAGATGAGCAAATCACAAAAAGAACTTAAATTATGCTCAGTGTCATTCCCAGCTCAGTTTCTTTTCGTTTCCTCCACCAGATGCTCATTCCCGTTGGTTACATTGTGAGAAGGAGCATGACCTTTGTTTCTTCTTCGCATCTCTAGGTACCAGGGCAGAGCCCCAACCAGCCTTTGACATTAAGCAGAACATTCTGGTGTCACAACACATTGTAAAATCATGTGCCTTATATGCTGTATACATATAGTCTACAAAACCTGGGACTTTCATCTTCACCCTCCTCCCACCACAGCTCTTACTTTGTCCTCACCTCTCCTCACACCCTAACAACACTGCTTCATCCTCTAGCTCAGAGGTTGCAAGCTCAGGAGTTGTGAACCCAGGGGTTGCGGACTCAGGGGCCTACAGGAGCCACGTAGGGCCCAGTGGGGACTGAGACAAAGTGCTCTGGGGTTAGCTGATGCTCAGTTCCCACAGATGGTTGTTATAAGTGAAGGCAGGCCCAGAGTTGCCAGGCCTGCTTCTCAATTTTGTTTTTTATGTGGGATTTCTGAATTTTTATGTTAGTTAATGTAATATTTTAGAATGTGTGGGATAAAAGTAACAGTTTGCATGACCAATCTGGCCCATTGATTCAAGTCTGTCACCTCGGCTTCCTCTATCTTTGAAATTCACTCCAGGGGACTTCCCTGGCGGTCCAGCGGTTAAGACTCTGCACTTCCACTGCAGGGGGCACGGGTTCGATTCCTGGTTGGGGAACTAAGATCCCACATGCTGTGTGGCATGACCAGAGAAAAAAGAAAAAAAAAAAGAAATTCACTCCATCCCTGACTCTCCCCGCACCTGACCTGTGTCTAATAAGATGTATTAAGGACAAAGATGTGTATCAAGACACCACTTCAAGCTAGATTACGATAGCAGTCTTGTGCAATAAAATGTTATAATATATACTATAATATAATAATAATAGGAGTGTGTTATAATAATATAACCCTGGACAGCAATGTATTTCCCGAAAGAATTGTATATATTCTTTAGTTATAAATGGCACATTGGGGAAAAGAAAGCTTATACATAATTTATTCTTAAAAACTTTAATTCATAATGGAAGAAAAGAAAGCTCTAGTTAATATTCTTCAGCGGTTGTAAACCTCCCTAAACTATTAAGATGTGGCCTGGGGCATATTTAGGATGTTAGGAATAGAATTCAGATTAAATAAAATGTACTTATGGTCATGCCTACTGCACAACAAACACACATTTTAATCAAATCATGGAAATAGGAAAGTTAGAATGCATTATATCAGTCATGAGAAACATTTTCTTGAAATTTTCATTTGGTCTGACAACAGTTTCCATGGGCAAATATGAATTTGTCAGCCTCTCATATGAACCCCTTTGCAAAGTTCTTGCCTTCAGTAAACACTGGAATGCTCACATAGCCACTCTGCTGCTAATAACTTCCTTTCATCCCCTCTGATGTTGGCCTTGTACCCCCAGATTTAGCCTTGGGTAAAAAATTCCCAGGCTATTATTCGGGGATCTTTTATCAGCTTTGAGTTGGCTTTGTGGCACTAAGCTTTGTGCCAAATTTAGTTTAATTATACAGGTTGAGGGGAGGGGAGGAAAGCAAAACATTTCATTGCCTTGATGGGAACCCTCAGGTGATCACCTCCATGATGCGGTCATTGCAGAGTCCCACTGCCTGGTGCCTGGCCAGTGTCACCCCCAGGGAGGCCCTTGCTCATCATGGATGTTCTTTCATGACTTCCCCTTGGACCCCTCTCAGCCTTGAATCTTCGCATCTACACCAGCCTTGCAATTCTGGGGATTTCAAAGGGTCCTCCATTGTTCTGCTGAGCAATCAGTTGGTAGCTTGAGCCACTGCCTTGAGGTCCCCATTGGCGTTGCCACTTCTTCACTGCTCAGACCCGGCTTCTGAAACCCCTACTTCTGCTGCTGTGCCAGGGTTTCTGCTGAAACGTGTCGGACACTTACTTTTCTCTGCTCAGTCTTACAACTCTGAGTTGTTTGTTTGCCGCCAGCTTTTCTTGCCGAGGAGTCCTCTTTTCTTGTTATAACTCTATGACATCTACCCGGAATAAACTGCTCCCTGAAGGAATATACTCTTTTTGTGCTCCTCCCAGGTGTTCTATCTAGAGGATTTCTCACTCTGGAGACACAGCCCAGGTTTCTGCCGAGAGCTGCTCCAGGAGCACTGTGGAGTGGTTTTCACAGCCCTGTACCCTAAATGGGCTGGAGGGGGAGGCAAAAGAGTGTGGATTCCAGCAGGTCATAGCGGAGACCATAGACTTTTCCTCCTTTGGTTGAGATGCCCTCCCCCCTGGGGACCTTGGGTTGATACTGTGCAGGTTGATACACATCACATTTACTTTACACTTGACAATATACCTTGGGATCACGCTGTATCAGGATCATGCTGTATCGAGTTGTCTTGTGGTCTTAGGGAATCCCTGGGTTAATTGATTTCTTCATTCTCCTCCTGAAGAGCTGCCAAACTTCTTGATCACAGACACTCCAGGGACAGAGTGAATGTCCCTGTACCCATGCCATTTCATCCAGGTGCCAATCGATCTTCAACAGAAATTTTAAGTAGACACAAACAAGGAAAATGAAGAAAGAAAGATGCTGTAGTATCTGCAGCAGAAAGACCACAGGACCAGGAATCAGAAGATTTGGGTTCAAGTCTCAGCTCCACTACTTGTGAGATACTGACTGAACAACCTTCTTGAGGCTCAATTTCCTCATTAGTAAAATGGAAATAAACCCCCTGCCTTGCCTTACTCATAAGGTTTCTGTGAGCACCAGATCTGGGGGCATGCCTCCCTCTTTCCCTGCCCTTCCTTCCTTCCTCCCTCCTTCTCTCCTTTCCACTTTCTTCCTTTCTTTCTCTCCCAGTGTTCTTTCTACTATACCACAACTTTCAGAAAATTCATTCACCTCCAAAGGAGCTCTTCCTGCTTCTCGGGGTCCCTGGTGTAGGACGGGCCTGTATTCTTTCTCTGTAGCCCTTACCGTTCCCAGGAGGTCCAGAGGGACTAGGTAGGATGCTTTGAGATTAGTCCGATATGCTAAGCTGAGAATGGCTGAAGGGGTGGGTTGGTACCTGGAAACATTTCTGTAGGCAACGTCCTCTGTCTCAGAAATCCTAACCTTATAGTGAAAGATTCCTAGCAGATCCTCTTGCACTTCAGAAAATATGTTTATTTTTATTTCAGGGGAAAGCAGTGGAATTTCATCAAGAAACTTCACTTCCATTGAGAAACCAATACATGACATAATGTCTCTGAGTTTGCACACCATGGAGACAGGACTTGGAAAAGACTTCTGGCCTTTCTAAATCCAAGTGGCCCAGATCTCCCAGGCCCTCTCCTTCGCTCTTGTGCTGTACGGGAGAGAGTGCCTTCAACAAAGGATTCAGCGGGACTGTGGTTGCCTCTGTGCAAAACCCTCAGCCAAGCAGTAATTGCTCTTAGGTGTGGGGCTGCCATCCCACCCTACTGACTTATTTCCTGATTAACCTCTCAAAGATTCAGTTTAGCAATAACAGAAGTTCTTACGGAATTAGAAATGCTAGAAATTATCCTGGAACTAATAATAGGCACTATGCTAGCTGGTGCAGTTAAACAAATGAATAAGGTATAATTTCTTCTGTGAAACAATTTTTTTGTCCAGGGGAGGAGAAAGATAGTGGAACAAGTTTGAAATAAATGAAAACAGTTCTTTCTACAAAATGATTTTTTTTCCAGAACAATCTATTCAATATTTGCAAATAAAGGATTAAAATACTTCTAATAGTCTTGGCAATACTGACAACTGTCTGTTCCTTGAGTTTTCAAGTTCTAGGAAGAGGAATTTTTCTTTTTTTTTTTTTTTTTTACTGAAAATTACTATATTTTGTTCCATTTTAAAATTTTTTTAATTTTTAAAATTTTTATTGGAGTATAGTTGACTTACAATGTTGTGTTAGTTTCAGGTGTATGACAAAGTGAATCAGTTATACATATACATATAGGAAGAGGAATTTACTGAACCTATTTGCTCAGCAACTAACTTGCGTTGAGAACGTACTCATTTCCAAATTTATTCAGCATCACTATATTAATCACCAGACTCCAGAGATACAAAGTCTTGTTCTTAAAGACATTCTAGTGGGAAGGTGGAGATTGTAGCATCACAGAGTCAATTTGTACCTCTGTTTGTCTGCATGGTACAGTTTACTGAGTCAATGGCAACAAGGTTTCAAAGTTGCAAAATATTTTTCTTGTAGAGAAATTTTGCTTATAACGATATTTGTTTTGTTTGGAGTTTGGTCTAAGCTCTGATGATAATTCAGCTGGGTCACTCAGCCCTGAGATAGTGAAGGCCTCTTGTTGCTGTGTTTTTCTTTTAATGTCTGGGGAGAATTTTCTGAAAGCTTCCTTCTGTCTGCAATATGATACATGGAGAAGGTAGACAGCTCTACAGGGAAGAGCCAGAATTCGTTTCTGCAAGTAGAGGACCTCTAAGTGCAAATGTAGGAACAGGGATCTTGATTATTGTAAAGAGAACTGTTTTATTTTCTTAAGAAAAACATGGCTTTCTTAAAATTGCCACTTCTGTGAGGATATTAAATTGGCATTGGCCAGTAACTACACATTACAGAGTTAGTCCAATTGTAACCATTTTCTCTCACCAACATTGTTAATATTGTAATGCATGAAAGAAACCAGTTGAAATTAAAAAAAGAAGGCATAATTGATGTTAAAAAGTAAAATATGGTCTTAATTAAGTAGCGACTTGTACAACTCATAGCCGTGTTGACTGAATTGATCAGATTAGGTAAACAAATATAGGATAAGCCTTGCAACCTTTGATGAGGTACATAGGGTCATATAAAGTAACCTTAATATAATGGGGAAGTAGCACAATGCCAGGATTATGCTCTTGGAGGTCAAAACAAGTCACAGAAGGACTAGGAACTCCTGAACTCTAGTGCATCTCCCAAGTCCTAGCCCTTCAAATGATCAAGTGATTATTTGAGCAGATATTTAGCTCTAGATAAAAATGGAATTTTTATTGTCACAATGCATTTAAATGGTGTTGACTCTGGGTGGCAAATAGGCTGGGATCAGACCTGCTTGATATTGCTTCAGGCAATGATGTCAGCAGTTGCGTGTTAAATAAATAAATTAGAGATTCACTTAATGCCAAGTTACACAATCAGGAACACAACAATTTCTTTCCATTTGCTTTTCACAACAAGGTTTGTGTAACTTCAGGGCAAAACCCAGAGCATGTCCACTGGCAAATCTGGGGACTAGCGAATATCTTAGAGTATGGCAGATAAATGACCTGAATGCTGAGAAAAAATTCCAGCCAATTTCTCCAGCTACTGGGAGGTAGATGAGGTGGATGAAGAGTATAGGGACAGGCTGTGAAAAGCTTGATTCCCCACAAGGATCTGGGTCCCCACTCACTTCTACCCTCCAGACTGGAAGAATTCTCTATGAAGTCTGCATTCACTGTGTGCTATTTAGCATAGTGTTCTTTTAATTATTTTTATTGATAATAACAACTGCCATTTATTGAGGGCTTCTTATGTGCCAGGCATTCATTTAGAGGCTTCAACTATACTTGTTCCTTCATCACTGTGGGGTCATTTAAAATATTTTTTTAGTTTCAAAGATGACTTGTGAACAGACTCAGAAATGGATTAAGGAGGGGCAAAAAAATAATAAACTGGAAAACAGGTGCTCAAATACTTGTACAAAAAATTTCCTAGGAGCATAATTCACAATAGCCAAAAGGTAGAAACAGACCAATACTGATTTATGGATGAATCTATAAACTGTGGTTTACACAATCAATGGAATATTATTCAGCCGTAAAAGGAATGAAGTACTGACATGTGCCACAATGTGGATGAACTTTGAAAACATGATGCTAAGAGAAAAAAGCCCAAGACAAAATGTTTCACATATTGTATGATCCCCTTTACATGATGTATCCAGAAGAGATAAATCTAGAGAAACAGAAAGCAGATTGGGGGCTACTAGGGGCTGCTGGGAATAGAGCTTTCTTTTAGGGTGGTGACAATCTTTTAGAAATAGAGGTGATGGTTGCAGAACACTGTGAACATACTAAATACCACCCAGTCGTATGTGTTGAAATAGTTAATTCTATGTTAGATGAATTTCATCTGTATAAATAATTTAAAAAGACTAAATCTATAATAAAACCAAAGGAATCTAATTTTGTATACCCCCTATGCTCACACCTTTTCATTCCCAGTCATAGCACAGGCCTGATGGAAACCAGCCAAACAGTTGGGCTGGTCTGACTTACTTGAGGTCTTGGTTCAAAGGTCATCTTATCAGAAAGGCCTTTCTGGCCCATTTATAATAGGACCCCCATCATTTTTATTCCCCCTCACCCTTTGTTTTTCTTTACAGCACTTTTCACCAACAGACATATCTCCTGCCTCTCCTCCCAGTTGAATATAAAATCTACAAGAGCAGGAATTTTATTATTTTTATTCACTGTTGTACCTAAAACAATACCTGTCATAGTACAGGTGCTCAGTACATATTTGGTGAAGGAGTGCATGAATGAACATCAGGATTGGGTCCTCATTTTCTTCAACATTCATCATCACAGGTACTGTGAAGGAAAACATTGTTGAGTGAAAGGAAGGTGTCATTTATCTTTTACTTCCAACATCTAGGATGACACCAAGAACAGAGGTGATGCTCATTGACTAGTTTTGGGCTAAGCTAAGGATAATCTAGTTGGCAAGATGAGACATAGGTAGTAAACAAAAAGATAAATGACAATGCAGAAGCAGAGGAAAGAATCATCTGGGAGTCATTAGATTTCATTTTAAATTCTGGCTCTTTTCCTCCTCTGAGGAGAGGATTTTAATCTCTCTGGGCCTCAATTTTCTCATCAGTCAATTTGGGACCAGATGGCCTCTCTGACCCATTCTAAACTTTAATTATTATGCACATGTGTGTGGCGAAGGAAAAGAGTCCCATGCATTGAAATAAATGGAAAATCACCCAAGATGGGAAAGTTATTGTCACCTACTCTCCCCCCACCCTGATCATGGGACAACTTTAAAGAAGAAGAAAGCTGAAGAAAGTCTCCTTCAAATGTGAAATTTTGTTGCTTAAGATAATTTTGTGAAATATGAGTGGGAATGAGTTCTAAGACATAGTCTAAGCCTTTTGAGACAACAATCCTTGTTTGGAAAAATGGCAAATACATGAAGTTTGACTTCTTGATGTAAACTTTTCAAGGAAATTTAACACTGTATAAAAAAAATTCTTAAAGGTTGATGGGATCTTCAATGGATCTTTAAGCCTACCCACCAGAGAAAGCTCTGATTGAAATGATTTCTCCAACTGGAGTTCTAAAGTTCCCCAAAGATTTTCCTTGTTTATAATAATGTGCAAGGCATTTGCAAACTCTAAATAAATACAAACATGGAATTGAAGGCCAAGCAAAAATTTTATTCTCTGCCTGGGGTGGTTGAAATAGAACAAGGGCAGCAATATCATACAAGCAAAAATCAGGGTTCAGCTGGCTCCTTGAAGAAATGAGTTGGCTTCAAGACACTTAACCTGTTTGCGGAAATCTTTGAAATTTGACAATAGGGACCTGGCAAGTGAGAATCTCTCTTACTTGCAGTTTTAGTACAAAACACAGAATGGAGGTACAAGAGACTAGAAGCAAAACGTAATAATCTTACAAAGGAAAATCCTCAACTAGGCCAGCACTATAGAATCATTTATAAAAGGTAGGATAAAAATCCATTTAATGATTTTTCCCTCCGAGCACTAAGAAAAAGGAATAATCTTTCCAAACTGAGTAATTTAAATTCAATTCAACAAACATGTATTAAGTACCTACTCTGGGACGCATACTGTTTTGTAGAGAAAACAAAAATGAGGTTGATTTTTTTAAACAATCTAAAGGTTATTGTATAAATGTGACCAATATATGATCAATTTCTTGCTCTTAGTTCTTTTTCCCTTTTGGGAACATTTCTGCCTTAGTCTCATATAGAAGGTAATTTTCTTTCTTTGTCCTGTATTCCTTGAAATATGCATGATTATTTTTCACCATACTTTAACTTTTTCTTATATTTTGTTTCATACTATTTATAATTACATAGATATATAATTTTTTCCCTTTTTCCCCAGGACTATAATTTACTTCCTTCTCCTCGCCCCACAACCCTCTCCACAGCTCCTACCTACAGGGACTTTGGCTGAATCTATTTGATGTGGTTCTTTAACCAGATAAACAGAATGAGAGTGAGACCTGGGCTATAATGCTTGTAAGTATTGTTCCATTGTACAAATTAGTTAAATTCTCTAGGCCTCAATTTTCTTTTCTATAAAAGGTATAGGCAGTAAAATATGGAAAAGTAACCTCTTGAATTCATCGCTGGAAACCTTGGTTGAGGTGTAACCCATAGATGTCAGGAAGAATGTTGGCAATACGGCACAGATGGCTGATACATGTGTCGCAGGCTATTAAGTTGACCCTAGATTAGCATAAACTAAATGTTTATTTAAGTTGCACAGACGTGCAAGAGGTAGCAGAAGAATTGTAATGGAGGTCTTAGATTGATGATCAATCTGAGATGGCCTAAAATAAAATATTTAACTAGGAAGTATTTTGCATATTACCAAGTAATGAAGATAATACAGATATCAGCTTGCTAGGTTGAATACACCCTAACAATAGCCTGCCAAATTGGGCTAATCCAGAAGATTTCACTACATCTTGTGCAAGGCATTTGCAAACTCTAAATAAATACAAACATGGAATTGAAGGCCAAGCAAAAATTTTATTCTCTGCCTGGGGTGGTTGAAATAGAACAAGGGCAGCAATATCATACAAGCAAAAATCAGGGTTCAGCTGGCTCCTTGAAGAAATGAGTTGGCTTCAAGACACCTAACCTGTTTGCGGAAATCTTTGAAATTTGACAATAGGGACCTGGCAAGTGAGATGGACAGAGAGGGTGTCTGCTACCAGAACTGGAGACAAAGCTACATACCTAAGGACAGGGTGTTCTGGTATGCTCCCGGGGAAGAGGCGTGGGAAAGCTCAGAATCACCGTTCTCGGAGAGTTTTGTGATATTTGAACAATCTGAGGATATTCTTTGGCAATATTTTTTAACTGAAAGAGGAGTCAAATTAAAGGAATAGAATATTTGGCAAAATCCGGTGTAGCATTGCACTCATGATTATACTGGAATAGATTAGAGCACGCATGATCCGAAATAACAGTAGTTCCATTTCCAGTTGTTTTATTGAACTAGGTGAGGTCTCATGCTCTCTGCCACTCCTGACTTCCTTTCTTTTCTGCAAACGTTTATGGGACATCTACAAGGTGTCAAATACTACGTGCTGGAAAGTATGTCAAGTTCATCATTTGCAAGAGTCACCTTTAGGACCTGATGTTTCTCAAATACCTTGGATTTTAATCTGAATTTGTTTAAAAACATTTTTAAGTTGTTAAATTGTATTTTTAAATATTTACCGTACGAAAATAATGGAATGAATGAATATTTCGGCTGAATTCACAAAGTAACCTGGTGTTTTTGGTGCTTCTTCCAAATATGGTTGGCATATCCACAGCACCGGCACCACCTGGGAGTCTGTTAGAAATGCAAATTCATGGGCCCATCCCGGACCTACTGAATCAGAATCTCCAGGGGTGGGCACAGCAGTCTGTGTTTTAACAAGTTTTCCAGGTATCCTGAGAAGCCCTGATCCAAGTGAAACTATGAGATCACGTACTATTGATTTGCTCTAATTAGTAGATTTAAATTTCAATAATGAGAAAAAGTATGGTGTATATGGTAGAGTAGGCAAAAAGAGGTCAAACTGTTGTTTTTCATGAAATTGAAAATATTGCCATTTGATCATCATTCACATAGTTAGGTGAAAAGACTTCTAACAAGGGGGATATAAAGAGTTGGGGAAAAACATTGGGAAAGATATTTAATAATTTTTCAGTTCAAAACGCTTTGGATTGAGTTTCCATGTTGAAGTTATCTGTATCATTTAATTTGAATAGGTTGGCTCATAGATGCAATAATTGCAGAGGACAGATTTTCTCTTTTAATAAAATTGGAATCTAGAACATACTGGGATAAATTAACTTGCATTTTTAGTTGTTCAAACTAGAGCTTTAAAAATTATCTCTGAAAAAATGTTTTGTTTGTTTCTTAATTTCAAATCCATCCTGGGCTGTTACTTCTATAAAATACAATTAAATGAACTACCAGAAAAATGAGATTAAAAAAAAATGATGCACCAAATGCCAGCATCAGCTTTTCTGAAACGACCGGGTGGCGGACTGGTAACAATGTTTCCAGTGGGCACTAGTCTGCCGGCCACGGTAGGAGTTGCACTGGTTAAACCATCTCTCTAGTGTGTTCACTAGTAAACCAACTGTGCTAAATGACCAGGCGAATAAACTTTAATAAAACAAGAAGCAGTGGAGGCTTTGAAGTCTGGGCTTGAATGTTGGCTGGCCCCTTCTCCTTGGGCCTTGATTTTCTTGCCTTAAAATGGGGATGGAGAGGATGACAACATTCAACTTACAGGACAGTGGAAGGAGATTCTGGTGGTTGAGAACGTATTTAAGGGGATGCTTTAAATGAGAGACTGTAGAATTTAAGCTAGGTAGGGAAATGAGAACCCCAGGAAGAAGGAGGGCATTGAAAAGTGGTAGGATCGATGGATTGTAGAGTTAACTAGTGTTGAGCAATTACCTGAGTTGGTACTACAAGGAGAAGGGTGGAAACACAAAAGATAGAGGTTATGGACTGAGTGTTTGTGCCATGCCCCACCCCCCCATCCCCCACCCCCGCCCCACCAGCGTGACTGTATTTGGAGATTCAGCCTTTAGGAGGTAATTAGCGTTAGGTGAGGCCATGCATGTGGGGACTTCACGATGGAATTAAAGCCCTTATAAGAAGAGACAACAGAGCTGCCCACACCCCCAGCTTTCTCTCTCTCTCTCCCTCCCATGTAAGGACACAGCAAGGAGGCAGCTGTCTGCAAGCCAGGAAGAGGGGCCTCCTCAAAACCCATGCTGGCACCCTGATCTCGATTTCCAGACTCCAAGACTGTGAGAAATATATTTCTGTTGTTTGATCCACCCAGTCTATGGTATTCTGTTATGGCAGCCTGAGTAGACCAAGACAGCGGAGTTCATGAGTGAGACCCCTGAAATTAGGGTTTTTGGATGGATTGGAGTTAAGAACAATGACAAAATCCTTTATCTTCTGTGACAGGAAGTGGTTAGATGAAAGGGCTTCCCAGGCTTTTTAAAAATCCTAAATCGTGATGCTTGAGACTAAACTTGCAGCTGCAAGATCATAAAGTTTACAGAATCATGCATACTCAATTTCTTTTTATGATCTCCATATGAACTATGAACAAGTAAAAAGTTGTGTCAAAGCCCTTGAAAGTGTCAGACTGTCTTCACATATTTTCTTATTTTAAACCCAAATAGATTGGTATCACTTATACATTCATTCATTCAAGAAGATTTAAGTGCTTGCAAATTGCCAGGTGTGGTTCTCCATACCTGGGACACAGACATACAGTCTTAGTCTGTTCAGGTTGTTAGAACAAAGTGCCATAACCTGGCAAATTATCAAGGATAGAATAGAAATGGTTTTTACATTTTAAAATAATTTTTAAAAAGTGAACACTATTTCGTGACATGCAAAAATTATCTAAAATTCATGTCTCAGTGTTCGTAAATAGCTTTATTGGAACATGGCCAAGCCCGTTCATTACAGCTTGTGTCTGGCTGCTTTCACACTCCAAGGGGCAGAGTTAGGGAGTTGCCACAGAGACCCAGTGGTACACGGAGCCTGAAAATATACGATCTGACCCTTTACAGAAAGAGTTTGCTCACCCCTGCTGTAAACCCTTTGTTTCTTTACCTTCTTCTTCCATCTCCACCACGCTCTTCCCGCCCCATGTCTGAGGCCAGCTTGTGTCATTCGGTGTCGCCAACAGTCTCCTAGCTCCTGGTCAAGGTCAAAGAAGTTGTTTATCTTTGTTCCAGCATAATGTGCAGGGAAGCAAAGCAACCTCGATTTCCATGTGCAAACTAGATTTACACGTATCTTCTCCCGGAGAACATTACTTTCATAGAGTTTGCATTCGTATTTTTGACTTCGGGTTGAGGGCATATATTTTCGTAGCATTTGATTATGGATCTGGTTTTAACAGAAAAGCCTGCGGGACTGAAGACCAGCCTGCTACTGCTGGTTCTGTCTAGAACGCTTTGGTATGCACAGGGCAGATTATTGCAAATTGTGGAAATGAATACTTGTGGTTTAGGAACGAGGCAGTTGTCATTCTAGATGAGATTATATGTCTGTCATGTTCAGACTCTCACTTCCTGAAAAGGGTCCTCTCCTAATATTTCACGAGTTGAAGACACATATGCAAGCTGCAAACTGAAACATGGAATATGAATGCTATAGTATTGCCTGTGGCAGAAAAAGGTGATTCTGTTCTTTCCCTCTGCCAAGCAGCCATCAGCTTCTTTTGGAGGCAGGATGCTTATTTGCTTAATGCTAGCCTAATAACCACTGAACTGTGATTTCTGCTAAAATTAATCTTTTCAGTCACTTAATAATGTGTAGCAGGAGCAGCCGACGGTACATGGACTGCTTAAGTGAACTACTTTTAACATGAAGAGGAAGGTTTCATTTTGGTTTTAATTTTACGTGAATTTAATTACGTGAGTATTTGAGAATGACAGTTTTACTTTACTTTTCCCTGGGGAGATGTCAAGGAATTCTCATCCCTTCCAGGGATCCAGTCTCAAATATACTGTGTGGTCTGCTTCATCACCTCACTCTGTTCGATTCTCATAGGACCAGCTGGGCTTTGATTTGAAGTAGCAGAAAATGTGTGTGCGTGAGTGTGTGTGTGTGTGTGTTTGTGTGTACATGCACACGTGCCCTCTTGCAAGGAGGGAAAGACTGGCTGAGTTCTAGACTTGCACTAAAGAATGAAGGAGTATAACCTTTAAAAATTGTGAATCACTATGTTGTACACCTGTAACCTATATAACATTGTACATCAACTATACTTCAATACATAAAATAAAATAAAGAATGAAGGAGAAGCATCATGGAAATTTCCAATGGCAGCAAATACAATTGGTGAGAGATGAAGGTGAACTTTATGGTTGTGATCTTTAGAACAGACTCTATACAAAGCCAAATGTCTACATTTCAATAATTATTAGTAAACGTTTTAACTTAGACAACTTAGTTTTATTTCCCCATAAAGAACGGCTTTCCAGAAGTGCCCGCTGAGAAGTTAGGAAACTACATTTTTCTTCTCTGCTGTCTGGGAAGAAAAGAATAGGGCAGCCTCAGGTGACGAGGAAACGGGAAAGGCATGGGGAATTCTGGAAGGAGAAAAGACTCCAGGACTGAGAAGGAGGTCTTTGCTCTCTTCATACAGATTATTTCTTCTTGCAACGTTTGTTTTGAAAAATTTCAAGATGCGGGAGAGCAGAAGGGATAGTTCAGTGAACCCCTGTATATCCACTCAGCTAGATTAAACAGATTGTTAACATTTCCCTATATTTGCTCTATCCACCCATCAATTTATCGATCCGTCCAGCTATCCCTTGGCCCTCTATCTCTCCATCTTTCTATCCATCCCTTCCCATCCTGTGCATTCATCCATCCACCCATTGATCTATCTTCCCATTTGTCTCCCTTTCTAGAGCCTTTGAAAAATAAGTAGCAGATATCATCAGCCTTGACTCATAAATACTTCAGCCTGCATTGCTTCAACATGAGGACATTCCCCAGCATATTACTATTACACTTACAATCATTAACGATAATTCCTTCCTATTATCAAATATTCACATTTATTAAGCTTTCATTTTAATTATTACACTTTTCACTTTGAGAAGTTGTTTTTTAAAATTTTCCTCTTTCCTGCTTATATATTAAAGCTTCTTTTTAAAGACGTCCCTTAAAAACTATTAAATATAATTATTTATATTGTGTCTAATAATTTCAATATCTAAAATTTTGTATGTCTGTTTCAGATGCTTCCTCTTTTTTGCTGATTTTCATTAAGGTGCCTGTTCCTTGTGTGTACCCTGAAGTTTGAATGAGAGCTGCGCATTTCCCTTGGGAGTTTATTAGCGGCAATTGTTTGAGGTTTGGTTTGAACTTGAGATCTTTTAGAGAGGATATATCTTGACTCTGTTTGCAATAAAACTGAGACTACTTTAATCCAATTCTCTGTTGAGATGTCTTAGATCACATGGACAGTGTACATTTAGACTGAAACTCATATAAGGGCCAGACTACCATTATAAAATCCTAAAGGAGATTTCTTTTTCATTTACCCAACACCAACTTTGAGATGGGTGTGTAGTTTTTGTTTTGTTTCATTTTGGCTTTGGTCTCCTTTTGTGCATGATGTATTTCTTGTTTTCTTTTGGGGTCTCAGCTTTAAGTAAAGGTTTTCCTGTTAGATTCCAGCTTGGATGACCCTGGACTTCATCATATCCCCAGGGTTCAGCACAAAACCCCCAGAATACAGCCAGTTTGGGATTGGTTGCTCTTCAAGTTTCCGGGTTCCCCTTTTGGGGGACACTCTGTAGTGTGGTGATCATACTTCCAGAAGGAGGTGTCCTATAAATTCTTCATTAAGGTCAGAAGGGAGAATATTCAAGAAAAATGATGGCTGACTTTCCCGTAGGGAAAGATAATTTCAAGGCTGGAGTTTAATTTCCTATCTTGAAATAGTCTAGAATAATGATGTTATACAGACTTGCACTCCAAGATTTTCTATTTTATTGTAATAAAAAACATTAAGCAAACAATGACTTGATCTGACCATGTACCAAATTCTCAATTTTTGTTTTTTGCAACAATGGAGGTTATACATTGTCCAAAGAGGGATGCTTTGCCCATTTCAAACCAGGGAAACTAAATAATGACCTGATTAATAACCAGAAGTTTCTGTTCTTGATCTTTAGAGCAGGAAAATGTTTCTTTAGACTCACCAAGAGGTGATTCCGTGAGGGAGGTGAGAGATGGAAGGAGACCTTTATGGTTGTGATCTTTAGAACAGACGCTATAAGAAGCCAAATGTCTAGCAACTATGACTACTCAGATGAAGGAAGCCAAGCTCTACAATTTGACTGAGTGACCTTCACCATTAACCAACCTGAAAATACAAAGATGTCGGAAGGTGGAAAAATAAATCTGGTAGATAAATTGACCTTAAAAATTGGAATTTTATTACCAGGTAATATAGAAAACATTATCTTTCTTACATTTGTTTCTTTCAGTTTGGTTCACTAATAAAATCCAAACCTTTGTGTTTTTATGTATGCAAGTAAGAAAAAGGAATATTAGGACAGACTTCCAAGTACATTTCCTCCAGAGTGATTCCATAGTGACAATAGAAATACATGGGTGGACAATTAGGTTTCTTTTTTTTTAAGTTGTAGGAATTATTGTATCTATTTTGGTCACTGGATTACAGCCTCCATGCACACACAGAACATGTAGATATCAGGTTCCTGAAAATAACAGCCCTTGTTTCTCCCAGGGTGTCTGGAGACAGTTGTCAACCACAACACAATCAAGTCAACTAGATAGGGATTTTATGGATCTTTTAATTCTTACTTGAGTCCCCTTTACAAAATTCCTCAAATATGGATGGAGAGGAAGTGCCCCTTTCCAAAGTAAAATGATTTTATTTGGTGCTTTAAAAAAATTGATGACATGTCCTTCAATACTTTCCTCTGTGTCTTTAAGAGTCCACTGAGAAGCAATGAAGCAGGACTGGATAAGCAGATACTTTTTGAACTAAACAAGATAGAGCACCTCCTGCTCTTGGGCCTGCTTCAAAGTGCTCTGGGCCACATTATCTAGCCCGGAGAAACCCAGTGGAGCTTGAGCTTGTGGAGTATCTTTGTACACTTCATTTGAACTTGCCCTCTCGCCTGGTGCTGGAGAGTTTTTGGCACCAAGATTTATAAACTCCTACAGCACCAACAGCCATCTAGAAATTCTTCATTTTCTGCTGTTCTCTTCCTTCTGTCCTCAGTGCCCCATCTTGATCTAGGCCCTTAATTCCAGCCTGCACTGAGCTTTTTGTTGTTAGAATTCTAACCAGTTAGAATACTACCTCTCATCTCTCCCCACACTTGTCCGCACTGTGTATGGCACTCTGTTAATTCCTTCAAAAGCCACACAAATTAGATTGCCATGTGCTCAAAAAACATTCAATGGCCCCCATGATGGCTACAGACAAAAAGTCCAAACTCCATAATATTAAGGCCCTTCAGGATCTGGCCCTAAATTCCTCATCCAACTTTATCTGTCTCTTACAACTTAGTAATAAGAACCCTCTGTCTTGGTTATATTCATTTATTGTTTGTAACTCACTGCGGGTACCACATTATAAACATCAAAGCCAACAAAAATCATTATTTTTGTAATGCGAAACCTCAAGGGAAAAGGTTAAGGATAAAGACCAATAGATGTAGCAAACTCGTTTAAAGATTTAACAGCTATTATAACTCCACAGATATTTGGCCCATTCTTTCTTATACTGAACTCTTTGGTCACAATAGGTGGTTTAGACAGAGTGATGTGACTAAATCCATCCCACCTGGAAGCAAAAGTTCACACTGCATAGGAAGCTTCCTCTTCATATGAATCCTTCCTCCAACTTCCTTTCTCTGTTCGTTTCTTTTGAACTCTCCCCTTTGACATTTGTTATTAACAACGCCCGCCGTTCCATGTTCCTGAATATTTGCCATCCTCAGAACAGCTGGGTTTATTTTGATGGATGTTCCATTGTTCACTATGCAAACACAGCATCACTTTGGACATGATTTTCAATTGATGAATATTCTGAGGGTTTATCATGCATGGGTGGTCTTGTCCATAACAGAAACCCCAGTCAGTTTTGGAAGCTTTCCACACTTACATGTTTATTACTCTAGAATTCACTTTGCTGACTAATTCTAACCCCTAGATTCCTTTCTTCTTAAGAATCTTGTGATCAAATCAATAATTTTGTACTAAAATATTACCTGGTTATGTATCCTAAATCTCCTCTTCTTTTGGTTTTACTTTTGGGGTATATTCTATGCTCCATATAATATACTAACACATTACTTCATTTCATTATTTGTAAAGAAATAAATGCATATACATCGACAATGAACACTTTTAATGAGCGGGGTGCATGATCAGATGATATTAAAAGTTTGGAGACCATTTTTTTAAACGATTGATTTGACATTTACCATGTTTCACAATATATGGTTATCTCTATTTATTGATTGATTGATTAATTATTTTTGGCTGCGTCGGGTCTTAGTTGTGGCATGCAGGATCTTCCTTGCGGCATGTGGGTTTCCTCTCTCTAGTTGTGGCGTGCGGGCTTAGTTGCCCTGTGGCACGTGCGATCTTAGTTCCCCGACCAGGGACCGAACCCACGTCCCCTGCATTGGAAGGCGGATTCTTTACCCCTGGACCACAGGGAAGTCCCCATGATTATCCTTTTAAACAGCTTTATGGAGGTATAATATATCCTATACATTTCGCTCATTTTAGGCATACAATTAAATAATTTTTGGTAGATTTGCAGTCATGAGACCATCAGCACCATCCAATTTTAGCACATTTCTATGATCTCAGAAAGCTCCTGGGTGTCTGTCTGCAGGCATTTCCTGTCTGCACCTCCAGCCCCAGGCAACTAATGATCTTTCCATCTCTATAGATCAGTCTTTTCCAGACTTTGCATATAAATGGAATCATATGATATGTGGTCTTTTGGGACTGGCTTTTTCACTAAGCATGTGTTTTTGAGGTTCATCATTGTAGTTTGCAATAATACTTCATTCACTGTTTCAGAACGATACATACAGATACCCTGTACGAATAGCCTACATTTTGCTTATCCATTCACTGGTTCATGGTCATTTGGATTATTTCTACTGTTTTGGCTATTATGAAGTAGAAGTGCTGCTATGAACATTCGTGTAGACATATGTTTTTATTTCTCTTGGATAATTCCCTAAGAGGGAATTGCTGGGTCATATGGTAACTTCATGTTTAACTTTTTAACAAACAACCACACTATCTTCCAAAGCGGCTGTACTATATTACATCTCATCAACAGTGTGTGAGGGTTCCAGTGTTTCCACATCCTCCTCGTCAATGCTTCTTATTGTTTGTATAATACGTGGTTGTGAAGTGATATCTCATTGTGGTTTTCATTTGCTTTTCTCTAATGACTGTTGATGTTGAGCCTCTTTTCAATGTATACCTTCATTGGAGAAATGCTTATTCAAATCTTTTGCTGATTGTCTTTTTGCACCTTTTCCAAAACAACAGTAAACCTTCTGCGGGGATAGGAATAATATTTTATACTTTTTTGAACCCCAAATGCCTGCCTGGTACATTATAGGGTCACTCACATAATGGTCGCCCAAATGTCCAAAAGGATGATGATGATTTCGTAGATTAAATGGCAAAAACGTTTCATGTTTTATCTCAGAAATTCACAAACTCGAGTGCCCGCAGGCGCCATACTGGAAGCCTCCCCCGGCTTCCACCTTCAGCTGGTAACTCTCACTTATCCTTCTCAGCTTGTATCTGATGCAGCTTCTCCTATAAACTCCCATAGGACCCCATATGACTCCTGTCAGAGCACATTTTACATTTTATTGTAATTTCCTCTTTTCTTGCTCAATTTCTCTGCTATTTGAGGGCAAGGACTATGTGACACTTATTCACCAGTATATTTTCAGGGACCAGAACTTTTGGTTGCATAGAAGAATGCAAAAAGACTTAGAGAACGAACTTATGTTTATGAGGGGGGAGCGTGGGGGGAGGGATAGATTGGGAGTCTGGGATTGACATGTACACACTGCTATATTTAAAATAACCAACAATGACCTACTGTAAAAAAAAAAAAAATCGCATGTTAAGTGACATGAATTGATGTATAAGGGGCTCTCCAGCATCATCTTGGGGAGTGACACGATGTGATCGTGAAGTCTGTAAGCCTGAGTAGAAAGGATGTAATAAAATCCCCATACCCCTGCACGCCAAGTTGATATCTGATTTTTCACTCATATTCTCCTCTGAGTTTGAAGCTTGAGAAACAGCACTTTTTTCTAATATTGGGTTTACTGTAGCTGCTCAGTGAGACAAGGTCTGGAGCCTGGAGATGAGAAACTAGATGGTGCGGTTCCGAGAAGTGGAGCTATCCACGTTGTTGTCTGATGGGTCTTTTCACTCTGGTTTATTGCCGTGCCCTTTCGCTACCCACTTCCTTCCTCCAGCAAAGTCCTGGGGGAATATTAAGCACTTGCCTAACGTACCATTTTCTACAATATGCAAAGTGATGGTTACCAAATCATAGGCTTAATCCTTGCATGAGGAAACTCGGGGCTGAGGGTGGTGGAGATCTGTCACTGCCAAAAATATGACTTTATTTTCTCTCTTTGAAGGATTTAGGTCATCTGCAAACCTGTTGGGTCATGTACATTGGCTTAACTTTCATTTGGAAAAGGAAGTTACGCTTAGGGCTGAAATTTTCAAAGTGACTTTTTAAAAACTTGACTTTAAACGACATCTCTGCATCCTGCTGATGATTTGATCTTGGGCTCCAAGTCTTGAGAATCTCAGGAGATGTGAACTGATGATGGAAGTGCTTTTTTTCCCCCTTACAATTATGATTTATTACAGTGAAAGAATATGAAGAAAAATCAGGCGAGGGAAAAAGTGCGTGGAATGAAGTTTGGAGGAAAGCAGGTACATGCTTCTAATGGTCCCCTTCCAGTGGTGTCAGACAGAATGCACTCATTCCTCCTAGCAGTGAGTTGTGACAACACTGTGAAATGTTGCCAACCAGGGAAGCTCATTAAAGATTCAGATCTCAGAGTTTTACTGGGGGCTAGTCATGTAGACACCCTCTACCTAGCATGTATCAAAATTCCAGACTGCCAGAAGGAAATCAAATGGTCAACATAAATCACTGTTTTCACAAACAGTTTAAGCATGGTGAGTTCCTCCTGTCAAAGTGATGGCACTTCCTCAGAAATCCAAGGTCTCAGACACCAGCCAAGGGCTGTACTTGTAAGGACCTCAAATAATACATCTCTTGGTGTGAAAATCTCCAGTTCTTCAGTCTGCTTTTTCAGTAGCCGATTAAACTTTCCAGGATTCAGCACTATTCATCGCTTTCTGCTTTCAGCCATGGTGCGTACTTGAAGCTATCCTGGAGTGCTTTTTGCTGCACCTTTCCCGCCTCTTCCGTGGGCAGGATCAGACCTCTTTTATAGAGCTTGCCAGGTAAATTCTCCAAATTCTAGGCTGAGTAAAATCCTGCCTGTGATGCTGTGCTTTCAAATCATCTCCTGCGGGGCTGGTGGCAATACCACAAAGGAGCTGATGGATGGAGGAGGGGCTTGCTTTTGGTGTCAGGATTTCTTCGATCTTTAAAACTACATATATACAATGGAATATTACTCAGCCATAAAAAGAAATGAAATGGAGGTATTTGTAATGAGGTGGATGGAGTTAGAGTCTGTCATACAGAGTGAAGTAAGTCAGAAAGAGAAAAACAAATACAGTATGCTAACACATATATACGGAATCTAAGGAAAAAAAAAAAAAAAAACAAAAGGCCATGAAGAACCTAGTGGCAAGACGGGAATAAAGACACAGACCTACTAGAGAATGGACTTGAGGATATGGGGAGGGGGTGGGGTGAGATGTGACAGGGTAAGAGAGTGTCATGGACATATATACACTACCAAATGTAAAATAGATAGCTAGTGGGAAGCAGCCGCATAGCACAGGGAGATCAGCTCGGTGCTTTGTGACCACCTAGAGGGGTGGGATGGGGAGGGTGGGAGGGAGGGAGATGCAAGAGGGAAGAGAAATGGGAACATATTGTATATGTATAACTGATTCACTTTGTTATAAAGCAGAAGCTAACACACTATTGTAAGGCAATTATACTTCAATAAAGATGTTTAAAAAAAAAAAAACTACTGAGAGTCAGAAAAAAAGGTGGGGGGGAGAGTAAGAGGACTTCTGATTTCTCAGTATTACTAATTAGCATAGAATAAATTTAATAATATTTTAACACTTTATTTAGCATAGTTGGGGAATGAGAGACTTCCTTTTAAGTGAATTATTGATGGGTCTTAACTGTTAAGCATTAAGACATATAATTAAAGTGAATTATTAAGGGATCTTACTTTGTTAAGCATTAAGTAATATAATTAATTATATTTATAATTACCCTGTTAAGCATTTTATAAAAGCCACGGTGTAATGCCATACTGATAACTTAGGCTCATCATAAGAAACCCCAGATATCGCACTGTGATTTAACACATTCATGTGTCTGGAACCCTAGCTGAGCTGTGTAGCTGAACTGAACCCTAGCTGGTCCTTCACTAAATGGCTCCAGGCCGCTGCCTTTTTTTTTCTTCCTAAATTCTGGGGTCTGTTTTCTTAGGAAGAGTTTTTATGTCTCGTTCATGTTATCAGGTTGTGATCTCCCCCTTCTTTTTGCAAATACTTGATCTCTTTTAGCAATCCACTCCCCATTCCTTATTTTGAACCTGTGGCTTCAGATTTTACAATGGGCTAGACAATTAGATCAGTAAGCTTGTTCAATCTTACGTAAGACTGATTAGGCCCAGAGATATCCTCCTAGGGATAAGATAGAGGAAATTTCGTAAGTGGAATGTCTTATACCTGATTTGGCTAGTTTTTAAAATTCTGGGCTGCTTTTCTGTTATAGGTAATTGAAGATAGGAAAACTCTATGGAAGTGATGTGTTCTTTCATTACACCTGAATATCTGACTGCTCAAAGTAAAGAATAGAATTCTAGAATGAATCCCTACATTCTAATTTTTTCAGGCTGTGAGGATGATCATGATGAGAGAGAGAGAGAGAGGAGAGAGAGTGAAAAAGAGAGGAGAGAGAATGTGAAAAGAGAGAACATCACAGGGGTTCATCACAGGCCCAGGGCCCAGTTTTCGTCGTTCAGAAAACCAGTTTTTTAGTTCTCCCAGAAGTTATCAGATTGTGAAATAAATCACACTAACTGTATTAGTTTCTAATTGCTGCTGTAACAAATTACCACAAATTCAGTGGCTTAAAAACACAAATTTAGGGGCTTCCCTGGTGGCGCAGTGGTTAAGAATCTGCCTGCCAATGGAGGGGACACGGGTTCGAACCCTGGTCTGGGAAGATCCCACATGCCGCGGAGCAACTAGGCCCGTGAGCCACAACTACTGAGCCTGTGCGTCTGGAGCCTGTGCTCCGCAACAAGAGAGGCCGCGACAGTGAGAGGCCTGCGCACCGCGATGAAGAGTGGCCCCCACTCGCTGCGACTAGAGAAAGTCCTCGCACAGAAACTAAGACCCAACGCAGCCAAAAATAAATAAATAGATAAATTAAAAAAAAAAAACACACACAAATTTATTATCTTACAGTACGGAGGTCAGAAATCTAAAATGAGTCCCACTGGGCTAAAGTCAAGGTGCCTGCAGGGCTGGCTCCTTCTGGAGGCTCTAGGGGAGGGTCTGGTTCCTTGGTTTTTCCAGTTTCCGGAGGCCGCCTGTGTTCCTTGGCTCATAGCCCCTTCCTCTCTCTACAAAGCCAGCCCTGTAGCATCTTCAGTCCTCTCTGACTGTCTGACCTCTGCTTCCATCATCACATCAAATTCTCTGATGCTGGCCCTCCTGGTTCCCTCTTGTAAGGACCATTGTGGTTATGTTGAACCATCCATATAATCCAGGACAATTTTCCCACCTCAAGATCCTTCATTTAACCACATCTGCAGAATCTCTTTTGCTATGTAAGGGAACATATTCACAGGTTCTGGGATTAGGACACGGGCATCTTTGGTGAGAGGAGGGGTGAACATTATTGAGCCTGCCACACTAACCAAACTCAAAATATGCTGATTTAAAAACCGGAACAGCAGTTTATAATGTATAATCTTCAGATATCTGGTAGGATAACTGGAATTACCTTTTTACATAGGACCCTCACTTCTGCCAGGACATTGGTCATGTGAAGAGACCAAATAATAGGGGCTTGCTTGGTGTGCTGAGAATTACACCAATGGATATTGCCAAGAAACTATAGTAGCTTGACAAATTCCCCTTTATATTCTACAAATATTTCTACTCAGATAGGCAGTACTGGCTGTTAAAAGAGGTTTTTTTGAATAGTTCTTGAGTTTGATACCCTGACACTCAGATTTCTTGGTTCTTCTCTCACTAGATCCCAAGGAATCCATAACTTGTTGTTATAATAATGTTTCCTAGTGTACAAATAATGTAATGCACTTGTGTTAAATTTATCTTTAATCTACACCTTAGAGGCAGTTGAAATACTTTATTCAGAATCCACATTCTAGGTTGAATAGTTAGCATTTGAAGTGTCATAACGAGGAATCAACTCTTCCTTTACTTACTATTTCAAATCTCTGGAAATTTAGGCTGAGAGATGTATCAATTAGCAGCTAGGATGTAGGAAATGATTTTTCACCAGTGCAAAGAGTGGTTTTCAAGTCAAGTGAAACGTTGGCTGGGTCCTAGTGCTCTTAGTGAACAAGGCATAGGACCCTGGAAGCCCAGTGGGCTGCCATGGTCCGTGTAGAGCTTAAGGTCTAGAGCCATCTTAGTCCTGCATCACTCTGCTTTGTGGAGGACGCTGACATCACACCAGCACCTCAATTGTTCTTTCTGCAAAATATCCTTTCTCCTTATATTTTGGAGATAGACTTGGATTTGGAGGCCTGCTGCCCTGCTGTGCTGACTGAAGCCATATGAGAACATAGTCTGAGAGAATTCAGGTCATTAGCAATAGTTACTTGTGGTCCTCCCTCCCTCTCTCCTTCCCTCCCTTCCTTCCTCCCTCCCTCCCTTCCTTCCTTCCTTCCTTCCTTCCTTCCTTCCTTCCTTCCTTCCTTCCTTCCTTCCTTCCTTCCTTCCTTCCTTCTTTCCTCATGCAGCTTTGCAATCGGTTTAACCATTTATGAAACTACAACCACATCATGCGTCATTTAAGAATAAATTTAAATTTTGGCTCCAAAATTATTTCTTAAGACCCTTCTCCACATTGTCACTTCAACAAATATTCCTGTTAAACACTGTCATCTTATCGGTTCTTAATTTCTTTTGAGCCACCTAGAGAGAATAGTTACATCTTCACCAAAGGACAAACTGTGAGGGAAAATGACAGGGTGAGGACCGCTTATTTTGCATTCTTTGGTTCAATCACTTCAGTTCATCAGGGAAATAAAACTGTCAGCACAACCTCTCTGGGTACAGAGGACACCGGTAGGCTATATGATTCAAAGGATTGCCCAAGGCTAAGGTCACTGTGTAAGCTTTAATTAACTGGGACAGTCAGGGGCAGGTGCTGTAGAAGGGAACACTACCACTATTAATATAAATTTTTATGCAAATATAGGGAAACTCCTGGATACATTATTTCATAATTAATCTCCATATATGTTATGAATATCCTGGCAACTCCTAAAGGAGGGTTAGAGAGATCAATTCATTTAAAGTGGTTTTGTTTTTAAAGGCTCTTCTTTTAGCCGTATATATAAGGCTACAAGTGAGTTTCACTTTCTTGTGTGGCTTTCTAGAGCCTTGAATAGCTCTACTTTTAAAATGGAAATGA
Source organism: Balaenoptera borealis (assembly GCF_965194805.1). Taxonomy (NCBI): domain Eukaryota; kingdom Metazoa; phylum Chordata; class Mammalia; order Artiodactyla; family Balaenopteridae; genus Balaenoptera; species Balaenoptera borealis. Next base: position 15,387,324 of record NC_138867.1, read on the forward strand.
TTAATGATCACTACTATGCTTTTTAGAATAGTTTAATGTCCTTGGTTGCATTTTTAGGTTGTAGCCTGAAGCAAGATGAACAAAACTTGTGATTGCTATGGAGTTTCTGATATTTAACTCAGTTATTGCAGGAAATATACAGGTATTTGTCAATCAAATACGTTTGCTTTTTTTTTTTTTTTAAGTTGAGGTTATCCTGGAAATTGGTTTTAATAATTCAATGTATTTTGCCTTATGCAAAATATTATATATATTCTAATATCTTATTCTCTTAAAAGTTGAATTTGTTTCCCTACCTATTGTTAACATTGATATTTTTATTGTCCCTTATCACAAATCTTTAAATGGGAACAAGTAGGGCCAAGCTATTCGCATTTGCCTCATGGCTTAGACACAAGGCTGATAAGACCATTTTCAGTTGAACCAGATTTTCACGTAGGACAGATTTCATCAGAAGCCCTGGGCAACGCTGAACTCAACCTGGGGTGAGTGGGATGGGGCAGTGATGCAGAGAAGCAAATTTTCCTTAGAGAACGTGCTTCTTTTCATAAAATGGGGATCATAAGAAAATCTATCACATAAGACACTGTACTGAGAAGATTAAATGATATAAAATTCAAACAGTAGCATGAACAGTAAGTACCTGGCAGATAGCAAACACTTCGTATCTGCTACCTTTTACTTCTACATCTCTTTCCTATTCCTTCTTCCACAAATAAACAAATAATCAAGCAACAGATATACCTTGTCATCCTCGCAGCTGTAAGACAATGTTGGGCTTGCCAAGACACATAAGACAAAGTCTTCTCTCCAAAGATTCCAAATGATTAGCAAGATGAATCATGAATAAGTGATGATTTAGAAAATATAAGAGGAAGAAATTCTCATGATTTTCCAAATGAGGCTGGCAGAGAATGTGCATCAAAGAAATTCAGAGACCTAGAGATGATCATACTAAATGAAGTAAGCCAGACAGAGAAAGACAAATATCATATGATATCGATTATATGTGGAATCTAAAAAAAGAAAGGTACAAATGAACTTATATAGAAAACAGAAATAAACTCACAGACATAGAAAACAAACTTATGGTCACCAAAGGGGAAAGCAGGGGGGAATAAATTAGGAGTCTGGGATTAACAGATACACACTACTATATATAAAATAGGTAACCAACAGGGACCTACTGTATAGCACAGGGAACTATATTCAATATTTTGTAATAACCTATAAGGGAAAAGAATCTGAAAAAGAACATATATATATATATATATATATATATACATATATGTGTGTGTATATATATATATGTATAACTGAATCGCTTTGCTCTGCACCTGAAACTAATGCAACATCGTAAATCAACTGTACTTTAATAAAACAAAGAAAGAAAGAAATCCACGAAGGGGACAGTGACTCTGGAGTGAAGTGGTCTGGAAGGCGTCACAGCGGAGCAGTCATGTGAATGGGTACAAAATGTGCTGGAGGAGGTGAAGGTGGGGAGAACATGGAGAGAGTAATAGAGTATTTGGCTGAACAAAAAATTGAAAGCACCAAGGCAAGAACGTGCAAGTTGTGTTTGAGGAATACTAAATAACTTAGTTTGTTGGCAGGAAAGTACTCTACTGGTGAATATTTAGTGAGAAAAAATGTGTAGAGTCATTTCAGGGAGGAAACTTGTTGGCACATGTACATTTTTGTTAGAACCATCTTGTAAGTGAGATTGCGAAAACATGTCTGCTAACATTTCCGTTGGGAGCACATATCTAATTCTTCAATATGGTCCTAATATGGTCATTAATATGAGCTACTCATAAATATAATCAAGGCAGCATAGAGCCATGGACATGTTAAACTTTCCACAGAGAACCCCTTCACGCCTTCTCTCACAGTTTTTTATTTATTTGTTTATTGAATTTTATTTTATTTATTTTTTTATACAGCAGGTTCTTATTAGTCATCCATTTTATACACATCAGTGTATCCATGTCAATCCCAATCTCCCAATTCATCCCACCACCACCCACACCCCCCCGCGGCTTTCCCCCCTTGGTGTCCATACATTTGTTCTCTACATCTGTGTCTCAATTTCTGCCCTGCAAACCGGTTCATCTGTACCATTTTTCTAGGTTCCACATATATGCGTTAATATACAATATTTGTTTTTCTCTTTCTGACTTAACTTCACTCTGTATGACAGTCTTTAGGTCCATCCAAGTCTCTACAAATGACGCAATTTCGTTCCTTTTTATGACTGAGTAATATTCCATTGTATATATGTACCACATCTTTATCCATTCATCTGTCAATTGGCAATTAGGTTGCTTCCATGACCTGGTTATTGTAAATAGTGCTGCAATGAACATTGGGGTGCATGCTTTCACAGTTTTTTAAATGGCACTTCGAGCTAATCAGATATCATACAGTATTTATCTGACATCACACAGCATTTATCTGTTTTGATAGATTGCTTATTCTTGGCACCGTCCATTTTAGCCTATGGGACCTACTTACTGACCTAGCAATAGAACATATTCAGTCTTGGATCAACAGATAAGTACTTATATTAAGTTTAACTATCTATTAAAACATACCCACTGTTGTCACAGCTTATCATTTTCGTGGGTGCTGATGCTAAAATATTATTGAACAACATAAATAATTTACATACTATTTGTCACATCTTTCATTGAACCCCTCAAATTAATTAAAATAATTTTTACCTTTAGTATGGAATTATTTGAGGCAGATTGACTGCTACAACAAAGCATCTAAAGCAGCATATACAGCCCAAGTGTCCAAGCTGATGTTTTGCAAGATTAAAATATTTCCTTCATAAAATATCCAACTAAGCTCAGGTCCAAGAGACATATTCTTCATGACAAATGCTTCTTCTTCTAAGATTTTTTTTTTTTTTTTTTTTTTTTGTGACCATAATCAAGAGTGTTCAGGATAAAGGAAGGAAGGAAAATGATCCAGTGAAACTAAATTTAGGTGGGTCAGATATTCTGAATGTGTGGGATTTTTTTTTCATTTTTCCAACATTTTATTATGAAAAATTTTAAACAGACAGTAAATCCGAAAGAATTTTAATTTAAGCTTTATATACCCACCATCTAGATAGTACCACTAACATTTTACTATGCTTGCTTTATCATATACCTATCCATCATCCCTCTACCCTGGATGTCTAAAGATTTTAATTTTGACTATGTAGGGAATGGCTAAATTGATTTTATACAGAGTTTCAGTTGGTTAGGTCTATGCCTCTGTGTTCCTGTTTCTGTAGCATCTACCATTACTTCTAAGCAAGATCAGTGGGACATATTAAAAGAGTCAGTTCACCAGAAAAAATTGTTTCTGAGCATTTAATAATGTTCCTAAATTAGCATCATAAAAATCATCTGGGGAGTTTGTTAACATAATATTTCCTTGAACTTCACTCCCCAAATTCTTAGTCACTAAATCCGAGGTAGGGACTTCAAATCTGCATTTTTTTAAAGCAGCGTTTTAAAAGGCATCAAAGATGAATCTGACATGTGGTTGGATTTGGAAAACATTGACCTTGATGCTACCAAAGAACTGTATCTTACAGTCTTTAGAGAAGGCAAGACATTTTGGGGAAAAGTCAATAATACAGGATATAACCAAGCATCAAATTCTGTGGTTTACATTCTAGCTGCTAGAGGCTTTCAGAGAATGGAAAGACCTCTATGGCTAGAAAGCTGGTCAATGTTTCATGATGACAAGAAACTTGAACTGAGTCTAAAAGAATCAGTAGAATTTGAAGAAGTCAAGAAAGACAGGACAGGAGATCCAGGCCTAGAAAACACAAGAGGGAGCGTGGCGAGGAACTGACGGGGGTGAAGTCCCTGCGCTGAGGAGATACGGAGTTGGTGGGTTCTGGAGAGTGTCAGATACTAGATAGGTAGAAAATGTAAATTACCAAAAACATTTTAAAGAAAAGCCTTGAAGGTCTCCAGCCCCTGCCCTAGCAGTAAATGACCCACTGATGATAAATTGTAACTTTCTGTTGTGGTGTCTGGTAGACACACACACTCAATGCAAAATGCAATGGGGTCCAGAGCAAAGCATTCCAATCCTAGGAGGAAGCATTCTCTTACATTCTGATTGCTTATGCCCTTTTGGTGTTTTAGATACTTGCCAGTCTGAGCCACTGAGACCTCAGAGGTCTTTTTCTCGCTTCGATATTGATCTCCTGGTTCCAAAATCCTTGTTTGGCTCATAACAAAAATGGCCTTGAGATTTTCCATTTCTACTCATCTCCAAAACCTCTGACTGCCGTCATTTCCCTAGTCTTGTTGTTGTTGTTTTGTGTGTTTTTCCCTCTCTGGCTCCCACTGTAACCCTGACAGCTGAGGTTGTGAAATCCCTTGGAGCTGTATCATCATCTTGGAGCCCTTTGGTCCCTTAACTTATTTATGGGATCATGGAAGCTGTGTTAGTTATCAGCTACCCCTAAACTTAGATGTTTAAAACAAAAATCAGGGGCTTCCCTGGTGGCACAGAGGTTGAGAATCTGCCTGCTAATGCAGGGGACACGGGTTCGAGCCCTGGTCTGGGAAGATCCCACATGCTGCAGAGCAACTAGGCCCGTGAGCCACAACTACTGAGCCTGCGCGTCTGGAGCCTGTGCTCCGCAACAAGAGAGGCCACGATAGTGAGAGGCCCGCGCACCACGATGAAGAGTGGCCCCCGCTTGCCGCAACTGGAGAAAGCCCTCGCACAGAAACGAAGACCCAACACAGCCATAAATAAATAAATAATAATTTTAAAAAACAAAACAAAACAAAAATCATCTATGATTTCCCAGCTTCTGAAGGTCAGGAATCTGGGAGAGGCTCAGCTCAAGGGCTCGGTTCAGAGATGCTCACGCGGTTTCAGCCACCATGTTGGCCAGGCTGCAGTCATCTCAGAACTTGACTGGGTGACAGGACCCATGTCTAAGCTCACTCATGGGGTGGCGGCAGGCCCCAGTTCCTCACTGGCTTTCTCCAGAGCCAGTGATACTCTAGAAAGTTGGCCAACAAGCCAGAGAACACTTAAGATGGAAGCTGCCTTTTATAACCAACTATCAGAAGGGACAGCCCGTCACTCTGCTGTATACTCTTTGTCACATAGACGATCCCTGGCACAAAGCAGGAGGGAACTATACAAGATACGAATGTCAGGAGGCAGGGATCATTGGGGGCCTCCATGGAGGCTGGCCACCATAGGAGCCTTTACCCCAGTTTTGTTGTTCAACTGTCCCAGCTCCATGCCTATCTAGATGCTTCCTACATCTATCTATCCTGCTTCAACATGGCACTGAGAGACCCTGAGCACATTTTCTGTGTCCACTGACCAAATCCAGTGAATGTTACACTGACTGACTGTTACCCTGACCGAATGCCTTTTGTGTACCAAATGCCATAGTGGGTACCATGGAGGATTCTGAAACAATAGGAGATGAGCTCTTATCCTCAAGACCTTCGTAGTATAGTTGAGAAAACAGAACACACGCTAAGATTCTTAGAACCCTTCTCATGGAGAACTGTAGAAAATGAACTCAACCATAGCTTAGGCAAAAAGGGGGATTTCCTGTAAGGCTTGTGTAGCTACGGGAAGGGCAGGGGTGCAGACACAGTGGATGCAAGACACAAATCCCACCAGGAATCTTCCCTCCCCTTTCCCATTTCTGTTACTCTCTCTGTATTGGCCTCATTCACTCAGACTGGCTTCTTTCTCATGGCAATCCCCAAAGCTCTGGCAGCTCTGGGTCTACATATTGAAGCTGTACTATGTAGAAGGTAATGGCTGTGTGCAGTTTCAAGTTTTAGAATTTAAGGGAAGGGCTCTGATTGGATCAAACTGATTCCTGGATCAGTCAGCATCCATCCTTTACTTTGTCCAACCCTCATCAGGTGTTGACATTGTGGCAGGCATTGGGATGCATGTGGGAATTACAAAAAAAAACCCCAAAATACAAAGCAGATTCCCTGCTAAAGATATGGTGGTGATTGGCAGTCAGAGAGCAGGAGAGTTAAGAAGCTCATCTGTAGGCCTGAAACCACCCCAGATAGAAGGCTCTGACTGCAAGCAGATCTGCATAAAAGGCGGGCAGTGAGAGCGGGGTGAGCCCATAGATTGTGTGAGGCTGTGTGTCATTTCTAGTGTATTCCAAAATTCTGCTTTTTTCCTCTCTCTCTCTTTTTTTTTTTTTTCAGTTGGGTCTACCCGGTTCTGTCCAGGTTGCTTCTTTAAGATGCCAGTTCTTTGCATAAGAAGCCCTTCCTAGGCTGTGTTCTGAGTAGCACCTAGTTCGCTGAAAAGCACTAGATTTCTAACAAGTCATAATAGTTTCTGACAAGATCTTTCTTTTGAAAGAAAATGTGAGAAAGCAAGGGGGATAAAAATGTCTTTGTTTTCACTGAGGCACAGTCAGAATGAATAATTAAGAAACTGATACTGAATTCAGCAGCATTATCTGAGCTGTTAGTCAAAAGAAGGTGGATGAGGACGTGGGTGTGTTTTGCTTTCCAGACGACAGGTGGAAGTTCTTGAGTCTGTATTTCTGTTAATGGTTCTATCCGACTGGATGATGTGGGCAGAACTCTCTTCTGGGTGCGTAGAGCTGTTTTTCCAAAATGACACACTTAGAACCACTAAATGGCTATTCAAATGACATGATTTCAGGAAAGCAGTAGGGTTCTAACTCCAAAATAACACCCTCAACTCACTGTTCAATATCAAAATATCTTTGTCAAAGAGACAAAATATTTTATTGTATAGTTAAAAAAAAGAGACAGATACAAATATTTCTGGAAGAGTTAGGATACTGATTTAAATTTATATTAAAATGTTAATAAATCATACCAAATGCTTTCCTGGATTTTTCAAAACTGAATGAGGCATGTGCACGTGTATGTGTGTGTGTGTGTGTGTGTGTTTGTGTGTGTGTGTGTGTGTGTGAATTAGGTTAGGGACTTAGATTTCCAACTCTGCCTAATACACAATTTTGCTTAGAGCTGATTATAATAGTGAATTCTCATTCTACTTCACACCACAAACAAGTCATGATTTTGAATGGGAATTCTGTCTGCAAAATAATAACATAGGGTCAGACATTGGACCCTTTCAGAATATTTGTCTTTTGATGATTTATTTTAACAATTTGTCTCAATATTAGCATTCCAGTGAGCCTAGTTTTTTCAAAACTTAATTCTTTTCAATAGGAACGTATGAGTTAACATTTTCCCCTCAAATATTTTGTTGAGGAGCAGAGAATAGTTCAATATTCCTTTCCCAATGTGATATCTTTCACTAGAACATTATCTCCTTCAAATGACAACCTTTGGCTACAATTCAAATCAGATAAGGCCTGTTATTTATTTAAGGTCCTTTAAGAGCACAGCCAATTAGAGACCATTGAATAATACTCACATCACTGAGGTTTCCTAGAAAGGGCTCAGTTATGGGGTTTCAGAGCTCCCATTACAAGGCATGGCAGACTGCCTATTTTCAAAGAGATGTTTAATTTTGGAAATCTGTGATTCCCTTGTTAGACTCACACTCCTTTGATTGTAGGTGTTTCAAAGAAATCTGAGCCCTAGTCAGGCTATTTCTATAAAACCACCTACTTTTTTTCCCTCATAGGTGGCTGACAAGAAAGAATTCAGTAAAAATAGGCTTAATAAAACTGTACTCTGCTTGATTCAACTGACTTCATATCAAGAGTTCATCCAATTTCTATTAATGAAGTACTCCATTAATTCACTTATTCAACCAATATTTATTGAGGGCTTACTATGAGTCAAGCACCACAGTCAATGCGATAGGTAAGTTCTCTACTTTTATTTGACAACAAGGAAATGGAAAATGAAAATACATACACATATGAACATATCTGCACCAGTGAACGTCAGATAGCAGGCAAAGTGCCAGGCTGAAAATCCCCACAATGTGATGGGCTAGACTGGGTCAGTACCCTACTTGAGGGGACTTAAGTAGTCTCATTTAGGAGGAGTCATTTATGTGAGGTCCATATGACCAGAAGAAGTTAGGCTTGTGATGACCTAGGATTGACCTAGCATTCAAGGCAGAGAGAAGTTTGCTTCAGAAGCCCCATAGGGGGGACGGCCTTGGCATACTGGGAGAAGAGAAAGAAGGTCCATGTGACAAAGCTCAGGCACAGGGATTCGGGGAAGCGGGCAGGGTCTCGATCATGGACTACTGTGTAGGTCAGCAGAAGGAGTTTAGATTTCATTTTAAGTGCAATGACAGGCCATTGGAGAGTTACGAGCGGAAGAATGGCATGACCTAATTTAATTTTTCTGCGGAAAATGAATGATAGGAGACAAGAGTGGAAGTAGGGGGATCAATTAAAGGGCAATTATAGTAGACTATGCTGCAATGCAGAGAACACAGAGCCCGGAGAGTGGTGGTGGTGGGGAACCGCTAGAGAAAGAAAATATTATATATTTATATCTATAGATACACACACATATGTCTACACGTGCATATACATATATGTATATATTTAAATTTCAACTTTCTGTTTCTATATTATAATAGGTTTCTATTCTGTAATATGCATATCTACCATTGTAGATATGTTATTCATAAATAAATCAACATACATAACGGGAGTGTGTGTGTGCTCAAAAATATTTTATTGATGCATGTGTGATCCAAAAGTTTTGGAAGTCCCTGGTCTACGGGTCAGATGATTGTGACTTGGATTTGGCAGTAATAGTGGAGATAAAGGGCAGTAGATGCATTTGGGATAAGGTTGGCAGGTAAAATGAACAAGATTTGTTGATGGATCAGGTTGTGCTAGACTCCATGTGGGACCACAAGGATACACACGGCTCAAGACACAGCCCAACCCCAGGGAGCTTGTAGGATTTTCCTGACTTAGGAATGAGGATGTAACAATTTTCGAGTTTTTGTTTTCTTGTCACTTTCACACACAACATGACTCAAATTTCCTCAAGTGAAAACAAGTTTCTCTTCATGTCCGGGTCACCTCTTTGCACAATTCTTGGGGCCACCTTTAGCATTATATTCTCTAGAGTTGTGTTTTATGGAGTTGAAACATTCAGAATTTTATATTGAGAAGATGCTACTTGTGTGTGTGTGCTGTGTGTGTGTGTGTGTGTGTGTGTATCTTCAAGAGTGTTTTCTACTAGAGTGACTCCAGTTTAGGTTTATTCTGCCCCTACCCCCTTCCATCCCTTTCCCTCAAATGAGAGCTGAGAGCTCAGGTCTCAAGGATAAGAAGCACCCTTCAGGTGGGGCTTGGAGCCAGGAAATGAGGCTCTCATTTGTTCTTAGTGAATCTGGTTATAAAAGAGTATAACCCTGGAGTTTCCACATGTGATGTGTTTTTGCCCTTTGCCAGGTTTGATGTGGCACATAATACCTGCTCACCTCATCCCTCCCCATCCCCCAAATAACCCACCCACAGCAACAGCATTAGCGAACTCTGTGAAACATTGAACATGTTGTCTCCAGAAGATATTTGTCCTTCCTGAGTCATTCTCATCTCTGCATTCAGAGAAACTTTCCCTCAGGCAGCCCTGAGCCTGGCTTCACTTCATTCAGCCTCCTTTATCACACAAAACTGTTTCCTTCTTCAGGGCACATGATGCTATGCACTCTTCAAATTATGTTCTGGACAAACTGGATCCCTCATTGAGATGCAATTAGTGCTGGAACATCTACAAAGATAAAACTTTCTCCATGTTTTTACAATGAGATTGCAAAAATTGGTATATGTTAACAATTGTATTGTTGCTACGTTAAAATGAATTCTAAATGACTGGCCAATGAATGAACTTTCAGAATATAATCTGTATTTACATTAGAGACCATCTTTATTAAATGCACAAACGGAGGCTTCAGTTAGTTGCTGAAAGCACAGTGTACTCTATTTATCCTGAGGTGAAGAACACAATTTTTTTTCTAAGAAACAGGAAAATTCTCTTTTATAGTGTTACAATGTTTTAGTTTTTCATGGAAAACAAAGCTTTAGGCAAGCAGTTAAAGTAGGTTTTGTTGTTACTATTATTATTCCAGTAAGGAGACTCAGAGAAGATTAAAGCCGTTTTTTAATAAGTACAGAGAATCTTTATTTTCTAATAAAAAACAGGAGAAAAACTACTCTGACATTTTGTTGCTATTGCTGTTCTTGGGAAGAAACTAAAGGCTTAGACTCTGTGTTTCTGTCTTGAATGTTTGGAAAGCAGTAGAGACAAGACTCCTGCGCTCGAACAACTGAAAATCAACCTAGGAAAATTGAACATATATGCACAAAATGACTCAAGACACTTGGTGAATCAATAGAAGCCAAGTGGAGAATTCATCATTTCACCTGACAAATACTCTTTTTCTGTAACCCTGCTGCAAGAACTGCGGCACTATGGCAGTATATGGGACTTTGAGTAAAAAGATGAAAATATAAGTTGAAAATGTAAAATCTTCAGGCTTTGGGCACTTGTCATGCTCTCTGACTGCCTCATGCATTTTGAGCATTCTTATGACGTCTGGAGAATTTGCTGCCTGTATCAGTTTTTTGTTGCTGTTATTTAAAAATTACCACGAACTCAGTGATTTAAAAACCACAAATTTGTTGTCGCACAGTTTTGCAGATTGGAAATCCAAGATCAGTCTCTCTGGGTTAAAGTTAAGGGGCTGGCAGGGCTGCATTCCTTCTGCGGAATCTGTAGAATCTGTTTCCTTGCCTTTTTCAGCTTCTAGAGCCTGCCCATCTTCTTTCACTCGAGGCCCCATCCTCCGTTATCAGAGACAGCAGCACGGGATCTCCAACTCTCTCTCTGTCCTCTTCTTCTATCGCCACGTCTCCTTGTCTCTTACTCCGACCCTCCTGCCTTCCTCCCATAAAGATTCTTGTGATTAGATAAGACCCACCTGGATAGTCCAGGATGATTTTCCCATCTCAAGATCCTTAATCATGTCTGCAAAGTCCCTTTTGCCATGTAAGGTAACACATTCGTGGGTTCTGGGGATTAGAATATGGACGTCTTTGGGGACAGTCATTCTGTGGCCCACATCACCTTTCAGTCCAGAATCTGGACTTTTATCCAGAAGCTCACCCTCCCAGCTTTCTTTGTCAGAGCTGGGACCAAGATGAGGAGAGGGAGGCATTCACCTCCTGGAACAAATTTAAGGGAGAATCAAAAAAACTCAGTAATCAAGATAGATCATATTTTAATGTAATATATTTTTTTAAATGAATTTATTTATTTATTTATTTTTGGCTGCGTTGGGTCTTCGTTGCTGTATGTGGGCTTTTCTCTAGTTGCGGCGAGCAGGGGTTACTCTTCGTTGCGGTGCATGGGCTTCCCATTGCGGTGGCTTCTCTTTGTTGCAGAATTCAGGCTCTAGGCACACAGGCTTCAGTAGTTGTGGCACGTGGGCTCAGTAGTTGTGGCTCGTGGGCCCTAGAGCGTAGGCTCGGTAGCTGTGGTGCATGGGCTTAGTTGCTCCGCAGCATGTGGGATCTTCCCGGACCAGGGCTCGAACCCATGTTCCCTGCATTGGCAGGCAGATTCTTAACCACTACACCACCAGGGAAGTCCTTAATGTGATATTTTTAAAAAGATTTTATATATACTACTATATGTATGAAATAGATAACTAATAAGAACCTACTGTATAGCACAGGGAACTCTACCCAATACTCTGTAATGACCTATATGTGAAAAGAATCTGAAAAAGAGTGGATATATATATATATATATGTATAATGGATTCACTTTGCTGTACAGCAGAAACTAACACAACATTGCAAGTCAACTATACTCCAATAAAAATTAATTTAAAAAAACAAAAAAATTTCTAAAAAGTAAAACATTCAAAATTCAATGATGGACAAAATTTTAAATAAAGACAGGATTAGCGTTACAGATTTTTCCTTTTGGGTCCAAAATGGCTCAGCATGACAGTGTCCTTTGCAACAGTATCCTAAGCAAAGGCATGTGACCTAGAAAATAGAAATGAGAGGCACTTGTGCAGGACTTGGGTTTAGAATGAACCCCAAAGGAAGTAGAGGCCTTGCACGTGGTTTTCATCCTGGCTTGGCTGGGAAGCTGCCAACTGAGAATGCAGAGGTGGAAAGCATGGCTGGTCTCTGAGGTGTGAGCTGCTGTGCTGAGGCCCTTGATCTGGGACAAAGTCAGGCCTGTAGGCCATAGGATGGTGTAACTTAGGTTTTGTGCCTGGTCACTTAGCCAGCCTATAAACCTATCCTCTGACTCATCTGAAGATTCTGAGAGCTACCTATTATCCTTGACTAAATTCTTTTTCTGCTTCAATAGCCAATCTGCTGTTGTTAGCAACTAACAACCCTGAATAATGTAATTTATCACAATAAGGACCATCTAATTTGGTTGGGAGAGCCAAGTTAAAGCCACGGGCATGCATCGGTGTTTAAAAAGCAGCACGGCAGTGCTCTAATCAAGGAAATAAAGCATAAAGACCTGATCTAAAAACCCGATCCTAATATTCTCTAGAAACTAAAAATAAAATCTTTATATCTCAGCTCCTCAGCTGGATACTTCCCCAGTTCCAAATTAGTAGCTTATTCAGGGCTTATTAGTAATAAGAAGATATTGACTTTTTCTCTGCTCACTGAATAACAGATCAATTCTTTCTGATTTAAGTCCCCCCTTCCCCACTTCTAAAACTGGGGTAGAATTGTCTGTGTTTCCAAATTTCCAGACCTATCCTCTGGTTCTTAATTTAGCTGATTTTTCTTTGAAGTGTCAAAGATGGCATTTTGACAGTTTACTCCAAAATTCTCAGAGGATACCTGACTTGTGTAGCTCCATTTTCTTCTTTTTAGGTTTTTTCTTTGTTAACAGCTTTCTTGTCTTTTTGTCCAAATCTACACAACTGAGTTGACTATAAAATATTGGGTTGGCCAAAAAGTTTGTTTGGGTTTTTCTGTAAGATGTTATGAACGAACGAACTTTCTGGTCATCCTAATAGACTCAACTATGCATTCAGAAAATGATTTTTTTGATCATGATAAGAGACTGAAGGTTTCCGGTTCAAGATCGCGAAGTAGGAGGATCCTGACCTTGCCTCCTCCCATGAATGCACCACATCTACAGCTACATTTGGAATAATTTCCTCTGGGGAAAAAAACAAAAAACAAAAATAATAAGAGACTGATTATTGATATCACATCACAATCTGTGTCTAGTAGACAATAATGGATAAAAATAAGCAAATGTTGAGATTACTAATCAAGGTAGTTGAGGTGAAGTAGGCTAATCTGCTACTTATCCAGAAATTTGGATGGGATGCTGAGACATTTTGGCAAGTTTTCGAGGTGTGAAACTTAACTAAAAACAGTTTTCAGGCTGCAGTTGTTAGTAGATTCATCTTTAGTGAACTAAAATAATAGTTTTCACATGTAAAACCACGGTCCGCTAGCAGTTCTTCTGTGCTGACTTTCTCCCAAGCCCTCGAGCCCAGCAATTACTAAGGTTTAAGTCAGTTTATGACAGTTTGATAAGTAGGACACTGTAATGTATGACTGTGAGCAAATCACTGGCCTTCCACACTGAACTGATGTGAAAAATACCCTTTCTTTGATCTCTTTCAAGTGAAACTAATGCATGTTTATTTATCAGGTACTGACAACATGCCCGACATTGTCATAGGTATTACCAGAGATAAAAGAAAAAACTCCAAGGCTTGCCCTCCAGGTACTTAAAATTTAATTGGAGACTGAACATTTTTATTTAAGAAAAACTGTGGAGTAAAATACGGCAATGTGTGGAACTGAGTACAGAATTGTGAGGTACAGATGATGTCTTACATAATTTAAGGATAGAGGATTGCTGGCTAGAGGGAGCCCCTTGAGAGGGCTTTCTTGAGAATGCTTATGGTGTAGCATTCTTCTCCACCTTTAGAGAGACTATAGAATTTAGAGTATGAACTAAGTAATGTGAATATGAATTAAATACATGTTTAACTGAGAATATGAATTAAGGCTAGAACGGTTAGGACAAGAAGTAGGTGTTTAGCAGTTTGGATTGAATCAAGAAAAATAAAAGCCACTTAAGGTATTTCCAGCAGAGAGATATTTAATATGGGGAATTAAATTTTAAAATTATTGGAGAGGTTGGAGGAACAGAAAAGGAAGTGGTGTTCTCAGATATAAGCAACTACGGGAGGTGCAGCCAGATGTGCAGCCCTGAATCCCTCTCCCCCGAGCTGTCTGTGATGGTCTGTTGCTTCACTCTAGCTCAGATATAGTGCAGGTGCCTTGGAGCCTATAGCCACTGCTATTGCCCAAAGAAGAAAGATTCCTACTCTTCTTCTACCCTCTAATCTCATGAGAGAGTCTCCTGTTGGCAAAACTTTGACTGCAACCCTGCTAGCAACAGAGTCTGTGAAATGTAGTTTCTAGGCTTCTAGCCCCTGCTAAGAGCCAGCAACAGACACTATCTGGCATGATGTGGAGTGGTTGATGCAAGTGCTATTTTAGAAAGGTTTCTCTGGTAGTGACTAAAGTCCTATGTCCCCAATAATGCTTTTTTCTCCCTCTTCTAGCCCATACTATATCCCCTTGCAATTGCCTTTGGGTTTGGTTTTCGTCTTGTTATTTTCTACCATATTAACATTACACGCTTGTTTTTATGTCTTAGTTTTATCTCCTTAACTGGATTTTGAAAGATTGGGAGCACACCTTCATTTATTAACAAATAACAATTTACTGTACAAGAAAAAAAATGCCCTTTGCAATGTTGATGACAGAGCAGTGGGCAAGACACTCATAATCTGCTCTAAAGGAGCTTATGGTCTAGTGGGGGAAGCTGAGAATAAAGAGATAAATGGGTGTTTAATATTACATGGTGATAAATGCTATGAAGAAAAATACAGTAGGGTAAAGTGATAGAGAAGGACAGCGGGGGCAGTGGGGAGAGGCGATTTTAAATGTGTGGTCAGGGCAGGATTCTCTGATAGGAAGACCAGTAGGATATGAGAGAGGGGAGCCAGGTACATATCTAGGGAGAGCGATTTCCAGGCAGACAAAACAGCAAAGGCAGAGTTGAGCACAGCATGTTAGAGGAAAGTCAAGGAGTCCAGTGTTGCTGAACAGAAGAGAGCACAGGAAGGTGGTAAGAAATAAGATCTGAGAGAGGAGAGGGCAGAGGATGCGATGTGTTAGACTTGGACATATATTTTTTTGTATTCCTCGTAGAGATGGCTTTCTTCTGGGAAGATAATATTTTTTTTTTTTTTTAAGAATGTTTTTTAATTTTTTATTTATTTATTTATTTATTTATGGCTGTGTTGGGTCTTCGTTTCTGTGCGAGGGCTTTCTCTAGTTGTGGCAAGCGGGGGCCACTCTTCATCGCGGTGCGCGGGCCTCTCACCATCGCGGCCTCTCTTGTTGCGGAGCACAGGCTCCAGACGCGCAGGCTCAGTAGTTGTGGCTCACGGACCTAGTTGCTCCGCGGCATGTGGGATCCTCCCAGACCAGGGCTCGAACCCGTGTCCCCTGCATTGGCAGGCAGATTCTCAACCACTGTGCCACCAGGGAAGCCCTGGGAAGATAATATTTAACCTCAATTTCCAAACCCAACACCCACCTCCCCAAACATTATCTTTTTCCCTTTTGTAGTTTATTTTTCTTTCTTCTTTCTGATGTGGGTCTGTAGCTATATTTATTTTTCCCTTTATTAAATTGCAAGGACCACTTGCCAGAATGAGGTATAGTTCGGTTTTTCCTGTGCACAGGTTGCCATAGCAACAAGGCAAATCTTACCCATTTCAGCAAAACCTTATCAATAAAGCAGTCTCATAAGAGACCAATGTTCACATCCTTAAATGTCTGTTATGTTTTTCCTCTGTTCCTTAACCATGACTATTCTCAGATTAATTAGGCAAATGCAGATTGACTGAAAGGCTCCACAGAGCAGACACTAAGAAAGAGTAATACTAGAATGATCTTTAGCAGTCATAGTGGACAACCCCAAGTTACCGTATCGCTTTGGTTTCCCAGTTCCACCACAGCAAATTTTTATCCCTTCCAGGCACAGGCATGCAGGTTCCATGTTGAACATCTGTCATCTATTTAGACTGGCCAGTATCCATTACCTAGAAACCTCAGGCAACAATAAAGCAGTGTTCGGAGGGAGGAAGAGTGTATGCAGTCTTGCCAACTGCTGTTTATGAATGAACAGGTATGTGAGTCTCTGCAAGATCAAAAGAGAGTGAAAGAAATACATCTCAAACATTTCCGGTTAAAACTTAAGGCACCTCATACCACTAAAATAAATTATTTCATTCATGGTAAAGACAGGCATATAAACTAAGACATTTTTGTTACAATAAGTTGTACTTCTTGTGTAAAATATTTATGAAAAATTTAAGGAAGAATATTTGTTTTAGTTGAGAGAAACAGTCCAATAGTATGTGTATCTCTCTTTCTCCACACACACACACACACACACACACACACACACACACACATATATACATGTATGTGTGTACATATATTTATTTATCTATCTCTCATCTATTTACCTATTGACTGATTGACTGGAATTGGCTCACATGATTCCTGGGGCTGGTAAGTCCATAATTAGAATGATAGGCTGGTTGGCTGGAAATTCAGGTAAGAGTTGATGTTTCAGTGTTCAGTCTACACGTCACAGGGCAGCAGGCCAGAAGGAGGCAGAATTTCTATGTTACAGTCTTGTGGAAAATTTCTTCTTCTACAAGAAACCTTCAACTGATTGAATATGGCCCATCACGTTATGGAGAGTAATCTGCTTTACTCAAAGTCTATTGATTTAAATGTTAATCACATCCTCAAATACCTTCACAACAACATTTAGACTGGTGTTTGACCAAAGAATTCAGCACTGTAGCCTAGCCAAGTTGACCCATAAGATGAATCATCAAAAAGCTCAAAGTAAGAGATTTGATGTTGATAGTTCTAGTTTCCTAAGGGTAATTTCTTTTTTAAAATGTGAGGGAATAAAAAAGAAGTGAAAGTAGGATGTAAAGAAATATGGCAGCTAGAATAAGAGTGATTCTAATTATTCTAGCAACTTCCTTATCCTTCATTTTTTTTTCTCATTTCCTTAATTGTAGCACTTTTATATGGTAAAACAATTAGGGAAGTATATTCTATAAGTTGATGAAGAATTTGCTTCATCATTATTTTTATATAGTACCATCAAGTTAAAAGATAATCTTTTATTTTGACAATAGAAAACTATCAGAATTTTAATTTTGATAAAACTAAAATTTATATAATTTGAGAGTTTTTTCAGCTAAGATAATTAATGCTTTTCTTTAATGTGGTATGGTTTGCTTAAAACAAATGATGATTGGTTTTGACAATAAAAATGAATAAAGGACTAAAATCAATTAATTAATTAGTGTTGGGTTTTGGTCCTGCAAGATGTCTCTCTATGCGGCTTATGTGATTTATGCAATTTTCCATGATTATCAGTTTCTATCTTTAGATGATCTTCTTTTGCAAAGCTGGAGCCCATGCCTTTCATATCCTGGTATCATTCTCCTCCATCTGATATAGTCATTGCTGATACTGGAACTATAAACATATTGTGGACCCACAAGGATTGCCATGCTGTGATGGTTAGTTTTATGCGTCAACTTGCCTAGACTATGGAACCCAATTATATAATCAAACACTAACCTAGGGATTGCTGTGAAAGCATTTTGTACATGTGGTTAATTGACTTTATTTGATAAAATGTACAATCATTTTAATCAAAATTAAAATTAAAAATTGAATTAAAAATAAAATAAAATGTATTTAAAAATAAGTAATAAATAAAATATATAAATTAAATTTAAAAATGAAAAGAAAAGGGGGTTAAGCGGTACAAACTACTACGTATAAAATAAATAAGGTACAAGGATGTATGGTACAGCACAGGAAATATAGCGAATATTTTATGATAACTACAAATGAAGTATAATCTTTAGATACTGTGAATCACTATGTTGTACACCTGAAACTTATATACTATTGTAAGTCAACTATATGTCAATTTAAAAAATGCACAATCAACTGACTTAAAGTAAATGGAATTACCCTTGATAATATGAATAGGCCTCATCCAATCAGTTGAAGTCCTTAAAAGCAAAAGCTGAGGTTTCTTGGATGAAGAAGAAATTGTGCCTCAAGACCGTAAAATAGAGATCCTGCCTGAATTTCCAGCCTGCCACCTGCCCTATGCAGTTCAGATAATCACCACACCACGTAAGTCAATTCCTTGAAATAAGTCGCCAAAAAAGTATAGCTACATATATGTATACTTACAAATACATGCATATTTATACATATATACACATATTTATACATATAGACACATACATACATATATACTCTGTTTCTCTGGAGAATCCTAAATGATACATTAATATTGCTTTTGTTTGACTCATCCATTTGCATTGTTGAACTTGGATTCTATCTGTTAAAAATCAGTGTCTACATGGCATTGCTTAGTCTAATGGGCATAAGAAGTCTTTTAGGCCACGATGCTATGGATATATTTATGTAGACTAAACAGCTATTTTACTAGGAATGGCTAATAACTTGGAAAACCTTTTGCAAGTTGGATTAAATGGGTTTAAACTAGACAGTATCATCTTATAAAATTAATTTATATAAGTTTGGCCATGGGATTTAACCTTGAAAGTATTAATTGTCAAATATGCTTTTGAGTTGACCTTCTAGTAAAAAAAAAAAAAAAAGACTGCTATAACGGCATTGCCTAAAATCATGTCCAACTGCAAATTATATAGGATCCCTCTGCAAATGGAAGCGGGGGTTGAGAGCATTTGTCGCGTCAGATGGGTGAAGTTCAAAGCATGTGGTAAGGATCCCTGCATGAAATTTCAGTACCTTAAAAAAAGGATGTCAGAACTTGAGCTTGGTTTAAAAACAAATACCAGCTGAGGGATGTGGCTTAGTTTTCTGATGGAAAATACTGAGATAGAGAATAGCACAGAGGCTCAGGTTATGGTCTAATTAAGGAACCTTCTCAAAATTACCATCAAGAGTTCTATTCGAGAAGGTGCTGGGTGTAGAATTCATTCTTAGTACTATTCCAGACATGCAGACACAAATATGCAGTCTTAGGAAACTCAGCCTGGAGCCACTTTGTGACAGAGGGCAGAAAACTGACAAGTGTTTCTTGAAAGTAAATTTGCCGTGTGTGTGTTAAAATATGTGGTTTTACAAATTATCACGAGTGCCACCAAACCCACAGTTTTATTACTCATATAAAATGTTCTTCTGCTTTCTTAAGTTAAGCAATGAAATCTGGGGAGGCTGACATATGATTATTTATAAGAAGTCAGGCAAGCTAGGTCAAGGAAGTACAGGCTTAGAGGGATGATTCTTGGGTGATTTGAATTAAGCTTGGCATATGGACCCCTTTCTGCTGACACTCTTCTTTTGAAAGTCACCATCTCTCTTATTGTCAAGTCTGGTGACTTTTCATCTGCTGTTATTCTCCAGGGCTTCTGCTGAAGTTACCCCTCCAATACTTTGATTCCTGACTCTTCCTTATCTTGACCAGTTTTTCTGCCTCTTCTCTGTTGATTTCTCTCTTTCTCCCACTCTAATTTGCTCAAGTGCTTTATTCTTTACAGAATGAAATTTAAGAGACTCCCAAGAAAGGCATTGACACTGAAATAATGTAATTTTAGGGGATATTTTTTTCATCAGTGGGAAAATAAATTTCCTAGTTCCAGGTTTTTGTATTCTCCCCTAGCTCTCCTCCTCACCCTTTGTGAAGAAGAGGGTATTTTTAAATCATCATAAAGCATGGAATTATGTTAAGGATCCTTCCAAATTAGCCAGAGAAAAGTTTTTGCTTGCGTTGTAGCTGCTTTGCCCTGAAGAGTCTGGAAGATCTCTAATCGAATACTTCAATGAGAGGCAGATGGAGACCCCAACTCGGAAGAGCCTCCTCCAGGATGGAGGTGGGGACATGGGTCCCAGAGGCGGGGCCTGGAGCACATGTTGGGACACATGGGCTGTCTCAGGTAGATCTGAAGTGTAGAAAGCAGGAGTGAGATGAGCCGCAGGGACTCCTTCTGAGACCCTTGGGAGCCCCACTGTGTCGGGACTGAAGTTGCCCTTGGAAAAAGGATAGAAATGCTCTTACACATCCTTCACATTTCGTGTATTTGTGAACGACCAGTTTCTCTCCTGGGAGAGGACTTTGCCCACCTGCTCTTCCTGCCATTTCTCGTGACCTTGTAGCACCGTCTCTGGTCTTTGGGAACCACTGGAGATGCAGTGGTTGTCTTATCTTCTCTCATTTCACCGAAGCATCGCCCCCATATGTCTAACTGCCTTCCGGAGGTATAACTTAGATATCCCCATAGTTGAAGGAAACCAACCTGCCCCGAATTGTACATTCCCTCTCTCCCTACTGTGTCTCCTGTTCCTGATTCTCAAAGGCATCAAAATTCTCCCAGCCAAGAGGCTTGGAAATTTGGAGGTCTATTTGAGTCTTCTTTTATATCTGATGACTCATCTTGGGTCTACTTCAAGTTCTGTAGCTTGTTGGCCTTGGTTCATATCCTGTATCTATACTCCCTTTTCCCTTAACTCTGTGAATGCTCTCATCCAAGGCTTATTTACCTTGTGCCTTCTGACTGGCTTTTTCCTCTTTTCTCTCTATTCCAAACCAAATACTTTAGCTATGTTTGTTTTCTTAAAAGAAATTCCTCTTATCTGGCCATTGCTATTCATAGACTCTCAGTTTATATCTACCTGTCTGGTTTCCAGAGGCCTGAGGTCTAGCTTCATCGTCCAAGCATTCTGATTTCTCCAACACAGCCTCTGCACTCACCTTAGAACCGTCCTATGGCTACAGGGACAGACCTTGCTTACGCTTACCTCACTGTCTTTCTTCCTCATCTTCATCCTGCCCTATATCAACGATGATTTTACATTCTTGCAATCTTCTCTCACTACTTGCAAACCCAGGAAGCATTATTCCCTTTGCATTCTTATAGCTTGTATCACTTATAATATGCTTATATGTTTCCTTATGTGTTTCCTCTCTAGTACCCATTTATTTGCTATGTATGCTGAGTATGGTGTTAGGCACTGGATATATGGTGACAGAAGACACAGTCTACCTCCCCATGAAAGCAAGTGTTCAAAGGTAATCTCTGATAACTGCACAAACCATGTTTCCTTATAGCCACCAATGAAAGCACTTTGAAAAGCCTTAGTAAGCAATGTATATTTTACCAAAGATTTCCAGGGAAGTAGCAGGAGAGGGTGTCAATTACACAGCCAGTAACTGCATTAAATTCCTGTAAGGACTGAACAATATCATTTCCTGTCTCTGGGTTAAACAATACTGGGCCCAAACATATTTGCCTGTCCCTGTGTTAACTGGGGTCAGGTATACTTTCCTATCTGTATGTAACACCACCAACAATCCAACAAAACAAAACACACAAAACAAAACCCAGGAAGAGAAATCTTAGTTATTTGCTCCAGAGAACACTGGTTCCTGGAAGACAAGACTGTGAACCACGAGGTAGCTTGCGCTCCAGGGTTCTCTTCAAAACGCTCACCTCACCTTCCCATCAACCCACAGCTATTATGTTATAAGTCTTAGCCAATCCCAACCAGTTCCCCACCTTGCAAGACCCACCTTAAAATCACTCAGGCCTCAAAACTCCAGATGTATGTTTCCCCCAATTTCCCCATTTTGAGACACTGCTAGGCTCTGTCAAGGATTGTTCTCCTTTATTACAGGAAGTCTAGTAAATTTCGCTTTGCTTGAGCAGCAGGTTTTTCTGGTGACTTTTTGGGAGATTGATGAGATATTTTTGTTCTGTCTCAAAACCCTTTATCTTCCTGGCTTCTCCTAATCCTTCATTCACGTGGTTCCCAACTAATGCCCTACCCTCAAATTCCCTTCATCAGCAGGTAATTTAAATCAGCCCCAACTGATGAACCCATAGGCCCTAGACAGCCAACTACCACATAGACTGACCTGAGCATTTATGCAACCAGGTGACCCTCTATCTGAGGATATTAACATGATTGTCTCCATAATGTTAAATAGCACAACTGTACCTAGACATCTCTGTAAAGTTTTTATTCTTTTTTCATTCCTTTCTTCTCTACCTATCTTAGGAGGCTGAAACAGCTGTCTAGCAGCTGCTTGAGAAATAGTTTGAAAGTATAGAATCAGCAGATGGCACGAAGAAACATTCAAAACTCTGACTCTGCCATACTTCCTCTCTTTTAAGGACAGGAGAGTTTGTTTTCTTGTGTGGAGATAGGTTTACATGAGGATTACACTCCTCTCCAACCAACTTCTCCCATTTTAACACCATGCCGTGTCAACATCTCTGATTTCAAAAAAGAAAAAACAAAAGGGAAGGATATGAGGAAATCCAGAAATTCTTTGGGATTAACCAGTGTTTCTGTGAGCCTTTTGGAAGCATGGTGGAATTTTTTAAAGCACAAGTGTGCTTTTAAAAATTCCCCATAAATATAATTTTTAATGACTATATAACATTCCGTTATAGGCACACTCAATAATTTTTCTTTACTATTTCCCTATCGATGGCCATTGCTGTTGTTTATAGTGTTTAGGATTTTGAACACTCTTGAGAATAAATCCTTGTCTGCATTCCTTATTATTTCCCTTCAGGATGAATTTCTGGTTGTGGAATTCCTGGATAGAAGGCTATAGCCATTTTAAGGGATTTAACTTCACACTGTACATGGATTTCTCTTTGGAAATTTGAAATGTCCCTTGTGAGATATATTTCATTGCAGAAATGAAACATGCAGCATTAACTGTTGGCATTAGCTGCTGGCCATATTTATATGGAAACAATACTTTTATTTTTTTTAAACTTAAAACAATTTTTAAATTTTACATTGGAGTCTATTTGATTTACAATGTTGTGTTAGTAGTTTCAGGTGTACAGCAAAGTGATTTTAGTTATACATATGCATATATCTATTCGTTTTCAGGTTCTTTTCCCATATAGGTTATTACAGATTATTGAGTAGAGTTCCCTGTGCTATACAGTAGGTCCTTGTTGATTATCGATGTTACATGTAGTAGTGTGTATGTGTTCATCCCAACCTCTTAATTTATCCCCCTCCCCCTTTCTCCTTTGGTAACCGTAAGTTTGTTTTCTAAGTCTGTGAGTCTGTTGGAAATCACACTTTTAACTTTCAATATGCACAAAGTTGTATCTTTGCTTTTGAATAGCAAGCAGACCTAGTGTATGGCAGACAGAGTCTGTCTCTTTAGGAAAAGCCTTCACCCTTTCAAATGCCAGATTCAGGAAATGCCAAAATTCTCCATTTCCCACTGGAACTGTGGGATTCTAGGCTTCCTGGAGAAAAGACAGAGGCCAGAGGGCTGAAGCCCCTTTCTGGTCTTAGATGAGGTGCTCAGTTCCCTTTGGAAGCATTACTCCCCTCTGGGAATGATTTTCTGTGTTTTCTTTTATCAGAATGCATTGTACTTTGGAAAAGCCAGATCCCCTCTCTCCCTTTCCTTAGCCGTGTCGAGAGTGGTGCGTTTTCCTAAACTGCCTAATCAAGCAGAGCAATTAGTGCCCAGGGAGACAGGAGGCGGATTGCCTTGCAGGATGAATGGTTTTCAAGGCAATGGCAGTGAAAGCCCTGCACAGAGCAGGGAACCTTGCCAGAACCTTCTTTGGTGCTGGCCCTCCTGTTTGGTTTTTTGAGGAGTTATTTGTACTTGCTGATGCTCTAATAAACAGCCCTTTTCATGGGGCAAATCCTTGCAATAGTTTCGTTCCCACCATGAGTCTTTATCACCAGTCAGACGCTATAGCACAGAATTAGCTGAGAGTAATCATGGTCTCTGCTGTTCTCTGGTAAATTAATCAGCCATCTGGAAGCTGCTGGTCTTTTACCTCCCAGGTGATGGTTTTCTTCAACTGTTCTATCTTCAAATATTCATCAATTGGCCAAGTTGGTCAGATTCTGTTTTGGACACCCGGGGATGGAGTGATGGATGAGACAGACAAGGTCCCATTTCTCATGGAGCTAACATTCTAGTGGGTGTAGTCAGACAATAAACAGATAAATAAACACGAAATGTGTCAGATGCTGATAAGGAATGCAGAGAATTAGAATAGCCTGTTGTGATGGTGAAACTCTAGCCCTGTTTGGGTCTTCCAGGAAGGCATCCCTGAGATGAATTCTGAATAATTGCTCAGATTGGTCTGTTTAGAAGAGGGTGGAACATGTCGGGCCAAGGAAGAGATAAGTACAAAAGCCCCAAGGCAAGAAAAGGATTGGTGGATTTAATAAACAGAAAACCAGAAAGAAGGCCACATGGAAAGTACTTAATGAGCAAGGGGGTGTGCTATGTGATAAGGCTCGATAAGTAGACAGGGGCCAGATCAAAAAGGGCCTTGAAAGTCAGAATAAGGTGACGGGGTTTTATTCTAAGTGTGATAGGAAGCCAATGGATGATTTTAAGCAAGGAATGACATGTGATTTATGTTTTTAAAAACCCACTCTACTGGTTGAGTGTTAACTGTATTGTAGGACCAACAGAGGAAGCAAAAAGGCTAGTGAGGAGCCTATGACATAGGGAAATCCAGGAGAGAGATGAAGATGGACTGGACTAGGATGGCAGTGGTGGAGATGGAAAATGGTGCTGGAATTGGGATATGAAATTGTGTGGGTTTTTTTCTAACAACAGCAACTTTTCAACACCAATTGGCTGTCCAACAATTCGGTTCAGTTCTGACACTAACTACCCAGAATTAGCACAGGGCTTAGTTCCAATATGACTACTTCCATTTTAGACACCAGCCTCAACTGGGGTCTCCAGACTACCTGCATTTATGCCCAGCTGAGTACAAATTTGAGGGTTCCCACAATGCCCTCTTCAGGTTCAATAATTTGCTAGAATGACAGAACTCAGGAAAGAGCTATACTTAGGATTACAGTTATTACAAGGGAGACAGTGAACAGTCAGATGAAGAGGTACATAGGGTGAGGTCTGGAAGGGTCCCAAGTGCAGGAGCCTCTGTTCTTCGGAGTTGGAATGCACCATCCTCCTGGCATGTGGATGCATTCACCAACCCATAAGCTTCCTCAGCTTCATTGTTTCAGAGTGTTAATCCAAGTTGCATTGCATAGACATGATTGATTAAATCATTGGCCATTGGTGATTGAACTCAATCTCCAGCCTCATTTCTTTCCCCAGAGGTGGGAGTGGTGAGAAAGTTCCAACCCTCTGATCACATGCTTGGTTCCTCTGGTGACCAGCCCTCATCCTGAAGCTGTGTAGGGTTCCTGTCACCAGTCACCTCATTAGCATAAACCCAGGTATTGTTGAAAGGGCTCGTTATGAATAACAAAAAACACTATTCCTCAGGAAATTTCAAGTGTTTTAGGAAATCTGTGCTAAAAATGGGGACAAAGACAAAATAAATATATTTTTTATTATACTCCAGTATCAGAGGTAGCATTCATAAACTTGGTTGTGGGGAATGAAGAAAAAGAAAATATGGGTGTATTAGTGAGGGTTCCCCAGAGAAACAGAACCGATATAATAACACATGTTCTATAAATTATGTTATCATATAATATTATGTTATACATATTGTGTTACCATTTAATAACATATATACAGATATTATATGTTACCTATCTATCCAAAGAGATTTATTATAAGGAACAGGTTCATGCACTTATGGAGGCTGGGAAGTCCAAAATCTCCATTGTGGGCTGGCAGGCTCAAGATCCAGGAAAACCAACGGTGCAGGACCAGTCAGAAGACAGTCGGCTGGAGAATTTGCTTCTGCCCAGGGAGGCCACTCTTTTGTTCCATTTGACCTTCAGGTGATTGGATTAGGCTCACCCACGCTATGGAGGGTAATGTGCTTTACCCAAAGTTCATCCATTTAAATGTTGATGTCATCCAAAAGCACCCTCCAAATTGATGTATAAAATGAACCATCACAATGGGTAACTCCATTTTTCTTGCTTATGTGTCACCGAATTGTCTTGGTGTCTTAGCTTATTGAATGATGACCTATGTCATAGTTTGAATTTCATGGTTTCCAAAGCCTGTTTAGATCACTGTACATGATTTCATTCTCTCTCCAGCATTTTTCTGGTGGCAGTGAGGACATACCTGCAAGAAGGGGGAGAGCTAGAAGTGTTAGCTGATATATTTAGAAACTGACTGGCAATTTCCTGCCCACCGCAGAAGAAAAGGAATGAAGACTGTGTGGGGCATATGTGTGTTTGCAGAAGCCTGCAGTGTTTCCAACCTGTCTCAGTTCCAGGGGTCTTGGAGCAGCTTCTATACAATCAATATGCTGATCTCAGGGGTAGTCTCTATTTTTTTTTGGCTGAACAAACAGAGCGTGAGCAACGTTTTATGGGAGGATGGGGTATCCCTCCTGCTGCGCGACCATCAGAGGTGGACGGGCTGCTGGTGAGCGAGGTTGCCGCAGGATGAGGGTGGCAGTGTCCTTGGATGCAGATGATGTTTAGCGAGTGATGGCTGTAGGGTCTACAGAAGGGGATCACTCGGCTCTCCTAAAACTTCTGCGGGTCAAGCAAAGCCCCTTGCATCCCTTTCTCCTGCTCACCTGGCCTCTCTGTGTCTGGCCCTTTCACCAGGGATCCCCAACTCTCTTTTTATTTATGTCCCCTCACTTCCCTAGCCTAGAAAAATTGTTTTCTGGTCTTTGGAGAGAAAGCCTTCTTCTTCAGGCGTGTTTCTGCCAGGAATTTCCTTCTGTCAGTTTACACTGCCTTTAGCATCAGTTCTGAAGGGCGTTTGCTTCCATTTGGAAATCAGGCTTTAGGAAACCAAAAGCTCTGAGCTTGTGAGCTCATGCAAACAGAACTCCGTTTGAAATGGCCTGGGGTGGAGCAACCTGCTGAGAGTTTTGGAAAGAAAAGGGAAAAACACTGGAGGGGAAGAAAAAATCTTTTAACATCTCGAAAGTGTTAGCCTGACCTATAACGATCAGGATCTCAATCCAGTATCTTTCTTTTAAGTAATCCACAAAAGTCTGCCTTCCCAGCAATTCCTAAAAGGATAGCTCTTCCACATTTTCAGTAATATTTTTTTCAAAATGAGTTGAAAGTCTATCCAGACATCTAAGAAAGCTGTGAAAACGACTGAAATATTAAAGTCCAGAGAAGCTAAGTGGAAGTATAAACGATGACCTCCATTTAAAAATTTCCCCTCTCCTTTGACCACGCTTGGTCAGATGATCGATTTGAGTGTGGGAAGAAAATATTAGGATTTACCTTTAAAAAATCTCATTCTTTATATTTTTCTACTTTTTTGTTGTTAAAATATTAGTAGCACAATGAACATGCATATAAGATAAAAGTAAGTACAGTAGCACAATAAAATGTTTAGGACTCCTGAGCTAGAAATCTTGTAGGTTTACATTTTCTTTTGTAAGCCTGACTTTCTAAGTCATTGGTCCTCAAAGCCTGAATTGCTTAAAAAAAATTTTTTTTAATTGAAGTACAGTTGATTTACAATGTTGTGTTAGTTCCAGGTGTACAGCAAAGTGATTCAGTTTTTAATATAAATATACATATATATAATATATATAATATAAATATACATAGCTGATAAATTAGGGGTTTTGGGAATAGCAGATAATACACTACTATATATA
Source organism: Balaenoptera borealis (assembly GCF_965194805.1). Lineage (NCBI taxonomy): Eukaryota > Metazoa > Chordata > Mammalia > Artiodactyla > Balaenopteridae > Balaenoptera > Balaenoptera borealis. The sequence continues at coordinate 15,415,050 of NC_138867.1, forward strand.
AAATATATAAACAACAAAGACCTACTGTATAGCAAGGGAACTATATTCAGTATCCTATAATAAAGTATAATGGAAAAGAATCTGAAAAAGAACATACACACAAACACACACACACACACACACACTCACACAACTGGTTGGGCCCAGTAATCTGAATTTGAAGAAGATTCCCAAATGGCTCCTGAACAGATGTTTGGAAAAGAACTCAAAGTGTTAATTTCCAATTGCTCCTAGTATCTCCATGTGAAACAAAAGAGAGCATGATTTACCTGCAGGTTTAGACTGAGACAACTTGCCCCAGATTATAACCCTTCACCAGGTTTTTCTAAATTGCAGCAATGGCCCACCATGTGTTCTTGGCCCCTGTCCTATATCCCTGTAGAGGAAGGAGACCATTTGAGATGTTTTACTGTAATCTTTAAAATTCTTGCCTCTACATGTTTTCATTGCTCCCTGTATTGTGAGCGAGCAGTCATATCTCTGCATTTGTCCCTTGTAATTATAAACAATGTTACAGTGACCTCAAACGATGCTTCCATTGGCCTGCTTTTCCTGCCCCCAAAGAATGGTCCTCCATTTGCAGCAGACACTTTTGCCATCAGAACCTTAATAGTTACATGCAGGTGTGCTCCCAGTAACACTGGAGGGGGGTGTGCCCGTGAATGAACTAAAGACGTGACCTTTTAAATATCACTTCTCTTAAGATCTCAAATTATGGGATGAACACTGGGAAAATGTCATGCCAAATGTTATACAGCCTGACCGGTATAATTTATTCCATTTGCACTAATGGTGGAAAACATTTGTGTTTTTGCTGTATATTATTTCCCCTTTCCACAGAGCCTAGCAAAGGAAGCATCAAAGGAAAATAGCAGAAGGAGGGTCATTCGGGCAATGGAGAAGCCATAATCTCACCTAGTGATGTTCAAGCTGGCGTGTGCCTGCCTCGTGTGTTAAGAGCCGGCTTTCCAAGGCTTGGGTGGAATCCTGGAGGCTTTTTAATGGATTCAGGTTCTAGACCCTCAACTTTAAATATTCTTTTTCTAGGAAAATGATCTGCCTCTGCACATGTTCTTGAAGGTGCCCAGCCCTCTCCCACCTCTCCTTTCACACCTCCTTTTTGCTGCTTTATAAAGAATAGCTTGGTTGGTGGTGATCATTTTGCAACATATAAATGTATCGAATCAACACATGGTACACCTTAAACTTCCACAATGTTATGTGTCAACTGTCAATCTCAATAAAGCTGGAAAAAAAACCGAAAAATAAAAAAGAACAGCCTGTCTCTATCAGATGATAATTCTTATTATGTGACCTTGTTCATGATGAAAAAACTTCAGTAAGGCCAAGCAATATGACAACTCAAAATACTCTATTGGTGTCAGAGAAGTTTCTTTTAATCCAGGCACCAGAACCTCGCCTATCTACTTTATGAAGAGATGTCTTTCCCCCAAATTTTGCTTTTCATTGAATATTAATGATCAATCTTATTATGTTGTTTGATCAGTTGTGGACTAATAATAATATTATTGAACCTGAAACATTCATCCCTCAAATTTCTTTTTTTTAATTTTTATTTATTATTTATTTAATTATTTTTATTTTTGGCTGTGTTGGGTCTTCGTTTCTGTGCGTGGGCTTTCTCTAGTTGCAGCAAGTGGGGGCCACTCTTCATTGCGGTACGCAGGCCTCTCACTATCGTGGCCTCTCTTGTTGCGGAGCACAGGCTCCAGACGCACAGGCTCAGTAGTTGTGGCTCATGGGCCTAGTTGCTCCGCGGCATGTGGGATCTTCCCAGACCAGGGCTCGAACCCGTGTCCCCTGCATTGGCAGGCAGATTCTCAACCACTGCGCCACCAGGGAAGCCCCATCCCTCAAATTTTAACTCAGAACTATATGAGCACAATGGGTTAAACACTATATAAATCTAAAATCATCTACACATTTGATTGTTAATGGTTGAGTGAGCAATAAAAGACATTCAGACAGAAATATATATCATCTTATGGTAAATTGTATGGGAAAATGAAATAAAAACATGATTTCAAGGAGAAAGGGAATAATGTACAATTTGTGACTTTTACAAAAGAGCTTATTCCCATATTTTGAAAATGAGTGATGGGAAACATCAAATTGCTCTGATATTTAAATCAACAGTTTTGTTTTAAAATATCACAATTTAAATATGATTCCAGGAATTCTATCCTTTGCAACCATTTAAACTAACAATAAAAAAATTTTGTACCTCAACCTAAAATGTGGTATGTAATCAAAAGTTGGAAGGTCTAACCACTTGCTAACAACTTTCATAGTTGCTGCTGGAGACATTATAGAATAGACTCACTTTTCTTTCCAATTATTTCTCTGGTTTTTGTTTAGTCGTATGTTTAAAGTTGTTTTCATGAATTCTTTTTTTCCACAGAATGGAGGACCTTGAACTCTTAGATGATGATGGAAAAGAGCTAGTAAAGATGAAGAGATGGAAGATACAGATGAGAGAAGGGAGCACTGATGGACCAAGGCCCTGGAGAAGGGGGCCATGGAAAGGACGAAATGCACAAGTGCCCTGAAGAGATGTGCCTTTTTCTCTGACTGGTGGGAAGGAAGTGAAATAAACATGGTGAAGGAAGTGAAATAAACATGATGATGGTGGTGATAGAGGATCACAGTATTGTTTACCTAGTAAAGACAAATTGCCTCAATTTCTTGCTGAATATAGAAGCAATTTTTTTGAGGGTGAGGATAGCAGGAGTTGAGTAGTTGCCCTGCTCCCATCCCCCACCAAATTGTGAAATGGTGCCGAGCATCATGTTGCATCCTTACTATGGAGATTTTTATGTGAATCAAATATTGGGCTTACTCTGTTCACAGCTAATTTTTAATGAAATTTTGCCTGTAGGAAAGAAGCCTGCTGATTTGAAATTCTTCCCCCCAAACTGTTGACCTGTAACGATTCTCATAGTAGTTGATTCTATTAGGATTTGGAGGACTTCACTCTTTTCACTGATGTATCAATATATTCTTCACTGTGAGTCAACCCACAGTGTTGTCTGGGGCTTTGTGAATCCCAGGCCCCTCTGGGCTCTGCACCAATCTATTTAAATTTGAGAACGGGAGGGACCTTGGGGGTTACTGAATGGGAACCTGTGTGTGGATGCAGCATGATGGGGCTGAAGGCTCACAGGCAGAGGCTCATACCTGTGTCTGGGAGAGAGCTGGCTGGGGTAGTCAGCTGACAGTCTATCCCCAGACATTTGGTCCTGCCTGTTAGTTTCTTAAGCTTGAACTTGGCATCACTGTTGCCCTCATTCTTTTTTTTTTTTAAATTTTTATTGGAGTATAGTTGCTTTACAACATTGTATTACTTTATACTATACAGCAAAATGGATCAGCCATACGTATACATATATCCCCTTTTTTGGATTTCCGTCCCATTTAGGTCACCACAGAGCATTGAGTAGAGTTCCCTGTGCTATATAGTAGGTTGTTGCCCTCATTCTTTACCCCATGTTACCCCTTTCTTCTGAACCATTCTCTGTGCCAAGGATTCACAACAGAATGTTAGGACTAAAAATGAAGGAGTTCGTAGCACTGCCTCACCACTCTGGGACTCAGAAACAAAAACCTTGCCCTTGATCTCAGATTAAAAAAATCTTTACCTTAGCTTTTTCTTTTTAATAAAAATTTATTATTTAAAAATATTATTATTATGTTATTTTTAGTAATAATGCTATTATTTTATTTATTAATATCGTTATTTTCTGGTGGCGAGCACAAGCATCTGATATACATTTTACATGAATGGTTACATGACGTAACACACATACTATTTGTTTACCTCCTGCCTCCTAAGCTTGACTCTATGCAATGCTTGGTATGCTGACAGACACGTCACGGGCTTAATAGAATACAGATCATATTTTTTCTGATTGTAATAATCCGTTCTTAGAGAAGCCTGATGAACCTTGTTACCTGGAACCGTAGGCATTTCAGGTGAGCAGATGGTCGAATTTGACTTACTTTAGAAAAGGGCTATTCAATCAGTTTGCAGCTGCATAATGTGGGCTGAGCCTGCACCTCCCAACTCCCTGAATGAAGGGAACTGATGTGCGAGCTCCGACCTCGGGGCAGGTTTTGTTGCAGGGAGTGAAGCGATGCTCTGTTGCAGAGTCTCCCTGTCCAATTCTCTAGCTCTTCTCCTTTCTCACTTTTGTATTATCTGCACTTGGATTTGGGAATAGATTTGACCATCTGTTTGGTTTTTTGTTTTCTTTTTTTTAATAACGTAAGACCTCATGGGTGCAAATCAAAAGCCACAGATTCCTGAGTGCAGGAAATGTAACTTAATTTATTTTTCTATAATGGAATTTAATTCTTATTACAAGCCTTCATTCTACCAGGCAGCAAAACCTTTAAGTTAATTTAGCAACCCTCCTCCCTACCTCCCACAGTTTGTATGGGGTCCAGCCTCATTTCCAAGGAGCTTTAGGACATGTCTCTCCCCGGTGGGGGGTCAGAGGGGGTCTGGCTGTCTCCATCATCAATTCACATCACCCTCTGCTGGGGACGCTCATTCCTGCCTGCTTTTTGTGCATTGATTTATTCAGATCACCTTTCTTCTGGATCCTCTGGCTCTTAGTCCAAATCCTTGGTGAACATGGCCTATAGAAAAACCCTCCCCCTCCTCCAGCAGGTGGCTGGACCTACCTCCTATCTGAGTAACAATCCTATTTTGCTCCACCCTCACTGTGCTGACACAAGTCATTCAAATCTGAGGGCCTGTGCTTTCCTAGGACCTATCTGGATGCTTCTATGAAGGGGGTCAAGGTCCCAAGCCTATGTGTCCTTTGGGAGACAGGAAGGACAGTGGGGTCCCAGGTACCCACCAGCTTCGAGTTCTCTGTATCTCCTCTGAAATCTTTCTTTCTCCCTCATCTTGCCTGAGAAAACTGCATCTCAGCTAGTGGACAGAAAAAATAGCATCTGGCTGACTATTGCTTCTAAATTTTTTCATACCTGGACCAAGGCTTCCGAAGCTCAGAAGCTGAGCCTTCCTCCCGTCCTTCTGTCCTTCTTTATCCCACCAACTGTTTTTATTGTTCACAGCACTTTCATCAGTTGCTCCTTAAAAAACAGAACAAAAAACAATTGTTTGTTCATTGACTTCCCTCCACTAGAATATAAAGGTCTGTGGAGACAAAGATTATTTTCAGCACTTAGGACAGTGTCTTGCACATAGAAGGTGCTCAATAAAAATTTGTTGAACAAAATAATGGATGAATAAATGAGTGAAGTTGACCCTTGTGTCCCTTTGAGTTATTCCTTTCTGGAAGCAGTATCATAGCCTGAGTTCAGGGGAGGGCTACAAGGTCACAGCTCACAGAAAAAATAAACTTGGTTAATATCTCAAAATGTTCTCATTACATATATACACAAGATGATAACAATACCATTTAGTTTATTATGCGGATGGAGTTGATGTTTTCCTAAAGATAGATGAATCTCTTCCTGGTTCCCTTCTGGTGGGGAGATTTCATTTCCTGATGTGCTTGCCAGAAGGAACTTGGCAGAGATTTGGAATGTAGCTCAACCATTCATCTTGGGATAGCTCAGTAGAGATTTTTGCTCCCAGTTATATCATGTGTTTTAGCCAAGTCACTGCAAAGTCCTTGTTTACATTCCTCTTAAAAATTCTTGATATAGCTGGTTGCAGAACCACTGTAGAATGTAATAAAATATAAAAATGAAGACACTAGTGGGAAATGGACTTGAAGTTCATGGTGTTATTTTTTTTTTCCTACCAAATATATTAGTAAGGAAAATACATCTATAGATAGATAGATTTAGTTTTACAGAAATAATATTTTTTCTAAACTACTTTGCTCTTAATAGAACTGTAGCTCCTATATTTTTTCTAAATCTTAATTGAGTGTTAAAGAACGTAAATATTTTGAAAAGATTTACTAATTCACTCATTTATCTCCAACTGAGATAGAAGACATGAAAAGTATACACTGAGGAAAACCAGTGAGAATCCCTAAGGTCATAAGTCTTAGTGAAAATTCTCCTGGGTTACAGAGAGGAGAAAGATTAAGTACAGCTTCTCATAGATTATAAACACAAGCAAGATTAATATTTTAAATCATATGTTTATTTTTGATACTAAATGATTACTTTTCATTTAGGGAACTAATGTCTTTTTAGTCATTTAAAAATACTTGGCCAGCGGGAGACCTTCAAGATGGCGGAGGAGTAAGACATGGAGATCACCTTCCTCCCCACAAATACATCAGAAATACATCTACACGTGGAACCACTCCTACAGAACACTTACTTGAATGCTGGCAGAAGACCTCAGACTTCCCCAAAGGCAAGAAACTCCCCACGTACCTGGGTAGGGCAAAAGAAAACAGAAAAAACAGAGACAAAAGAATAGGGATGGGACCTGCACCAGTGGGAGGGAGCTGTGAAGGAGGAAAGGTTTCCACCACTAGGAAGCCCCTTCGTGGATGGAGACTGAGGGTGGCAGAGGGGGGAAGCTTCGGAGCCACGGAGGAGAGGGCAGCCCCAGGGGTGCGGAGGGCAAAGCGGAGAGATTCCTGCACAGAGGAGCGGTGCCGACCAGCACTCACCAGCCCGAGAGGCTTGTCTGCTCCCCCGCCGGGGCGGGCAGGGCTGGGAGCTGAGGCTCGGGCTTCGGAGGTCGGATCGCAAGGAGAGGACTGGGGTTGGCGGCGTGAACACAGCCTGAAGGGGGCTAGTGCACCACAGCTAGCTGGGAGGGAGTCCGGGAAAAAGTCCAGAGCTGCCGAAGAGGCAAGAGACCATTGTTTCGGGGTGCGTGAGGAGAGGGGATCCAGAGTGCCGCCTAAACAAGCTCCAGAGATGAGAGCAAGCCGCGGCTATCAGCGCGGACCCCAGGGACAGGCATGGGACACTAAGGCTGCTGCCGCCTCCACCAAGAAGCCTGTGTGCAAGCACAGGTCACTATCCACACCGCCCCTCCCGGGAGCCTGTGCAGCCCACCACGGCCAGGGTCCCGTGATCCAGGGACAACTTCCCCGGGAGAAAGCATGGCATGCCTCCGGCTGGTGCAACGTCACATCAGCCTCTGCTGCCACAGTCTCACCCCGCACTCAGTATCCCTCCCTCCCCCCGGCCTGAATGAGCCAGAGCACCCGAATCAGCTGCTCCTTTAACCCCATCCTGTCTGGGCGGGAACAGACGCCCTCAGGCGACCTACACGCAGAGGCAGGGCCAAATCCAAAGCTGAACCCCAGGAGCTGTGCAAACAAAGAAGAGAAAGGGAAATCTCTCCCAGCAGCCTCAGGAGCAGCGGATTAAATCTCCACCATCAACTTGATGTACCTGCATCTGTGGAATACCTGAATAGACAATGAATCATCCCAAAATGAGGCGGTGGACTTTGGGAGCAACTGTAGACTTGGGGTTTGCTTTCTGCAGCTAATTTGTTTCTGGATTTATGTTTATCTTAATTTAGTATTTAGAGTTTATTATCATTGGTAGATTTGTTTATTGATTTGGTTGCTCTCTTCCGTTTTTGTTTTTTTTTATATATACATATATATATATATCTTTTTCCTTTTTCTCTTTTTGTGAGTGTGTATGTGTATGCTTCTTTGTGTGATTTTGTCTGTAGAGCTTTGCTTTTACAATTTGTCCTAGGGTTCTGTCTGTCCTTTTTTTTTTTTTTCTTAGTATAGTTTTTAGCACTTGTTATCATTGGTGGATTTGTTTTTTGGTTTGGTTGCTCTCTTCTTTCTTTCCTTTTTTATTACTTTTAATTTTTCATTTTTAATAATTTTTTTATTTTTTATTTTAATAACTTTATCTTTCTTTCTTTCTTTCTTTCTTTCTCTCTCCCCCCCCCTTTCTTTCTTTCTTTCTTTCTTTCTCTCCTTCTTTCTTTCTTTCTCCCTTTTCTTCTGAGCCATGTGGCTGACAGGGTCTTGGTGCTCCAGCCGGGTGTCAGGCCTGAGCCTCTGAGGTGGGAGAGCCGAGTTCAGGACATTGGTCCGCCAGAGACCTCCCAGCTCCATGTAATATCAAACTGCGAAAGCTCTACCAGAGAACTCCATCTGAATGCTAAGACCCAGCTCCACTCAACGACCAGCAAGCTACAGTGCTGGACACCCTATGCCAATCAACTAGCAAGACAGGAGCACAAACTCACTCATTAGCAGAGAGGCTGCCTAAAATCATAATGAGGTCACAGACACCCCAAAACACACCACCAGACACGGTCCTGCCCACCAGAAAGAAAAGATCCAGCCTCATCCACTAGAACACAGGCACCAGTCCCCTCCACCAGGAAGCTTACACAACCCACTGAAACAAACTGAGCCACTGGGGGCAGACACCAAAAACAACGGGAACCACAAACCTGCAGCCTGCAAAAAGGAGACCCCAAACACAGCAAGTTAAGCAAAATGAGAACATAGAGAAATGCAGAGCAGATGAAGGTGCAAGGCAAAAACCCACCAGACCAAACAAATGAAGAGGAAAGAGGCAGTCTACCTGAAAAAGAATTCAGAATAATGATAGTAAAGATGATCCAAAACCTTGGAAATAGAATGGAGAAAATATAAGAAACCTTTAACAAGAACCTAGAAGAACAAAAGAGCAAACAAACAATGATGCACAACACAATAGATGAAATTAAAAATTCTCTAGAAGGGATCAATAGCAGAATAACTGAGGCAGAAGAACGGATAAGTGACCTGGAAGATAAAATAGTGAAAATAACTGCCACGGAGCAGAATAAAGAAAAAAGAATGAAAAGAATTGCAGACAGTCTCAGAGACCTCTGGGACAACATTAAACACACCAACATTTGAATTATAGGGGTCCCAGAAGAAGAAGAGAAAAAGAAAGGGACTGAGAAAATATTTGAAGAGATTATAGTTGAAAACTTCCCTAATATGGGAAAGGAAATAGTCAATCAAGTCCAGGAAGCACAGAGAGTCCCATACAGGATAAATCCACAGAGAAACACATTAAGAAACATATTAATCAAACTATCAAAAATTAAGTACAAAGAAAAAATATTAAAAGCAGCAAGGGAAAAGCAACAGATAACATACAAGGGATCCCCATAAGATTAACAGCTGATCTTTCAGCAGAAACTCTGCAAGTCAGAAGGGAGTGGCAGGACATATTTAAAGTGATGAAAGGGAAAAACCTACAACCAAGATTACCCTACCCAGCAAGGATCTCATTCAGATTCAACGGAGAAATTAAAACCTTTACAGATAAGCAAAAGCTAAGAGAATCAGCACTACCAAACTAGCTTTACAATAAATGCTAAAGGGACTTCTCTAGTCAGGAAACATAAGATAAGGAAAATACCTACAATAACAAACCCAAAACAATTAAGAAAATGGTAATAGGAACATACATATCAATAACTACCTTAAATGTAAATGGACTAAATACTCCCACCAAAAGACATAGACTGGCTGAATGGATACAAAAATAAGACCCGTATATATGCTGTCTACAAGAGACCCACTTCAGACCTAGGGACACATACACACTGAAAGTAGGGGATGGAAAAAGATATTCTTTGCAAATGGAAATCAAAAGAAAGCTAGAGTAGCAATTCTCATATCAGACAAAATAGACTTTAAAATAAAGACTATTACAACAGACAAAGAAGGACACTACATAATGATCAAGGGATCAATCCAAGAAGAAAGTATAACAATTGTAAATATTTATGCACCCAACATAGGAGCACCTCAATACATAAGACAAATGCTAACAGCCATAAAAGTGGAAATTGACAGTGACACAATCAGAATAGGGGACTTTAACACCCCACTTTCATCAATGGACAGATCATCCAAAATGAAAATGAATAAGGAAACACAAGCTTTAAATGATACATTAAGCAAGATGGACTTAATTGATATTTACAGGACATTCCATCCAAAACCAACAGAATACCCTTCTTCTCAAGAGCTCACGGAACATTCTCCAGGATAGATCATATCCTGGGTCACAAATCAAGCCTTGGTAAATTTAAGAAAATTGAAATTGTACCAAGTATCTTTTCCAACAACAACGCTATGAGACTAGATATCAATTACAGGGAAAAATCTGTAAAAAATACAAACCCTTGGACGCTAAACAATACACTACTAAATAACCAAGGGATCACTGAAGAAATCAAAGAGGAAATCAAAAAATACCTACAAACAAATAACAGTGAAAACATGACAACCCAAAACCTATGGGATGCAGCAAAAGCAGTTTTAGGAGGGAAGTTTATAGCAATACAATCCTACCTCAAGAAACAAGAAACATCTCAAATAAACATCTAACCTTACACCTAACCAATTAGAGAAAGAAGAACAAAAAAACCCCAAAGTTAGCAGAAGGAAAGAAATCATAAAGATCAGATCAGAAATAAATGAAAAAGAAATGAAGGAAACGATAGCAAAGATCAATAAAACTAAAAGCTGATTCTTTGAGAAGATAAACAAAATTGATAAACCATTAGCCAGACTCATCAAGAAAAAAAGGGAGAAAACTCAAATCAATAGAATTAGAAATGAAAAAGGAGAAGTAACAACTGACACTGCAGAAATACAAAGGATCATGAGAGATAACTACAAGGAACAATATGCCAATAAAATGGACAACCTCGAAGAATGGACAAATTCTTAGGAAAGAGTAACCTTCCGAGACTGAACCAGGAAGAAATAGAAAATATGAAGAGACCAATCACAAGCACTAAAATTGAGACTGTGATGAAAAATCTTCCAACAAACAAAAGCTCAGGACCAGATCGCTTCACATGTGAATTCTATCAAAGTTTTAGAGAAGAGCTAACACCTATCCTTCTCAAACTCTTCCAAAATATAGCAGAGGGAGGAACACTCCCAAACTCATTCTACGAGGCCACCATCACCCTGATACCAAAACCAGACACAGATGTCACAAAGAAAAAAAAGTACAGGCCAATATCACTGTTGAACATAGATGCAAGAATCCTCCACAAAGTACTAGCAAACAGAATCCAACAGCGCATTAAAAGGATCATACACCATGATCAAGTGGGGTTTATCCCAGGAATGCAAGGATTCTTCAATATATGCAAATCAATCAACGTGATAAACCATATTAACAAATTGAAGGAGAAAAACCATATGATCATCTCAATAGATGCAGAGAAAGCTTTTGACAAAATGCAACACCCACTTATGATAAAAACCCTCCAGAAAGTAGGCATAGAGGGAACTTACCTCAACATAATAAAGGCCATATATGACAAACCCACAGCCAACATCGTTCTCAATGGTGAAAAACTGAAACCATTTCCTCTAAGATCAGGAACAAGACAAGGTTGCCCACTCTCACCACTGTTATTCAACCTAGTTTTGGACGTTTTAGCCACAGCAATCAGAGAAGAAAAAGAAATAAAAGGAATCCAAATTGGAAAACAAGAAGTAAAGCTGTCACTGTTTGCAGATGACATGATACTATACATAGAGAAGCCTAAAGAGGCTACCAGAAAACTACAAGAGCTAATCAATGAATTTGGTAAAGTAGCAGGATACAAAATTAATGCACCAAAATCTCTTGCATTCCTATACACTAATGATGAAAAATTGGAAAGAGAAATTAAGGAAACACTCCCATTTACCACTGCAACAAAAAGAATAAAATACCTGGGAATAAACCTACCTAAGGAGACAAAAGAACTGTATGCAGTAAAATATGACACTGATGAAAGAAATTACAGATGATACAAACAGATGGAGAGATATCCCATGGTCTTGGACTGGAAGAATCAACATAGTGAAAATGCCTATACTACCCAAAGCAATCTACAGATTCAGTGCAATCCCTGTTAAACTACCAATGACATTTTTCATAGAACTACAGCAAAAAATTTCACAATTTGTATGGAAACACAAAGACCCTGAATAGCTAAAGCAATCTTGAGAAAGAAATATGGAGCTGGAGGAAACATGCTCCCAGACTTCAGACTATACTACAAAGCTACAGTAATCAAGACAGTATGATACTGGCACAAAAACAGAAATATAGATCAATGGACAGGATAGAAAACACAGAGATAAACCCACACACATATAGTCACCTTATTTTTGATAAAGGAGGTAAGAATATACAATGGAGAAAAGACAGCCTCTTCAATAAGTGGTGCTGGGAAAACTGGACAGCTACATGTAAAAGAATGATATTAGAACACTCCTTAACACCATACACAAAAATAATCTCAAAATGGATTAAAGACCTAAGTGTAAGGTCAGACACTATAAAACTCTTAGAGGAAAACATAAGCAGAACACTTTATGACATAAATCACAGCAAGATCCTTTTTGACCCATCTCCTAGAGAAATGGAAATAAAAGCAAAAATAAACAAATGGGACCTAATGAAATTTAAAAGCTTTTGCACAGCAAAGGAAACCATAAACAAGATGAAAAGACAACCCTCAGAATGGGAGAAAATATTTGCAAATAAGCAACTGGCAAAGGGATTAATCTCCAAAATTTACAAGCAGCTCATGCAGCTCAGTATCAAAGAAGAACCAACCCAATCCAAAAATGGGCAGAAGACCTAAACAGACATTTCTCCAAAGAAGATATACAGATTGCCAACAACACACGAAAGGATGCTCAACATCACTAATCATTAGAGAAATGCAAATCAAAACTACATTGAGATATCATCTCACACCTGTCAGAATGGCCATCATCAAAAAATCTAGAAACAATAAATGCTGGAGAGGGTGTGGAGGAAAGGGAACACTCTTGCACTGTTGGTGGGAATGTAAATTGATACAGCCACTATGGAGAACAGTATGGAGGTTCCTTAAAAAACTAAAAATAGAACTACCATACGACCCAGCAATCCCACTACCGGGCATATACCCTGAGAAAACCAGAGTTCAAAAAGAGTCATGTACCAAAATGTTCATTGCAGCTCTATTTACAATAGCCAGGACATGGAAGCAACCTAAGTGTCCATCGACAGATGAATGGATAAAGAAGTTGTGGCACATACATACAATGGTATATTACTCAGCCATAAAAAGAAACGAAATTGAGTTATTTGTAGTGAGGTGGATGGACCTAGAGGCTGTCATACAGAGTGAAGTCAGAAAGAGAAAAACAAATGCCGTATGCTAACACATATATATGGAATCTAAAAAAAAAAAAAAAGGATCTGAAGAACCTAGGGGCAGCACAGGAATAAAGACGCAGACATAGAGAATGGACTTGAGGATATGGGGATGGGGAAGGGTAAGCTGGGACAAAGTGAGAGAGTGGCATGCACATGTATACACTACCAAATATAAAATAGATAGCTAGTGGGAAGCAGCCACATAGCACAGGGAGATCAGCTCGGTGCTTTGTGACCACCTAGAGGGGTGGGATAGGGAGGGTGGGAGGGAGACGTAAGAGGGAGGAGATATGGGGACATATGTATATGTATAGCTGATTCACTTTGTTATAAAGCACAAACTAACTCACCATTGTAAAGCAATTATACTCCAATAAAGATGTTAAAAAAAAGACAAAGAAAAAGAAAATAAAAATAGAAATACTTGGCCCTAACAGACCCATCCGTTACAAGTTAGATATTGGAGGTTGAAAATGTAGCTTCTCTTTGTAGATTCTGGGGCATTTGAAGATTTATTTCTAAGAAAAAGGATGTGCCTTCCACATAATTCAAGCTGTAATCAAGTCTCTCCTTTCTGGTAACTCCCGGTTCAGATGTTTCTCATTTTGTGCAGTACCGCTCCCTTGAAGATGCTACTAAACCAGATCATCTTTTAAATGTACTGAAAGCGCTGGCTGTAATAAATCACGAAAGGCGATCTCTTCTCAAACTCAATCACTACCTCTAATGCAGCTGACTTTTAAATTTGAATTCCCTGAGGCTTGACTTAAAGCTTGGCTCGGGGCCAGGCTGCCATTAGGAGATTTGTGTGGTGACTCCAATACACTCTGTGTAATTGTCCCCAGGCTTCTGAATGGTCCCAACAATAGGGCAAGACGCATTTTTATATAGCTTTGTAGAAAAAAAAAAAAAACATACTATGGAAATTTCGTTACAATATCCACTTTACATTAGCTTTTATTGCTCATGTGCATATAAGTAATCATATAGATGTAATTAAATTGGATAGGAAAATTTCTCCCATTTTTGTATTTTTGTCATTATAGAGAGAACTCAAATAAGGGATGGTTTTGTCATGTGGCCACACAAATCATGACATTTTGAGTATCTATACGTATATGCTTGAAGATCACGATCTTGACCTCTTTTCCTTGACAAATGGAGCAATTTATCAATGATGTGTTCTAAGAGCTGGTAGAAGGGACATATTACAGGGTCTCTGTGCTTTGATTGCTGTTTTTTTAGTTGTGTGTCTCCTGGAAGAATGCAGACCTGCTCCAGAGTTCAGCTTGCTGCGGTTGCTGAGTTGCCAGTATTACTGTTAGTACTTGGGGACCGTTGTTTCCTGTTTACCTGGCATTTGGGAAAAAAGATTTCCCAGTGAGAGTTACACTTTGAAATCAGCTGATGTAGCATTAGAATAATCCTATACAAAAGATTCTTAAAAGAGACAACATGGCTCTTAGGACCCTCTAACCCAGTGAAAACATTCTTTCCTTAGCTGTGTTACATCATCTTTCTGCAGGGAGGCTCAGTGCACTTGAAAGCCTGGATAAAAGGGGAATCACAAGGCAGACAGGGTATTACCCATCTAAGCACTATCTAGGGAAAGTGAGTTTTAGTCAAGAAACGTCAAGTGCTAAGGTTGTCACTGCCCCTATTCTAGAGGTCACAGCCCAACGACGTTAAATTTCTTATTCATCTTACTTCTTGTGTTCTAATTCCACCTTCACCAGTCCATTTACTAAAGACAGTTCTTCCTTTCTCTTATAGGTTTGCGTGGCATTTCTGAGTTGACTGAGTCAATGAACATTGACGTATGTCAATGGATATTTGTTCCTCTTACATATTTGGTTACTTGTGAATATACACCTGAAAGACAACAGATCTAATGTCCAGCATACACCAAATATGTGTTCTTATTTGTTCAGTCAGCAAGGACCCATTGTGCACCCACTACAGCTAATGCCAGTGTGCAGGTCCTCTTGGGAGAGAGCCAGGGTCAGCACCAGTTCCCACTTGGAAATATCTTCAGGCCCTTTCCCTGGCTCCCTCCTGCACTTGGGTCTTTCTCAGTGTTTGATGTGGTCCTGTTGCTGCCAGATGCTCATTCAACCTCTGAAAAGCTTTGATAATTTTCATGAGCTTTCTGGGTGGCAAAATGAGGGAGAGCTCTGCTCTGAAGATGAAGCTTGTGAAAACCCGGAAGTTCAAATGGCCCTCTAGTGTCACTCCCAGGGCTGTATCTTCTTTGGTGGGTGGCTCTGGGAGTTTGGGAAAGACTCCTTAGCACACAGCAATATTTTGACCAACAGTTGGTTGTAAAATCTTGGGGCCATTTTGGAGTTAAAAGGAACTGGATAGATGATCTGGAATAGCATTTACAGTTTTGGAAGGAAACTGAGATTCAGTGGTTAAGTCACTTGGCCCCAAATATTTTGATTTGCTTTCTGTGACTTGGGGCAAGTTTCCAGCAGTTTCTAGGAGGTTCTGTCTTTTTTTTTTTTTTTTTTAGGAGGTTCTGTCTTGATCATGGGTTCTTCTAACACTGATGGTGATACTCCTCAAATTATTAAGATTCAGTTCAAGCAAACTCAACTTTACTCAAATTACACTAGAAAGTATTACATAATAATAATTTTGAAGAAATATTGAAAAAATACATATAACAGAAACTATTGTGTTGTAGGGTGCACCAAAGCGGTCTAGTTCTGATGAACACCGTGCATCAATGGGGCAGCTAGCTCAAGAAAAAGGCATGTGACTCTGTCTCTGTTGTTTCCCTGCATTTTGTTGTATCAATTTGCTATTCACTGTTATTTGTGTTACTCAGATTTATTGTAGTCCAGTCATGACCGAGAGCCTCTAAGAGGCAGCTGTGGCAGGCTGGCTTCTCAGCGGGCACATGATCATCACTGCCTCGTGGTCCATGGCCTTGTGTTACTCTCTTCCCTCCAGCATGTCTGAACCTAGTGACTTGCTTCCAACGGACAAACTATGGCAAAGGTCTGGGGATGCCTCCTCCAGGATTAGGTTACAAAGGGTTAATTTACAAAGGGTTGTGACTTCCATGTTGCTAGTAGACTCTCTTCATTGTCTTCTTGGATTGAACATGGTGATTGAAGCAGGCTGCCATGATGGACAGGCCAACGTGACAAGGATTGGAGGGTGCCTACAGCCAACAGCAGTGAGAAAGTGGGATCCTAAGTTCAACTGCCTGTGGGGAACCAAGTCCTGGAACCTATCCCACGAGCTTGGAAGCAGGTTTTTTCCCCATTTGAGCCATAGCCCAGAGCACACCTTAACTGCAGCCCATTAGAAATCCTGAGGTGAGTGGATGTAATAAAGCCATGCCCGGATCCCAGCCCACAGAAGCTGTGAGATAATAAATGTGTGTTGTTTTAAGTTGGTACATTATGGGAGTAATTTGTTATGCAGCAGTAGATAACTAATGCGATAGCCAAGGGGTAAGACAAGTTCATAAACATAAATTAATTTTAAATGCATAGCTGACCACACTAATTTTTGCATTACACATGACCTTACCTTGGCCATTTCAACAGGAAGAGTGTTTTGAATGAAAATGCATTCAGACTTAAACACGCAAAACTCCTCTGCTCCTTTTAAAGGACAATGAAACATCATCTGTGACTTAATATAAAATTTAAATTGCATCAGACTTTCCAGATTAAAGCAATTGTGAAATGTGGAGAGAAGAGGATATAACATGTGCCAGCATCATATTAATAATTACACAAATCATAACAGCAACTATTTATTGAGTGCCTGACATATGCTAGGTCACGTGTTAAGTAATTCTGAACCTCATTTCATGGAATCCTCTCACAGCTTTGAGATGGAATTAGATTATCCTGATTTTTCTGCTGAGGGAAAGGATGTTTTGACAAGTCTCCCAACAGATAGTATGCAGCAACGATGACATTGGGACCTGTTGTGCCTTGTTGGAAAGCTTGTGTCCACAATTTTCAAGCTTGAAAAGTTGTGTAAAGTGACACCCATCTCTCTCCTATGCTTTGTTCAACCAATGGGAGCAGTCACTAAAAATGTTACCTTTGTTTAGTAGAAAACAAAACCAAAATACCCCCAAACTTCCTGACTCT
Organism: Balaenoptera borealis; assembly: GCF_965194805.1. Taxonomy (NCBI): domain Eukaryota; kingdom Metazoa; phylum Chordata; class Mammalia; order Artiodactyla; family Balaenopteridae; genus Balaenoptera; species Balaenoptera borealis. The sequence goes on from NC_138867.1 coordinate 15,432,350, forward strand.
AAAAGTCATTAAATTTCCAAGGGCATGCTTGCAATTAATCATATTCTGTTCTGTGATTTTTTTTTTAATGCTTGTTCTGTCATATTAGTTTTATTATTGTTTGACCTTTTTATCCCACAAATTTTTGTTGTATTCACAAAAAAGCTCCTTGAGGACAGGAATACTCTTTTATACTTCAGTGTCCTCAGCCATGTCTGGTACCGTACTGTACAGATGATAAGCATGCAATAAATCTTTTTTGATGAATTTGATTACCTCTGAAGTGAATACAGTGATAAGCTGAGAGATCATGTCTTTCTAGAAAGTCCTGTCAGCTTTGCATAAGGGGCCAGGGTTGTTGAGCAAGAGCTATGGTTTGGGCTGGGCTGAGAATCAGAAGATGTTACAACAAGATCAGCCCTAGGAATATTCCCAGGTACAGCCTTGCTCCTGGGCCACTCCTGAGAGTGTCTGCAGGTTAGTTAGGTAATTAATTCCAGGACTGAGGGGCTTCCCAGGATTTTCAGTGCTAAAACTAGCAAAGTCCTAGACAAACTGGGATGAGCTGGTCATCTCAGCAGGAATGTTGTTATGGACTGAATGTTTCTGTGCCCCTCAAATCCATATTTTGAATCCCTAACCCCCCGTGTGACTGTATTTGGATTAAGGAAGTAATTAAGGTTAAATGAGGTCATAAAGGTGGGGCTTTGATCCAATAAAATTAGTGCCCTTGTAAGACACCAGAGAGCCTCTTTCCCTGCCATGTGAGGACACAGTAAGAAGGCAGCCTTCTGAAAATCAGGAAGATGACTCTCACCAGAACGTGACCAGGCTGGCACCCTGATCTTGGACTTCCAACCTCCAGACCTATGAGAAACAAATGTCTGATGTTGAAGCCACCCACCTATGCTATTTTATTATGGCCAAACCCAGGATAACCAATACAAATATGCATTTGGTTGGGGAGTGGTGCTGTTTTTGCTACATTTCTGTGGTTTGTTTTTTTCTATGTATTTAAACTCAACCAACCAGCTAACTAACCAACCAGCTAGCTAACCAACTAACCAACAAACTTCTGGGCATCTTAATAGTGTACAGGAATACACGTTTCGTAAATGGTATATGTTTCCTATCAGAGATGTTAGCTAGATTTAAACAGTCAGTTTTAGGGTGGAAGATTTAATGGCATTTTGAAGGTCATTATCACCAATATTTATCTGCAACGCGCAGACAGAGCCCCTGGGTCTTTTCCATGTTACAGATCTCCTTTGAAGTCCTGGAGAGTTTTGCCCACTGAGCAGCTATATACGGTGCAGGGAGGAATAAAACCAGGGAATTAGCGTGAACTACAGGTCCAAGAGAGCTGTATCAAAAGCTCACACACCAGGCTATTTAACTTGTTGGCCTGCTCAGTAGAAAGATACCTGCTGGGCAGGGTGGGTTTGAAGAATCAGATGGAGAGAAATATAAATGAGTATAATTCACACTGTTATTTCTTGGCTGCACTCATACATGGCTGAAACGTTTTTTTCTACCCCAGAGCTGGCGTACACCTCTTGCTACTTTCTCTAAGCTAGAAAATACACTGGCAGCTGAAAGGTGGTGGAGAAAATTGCACAATTGAGCTATTTTTTTTACTTCAAGTTATTTTAAACTTTTGGTTGGCATTACCTGGTAGTTCTACTGTGTTTCTTTAGTAGATGTTACCCATTTGCTGAGGTTGTCCTTTCACACCTTCCTCTTGCACTCAGGCCACCACATCTTCTCCTTCATCAGATGACTTTGCATCATTCTTCATGGAGATTTGAAAAAAAATGCTATCGGACCTAATCCTGCAACTTGTTACCATCAATTATAATAATCTACCCCCACCTGTACCTATATCTTCCTCTCCTACTCAGTTATGATGGAGGAAATGTTCCTCTTCCTGCAAGACAAATCATCTCATGTGAGCTCAGTATGCTTCTTTGTTCTACGTAGGTAGCTTCCGAATTGGCCCCCAGTGAGACCCATCATGTGCCCTTGTGCAAGCTCCTCACTTAGAGTGTTCACTGGATTTAGTGATTTGTTTCTAATGAGTAGACTATGGCAAAAGTGATGGGTTGTGGGACTTCCCTGGTGGCGCAATGGTTAAGAATCTGCCTCCCAAGGCAGGGGACATGGGTTCAAGCCCTGGTCTGGGAAGATCCCACATGCTGCGGAGCAACTAAGCTCGTGTGCCACAACTACTGAGCCTGCTCTCTAGAGCCTGTGAGCCACAACTATTGAGCCCACGTGCCACAACTAATGAAGCCCATGTGCCTGGAGCCCGTGCTCTGCAACAAGAGAAGCCACCGTGATGAGAAGCCCGTGCACTGCAATGAAGAATAGCTCCCCCTCACCACAACTAGAGAAAGCCCACGTGCAGCAATGAAGACCCAAGGCAGCCAAAAGTAAATAAATAAATTAATAAATAAACTAACTAATTAAAAATAATAATAATGAAAAAAACCTTAAAAAAAAAAGTGATGGCTTGTCACTTCCACAATTAGATTATAAAAGACTGTGATTTCTGTTGTTTATTTTTTATTTTTTAATAAATTTATTTATTTATTTTGGCTGCGTTGGGTCTTGTTGCTGCGCACGGGCTTTCTCTAGTTGCGGTGAGCGGGGGCTACTCTTCATTGCAGTGCACGGGCTTCTCATTGCGATGGCTTCTCTTGTTGCGGAGCACGGGCTCTAGGCACACGGGCTTCAGTAGTTGTGGCACACAGGCTCTAGAGCACAGACTCAGTAGTTGTGGCGCACGAGCTTAGTAGCTCCGCAGCATGTGGGATCTTCCCGGACCAGGGCTCAAACCCGTGTCCCATGCATTGGCAGGCGGATTCTTAACCACTGCACCACAAGGGAAGCCCTGTCGTTTATTTTTTAATTGAAATATAGTTGATTGACAATGTTTTGTTAATTTCAGGTGTACAGCAAGGTGATTCAGACATATAAATATATATATATGTATGTATATTCTTTTTCAGGTCTTTTCCATTATAGGATATCACAAGATATTGAATATAGTTCCCTGTCCCACAGAGTAGGTTCTTGTTGTTTATCTAATTTATATATAGTAGTGTATATCTGTTAATCTCAAACTCCTAATGTACCCCTCCTTCCTTTCCCCTTTAATAACCATTAATTTGTTTTCTATGTCTGTGTGTCTGTTTCTGTTTTGTAAATAAATTCATTTGTATCATTTTTATATTCCACATATAAGTGATATCATATGATATTTGTCTTTTTCTGTCTGACTTTGTATGATAACCTCTAGGTCCATCCGTATTGCTGCAAATGGCATTATTCCATTCTTTTTTATAGCAGAGTAATATTCCATTGTATATATATACCACATCTTCTCTATCTATTCATCTGTTTATGGGCATTTAGGTTGCTTCCGTGTCTTAGCGATTGTAAATAGTGCTGCTATGAACACTGGGTTGCATGTATCTTTTTGAATTAGAGTTTTTGTCTTTTCCAGATATATGCCCAGAGATGGGATTACTGGATCATATGGTAACTCTCTTTTTAGCATTTTAAGAAACCTCCAGGGGAGGGGCGGTGTGGAGAAAAAAAAAAAAAAAAAAAAAAGAAACCTCCATACTGTTCTCCATAGTGGCTGCACCAATTTACATTCCCACCAACAGTGTAGAAGAGTTCCTTTTTCTCCACACCGTCTCCAGCATTTATTATTTATAGACTTTTTTAATGGTGGCCATTCTGACCGATGCGAGGTGATACCTCATTGAACTTTTGATTTGCATTTCTCTGATAATTAGTGATGTTGAGCATCTTTCATGTGCCTGTTGGTCATCTGTATGTTTGACTTCTGTCTTGCTTTCACGTTTTTTCATTTTCTTGTAGAATGGATCAGGAGTGGAAATGTTGTCATTAGGACCATGTGTCTCCATGTCTAGGCTCCATTGGTGTAATTCTGAGGTTCATTCTTTACTTGTGGTGGCAGTGGTATCTTCATGTTTCCATTGTTTCATAGGCAGAGTAACAGACTATGCAGCTTACAGAACATTAAAAACCTGTTTGTTCTCTGAGTTAAAACCTTTTCATCATATTTGATAAATACAAAGTTAGATATCTCAGTATGCATTTTTCTGTGAATACTTTGGCTGTTAGTTATATATAAATTTCTCCTTATTTGCTCTCAGTTTGAGTCTTTCAACCTTACCCCAAGTTAGTTGCCATAGATGAGGAATTGATTAGGTCCAAACCTTTTCCTTGGGAGAGAAAAAGATTGATTATTTTAGAAGATGGAAGACTTTCTTGATGACTTAACATAATATTGACCTGACAGAAGAATGGGAGGAAAGAGCTGGTACTCTTGGAAGCTGTCCCTATGCTAGTCACTTTCAGCTTTGCTTCCTACGGGCAGCCTGACTCTGGGTGAACACAGCATTGTGTAGCTCAAGGTTCTAATAGTTTTAAATTTTAGCCCTTTAATAAAGAAAAAGCTTCCCAAAAAACTCAGAAGTATTTCCCAGGTGCTAAGTCTACAAACACGTGTCTGATTTGTCCAGGGGCCTGGGCCTATAGCAGGTGCCACAGGCTCCATCAAAAAGCAATGTGTGAATATTAGTTTATATGAGATTCTGAGTGCAAATGGAGACATCAGAGGATGATGGAGAGTCAATATCATCTGAGCAGGAAAATCCTCTCTGGATCTCCACTGTGTATATGGCACATAATAAGCACTAAATAGGTATGTATTAACTGACTTGAGTGACTGAATCATACATAGGATAGCTAGACATTGAGGTGGATGTAAAAAAATAAAAAAAAAGAAAAAGAAAAAAGCAGACTGCTACCTGAATAGCTGGCTGCTTGCTGAATTTAATCCTTACACTCCGACAAGACTCAGTAAATGTTCCTTTGTATAATCAACTGATACTCAATTAACTTGTAATAACTACCTTAATAATTCTAGAGCAGTAATTTGAGTCTCCTGGAAAGTTGTCTAGCATTTTTCTTTGTTTGTCTTTCTGGGGGAGTGAGTCACAGGTATTAATTACTGGGTGGGGATTCATTTTTTTCATTCTTCTTTTTTAATACAATGATGAGTAGTTTGCACTAATATTAAATAATTCTTAAGAGTTTTTAAAAGTAATTTGGAAGTTATTAATAATTGTTGGACAGAGAGAAGATTTTATTCAGTGGTGGAAGCACATGGCAAAAGAAAAATGGCTTAAGTTGCTGAATTTCTGCTTCCATTGAAAAGTTGATTAAAAATGAAACTGGAGATCTGTAATTACCCCAACGGAATGATTATGTGACATAAAAAAACTGGTCACTCTAGGTGGTTAACTGCATGATTAAGAAACAGTAATGGTGTGGAATAACGTGAACCTTGCCTCTAGTCATCTCAATTTGCATTCTGGTTTTGTAAAGCACAAATAGGTTAACTGAATACCAAAGAGCAGTGAACATGATTTGCATCTTTACATGGTGATTAAGAATTCAATAAATTAGAATATAATATTTATACCATTATATGACCAAAATAACCTCTCAACTTCCTGAGCCTGTGAGGGCTGAAAGAAAGAAAGGCCATATTCTTCAATTATGCAATGGATAACTATTAATTTTCTAACATTTTTCCAATGATTGCTTGCTGTAAAAATGTAAAATGGTGCCAGAAGATTTAGCATGTATTATTCACACTGTAATTTTGGTTATTTTCTTTTAGACTTTTTTCCAGTGCATATTTTTTAGAAGAGTTGTAATCATGTTGTACTTATAATTTACCCTGACTTTTTAAAACCTAGTGTTATAAATGTTACTTATGCTTGTAATAACAAAAAATCTGGAAACACGGTAAATATGCACCATACTCAATGACTCACGACACTCTTAATGGCATTGGTTATGAAAATATATCATTTATTTAACAATCCCCATATAACTGGCTATCTAGACTCTATTTTTTGTTATGTTATTACGAAGGAAACAAATATTGCAATGTATGCTTTTTTATGCACATAGATTCTTCCAGGGTTTTGACTGTTTTCTTAGGAGAAAATTCTACAAAGGAAATTAGTGGGTAAAAATTTGTAAGCCTCTTTTTAATGATATCTGATGTAAAAGGACCTATTTGTTTTCAAGTGTCATTGACTAGCTTAGAAATAAAGGGAGGATTTATTAGATGCAAAGGATCGTGCGTGTAACAGTAGGATGGGAAAGCACATCTGGAAGACTGAAACCAGGGACTTAAATGTCCCAGGGCTTTTTCTGACTATTTCTTTCCAAGTCTCAGCGGTCAGCCTCATTTCATTCATTTGCTGGTCAGCTTTTATTCCCTCCCCCCTCCAGAGGGAACACAGCCTCTCCAAACTCTACTAACGAGAGACAGGATTTAACTCTAGGAAAAAAGGTCCTAGAGAACTACCTTAATCCTGGCCGGGCTTGGTCCAGGAGCTGCTACGGACCAGTCCACACTGGCAAAATGGGCAAGATTCCATAACAGAGAAAAGGTCTCAGAGGCCCAAGTCTTTTTATTAGGTCCATTTCTAGAGAATGCAGAACTTAGATGAGCTAGGTGTCTTTGTTATTTGTGCCATATATGATCAAATTACCTATCAGTTGGCAATCCTATCAGGAATATATAAATGTACTAGTTTTACAACTTCTTCACCAGTATTCTATCAGTGTAGCTGAATGGGAGATGCAAGGTCATACGGCATCACTTCAACCCTATTCCACTTGTCATAGTAGGTCACAAAGCTAGGTCATGTTCAAGGAGGGGAGAAAGAGACTACCTTTTGATGGGAGAAATGGCATGGGTGATAGTTAATTTTATGTGTTAACTTGACGGGGTGCCAGACATTTGGACAGACATTATTTTGGATGTGTTTGTGAGAGTGTTTCTGGAGAAGATTATTTGAATTGGTCTGCTGAGTAAAACAAATGGCCTTCCCTAATGTGGGTGGGCCTCATCCAATCAGTTGAAGGCCTGAATAGAACAAAAAGGATGAGTCATAGGGAACCCCTCCTGCTTGACTGTTGAGCTGGGACATTGGTCTTTTCTGGCCTTTGAGTTCAGACCGAAACATTAGCTCTTCTTGATTCTCGAGCTCACCTGCTTTCGGACTGGGATTTACACCTTTGGTTCTCCTGGTTCTCAGGCCTTTGGATTTGGACTGCACATCAGCTTTCCTCGGTCTGTTGACTATTGATCTTGAGACTTCTCAACCTCCATAATCATGTGAGCCAATTCCTTATCATTAATCCCTTTTTTCTCTCTCTCTCCATATCCTATTGTTTCTGTTTCTCTGGAGAACACTCATTCATACAGCATGCATAGACATGGATGGTAGAGATTGTTGGTGACCATTTTTGCAGATATTCTGCCACCAAGGTGGTCAGTGTGAACACTTAACCCTCCAGAGAGGGCTTTTCCATTGTTACTTCTTGGCCATGTGCACAGAGCTAGGATTTATTACTGCCAATCAGGTGAGAGGAAACAGAACTATACAATGTCTTATAATGTCAGGTTATATTCCTAAATATGAACATTTAACAAAGAACCTGAGACACTTAAAGAAGATTGCCAGCATGGAAGAAAAGCATCAAGATGAAAATCCAAGGATTAATTCTGGAGGACAAATTCAGTGAACAAAACAGAACCTTAAAATGATTATACTTAAGTGCCTATTAGGTTCCTATCACTTCTACAGCAAACTTAGTGGCTTAAACAATACACATTTATTACCTCTGGAGGTCAGAAGTCTGAAATGATTTTCACTGGGCTAAGGTCAAGGTGTTGGCAGGGCTCATTCCTTTCTGGAGGCTCTAGGGGACAATCTGTTTTCTGGCCTTTTCCAGCTTCTAGAGGCTGCCTGTGTTCCTTGTCTCACGGATCCTTCCTCCATCTTCAAAGCCAGCAATGGTCAGCTGAGTCTTTCTCATACTGCAATCTCTCTGATTTTGACCTCCTATCCTCTTCTTCCCCATTTAAGGATGCTTGTGATTATACTGGGCCCTCCTGGATAATTCAGGATATTCCCCTTATCTTAAGTTTGACTGATTAACAAACTTAATTTCATCTGCAACAGTAATCCCCTCTCGCCATGGAACCCAAAACATTCATAGGTTCTGAGGATCAGGACAAGGACATCTTTGGGTGGGTGGGCGGTGGCTTTATTCTGCCCATCACGGTTCCTAGGGAATTTTGAGAAGAAACACAATTCTCTGAAAATAGGAAGTCAACAGTTTTTTCTTGATTTGGTAGCATTTATATGTTGGCAGAATCTCAAACATATTAGGTGCTCAATAAATAATTGTTTGTTGGATGGTTGGAGGGGAGAGATAGAAGACAGTAGTAACTGGACCCTGTGAATTTTGCAGGTCTTGGTAACATGAATGAATATTTAGGAACACATGTGACTGTATCACTGGAGACCTCCTGTGAATGAGGAGCTATAGAGCAGGACTTTGTTTTCAGATGTTTGCTCACCATATGATATTTGGGAGGAACATGGACAATACCCTGGGGAATTTGAAGTATGTGAGTGATGCTTATTAGAAAGGAGGTGGAACATCTAGAATCATAACTTGCATTATATGTGGTCTGGGTCAGAAGTGCCTTATTCAGGTATTTAAGTTATCTAAGGATGGTGAGAGTATAGAAGAGAATATTCTTTCTACCTTGTTATAGGTGTTAATGATGACCGGGCTGAATGAATCAACTTCAAGGTCCAAAATAGGCAATTGGACTGTGGGATTAGGAAAGGCTGACATGCCCATGGAAGCCAGTTTAAAAGTTTTTCCAAATTTGTTGTGTGGTGTAGGCAATAGGATAGATTCTCCAAAGAAGCACTTTTTCTTTTTATTTCTTCAACATAAAAAGAATTTTCCTCTCTGGTCTGAGTGCAATGCTCTGTTAGTTTATGATGCATCAACTTTACAGAGGATGTCTGCTTTATTTTTTTTGAAATTCCATGAACCTTGAAATAAATTCTTTTTATTTAGTATTCTTCATATATGTGTAAACAAAATGTTCTACTGAATCTAAACAACCAGAGCTTTAAATTTTGAACAACTATGGGAAAATTGAGATTTTTCTCAATTTTCTCAAACCAGAGATTCAAGAAAAAAACACATGTAAACTCTACTGTGGTTCTTCACTCCCAGAGTTAGCTTTAATGACTAGCCATTCAACTGAGTTTCTCTCAGGATCTAGGGCAGAAAACTGCACTTAAAAACCCACTGGGATGTTTTTTGTTTGGTTCAGGGTGAGTGATGTTGACATGTGATAGAGGATATCTTTTGAATTATCTCAAGAATAAGAGCCTTAGTTTTATGAGCAGGGAGTTTCAGTATGTTTTGTGTCATGAATAATCCTCCATGACATGGTCCATGACCCTTTAACATTTTGGAACACAGGAAAACTTTTAAGTCTTAATAAAGTAAACAAGTAGCAGTATGTTGTTACTTTTGTGTTCCAACTTGAAGCATTATACTTCAGACTCTGTATTATATACAGGAATTTAAATGTGGTTTTATCAATATATTTAGCTTCACGAATATTGTAGGAAATAAGGCTTGATGTTCTGCTTCATAATGACATATATATCTATACATGTATATTTTTATCATAAACTTTTTATTTTGGAATAATTTTAGGTTTGCAGAAAAGTTACAAAGAGAGCATAGAGTCTCATATACCCCTACCCTGGCTTCAAATTTCCCCTTATATCGTTATCTTACATTACTGTGGTGCATTTGTCAAAACTAAGTAACCAACACTGCTATGTTCTTATTAACTAAACTCCAAAGTATATTTAGATTTCACCAGTTTTTCCTTAATATCCTTTTTGTGTTCCAGGATCTCATCCAGGATACCCCATTGCATTTAGTGTCTTGTCTCCTTCGTTTCCTCTGTTCTGTGATAGTTTCTCAGCATTTTCTTTTTTTTTTTCAATATATATATATATATATATATATATATATATATATATATAGAATATATATAAATATATATTTATATAAGAATATATATATTCTTTTTCAAATTCTTTTCTGTTATAGGTTGTTACAAGACCTATACTGAGTATAGTTCTCTGTGCTATACAGTAGGTCCTTGTTTGTTATCTATTTTATATATAGTAGTGTGTATCTGTTAATCCCAAACTCCTAATTCATCCCTCCCTTGCCCCACTATTCCCTTTGGTTACCATAAGTTTGTTTCCCATGTCTGTGAAGTATTTTCTTGTTTTTCATTTTCTTGATAGTTTTGAGAGTATTGGTCATATATTTTATAGAATATTCCTCAATTTTGGGTTTGTCTGATGTTTTCCTCATGATTAAACTAGGTTATGGGTTTAAGGGCAGAAAACCAGAGAGGAAATGCCCTTCTCATCACAAAGTATCAGGGGTTACATGATGTCCGTGACTCACTGTTGGTGAAGTTAATTTGATCACTTGGTTAAGATCATGCTTACCAGGTTTCTGCACTGTAGAATTACTATTTTCTCCTTTCTTTGGAAGTGAGTTGCTAAATCTAGCTCACATCTAACAGAGTGGAAGGATTATGCTCTACCTCCTGGAGGAGGGTGTGTATCTACATACCTTATTTGGAATTCAAAATCATATTTTGATCGTGTTTTTACTTTAAGGATTTTACCCTCAGTAGACCTGTATTTTGTGTGTGTGAAGAAAGGAAATACCATGTACAAAGACCTTAGTGCAAGCTCTTTCTTATTGTCTCTGTCCCAAGTAAAGAGTGGGTGTCTGTGGGCTTCCCTGGTGGCGCAGTGGTTGAGAATCTACCTGCCAATGCAGGAGACACGGGTTCAAGCCCTGGTCCGGGAAGATCCCACATGCCATGGAGCAACTAAGCCTGTGTGCCGCAACTACTGAGCCTGCCCTCTAGAGCCCGCGAGCCACAACTATTGAGCCCGCATGCCACCATTACTGAAGCCCATGTGCCTAGATCCCGCAAGCTACAACTACTCAGCCTGCGTGCCACAACTACTGAGCCCACGTGCCACAACTACTGAAGCCTATGTGCCTAGAGCCCGTGCTCCGCAACAAGAGAAGCCACCGCAATGAGAAGCCCGACACTGCAACGAAGACACAAAGCAGCCAAAAAAAAAAAAAAAGAGTGCGTGTCTAATGCCATATTGACACTCTTGAATCTTTTGTCTGAAGCACCGAACCATATTGACATACGCAGGATTATGGTGGAAGTAAGTGGAGGGAGATTTGCACATTCTTTGGAATGTATTCAGATGAAGTGAAGCTCAATTCTAAATACGGAATATAATAAACTCATTAACTTTAAACCAAAGTTAGGGTATGACAGACTCCACATAGTTGCACATGTGTATGTCTCAGTTTCCGTTGCATCTCCCCACACACACACCTAGTGGCCTGCTGAAGGTTAGCTTCTACCGTGATGTGCATCAATGCCCCCTCTCTTGGACCTTAGCATCCATTCATAGAGCAGATGTTAAGGGTTCGACTGTGTCCCTCCAAAATTCATACGTTGAAACCCTAACCCTCAGAACGTGACTTTATTTGGAAATAGGGTCTTTGCAGATGTAATTAGTAAGATGAGATTATTAGGGTGGGCCCTAATCTATTTCACTAGCGTCCTTACAAAAAAGGGCAATTTAGTTACCAGACGCACACACTGTGAGAATATCACATGAAGATTAAGGCAGAGATCAGGGCAATGCTTCTACAAGCCAACAACACCAAAAATTTCCACCAAAGAAAGCACCGGAAGTTAGGCGACAGGCATGGAACAGATAGATTCTCACAGAGCCCAGAAGGAACCAGCCCTGACAACCCCTTGATCTTGGACTTCCAGCCTCCAGACCAATGAGACAATAAATTTCAATTGTTTTAGCCACTTAGCTTTTTGTACTTTGTTACAGCACCTTTAGCAAACTAATACAGTAAATAATTGAAGTTGGACTGAGCAACCCAGCTTTTGTGGCTCAAAGCTTGGTTGGTTGCAAATCTTTTTCTTGGTCGTAGACTCCAGAAGGAATCTGTGACTTCTCATTTACTATAAGCCTTTTACAATGGTACACTTCTACTAAATGTTCATTTAAGATTGTTCATATTGAAATTTGTATTATTTCTGGCCATATATAAGGTCTTTGCCTTCCAAAATCTCCTTCAAATCCTGACAGCTATTGTGATGACAAGCTAATGCTGGTTTTGGTAGTCAAAGTCCTGCCCCCTTAGTGGGTGAACCAACAGTTGAGGTGTTCAGCTGTGCGTGATTTGGTCATAGGTAAGGTGAGCTGCATGCTTTCCTGATAAAGCACTGTTACCTTTCAGGGTGGAATAAGATGTGGTTATTCATCTAGCATTTGAATTGACAAGTTTTCTGCATTTTCTATTAGAATCAAGCACACGCCATTCTTCCAGTCAGACAGCACTGCATTAACCATGGCTCCACACCCCACCTGTGGCTTGGGCAGGGCAAAGGTGTGAATAACTCCATACAGCTGTTCCTGGCACCTAGTGGGCCAGGAAAATTGGTTCCCAACTCATTTAGGGACCAGAATATATTCACTTTCTATGAAAGAATTAATTACTTAAGTGATGGACTGGGGAGTGGAGAAAAAGGGTGGCGGGTGATTATATTCATTAAAGGGATTTGAAAATTAACTCCTTGAAAGATATTATTATATACTAGTACTTTTCCAGAAGAGTTCAACTTATTTCTTAGGCTTGCCTAAGTATCATTATATCTACTTAGCGTTTAAAGGAATGGAAATGTGGAAATGCAGGAAAAATTCAGAGGTGCACCTCCCCTCCCCTACTCTAAAGTTTAAGTCAAATGTAATTGAAATGAACATTTCCCAAGGAAGGTAGCTTGGACATTTGAGTAGGCAAATGAAAACTTGGCATTTTTGTTTATTTTCAACAAACTGTTGTCAAGTACAATTCTGGTAGCTTGAGGTTGTGGAAGGTGAAACAGGCTGCCTCAGTCCTCAGATGTGCCCCCTTTAAAGGAAGAAATATAAGACATGGGTGAGATGGTGCTGCCTAACTATGGTGGGTGAACACAGCTAGTGAGAGACCATTGCGCAATGGATTCTATACACTGTTTAATCGAGGGTTACCAGTTAGGAGCAGATGCAACTTTCAGGCTTGGGTAGCATATATGCTGCTGAATTCACTTCTGATATTTTATAACAGGCTTTTCATTTTTAGAGCAAAAATTCTAATTCATCTCCAAATGTGCCTGTTCCATCTCTTTTTCTTTTTTTCTTTTTTTTTATAAATTTATTTATTTATTTTAGTTTTGGCTGCGTTGGGTCTTTGCTGCACACAGGCTTTCTTTAATTGTGGCGAGCGGGGGCTACTCTTCGTTGCAGTGTGTGGGCTTCTCGTTGCGGTGGCTTCTCTTGTTGCAGAGCACTGGCTCTAGGTTCAAGGGCTTCAGTAGTTGTGGCTCGCGGGCTCAGTAGCTGTGGCTCGCAGTCTCTAGAGTGCAGGCTCAGTAGCTGTGGCGCACAGGCTTAGTTGCTCCGCAGCATGTGGGATCTTCCCAGACCAGGGCTCGAACCCGTGTCCCCTGCCTTGGCAGGTGGATTCTTAACCACTGCGCCACCAGGGAAGCCCCTCCATCTCTTTTTATAGTGAGGGTATTTTTAATAAAAGGGCCACCAGTTCTGATTTCTTCAGCTGGCAATTCCTTATCTCCTATCTGGAGATTATCGGGATGATCTGGAGGGTGTTTGGGACAGTCTTTCATTCTCAGAATGGCACCAAACCTTAAACTGGGAGGTGCTGAGGGAGGCAAAGAAAGCATTTCTGACAGCAAAATGAGCTAAGATAAGTAAAATTAAAAAAAAAAAAAAGGGAGTGGGGACCTAAATACAGGCTTCCCCCGCCGTCTGAAAGCACAGGTTCCTAGGAAGCCTTTCGTAAGATGAAATGGTATAAAGTGAAGAAGCAACTACCTTAGGACACATCTTGCTAACAGATGCACAAAATAAATCCAGATGAAGCACAGATGCTCACAGACACGGTTCAAAGCTATGGCGGCTTTGATGCTGAGATATGGAGTGTGGTTGTGGGGGAAGGAGTTGGGCGGGGCCACCCTCGCTGCTCAGCGTCTGAGCTGCCTCTATAAAGGCTCACTGTGAAATTAACGCTGAACGCTCTTTTCGCTTTTCTTTTTTGCTTTTTTTTTTTTGTAAAATCAAAAATCTTCTTTGGATTTCTTTAGGTTAGTAAAAACAGATACTAATGTAGGTCTTTCCTAAAAGCGAAGTGGTATAAGACAAACCTTGGGGGATACCTGCACCTCAGTGTGGTGAAATTGTCGCTTATCAGAGCGGAACCCAGCAGCACAGCCTTCTGCTGGAGCCGGCCTGAGGGCCGAAGGAAGAGAAGGGCAGGGAAAGAAGCTTAGAGAAGAGGGCAGATGTAGAGTAAAATAAAGCAGTGCAAAATAAAATAAAATAAGGGAGGCACAGCCTGGTGGAGAGGTACAGAAATGGTGCTTGGCCCAAAATGAAGATGATGATTTACACAGGCTATCAGTGAATAGCAGGCAGTGAGAATGGTGGACGGCTCTTGCCAGGTCTGGGTAGAGGAAAACTCACCATCCTATATGCCTTGACTCATCAGGAGCTGATTATATTATAGCACGATAAAATACTTGCTCATAATTAAGATCTTTAGCTATCAGGAAACGTTTGAATTATGCTTGTATATTTTACTAAAGAAGGAAGAGAAATTTATAATAAGTAAGGTATTTAATGCAAAAGTGAAAGTTTGAGTGAAAGGGTTAAATTCAGTGATACGTGAAAGTGTTCTCTAGAGCCATCTCTTCCTTGAAATGTTGAAAAATTGATGTGGAAATTATGTTGTCCTGTACTATTGAGATAAAAAGATTGAAAATTAAATTTTGAGGGAAAAAAATCATTGCCTTGAAATTAGTACCTACACAGTGGGGGCAGTTTGTGAGATATAAATGGTGAAGAATGAAAGGAGTAAAAATAAAGATGACATAAAACTCACACACACACTTGATCAATGTTCTTCTGTTTCATTTTTAAATTTCCCTTCCCTTGCCTTTTTACAGAAAGAGCTATATTTGCTACTCTTCCTGTTTCAGGATTTCTGAGTATGAAATCTACCAGAAGGTAGATGGACTGCCTTCAGTTTGTGTAATGAAATTCTTAGCAGAATGTGTGTCTGTTCCGAGAAAGCTCTTTTATCTGATACCCTCACCACTTACGTGACTTATCCCCCTCTCCATCCTCCCCCATTTCAAGATGGCTTTAAGCACACATTTCTAGGGCTTTCTGGGCTCATGTATGATTGATAAGCCGTCCTTTTCTCCATTCCCACAGGGCACTGCCTGACTCCTGCGGTGAGCTAGCACTTTAGCAAGGGGAAGTCGGTGAGTAAGAGTCTGTTATTTCATCATCCCAGCAAGCAGAACCACTGTTTCCCTACCTGCTGTTTACTGACTAGATGGGCCCCAACAAACCTCATTAGAACAGGAAGTCCAGGATCTGGAATTCAATGTCCCCTCATCTCTGGTCCCCTTGGAAGGAGTGATTACTGAGCCCCAGCAGATAGTTTTGAAGGAGCGGGAAGAGACAGTTGGCGGGGATCAAGCCCATTGCAAAGGGACTGAATGGCCATCACCCAGGAGACCCCCGGAATGCTTTATTTGTCTTCTCGCTTTTAAAATTCAGGCGTGTAAGGCGCATGTCTGGGATGTGCAAAACGTGGACGGGACAGGTAAACATTTAGACAGTGGACAGATAAAGGCCCGAGAATGCAAATTCCTTGAGCTTGGAGGGAGCTCTGTGTTTGCTCTCTGACAGTTGTTTATTTGTGTGTTCGAGGGTTTTACAAGTGAGTCCCAGAGTGGGACAATAATAGGTGATCCATGGAGCATCTGCTGCCGACTGGGCTGTGGGTGCTGAAAAATTTGTGGTCATTTTGTGGGTGAATAGATTTTTTTAAACTGCAGTAGTTCTGTGGCGATTCTTTGGCAAATTTTGAAACAAGTTATAGAAGCAACCAAATGAAATTTTCTCTTTTTTTTTTTCCCCCAAAGAGTTACAATGAGCCAAATTTAGTTTTGGAAGCACTATCTCACTTTGTTTTAGGGATAAGAGTGAAGAAAATTAAGTATTATCTGCAGTGGATCTCTGAATGTGGGTGAGAGTAAAAGCAAAGCCCTGGGTTATTTTAATTGAGCAAGACCGAGATTTAGAGATTTGGGGTCATAATAGGGCCATGAAGTCATTCGTTGTAAAGCTCCTTCCATTGTCATCGAGGAATCTGACGTTCCTGGTGACAATAACCCAGGTTTCTTGAATCATAGCGCCTGCTGCAGGTGTTGAGAACTCCTCAACACCTGGAGTGGAGCAAGTTGAGGCCAAGTGGTCTCGGGGGACAGAGCCAGCAGGGGGCGATTTTGGAGGAACTGAATCAGTGAGGGGCAAGGCAGGTAGGCAGCTGGAAATGCCATTCAAGGAGTCAACACCATAATCAGGGAGGTGGGGACAGAGTATTCCAAGGCCACTTCAGGACAAAACTCCCATTCCACTTTCAGAGTTAGAAATAGGAAAAATGTATTATTTTCTACGTGAGCTGAGGTGAGCG
Organism: Balaenoptera borealis; assembly: GCF_965194805.1. Taxonomy (NCBI): domain Eukaryota; kingdom Metazoa; phylum Chordata; class Mammalia; order Artiodactyla; family Balaenopteridae; genus Balaenoptera; species Balaenoptera borealis. The sequence goes on from NC_138867.1 coordinate 15,448,964, forward strand.
CTCAGCTTAGCAGACCTACCCTGGTTTCAACCAGACTCACCAGATCACCGAAGGACCTGCCAGAATTGTTGCAAAAGACCCAAAAGGTCACTTGTGCTGCTAGTTTTCCAACACTCTGTCCCAGAGCTCTGGGGTGTGCCTAGAGGGAGAAGGGAAAGACCAAATCTTCATGTTGCCTTTACCAGAGCTGTTATGTCTTAGATTGTTTCTATGAGGATTCTCAGTAAGATTTCCTTTGGGAAAAAGAAGAGAGTTCTGTCCATTAATAAGGTGTTTGAAAAATCTAATCTCTTCTCATTTTACAAATGAGGAAACTTGAGACCCAGAGAGGTTAATTGACTAATGTGGGAATCCACAATTAATGGTACAGATTGAGTTTCAACTCTAATCTTTTGACCACTAGGGTGCTGGTGGTGATTTTAAAGACCTGGTATAGAGAAGACTCTAAGTGTTGTATGTACTAGATCTAATTTTATTTTAAGCTACAAATGCTTACATGACAGTTATCACCCAAATTTGTGTGTAATGTCTATTTAATAACATTATAGTAATGTGTTGATTGCTTGAAATTAATGCATTCTTCTTCTTCTTCTTATTGTATGATAATTCTAAAGATCTGTTTTGCTCATTTGCTTTCTGTATGAAAATGGAACCAAGCTCAAATTTCTTGTGTTTGTGTGTTTTTTTTTATTTGGCCGCATCGCTGCATGAGGGATCTTAGCTCCCTGACAAGGGATCGAACCCGGGCCCTCGGCAGTGAGAGCTCCGAGCCCTAACCACTGGACCGCCAGGGAATTCTCAAATTTCTTGTTTTAAATAATTCAGTTGATAACTAAAATTTTAACCAAGTGGTGAGTCTCTTCACATTTTATAGAACACCCCTTCAGAAAGAGACATAATTATCTTTGTTGATTCTTTAAGGTTTATGGGAAAACTTACTTTTTTCCCTTTTCCCTTCTCTCTTTCAAATTGAAAGCCTAGCCTCATTTGATCATCCTCCATTCAACTCTTAAATATCATCATCATCTTTGTGTACTAACAATACAGTGTTTATCTTCGATAAGAAAGAAAAATGCAGTCACTATCTAGAGGTGAGTGGTAACACCTGAAAGTATTAGCAGACCAACATAAAGCTATAATTGGAAAATTTTAAACTTGGAACTACTGATATTTTTCAGTTTCCCTACTGTTGGTTCTCAATATTTTATGGAAAGTATCCTCAAGGCTTGAACTAGCTACCAGGTTCCTAATATTGTCTTAGGTGTCGCAGTTACAAATGTGAGCTCCCTGCTTTAGGCAGTGTATGCTGTACAAAGAATGTTCTCGAAACCAGGAGGAAGAGCAAATAAACTAGACTGGGCAGATGGGGCACGGAAAGGCTTTCAACAGGAATGCATACTCTAAGACCAGTTTTGAGGAACTGAACCGGAGTAAACTAAAGGAGGGAAAGCAGAGCAAAAGACACACCGCTTAAGAAGCCTGAAGCCACATTGGAAAAACACGTCTTTCAGGATGTCTGTAAAGAAATCCTGGTTGTGGTGCTAAGAAAGAAAGTGAGTCAGGTTGGGCAGTGGATGGATTGCGGAGGGCTCTGTGAGCCAAGGTGAGAGTTTAGATGTTAAAATCTAGGGCAAAATAATGAAGAAGTTTAAGCATGGAGTGACATGAAGAACAGGAGTCTGTGGTAATAGAAGGCAAAGTTCAATTAATGATTTCAGAGAAAGGATAAACACCTACAGTTGCCCTGGAATGAGGTGTCTAAGTTGGGTTTAGAGGGAAAAGTCTATGCAATTGAGGAGATCAAGGAGATTAAGCACCAGAGTGTAAGATCAATCGTCTATCTTAAGACATGGATGTCATACACAGAGTTTTTGGGGATAGAGGTAGAGAAGAAAAAGTAGCGGGTAGATAACCAAATTCTCGACAAATGTCAGGGAATTTGACGGAAGAGATCGCTAGGGCTAGATAATGTAAGTTTCAACACTGGTGTTTTTACTTCCAGGTGGGGGAACTCTGGTTTGTAGGAGCAATGAGAAAGTAGCAGGAAACCTTTCTCCCTGAGGTTCTGTGTACACGGAAGCGGGTGGGAAGCCAAGCTGTCTCCTCTTGAGAGAAGGTTGAGATATGTCAAAGTTTAAGGGAAGAGAGTCCGGATCTTTCAGCTAAATGATTCTAAGTCTCAGGCAAGTAGTTGCTCAGTAAATGGTTACTAAATGTGGCATAAAGATTTAGGACTGCTCTCTGGAGAAACAGATCCTGATTACCGAATGTTTTTTTGTACTTTTCCTGGACTCCTGAGATATTTGCAGTGTTCCTTTACGTGCTACTGTATCTCTAATCTTAGCACAAAAAGTTGATTTCCATCCATTTGCTTTTAAGGGCACTGACCTTTTGTATTCATGATTTCATGAACATTTGCTCATTTTATCAATCTTTACTGAGTGCTATTGTATGCCACATGAAGGAGGTACAAAAGGAAACAAGTTGGAAACTGTCCCTTTTTTCATGGAGCTCATGTTCCAGTAGGTGTGGAATGTTAGTAAGATTTAAAAAAAAAATACTTAATTTGTATCTTTCCTTTAAATAGCAACCCCAAAATAAGCAACTCTTTATAGCAACATTATAACACATCATCTTAAAAGATGAATGTGTAGTACAAGGTGTAAATAAATTAGTATCTATGAGTGATCACTAATCCTTAGCCATTAATGACCCCTGCTTAATCTAACTTGCATTTACTTTTTATTCTTGAATTATTAGAATTTGTTACACATTTTAGAAACATAGACTTTGTTCCCTAAGCAATATGGCATTAAAGTCCCTGAATTACTTTGTTTAGTTGTTGAGTTTTCTTCTCACATATTTCTTAGCTGTTTGACACACTGAAGATTTGTCTTTGCCCTTCTTTCTGTTTTCTTTTTTTGGGGCTCATATTTCTTTACAAATGGCCTGTAGTCATTATTTAGGCCAGTCTCTGTGGTTATATAATTTTTCCCTTTTATAAGAGGAAGTGAATTTTCCTCATTCCCAGTAGAAACTGAGCATATAAAGTAATTATTTTTTTGATACTTTGCATTAATCTCCTCCACAGCAATAAAAAATCAGAGTTGAAAAGAGAAAAAGTTCAGGTTACAACCCAAACTGCTTTTGTAAAAGGTTACATATTTCCTCTAACAAATTATTTAAAAAATAACAATAACAATGTAATGTATTAAAAAATGAAACTAAAAAATTACAGGTGTAGTAAAATCCCAGCGATTGTTGCAAATTCTGTGAAGACTTGTATGACTAAAATTGTGATTATCACATGTACAGTTTTATTATTTTTAAGCATGTGTACAAAGTTTAAGGAATATTTAAGAGTAATTTTTTACTGGCAAATTAATTTTTAAAGTCATCTTAAATCATCTCAAATTTTTTTTTTTTCCTTGAGAAGGTAGGAATCTTCCTTCAATTATATCTACTTTGTTTCACTGAGCTGCAAAAAGGGCACAAGGACCTCAATTATTTTATGACCAAAACATATGTGACTGTGTGTGTACATGTATAGGTGTATATTAACACAAGGCTTCATTAATGACAAGATATATCCTTGATGGGCACTGTTACTTGAATAACAAGCAATTGAATCATTTCCTCTTCTTCTCTGAAAATTATGGATGATTGAAAAATGATTACCCTGGCTGTTAAGGTAACCATGTGACAGACCATGTGTTCTGGCCAATGAGGCATAAGTAGAATTCCACTTTGGGGCTTCTGGGAAAGATTTTGCTCTTCTATGAAAGGGTCAGGTGCAAGAGGAGAGCTCTCTGGTTCTACCCCTACTCTATCTTCCTGCCCTGAAGGTGGTTATGTGAGAAAGTGATGGACCAATGGCAGCCATCTTGATTGGGGCCATGAGACAAAATGCCTAAGAACAAAAATACATCATATTTGGGATGATAGAAGATAGAAAAAAGATAAAAAGGATAGGAAAAAACTTACCTTTCTGATGACATCACTTTGTTACCTCGTCAAATTTGAACCCACTTAACCTCAGGTTTGATCATATGTGAGATAATTAAATGTCTGACTTGCTTAAGCTCCTGTTGGCGGTTAATGCTGACTGATTCATTGTAGCATTTTCCTGATTCATTCCCAGTCTCATGTTTGATAAGGAAGTAATAGCAGATATTTAAACCCAGGTTTTTGGATTGAAAGCCCAGTGTTTTCTTGGCCTGGCTCTCTTTCCACATAGTCATAATTTGGGAAATAAATACACAAACTGCGAAGTAATAACATATGTTATTGGGACTTCCCTGGTGGCGCAGTGGTTAAGAATCTGCCTACCAATGCAGGGGACACGGGTTCGAGCCCTGGTCCGGGAAGATTCCACATACCGCGGAACAACTAAGCCCGTGCGTCACGACTACTGAGCCTGCGCTCTAGAGCCCGCAAGCCACAGCTACTGGGCCCGTGTGCTGCAACTACTGAATATTATTTATATTAACCTCTTTGCATATTTCACAGTCTTGTTGAGTAGGGAGGGGCTCAATTTATTACCAACATTCCATTTTTTTTACTAGTGTTTGTTACATAGATGTTTATTTTTTTGTGCATTGTAAACATTTAATAATGAATACCAATAGGAAAACAGATTAGTTGGTAAAGTTTGTAAAATCACACAGTTGATGAAAATTTGGCATGCAAGCATTCATATGAGCGAGAAGACAGAGGTTAAAGGATTGTAATCATGATTGCCTGCCCAGGTTGTCTGTGTCTTAGCTGGAGAGGGTGAATAGCTTACTTTGGTTCCTTAATAAAGAAACATTTTAATGTAAAAGTAAAGTACATACGGGTTTAGTGTCATTTTAACTACAATTAATTTTTTTCTAGGATATATGACATATATATATAGAAATTACACAGTGAATAAAGACCCATAATGAGACATTACATTTTTGCCTGGCTTTGTCTTTAAAAAAATCAGTGTGCTTAACATTTTTATTCAATTTGCAGTGGTAACAGCCTTATATATCATTTTCTTTCAATTGATTTATCTCTTTCTAGAGATCAAGAGTTAAAGATCTCTATATAGATATTTGGTATTATATAACTGAAATCTTATCATAGGATTTTTCGCGTATTCAAAGAAACCACAGAGATTCTCCAGTCAGAGCATATGGCCGAAACTGGAGGCTAGGAGTCCCTTGAGAACGTGGGTTTAGGAAAAATGCGAAGGCCCTCTGAGTACACTGTGACACTGAGTTATAAGGGGGCAGAGTAGAGATTTGCAAAGATACTGATTAAGGGCAAAATGACTCCTAAGCTAGTTGAACTCAACTCTTGGTCAATTAAATGTACCAATATATTTAAGGAAGAATGTGTCCAACAGATGGGGGATTGAGGAGCCGTAAAAGCTTGAGTAGAGGAAATCCAGAGAAAGGAGATCTTTGTGCTGTTCAGTCAAGACTTGTCTGAGAGAGAGGATGCTGTGAACCAGGGATATACTCTATTTCCAAGGACAGGTATATTCTTGTTGTTATTATGATTAATCTCTAGCCTGTATAGACTGTTTTCAATGTCAAGTGCTACACAATTTTTATATATTTTGCCATTTAATCCTCAGAAAAGCTCAAGGATGTAGGCACTGCTATTATCCCTATTTTGGAGGTGAGGATTTTAAGGCTGAAGGAAGTCAAGTTGTTTGTTTAGGGTCCTACAGCTAGTAAGTGGCAGTGTTGGGATTTGAACTTAGTCTAGAGAGCCTGTACTTGTAACAATTTGGAGAATTTATTAGGACAAAAGGGAATTCTCTCCTCAGTTTTGCAAAGAGGGATCTGAGGATTTGAAGTTTATGACTTGCCCAACCGTATGTGTTGGAATTAAGACAATTACTCAAGGTCTCTTGACTCTTAGTTTGATGTGTTTCAGCATTCGAGGATACTTCCTGTGCGTGGGGGAGTCATCGAAGAGCAGAATAGCAAGGGTCAGACTGCCTTCAGGGCTGGGGCAACCTTGGAGGACTATACTCTTTAGAAGGAAGTACCTATGCAGAGCTCACACTTAAGGAGTGGAGAGCTATTTTCCACCTTCTTGAGGACTGATTATCTACATAAACTGTTTGGAATTCTTCTGCTTAAGAGATTTGTCTGTTCTACCCCACTGATTTATTTATTCAATTCATTTATTTATATCAGCATGAACTCATGTGTATTTATTTTCTACTTTGGGTTATAATCCAATAGATTTTATTTATTATCTTGTTCAAATTGTTCAGGCTTTGGCCTCTGGGAGCTTGCTCATTTGGCTCCTGTGTCCTTTTGATACGCCTGTCATTGTGGACTTCTTTTCTTTTTTTGAGTACTTTTTTACTTTCTGGCACTACAAGATGCTCCAGGCTCATCTTGAATGTTTCCTGCTTTAGTCCTAGAATCAGATATGTCTCCAAGGAGCCCTGTTTCTTTTCATTGGAGAATGGTATTAGAAACTAAGATCTAGGTGGTGTGAATCACGTTTTACACATTTTAAATCGTAGCTACTACTAAGAAATCATGACAGTGGTTGCTCTTGGGGTGGGGTCGGGAGTTGGTGAGTGGAAGAGGTCCCAAGGAGCTTCAAGGGTGTCCAATCTGTTTCTCAAACTCAGTGCTGGTTGCATGGCTTTCTTCATTTTATGACAATTCATCAAGCTGTCTGCTTATGATATGTGCATAATTCTGCTTTATGCTATATCTCAATAAAAATGTATTGAAAATAGAGGAAAAAACAAAACAAAAACTAATAACTAACACTTACTGAGTATCAAGAAGAGAGGCTCTGGAGTTTGAATCCCTGGGTTCAAATAATTTATCAGTGTTATAACCTTCAGCTGGCTACTTAACTTTTCTATCCCCCAGTTTTCTTCATTTATGAAATAAAGACAGGGTTATTATCTGCTACAGATGGCTGTTGTACTCATAGTAGCAATCTCTCTCTATATATACACAGACACATACACAAACACATATATACACATATGTATGTGTGTATATACATGTGTATATACACATATGTATACATGTGTTTGTATATATACATGCGTATATGTACATATGTATACGTACATATATACATACAGAGTCAATCCTCAACATTTGCTGATTCTCTGTTTGTGAGTTTGCCTACTTGCTAAACTTTACTTGTAACGTCCAAACCAATATTTATGGCGCTCTGGGGCCATTTGTGAACACGCACAGGGAGGCGACACTTGAATTGCTCAGTGCCCGTGTTCCTGGTGAGCTTGAATGAGGCCATGCTCTGCCTTCTAGTTTCAGCTTTCATAATATAAAGAAGTGTCCTTTTCTGAATATATTTAGTGCCATGTTTTTCACATTTTCGTGCTTTTTGTTGGTGATTTCGCTGGTTAGAATGGCCCACAGTGCAGCGCTGAAGACCCTCTGGTCTGGCGTTCCTAAGTGCTAGAAGGCCGTGAAGTATTTTATGGAGAAAATAAGTGTGTAGATAAGCTTTGTTTAGTCATGAGTTGTGGTGCCATTGGCTGTGAGATGAATATTAATGAATCACCAACATGTATTAAATAAGGTGTCTTTAAATAGAAACGAGATAATCTATTGATCAGATAATGAAAATGTTGTGACAGGGTGCTTGCAGGAAGCTAAGCCTGTATTTCCCCTAAAAGCAGTGGTTCATTATTTGCTAATTTAGTGTTTGTGGGGACTTTATAGAATATAAGAGCCACAAATAATGAGAATCAGTTATATATATGTAAATATAGATAGATACAGATATAAACGGATGTATGAATACATCTAGATAGATGCATATAGATATTAATGTATTGTCTATCTATACAGATATAAATATATAAAGTTATGAGAACAGTGCCTATCAATATAATAAGCTGTCAATAAATGATAGCTATTTTTATCTAGGTATCTGAGTAGTTTGCTCTCCAACCCACAGTCACTCCTGGGAAAAATGATGGTGAGTCTTTTGGTCGTAAGGAGCACTTCTCCCCTGTGATTCAGAAGGCGCAGTAATAAACAAAGGAAGCCCTTCCTCTCTTGGAACTTAGGCTGTATATAAGTCAAAAGATCTCAGCTTACCACTGTATGCACATCCAGCATACAGCACCTAGTACCTAGAAAGTACTCAGTATTTTGTAAACTACCTAAGCGTCTTAAGGGAAAAGTGAGAGTACAATGGAAGAAGAGCCAAGTCCAAAGTTAAGCCACTATATGAGATGAAGACAGACAAGTAAACAAATGAGTCCTGGGTAAGAGATTTTTATAATGACTTGTCCTTGTCCTGAAACTTAATATTCTATGACTAGATGTCCTGGGTTCTACATAAACATTGAGAAGCCTATCTCATATAGGAAACGAACACACGCTCTAGTTTTCAAGTCCATTAGGGCAATATTCCTATATCTTTTCTAGGTTAAGAAAGCAAATGTGTTCGGATGCGATGCCAACTAAATACGTGATCTGATTGTTCCAGTTATCCTGTGCCAAAAAAAGCAAAAATGGTCTTTCCAGCATTCATTACGGAGTATGGGACCTATCTGGTGTTAGTGTGCCTTGGAAACATGCTGCTATTCAAAGCTTTCTGGGCAATTTGAATCAGGTTGCTGAGCTTTGAAAAAATCCTACAGCCGAGTTTTGAAGACCAAAGAACTCAAAACATACACACTCTGGGCTATTGCAAAAAAGCAGTGGAGACATGAAAAGTATGAGGGTGGATTTTAGTGGAAAGGAGGGGCAGAGAAGGGACAGTGTCATGGACATTTGCAGCAGAGGAAAAGGGTAAGCCTAGTTGATTTCAATTAAAATGCACAATTTGGGGGAATTCTGTGAGGTAGGATTATTTCTTGGAATTTAGGTGAGTTCCAGAACGGTCCACTCACTGAATGTCAAAGCCATACATGTGTCTCTGCTAGAATTGTGCCAAAATAAGCGTAGTCCTGGAATTCCTCTGGGCAATCTATTTGGACGGTCAAACCATATCACCTAGATGCCTGGTTTCTGGGCAAAAGTTCTGGAAAAAAGAATCAGGAAGCCTGCTTTAGCATATATGAGGGTTAAGAGGTAAGGGAGAAAGCCTGTTTAAATAAAATCGGATCTCATATATAAACTGACTCAAGTGTTTCCAAAGCCCCCTCTTAGCCCTAAAATACAATCATCGTGTGAATGAAATGTGATCTTCTTATTTCGTAACAAGAATAATTTTCTCAGCCAAAAAATTAAAAAGTACCACCAGTGTGCCTACACCATACACGGTTCATGCTATTTCCTCCTTGAGAGGCAGAAAGAATCCTTTTCACGTGGGGGAGCTTTATACCAGAGCTCACGCAACATCAAGCTGACAGATGCACGCGCGGGGTGGTGCCATGAGGTGCGGTGCTCCGCAATCCCTTTGAGAAAATCTGCTGCGAGGTGGGAGGCTGGCGAGCAATACTATAGCACCAGTGCATTGCTGCAAAAGGCCGGGGTCCTCTGATGGGCAAGCTCTGCTCCAGGGCTCACTATCAGCCTGGACGAGATGTTCCCAGAGCCCTCTGCAGGCTGAGGCTCCTTCCTGCCTTTCACAGGTGTCAGAACTGCGGCTCAGTCTGAAGACGGTCTCCAGAATATCCCTCCTCTCTCTCTCTGAGACAGGCTGGGACCTGGGACCCTTTGCTGAAGTGCTGCAGTGCTTGCACCTGGACAAACCTCTCCTTGAGCAACAAAATACAAAGAAACTATAAGGGACTAAAAATAACTGAGTGCATGAGCAGTTGGGGCAAATTCTGGTCAACAAGATACAAAGAGACCAAAAAGCCCAACTGCCACTTCTGAAGTGGACCGAAGGCAGGGGGTCGGCAGCAAAAGCAGAGTACTGGGCATGGTCCTAAACACAACACCACCAAAGGGAGTGGGTAAATCACCTCAGTCACCCACTCTGGCTTGACCCTTGGACACACCCTTACCCTCACCCCATATAGGAAACAAACCTGCCCTCCCTCAGCCAGTGAGCAAGCAATGGAACCTGTTGTTTGGTCTCCCTCCCCCTTGCTGCAGCTGGGGCCCCAGTAAAGCCTTGCCTGAATTTCTTGTCTGGCATCTGATCAATTTCTATTGATTAAGGAGGCCAAGAACCCTGGTCAGTAACATATCCTCCCCTCGCTCCTTCACTGGGATTTCCCCTCCACCCCCATCCAAATCTCTCAAATATCTAATTTCATCTTCATGTCTGCTTCGTGGAGATCATGGACTGACATACATGAAAGAAGGATTTGCTAAGTAAATAAGACACGAGGAGGGAGGAGGGGGACGGTCTATATATTTCTGACTCTGGTCACCAGGTGCTCTCTTTAACTGAGGACCTGATGGAGCTGTTAGAATTGTCAGGTAAGAGATGACACACACTGGCTTCCCTTCTTGGGCAGTGCCCAGGAGGGACAGGTGACCCACACTGGGAGCCAAGGATCCTGGCTCCATGTTGGAATATTAGCTAATTTGGGGTGAGAAGGAATAGACTGAGAGGCACACCACCTCCAGACCCCCCAATTTCTCAACTGAGACCTAGGTGAGAAGCCAGCTTAGAGGAGAAAGGCAGGTTGTATGCCCTTCCCCCTTCCCACTGAGGATTCTGGGTGTGTACTTCTGTCACCTGGAAATCTCAGAAAATATGGTAAAATCATATTGGCTTTTCTGCCCGAGGGACCATGGAGACAGACTCTAGTGGAAATCTTACTTTAACCCCAGCTCAGCCCACTTTTCTCTCAATGAGGAAAGGGCTGGCTAAGTAGGTGATTCAAAGTTAGGTTTCACAAATGTATACATTTGTGAGTGACCTTTCCTCAGAAATGGGGAAATACTTTCATAATTCAGGAAGGCACGCTGAGTTAGGAGTTAGAAGCTCTGGTTATTACACAAGCCCACTGGGTATCTCTCTCAAGCCTCTCTCACCCTCAGTGTCCTTTGCTGTCAGATGAGTGGATCTGTGATGCAGTGTGGTAAGTTTTACCTCTGCCATTGTCAGAATGCCATATTGTCCAAATGAAAGACACACACACAAAATATGACAGGAAGAAAGCATATTTAAAATTAGAGCTGTCCTCATTAATCTCGTTAGTTGTTTTTACTGGTTCTTTCAAAAGAAAACTATTTTCATAAATATTTCCTTTGAAAATCCTTGCTTATCTTGAAGACTTAAGAGAGCAGCTTTTATAGACATGGAAACACATTATTCTCTGCTTAATTTGAAGTTTGATTACCAGGAATGTACCTCTTAAAAAAACATATTACTTAAGTCAAACTTTACATAGAAGATAGATCACCTGTAAAAGAAATAAGTTATTGTACAATAATATGCTTCATTATTTTTCCAGGCTTATGGTAAACATATTCTTTTTTGTTTTACTTCCCCAAAACATTAGCTACCAAACAAAATATTAGATTACAATTTTTTAAATTGGAGCATAGTTGAATTACAATGTTGTGCTAACTTCTGCTGCATAGCAAAGTGATTCAGTTATACATATATATATGCATTCTTTTTTTGTTTTTTATATTCTTTTCCATTATGGTTTATCATAGTATACTGAATCTAGTTCTCGGTGCTAGACAGTAGGACCTTGTTGTTTATCCATTCCATATATTCGATTACTATTTTTTTAATTGAAAAGTTATTTAGAGAAAAATAATACAGATCTCTAATATCTCATATTTACTTTCTTCCCGAACTCTGAACACTAAACTTGATTAAAAGCAACATAGGACATGTGAAGGACAAGCATAGAAAGGACAGCTACTTGGGGGTGTGTAGTAAATATAGCAGGCTCACTGTTCAAGTTAAATGTGTGTAATTATCTGATAGCTATTTGTAGTTCCCATAAAATACCTTCTTCTGTGTATTCATTGCTGTGAGGATTGAAAAGGGAGGTCTAAGGCTTTTTGCTTTTCATCTCTTTGCCAACCATCAGTAGCTGGTAAAAAAAAAAGAAGAAAGGCAAAGGATCATGTAGATCTGGCCTTCACGTTACCCTATCACCCTGTCTGTAAATTGCACTGGGATCAGACAGATGGAAGGCTAGCTGCGACCACACAGGCCCAGGGGCCCGAGGGACCGCACACAAAGCAGCCGGCACTGCTAAGACCCTAAGCCAGCTTCTTCCGCCTCTGATCATCCCCAGCGTGGCTATGTCCGGGCCAGCACCACTCACACCCACCAGCAAGGACCTGAATGGTTTGTCTCAAACCGGGATTGTTAATAGAAGCTGATTGTCTGCAGCCAGCTAAGAACCTTTTCACCACTGTTTGCTTCTAACGTGTGCCCTGTTTGGCAGCCGCTCCGTGACGAGGCCGCCTCAGCAGTAGGAGAGGGGGAGGAGGCTGCCGCGGACGCCTTCCTGCCCCTAAGGGAGGTGATGTACAAAAGGGACTCGGTAAATTATAGCATCCTTTCTGGAGGGACGCTGCCTTTACAAATAGGTACTAATGACAAGCTATCTTTTTCTTCACACCTTAAAACAATTTATTATTTCTATTTTACAAGTTACTTGAACGCAGAGCCGCTTATTCCAGGTGGTTCTCAAAGTGTGGTCCCTGAACCGGTGACATCAGCATCACCTGGGCGCTTGTTAGAAAAGCAGGTTCTCTGGCTGCACCCAAGACCTGCCTAATCGGAGGCTGAGGGTAGGGCCCAGAAATCGGTATTGTAGCAAGCCATGCCTGTGATTCTGATGCACTCTCAAGTCTGAGGGCTACTACTTTATGCCTTTTTGTTCATGTTTCTATAATAATATTGATATTTTCAAATTCATATTCTTGAAATTTATATTTCCAATCTCATATCTGCCAAACGTCCCATCTTACAAAAGGCTCTGGGGCCCTATGTTGTATTTGTTATGTCATGAACTTTAAAACTTCGAACAGTAGGTCTCTTCAGTCCTGAAGCCCATGTTTTTGGCTCCAAGTTACATACACGTTCCCTACTTCTTCTCTTTATTCACAGAAATCTTCAGGTTCCATCAGGTTGATCACTTGATGAATGTTTACATTTCTTTGGGTCATAAGATCTGTAAATATACTTTCCCTCAGTTTCTTAAGACCATTTTATTTGATAAAATCTCAAGATATTAAGTATTTTCTATTAAATGATTTTTTAAATCTTGATTTGATTCTGCATTCTTTCATGGTATTAAAACTTTATGACTTGGATAAATATTTTAAATGCTCTCCAGTTGAATTTTGGATATTTCACTGGCTTCCCCTGACTTGTCACAGTTTCTTAGCCATTCCAGCAGTACATTCACATAAGCAAGCACTCATGCGCAATTGAAAAATTTCAAGTTCAAGTTTTAGGGACCTACTTTCCATTTTGTCTTTCCCAAAAGTACGACTTGGTTGGAGTAGAAGGAGAAGGACTGAAATTTCTTTCCTTCCTTTGAGAATTTTCTTGGAGAAGTGAATCAATAGTAAGAACCGCAAGTAAGAAAAAGGAAATTCCTAACGTTCACGATGGATTGTACTGGTAACTGTTTCTAAATTGGGGAAAGTTTGAAAAGTTATAGTACTTAAAGGGAAAATTTTAGTTTCCATGTTCAACTGGTCTTTCTTTAAAAAAAAATTTTTTTTATTGTAGTTGATTTACAATGTTTTGTTAGTTTCAGTTGTACCACAAACCAACTGGTCTTTCATTCAACATTTATTAATCAAATATTTGACCTCCTACCAGAGGTCAAGCATGTCTCCAGGTGATTTGAGATGACCAAATAAAGACATAGGATAAACAATAAATAATATATGAGTAATTTATATAATTTTCCAGAAGACACTAAATGCAATAGAAAAAAGAAACAGTAGAGTAGGATAATGAGGGAGGGAAGAGGGACGTAGTTATGGTTTCCAATAGGTTGATCTGGGAAGCTGTCACTGAAACTGAGTAATCTGAGCAAAGAGTTGAATAAGGTGAGGGATTTAGCTATGCAGGTATCTGAAGGAGAGGCTTCCAGAGAAGGGAGGTGCTAGAGCAAAGGTGTGATTGAAGGCATCCACCATACTGGATCAGAGGGATGGAGGGGAGGTCTAATTGAGATCAACTCAAGTAGGCCATGGTAGTCATTTATATGGGCCTTGGTTTTCCTTGGAGGAACTAGGGAGGCATTACAGGGCATTGGACAGAGGAGTAACACGATCTAACATGTTTTCAGAAGGTCATGTGTTTTGAATAGACATTAGGGGGGCTATAGCGGATCCACAAAGAGTCTATAATCCAGGTGAGAGATATTGGCTTGGGCTCGTGTGATAGCAATGGAAGTGGTGAGCAGTAGTTAAGGTACTGGTCAGTCTTTGAAGGTAGACCCAAGAGCATTTCTGACAGGTGAGATGTGGCAAGTTTAAAAAATTATTTTATCTATAAATTTATTTTACTTATAAAAGAAATTTAATTTAGTGGAATTTTTCCAGCTCTCTCGATTGAAGAAATTTCCAGAATTAACTCAGAATTTTCAGCTTTTCTAATGACAGAGCCAAAATGCACTGTGTATGTGTTTGTTTGCTAGTGTTGCCATAACAAATATCAGAAGCTGAGTGGTTTAAACAACACAAATTGATTTTCTCACAGTGTTGGAGGCTGGAAGTCCCAGGTCAAGGTATTGGCAGGGTTATTTCTTCTGAGGCCTCTCTCCTTGGCTTGTGGATGGTTTTCTGTCTATGTTTTCATACAGTTGTTCTTCCATTTGTGTCTGTGTCCTAATCTCTTCCTTGTATAAGGACACCCAACAGATTGGATTAGGGCCCACCCATATGCCCTCCTTTTACCGTAATTATGTCTTTAAAAGCCCTATCTCCAAAACCAGTCATGTTCTGGAGTGCTGGGGTTACGATTTCAACATACGACTTTTAGGAAACACCGTTCAGCTCCTAACACTGTGCAACTGTACATTTTACTCACTCACATGTTGTCATTTTACTCATGGTTGTGAATGGCCCAGCCTCTGTGATATGCAGCTCAGAAACAGATCCAAAGACCCTAACAAAACATCCTCATGTTTCACAAGGAGATAATTATTTGAAATGAACTCGAGTTCATTCTTAACAGTACTTGGAAACATCTCAGCCCTGATTTGCCATGACTCAATTTAAACAGAGGCAAGATATTTTTCATTTGTACATGGTGTTTAAAGTATAGCAATTACTTGAAAGAGTATTGAGTCAGGGGTAATTTTTAGGCATCTTATTTTTTTTTCTGATAAGAAGGGTATCTACTTATTATTTTAAAAGACTCAGTTGTTACAGAAATAAATACGACGGAAAGGGAGAATCTCCTGAAATCTTGCCCGACAGCGTGTTGAAGGTACCTAGGTGCCGTAGCGAGGATGCAGCAGCTGAAATGTTTCTACCTCAGAACCTCCCAGAGATCTAATCACAGGGCTATTTTGGGGATCGCTCCACCCACCCACAGGCTGTGATTAGTTTGGGCTTTGGCCATGATTTGTTGGCCCAGGTTGATGGGTTTCTGAGTGTCCAGCATAAGCGCACCATCTCAACCTCTGCCAGGCGAGTAAAACCACACAAGCCTCAGAAAAAATTCTATTCCGTTTGGTGGAGGCAGCTCAGAGAGGCTTGATGTGATTGCTTCTGGCTCTCCTCTGGCCCACAGCCTCTCTGCTCCCAATGGAGAGACTTTGATGCCCTTCAAAATATAGAGTATATTGATCTGTTTTTGAGGCAATAAATGCCAAAGCCCTGTCAGCAAATGTGACTTCAGGTTAAATATGGATCTGGAAAGAATTACCAGCTGCCCACCAAAGTTTTCTAGTCTGAAATGCAGAGACGGAGAAGGAAAAAGCTCAGGGGTGGGTTTCTGTGGGTACAGGTGTATCTCTCCAGGCAAACATTATGTTCTTTGTGCTTGATCTGGCTCTGCGGTACCCCGTGTCTTCATTAGACAAT
Organism: Balaenoptera borealis; assembly: GCF_965194805.1. Taxonomy (NCBI): domain Eukaryota; kingdom Metazoa; phylum Chordata; class Mammalia; order Artiodactyla; family Balaenopteridae; genus Balaenoptera; species Balaenoptera borealis. The sequence goes on from NC_138867.1 coordinate 15,464,884, forward strand.
ATCATCCCTGGAAAATTAGTAAAAATGGAAGGAAAACAGAAAATGTCAAAGATTGGGAAACAGTTCCCTCTACTTTCCTGAATTATACATGCAGTAATCAGTAAGCCTGACATTCTCTCGTTGTGCTCCAGAAGGTGGTTTAGAGAGAGGAGAGGGAGAGAGAAAGAAGAAATAAGAGAGAGAGACAGAGAGAGACAGAGACAGAGAATGAATGGAGTATGAACCCTTTGATAGCGGTATGCAGAATTTAAATTTCCTGGGATAAAAACACCAAGAATTTGACAATACGTTACTGAGTGACAGATTTAGAAAATTCTTTGTTATCTGACCTCTCAGCTTTTCCCTCCTCTTTCCTTTTATACACCGAGGGCAGTGAAAATAACTCTGTTGGTTTTCATTTTGAGTTTGGTTTTGCTCCTTTGTCTTCTATGTGGTGGTAAGCTGTACTAGGCTTGAATTTACAGGAAATACCTTAGGGAAACACTTACAGTCTACCCTTGGAATATTTTCTTGATTTCTGCTTAATAAAATTTGTGTGAATATGGACTGATTCATAGTCAAGTGGATTTTTGCTGAACATTTCAGCCTCAGGAAAGCTGAGTTTGAATCTTAACTGTATCATCACCTCTCTCAGTTTGCAGTTTTGTGTGTGAAAAGTATTGGTGATCACATGGCCTGACCTTTTATAGCATTGTTTGGAGTGTTATAAGAATAATACATGAATTTGCTTTGCAAACTACAAAGCCCACCAAACATTGGTTATTGATATTAAATATTTCTATGTTTATTTGAATACTACCATTAAGAGAATCTTTATTGAGAAAAAGTTCTAAAATTGGATTTGAAGCTCTCCTTGGAAAAAATGGACATGGAAATTATGGGATGGTCTTTTTTTTTTTTTTTTTTTTTGATTTAGGCTATTAGCCCTTGGAGAAACTAAAAAGAAGGGGAAATTTTTCTAAACAGACATATGGATAAGTGGCTACTTCTGTGTGTTTGATTGTTCAGGCTGCTATAATTGATTTATGCCCATTTTACTGTCTGTGTGAAGTTTGTGTGCAAATGTGATATTAGCCCATAATTACATTATAAAGGCATGAATTATATAGGTAATTAAAGGTTGTGAGACTGAAAGGTGATGATGTCCCAGAAGTACAATTTTGTGGGATCAGGTTTCCATTATGTGTGTTAGTTCTCAGCATTAAATAAGAAGAGCAACTCACTCCTCACCAATCTCACCATAAAAGTTGTATGGGGGTACTTGGTTTAAGGAATTTTCTTCTGCTGGCTTTCATTTTGGGGAACAACAAAAAATGAAACCCATGTCCAGATGAACATACCTAACAGCATACCACATGCCACCTGTTACAAAGTTTTGCTGATTTTTCCTTGGGATACTCTGACTTATTTTAGAGAATGGGCCAGGAACAATGTTCTTTCATATTCTGTCCAGGTGTGAGGCTCTTGTGGATTCTTAACAGTTACTAAACTATCCAAGACAGTGTGAATAGATTCCACCAGTTGTTTGCTTCCTGAAAGAATATTCAGCTTTGGCCAGATCCAGGGGGAACACAGCACTTTAAAAATCATGAGAGGGAGAAAGCATATTGATTTTTGTAGATGAATGGCATTAATTGCAGATGCAGCAAGTAGAACCAAATCAAGAAGTCATTTTTTTTTCGTTGTTGTTTTTTTGCCCCTAGCTGATGCTAATTTACTTAATGTTTTGGAATATCTGAGAGCTCAAAATTATCTCTGAATAAACTGCTTTGTAGTTAAAACCCAGCTCCATCTCTTACTGTGACACTTTGGGAGGGTTTCTTAGGCTTTCTGACCTCTGCTTCCTCATCTGCAAAGTGAGAGCAGAACTGTTGCAAGGTTTTCATCAAATGGTATATTTAAATACTGTAAAGCATGTCTGGAACACTATAAACACTCACTAAATGGTAGCTATTATTTACAAACTTCAGAAAAATAACTGAAACAAGGGAATCACCCCTGAAGTCTTTGTAAAGCCAGAATGAAAACAATGCCTTCTGTCTGGCATTTGGCACAATTATAGTGATGTTAATAGAATTGCTGAAAAAAGGGTATTGTGCCAGGTGAACCCAGGCTTCATTTTCACTTCATCACAGCCTTCAGTTTTATTTAAAGAGGGATAATGAAGTGTAACACTGAAAAAAACACTGATTTGTAACAACTAGCCTTGAAATTTTACATATGTGTTAAGTGAGATAGGCAATCCTCCTTAGCCAATTCATTTTCAAGGCACAACCTGTGTTATTCCTCTCCTGTTCTATACACTACATGCATACAACACGTGGCAGATAACTATGGCCCAAGGGTCTCTGTCTAATAGATGGGCACTGTGGTACCCAATCCCTCCTATCAGATGCACCTCTTTCTTTTATTTCCTTTTTTCTCTCCCCTGCTCATAGTTTCCTTGTACCATATTTTCTTTATTTTCCCTTGTTTTCTTTAACTCTTTTCCTTCTCCCTGTCTTAAGTTTGCCAAAAGAAGCTGCAGCCTCTGTCAGATTTCCACTTTCAATGCAGTGAAAGAAAAAGAGATTAGTAACACCTTAGAAGAGCATCCTTTACTAAATAAAGGAAAGATCACATAACTTGTCTTCTCTAAATGTCAGAGCCACTGCACATACATTGTGTTTGAATTAATTGTGATTTCCAGTAATGGCTGATAATTAGAGTTCTATTGCAAATAGAATTTATTTACTTCTGTAATTCTTCCCAACAGAATATTAATCCAGCAAGTGTTATCCCTGACCTAAGCAAGGAATCCCCAAAAAAGGAAGTAGGAGTGGGTTATGTTTCTGTTGCTCTAGAGTTATACATTTCTCACTGCTGTTTGGGAAAATGAGTGGAGAAAGCCATGGACGTAATTATGACAAAGCCAAGGAGGAAATGACTATGCTTCAAAGCAATGAAGCTGGTGGTAGAAGAATCCGTGTATATGTTAGCACTTCTGAGTATACAGGTTGCTGTGAGTGAGGAAGACACATACCGCCTTTGCCTGAGCTTTCACAGTACAGGGCAGTGGACTCAGCGCCCTAGGAATATGTTGTATATTGCAGATTTAAAAAATTATTCACAACATAAAAGTTGAGAGTTATGTTTTATTCGGTGGGAATCTTTAGGACTTCAAGCCCGGGAGGCAGCATCTCAAGGGACCCCGAGAGAACTGCTCTGAGGAGGCGTGACGGGGGGGCTGGGGACGGGGTGGGGTTGGAGCCAGGTTATATAGATGTTTTGCAGCAAAGGGCAGGTTGTCGGGAACATGAAAAGATTATTGTTAAATAAAGAAAACCAGATATCCCAAGTTAAGGAATTTAGCACTTTTCTGTATATGGGAAGATGCAAGAGTCCGGGCTCACCGAAATCATTCCCTTGACATGCACCTCAGCTAGCTGGGGCCAGTACCCTGTGTTCTCACATCCTGAGTTTCCTCAGGGCTCACCATGGGGAGTGGCTGCAGTCTGATGGTTGGAAGATGGCATCTTTTCCTTCCTGAGTTCCCTCGGGGCTCACCAGCTCACCGTCATTGGTGTCTGCACGGCTGTAATCACTGATGACTGTGACATCCTTTGTTTTCTGATATGGCAGGCAATATTCCATTTATCAATATGTAGGTACAAAAGTAGTGGAAAGAGAAGGAGGCAGTTGCCAAAGAACAGGGGACTAGGACTCAACTGGCCTTGAAAACAGCTCAACTTCTTTTCCAAGTTTTGTTTTAATAGTGAATAAAACCACAGCGACTCCCTAGACATTGCCGCGGAAACTTCTCGTTATAATGAATTGTCCTTCCCTTTAGCTTGCAGTAATGTTATTATATACTTCATTCTCTAGTTGGACTGGCAGCCTAGCCCTCATAAGCTATTTCTTCAAGTTGTACCTCTGCAAAGCCATGTTGTCCTTATTCTTTCCTTGGTCAAAGGGTGTTTACGTGGCCTTGGTGACTTCACCCTATTGGGCTGAAATCAGCATCTCTCCTACTTTACCTTCAAGTTTCAACCAGCATTTCAGTCTGTTACAGAACCTAAGACAAAGTCTCCAACTGTAATTTTTCTACTTCCCATGATTCTTAAAAAGAAATGGGACTCGATCAAGATGTCAGAGAAATCCAGTCATCTCTGTGATGTCCTCATCCTTTGTGATGCATTTTTTTTAGAACTGGGGCATGGTGGATATCTACACCCCATCCCTTGCTTCAAGGCCACCTCTAGTGTGTATGGGACCCCAGGTAAACATTTTTGTGTGTGTGGGTCCCTTGTTTATATAATCAATTTCATTTAAAAAGACTTTGCAAAATTTGTGAACTTATAAGGCATAGTGATTTATCACTAAAGGTTTAAAATGATGGGTAGAAAAGAGGTACTGATGTATTTGTTCCTTGTCCAATCAGAGCACTTGGTTCTCCATAGTACCCACACACCATCTCAGTTTAGATCCAGGAATCAACTCTTCATATTCTTTACTGCCAAATGTGCTGTTACTGGGTAATTTCATATCTCCCACTGTGAGAAAAAGGTAACAGTGCTGTTATTATTCAAGTCTTGTAGCTCTCAGAATCTGTCTGGGTTGAAACTTTCTAGCTCTTCTTGACTCTAAGTGCACTAATGCCATTTGTGTCATGTTGGTTACACAGTTATTCATGATGCTGCACCATCCATCCTGCTCCTTGTGAATATTGACTTTCAATGGCTCTTTCAAAGGTTGGTCCTGTGCTCTTTGAAGATGACCACAAACGCACACAGTATGCAGGAAAATGTGAACAGTGACTCATTTTATGGTTGTGTGAAATTTATCATTTGGAATTTTATGGCGTATATATAGAACAATACACTTGCCAGCTGTGTCTTCTCTGGAACTCTTTAGGTTGTAATCACAGCATTCCTAAAATGTGATCTCTTTCCATGTTGACTGCACTCTTGGTTTCTACTTACAGTTACCAGTGGGGCAGATAGGGGAGAGGCCTGTAGGTAGAGGAAGATGAGTCATCCAATTCATGCAGGGAATCCCTGACTCTTATCTGGCTCAGCTTAACCTGGGAGAACACAAAATCAGCACAACAATTGGAGGCAAGAGAGGACAGGAATTAGAAGGGCCAGTTGATGTTGTAGAGCAAGTGTTTCAAAAGCCCTTGGAGGAGATGGGTGGCACCACCCGAGGATTGTGTTACATATGGTGCAGAGCCTGCAGAGGGGTGAGGTGTCTGCCCTGAGTGCCAGCAGCAGGGGGGTGCACAGGGTAAACGATACCTGCCATCTTGTGTGCTGAAAACCAGAGGCAGCACCACGGTGGAAGCATGATGGGTGATTGAGGATGCAGGAGACCACACATGCAGTTCAAACTCAAGGGTGGGCAAGCCCAGAGTCCTGAACTCATCCTGTGTCCAAGTGAGTGAGAATCACTCAAAATCAGAGTGTCAGCACCATTCTAGCAGCCCAATCTCACACCATCCCATGAAAGCAATTCTGTGCCTGTCAGCTCTTTGAGACCAGCACTCACCAGCCTGCTTTCCTGGAACAGCAGCCCAACTCCAGGGCCCCAGGATGACCTCACAGGAACAGGTTTTGGAGCAGTTTGGGACACCGAGTCCACCCCAAGCACAAAATGGAGGGTGGGAGAGAACCCTCAAGGGTAGAAACAGGAACAGATACCTGCCAACCTCTGCCAGGGCTCTGAGAGCCCACCCAGACAACATTATCTGCTCCAACCAGGCCCCAGCTCTGGAATAGTGGAGGTAGGGAGTCTTAAAAAATTTCATGGAAGGCACGGGGAGTTTGGGGCCCTGGAGCACAGGGACCCAGGCAGGAGCCCAGCTTACCTGGGTCTAAAGTTGGTATCACATTCTGTTTGCTTCCTGTGACAAAAAAGAGTGAAAAGAATAGACAAGAGGATGAATATGGGAGAGATTAGGTAAAGTGTGGACTGTTCTTGAAGTCTGAGTCCCAAGAAGGGATGTCCTGAGTTGACTTTTATTCAAGGGACTGAAAAGTATTTCACCAAAGAATTTAATTAATAAACAACAACAATAACAATAACAAAAAGAGCTCTTACAATAAAGTGTCAACAATTTTGCATTGGAGAAAAAGAAGAAAATAAAAAACCTAGGACTAAACCTACCTAAGGAGGCAAAAGAGCTGTACTCGGAAAACCATAAAACACTGATGAAAGAAATCAAAGATGACACAAACAGATAGAGAAGAATTGGAAGAAGCAATATTGTGAAAATGACTATACTACCCAAAGCAATCTACAGATTCAATGCAATCCCTATCAAACCAGCAATGGCGTTTTTCACAGAATTAGAACAAAAATTTTTACAATCTGTATGGAAACACAAAAGACCCTGAACAGCCAAAGCAATCTTGAGAAAGAAAAATGGAGCTGGAGGAATCAGGCTTCCCAACTTCAGACGATACTACAAAGCTACAGTAATCAAGACAATATGGTACTGGCACAAAAACAGAAATATAGATCAATGGTACAGGATAGAAAGCCTAGAGATAAACCCACACACCTATGGCCACCTAATCTATGATGAAGCAGGCAGGGATATACAATGGAGAAAAGACAGCTTCTTCAATTAGTGGTGCTGGGAAAACTGGACAGCTACATGTAAAAGAATGAAATTAGGACACTCCCTAACACCATACACAAAAATAAACTCAAAATGGATTAAAGACCTAAATGTAAGACCAGACACTATAAAACTCTTAGAGCAAAACATAGGAAAAACACTCTTTGATATAAATCACAGCAAGATGTTTTTTGACCCACCTCCTAGAGTAATGAAAATAAAAACAAAAATAAACAAATGGGACCTAATTAAACTTAAAAGCTTCTGCACAGCAAAGGAAACCATAAACAAGACAAAAAGACCCCTCAGAATGGGAGAAAATATTTGCAAATGAAGCAACTGACAAGGGATTAATCTCCAAAATATAAAAACAGCTTATGCAGCTCAATATCAAAACAACAAACAGCCCAATCAAAAAATGGGTGGAAGACCTAAATAGACATTTCTCCAAAGAAGACATACAGATGGCCAAGAGGCACATGAGAAGATGTTCAACATCACTAACTATCTCACTACTGGGCATATACCCTGAGAAAACCATAATGCAGAAAGACACATGTACCTCAATGTTCACTGCAGCACTGTTTACAATAGCCTCGACATGGAACCAGCTAAATGTCCATAGACAGATGAATGGATAAAGAAGATGTGGTACACACATACAATGGAATATTACTCAGCCATAAAAAGGAATGAAATTGGTTCATTTGTAGAGATGTGGACGGACCTAGAGTCTGTCATACAGAGTGAAGTAAGTCAGAAAGAGAAAAAGAAATATCGTATATTAACACATATATGTGGAATCTGGAAAAATGGTACAGATGATCCTATTTGCAGGGCAGGAATAGAGATGCAGACGTAGAGAATGGACATGTGGGCACAGGGTGGGGAAGGGGAGGGTGGGACAAATTGGGAGATTAGGATTGACATATATACACTACCATGTGTAAAATAGGTAGCTAGTGGGATCCTGCTGTATAACACAGGGAGCTCAGCTTGGTGCTTTGTGATGACCTAGGTGGGTGGGATGGGGGGTGTGGGAGGGAGGTCCAAGAGGGAGGGGATATATGTAATATAGTTGATTCAATTAGTTGTATAGCAGAAACTAACACATCATTGTAAAGCAATTATACTTAAAAAAAACCAAAACCAAAAACCAAAAAAACCCCACAAAGATTTATTTCTCACAGTTCTGGAGGCTGGAAGTCCGAGATGAGGATGACAGCATGATTTGGGTCCCTTTCCCTGGTTTATAGACACCCTTCTTCTTGCTGTGTCCTCACATGGCAGAAAGAGAACCAGCTAATTTTCCGGCCTCTTCTTTTAGGGCACTAATCCCACTCATGAGGGCTCAACCCTCATGACTTAATTACTTCCCAAAGATCCCACCTCCAAATACAGTCACATTGGGATTGTGGTTTTAATATATGGGTTTGGGGTGGGGACACAAACATTCATTCATTGCTCTGTCTTGCTATTATCCATCTATCCATGTATCTATGTATGTATGTATGTACATATCTATCTATCTATTATCAATCATCTATCATCTATAGCAAATGGGGGAAACTTTTAACAACAGTAGAATCTGTGAAGATTAAATAAGTGATCTTTGTATTTTTTTTGCAACTTTTTGTAACTTTGAAATTATTTTCAAATAGAAAATGTTTTTAAAAAGTAACTGCAACATCATGTATCAATTTTGGTAAAGTTAGGTATTATAGTGTTTCCTTTCCATTTTTTCTTTCTTTTCTTTCCCCCCTCCTGCCCCTCCCCCTTCCCTCTCCCTTCTCATTCTCTCTCTGTCTTTTTCTGTCTCTCTCTTTCCTCTTCCTTTCTCCCTCCTTCCTGTCCTTCTTTCTATATCATAGAGATGAATACAGTTAGGGAAGTTTCAGCTTACTGGCATGTTCTACAGATTAAAATAATTTTAGATTGAAAAGTTAAAGGAAAATGTTGGCTAGATCCAGGATAGGTGCTTTGCCTGGGAGAAATGGCGACAGAGATGCCAAGTGGGGTGAGGCGATCCAGAACTTGTCTTTGGGAGTCTGTAGCTGATGACAAAATTGTGCAAAGAGCCTTGAGTAAATAACCATGATAGTGGCTATACTTTTAAAAAGTTTGCAGGAAAATCCCTGCTTTATTTTGATTTCAAAATGACCATATTTCTAAACTAATTTTTGTCAGGAGTATCACAGCATGTCATAGTAGTTAGTAATGTGGGAGAGAGCCTGGGTTCACACCCAACCTTTTCCATTTACCACCTAGTTGATCTTGGTGGTAAATGGAACCACTTAACTGCTTAATTTTTTGGTTCCTCAAATCCCTCATCTCTTTAAAAGTTTTTAGAAAAGAAATTTAATAAATGCTTAAATATTAACTGTTACTATTCTCACTTTTGGTAATATTTGTAGAAGATGTAGAATTTTAATCCATGTGTTATAAGATGTCATCAGTTTTGGAAATAATTTTGAACAAGCCTGTGGAAATAGGGGGAAAAGGAAGAAGTCAACAGTTCCCTCCCCAGTTCCACTCTGATCCATCTCTTTGTAGGCCAGGTGGAATGTGGGACAGGGTGCTATTGAGATGGACTTTGCAGATTTCAAAGGGAACAATAGGATCCCAGAATAGCAGAGGTCAGGTGGCAGCACTTATTCACTTATTTTTATCACAATAATATATGCTGGATGGCCAGTTTTCCTGTTTTTATTTTCCATGCTGATGGGCTGTGTTAATTTTGTTGGGGTGGGCTCAAATTGAACACAACATTCTTTGCCTTGCTAATTTCAGTGGGTAATGTTACCACTCTTGCTCATCTAAAAGTGGAGATGGTTTGTCTGTCCACTGGGGACAGTACAACCAAATTTTATTGGTAGATCTTTTCCAGGTTGCTAGCTTGGTACTTTTCAAAATGCGCTGAGTAGCTGTTTGGAATATGTCTCTGCTGACTCCACTGGGCTCAGTTTCAAATCTCTCCTAATCCACTAATGAACGTTTATTAAAGTGGGAGAGCGATTGAATCAGTCTTTGGACACATTATTAAAATAAATTTGGAGCAGTGAAAAGATAAAAAGAGAACAATAAGGGAACACTTGGCCCCAACTCCACACCCTGTTCTGTCTTTTTAAAGCTGATATTTTTTTGGAGAAATGTCAATATTAGTAGGTTAACTTTCGTTAGTCTTTAATTTTGTTTTATCTTAATTTTGTTTTATTATGTATGAAGAGACCCTCATTCACCAACGTTTCCCCCCTTTTTCTCTTTTGTGATTTAAAGTTCCGGTTGAATAGGTCGAATGCCCATGAGGATTTAAATGATTAAGTAAGCAATGAAATGCCAACCTTTTATGATTCTGAAAAAGAACCTGCTGGATCAAACAGAAATTTTGAAGCACCCTGATGGTTATCACTGCCCTGCTCCCAACTCTTCTGCCACCCACTCGTGGTTCCCTGTGTCTAGGACACACTGAGTCTACAATGACTTATGCTGAACTGCAAAGGAACCACCATGTACCTTTTCAAAAATGTCTACTCATCCTTAAAGTCACAAATCAAGGAAGAGATGGCTTCCAGATATGCAAATTCAACTTGTGACACCAGCCAACCTTTATTCTGAAATGTCCCTGTTTTTCTACTACAGTAGTTCACTGCTTCTGCCAGCTAGTTATTCACTCAAATGTTAGGCAAACGACTTTCTGTTAGACCCAGAGGATATACTGATGAATATTTCAAAATTCCTGGCCCCAAGGAACTTGCATTCATCGGATAATTTATTTCATAAGAGGAAGCAATAATTATTTTTAGTCATTAAAGAGAGAACCTTAATTAAATATAATATTGTGCTTAGTACTTGTTTTTATCAGTTTCCGTTTCTTCATTAACTTTTTAAAAAATTAATTAATTAATTTTTGGCTGCGTTGGGTCTTCGTTGCTGCGGGCGGGCTTTGTTTTTTTAGTTGCAGTGAGCGGGGGCTACTCTTCATTGCAGTGCACAGGCCTCTCATTAAGGTGGCTTCTCTTGTTGCAGAGCACAGGCTCTAGGTACGTGGGCTTCAGTAGTTGTGGCATGCGGGCTCAGTAGTTGTGGCTCACGGCCTCTAGAGTGCAGGCTCAGTAGTTGTGGCACACGGGCTTAGTTGCTCCGCGGCATGTGGGATCTTCCTGGACCAGGGCTCGAACCCGTGTCCCCTGCCTTGGCAGGCAGATTCTCAACCACTGCTCCATCAGGGAAGCCCTTCATTAACTTCTTAATTGGGAAAAAATGGTCACTATACAAATCTATTCTCAAATTTAACCATGAATATTTGATTTCTCCTCTCTGTATCTATCTCTATATCTCTCTCCATCTTCTCTCTCTACATCTATATCTTTATTTTTATATGTTTATACTAAGATCTATAGCTGTATAGATAGATAGATGTTTTCTATATCTGTATATCTATTTCTATCTCTTTTTATCTATGTATATAGATACATGTTATTTCTTTTGGGTAAGCTATATTGTTCGTCTATGAGAAGTTGCCAATTAAACCAACAGTTTTTCTAGTCATTATTTAAAATTATAGAGCATTTGATACTTTTTGGAATGCTTTTGTAATACATTATCTCATATGATCCTTACAAGGAAGAATGATTATCTTCAAATGAGAAAACAGTGGCTCAGAGCAGTTATTTGTTTAAGGTCAGAAAGCTAGTGAGTTATCTCAGATATCAGTTATCTAGGATCAGAAAGCTAGTTAATGATGACGCTGAAGTATGAAGAAAGCGGTCCTTCTGTTTCACTTATTTGTTTTATGAATAGCTGTTGAGCCCTGCTGTATACTAGGCATTATTTTTGATGTTGGGGTTCAGCAGTGAGCAAAAGACAGAACACCTCTCAGCTTTGTAGAGCTTACAATCTGGTGAGGGAGACAAAAAAGAAATCATACTATATAGAATATAAAAAAGGTGGTAAGGAAGGTGTACGAAGAAGCAGAGTGGGATGGGGGATAAGGAGTCTTGGGGAGTCATAGTTTATAAGTTTAAATCAGACGGTCATAAAGATCTCACTGGGAAGGAGCTCTTCGGGCAGTGGTTTAAAGGAGGCAGAGAACTAGTCACAGCCGTATCTGGAGGAATAGCAGGAGGAATGAACAGTGCAAAGGCACTGAAGCAGCATGCGGTTGGAATAGAGGGAAAAAGCGTTTCTTTGGGAGGCAAGATCGGAGATGCCAGGCATTGGGTGGGAGGGGTCGGGTGAAGGCGTGGGCTCACTGGATGATGGTGGCCCTGAAGGCTACCATAAGGACTTTCCCTCTTCTCTGGGTGATATTGAGGCCCACTGGGTGGTTTGAGCGGAGGAGTAAACACGCTTTATCATCTGGCTTATTTTTTAAAAAGCTCATTCTGGTAGATGCCTTGAGAAAAACCAGTAGGAGGGCGTGGGTGGGCACAGGGGATCCTACTTGTAAGGGTTTTGTAAACTGGGCCTGTGTCCAATGAGCAGTGGATTTATGGCCTCAGGTTCTGTATTCTAGGTGAGACTCTTCCTTCCACTAACTGTTGGGGGAATCTTGGGACAATCACTTAATGTTTCACTAGAAAGGGAAATAAAACTGAAAAGTTAGTATGTGTTTGAGCCAAGTTCCTCTTACTCCCTATGATATGTTTGCCTTCATTTCCTAATGCCAGAGTGTGTGCCTCTGCTCACCCCACCTCTATCCTCATAGTCTCTTTACTATCAGCTCTGACTTCCCTTCCTGACCTTCCTCAGCACATGTGGAACGTGGGAGGCAATGGACAATGGTCTTGCTAGGTCCTGAGTCGTTCTGGAGTTATAGGTTTCAACCCATAACCGATGTCTTTCATTAAGGCAGTCAAAACTGAGTGTAAGGATATTTTAAAAGCTAAAACAAAAAAACAAAAAACAAAAAAACAGAGGCAACCTGAACAGCCTACCTAATCACTGAACTATTTAATACTACAGAATTTATGGTACACTGTAGAAGATAGGCCACTGTGTCGGCAGGTCTGGGACCGGGGTAGGCCGTGTGCATACACGCATCAGCTCTGTTTTGGTTTCATTTCACTTTAGTTATTTGATTTGGTGTCTGCAAAACCCTGTTTGCACTTTTTTACAAGCCTTGGGACAATTTACTGCCAAGCTTGCTTGAACTCTAAAATATGCTTCCAGTTTCTGAAAACCACAATTTATTTACCAAATAGGCAAGGAAATAGAGGTCATGAGTTCATTTCTTACATAATTTTAAAATTCCTTTCTGAGTCCTGACATCTCCCAGCAGTCAGAGTGATGTGTTTTTAAGCAGCTTCAATAAGGGAGAGGAAAGAATGGAAAGTGATGGGAGTTGCTAACTGCTGTACTGCTCTGTTTGCTTCCCTTGATGCTAAATGCCAAGAATCAAAGTTAAAATAGTGGAAAGTGCATGTAAAATAACCTCCCTTTTCACTTTTATTTTGTTCATAAGGAGTTAAGCAGGATAAAACTCTGTCTTTGGGGATGTAAAATTATTTAAGATAAGAAAAAATATTCCCCTAAAACAATAGAATAACAATCATTAAAATGAAATTAGAGGGCTTCCCTGGTGGCGCAGTGGTTGGGAATCCGCCTGCCAATTCAGGGGATACTGGTTCGAGCCCTGGTCCGGGAGGATCCCACATGCCGCGGAGCGGCTGGGCCCGTGTGCCACAACTACTGAGCCTGCGCTCTATAGCCCACGAGCCACAACTACTGAAGGCCGTAAGCCACAACTACTGAAGCCCTCACACCTGGAGCCCATGCTCCGCAACAAGAGAAGCCACTGCAATGAGAAGCCCGCGCACTGCAGCGAAGAGTGGCCCCCGCTCGCCACAGCTGGAGGAAGCCCTCACGCAGCAGCGAAGACCCAACACAGCCAAAAATAATAAATAAAATAAATAAATTTATAAAAAAAAAAAATGAAATTAGAGAGCAGTATAGAAAGTAAATCTTTTAAGTCCCAACTGGTGTCAGTTTCTTACAAGCTATTTCAAGAGTGACTACACGTAACTAGCAAATACACTCAGCAGAAAAAAGAGAGTAATGATGAAAGGGTGATTCTTTGAAATATAGGGGAATAAGTAATAACCTTAGATCAAATGAACAGGATAAAGAAGGAGGGAAGAATAACTCCTATGTGTCAAGTTTGGAAAGATAATGACTCAGTTGAGTGAAGATGTGCATACTTGAATGTTAAAAATTTCTTAATAGTTGGCAAAATTCTTGTTGTGTAGGTTTACTTATGTAGATGGTACATGGGTCCATCCAAAGGGGCTAGGACAACATGTCACTTTTCTGATTTTGAGAACCTTTCTCTTCCAAATTTTATCTTTTTTTTTTTTTTTTCCCTCCAAGGGGGAAGGGGAATGAGAGAGGCTGGGTGCTGATGGGTCACTCAACTTGGCGAGTCCCACGTTATGGGGGAAATAACTTGTAGAGTCAGAGCAGAGACCTCTCCCAGAGTTCTCCAAGTTGTGAATTGAGTACTTGGAACTGAGACACCAGATGTTTTCATGACATCAGCAGGATATAACTTAATCAAGGGGTGGGGCCCAGAAGGAAATTCGGTGACTGATAGTGGGTGGGCAAGATCCCAACTGAGCTTAGTTCTAATTTCAGATGCAAAGGGTACTCCAGAAAGCACCGTGCCAAGGATATGAGTTTTTAAATTCCTTCATGTTTATGATTTTAATTATCTCTGTTTCCCAAAGTGATCAGCAGAAACAGTTTAAGAGGAAATGGATGTGTATGCCGTCAGGGAAGAGAAAATTCGGGGGACTATATCCTATTTCACAGCCAGGCTTATGGCTGGGGAGGGGATGATGTAATTGAAGGAAGGGAGAGGGGCTGGCAGTTTCTGAGAGGAGAATGAAGGAGAAGAGAGCAGATTTGGTCCATGAAAAAAGGACTCAGTGGGAACCCAGGCTGATCCCACTGGGATCTACAACACGCCAGACAAAATCCAGAAGCTAACAGCTAGAATAAATGTTTATCTCTAAACACAAGAAAAATGGACCGGAAGATATTGAACTGTCTGAAATGATTTACATAATGGAGGTTCAGGCGATAAATAAGGTCATTTTCACATACACATATGATCTATGTAAAGTTCACTGCACATCCATGATGATCTCTGTAAAGACTTTAGAATAATGCCTGGCACCTATTAAGAGCTCAATGAATGTTGCTTCTTTACTTCTGACTCCACCCAGAATTTGTGCCTGATTCTCTATCATTCTGTTATTGTGAATAATCTTTAACCAAGCTTTCTAAAATGTAAATCTGTTCTTTCTAAAGCTAATAAGTGAAGTAAGAATTAAGACTTTGTATTCTTAACTCTACATCTTTAGAATTACTTTCTCAATGTTCCAATGTACTCATATTAGTGAGGCATGGAGACTCTTCTTGAAAATGATTTTATTTATCTCGATTATAGGGCGATTTCAAACAAATAGTTTCTATTATTTTTGAAAAGCAGCTAAAATCTTCAAACAGTAAACACAATTTCTGCATCTTTCACTTGCTCTTGTTTTGAAGTTATGGAAGTTAATTTCCCTTTTAAAATTAACAAGATTAAAAAAAATAATTTGTAGCACATTCCACTTGTGTTTAAAATAAGGTCTGTGGCACCTATTGGCACCTCTGTGATCATTCAGCCTATTGGAATCAGGGAGAATCTATTGTCTTCAGCAGTTTGATTGTGATGTGCCTAGTTATGATTTTCTTAGGGTTTATTCTATTTGGGGTTAGCTGAGATTCTTGAATATGAGGGTTGTTCTCTTTAAGAACTTTGGAAAATTCTTGACCATGTTTTCTTTATATATTTTTCCTGCCTTATTCTTTCTTTATTCTTCTTCAGTGAACTCCAAAAATAAGGATGTAAAGTTTTGCACTATGACCTGCATGTAACCCATATGTGTATTTTTTTGTTATCTCTGTGCTTTCATCAAGTGTTTTATACTGATCTGTTTTTGGGACCATTTGATAAACCTTCTGCCGTGCTGTTAAACTCATCCAATGATGCCTTAATTTCAGACACTGTATTTTTGTTTTCAATAAATTTATTTATTTATTTATTTATTTATGGCTGTGTTGGGTCTTCGTTTCTGTGCGAGGGCTTTCTCCAGTTGCGGCGAGCGGGGGCCACTCTTCATCGCGGTGCGCGGGCCTCTCACTATCGCGGCCTCTCGTTGCGGAGCACAGGCTCCAGACGCGCAGGCTCAGTAGTTGTGGCTCATGGGCCCAATTGCTCTGCGGCATGTGGGATCTTCCCAGACCAGGGTTCGAACCCGTGTCCCCTGCATTGGCAGGCAGACTCTCAACCACTGCGCCACCAGGGAAGCCCCAGACACTGTATTTTTCAATCTTAGAATCATGATTTTTTTTAATGGATTCTGATTCTTTGATGAAATTCCACATCCTTTCATCACTTTTGTCCATATTTTCTTTAACATATTAATCATTGTATTAAAGTCGTTGGATGCTTGCTACAATATCTATTGTTTTCATTTGCATTTGCTTATGTTGTCTGTTCCGCTTGGTTATTGGCCATATTTTCCTGCCTCTTTCCATGTTAGTAATTTGTTGCTGTATTGCAGATGCTATAAACAAAGCAGGTGTCAAAGCTCTGTATGACGCTACTTCTGGCAGACAAAGTTAGGAGCTAATCACCTGAGCTGGGTCAGGGATGGGAGTTTTAGTAGGACTCCTTCCACCTCTAGTTTTGAGTTTTCCCCTTAGGCCCGTCTCTCCTGCACTTTTGACTGAGAGCTCTGAGAGACTGTAGAAGATTCTTTAGCATCTTGCATACACTACTTCCAAATTTGAGGGATGTCTTGGGGAGACCAGTCATGGTTCTGAGCCAGGCCCCTTTTCTCAAGTGGGACTTGTACTCCTAGTTATTATGGGAATACTGAGAATTTAGTCTCCCTTACAGAAGTTTTGTAACCTTATGCTCAGCACCAGAATTCAGCAAAGGTACTGTGAGCAAAACTGGCCAAGCATTTAGGGACATTTTAGTTTCCGAATCATTGCGGTCCCTTATTTACATGCCAAAATCTTTGTCATCCTACAGTCCTTCCGCATGGCTGAGGTCTGATCTTCAGACTGCAGTCAGATTTGGCAAATGCCTCATGGAAGAAAAGACAGCTCACCTTGGTAAAGCTCTCTGCTCTATGGCATTTTTGTTCACTTAATTCCATTTCCACAATCTGATCTCTTTCAACACGATTTTTGAAATCAATTTGTATTTTTCAGTTGGTCTAGCAAGAATGTGTTTTGCTGCAACCAACTGCATTCTACCTGAGTCTGGAAGTCCCCTTGGGGTCAACATTTAAGAATTTGGGGCAGCGATGTCCTTCCAACCTAATAGACTCTAAGGAGATCATCACCTGTTTTTCTAGGAGCTTCAGGTGAGACTACAACCCAAAAAAGTGCGGATGTATGTGACAAATAGAGTTTAAAAATTAAATTTGTATGCTAAAAGTTCAAAGAGAATTATATTTTCTGGCAATTTACACTCCTATCATATACAGGAATAAAGACTGTGCTCCAATAGCCAAATGTATCACTCATTTTTTTCAATGTGGGAAATATTTGTTAAGGTGAATATTGTATGAGGAAATATTGCAATATTTGAGTGTTGCAGGTAATAGTGGGACCTTAAAGGTCTTGGCATGGGACCTATGTACCTGAAAGGTTTGATTCTCCTTTTTTCTCTATACCGAGTAGAGGGGGAACAGGAGTACTGAGAGACATTTGGCTGCCCGCGCACGAAGCCTGCCCTGCAAGCTTCAGTGCAAGAGGGGCCGTCAATCTGGATGTGAACCTGGGAAGGTGCTGGATCTGGGGAACAACCGCCGAGTCAGTGGACCAGTGTCTAAGGAAGTGGCTGTCTTTATCCTTAAGTATGGTAGCTGTGTTTGTGACTTCTGTAGACCCTTTTGTGTGTCCTGAAGAAATACTCCTTTTAGAATTGAACTTCTGGAATCCTTTACTTGGGTCTACTCTGGTTTTCTCTCTGGTTTCTCTACCAGCATGATATCCCAGCTCTGCTTTCCACATAAATTTCCCTGACCACCTGGTTGTACCGTGGCATTTTAAAACGCTTACCAGACTTTGATTTAATCCTTACAATGAATTTATGTGGCTAGGCCTGGCCTAAGTTCCACTTTATAGACAAGGAAATCATAGCTTGAGAAATTAAGCACACTCAGAAACAGCAGTGACAAGATTTAAAATCAGGTCGTTTTACTTCTTTTTGTTTTTTTCTATATCATTATGTGAATCGATCCCAGTTCTGAGATGACAGATGGCACTAGAGCAAAACAGTTCTTTACATCTGGTATATAGTTGAAAAGTGAAGCTTCTGCACAAATAAATATGAAAGGAATTTTTACCCTCTCCCATAACTTCCTTTCTGAGGCCTGGCACTTTCCAAGCTTAGGTAACAGAAAGGGGACATATAATTTAACTCAAAGCAGAGAAAGTTATAGACCCACAGTGTCACATAGCATGAGGTGAACATCCTTGGAAGTGTGGAAGGTCTGATGGTCTTGGACATGACTCGACCTTGAATTACGCTAGTGAGGTGCAAGTTCTTCCTGTTTCCCCTTCAATTTCAGTTTCACTCATGCATTGGATACCTTTTCTTCCCCCATTGGTCCATCTAGAGGAAACTGGACAGAACTGAATGCCTGGATGTCTAGCTGAGGCAAGGTGAAGAGGGACTTGGAGGAGTGAAAGTTCCTAGGGGAGATGATCTGATAAAATGGAAGAAAGACAATTAAATGGGGGAGCCAAGAAGTGAATGAGGGACTTCTAAGTTCACTGAGGAAGAGGATCAGCTGTATAAGGCAAAGCAAACTCATTGGAGCCAATGTTCTCGTTTGGTAATTTTGTAGCTTAAAAAATGATAAAATATTAGCAATTTTGTATGATTTGACCCAATATTTTATAGCTGCTTTTCTATTCTGAAGCAATAATCTTTGACAATGTAACATATACACATATACAGTTTGAAAATACAATGCCCAGTTTCTAATATATTACATATTTCAATTAGCAAATTCTCAGTCATGACTTCATCCTCACTTGAAGATGTGATATATTAGACAGATGTTTGCAGCGCTATGAATATTACCCTGCAGCTACAAATGCAGATGTCATTGGGGGATTGCATTGGCAACTTAAATAACACTAGTATTTTGCCATACTTAGAGCTTCCACTGGGCCAGCTCACATTTTTCCACATTTGGCTTTCAATCTTTTCCTTGTTTCTGGCATCTATCTGAGTTCCCTTTCTCTCTTGGGAACACAGTTATGTATTTTTTTTTGTTTATTGTGCATTTTAAGAATTGAAGTATAGTTGATTTACAGTGTTATTATACCAATCTCTGCTGTACAGCAAAGTGACTCAGTTATAAACATACACACATTCTTTTTTATATTCTTTTCCTTTATGGTTTATCATAGGATATTGAATATAGTTCCCTGTGCTATACAGTAGGACCTTGTCGTTTATCCAGTCTAAATGTAATAGTTTGCATCTACCAACCTCAAACTCCCAGTCTATCCCTCTCCCTCCCCCCTCTCCCTTGGCAACCACAAGTCTGTTCTCTATGTCTATGAGTCTGTTTCTGTTTCATAGATAGGTTCAATTGTGTCATATTTTAGATTCCACATATAAGTGATATCATATGGTATTTGTTTTCCTCTTTCTGACTTACTTCACTTAGTATAATCTCTAGTTGCATCCATATTTCTGCAAATAGCATTATTTCATTCTTTTTTATGGCTGAGTAGTATTCCATTGTATATATGTACCACATCTTCTTTACCCATTCATCTGTCGATAGACATTTAGGTTGCTTCCATGTTTTGGCTATTGTGAATAGTGCTGCTATGCACAGAGAGGTGCATATATCTTTTTGAATATAATTTTGTCCAGGTATATGCCCAGGAGTAGGATTGCTGGATCATATGGAAATTCTATTTTTAGTTTTCTTAGGAACCTCCATACTGTTTTCCATAGTGGCTGTACTAACGTACATTCCCACCAACAGTGTAGGAGTGTTCTCTTTTCTCACAGTTATGTGTTTTCAAATACATTTAGTTATGTTTTAAAAATGTCTTCTAGCAAAGGCATATCTTTCCTTATTGGAAAGAAGTCTTCCATGTTTCTGCA
Source organism: Balaenoptera borealis (assembly GCF_965194805.1). NCBI lineage: Eukaryota > Metazoa > Chordata > Mammalia > Artiodactyla > Balaenopteridae > Balaenoptera > Balaenoptera borealis. Next base: position 15,484,683 of record NC_138867.1, read on the forward strand.
AACAGGGGGCATGCCAGTTTGAGGTGAAAGAAGTAGAGAGATTTCATAAACGATGAATGATAAGCTTGCAATGGTTTTCCCATAAGTAAGCATTTCAAAATGTATATGCAGAAAGGCAGTAAAGAAATAAAATGTAAATCAGATTATTTTAAACCATTATTTTCAGGGCCAAGGAAGAAGTTACGAGAATAAAACCTTTAAAAAACATTATAAGACATTTGATGGTGTTTTTAGTGGAAGTAATTTAGAGATGATTGGATATTGTTATTTTTAATTTGATTTTTTAGAACAAAAGTTTACCAAAATAGAAAGCTTTGTCATTTCTTTTCCCCACAGCTTTAAAAAGTAAACTGTGAGCCTTGGGTCAGCATAATTTTACTTTTTTAGACCTTTTGCTTGCAAATTCATCCACCATCAAATTGCATTGTACTTCTTCCTCTTTTGCCTACCTGTGGCTGACCCTTTTATAAATAAATCCAAAGTCCTGTCTTCCTCTTGCCTGTTGCTCTGAGTAAACAGTAAGAAATCAGATGCCTGAGTCCAGTTGTTTGATTTTATACAAGTAGATCTTGTTAGAACATTTCTTTATGCCTGGGATATTAGGAGATTTATTTGTAACCTTCCTTGCCAAGAGAACAATGGTGGTATTTACTGTTTCTACCGTCTGTTGGTCTGTTGTAGTTTCAAAGAATTTGTCTGACTCTTGCTAAAATGACTGAGTTAAGAAATGCTTAATTGATTAAAAAAAAAACAACTCATTTAAATCATTCAGCCATTTGGCCTATTACCAGTCCATACTTTCTATGATTGTATATTTTTGATTTTTTGTTCTATTTGTTGGCAATGTGTAGACGCAGCTTTTTTTTTTTTTTTTGCTAATTATAATTATATGCTCCTTTGAACTCCAGTTAATCTACTTGTAAGATTGTATAAAAAAATCTATCATAACTCCTTTCAAAGAGAGCACTGTATGTAAATGGAGGGTATTTTGAAACCACTTGAGAAGTGGGGCAGAGATCCCAAGGGAACAGGCTAAACTGCCTCTAGAAAGAATGGTTCCTATAACTTGTAGGGCATCTTAGTAGGACACACAACTTTGGGACCGAAGCTGAAATGCTCAGGGCAGTGGCCATGCAGTGGACCATCCTGTCAGTCAACTCTATTTTCTGCCCCTCTCTTACCTCTTCCTGGTCCCACCCCATCCTCTCCTCTAAATAAATGTTAAAGATACCTTTACACAGCAAGGTGTGCCAAAATACACAGCTGCTCAGGTTGCTCACGTATCTTGGTTTAGGCTTGGTCAGTTGAGGGAGTAATGAGGAAACACATTGCTCTTGTGATTTTGGTCATTCGTTTCTCCATGTGTATTGGTGTTAATTGATTTTTTGTCATTGTTGTTGCAAAATACTTTGGAACTCTCCCTCCTTCTTTCTTTTTCCTCTTTCTCTTCTTTCAGAACGCCACCATGTATTAGATGAAGATAACTATTAAAATGCTGTGAACAGTGATTTGTAATGTTTTGCCTGATGTGGGGTTGACCTCCTTGGGGAATCAGGGATTGGGTTAGAGATGTAGTTGGAAGAGTGGGGAAGTAAGATTCCTCCATCTTCCCAGGCTAGAGAAATTATGCTGCAGCCACATACCCTGAATGAAAAGGAGGTGTTTGTATTTCCACCATCTTTGAGCTCTGATTACTGACGTAGTCATCTTTAAAGAATTCTGCTGTTTACAATAAAATCATAATCTCCCTCCTCTCTCCTGTGTTACACAGCTTCTGATTGCAAGTTTATTCTTGGCATCTTTGAATTGCAGGTCGCTTTCATTTTCTTTCCCCTCCATGCATTCTTTTATCCCTGCCGCTTCTCTTTACACTTTTTGCTGCAGGAGTGCTGAACCTCTTGGTAGGACATCTCTCTCAGCCATCCAGCAGAGAGAAGCTTTTTTATAAGTTATTGTATTTTTCAAAAAGTGGCTGCAATATTTTTGGTGTTAGGCAGCAAACAAAGCCTCCAAATGATTTAACATTGTTTACTTAATACTGATATTCATTTACTGGAAGAAAACTTTGTGTAAGTGTGTGAATATGTGTGTGAATGTGTGTGTGTGTGTGTATGTGTTACTCCATACATTCTTCGTGAGCACCTTCTATGTGCCAGGTATGATGCTGATTGACATACAGTTGAGAATAAAGCAACAATGGCCTCTTCCCTCAACCAATTTACAATCTAGAATAAAATAAACTTCACATGTTCAAATCCATAATGATATAATTACCATATGATAATTACTGTATTTGAGGAAAAGCAATAAAAAGTACACAGAGCTTATAAGATGGTTTAACAGGGGAACTTTATCTAGCTTAGGAATTGGGATAATCCTTCCTAAGAAAGTGGTGATCAATATGAGAGCTTAAGGATGGGTAGGAACAGAGCAGATGAAATATGGAGTCGGGAGCTGGGGGTAGAAATGAGAGAGAGGTGAGGAGTGCCGAGGAGGCTGCTGGATGGAGAGGAAGTGGTAGTGTCATTGGACTGTAGGTCTTGATGCAGGGAGAAGTGCTGCAGTGAGGGGTCAGCAATGAGGCAACTAGAAAGAGAAGAGGTTAAGGGTGGTGGGGGTAGGGTGTGTGTGTGTGTGTGTATGTTATTGTGGAGGTATCTCAAATACAGTTTCTAATCATGACCAAATTCATGGTGTGATTGTGGAAGTTGAGGCTTGAGGTGGAGTGATGGAAAAATCACTGAGTATCAAGTTAGGACCCTGCTGGCCAAGGTGTTGATGATGCATCCATGTGATGTTGAATTTGCCCAGTGCCCCTGCAGGCTTGAGATGAAAGGAAAACTGAGCCAGTGTTAAATTCTTTAATGAGTGACCAGATGGTTAAGTGATGACTACAGGGAAAAGATGCTCTTCTGGCCATCTGCTCAGAGGAGCAGCTTACAAAGAGAGAGCAACCATTTGTCTGGAAGAGGGGCTGGGTAGTCAGGAAGATCAAGGTAGTTGGGTAGTCAGTGGGATCAAGGAAGGGTGTGTGTGTGTGTGTGTGTGTGTGGTAACTTTGAGACAATTATGGGTTAGAATCATGTAGAATGAAGTAAGAAATCCTTAAAATCCATACTCTAAACCATTCATCCAAACTTTGAATTTCTTCTATAACAACTTCCCAAATCACAGTCAAGTGCCTGCTTAAAAACTTCCAGCAACAGGCAAATCACTACCTTCTAATGCAGGGCATTTCACTCTTGGTAGCTCTTTCTATTGGGAAAAAAATGGTTCTGTAGATGGTAGATACTCTAATAATTCTAGCACTTTCTAGGTAAATGTGTAGAAAAAAAGTGCTCACAGGTGTATGATGAGGGCAAGGAGGTAGACTGAAAGGTTATTTTATTTAAATTTTTGAGAATGAGAATTTGTGTGATACTTGTGTGATTTAAAATATAAATACAAAATTTATATTTTTAAAATTGCAACAAAGCCTGAAAAATTAATTTCAAACACTGTATGGTGTGTGCTGTGGACTGAATTGTGTCCTATCAAAATTCATAGGTTGAAGCTGTTGAGTAAAAAAATATATTCACAAACAAAAAGTTGCGAGTTATGTTTTATTTTGTGGGAATTTTTAGGACTTCAAGCCCAGGAGGCAGCATCTCAAGTAACCCCGAGAGAACTGCTCCGAAGAGTTGGGGGGCGGTGGTAAGATATATAGGAGTTTTGCAACAAAGGGCAGGTAGTAGGAACAAAAGATTACTGTTAATTAAAGAAAACTAGATATCTCAAGTTAAGGAATTTAGTGCTTTTCTACATACGGGAGGATTGCAAGAGTCGGGGCTCACTGAAATCATTTCTTTGACATGCACCTCAGCTCTCTGGGGCCAGTACCCTGTGTTCTCACATCCTGAGTTTCCTCAGGGCTCACCATGGGAAGTGGCTGCAGTCTGATGGTTGGTAGATGGCAGGTGTCCTTTTCCTTCCTGAGTTCCCTCGGGGCTCACCAGCTCACCATCATTGGTGTCTGCACGGCTGTAATCACTGATGACTGTGACATCCCTTGTTTTCTGATACGGCGGCAATATTCCATTTATCAAAGCCCTAACCCACAATGTGACCATATTTAGAGATAGGGTTTTTAGAAAGTAAATAGGGTTAAATGAAGCATAAAGTTGGGGCCCTAATCCTATAGGACTAGTGTCTCCATAACATGAGATACCAGAGTGTTCTCTCAATATCTCTCTCTCCCCACCACCAGCCACCCACTATGTGAAGGAACAGCAAGAAAAAGCAGATATCTGCAAGCCAGGAAGAGGACTCTTGCCAGGAATCTAATCAGCCAGCACCTTGATCTTGGACTTCCCAACTTCCAGAACAGTGAGAAATGAATTTCTTCTGTTTAACTTACCCAATCTATGGTATTTTGTTAAGGCATATTGAGCAGACTAATACAGTATGGATAGAATTATGAATAAATATAATTAGTTTTCTGAATGAGTTTTTTGATAATTACCAATTCTAATTGTGCTTCATATTTTTCTTATTTGAATTGTAAGCAGGTTTATGTTTACACTTGACAGAATGAACGGTAGCACTCGAGAAGCAGATTGAGTAAAACGATTTATAGATATTTTAAGTTAATTTAAAAATATAAATTCATTTAATTATTGTTTTTGGATGGGGTCTTGACTTACCTGTATCCTGAAAACACTGTTGGTGTTTTTCTTGTCTTAGAGTAAGTTTTGAGCCCAGGGGATAGTGAAAATGCTTATGCTGCGGACTCTGTTGTACCTAAGGTTAATTCTGTGCCAGGCAGCTACTAAAAGCTCTTCCAGAAATGTTTTCCCAAGTCATCATCCCACTAGGTAGCAAACACTACTGCATCTACATTTAAGAAAATTATTACATCATGTTAAAATGATTAAATTACCATAACATGCCTGGATCTTATCTTTTCACTAAAGTATTTTTTATTACTATTTTTTAACAGGGAGAACTTGTTCTTAAGATTTTTTCCATGAGAATTGGAGACTAATTTCTTTGACTTTTCTCCTTATACCCTCCCCAACAGAAGCTGTATGTTTTGAGAATAACCACCGGGTTACAAGCAAAATAGCCCTAAATAAATACAAATACCTTCAATGAATGGGCATTTCTGGTATGATCTTAGACTTGACAGCAACAAATTGACTGGGCCAAGAACGCTATCAGCATCCTGTAGCTCAAATCTCAGGTTTTATCCACAGATGCACGTGTCCTGTAATGATAGTGCCTTCTTCTTCTAAAATATAAACAAATAAGTGCAGATGGATGTTCTAATCAAGGGCCAGAGAAGAAATTTGCCATTTTTGAATGGGTTTTGAGGTTACCAGTAAACACAATATATACTTGTGTTATCAATTGTGTGAAAATGCCTATAATTATTTACTAGGTAGAATCCATGTTTGCTAAGAAAATCTATTTTTTTCTGTCTCTTTGTGCACTGTTTTTTGATATTGATAAGGAGGTAGATCCATTCATTCCACAAACCTTTACTGTGTACTTACTATGTGTCTGGCATAATGGGAAATGCTGTTGGTACTCAGATACAAGGCACAGTCCCTGCTCACAAGCAGATACGATAACTGATTATTAAATAAAGGCAGCAAGGGTGGGCAACTGACCACGTGTGGAAAGGGTAAAGAGGGACTGGAGTCTAGGATGATGTACAGATTTCTGGCTTTAGTTATTGAGCTGATGGGGAATATAATTATTTTGAAAAAGAATATGTTGGCATCTTATTTCTAAAGAGTGACAGGCTGGAAACCAGAGACAACTCCCCAGTTATAGCTCCTTTAACATATTAATGAAGTGTACTTTGTGATTACGAACAGGTGATTTGAAGACTGGATTCCTTTCTACCCCTGTTACCCTGGGGAATAAGAAATGAATTTCACGGACGAGCAACTCATCATTTGAAAGAGCTGTTAAAGCTGGGTTTGTCATTGATTACGTAGGTGATTTACAAAGAAGTTCAGCGTTTGCCTCACGTAATGGGCTGATCATTGCCATATCTGTTTTCTGACTATTAATTAATATATATATTGTTGTTTGTTTTTGGTATTCTGACTCAAACTGAGTCCACGTGTACACACTTATATAAGCTTATTAACATAAAATTGGATCTGGAGAAAGAGAGGTTTTTAATAAATGAGTTATAATTTCCTTTAAAGAATCCAAGTTACCTTAAAGTGCTTCCTCTAAAATAGAATTATTGTTGGAAGACAGTTCTCCATAAGCTTTTAGTATTTCTAGGTGTCATGTGAGTGAGGGACTGACTGCCCTTTTTTCTGGAATATCTTTTCACGGATATGTGTCTTGTGAATAGCCTTGGAAGATAAAGATAGCGTTTCCCTCTGGGGCAAAGGACAGGCTTGCTTACTGCCCATTATAAGATTCAGGTTTCCTAAATTCAGGGTTCCTCTACTATAACACAACCCACCATGTATGCAGATGTCATCTGGCCCTCTTTGCATCATTCTGCAAGAATAGGGACCTGGGGAACTGGCACCAAAAATCCGGACACTGTGGCTATTGCTACTGCTGTGATTAATAAACTGTCCTTTGTCTCTGACTCAGGACTCTTGTGTCTTCTATCCATGAAACTTTTGGCAGGCTAACTTGTCAGCTTGCAAATAGGGTGAATTCTCAGACCCCTCACAGTTTGATAGTTACCATATTTCGTATTTTTGTCTTCCAATCCATAGACTCTATAATCTATCAAATAGAAAACATTTCAATTTTTTCAGCATTAATAGGGTATAACTCTAAGTTGTAGATCAAATAACAAAAAAATTATTCACTTTTTCTTGTGATTATTCTTGTGATTGCAAATGAACGTTATGTCTGTGATACTTCACATTTATCATATATCATAATTTAAAAATTTTATTGAGAAATATTGGAGTATAAGAGTACTTTCAAAAACAATAGCTTTTGTGGAAATGTGAAAGTTAACAATTGTTTATAGATCATTTATTTTCAGTACACTTAACTCTCATGTAAGCACCATAAATAAGTGTTTTGCTTTCTTTTTGTTTTTATAATCAAGTTTATTGAGGTATAATTTATGTGCAATATAGACTGCATCCATTTAAAGTGTACAATTTGATGAGTATTGACAGTTGAATATGCCTGTAAGACCCCCAACATAATCAGGATATAAGACACTTTCATCACCCCAAAGGATTCCTAGTACCCCTTTTAATCCCTTTTAAATGAATTTTGGTAACAGGTGAAAGCCCTTTATAATGGGACAGTCCAGGAATAATTTCTACTGAGAAATTTTTGCCATCTTCCAGTTTTATTTCCTTTTTCAATCATTTCAAGAATTAATATTTGACATTTTTTTCCTTAGGTATTTTCTCTGACTTGTGTTTTTCTTTTAGCAGTTCCTCTGTCTAGTCTTTTCCTCTCTTTCATATGCCTTGGAGTAGCAGGGCTGAGTAATATTCTCATGAGCTCATATAAATGGGATAAATAGTATGAATTTGAAACAAATAAAGATTATGTTGCCTTGCAGAAAAAAAAATCACATTCAGAAAAAAGATGGATGTTAGTGTACTCAAGTGTGGAAACTAACCATGGAAGCAATGAAAAATGGTAATTATTTGTGTAATTAAGTGGTTAATTATGTATAAATTGTATACTTCTTTGTTCACAGTCACCATGATATTTAATTTTAGGGTTTCTTTTTTTTCCTTCTCTCAATAATTGATATGTTTTCTAGGGAAGATTTACTCAAGTATTTGTTTTCATTTGCCTCTTTATAATCATGGCTCTCAAAATCCAAGGGTGGACTTTGAACAGTGTATTTTTCTCAGCCATGTAAAATAGGTCACGAGGGTTACTTTGTCTTGAGACCCTTCAAAGAATGGAATGTAAGCAGAGTTTGCAAAGCAACTTTTCCAAGGCAATAGTTGTAGGTGAAGCACAACTTATTCATTCACTTACATATTCTAATTTTAAATATGAAATAGAGCTAAATTATGTGTTTGGTTAGAGTTGTTCCAGTTGTCATACGAATTTTGATTTATCAAACAACCATTTCCTCTCTTCTCTCATCAGTTTGAAGAGTAAACTTTATTTTTTTAAATTTGGATGGAAATCAGAGTCTTCTGTCTGCTCTATCTAAAAAGGATGATATATTCCAAACAGTTTGGAAAACTATAAAGTTGAAAAATTGAAGTCAGTTATCCAGAATTTTTACATCACTCCTCTCTCAACCTCCCACTTCTCAATGGTGAGGGTTTTCTTCCAATTTGAGGAGAGAAACACGCAGCAACTATAAATGTGTAAAATAAAGCAAGTCTCTCTGATTAGTCTGCAATCTCTCTTTCTTTCTGCATCTGGAAATGCTTAGGTAGACATGTCGAAATCCACAGCATGCACATTTCATCCCTGTGTGTCTGTCTGCATCTTCCATGCAATTTTGCAGCCATGCCTGTCTTTCGTTAGGACTGAGATGATCAAAACAAGAACAGTAAAGATTTAAACCAACATTCCACCATCCCTTTTCAGATTTAAATATGGGGCAATCTTTGTGCCTTTTCCAAAAATAGTCTACCATAAGGAGAAATTGGTAATCAGAATTTAAGCGGGAGGGTGAGGGGCTTAGGAGGCCTGCTCCACACACAAACATATTCTGTAACCTTTATTGTACTTAAGAACAACATTATTCTATTGGATTCTGAATTTCTAGATACTACCCTACGGTTAAACTATAATGAGAAAGTACTTAGCTTAGCATGGGGCAGGGTAGTTGGGGCTTTGTTTGTTAGAATTAGATCAACTTCTGGTGCATCAAACACCTAGAGGGGGATATCTTTTTGTGAATGACCCACCCAGATAGAGACATTTTCTAATTTACACTAAAGGTCCAGTATGTGCCAGCAGAACATTAGGTGAGTAGGTGGCCATTATACCTTCACATAGATTGAGGTTTAACACTATCCTATTTTCCCTATTTTGTTTTCAGCAGAAAACACCTGAGATTCCTGTTGCACTGTACCTGGTCAGTATTATCCACCAATTCATATGTATGGAGTACTTTGATCCAAGGAAAAATCATTTTTGGTTTCTTTTGTTTTCATTTGTTTGTTTGTTTGCTATCACTGCTATTCCAGTTCACAGAGGACAATGTTGTAGTTGAGAAATAAAGCAGGCTTGTGGGGTCAGAAAAAGCCAAATAAGTTGTTCACTAGACTGAGAAAACAAAGCGCAGGGAAGAATGAAACATTGTAGTGAGGGTTGGAGTGGGGTTGACAGAGCAACTGGTTTGCAGATAAGATAAAGGCTAGTTCAGGAACTAAGTAGCCTTCATAAAGCGAGAGAATGTGCCTTGGTTTCCCTTCCATGTACAGATCAAGTGCTAAGCAGGTATGGCAAAAGGACATGACAGGCTGGAGAGGCTGGTTTTGGACTTGGACTAGGTCATGATTTCTGGTCCAGAGAAGCTAGTTGGTCATGGAGGAGTCAATGGGCACAGTGGGTCTAGGGAGGTAAGAAACATGGAAGTCAGACAATAGGAATCAGAAACCCAGAGAAGAAGCTTAGAGAACCAAGACCCTGGGACCTATGAGTCAGCAAAGAAAAAATCAATTATCCTGGCCAAAGATTAGGAAAAAAGGATGGGATCAGGCTCTCAGCCCAGGGTCTGAGCTGTGCAGAACCAGGAACAAGAATAAAGCTTGATTTCAAGGTGTGAGATAAGTGCCACAACATCTTCTCTTTCCTGTGTGTGCGCAGAACTGACGTACGATTTCAAGAAAGCCTGAGTGTGCATTTTGCAGAAAGTATCAATAAGTTCTGTCTGATGACAGTGTTTGAGAAAACGGAAAGAAGTTATTTTCTGATGCATAGTTCAAAACTGGAACATATCTGAAATTATAAAAAAAACACAAAAAACAGAGGGGCACTTTTAAAGTAGATGATAATGCTCAGGAATGAAAAAGGTGTAATCTCTTCAAAACATCAGTTCTTTTTGTTGAAGCTTAGAAATATTTGCCAATTAATTTACTCATTAGTTCATGCACTTATTCATATTTACTAAATGTCTACTATATATACTGTCTTATAAAACCTTAAAAACTTTAATGACTAACTTTTATTATTTGTATGTTTAGATTTTCAATAGTGAAGAGCCAATTATTAATATTAGCAATTAATAATGGAGTGACTGTTTAGGCAAGTTCAAGCTCTGGGGAATTATGAAACTTACCAGAAAACATTGATGACAATGGAGGGAAATAAAATAAGATCATAAAACTTGAAGTGGTGAAATATTGATTTGAGAATGTATTATCTGAACCACTTAGCTAGGATAATGGAAGTTGGACATCTGCATAGAAGTTGTGATTGATTGTGTAATGATAGAGCATGTGGTCAATGCCCCGACACTGGGTGAAAAGCAATTGATTTGGTAGCTTCCTCTACATTTGTTATTTGAGGTAATTTTAGCAGGGAATGACAGAATAAAGCATTTATTTGTATTAATTATCTGAGATAATTTTAGTATGGAATGCCAGAGTAAAGGCATCTTTTGAGACACTGGCTGAAGCTGTTGGCCAGAAATAAAGTCCAAAAGGTTCCCCTTACTTCCTATTTGTGACTTGTGGTTGGTTGAGCCAGTCATTGTATTTTCCTGGAAGAATGACTATTTTTATTTAGTTCTGTTTTAAACACAATGAGAGTATGTGTCTGGGTGTACATGGAAACACAGCATGAGATGTATTGGGGTAGCAGGGAATAAACAAAGAACTCAGGAATGCTCATCTATAAACTCAGAGCAAAGATTATTTTAAGTAGAAAATTATTTTAAATTACACATTATTCCCAGGAAGTTTTGTATTTTTTTCCTCGACCAAAATCTAGGTATGAGTTATTTTAATCAGATTAAGGGCCTTGAAAGGAGTCAAGGTAGGGATTTAGAAAGAGATATTTTTGTTTGTTTGTTTGTTTGTTTTGGTAAAGATGAGGGACTTTGGGCAGCTAATGGACAAAATGATGATATTGGCTCTAGGAAGACCCATAGATAAGAAGCAAGACAAGGAGAAGGTTTCAGAAAGGGAAGTGAGAGAAGGATTGCTGCGTTTGCCTTGGAATTGAGTGCCACCAACATTGCCTCTTCTCCCTAAGATAAGTATCAGAACTGTTTGTGTTATAAATTTCAGTGTCCTTCAATTTGTCCCTGTATACTTGAAGCAGGTAATTCAGCACAGTCTCTTGTTTTGATGGATACTCCCTATTTAAATTCTACTCTTTCTGGGAGTAGAGAAACGGAGAGAAGAAAACAGAATAAGAAAGGAATAAGAAACTTATAAGACATTTTAATTTTTATTCACTTTGTTGTTATGTCATTAATCTTTCATAAATACGTGAGTCTTTTCCTGATTTCTAGGCCCAATGAATGCTAAAATTATGCCAAGAATTAACCCTCTGCTGACACAATAGCTTCATGTTATATGAATGTTTAAGATATGAAAATTTAGCTTGACTAAGGGAAAAATAGAATAAGAATATACATATAGGGAGTGATTACGCCTTTCATTCCATTCAGTGAGTGTGTGCCCTGCCATGAGAATGAGATGGGAGACTGAAGCTGGAATCTCTCAGTCTCATCTAGTTCCTGGATGCTATTTATGGTATGAGCGTTGCAGATTGCTGAGATTCTGGTGTTATTTAACCAACCAGTGGATCGACCAACAAGTGACCCTTATTTGGTCCTTATTGTATCAATCCTTCATCTGCAATTGCAGAGTCTAAAAACTATGGGAAATTAACAGGTTTTTATTTTTTTAATTAATTTGGTGGCAAAACCTAACCTTAACTGATGTGAACATTCTTTAATAGTCTTTATCTCACCTAGCTTTAATATTTATACACTTACCTCAGAAGTAATATGTTTGAATACTGAATGCTTGAGATGTATCATAAAATAGTGCATATACACATATTGTCTAACATTCCAATAAATTTGGACTTAATGGCCAGATTAAGGAGAAGAGAATTAGTTTATTTAATCCTCATAACAACCTCATAAGGTAAGTACAATACTTATCTCTATTATACCGACAGAGACACCTAGTGAGGTTAAGTAACCTACTCAAGATCATAAAGCTAATAAGTAATGAATCAGCCTTGTTGAATTTTTAGAACTGTTTGACATAGGTTTCCCTTCTTTTGTCTGAAAGTAAATGTGGGAAAATTCCCCAGGAGTGTATGAAGTATACATTCTAAATCCTTTACTCCTCCTCTTCTAACCTCATTTCTTAGGTATACTGATGTATAGTTTTGTATAGATCTTTCCAGACATTTTTTTTCTGTGCCATACAAATGTAGACACATAAAGAAAGTGTAAAATATGCCTATAAACTTGATAGTATAAGAAATGCATCTGTATATTCCTCTTAAATGTCATTTCTCTTTTAAGCCCCCATTCTGGGATTAGAAGAAATAAAAATCTCAGAACGTAGAATGATCTCAGCCAATCCAAGATTTCCTCATGGAAATCATCTCTGCCTTCCCACTCCCACCTGAAGGTTGGGTCTGAAATCAATAATGAGTTGGTGAGGGTTGCATCTGCTCTTCTATTGTTGTTTTCTATCCACACTAGCAGCTGCTAAGATGTTTTATTTTTTTCCTTGCTTGTTGTAGGCATTATAAGATATAATTTTAACTTATCAGATGCTACTTTAAATTAATATTTACCACCATATGTGTAAGGTTAGAATATTATAATTGTATAATTTCATTTACCCCTCTTTCCAGGTATTTTTCATATTGTCATATATTTTATTTCTCTCTATACATCAAAAGTTTTTTCTTACTTTAAATGGTCAGTTGACTTTTAAAGAAACTAAGAAAAATCATTTTTTATATTTACTGGTATGTTTACCATTTCTTATGTCTTTATTCCTTCCTGTAGATCTGCTTTCCCACTTGGTGTTATTTCTATCAGTCTACAGAACTTCCTTTAGCATTTCTTGTAGTGAAGTTTGGCCTATAATAAATTTTATTAAATAATAAATTTTCTCAGCTTTGTATGAAAAATAACTTTGTTTTCATTTGTTGAAGGATATAGTTACTGGTGAAAAATTAAGTTGAGAGATTTTCCATTTAGCATTTTTAAGATGTCATTGCATTATCTTCTATATTCCATCATTTCTTGTGAGAATTCAGCCATAATTCTTATTGCAGGTCCCATGAATATGATGTGTTGTTTTTTCCTCTGGTTGCTTTTAATATTTTTCTTTTTAATCATTGGTTTTCACTAGTTTGAAAATAAAGTGTCTAGATGTGTTTATCTTTGTGTTTGTCTTGCTTGAGATTCATATTTTTGGAAGGGGTCTGTTGATGTCTTTTTATCAGTTTGGAAATGTTTTAGGTATTTTCTCTTTAAGTATTTCTTCTGTCTCATTCCCATCTCTTTCTGGGACTTCAGTTACACATATGTCAGATCATAAATATCATCCCACAATATTGCATACTCTATTATTGTGCATTTCTTTTTAAAATTTTTATCTTTGAGTTAATTAACTGGTTCTTTCTTCTGTAGGTCTAGTCTGGAGTTAAGTCACTTTAATGAACTTTTTATTTCTGATATTGTATTTTCAGTATATAATTTCCATTTGGTTCCTTTTAAAATTTTTTTTTTGTTGTTGTTTCTATTGTGCTAAAATTTCACATCTGTTCTTCTATTTTGTCCATCTTTTTCTCTAAATTCTATCAGAATCCTGTTAACTGTTTCAAAGTCTTTGTTAAGTTCAGTATCTAAATCATATGTGGGTCTACTTCTGATTAATTTTTTTCTGTTTGTTTGGTCATATTTTCATACTTTTTGTATGCCTATTAATTTTTGATTGGATATTGAATATTTTGGATAATAAACGTTCTGGATTATGTTATATTTTTCTAAAGATTGTCAAATTTTGTCCTGAAAGGCTATTAATTTGCCAGCATAGTCCCTTGATCTTTTGGAGGCTTGGTTTTAGGGTTTATGTGTGGATTCTTGTTTTGGTTTTTGCCCTTATTCCCATGCCATAGACTTTAGTCAGGATATGTGTTTCTTACTCCTAAGGTGTTGCCATTCTAGAGTTTCAGTGGAAAGCCAAAGTATCTATCAAGCTCTGTTAGCCAGGTCAGACTTGATCTACAAACTCTCTGCACTACTAAGCAGCTGTGGATAGAGTTTTTTTTTTTTTTTTTTTTTTCAGTTCTTAATCCTTTCAGCTGCTGCTTTCAGCTGTGTTCCTTAGATTCTCAGCAAAACCATATGCAGTTTAGGTGTAAGCCAAAGATTTGCAGGACATTTCTATGCAGGTTTTAGAGTATTTCCTCTGTGTCTCCTTCCTCTCTGAAATTTTTCTTCCAATTTACTGCTTTGCTAACAGCCCTAAACTTCAAACTTTGTGTTCTCTTCCCAATAGGATATTGTCTACTGGTTAGTTTCTATTCTATCTCTAGATCGCAATAAGCCTGAGAATGTTCTCAAGGGAAAGTTCAACGAATTATGGTGCTCACCTAGCATACTTCCTTTCCCTTCAGGTTTATATTTTCTTCAGTTTTTCATGCTTTTGGATTGTACAATGATACCTTCAAACAGTTGCTGTTTTATATTTGTGTAGAGTTTATAATTGTTACTACAGAAAGTTTAATCTGATACAAGCTATTCCACCATGAAGGGAAACGGAATCTCATCATAAACTAGTATCTAATATTAACTGACTGCCTGTCCTTTGCCATGTGCTGTGTAGGAGATTTACATATATTAACACTAATTCACATAACAATAGTACAAGGTAGGTATCATCATCATTATCATCATTATTTCACAAAATAAGAAACTGAAACAAACAGTGAAAGTTTATAAAGTAAGGGACAGATGCAGGATCCAATGTCATATATGTTAAATATAAAACGTGTTATTTTGACTATTCCAATGATTCTTAAATTGAGCTGTAGATTGAAATTTCCTGGGGAGATTTAAAAATGCCAGTGCCTTGGTTCTAACACCAGAGATTCTTTATAACTAGCCTTTGCTATTATCTGGCTATTGAGATTTTAAAATTTCCCCCAATGTTTCAAATGTGCAGTTAAGATTAAGAACCACATACTTTTTTTTTTTTTAAATTGAAGTATAGTTGATGTACAACATTATATAAGTTACAGGTGTGCAATAGAGTGATTCAGAATTTTTAAAGGTTATACTCCATTTATAGTTCTTATAAAATATTGGCTATATTCCCTGTGTTGTACAATATATCCCTGTAACTTATTTTATACATAATAGTTTGTACCTCTTAATCCCTACCTCTGTATTACCCCTTCCCTGTTCCCTCTCTCCACTTGGTAACCACTAATTTGTTCTCTATATCTGTGAGTCTGCTTCTTTTTCGTTATATTCACTAGCTGTATTTTTTAGATTCCACATATAAGTGATATCATACAGTATTTTTTTTTCTCTGTCTGATATATTTCACTTAGCATAATACCCTCCAAGTCCATCCATGTTGCTACAAATGGCAAAATTTTATTCTTTTTTATGGCTGAGTAGTATTCCATGTGTGTGCCTATACACACACACACACACACACACACACACACACACACATACACACTACATCTTCTAAAAAAAATCTTATTGTAGTTTTCCTGTTACGTCCCTAAATAAGATAAAAACATTCTTTGGAAATCCACAGAGTTCCAGTCAAATAATAGCTTTATGCCTATAATTTAGAAACACAATCTGATGCTTATGTTGATTACAGAACAGGTCAAAGAAGCATTTTTTTAAAAAAGGTCATATTATCAGGGGAAAGGAAGTAGCATTTATTGAATACCTACTATGAGTTAGGCACTGTGTTAAATGCTTCCCTGAGTCATATTAACTACTAATTACAAGTCTGTGGCACAGTATGATGAGTTGAATTGTGTCCCCCCAAAGATATATTCAAGTCCTTACCCCTTAGCACCTGTGACCATAACCTTATTTGGAAATAAGGTCTTTACAGATGTAATCAAGTTAAATTGAGGCACACTAATAAGGGTAGGCCCTGAATACTATGACTGTTGTCATTATAAGAAAAAGGAGAGGCAGATTGGATACAGTCACTGAGGATACACACAGGGAAAAAAGTTCTGTGATGACAGAATCAGAGTTTGGAGTGATCCAGTTACAAGCCAAGGAATGCCAAAGACTACCAACAACCACCAAAAGCTAGGAGACAGGCATGGAACAGATTCTACATCAGAGGCTCCAGAAGGAACCAACCTTACTAACATCTTGATTTTGGACTTTTGGTTTCCTGAACTGCGAGGGAATAAATCTCTGTTGTTTTAAGTAAAAAACAAAACAGACAAACAAACAAAAAATTTCCAAACAAAATCCGCTTTGCTGTGCCATGCTTCCTGTGATACCACTAAATCTTAAAAGCAAGCCAGTTCCTATTAATTTTATTTTTTCTTTCTAAATAATTATAGAATGGAAAGATGTTTCATGTCTTTAATATTCTGATATCCTGGTATTTAACAGTGAAAGAAAGCCTTCTTGATTATTTTAAATTAGTTTTTTTTTTTAAAAGCCAATCTATTACTAAGGGTTTTGTGCTGTTACCTATATGATCATACTGTTTATGAATATACCTAATACTTTTATTTAGCATCTAATAAGAATTTTCTATTTGTTCACTTGTTTTGTGTTTAAGAATAGGTAAGTTTCCAAGAACTGTTGGGGTATTTCTTACCTTTGTTAATCAATGTAAAGGAAATAAACAGGCAATAATTAGAATAAAAGCTAACATTCCCATGTGAAGTCACTTGTTGATGTTTTTTGACCCATTGTATTTAGTGGGTACATGATGGAATAAGGCACAGCACACTGTGGTAGATGACGGGTTTAAATGGAGAGTTTGGGAACTTCGGTTTCAGATATTAGCCTGGTCTGTGTGACCTGACAGACTCTCAACTTCTCTGGCCCTCAGTTTTCTACTCTATAAAATTTACAACTGAGGCCCTTTTAGCTCCAAAGATTTAAAATTAATTTCCTGTCAAAATGCCCTTTCTTTGCTTGCTGTCATGAGACTAGAACAATTACTAGAATAAGACATATATGCAAACATCAAAAGTAAAATTATACCATCGGGACAAGTTTTATATCAGTGAATAAGCTCTATTATAGACTGATGGTTTGGAGGAAAAGTTGATGCTGCTAGAAGTTCAGTTCATCAGAGAAAATTCCAGGTACTGTTGGCTCAATGAATGCAGAGGGTATGAAGAACAGTGATAAAATTTAATAAATATCTAAAGAGTCACATCTAACCCTTTGTGTCACGAGGGGACCAAACATGTCTTTGTTGGGAAATCTCATGACACTACACCATGTTTTCACCTGGCAAGTAACGCCAGCACAGTAATCACCCACATTGAAGCCCTTCTTTCCAGAATGGTAACACTGTGATTTGCTTTAGTCAGGATTGCTATTCTTACTGGGGGGAGCTATGACTGGGATAAAAAAGGTAATTAAGCCCACCAAGAAAGGCTGATTTTGTTGGCTGGCCTAGGATTTGGCCTAGGATTTGGGAACAATAGATGGGACAATAATGTGGTGTTTGGGAGCAGTTTTGCTTTGATATGGATATCATTCATAGGTTGAGCACAAAGCTATTTTCACTGGTAGTTAAACTTTTGGCAATTGCTGATCAGTAACAGTGAACTGAATGTCCTACTGAAGTAGCATGGTTCAGTAGGCAGAATATCGATTGAATTAGAGTGTAAAACTATTTGTACCAAAGTGTGTCTATTTTGCTATTGACTGGCCTTGTGAATTTGTTTTCATCCTTCAGCATCTTGGTATATGTGTGTATGTGTGTGTGTACTGGTTTGCTTAGGGATGTAGATGCAGGGGATAGGATATCTTTTATGAGTTTGAAATATGATAACTTAAAATATTTAAAGGATTAACCTAAAGAGGTGGTCAAAATAAAAAAAAATCATTCAGAAAATAAAAATGATAAAGAATATGAGAAAGCTGAATCACAGCATACGTTTATGTAAAGATATTCAAGAAAGAATATTTGTAATGTTCAAGAGCCCTATCTTAAGAACCGCAGTGTAACAAAGGATAATGAGAGAATGTAGCAAAGGATAGTTAACTGATAGGTTTGCTAGCATATTATATATTGCTTTACTTTTACAGTCTTTGGATAGTCTTAATTACACAAGTTCAGTTCTCTGGTTTGTAAATCCATATTGCCAGTTTCTAAGTGAAATCCAAGGCCATATTCTTTGAATATGTCTTCCAACATAGAACTTTGCACAGCGCACTTCCATTTTTCTAACTGTATTTGGGATAAGTGCATGGTAGGAATCTCTCTCTTCATTATGTGTGTGTGTGTGTGTGAGAGAGAGAGAGATGGAGAGAGAGAGAGAGAGAGAGAGAGAGAGAGAGAGAGAGAGAGGGAGAGGGAGAGAGAGGGAGAGGGAGAGAGGAATTTGATCCTTTACTATTAGGCAACTATTTTTATGTACCGTCATTTTAAGAACAAATATACAAGTTAAATGTAATCTAGGTGATATTGGGAGTAACATGGCTAGACAGTGATAATTCCAGAATCCTTCAGACCAGGGGTATTTAAAGGTTTTACATAGGAGTGATCTTGCTTATATTTTTCCATAAAATAGGGGAATCTGTTTTAAGTTTGGACTAAACTAATAGTTTCTTTTCTTGCTTACTTGCCATAAGGGTTCAAGTTTAAACCCTCTGTTCTAGAATTCAAGTTTACAGAACCTGGAATAGGGGAAAAATAGGTATGCAGGAGGTACAGCCCCAGAGGCAGATAGTCAGAACAAAGTACTCTACAGGGAAAAAGAAAGATTACGGTATTATGAAATGCCAACTGGAAGATGGAGAACCAGGAAAGCCTGCAGTATAATTCAATCAAAGTAAAGAAGCTGAGAACTAGGGGAGCCAAAGGTGTAATCCCTAGTCTGAGGCGAAAAGCTTGAAAAACAGGGTAGGGAACCACTGATGAAAATACTGGAGTCAGTCGACCTGAGACCCAGAAGCTCTGATGCCTGAGGGAAGGAGAACATGGAAGTCCTAGCTCAAGAAAGGAAACAGTACATTTGCCCACCCTCCTCATGTTCTCCTAGGGCCTTCACAGTTTGGATGGTGCCCACCAAAAGTGATGAGGGTGGATCTTTTACTCAGTCAACTGATTCAAAAACAAATACCTTCCAGAAATACCATTAAAGACACAATCAGAAATGTTGTTTACCAGCAGTCTGAGCATTCTTTAAACCAGTCAAATTGACAAATATAATTAACAATCACAGTGCAAAAAAACACCCTTATTTTCTCATCATTCAGATGACGAGAAGTATGAAATAAAGGTATTAGAGCGGATGCGCTCCCTCAGGAATTCAAAGAGGTGATTCAGATCAAAGGAACCACTTCTGAAGGGCTCCCAATCCAATAGCACTGGTGTCATTCAAAGTAGAGACTTAGGCAACAGGGATAGTACAGCCAAAGCCAAGGCCATGCCAGGACACAGCCGGACGGTGGGCAGGTGCAGCCCAGGAGAGAGGCATCACTGAACAACGAGTTGGCTCGCAACCCCATCTGGCAATTTCCAATCTCCAGAAGGGTGAGAAAATAAATACACGTGCGTTAGTGCAAGCCTCCAGTCTGTGGTGTCTTCGGATGGGGAAACGCTAGCCCACTAAGGCGGACACCTGGGGAAACAGTGCGGCAGTTTCTTACAAAATGGCACACGCTCTATACAATCCAACTCCTTGAGGTTTACCCAAAAGAGAACATTGGTGCGAGCAAGGGCAACCTGCACAGAGACGTTAATAGAATCTGCTTTCCAAACTGCCGGAACTCAGCAGCAAACAAATGCCGACTGGTAGGGAAGAAAGGTCAGTGAACTGTGGTCCATTCAGACACTGGACTAGTATTCGGCACTCAAAAGAAAAGAGTCATCAGGCCAACAAGAGACGTGGAACTCCAAAGTCCTACTGACGAAGTGAAAGAAAACAATGTGAAACGGCTAGAGACCTCAGCATTCCAATGAGAGGGACACTGTGGAAAGGGTTAAGCCATGGAGACCGTGGAAACAACAGGAGTCAACAGGGATTAGGGTGGAGGAAGGGAGGACTGGGCAGAGCACAGAGCAGGCTGAGGGCAGGAAAGCCAAGCCTTATGTGCAATACTCTAAGGGTGGATGCAAGACATGGTAAGGGTGGGGTCAAAATCCATGGAATATACAACAGTCAGTGTGATGCCTAATGGAAACTATGGACCTTGGGGGAGGAGGATGTGTCAAAGAGGATGCATCCCGTAAAACAAATGTACCCCCGTGGTTCTGGATGTCGATGGTGGGGGAAGACTTGCATGAAGATGGGGGTAGGGACTAGAAGTGACAGGGGACGGGTCCATTCGGTTTGACCCCAAGGAAACCCGAAAATACACGAGTATTTAAAGAGGAAGAGGGACTTCCTCTGAGGCCCGCCTACCTACTTCCATGTCTATGGCTTGGGGGAGAATATGGCCTGGGCCACACTGGCCTGGCAGAAAAGGCCCCTGGAGAAGTGACCCTCCGGGCTTTCTGTATTCCCCTCTGCAGGCCGGCGTGTTCCGAGGTGCACCCGAGAGAGGACTTGTTGCCTACTGAACTGGGTTCTCTGGCAGGTCCTGGAAGGCTTTCAAAAGCCAGTTTTCAAGATCTGTCTTCTTCTGAGGGTCTATATTTCCATCGCCATCAAATGCGAAGCCTTCAGAAGCTCTGTGGGGGGAGGAATTCTGGGCGGCCAACCCTGGGCCCGCCCCTTCCGTTGTGCGTGCGAGGAGCCCAGCCCCCAAGGGCTGAGGAATCACGGGACTTCCGGGTGGGCGTGGCCCCAGCCCCAGAGCTCTATATAAAGGGGCTGGGCCTTTCCTGTCGTCCAGGGATCGTGCCTCTGAGGGGAATGCAGCTGGAGGGAGATCCTCCGCGGCTGGCTCTGCAGAAGAAAGGACCCAGGGCGAGAGCTTTCTGACCTGCGGGCTTTCAACCAGTCAGTCAGTGGGGCTTGTTTAAGGTGCTGAGTTTGCGGGCATTCGTTATCCACGCATTGAAAAGGCATCTCGAAGGGCAACTGTCTTTACGTTGTGGGAGGCAGTGGAAACCTGTGTTTCTCTGTGTGTGTGTGTGTGTGTGTGTGTGTGTGTGTGTGTGTGTGTGTGTGTCAGCGTATAAATACAGCAGCAAGGCTGACCTTCCCTCGTCTCGTCTTTGTCATTGCAGGTCGCCGATCAGACGAGCCCAGCCCGAGCCCCCGCGTCTTGCGGCGCCGGGATGGCCAAGGCCAGCGCGTCGCTCCCAGGCAAAGGTCGGGGCACAGGTGTGTCGGGTGAGGGAGGAGGGGTGCCCTTGGGCACCGGCCCCAGCCGCCTGGACCGAATCCCACGGGACCGACTTGAGGGACTGAGGAGAGCCTGTGACGAGGAAGACGAGCTCAGGCGTCAGGACGGCCCGCGTCCAAGGGCAGGTGAAGAGGCAAACTCCTCGTCACGTCCTCCTGCAGCCAAGAGAGGGAAGGTGGCCACCAAGGGGAAGAGAGCGGGGAAGCGGGACGTGGACGAATTGGAGGCTCAGAGGATGAGAACCCTCGTGTCTTCTATGAGCCAGGAGCAGCTGGACCGTTACGAAGTGTATCGCCGATCAGCCTTCCCCAAGGCCACCATGAAGCGTCTGATCCAGACCGTGGCCGGCTCGACGGTGTCCCAGAACGTGGTCATTGCCATGTCTGGAATGGCCAAGGTCTTCGTCGGGGAGGTGGTCGAGGAGGCTCTGGACGTGTGTGAGAAGTGGGGGGAAACGCCCCCACTCCAACCCAAGCATATGAGAGAGGCTGTTCGGAGGTTACGCTCCAAGGGGCAAATCCCCGGCAGCAAGCACAAGAAGATCCTGTTCTTCTAGGCCAGGGCCAGCGAGGGCCTGTTGCCGAGGAACCAGTCCTGCTGGCAGAATAGCCTCCTGACCCTGAGACGTTGTCCCACCCATGCAGCTCCTGTATTTCCGGCCACCGGGGATTTCCCCAGGATGGATAAGCAGAAGAAAATTGGAGAGAGAAGATCCACCACATCTCCAGCTGCTTCTCTGAAAAGACCAAGAACACCCAGAAGCCTCTAGACAGCTGGAGGAATCATCAGGAAAGAGAGAAGACCCAGCGTACGTGTATCAGAAACGAAACGTGGAACATCGCTCTGGAACCCGTGGGCAATGGAATTGTAAGAAAGGGATGTTGCGAACGGTTCCGCGCTCATCCATCTGATAAGCCAGACCAAAGGAACCGATTCCTTGAGAGACGCCACCTGCCACAACACACCCACGAAGAAACAGACCTCTGCAAAGGCCTCTACCTATCATAGACATTGAATCCATACTCAACAACCATCCCTATCCCAGAGTACCAGGCCCAGAGATGTTCACTAATGGATTCTAGCAAACACTTAAAGCAGAAATTATACCGCTCCTCTACGATCTCTTCCAGGAGGTGGAAGCTTAGGGAATTCTTCCTAACTCATACCATGAGACCAGCCTTAGCTTCATCCCGTGACCCAAGGCATTCCCAGAGAACTAGACACGACTATCTCTCACGCAGAGAGATGCCAAAACCCTCAATCACCTTTCAGCTAACCACATCCAGCCATGGGTAAGAAGAGGCATAGATGGCTGGAGCTAGTGGGACTGATCCCAGGTATCCAGGGCGGGCTCAGCCTTCAGACACCCTTGGATGGGATCCCTGACCCATGCACAGGCCAAGGGAGAAAAATCACAGGACCCTACCGAGAGATAAGATAAAAGCCTCGGACAAAGTCCCACACTCACCCACTCCTGATCAAACTAGGAAGGCAGGGGAATGTAGCTCGATCAGGAACCTCTTGCAAAGAGCTGCAGCTTGTCAGCGCTATCGCAAATGGTGAGGAAGGAACTCGAAGCTCCCAGCAAGATCCCGGGAAGAGGCAAGCATCTGTCTTCTCACCACTTGTTTCCTACCTGGGGCCGGGGGTCGTAGCTAATGCCCGAGGTCAGGCAAAGTTTGAAAAGGCTTAGGGATCGGGAAGAAAGCATCAAAGCATCTTCATCTGTTCGCTGATGGCCTATCAGAAAGCAGTAGACTTATGTACCTTCATTCCCATTGTACCCTGCAACCTTGCTAGGATCAATCACTTGTCAATCCCAGGATTATTTCCGCCCCGAGTTTTGCTCAAGTCTTTCTGGTTTTCCTACATAATGGTGTAGGAAATCTGTTGAACCAACCCCCTTTGATTCATTCTTCCCGAGGCTTATGCGTTTGATTAACTTGGCCTGACGTAGAGCATCAGCCAGGACTGCCGATCTGAGAAAGGAACCCTCATTCACTGCTGCTGAGAATGCGAAACTGGACAGCCACCGTGAATGGATAGAGGGGCATGCCCCGCGACAAATTCATCTCTTGAAGCCCAAACCGCCAATGGGACTGTCTTTGGGGCTAGGACCTTCAGTGGAGTAAATACGGTCAAAGGAAGCGCTCTGGCTGAGCTCCACACCCCGTGACTATCAGATGTGAAGATAGGGAATTCAGAGAGGTGATTCAGATCAAAGGCACGGCTTCTGGAGGGGCCCCGATCCAACAGCACTGGTGTCTTTCAAAGTAGAGACCGAGGCACCAGGGATAGTACAGCCAGAGCCAAGACCATGCCAGGACACAGCCGGACGGTGGACAGGTGCAGCCCAGGAGAGAGGCATCACTGAGCAACGAGTCGGCTCGCAACCCCATCTGGCAATTTCCAGTCTCCAGAAGGGTGAGAAAATAAATACATGTGCGTTGGCGCGAGCCTCCAGTCTGTGGTGTCTTTGTGAGTGGGCAGTGCTAGGCGACTAAGGCAGCACCTGGGGAAACAGTGTGGCAGCTTCTTCCGAAACAACACATACTCTAACCCTACCAGCTCCTTGAAGCTCGCCCAAAGGAGGGGAACCTGGGTGCCCGCACGCGGCAACCTGCACGCGGACGTTCGTAGAATCTGCGTTGCAAACTGCCAGACTCAGCAGGAACCAAATGCCCCTCAGTAGGGAAGAACCGTCAGTGAGCTGTGGCCCATCCAGACACCGGACTAGTACTGGGCGCTCGAAAGAAATGAGTCATCAGGCCAGGACAAGAGATGCAGCACTCCAAAGGCCTACTGACC
Source organism: Balaenoptera borealis (assembly GCF_965194805.1). NCBI lineage: Eukaryota > Metazoa > Chordata > Mammalia > Artiodactyla > Balaenopteridae > Balaenoptera > Balaenoptera borealis. The sequence goes on from NC_138867.1 coordinate 15,508,921, forward strand.
TAGTGAAAGAAACCAATGTGAAATGGCTACAGACCTCAGCATTCCCATGAGAGGGACATTGTGGAAGCGGTTACGCCATGAAGACCGTGAAAACATCAGGAGTCGGCAGGGATTAGGGTGGAGGAAGGGAGGACCAGGCGGAGCGCAGAGCGGGTTGAGGGCAGGAAAGCCATGCCGTGTGTGCCATGCTCTAAGGGTGGATCCCTGACGTGACACGGGAGGGTGCAACATCCATGGACTATACCATGTGTCAAGGGGGGTGCATCCTGTGAAACATATGTACCCCCGAGATTCCGGATGTGGATGGTGGGCAGGGGTGTACACTAGGGGGGACAGGGGATGGGTCCATTCGATTTGGCCCCAAAGAAACCCGAAAATGTTTGAAAATACAGAAGTATTTAAAGAGGAAAGTTGAAGCCTTCCCATGAGGCCTGCCTACCTATTTCCATGTCTACGGCTTGGGGGAGAATATGGCCTGGGCCACACTGGCCTGGCAGAAAAGGCCCCCGGAGGAGTGACCCTCCGGGCTTTCTGTATTCCCCTCTGCAGGCCAGCGTGTTCCAAGGTGCACCCGAGAGAGGACTTGTTGTTGCCTACTGAACTGGGTTCTCTGGCAGGTCCTGGAAGGCTTTCAAAAGCCAGTTTTCAAGATCTGTCTTCTTCTGAGGGTCTATATTTCCATCGCCATCAAATGTGAAGCCTTCAGAAACTCTGCAGCTGGAGGAATTCTGGGCGGCCACCTGGGGCTTACCCGAGTATTTTATAATCATGAATTCTATAAGTAACTTAGATTAATTATGGAATATGTGTCACTGTTTACAAAGGAGAGATGAGGAATAGTACACATTTGTTTCCATGTAAAATCCATCATCAGTACTGGGAGAATCTTTTATTACCTGCAGCTGCATAATTTCAGAAAGTGTATGCGTTTTAGAGATTTTATAACTTTGTTATTTTCATAAATATTTTTAAATGCAGAAATTTTTATTCAGATTCCTTCTTGGCTTTTCAGTATAGAAAACCTAATTTCATTGTTTTATAGGGGAGTAAATTAGGGTATAATAATCAACAGCTTCATTATTCTTATTCATTCCTACTCCTTGGCCCCCATCTTTTCAGCTTTATCAAAATTGCTTTCTGAAATAAGTTTTAAAATGTGAGAATTAGAGTTTCGTGAAGCAGAGTTTTCAAAACACTGATCTATCCATATGCTGTCATTTTAGAATTTAGGAAAATTTTTTTAAATTAATTAATTTATTTATTTTTGGCTGCATTGGGTCTTCATTGCTTCACACAGGATTTCTCTAGTTGTGGCGAACGGGAGCTACTCTTCGTTGCGGTGTGCAGGCTTTGCTTTGCGTTGGCTTCTCTTTTTGCGGAGCACGGGCTGTAGGCGCGCGGGCTTCAGTAGTTGTGGCATGCTGGCTCAGTAGTTGTGGCTCGCGGATTTTAGAGTGCAGGCTCAGTAGTGTGGCTCACGGGCTTAGTTGCTCCTTGGCATGTAGGATCCTCCTGGACCAGGGGTCGAACCCGTGTTCCCTGTATTGCAGGCGGATTCTTAACCACTGCGACACCAGGGAAGTCCCAGAATTTAGGAAATTTTAAATTTTCCTATTATCTAGCCATGCAGTGGCAAACCTAGGACTAAAATTCATGTAGCAGAATCCTTTCTTTATATTAGAATCCAGTGATTTACATTCATTTATCTCCCATGTAACAGTCTGCGTTTCGTGTTCCAGATGTGTGAGTAGCTGTGCTCCATTAGTTATTCAGGGATTTTTATTTGTTCTAGTTACATGTTTTCACCACCTCCTTGGCAGTGTCATCATCTCTAGTGGGGGGAAATTGGTTGCAAAGGATCCCAGTTGCCACTAAGGAGAAGAGAGTGTGAATGAGGCATGCCCATGAAATTGAGACCTAAGCTGGGAGTAGCACCTAAATACATGGCCACACTTTTAGCTACGATTGAGGCTGGGCAGCCACAAGCAGAAAAGTAAGGATGGATTTTGAAAGACAAGTAGGAGTCTCTGTCACAAACTCTGTTGATTCCTACAAATTGTGAAACAGAAGCACAATCTTCAGTTCTAATAATAAAATAATCTTACAGGAAGTCTCCAGAATTCTTTCATATCTGTTTCTCACTGAATCCTCATGAAAACCCAGTTGAGTTGAAAGAGTAGGAATATCCATGCTCATCTCAAAAGTGAGCTGTAGTCCTGAGGATGTACAGCAATAACAGCCTTTTAAGATAAGGTCTCATAGAAAAAGGAACCCTCCTACTCTGCTGGTGGGGATGTAAACTGGTATAGCCACTATGCAGCACAGTATGGAGGTTCCTTAAAAAACAAAAAATAGAGCTACTATATGATCTTGCAATCCCATTCCTGGGCATATATCCAGAGAAAACCATAATTCAAAAGGATACATGTACCCCAGTGTTCGTTGCAGCACTATTTACAATAGACAAGACATGGAAGCAACCTACATGTCCATCACCAGATGAATGGATAAAGAAGATGTGGTATATTTATACAATTAAATATTATTCAGCCATAAAAAGAATGAAATAATGCCATTTGCAGTAACATGGATGGCCCTAGAGATTATCATGCTAAGTGAAGTGCTCCAAAGACAAATATGATATCACTTACATGTGGAATCTAAAAAATGATGACCAAATGAATTTATATACAAAGCAGAAATAGACTCACAGGCATTGAAAACAAACTTATGGTTACCAAAGGGGAAATGGGAGGGGATAAATTAGGAGTTTGGAATGAACATATACACACTACTATAGATAAAATAGATAACCAACAAGAACCTACTGTATAGCATAGGGAACTTTACTCAACATTTTGTAATAACCTATAAGGGAAAAGAATCTGAAAAAATATCTATAAGTATGTATAACTGATTCACTTTGCTGTACACCTGAATCTAACACAGCATTGTAAATCTATTATACTTTTATTAAAAAAGATAAGATCTCATAACACATTTGTATTCCAGCCAACGTGTTTGTCAAACCTCTAACAAAGGCAGCTCGTTAGTAGAAATGATCTCTTTGACCATGTTATAAAATATTTTTTCTTTTTATTCCTATTTCCTTAAACATATTTCAGTCACTGTGTAGATTTTCTGCTTCCTTTAGTAGATTATGAATACCTTGAAGGAAGTATAAAGTATTTATTTTAGAATTCCCATGGCCCTTAAGGAAATGCCTTAAACATAGATACTCACTGAATCTATCTCCTGTAACTTTTAAATATTGATTATTTCCTATGTGGTAATAATTGGATCAGAGCAGTTAATTAATTTGGTGGTGGAGTTTTTTGTTACTTTGAAGTAGGCTATTAAGAATTGATAACAAAACTTTTAACATAGTAAAACAGATAAAAATAGACATTAACATAGAAATAGCTTTAGACATTAGTTTGTAAATAATATGAAGCTCATCCATGAAAATTAGGTACTATAACACTATTGGTCAATAAACTGACTTTATTATGTGAGTGAAAATCTTTATTTTCAAAAAAATCAATGAAACATTTAGCTGACTTTCTATTTAATTTTCTGCTACCAATATATTGTGCAAGGCAAAATATCAAATGCAAAAACATGATATGGTGAACCAAAAAAAAAAAAAAAAAGCAAAACCTCTCTACTCTTTATTTATCCATCCCATTGCCTCCTTCCAGAATGGTTTTCTGGCAGTTTTGAAGGTTAAGAAAAGCTATATTGTAGGTAATTAGCTCCTAGATTCTGCTTTGTGGAATCACTTTTGGCCAATGTTTAATAGGCGCAGCATTTAAAAAGTGCCTTTTGGCCAAAGAAGGTGGGAAAGTGATGCATACTTAATAATTCCTTTTGGGGGATCGCAATAATCATTAGCATGTTAAGTGAAGTGATACAGGATGATTTGAGGTACAAATGATCTGTTTAACTTTTTTAATGCTGTTTCTTCCATACTGATTTGACTATGAAGCGTGTTCGACCTCATATCATCAAGCTATTATGTATTATTCTATATATTTAATCTGGAATCATGCATGCAAAGACACACCCATACATACACACATTGAAGAATAGGCTTCTGGAGGTCAACTTCTTGGATTTGCACATTGGTACTGGCACTTGCTCTGTGACCTTGAAGAAGATTTCTAACCTCTCAGTGATTCCATTTTCTTGCTTTAAAGTGAGGTTAACAGTAATGTTGTGAATATTAAGTGAATTATTTCATGTTATGTGTTTAGAAAAGTACCTGCTATATAATGAATATACAATAATGTCAGTTTCTAGAATAATTATTATTATATTATTACATTTGTTGATAGCTTGCTTTTAAAAATGTGATATGTACAATTTTCTTTATCTTACTTTCCTCACTCAGTTATCATTTTAAATCAAACGATTTACCTTAAGTCAATGTCTTTTTATTATTCTATGGTGTGAATATGTCATAAATCATTCAGCCATTCTCTTCCTAATCAACTTGTAAAAAAAATTTCCAGTGTTTTATCATTGTGAATAATGCTAAAATAAACATCTGAATATGTATGTTTTTCTGTCTTGTGTTTTTCCCCTTTAAAAAATTAAAAAAAAATTCTTAACTGTGGTGAAATATACATAACATAAAATTTACCATCTCAACCATTTTTAAGTGTAGGTACATTCACATTTTTGTGCAACCAATCTCCAGAACTTTCTTTATCTTGCAAACCTGAAGCTCTGTACCCATTAAACAATAAATCTCCACTACCCCCTCCCCTGCCCAGCCCCTTGAAACCACCCTTATCCTTTTACTATGAATTTGACTACTCTTGGGTGCCTCATATAAGTGGACTCATACAGTATTTGCCTTTCTGTGACTGGCTTGTTTCACTTACCATAATGTCCTTCAGGTTCATCTATATTGTAACATGTGTCAGAATTTTCTTCCTTTTAAGCCTGAATAATATCCTATTGTATGTATATGCTACATTTTGTTTATCCATTCATTTGTTGAAGGACTTAGGTTGCTTCTACCTTTTGGCTATTGGAGTAATGATGTTATGAACATGGCTGTATAAATATTGCTTCAAGACCCTGTTTTCAATTCTTTTGAGTATAAATCAAGAAGTGGAATTTGGGGGTCATATGATAATTCTGTTTTCAATTTTTTGAGGAACTGCTACACTGTTTTCCATGGCTAAGGCACCATTTTACTGTGTTGATTTTTATTTCTATTGGCTTTCTCTTAACATTTTGAGCCCTGAGTGGATTAATAGCTTTAAGAGATTATTTGTATAGGAATAAGAAAAAAATGGTAACAGGACCAGTGAAATCTAGAACATATGGAATCATCTAGGAAAGAGTCTAGAAGGACTGGGTTTAGAATTGATGCAGCTACTGTCTAATACATCATAAATAGTTCTTGGTAATCTCTGCTGTGGGTACTAAAAGGCCAATCTTTTGACATTTGTGTGTATAATAATTATATTGTCATAAGTTCATGAGTGTCTGAAGGATCTTTCTATCTGAAACTGTCAGTATCTTTGCTATTGACAGCAGTAGTTTCTTATCAAGATCCAGAGTTTATTTTTGAAACAGATGTCTTATTTTTCTTATTCTTTGTCTTTCTGTGCTCTAGGTTTTAGATATACATATCAGCATATAAATAACCTTTGTTAGCTCACATGGTTTACTTATTATATAATATTAAGTCCATTAAATTATGTACTCTAAACAATATTTCTACATTATGTTATAAAAATAATTTCTATTCAGTAGCTACCAGAAATCAACAATATGGCAGATCTCAGTTTTGAAAAGTCATAATTACTACTTATCAGAATAGATTCAGAACCTATCAATGTATGTACATTTGTTTATCATTGAGACTATAGGATCAAGAAGTGCTCCCCAAGTCTTAGTGCCCATGTAATCACTTGGAGAACTTGTTAAAATGTCAGTTCTGACTCAGTAGGTATGGGATGGAGCCCAAGATTCCTTATTCTGATTGAGTTCCCAGGTGGTGCTGCTGCCACTGGTCAGCAGACCACACCCTGAACAGCAAGAGGCTAGAGGACCAACAGAGATCTGATTCTTATGGCACAAAGCAAGTCAACGTTTTTAGCAGCTTTTAATCTAAGAATTACCTTTGTTGGGAATGGATTTTTTCCTAAGGTCAGAAAATTCATTTAACTCTAATTGTTCAGTTAAGTTGATTCTCTTTTGTATCTCTCTTCTCATACCATAATCACTAAATTCTTCTCCTTAACTCCAGTCAACAAATTTCTTTCTTTGAATGTCTAACTTTTTCTGTTTGGTACTATACTGCTTTGTTTCTCTGATCCCCTATATCGATAATATCTTGTTATCAACACTTCAACTTTGAACAGACTTGATACATTCAGCTAATATATATATATATTATGGAGATTTTTTTTCTTTATTGAGAAAATTAAGACTTGGGTACATCAAATAAAACCAATTTCTGGGAGAAAAAAATCAAAACCCACAATAGAAAAAATGTTAACACTGTCTGGGACATATCAGGACCCAGAAAATATTTAGAATTATGATAAAATATTGTGGTAGTCAGAATTCTTATATGGTAGAAAGTCTCCATTCGTATATGAAGATTATCTACATCTGATGATATGGGAGTGATATTGCAATATTGCACTATTCATCTTATGGAGACACTGCATTTATCAAGATTTTCCAACATGTAATTATTTCAATTAGATTTTAGAATTTAGAATTTAATTCATTTCATCATATAATGTCAATACTAGTACTCATGAAAAAAATGGAAGAATCATGTTTACCAAAGCATAGAACTGGCTATCAGGAGTCAGACAGAATTTCATGACTTGGGAATTCTCAAAGATCTGGAGGAGTTCAGATGTTGAATCCTGGTTTGGGGACCTTACTGCTTTGCAAGAGGGGATTGGAAATGATGTTGGGTAGTACAGAATGCAATAAAAAGACACGAGACTGCCATTGACCTTAGGGGTAAATGTGAGGCACCAGCAGCAGAGTTGACCACTTTAATAAACAGTGAGTAGAAGTTCAGCTCATTTATAGAAGAAAAGTCAAAGAAAGTATGAGTTGATGCCTACTCAATTCTGAGAGTCTCCTTTGCTATGGGGTTTGATCTTTCTATTAACCCTTCCTACTTTCCTTTTTACCCTGTGACTCTATCTTTCCCCTCTGTTCTTCTTTCTCTTTTTTCTCCTCTTCACCTCTGTAGTCATCATTGTAACATCAATACTCTTCTTGTTATTACAAAGGAAATCACAATTATGAAGTTAGATGTGAGTCTGATGAAAGTTATTTCTGATTAGTTGATTCTAGTGACATAGATATTTTCCAAATAGATCTTGACCTGAAATGTATTGATTTGGAAATTAACAGTAGTTAAGAAATACCTTTATTAATGTATACTTGTGGACTCAGAACTCAGAAGTATAGCTGTAGCAATGGAAGCATTTCACACAGGACAAACACATTATAATGAAAAAAAAAAAAAGACCACTAATTTTGAGAACTTATAGCAAGGTGTCTCTAATTCTTAATATGAAAAGATATAAAAAAAGCTATTTGGTCAGTATGAATATAAACTATCACAGTTAATATTTTTACATCGCTATTAGACCTAAAAAATGGTGTTTAGAACCTAAGCATTTCTTACTTCCTAATTATCCTATTTACAGTAGAACATAAAAGTCATTTAAAGATTATATGGACATTAATTCTACACTTTACTTTCAGTAAAACATTTTTTGTTTATTTTTCTCATGTAGATGGATAATAATGAAAACAATTACAGTCAGAACTAGGTACACATACACATGCACATGCACATCGTGTTTTAACTCAGAATAATTTAGTTCACTAGGTTTGTTAAAATAGTTTCTATGTATATATAAATTACAGTATACATATTATAAATATTAGATAATATATATTTGTATTGATTTTTAAATATTCAAATATTTCTAGGAGAAGAGTCATGAGTTATTAGAAGACAAATAACTAGAACAAACAGCAATATATTCGTTGTAAACTCTGGAAGTCATAAAAGAGATCATTTTTTTGTGAGTTCTACTGAACATACCTGTGAAAAACAAAATACGAGCAGGGCTTAACTTCTGCAAAGTTAGAATTAATCTCTCTAAATTTAACATCGTTCTACCACAAGAATAAATTCTTATCTAACACATGCTAAGTATGTAAATAAACTCAATGTAAAAGTTTAAAAATTTTCAGCCATTTCTCTTCCAAATCCCTCTAAGACATTTTCATTTACGTTCAGCTCATGAGTTCTTCCTGATCTCCCATTTTAAACTAGCCCTGTCACTCTCTATCAAATCAGCTTCTTCTACTTCCTGCGTAGCAGTTGTCAGTACTTGAAATGATCTTGTGTATATTTTTACTTGCTCACTATCTATCTAATACAGGGGCAAATCTGAAGCTTACACAATTTTAGTCAACCTTTTAAAGAAAATAACTCAGAATTTTTAGTACAAATTAAATACAAGATCTCTTGGAAAGACCCTGGCAAATAAGATGCCCTGGAGCTTCGCTTTCTTATTTTCAGAGTAAATCCACATTGTGGTCTCACCTATTAGCTTGTAAGATTCCCCAAGAGCAGAGATTTTATGTCTTGGTCGCTGCTGTAGCCCCAGTACTTCGTATGCACTTAAAACACAGTTTTTGAATGAATTAAGGTAAGTGCATGCTCTAGTCACTTCCTTCATTGCCTATAATTACTTTTCTCATAACAAAGACAAATTTCTGCTATTATAAATAACAGGGCACAGTGGTCCCGTATTACCTGTATTGTTTTATTTGTGTTCCTGTGTTTGTTTTGCTTTGGTGCTTTGTGGAAAAGCAATTTATTCTAATAAGGACTGCATTTTTCTGTTTAAATTGCGTTCCAGCATGGCATCTCTCATGATATAATGCCCTCTCACAGGTAAAGTATGACTGTGAAAGATTTAGCAAGATCATTTTTACTTTCCCTTTGAGGATTTTATGGGTATTTGCATTTATTTATTTTTTGCTAAATTTTATTTTCTGAGTTTTTTCCTTAGTGAGCATATATTGATTTTGTAATTTTAAAAAATGAAATGAATTATTTTAAAAAAGAGTAAGCTTAGTTCTCACTGTTTACCTGAACTATCACCATTTTGGAGAACACCTTCACCATGTGAAATTCCTGTTTATATTTCTTATGACTTTATCCTCATTTTTGCCTTCAGAGTGGTGGTGGTTTATTTGACACTACAGGTAGATATCTACTAAGAGTTGAAGTGCTTACTAATGCACAGTTCTCAAGTCTGAATTTTGTAAAGATGAATTATTCTTCTTGTTCTTTGGAGACATCTTGAGATAACATGTGAAACAGCATTACTCTTACCTCTTGGAATACTAGTAACTACAGGGATGGGTGGGTCTGGACCCAGAGCTGTTCTTATTCCATTTCTTCTCTGAAATATTTTAAAGGCTTACATTTTACCATTTTAGGTATACTTAATTTTAAGTAATTAACTTCAAAGCATCTGGGACAATGTGGTATGATTTTCTGATCAGAAAGTTTCACTGCCCTTTCATTTATGCAAGTAAGATATATCAATTCAGGTAGTGTCTGAAGTGGAGAGTTACACAATTGGTATGAATGTGGAGGTGGATTGAAGCCTATGGCTTGGTGACTTCTAGGGATTAATTGTAGCCAATTTTAGGACATTTTTTTCTTGTTAATATCACTCAGAATGTTCCAGGCTAACTAAATTCATACCAACACTGTGAACTCATGCTGATATCAGCCTAAGAAGAGTATAATTAAGAAGCTCATCTACTGTCCCCAAAATAAATAAATGAAAAATCATGTGCTTGACTCTAAGTTAAACAGAAATGACTTTAAGATTACTTATGTGATTTGAATTATCCATAGCAGACTATTTCATTAGTCTTGTCAATCAACAGATTTTCTTTAGACATACTAGATTCAAACAGGGATATATGGAAAGCATAATCAATGAATATTTATTGGGGGGTTATAATGTAATCTGCTCATGAAGACAACAGTTTTCAAACATTAATTGAACAGAATTGGATGCCAGTGAATCAGACTTCATCTACATTCAGTATTCTTGATGGAGCTTCTAGGAATTGTTTTCAAATTAGCAAATTGGAGTTCTATAATCTGGCATGATGAACCTGCATCTTCAGGGAGTATCAGTTGTTCTCATATTGTGGACGGAGGTGCAACAGAGAGGGCTCCACACCAGAGATTAAAATTGCACATATTTGCTTGTTTGTTGGATTTCTCTTTTTTAATGTGAATGTTTGCTTGGTATCTTACAGCAATTATGGTGTAGAACAGTGGTTCTCAAACCTTAACATGAATAAAAATCATCTGGAGGGTTTTTCTTAAGAGGAATAGACAATTTCCATTTCTAACAAGATTCTTAATACTGATGGTCCAGAAACTACACTTTGAGAAAAACTTGTATAAGGTATTGATGGACTAAAGATCACTGATACATGCAGTTTAAAAGTTATAAATCTATCAGAGTCATCATTTTATATTTATCTTGTTCAAAAAGTGAGAAGAGATAAATCATAAAGGTTTTCTGCTAACAAAATGAAAAGGCTGTTCATATAGTTTCTGATATTGTAGAAATTAATTTGAATATGGTAAAATTTGACCACTAACTAGCAAAAATAAGGGATTTTTAGAATTGAGGATTTAGTTTCCATGCATTCTTCATCCAGTTGCCTTTATGGTAATATCTTGCCTACTATAGACAATATCAAAACTAGGAAATTAACATTAGTCCAATCCAAGGAATTTATTCACATTTCACTAGTTTTACATGCACTCAACTGTGCATATATAAAGCTGTATGCAATTTTATCACACGTATAGATGTGTGTAACCACTACTATAAACAAGACACGGAGCAGTGTCTTGATCTATCACAAAGATCTCTTTACCTCTTTATAGCAACATCCATCATCCTCGTCCATGTCCCTAAACCCTTAAGCATTCATTTTTTGGAATGCGCAGGTACTATTTCTTGCTCTTCAGAGCTGATGCCCTTCTTATACTGACTAAGGTAAAATTTAAAGCTATGAGATTTCGGAGAATCATATGGCCACCAGATGTGTAGTGAGCAGGTTTTAGTGCCACTTAAGGTAAAGTGAAAGCACTGATTTGTATATGATGGATATTTGTTTACATAGCAGAATAGGGTGGTGGTTATTTATCGCTAAATGTAGGGCATACATTTCTATATTTTTCCACTGCTACGAAAAGAGTTAATTCTAGTTTTGAAAGCTCTGGCCAGCACTTTAAAGTAGAATTTCTAGGAAGGTTTTTGCCTTCAACTCTCCTACACTCATCCAAAATATTCCAGATAAAATGTACCAGAAACTCCATAAGTCTTACGTGTCAGGTGGTTTTGATTAGAGGAAAAATGCCTGCCAGCTGTGTCTACACTATTACTAGTGCCAATGGGCTGTCACCGTTAGTCTGGCACTAAGGTGAGAAGTGAGATTTTGGTGTCTCAGTCTCAAATAAAATTAGATCTTAACAGTAAGAGTTTAAGCAGTTGGGACCAATGTCTTTGCATAGTGAGGGGTATGCCCAGGGTGAGAGGACTGGATCTTAACAGCAGTATCTGGCAGCACAGGACCTTGGTTTGGGCTCTTTCAGAAGGAGCAGCTATGTCTTCTGATAAGCTTTTGTATAAATCCAGTCATTGATCATGACACTGACACGTTGTGAACTGACTCTTTGGTGTACTGCTCTAAGGCTTTGCAATGTTGTCTCCCTGATATTTGTGACCATAATAGAAAGCAAGGGACTGCATTACTATTTTCTTTAATTTTTTACAATCTCCCCAAATCTATTAATACTATAGTGGCTTAATATTAACCCAAATGGACTAAACTAGGTAGGCAGTACAGAACATTTTCACCCATTTTCTGGTCATTTTCTGGGGCTTGATGGTTTTCTTAAGTACAAAATCAGTTAAGTGCCTGAAACTCTGCATATAGATTTTCCTTGTTTCTTACTTCCATCTTGCTCAGTGGTTCACAACATTTAGTGTGCCAAAAACTGAGGGCACAGGATTGTAGACACCAAACCTTGTATTGTGCTTTATTGACAGTTTAAGAAATATTCAATGGTAATTTTTTTTTTACCGTATAGGATTTTTATCTTGCTATTTAGGAGCCAAATTCCTGCCTAAGATGAGATTCTGCTTACATAGTTTCATGCATTATTTCTTGTGACTGTCACAACAATCCCATGAAACAGGAAAGGCAGACATCTTCATTTTGAGAAGGGGTAAATATGGCTGAGAACTTACATGGAAATAAGCTTTTGAAATGCTATGTATTAATCATTGTACTTTTCTTTTCTGCATGTCCTTGTATGTGATTCTTCCTCTGACCAAGGAAACTTCCACTTTGCTTGGAGTTGAATTCTGATTGTTGTACCAGCAATGCAAGAAGAAGAATCAGTCAATATCTGTAAAAGCTTGATTTTGTTGAGAGCAGAAATGCTCACGAGAATCAAAAAAAAAAAGATCCTTGAAGGAGGCAAGATATAGAGTTTATGTCATAACACTGGATTGGAAAGGGAATAGAAAATATCTTAAGAGTCCGATTTGCTAGGAGACTAGGTCAGAACATCCTGGTTTCCCAGGAGTAGGAAAAGGCATTTGATGGGATTTGTCCTTGCAAGAGGCCGTTGGCGGTGTGAACCACACCTGGCGGCCCCACTGAGAGAGTCAAGTCAGAACTGAGGAAATGCTGAGTTCCATCCAAAGTGGCCTACATGGATGCTCCTCTTTTCAATGGCCAAGACACTTGGTAGCTCTAATTGTCACCTGTAAAAGGACAATATAATATGGAATGAAAGGAAATCCCCTAATCTTAGTACTTAGGTGGAACTGAATGGTGGTGAGAGCCATCTCTTTTTCATATAGTTTGCCAAGGATGGAAGAAACAGTTAAACTGAGCAGGGATTTGCCTTTTTCCTCTACAGCTCCTACTCTGCCAGCTCTACCACATCAGCTCTACCTATTTGCTGAATATCATCCAAATAATAGAGGTATGTGAACTGCTATGTGAGATAGGGAATACAAAGCAGGACTCAGTGGGAGCAAGAAAAGACATTTATGCTAATGTTTCAAAGACTCAGACTGGCTTAAAAGTGTCACTATCTTCCTTAACATAGTGGCCAAAAATGCACAGGTTGCTTTTAGCTCTGAAAATGCAAATTATCTCAGTCTTTATGCAGAGATTTTAAAACATGGAATCATTTTTATTCTTTTTGATGTAATCCATGCAGCTTGCATCTGCCCAAACAAGTAATGTTTTAGGCCATTAACATTTATCTCTTGCCTACAAATCTGTCCATTCTTTAAGGAACATTTATTGATTGTTTGCCAAGACTAAGTGCTGAGAATACAAAGATAAATAAGATATGGTTAGATAAGGATTTAAAGAGGATATTATATTCAAGTAGCATATAAAAGGTAAATTGCATATGTATTGCAGCAAGCATTAAAGTAGAGGTATGGACAAAGTATTGTACTACAGTCATAGGAGGATGGAGTAACTGCTTCTGCTTGCTATTTGGTTTGGTGCTTGAAAGATGAGTGAAAGACTGAAAGGTAGAGAAAGGGGAGATAATAGAAGAGAATGTTCCAGTAAAGAGAATGAGGACATGTAGACCTATAGCATAGTGTGTGTGGGGTGGAGTGATAGGAAATCCACCTCCAGAGGAAAGATGGGGGTAGATGGTGAAGGGCAATTTGGCCAAGCTATAAGTGGGCTATAAGAGGTGATAATGAACTTGGATGACCCTCATTATTTCATCCATGCTGACCTCTCTAACTTCACCACGTGCCACAGGTTCCCTCAAACTTTTTCAGTCCCATGAGCCTTCTTACCTTGGAGCCCTCGTATATGCTGCATTTCTGTCTGAAAAGTATTTTTCACCTGATTGTCTTTTCTTGCCTTTGTCCACACGTATCATGTTTGGAAATCTGGTGCTTTTCATTTCTCAAGTTCAGTTTAATTCAGAAAGATCTTCTTTGCCCCTCTGACCAACCTAAAAAGCGTGGGCTTCCACTTGTTATTCTCATTTTAATTTTTCTTATAATATTTATCACAACTTAGACGTATATAAATGATTTATAATGTACATAATCTATAATTATTTTTGTTACCTTGGTTTTTACTTTCATCTTAATTCCCCACCAAATCCCTAGAATAATTTTCCTTCTCTTCAATTTGTTTCAAAATACAATTACTTCATTCAGATCCTAGTGCCCAGAGGAAAAATCAGGTTGGAGTATGAAATTTAGTATTATGTCTATAAAGATAAAATTTTAAATCCAGGGGAGGGGAAGAAATCACCTAGGAAGAAAATATAAGGGGCAAGAGAACTCGTGACATAGATTGAGGATCATGTAGACTCTGGTGGAAGATGGGTGAGGTCCAGCTTGGATATCACTGGCTAAGACATTAAGGTGTCATAGGGACACCTGATTTGATTTCTTTTTTTTTAAAATTTCATTTTATTATTTTTTTTACACAGCAGGTTCTTATTAGTTATCCATTTTATACATATTAGTGTATACATGTCAATCCCAATCTCCCAGTTCATCCCACCACCAGGCCCGCCCCCCACCCCCGCTTTTCCCCCTTAGTGTCCATAGGTTGTTCTCTACAACTGTGTCTTTATTTCTGCCCTGCCAACCGGTTCATCTGTACCACTTTTCTAGATGTCATATATATGGTTTAATATACAATATTTGTTTTTCTCTTTCTGACTTACTTCACTCTGTATGACAGTCTCTAGGTCCATCCACATCTCTACAAATGAGCCTATTTCATTCCTTTCTATGGCTGAGTAATATTCCATTGTATATATGTACCACTTCTTCTTTATCCGTTTGTCTGTCGATGGGCATTTAGGTTGCTTCCATGACCTGCCTATTGTAAATAGAGCAGCAATGAATATTGGGGTGCATGTGTCTTTTTGAATTATGGCGTTCTCTGGGTATATGCCCAGTAGTGGGATTGCTGGGTCATATGGTATTTCTATTTTTAGTTTTTTAATGAACCTCCGTACTGTTCTCCATAGTGACTGTATCAATTTACATTCCTACCAACAGTGCAAGAGGGTTCCCTTTTCTCCACACCCTCTCCAGCAATTATTGTTTGTAGATTTTCTGATGATGCCCATTCTAACTGGTGTGAGGTGATACCTCATTGTAGCTTTGATTTGCATTTCTCCAGTGATTAATGATGTTGAGCATTCTTTCATGTGTTTGTTGGCAATCTGTATATCTTCTTTGGAGAAATGTCTATTTAGGTCTTCTGCCAATTTTTGGATTGGGTTGTTTGTTTTTTTGATATTGAGATGCATGAGCTGCTTGTAAATTTTGGAGATTAAACTTTTGTCAGTTGCTTCATTTACAAATATTTTCTCCCATTCTGAGGGTTGTCTTTTGGTCTTGTTTATGGTTTCCTTTGCTGTGCAAAAGCTTTTAAGTTTCATTAGGTCCCATTTGTTTATTTGTGTTTTTATTTCCATTTCTCTACGAGGTGGGTCGAAAAGGATCTTGCTGTGATTTATGTCATAGAGTGTTCTGCCTATGTTTTCCTCTAAGAGTTGGATAGTTTCTAGCCTTACATTTAGGTCTTTAATCCATTTTGAGTTTATTTTTGTGTATGGTGTTAGGGAGTGTTCTAATTTCATGCTTTTACATGTAGCTGTCCAGCTTTCCCAGCACCACTTATTGAAGAAGCTGTCTTTTCTCCACTGTATATTCTTGCCTCCTTAATCAAAGATAAGGTGAACATATGTGTGTGGGTTTATCTCTGGGCTTTCTATCCTGTTCCATTGTTCTATATTTCTGTATTTGTGCCAGTACCATACTGTCTTGATCACTGTTGCTTTGTAGTATAGTCTGAAGTCAGGAAGCCTGATTCTTCCACATCTGTTTTTCTTTCTCAAGATTGCTTTGGCTATTCAGGGTCTTTTGTGTTTCCATACAAATTGTGAAATTTTTTGTTCTAGTTCTGTGAAAAATGTCATTGGTAGTTTGATAGGGATTGCACTGAATCTGTAGATTGCTTTGGGTAGTATAGGCATTTTCACAATGTTGATTCTTCCAATCCAAGATCATGGTATATCTCTCCATCTATTTGTATCATCTTTAATTTCTTTCATCAGTGTCTTATAGTTTTCTGCATACAGGTCTTTTGTCTCCTTAGGTAGGTTTATTCCTAGATATTTTATTCTTTTTGTTGCAATGGTAAATGGGAGTGTTTTCCTAATTTCACTTTCAGATTTTTTCATCATTAGTGTATAGGAATGCAAGAGATTTCTGTGCATTAATTTTGTATCCTGCTACTTTACCAAATTCATTGATTAGCTCTAGTAGTTTTCTGGTAGCATCTTTGCAATTCTCTATGTACAGTATCATGTCATCTGCAAACAGTGACAGCTTTACTTCTTATTTTCCGACTGGGATTCCTTTTATTTCTTTTTCTTCTCTGATTGCTGTGGCTAAAACGTCCAAAACTATGTTGAATAATAGTGGTGAGAGTGGGCAACCTTGTCTTGTTCCTGATCTTAGTGGAAATGGTTTCAGTTTTTCACCATTGAGGACGATGTTGGCTGTGGGTTTGTCATACATGGCTTTTATTATGTTGAGGAAAGTTCCCTCTATGCCTACTTTCTGGGGGGGTTTTATCATAAATGGGTGTTGAATTTTGTGAAATGCTTTCTCTGTATCTATTGAGATGATCATATGGTTTTTCTCCTTCAATTTGTTAATATGGTGTATCACATTAATTGATTTGCGTATATTGAAGAATCCTTGCATTCCTGGGATAACCCCACTTGATCATGGTGTATGATCCTTTTAATGTGCTGTTGGATTCTGTTTGCTAGGATTTTGTTGAGGATTTTTGCATCTATATTCATCAGTGATATTGGCCTGTAGTTTTCTTTCTTTGTGACATCTTTGTCTGGTTTTGGTATCAGGGTGATGGTGGCCTTGTAGAATGAGTTTGAGAGTGGTCCCCCTCTGCTATATTTTGGAAGAGTTTGAGAAGGATAGGTGTTAGCTCTTCTCTAAAGGTTTGATAGAATTCACCTGTGAAGACATCTAGTCCTGGGCTTTTGTTTGTTGGAAGATTTTAAATCACAGTTTCAATTTCAGTGCTTGTGATTGGTCTGTTCATATTTTCTATTTCTTCCTGGTTCAGTCTTGGAAGGTTGTGCATTTCTAAGAATTTGTCCATTTCTTCCAGGTTGTCCATCTTATTGGCATAGAGTTGCTTGTAGTAATCGCTCATGATGCTTTGTATTTCTGCAGTGTCAGTTGTTATTTCTCCTTTTTCATTTCTAGTTCTATTGATTTGTGTCTTCTCCCTTTTTTTCTTGATGAGTCTGGCTAATGGTTTATCAATTTTGTTTGTCTTCTCAAAGAACCAGCTTTTAGTTTTATTGGTCTTTGCTATCATTTCCTTAATTTCTTTTTCATTTATTTCTGATCTGATCTTTATGATTTCTTTCCTTCTGCTAACTTTGGGGTTTTTTTGTTCTTTTTTCTCTAATTGCTTTAGGTGTAAGGTTAGGTTGTTTCTTTGAGATGTTTCTTGTTTCTTAAAGTAGGATTGTATTGCTATAAACTTCCCTCTTAGAACTGCTTTTACTGCATCCCATAGATTTTGGGTCATCGTGTTTTCATTATCATTTGTTTCTAGGTTTTTTTTTGATTTCCTCTTTGATTTCTTCAGTGATCTCTTGGTTATTAAGTAGTGTATTGTTTAGCCTCCATCTGTTTGTATTTTTTACAGATTTTTTCCTGTAAGTGATATCTAGTCTCATAGCATTGTGGTCGGAAAAGATACTTGATATGATTTCAATTTTCTTAAATTTACCAAGGCTTGATTTGTGACCCAAGATATGATCTATCCTGGAGAATGTTCCATGAGCACTTGAGAAGAAAGTGTAATCTGATGTTTTTGGATGGACTGTCCAATAAATATCAATTAAGTCCATCTTGTTTAATGTATCATTTAAAGCTTGTGTTTCCTTATTTATTTTCATTTTGGATGATCTGTCCATTGGTGAAAGTGGGGTGTTAAAGTCCCCTTCTATGATTGTGTTACTGTCGATTTTCCCTTTTATGGCTGTTAGTATTTGCCTTATGTATTGAGATGCTTCTATGTGGGTGCATAAATATTTACAATTGTTATATCTTCTTCTTGGATTGACACCTTGATCATTATGTAGTGTCCTTCTTTGTCTCTTGTAATAGTCTTTGTTTTAAAGTCTATTTTGTCTGATATGAGAGTTGCTACCCCAGCTTTCTTTTGATTTCCATTTGCATGGAATATCTTTTTCCATCCCCTCACTTTCAGTCTGTATGTGTCCCTAGGTCTGAGGTGTGTCTCTTGTAGACAGCATATATACGGGTCTTGTTTTTGTATCCATTCAGCGAGCCTGTTTCTTTTGGTGGGAGCATTTAATCCATTTACATTTAAGGTAATTATCAATGTGTATGTTCCTATTACCATTTTCTTCATTGTTTTGCATTTGTTATTGTAGGTCTTTTCCTTCTCTTGTGTTTCCTGACTAGAGAAGTTCCTTTAGCATTTGTTGTAAAGCTGGTTTGGTGGTGCTGAATTCTTTTAGCTTTTGCTTGTCTGTAAAGGTTTTAATTTCTCCATCAAATCCGAATGAGATCCTTGCTGGGTAGAGTAATCTTGGTTGTAGGTTTTTCTCCTTCATCACTTTAAATATGTCCTGCCACTCCCTTCTGGCTTGCAGAGTTTCTGCTGAAAGATCAGCTGTTAACTTTATGGAGATTCCCTTGTGTGTTATTTGTTGTTTTTCCCTTGCTGCTTTTAATGTTTTTTCTTTGTATTTAATTTTTGATAGTTTGATTTATATGTGTCTTGGCATGTTCCTCCTTGGATTTATCCTGTATGGGACTCTCTGTGCTTCCTGGACTTGATTAATTATTTCCTTTCCCATATTAGGGAAGTTTTCAACTATAATCTCCTCAAATATTTTCTCATTCCCTTTCTTTTTCTCTTCTTCTTCTGGGACCCCTATAATTCGAATGTTGTTGCATTTAATGTTGTCCCAGAGGTCTCTGAGACTGTCCTCAATTCTTTTCATTCTTTTTTCTTTATTCTGTTCTGTAGCAGTGAATTCCACCATTCTGTCTTCCAGGTCACTTCTCCGTTCTTCTGCCTCAGTTACTCTGCTATTGATTCCTTCTAGAGAATTTTTAATTTCATATACTGTGTTGTTCATCACTGTTTGTTCATTCTTTAGTTCTTCTAGGTCCCTGTTAAACGTTTCTTGTATTTTCTCCATTCTGTTTCCAAGGTTTTGGATCATCTTTACTATCATTATTCTGAATTCTTTTTCAGGTAGACTGCCTATTTTCTCTTCATTTGTTAAGTCTGGTGGGTTTTTTCCTTGCTCCTTCATGTGCTGTGTGTTCCTCTGTCTTCTCATTTTGCTTAACTTACTGTGTTTGGGGTCTCCTTTTCACAGGCTGCAGGTTCGTAGTTCTGGTTGTTTTTGTTGTCTGTCCCCAGTTGGTTCAGTGGGTTGTGTAGACTTCGTGGTGAAGGGGATTAGTGTCTGTGTTCTGGTGGATGAGGCTGGATCCTGTCTTTCTTGTAGGCAGGTCTACGTCTGGTGGTGTGTTTTGGGGTGTCTGTGCCTTCATTATGGGTTTAGGCAGCCTCTGTGCTAATGGATGGGGTTGTGTTCCTGTCTTGCTAGTTGATTGGCATAGGGTGTCCAGCACTGTAGCTTGCTGGTCATTGAGTGGAGCTGGGTCTTGGCGTTGAGATAGAGATCTCTGGGAGATTTTTGCCATTTGATACTACATGGAGCTGGGACGTCTCTTGTGGACCAGTGTCCTGAACTTGGCTCTCCCACCTCGGATTCAGAGCCCTGACACCTGGCTGGAGCACAAAGAGCCTGTCATCCACATGGCTCGGAATAAAAGGGAGAAAAGAAAGAAAGAAGAAGATAAAATAAAATAAAATAAAATAAAGTTATTACAATAAAAAGTAATTATTAAAAAAAATGTAAATAGTAATAAAAAAAAAAGAGGAAGAAAGAAAGAAGAGAGCAACCAAAGCAAAAAACAAATTCACCAATGATAACAAGTGCTAAAAACTATACTTAAAAACAAAAACAGACAGACAGAACCCTAGGACAAATGGTAAAAGCAAAGCTACACAGATAAAATCACACAGAGAAGCATACGCATGCATACTCACAAAAAGAGAGGAAGGGAAAACAAATATATATCATTGCTCCCAAAGTCCACCTCCTCAATTTGGGATGATTCCTTGTCTATTCAGGTGTTCCACAGATGCAGGGTACATCAAGTTGATTGCGGAGATTTAATCCACTGCTCCTGAGGCTGCTGGGAGAAATTTCCCTTTCTCTTCTTTGTTCGAACAGCTCCTGGGTTTTATCTTTGGATTTGGACCCGCCTCTGCGTGTAGGTCACCTGAGGGCATCTGTTCTTTGCTCAGACAGGATGGGGTTAAAGGAGCAGCTGATTCAGGGGCTCTGTCTCACTCAGTCCAGTGGGAGGGAGGGGTACGGAGTGCGGGGCGAGCCTGCAGCGGCAGAGGCCTCCATGACATTGCACCAGCCTGAGGCACACCGTGTGTTCTCCTGGGGAAGTTGTCCCTGGATCACGGGACCCTGGCAGTCTTGGACTGCACAGGCTCCTGGGAGGGGCAGTGTGGATAGTGACCTGTGCTTGCACACAGGCTTCCTGGTGTCTGCAGCAGCAGCCTTAGCATCTCATGCCCGTCTCTGGGGTCTGCGCTGATAGCCGTGGCTCACGCCTGTCTCTGGAGCTCCTTTAAGCGGTGCTCTTAACCCCCTCTCCTCACGCACCAGGAAACAAAGAGGCAAGAAAAAGTCTCTTTCCTCTTTGGCAGTTCCAGACCTTTTCCCGGACTCCCTCCCGGCTAGCTGTGGTGCACTAGCCTGAAGTGAATCTCTTGTAGACAGCATATATATGGGTCTTGTTTTTGTATCCATTCAGCGAGCCTGTTTCTTTTGGTGGGAGCATTTAATCCATTTACATTTAAGGTAATTATCGATATGTATGTTCCTATGACCATTTTCTTAATTGTTTTGGGTTTGTTTTTGTAGGTCCTTTTCTTCTCTTGTGTTTCCCACTTAGAGAAGTTCCTTTAGCATTTGTTGTAGATCTGGTTTGGTCGTCCTGAATTCTCTTAGCTTTTGCTTGTCTGTAAAGCTTTTGATTTCTCTTTCAAATCTGAATGAGATCCTTGCTGGGTAGAGTAATCTTGGTTGTAGATTCTTCCCTTTCATCACTTTAAACATATTGTACCTCTCCCTTCTGGCTTGTAGAGTTTCTGCTGAGAAATGAACTGTTAACCTTATGGGAGTTCCCTTGTATGTTATTTGTCATTTTTCCCTTGTTGCTTTTAATAATTTTTCTTTGCCTTTAATTTTTGTCAGTTTGATTACTATGTGTCTTGGTGTGTTTCTCCTTGGGTTTCTCCTGCCTGGAACTCTCTGTGCTTCCTGGACTTGGGTGGCTATTTCCTTTCCCATGTTAGGGAAGTTTTCAACTATAATCTCTTCAAATATTTTCTTGGGTACTTTCTCTCTCTCTTCTCCTTCTGGGATCCCTATAATGCGAATGTTGTTGTGTTTAATGTTGTCCCAGAGGTTTCTTAGGCTGTCTTCATTTCTTTTCATTCTTTTTTCTTTTTTCTGTTCCACGGCACTGAATTCCACCATTCTGTCTTCCAGGTCACTTATCCATTCTCCTGCCTCAGTTACTCTGCTATTGATTCCTTCTAGTGTAGTTTTCATTTCAGTTATTGTATTGTTCATCTCTGTTTGTTTGTTCTTTAATTCTTCTAGGTCTTTGTTAAACATTTCTTGCATCTTCTTGATCTTTGCCTCCATTCTTTTGCCGAGGTCCTGGATCATCTTCACTATCATTATTCTGAATTCTTTTTCTGGAAGGTTGCCTATCTCCACTTCATTTAGTTTTTTTTGGGGGGTTTTATCTTGTTCCTTCATCTGGTACATAGCCCTCTGCCTTTTCATCTTGTCTCTCTTTCTGTGAATGTGGTTTTCATTCCACAGGCTGCAGGATTGTAGTTCTTCTTGCTTCTGCTGTCTGCCCTCTGGTGGATGATGCTATCTAAGAGGCTTATGCAAGTTTCCTGATGGGAGGGACTAGTGGTGGGTATAGCTGACTGTTGCTCTGGTGGGCAGAGCTCAGTAAACTTTAATCCGCTTGACTGCTGATGGGTGGGGCTGGGTTCCCTCCCTGTTGGTTGTTTGGCCTGAGGCAACCCAACACTGGAGTCTACCTGGGCTCTTTGGTGGGGCTAATGGCGGACTCTGGGAGCGCTCACACCAAGGAGCACTTACCAGAACTTCTGCTGCCAGTGTCCTTGTCCCCACGGTGAGCCACAGCCACACCCCGCCTCTGCAGGAGACCCCCCAACACCAGCATGTAGGTCTGGTTCAGTCTCCCCTGTAGTCGCTGCTCCTTCCCCTGGGTCCCAATGTGCACACTACTTTGTGTGTGCCCTCCAAGAGTGGAGTCTCTGTTTACCCCAGGTCTGTTGAAGTCCTGCAATCAAATTCCAGTAGGCTTCAAAGTCTGATTCTCTAGGAATTCCTCCTCCCGTTTCCAGACCTCCAGGTTGGGAAGCCTGACGTGGGGCTCAGAACCTTCAGTCCAGTGGGTGGACTTCTGTGGTATAAGTGTTCTCCAGTCTGTGAGTCACCCACCCAGCGTTTATGGGATTTGATTTTACTGTGATTGTGCCCCTCTACCGTCTCATTGTGGCTTCTCTTTGTCTTTGGATGTGGGGTATCTTTTTTGATGAGTTCTTTTTTGATGATTGTTCAGCAGTTAGTTGTGATTCAGGTGCTCCTGCAAGAGGGAGTGAGTGCACATCTTTCTACTCTGCCATCTTGAACCAATCAGTAAAGGACAGTACCTCCAAATCTCAGGGCAGCATGTTTGGACTTGATTTGATTTCTTTGATGTGACCTAGAACAGAACATCAAAACTCTTATCTAATTATCTCATCTGCTTGTCATAAAGGCACCTTAAACTCCACATGTTCAAATCTCAATTGCTGGTCTTCCTCACCAAATAAATTTCTTCTTCCTTACGTGTCCTTCCTATAACTCAATCACTATGCCAGTCAGAAATGTGGGTTATTTTTGACTCCTCCTTTTCTGTCATCTCTCTTCATACATTACTCAATTCCAACTGTGATAACATTTTGAAGCTAGTTTAAAAGTATATAACTGAGAGAATTTATTTAGTCTAGATAATTGGGTATGTCTTTCCTGAAGAAATAACTTTTGACCTGATGTTGAAAGAATTAATTTCCTCCGTTGAATGGAAGAATGGAAAGAAGGAAATTGTTTCTGGTGAAGTGAACAGTAGCCTTGAGTAACATGCATAGTTGAGGAAAGAAGGGAACACCAGTGTGACTAAAACAGTGGGAACAAGAGAAAGCATAATATGGGAAGAGGAGGAGAGGGAAGCAGGATCACATCATGAGAAACGTGGCATGTTAAAAATTCTGGTCTTAAATGCAATAGGGCACAAGTGAAGGGTTCTAAGCAGAGGGATGACCAGATTCAGTTAAAAATTTACGAGATCATGTTGGCTACTATGTGGACTAGGATGTAGGTGGCATATAAAAGGAGCTGTGGGAAGGCTACTTACAAACAGAATGCAACCCTGTGATAAATGATGGTGGTTTGGATTAAGGTCCTGGCTATGGGGACAAGTGGATAGATTCAGGAGATATGAGTAGTCAAATTGACTAGCAATCAAAATTTTGCTTTACCTGACACATTCACCTGGGCTTCACACCACTTCCATTGTCTCATTCTCCTTCTAGGTTGCCAGAGTTCCTGCTATTGCTCTTGCACACTGAATGTGTTTAACAGTGCACCTTGGTCTACACTTTGAGCCTCTCCCTGATGTATTCTCAATCTCCTTTCCCACTAGCTCCTGATATTTCTGTCAACTGCTTACATCATTTTTTTTAAGATATTTTTTCTTGGACTCTGTAACCTTTATTATTCTCCCTTACTCTCCTATTGTTTCTTCCCCTCTTCTTCCCATGTTTATAAGATGCTATTCACGACCTACATCGAAGTTCATCTTTACCATAAAATTATTCTGATTTTTTTGGGGGTGAGTTATTGCCTCACTCAATTTTATTGGAAATGAAAAAAATCAGGGCAATTGGAGTTTAGAGGAAGAAAAGGTCATTTGGTGCTAAAAAAAATCAGAATAATTTTATGGTAAAGATGAACTCTGATATATGTCTTGAATAGCATCTTATTCAAGCATTCGCTCTCAGGCCCATATTCAAGCATTCACACTCAGACCCATATTCTACTCTTTCTCTATTATTTTCTGTGTCTCAGAGAGCTGGCCTTTGCCAGTATGTTTGCCAGTCTCCCTTGGCAAGTAGCTTCCCTCCATGTTAGGGCATTTGGAGGCACTGGAGGGAGATTAGAAACTGAGAGAAAATAGGAAGTCAGTTACAAATCCTAATAAGGTTGTCTGGATTGCTGACACTGGAGAAGAACTTACTGCCGCTCCAAGAGCTACTGAAGCACCATAATGCTGAATCTGGCATATCACATTCACAGAGAAGACAAATGGGACACCATAGTCATAATCTCAAGTATATGGCAAAGACCTCTTCTTGGAAAGACCACTGTGGTCAACCCAGAGTTGACACAATGCCTAATCAATTATCCCAGACACCATCATCCAATCCATAGCACATGGATATTTCACTTTCTTAATATGGATACAAATTATTTTTTTTCAAAAATATTAAAAGGGATTACCATTTTTCTTAAGACTCAACCTCTAGAATGTTACGTCTGTTGTATCAGGTTCACTGCCTGGAAGTAAACTTATTGAGTGCTTTTTCTTCAGTTCCAGTGTCTTACTTTCTTTTTATTCCTTCTGTATTCTCTCCCACAGGCGTCAGATTATGACTTCTTTGGGGTTCTAGCTTCCTCTAGGAAGCCCATCCTTCATGGTCTTAGACCTACCAGGCATCTCTCACATAGGGTTAGTTCTCGCTAGGCAACTGAGCCAATGGGCTGTGGTAATATCATCATAGCATCTCAATGTCCTTCCAGACCTAGAGAGAGTAGTGGCCATTGTTAACTTTTGGTATGCCTCACCTTTCCCTGTAACGTGGTTTGGCCTGTAAGCATTTGCAATTAATAATTGTAATTAATTTTCCCAAGTCAAATTTCTTCTGTAAAGTTTCTTGCATCATCTCTATTTTATTGACTACATTTTAACTGATAGAGTGATGTAGTAGGAAAAACTCTGTATTCAGCAAAGAAATAACTTAAAAAATAATTCTTACTTTGCTGTTTACTAGCTATATTTTTGAGCAAATAATTTCACCTCTCTGAACCTTAGTGTTTTCTTTTTAAATATGGAATTGCCTATACCATGAGGTTAACACATGAGAATTAAATATGGTAATGGATATGAGAGTACTTCATAAAGTGCCAGGTAGATTTAAGACTCTATACCCCTCATTTGACATTTTTGTTGTTTACCTTTTAGTGAATTTGTTTCCTATGTTTATAAACAGATTATCAACTTCATAAGGGCTCAGATCTTTTCTTGTATTCTTTTGTATAACCTCCCAGTGACTTTTACAATCGTTGTATAATAGTTGTTCAATAAATATATATTGATAATCTGTGTAAAACATATTGCGATATTTTCTAGCAAGTACAGTTCTTATACTTTTAAAAAATCCCAAAGAAACCGTGTTAATATGTAATAGGTACATAGTGGATTTAAAAGTTTGAAACAACATCCCAAGGAATAGGTTTTACTTCAGCCACTTCTGTGAATTGAGACAGGACACAATGAGAGAAAAGTTTTTTGCCCATTGGAAAGATATTTTTAGGTTACCCTTGAAAGGTTTTTTTTTTTCAGGATTTTGAAGTTATGAAAAGAAAAAAACCCAGAATTACTCCATTGATAGTCATAGCAGAAGGCATTAGCAAAACACATTTGCCTTCCAAGGGAGTTTCTCAGGAGTGTCATGCCTCTTGGGGTTCCAGCTTTGTACAGATTTCCTAATTGTTGTAATTAAAAACAGAAAAAGGCAGTATCAGAAGAAACAGAAATAAAAAGCAAGAGCTATTGATGGTTGAGGCAGAAAGCATATACTTTAAGAATTGGACTTTGAGCAAATTCAGACAATTAAAACAGCATGCAGTCAATATATTGGTTTAATACAAGGAGGTGATTAGTTTGGTGTGAAGGAGCAAAGGATGTAGAAATAGACAACAAGAGACAGAAAGCAGGCAGGCCCATGTCTTGGAAAGGAGAGGTTCACACTGAGATGATGTTCTCTTTCTAGATGAAGACCATGACTTTTGGCTTTTCTCAAGAAGTCATTAACACCAGAACCACTCTGTAATTATTCTTACATATTATTTACAATTAAAAATAGCAGCATATCTTAAATGATGTGTACATAATACACTCAAATCTTTTCATTTAGTTCTCAATCATCTTACTGTGTCTACACAATTTCAGGTTAAACAGTCTATTAGGGGGGTGTTTTGATTAGGATCCTGGCATGATAGATCCAACTAAGGTTGCAAGCATTGTTCTCCAAAGACTGCTTACAGAAACACTGTTAAAGTTTATATTTTTGGCCATTTCAGTTGCGTGTGACTTCTTTAAATTTTGGAGTATGTGGTTTAGTGCCCATTTGTATGGTTTTTATTTGTTTACTTGGAAACATGTACATCCTTAGATACTTTCCGCGAACTCTTTCCTGAGTTAATGGCATTTGTGCATTTGGCTTGTAAGTCATGCTTTTAGGAGATGCATGTTCCTTCCTCAATGGTTACTTTTCTCTTCCTAACAAGAGAAATTCCACTGGGAATGAAGTGATAAAAAAATTAGTGGTATTTTACAATTTTCTAGTTTAACCCATGGTTAAGATCAACATGAGTTCCTGGAATTTGGGGGGAAATGAGTAGAATTTTAACTTCATCATCTTTACCACTAATGATTTAATAAAACCATTTTTCCTTTGTAGATAGGCGAAACCAATATTTATAACTCAAAAGAGCTGACATAGCACTAGGTTTATTTTTAGATTTATCATAAACATAAGCAGCAGTGGTTACTGTTAAAAATAGGTTGTCTGAAGCTTGAAGTGTAATTAATTGAATGACAAAATATATTATTTTTCACAACCCTGCGACTAAATGTATCTTATTGGGTATCAGTAAGATCAGTTTAAGACTTGCAAATTTGAAGTGATTTCTGGTTACTGTCTTTCAGGATTCTATTTCTTTTTTGATAAGTCTATCTGCCTAATCTTTATTTCCTAGCTAATGATTTTTTTCCCATTAGGTTCAAAAATCATTACTTTGCCCTTTTGGGAAGGGGATTATTCTTTTAAATATATTATAATAAACTACCATATTAACCTCTGCATAATAAAAATATATTAAAATATTACTTGGAACCATTATTTTGAATATAAATGTTAACTTAATTATGTAATGGTTAAAGCAGGAATTAGGAGGTAAATTTACTTTGGATTTGGCTATATTTCCAATACCATAATCTTGAAGAGACTCTCTAACCCTGATTTCCAGTTGAAAATAAGACAAACAAAGAAACCCTGAATATCAAAAATTTCATAGTACCTGTTGCTTCACTTACTTGATATTAATTGGTTTGATTAATTTATTTTCACTTAAACAACTTTTTAATCACGCCGACTCAAAATACAGTTTTTGTTATAGTATAGCAACAGCCTCTTTCTCTGTTTATCCTACTTTAAACATGCACATATGTTATGTTATTTATCTTCTAATGGCCAAGTGGTACAATTTAAGACAGTTAAATCTTTTTCTTAATATTCTTTTGGCTGAATCTTCTAAAATCATTTGGGGACAGTCATTCTTGTTGGCTACAAGCTAATTCGAACCAATCAATAAAAATTGGGGCGTATATTATTTCTTCTGCTTTTTAGAGTAGGCATAGATGATTTGTTGATCCCTGAAAATTTCATAGGGACTTTTTACCAAATTTAGGGCAGCTCTGGTTCTGACATTTCCTTGCTCCAAAGTCTTTAAAGGTTTCATGTTGCTATGGAAATGAGACATAAATTTCTCAGTCAGGAATGCATGACCATTGTCTGAAAGGAAGACCTCATTCAAAGTTTGCTGCCCTCTCTCCCCAAATTCCCATGCTCCAGGCCAATGAGAGGACTCCACTTTTCCCAAACACACTTCCTCCACTCCCTTAACACAACTTTCTTCAAGTAGTTTTACTTAAGTTTCACGGCTCACCCTCAAATTCAAATTCTTCTTGCAAGATTTTTCTGATCTCTGAAATGAGATGTAATTATATTCACCTTTGAATTCCAATAATGTGTTGATTAAATTGTTAGGGATCCTTATTATGTCTGGAATTAAGAGCTATTTATGTACATACATTTCAATATCTTCAGGATAGAGATCGTGTCTTTCTCATCCTGGATTTCCTTTTGTATCTATCACAGTCCTTTGTACATAATAAATGGGAAGATCCTAAACCCTGAATGTCAGGATATGTGGAGGCCAGTTTCACTCTGTAACTGTGCTATAGATAGATGTTGTGGGCAAAGATGGCAGGGTAACTATTTTTTTTTTTTTTTAGGGTAACTATTTTTGCTTAGAGTAGTGTGGAGGTCACACAAAAGATAGGAACTTTGAGCAAGGACATGAACAAGGAGCATGCATTTTGCCACAAGGAGCAAAGAAGGCTATTTTCCTGGTAGAGATAATAAAATATACAGATGAAGTTATAAATGGAAAGGGAGGATCATTTTAGCTGAAGCCCAGATTTTGTGAGAATATGTGGATTATGGGAGGTGAGATCAAAATGGCAATTTGGGGTCAACTGTGAAGGGCTGTATATGGTGCATCAGATTTGGAATTCAACTTGAAGGCAACAAGGAGAGGGAAGTGTGAAAAGTGGGTATGTGATGGCATCAGATTTGTTTTTTGGAGAGATGGGAATTCTGGCAGCAGTGTGGCAGGGAAACCAGTGACTGTGGCTCTGGGTCTTCTACCAGAATCTACAGCTGAAAATTTCCATTCAATCTACATTGCTTGGTAACACGCAATGTCATAGCACCTAATTAAATTAACACCTGTAAACACATGGAAGGACACTCCCATTGACTATTAGATTTTAGAAGAGTTCAAACAAGGGCAAAGCATACTGAGTGTAGTATATATAGTTTGAAACATTACATTTAATATATAATTTTATATATCTGAAATAAAGAAGTACCTGTATTTGTATACAAGCTCTGTATTTTAAAAAAGAATATGGAATTTTAATGCTCATAAACAGGGAGATGTACCTTCTGAAAGTCTGGGAAGGCAATTTTAGGCGAGGAGGCTTTGTTCAGATCACTTACAGAATCTCCAGGCTGCAAGCAGAAGCAGGGTCTCTATTTCTCAATCAACTTCCTCCACTAGGCTAGTTCAAAATGCTGTTTAGATAAGGTGAATTTTTGCTTACATCCTCTGACTCTGCTGCCTTAATCTGCCATCAACCTCTGATACTACTTCTCCTTTCTTCTGTCAACACTCATTGTTTTTCAGCTTTCCAGTTCTTAAAATATATGGATCACATACATTTCTGGTTGAAAAGAATGTATGTTTTTTGCCCTTGAAGAGTGATATAGTTATTCATTTTTTATGATTCATAACTTCCTTCAACCAAGGATGCCCCTAAGAATTGCTTGACAGATCAGTTATCTGAACTAGTTTTTATTCCAGTAAAAATGGGTTTCAATGTTTGCTGCCATATGGGAGACTGTGCTGGTGCTAAAACACAGAACAGGGCACCTGTCTTAAGTGTGAGCTGGAGGGGACAGAGATGGGCCCTGAGCCAATGGAAGGTGCCTTTATGATCTCCAAGTCCTTCTTCATACCAACTACTAGCTGAACTGCCCTTAAGTTCCTCTGACTACTTATAAAATGCATCAGTTCATGTTAATAGTGAGGGGTTTTGCTCCAGGTTATAGCTAGGACTTTAATAAATGTCTCTCATCTAAAGGTTAGGGAACCCAACTTAAGTCTGATTAACAGAGAAGAGGAAAGAATCCATCTCAAAGATGGGCTAAGATAGAAAGTGATGCCATTTTGTTGCCTTCTCTTCGGGAACATTTTTATTTATAGCCATACCTTCCAGTGAAAGTTTGTCTTGTCTGAACATCTACATGGCTGCCAAGTAAATGAGATTTGGATACAGCTCCAAGCCTTTAGTTTCTATTTTTATAACAAAATCTGTCCATAGCTGCCTGTTTATATTACTTTCATCCTATCTGGGCTTGACAAATGCTGTATATTAGGATAAAAAAAGAGAGATAAGGGGTAGGGATAGGAAGAATGAAGTATGTCTACAAATTCTTTGTCTCTGAAGAATTTCTGAGGATGTAGGTTTAAAAGACCAGAAAAGTTTTCAGAACTCCAGAATGGTGTGCTGAAGTGAATTTCTTTTCATATGATTTTAAAGGTCTACTTTTCCTAAGTAATGCTCAGTTTTCATTAAAATGTAAATCAATAGATTTCTATATGCAGGGGATTATTTCATGTGACTTTTATTAACTTCAAATTTCATAAGAACTTTAAACAGTTCAGTTTTATGATCATGTCCAAATTTTACTTTTTTATTAAGTAGTGGGAGCTTTGATCTGTGGGAATTTGTGATTTGGGGGATATAAAAAGTTAATTTTTATATAGTCATAATAACTATGTGCTTTTTTTGCTGTGCAGTAATCCTTTAGAGTATACGTAAATGTCAAATGACAGCAATAGAAAAAGAATTTGTTAGGTGGCAATTTTTTTAAATTTTTAAAAATTTATTTATTTATGTATTTATTTATGTATGTATGTATTTATTTATATTTTTGGCTGCGTTGGGTCTTTGTTGCTACGTGGGGCTTTCTCTAGTTCTGGGGAGCGGGGGCTACTCTTCTTTGCGGTGCGTGGGTTTCTCACTGTGGTGGCTTCGCTTGTTGTGGAGCACGGGCTGTAGGCACACAGGCTTCAGTAGTTGTGGCATGCAGGCTCAGTAGTTGTGACGCACGGGCATAGTTGCTCCGCGGCATATGGGATCTTCCCGGACCAGGGATCGAACCCGTGTCCCCTGCATTGGCAGGCGGGTTCTTAACCACTGCACCACCAGGGAAGTCCCTAGGTGGCAATTTTTACTGTGAAAGAAAATACATTCTCCTTGCCATGGACAATTCAGTTGTTACTGTGCTGAGAGTTCTGGCATATTAAACTAGTAAGTTGGCAAGTCCTGAGTCAATGATTTTTAGGATTTTTGTTTCTGATTAATTTATTTTCTTGCATTAGTCAAGAAAAACTTCATATGTACATGTGTTTGTGTGTGTGTGTGTGAACACACACACACACACTGCCTGTACCAATAAATCCCAAGCAAATAAACCAAATAAATATGTGGCAAACTTTATTGACTAGAGCCCAGGAGATAATGCCAAAATGTAGTTTCTAGGAACCAGTAGCTAGGAAACTGGTACTGTCTATTTTTGTCCTCAAACTTACGTAACCATAGTCTCTTACATGGTCACCAGATGTGAATTTCCAATCTTTTCTTTGACATTTCATACTAAATTACTGTAATAAACTTCTAACTGGTCCAGGTATCTGCTATAGACTAAATGTTTGTGTTTATTTCAAATTAATATGTTGAAGCCTAATCCCCAAGGTATTATTAGGAGGTGGGACCTTTGGGAGGTGATTAGGTCATGAGGGTGGAGCCTTCATGAATGGGATTCATACCCTTGTATTGGGTTAGCCAAAACGTTCGTTCGGGTTTTTCTGTAAGATGTTATGGAAAAATCCAAACGAACTTTTTGACCAACCCAATAAAAGAAGCCTCTGAGAGCTCCCTTGCCCCTTCCACCATGTGAGGGCTCAGTGATAAAGGCACCGTCTATGAACCAGGAAGTAGCTCCTCACTAGACACCAATCTGCCAGAGTCTTGATCTTGGACTTCCCAACCTCCAGAACTGTGAGAAATAAACTTGTTGTTTAGAAACCTCCCAGTCTGTGGTATTCTGTTATAGCAAGCCAAACAGTCTAAGGCAGTACTTTAAATTCTATTCTTCCAAACCATACTCCAGTTACTTTCTAAAAGCACAGCTTGGTCAAGGTGAATCTCCATGAAGCCCTTCAATGTTTCTGCATCCGCCCCAGTTTTATTGAGATATTATTGACATATAACCTGTGTAAGTTTAAGGTACACAACATGATTTTATACACATATAAACTGTGAAATGATTATTACAATAGGGTTAGTTAACACCACTCCAGCCCCTCACATATTTGTATTTACCTTTCTTTTTCTTATCGTTGTTGTGATAGTATTTGAGATCTACTCTCTTAACTTTCAAGTATGTAGTACAGTATTGTTAATTATAGTCACCATGGTGTACACTAGAATCCCAGAACTTATACACCTTACAGTTGGATATTTTTACCCCACTCCCCAGCCCTTGGCAACCACCGTTCTACTTCTGCTTCACCATTCTATTTCTATGAGTTCAGCTTTTTTAGATTCCACCTATAAGTGATATCATACAGTATTTATCTTTGTCTGATTTATTTCACTTGGCATAATGCCTTCAAGGTCCATTCATGCTGTTGCAAAAGGCAGAATTTTCTTCTTTTTTATGGTTGAATAATATTCCATTGTATATATACCTTATCTTTTTTACTCTTTCATCTGCTGTTGGACACTTAGGTATTTTCTGTGTCTTGGCTTTTGTGAATCATGCTTCCATGAACATGTAGGTGCCAGTATTTCTTTGAGATAGTGATTTTATTTCCTTCAGATATATATCCAAAAGTGGGATTGCTGGTTCATTTTCTAGTTCTGTTTTTAATTTTTTGAGGAATCTTCATAGTGTTCTCCATAGTGGCTGCACCAATTTACATTCCCACCAAGAGTAGCTTCCTTTTCTCCACGGCTTCACCAACACTTGTCTGTTATCTTTTTGATAATAGCTATTCTGAGAGGTGTGAGGAGGTGTCTCATTTTGGTTTTGATTCGCATTTCCTTGATGATTAGTGATGTTGACCATCTTTTCATGTACCTGTTGGTTATTTGTATGTCTTCTTTGGGAAAATGTCTATGCAGTTCCTCTGCCCATTTAAAAATCAGATTCTTTCTTTTTTTGCTATTGAGTTGTATAAGTCCCTTATATATTTTGGATATTAACCCCTTATCAGATATACAGTTTGCAAATATTTTGTCCTATTCTGTATGTTGCCTTTTCATTTTCCTGATTGTTTCTTTTGCTGTGAAGAAGTTTCTAGCTTGAAATAGCTTATGTTTATTTCTTGTTCATATATTGTTATGAATTATTGTGTGGTGGTTTCTATGAAGATGGTCACCAATAATTTCTTCATTCCTGGTACACATTTGTCACTCCTCATATCAGGAGATAGGGCTTATTTGCCCTCTCTTTGATTCTGTGCTCATTTTGATTGGCTTTGACTATTAGGAGGCAGCAGAAGAGAAGTTCTAGCTCAGGATGCAAGAGGTTCATAACCTTTTACTTCCTGCTTCTTGGAACCCAGCTATGTTACTGTGAGAAACTCATGCCACATGGAGAAGAACTAAGGCCTTCTGATTGACAGTTCTAGCTGACCTCCTGGGCAACATTCAGGCAATTTTCCAGCATGTGAAGGAGCTGGACAAGTCAAGATCAGTCAAGACCTCAGACAAGTGCAGCCCCAGTAGTGATCACAGGGAGAAGGAGAACTCACCAGTCATCTCACAGAATCATGAGAAATTAGAAAGTGGGAGCTTTCATATTATATGCACCAAAGGGCTTTTGAGTCCATTTTTCAGCACTGAGCACTGCTCTATGTAGTACAGCTGCTTAGTGACAGTGGTACAGTTACTTAACTGCCCTCAGCTCTCATTTCATGATTTGTAAAATGGGGGGGAAACCCTACTGAATTCATATGATTGTGATTCAATGAGACCATGATGGAGAGTTCTTTATTCAGTGACTGGCATATGGTAGGGAATCAATTTAAACTTATTTGAGTAAATACAATATTAATCTTTGCTAAACTGTAAAGAAATGTCCAGTGAGAAAGAAAATAATCAACCTCATTTGTAATCAGAAAATGCAAAATCATATGATAGAATACATCTCAATTCTGTACTTTATTGCCATGAAAGTAGACTTACATTTTGTTATTACATTTTTCGTTTCTTCAGCCTGCCTCCTTTTCATCTTTGCATTCATATCAACATATTTTCTTCTATGAATTCCCACTCCAGTTTTACATAACACATCTATTCTTGTATCTTAGTGAGAACACTGAGAAGATAGTCTCTTATTAATTTTTTAGCTTGCAATAATTTTTTTCAGATGTATTCTCCTTTTCCATTGGGTGTGGAATTATTCACAGACCTCATAATAATTGTCTTATTTATTAATTCAACAAACATTTAGTGTAAATTTACATTCATAATTGTAAAAACTAACCAGGTTAGCACAGGAAGAAATCTTAGAGACCATTTAGACCACAGTTCTCATTTTATAGATTGGTAAATAGAAACTCAGGGCTCAATGACTGACCTAAACTCACAAAGGTATTTGGTACCAGAACTTGGATAAAAATGTAGGTCTTTCATTTGCCAAAGTCTAATTGTAAATGTTAAGTATCATGGCAAGAAGGAGAACAGTAAAGAATATGGCACTTTCAATATTTTAGACTAAATATGAACCTAGGCTTTTACTGGAGATAAACGTCTCCATGATATTTTAAAAAAATGTATTTATTTACTTTCTCCTCTTGTGGAACTAACTGCCAATCTATCTTTTTTGAAGGGATAAAGTGGGCAGTTTCTTACTGTTTTTCCTACAACCTTTTTTTCTCTTTCAACTCCATCTTTTGTTCCTTGTTGCTTGCTTTGAAAGGCATGCCATTAATAGAAGGTATGGGTTCTAGTTTTAAGAGAGAATCATCATGGGCCAGTATACAGAACTGGAAATCTGGGTGTTTAGGAAGCCAGTTTTTAATCAAATGGGAATCTCAAAACACATTTGAACTTAAAGATGTCTGAATTTTCTGTCTCATTGATTTAATTTTAAGAAGTTCGATGAGTTGAAAATAGAATACGTATAGTTCACTGGATTTAGGTAGAACTATCTTGATTTGTTGTCAGAGATAATTTCTCTTTCACTTAAATTGTTTTTATCTCTAGAAAATTTACACAGGAAAGAAAGTAGTATCATTTGAGTTAGTCTGCAAATTAACACCTGTATCTCTCAGGGAGTTTGATGCAACTAACAATTTCCATTCTAGCTAGTTAAAGCAGACAGGGATTTATTAGAGGGTGTAGGACTGCTTATGTAATTTGCAGGAGTGCCAGATAACCAAGCTTGTATGTTACACCAGGACATGAGCCTCTTCCAGTAGAAACCCACTTCTGAGGCTGTGATTGCTTCATGGCTCTCATGAAATTAGAGACTGAACCTTAAAAAACCTCTGCTGCTACTGCTGCAAAGGACCACAGGTGAGCCTAAGGCTCAGAGTGCTGCATCCATCTTCCAAGGCTCTGTGGTTGTATCTGCTAGTAGATATTGGTTCACATGCAGAATCCTCACTTCTGGGGAGACTGTGAAATCCTCCAGGTTCTGATTTATATAGGGAGGCATGCCATAAGGAGATTGGGATGGAGTTGACCTCAGCAACGTTGCTGAAAAGTTAGACAATAATCTACATATTTTATCTAGAAAGGAGAATGGGCCCTAGACATCCCCTTTATCCTTGTCTATGACTATGTTAGCATGGACAGGTTTATTAGAACCTGAGAAACTAAGAAAATATACTTTGTATAAAATATACTTTGAATGAGAATAGGAGAAAAATAGGAGAAAAATCTTCTAAATTCCATTATGTAACTTGGTTTATATTCAGCAAATTCTACTTCAGCTCTAGAGGGAGTATTAAGAGAGATTAGAAGACAGGCAGTCCTTACTTTGCATAGCTCCAATAGGCATAAATTTCAGTTACCATAATCTAGTTGAGTAGTACAATAGAGTTCAAATTTCAGTTACTATGGTACATTAACCGTGTGCAATTGCATAAAGTATAAACTTACTTCTAACTCTCTAGTCCACAAATCACTAGTAGATAACAGATGGGAGTCATGATTAGTGACCAATCATATCACTTTTAAAGCCTGTCAGCAGTTGGCTACTGTGCATCAGTTATTTGGTTCACATACCAAGAGCAAAGTATGTAATTGTGTTGCCTCCTTCAGTGATAAACCTACATGACATTTTACAAAAGCTGATAGGAGGAAGAGGAAATTGACCAACATAGATGAACACCCAGGGGAGAAACAAAAAGTGATGACGCTGAGAGTGAAATTTGCATGAAAACAAGTGGAGCTATAGAAGGACTAGCTGACCATGGAAACCTTGACACTCCCACCATTTGAGAGGCTCTAGATGTGCAGCCAGAGGAACTTGGTGATGGAGAACTTACCGACATGGATGAGGAAAGTGGCCGTGACGAAAAGGATGAAGATGTCTCTGAGGAAGTGACGCTGGCAAAAAACTTCACATTAGAGGAACTTTTGGCAATATCTCACAACATAAAAACGTAAAGGAAAAAATGTTGAAAGCTAATCCAACCTTAGAAAGGGGTATGACAATTCACCAAGGCATAGAAACGATGATCATGCCATATTGTGAATTGTATGATGAGGAAGAGCAAAGGAGGTTCAAACTGCCCTTGAGAAATTTTTGTTTTGGTTGTAAAGAAATGAAACATTTTAATTCTCCATGTTTCTCATGTTTCCAATTAGAGTGCATTAAATAAATGTCAGTTTTATTATTTTTCATTTTCATGTACATTTATAACCAACAGAAATTTTAAAATATGTTGCCAAAAATTTTTAAAGATCATGGAATGTTGTCATTTTTCCCACTGATTATGGACCGTATCAGTTATTTATACGGTCCATACTACCATGCAGAAAGAGGATTATCTACCTAAAATGAGGGCAAGCAAACATCCCATATTTCCATCTTGAAAGACAACACTTTCTGGCTGTGAGAGGTAAGATGTTTACCTTACAGTTTAAGACTAATCTTAAAAGTCATGGAGTCACTGCTTGTCCATAGAGCATTTGAATACAAATTAGAAAAAAGAAAATTTCCCTCAACAATGATATCTACAACAGAAGTGGTATCCCTTTAGGTATAGCACTGCAGTGCATTGTACTGCATGGGGATGTAAGGGTGGCCTGGGCTGGTTTCAGGGACTCTCAGTCCAGGCTACAAAGGTAACAACACATGTAGCTGGATCACAGGAGTTGAGGAGAGAGCTATCACTACCAACAGAGCAGGCAGGAAAATCTTCAAGGTGAACATGGGTGTTGATCAGGGTCATGAAGGTTAAAAACTAGGGCTGGAATTAGGGGGAGGCAAGTAGGTACAAATTATGAAAATGCAGTGTCAGATCCCGTCTTCATTTAAATTTTTGATATTTTATTCATCATGAATTTTTTTTTGCATTAATTTTTATTTTAAAAAAATATTGCAATAAAATGATTTTTAGTTTGATTACTTTTTTTGGGGGGGGCGGGGACCTTCCCTTAAATTTTGTGCTCTGGTGAGAACCTCACTTACCTCACTGTATTCGTCACCATAGAACTTTATGAACTGGCAATTGCTGATTTGCTATAAAAAGCAAGGGAAATAGCATGGCCAGGATTTCAGGTACTGGAAGAAGAGAAGAATTCTCATTGTTTTTCCTAATGTTCTTTTTTGCTATGAATTTAAAATACAGGCAGTGTTTATAGTTCAGTTTTTGCTACAAGTGGCAGGAAGCTGTAATGGTCTCTGAATATCTGTCAGAATTTGAGCATTTGACTGTAATTTTATGACAAGCTAAATGAGACTTTTGTTGTGTTTAGAAATTCAGAAGTATCTTGACACTCAGGTAGAGTTGCTGGACTTAGCAAATGAAAACATGAGATGCCCAGTTAAATTTGAATTTGAATAAATAACAGATACTTTCTTAGTATAAGCATACTCCATAAAATATTTATGATAGACTTATCCTAAAAAATTCATTATTTATGTGAAATTCAAAATTATCTGAGTGTTCTGTATTTTATCTGATAACCCTGTACCCCATGCAATTCCAATGGTTTAGGGAAGGTTTATTCCCATCTTTTATCTTATCTGTTATTTTGCAATGTACAGCCCTCAACACATTAATGAAAGTCACATATTAATGCTTTGAATGAAGTGATTTTGCAAACAGTACATTTTTTAATATGTTTACTCTTTGAATAAAATAGCTTCTTTTAATCAGGCATGCTCCTCTTTTTCTGTCCTTTTAATGTTGTAATTTCTTTCCTCCTTTGGACTTCTAGCTCATCAAAATTAGGCTAATAGGGGTCAGCCTTTGTCTTTTCATCTTATTCCTTTGACAGGCAAGAACTGAAAGGGAAGCAACATGAGACCAAAATATGAATTCAGGCATCCAGATTGCAACCCAGTATTGCTTATTCCCTTGTGCATGATGCCTTAAAGTACTTAATTTCAAGCAACTTTCCTTTCCTATTCCATATGATACTGACCCCACTGTGTATTTTGAATTATGGCAGGTTATCTACTATCTATCTATCTATCTGTCTATCTATCTATCTATCTATCATCTATCATCTATCAATCAACTATCTCTATATCTAGCCAGTCATCAATCATATTTCATATTTGTAGTATGATTAATTGGATGGCTAAAAGCTAATTCAGTATTCAGTGACAGAGTTAGGAAAATTGCCTCATGTTAATCATAGTAATTTACACTTTCCGTTTAGATCAGGGAAATCTTTTTACACTATATTTTTCACTCTTCATTTTGCTTTGGAAGTAGGTTGTTTATTTCCTTTGCTTTCAAGTTTTCCTAATCCTATCTTAATGCCAGAGCTGACACAAGGCATTGTGATGAATTTGGGGAAGCGGGTCTCGGTGTCATCCCTCCTCTGATGGGTCCTCTTGCCTCAAATTGCCAGGTACCTTTTCTGCCTGGCAGGAAACTCATGCCATTTCTAGTCTACCTAGGCTTGTTCTTGCTATTTAAGTACAGAACATTGGAAATAACCAATCCTTTGTCCTGCTCATTTTCTCTGATATTTAAGTCATGGGGAGAAAATCCACTCTTGTCCGGCTCCCAGTGGATTTATTTCAGAGCCTGGATTTCATATTCTTAGGGCTAATGAAGTCACTGGTTAAATTTGTTGGGCTGAGAACTTGTCTAGCAGGGGTAGGAGTAGGTGCATAATGTTTAAACCCCCCTGGACCCATCAAGAGTATTGACAACATGCCAGGCACGTTGTCATGCTAAGTGCTAAGGATACAATCATGAATCCTTTGGTTTTAAAGAGTTTGTATTATTGTAGGAGAGATAAACTTACACAAATAATTTGATTCTAATGTTATTTAATGCTGGTGTGCAGCTCAGAGAATTATGTGAACTAAAGTAGGGGTCAAAGGTCATTTTTTTCAAGCAAGGCAGGAAAGAAGTTAGTGGCAGCACAAATCAGCAGTGCGGTTCCAGTAACACTAAACACCACGCACTGTGAACTCCGATTTTGAAATCAAATTGCTTTGGCAGCTAAATACCAAAATGATGGGGGAAATTTAATCTCTTTTTCTTCTGACTGTGCGACTAAAGTATCTTTCCTTCTCAACCACGGCCCTTCTCAATAGTCAGGTATGAAAAATAGAGCTCCAACTAAGAAGAGGTTAGTTGTGAGATCGATTAGATCTGGCAGGAAACACTCAAGTTTGGCAGGTTTCCCAGCAGTCACGTAGTTTGTGAGCCAAGCAGAAACGTCCCACTAAGCTAAACATTAAGGACCTGTCGACATTCAACGGTCTGCCAGCAATAAAAGTCAATGAGCTTTCGAGGGAGGTTGTTCCAGATTCTTGAGCATCCTTACAGCCAGAGCTATCAAATGCAGATATTTTTTTCTTTCTTTGAAAAATGACTTTTTTCTTTTTTTCTTAGCAGAATCCTGGGCAATTTTTTAAAACATCTTTTTTTTTTTTTTTCAAAAAGCAGAGAAAAAAATAAGACAGTGGAAATATCAATATGTGACATCTGAAGCGTTATGGTCATAAAGTATTTGATGGTATTTAAAAAAAACTGAAATCTTATTTAAAGGAAAGTCTGAGCCCTGGGATAAGGGCTGTCTTCACAGTTCCACAGGGGTAATTTAGCTCCTATCTGAACCTGACTTTTGAGCTCTGGGAGCGTGGCAGTGAACTTTATCAACAACAGATCAGGTTCCAGTGTGGCTGCTGGCTCTTCTGAAGTTGGAGCCTAAAGGGGTGTGAGAAGACTCTGTTCTTTTTGAGTCCAGGCAGTTCAATTTGGTTCAAGAAATATTTGTTGATTATGCCTGTGTCCTGTTTACAGTAATTGGGGTGGTGGATATTGAGGGAAAGGGGAATAATTCAGAGACCTTTAATTCACACTTCTCTGGTCAAATCTAGGACACCTCCCAGAGAATCCATAAGTTGTGCTGAGTGAGGGATTTATCTGAATCCTTGAAAATGACTATATTGAATGTGATTTATTTTGAAGTTCTTTGGCATAGTCAGTGGGAGGCACACGCACAGAGACACACATGGTATACTCTAGCTCTTGGATCAGTTAATTAACATTTGTAGTACGCTGACAAAGAATACACACCCCAGAAGTGGTTG
The DNA here is from genome assembly GCF_965194805.1 of Balaenoptera borealis. Lineage (NCBI taxonomy): Eukaryota > Metazoa > Chordata > Mammalia > Artiodactyla > Balaenopteridae > Balaenoptera > Balaenoptera borealis. Next base: position 15,549,889 of record NC_138867.1, read on the forward strand.
TTTAGCATTTTAAAAAGTAATCAAAGCCCAGTAAGCCTCCAGAGGTGGCTGGTAAAATTGTGCCAGCTAACTTCCTTTCTGATCAATCCTAGAAAGTTAAAAAATTGCATAATGGATGTTGGTGAACAATTCACTTCAAGTTGGGGAAACAATTCATGTTCAAGACATGTGGGTTGGCTGGAAATATTTTTTTCTGGCTCTATTGACGTATATTTGACATACACCATTGTGTAAGTTTAAGGTGTATAATGTGTTGATTTGATACCCTTGTATATTACAATATGATCCCCACTGTAGTGTCAGCTAACATCTTTCTCATGTCACATAATTATCATTTCTTTTTTGTGGTGAGAACATCTAAGATCTACTCTCTTAGCAACGTTCAAGTATATAATACAGTATTGTTAACTATCATCACAATACTGTGCATTAGAGCCCCAGAATTTATTCATTTTATAACTGGAAGTTTGTACTTTTTGAACAACATCTCTCCATTTTCCCTGCTCTGCAACCCCTGGTAGCCATCATTTTACTCTGTTTCTGTGAGTTTGGCTTTTTAAATTTTTAATTATTTAAAAAAATTTTAATTGAGATATAGTTGATTTACGACATTGTGTTAGTTTTGGATATACAGCAAAGCTTTATATATGTGTGTGTGTGTGTGTGTGTATATATATATATATATATATTCCTTTCCATTATGGTTTATTACAGGTTATTGAATGTAGTTCCCTCTGCTATAAGGTAGGACCTTGTCATTTATCTATTTTATGTATAGTAGTTTGTATCTGCTAATCCCAAACTCCTAATTTATCCCTCCCCCACCCCCTTTCCCTTTTGGTAACCTTAAGTTTGTTTTCCATGTCGTGACTCTGTTTCTGTTTTGTAAATAAGTTCATTTGTATCATATTTTAGATTTCACATATAAGTGATATCATATGATATTTGCCTTTCTCTTTCTGAATTATAATACTTCACTTAGTATGATAATCTCTAGTTTGGCTTTTTTAGATTCCACATATAAGTGGTATCATGCAATGTTTGTCTTTCTCTATCTGAATTATTTCACTTAGTATAATGCCACAAATGGTAGGATGTCATTTCTCTTGGATGAATAATATTCCATTGAATATATATACTGCATCTTCCTTATTCATTCATCTGTTTCCATATTTTGACTATTGTGAATATTGCTGCAATAAACATAAGAGAGCAGACATCTTTTCAATATCTGGTTTTCATTTCCTTTGGATATATACCTAGAAGTGGGATTACTGGATTATACAGTAGTTCTATTTTTAATCTTTGAGGAACTTCTATACTGTTTTCCATAGTGGCTGCATCAGCTTACATTCCCGCCAACAATGCACCCTTTTCTCTACATCCTCATCAACACTTGTTACCTCTTGTCTTTTTGATGACAGCCATTCTAACAGGTATGAGGTGATAGATATCTCATGGTGGTTTTGATTTGCATCTCCCTGTTGATTAAGGATGTTGAACATTTTTTCATGTACCTATTGGCCATTTATATGTCATCTTTGGAAAAATGTTTATTCAGTTCCTCTGCCCATTTTAAAATCAGATTGTTTTTGCTGTTGAGTTGTATGAGTTCCTTATACATTTTGGATATTAACTCCTTATCTGATAGATGGTTTGCAAACATTTTCTCCCATCCTGTAGATTGCTTTGTCATTTTGTTGATTGTCTCTTTTGTTGTGCAGAAGCTTTTTAGTTTGATGGAGTCCCAGATATTTATTTTTGCTTTTGTTGCTTGTGCTTTTGGTGTCATACCCCCAAATCATTGCCAAAACCAATATCAAGGAGGTTTTTTTTCTGTTTGCTTCTAGGAATTTTATGGTTCCAGTCTTAATTTAAAGTCTTTAACCCATGTCAAGTTAATTTTTGTGAGTGGTGTAAGATAGGGATCCAATTTCATTTTTCTGAGTGTGGTTACCCATTTTCCCAACACATTTATTGAAGAGTATTCTTGGCTCCTTTGTCAAATATTAGTCAATTATATATGTGGGGAATTATTTCTTGGGTCTTAATTCTGTTCCACTGGTCTATGTGTCTATTTTTTGCTAGTATCATACTGTTTTGATTACTATAGCTTCGTAGTATCGTCTGAAATCAGGATGTGTGATGCGTCCACCTTTGTTCTTTCTTCTCATGATTACTTTGGCTATTCAGGGTTACTTGTGGTCCCATTCAAATTTTAGTATTGGTTTTCCTATTTCTGTGAGATATTCCATTGGAATTTTGACAGGAGTATTTTGCAGGTGTGATCCCCCTTGTGTGAACAGGAAGACTCTAGTGAGCCTGACAGTCCTGTTGGATATTGTGGTAGGGTTAGTGTTCCCATAAGTTCTGTGGTAGCTGCATGTGGAGAATTTTGCTGTTTGATTCTGTCTACCCTGTTAGCTGAATCCCACTGCTGGGAAATTGTCACATCTACTTTGAATGAACTTATTAGGCAAAGTGGGGTCCACGTGCCTCCATGTCAGAGAGTAGAGACTCAATTTGGTTTTCAGAACAGGTACACGACATCTATGTGTGAATGGATATGTAACTATTTTTGCCTTCTTGTATGCATGCTTATCCTATGGTTGAAACATTTCAGGAGAGAAACTCAGTAGCCCTCATGAATGAGGTAAACTCTGTGTTCACCAGTGATGTCTAAAAAAAATTCTGATATTCATGAATGGGTTTTGGTCAGCTCCCATCAGTGTATTTGCTACGTCAACAAGTACTTAAGTTTTCTCCTTTAGTAGCACTGGAGGGGAAGGACTTTGCTAATTAGAAAGATGACTGGAGAATATGATGTGGTTTATCTCTATTTTCTTCTTTACCTTTAGATGATACTTCTAAAAGGTATTTGGTGTTTGAACAATTTTCAAAGGAGCTTTCCTTTTTACGCTTCATCTACCATGACACTTTTTTTTTTCTCTCTGGGAGCAATGTCAGAGAACGGTATTTTGAAAGAAAATTCTGTTGCTGTGATTAAAAGAAACATTCACAATGTATAAAAGCAGTTTTATGTGGAAGAAGCCTAGTGCTGAAAGTGAGGTCAAGAAAAGGCTGGGAAATGATTTCCCAAAACCTATGTAAAGGGCATGTGAAAAAATTGTGGGACTTCCCTGGTGGTCCAATGGTTAAAAATCCGCCTTCCAATGGAGGGGACGCAGGTTTGATCCCTGGTCAGGAAACTAAGATCCCACATGCCGCAGGGCAACTAAACCCGCATGCCAAAATGAAGATCCCCCATGCCGCAACTAAGACCCGATGTAGCCAAAGAAAGAAAGAAAGAAAGAAAGAAAAAAGAAATAGAAATACCTTAAAAACATCTTATCCACAAACTTCTCTGGATTTAAATACACATAGTAAACATTTATTTGGTGACAAAGTAAAATGATATTTTGTAGACTTCACATGAAAATTAGAACATTTTGCTTATAGTTCTAAAATTAATACTATAGGAACACTAAAGAACAGATCAAGAAAAAAACAAACTTATTAAGTAAGTAATAAAGACACTGAAAAGAGAAGAAGAAAATTGCTTGTTTGAAATATATTTGTTTTTTCAGAACTCTTGCCCTTTTGCTTATATTTTGAGTGCGAGTACTCTGAGTTTCCAGGAAATGACGAAATGATTTGCCTTACAACATTCTCTTCCCTTGCTTGAGTATGCTGCTCATGCTCTCATGCCATTAAATAAGAAATGACTCATTATGTGTGCTTTCCTTTCTTGCAGAAAATGAATTTTATTGGCACCTAAAGTTTGCACATAACACAGTTGCAATCACTTCATTTGTTGGAAGCAGGTAATAAAAATGAGATTTCCTTTAACAAAATGATATTCTGACATTCATAAAAATGAAGTATGGAATCAGTCAGCCAGCTTAGGAGAAGGCCATCTGACAAATGATAAAAGTTTAAATAACATAAAGTACAATGTCAAAGTTGTTCAAGTAATAATATGCAAATTTCTACTGAAAAGGTAGGGGAAAAAAAATTCTTTTTACTGTAATGTACCCTATAAGGAACCCAGATTCTGTATGACTAGTTTGGATATGGCCAATGAAAACCAAGAGTTGGTACACTCTGACTTGCTCTAAAAAATTTGTAACAGATTGAGACTCAGAGAAAAATTAATTCTCCAGGAACCATAATGAAAGTGGGATAACTGGTTTTTGTCCTTTAAATGATGTGAATTTAAGCAAATTCCATAACTTTAGGATAGAAGATCGCTAGACTAATAAAATATTGGTTAAATAATAAATCAATTTCAAATAAATGGATCTGATTTCTATATTTTTCTCCTAATTAAGTTAATGTCACATTTATCTTTACTTTGTGATCTTGCAACTAGATCTTTAAATTGAATTTGTGGGAAGTAGAAAACATTATACATTTTTTCATACAAAACCTTTTATCAATTGTCTTCATTTCCACTTTTTGCTAATGAAGTGGTAATGACAAAACTGTTCAAGAAATAGTGGCTCACTCATAATTGAATGATTTTTTTTTTTTCCAGCATAGATTGGGCAATATCTGAAGGTCTGTGGCTCAAGATAAAGCAGCTTATACTTCACAGATTTTTGTAATGCTTTGTGAGAAGATTATGATACAAACATAGTTTTATTTACTTTTTTAAGTTTCTTTTACTGTTTTGCCTCTGGGTCACCTTCTACCTTTTTCAGTTGAACCCTGATGTGAAATTGTTAATTTAAAAAACAGAATAATTAAAACAAAATAGGAAGTCACTGTCATAAATGCCTCAGACTATGACAGTCAAAACTCATTACACATGATTTTTAGTTTTGTATTTCACTACTTTCCTCTACTAACCAATATCACTGACAGTTTTTAAGTACAAATGAGTAAAAAGAAGTAATTTGTGTAGAATTATTGAATTTTACAATTAAAAGGAGATTTACACTTTATCTGTTCCAACTTCCTTACTTAACAGGTGAGAAAGTGAGGGTTTTTGTAGGTTAAATGACATGTCTATGGTTACACAGGTCTTATGCCTTTAGTCTGTTGCTTCTTTCCCTAACATTGTGTTCAATTAGCTTATTGTGTCCTGGAAGTTCGAAAGCCCTTTGAATACTTTGGCTACTGGCTGTCCCCTATTTCTCCATCTGTGGTGGGCATCTGTTCTACATGCTTTGTGCTCCTTCCCAGGGATCTGAATCCTTATTTCCCATCTGACTCACTATCTCTAAGCTGGCCAATCCACCCACTTGCTCAAAGGGCTGAGTCCTAAGAATCACTTGGCTCAGGGGACAGCAGAAGGTTTGCAGTGGCCGTGATTTCTGCTGGTACTACTAATTATTCTTTCCCCATGGCTCATGCACACATGAATACACATTAGTTCTATTATTTAACTGTTGGAAAATGATTTTGAAAAATGATCTAAAATGGTGTGTATTTTTGCTAGTTTCAATAAAAGGGGGCCGTTCCATATTCATTGTTTGATACATTTTTATAATTACATTGAAAGAATCCAAAATAAGGCATAAATCCAAACCTTAATTTTGATAGAACCTGATCAAACACATAGTCTGAAAAATAAAATTAACTAGAGAGATTTTTAATTACGATTTTTTTTTGCCTCAGAAAATACAGGTTTTGAAAGAACAGGAGCATACATTTGAGTTATCATATTTGATTTTCTTTAGCTTTTTATTTGCAGGGAAATAGCAATCCAAAATTATGCGCATTTAACCATAGATAGAAAGCATTAGGGACCTATTATTTTGATATTTCTCTCCTTTTTTTTTTTTTTTTCTCTTTTTGGTGTACTTTCTTTTCCTGATTTTGATATTGGAGTATGCCAGCTTCATGAAATAAAACTGTATATCCTCTCTTTTACCTTAATGAGGAGAACACAGATAAAAATGAACAATCCAGGGACTTCCCTGGTGGCGCAGTGGTTAAGACTCTGTGCTCCCAATGCAGGGGGCCCTGGTCAGGGAAATAGATCCCACATACATGCTGCAACTAAGAGTTCGTGTGCTGCCCCTAAGGAGCCCTCGAGCTGCAACTAAAGACCCGGCACAACCAAATAAATAAATAAATAAATATTTTAAAAAAAGAATGAACAATCCAGTTTCCAGAGGATATACCTACTTTAAACTATGCTATTATAATAATACATGTATCCCTTGCAATTCATATCTATTCAGACTCTAAGTTGTGATAACAAGAGTTCCAGTAGTAAGTTCAGATTGCAAGGACCATTGTAAATTAATTATCTGAATACCTTCATGTCTTAAATTTTGGATACCAGGTAGTAAGAGTTTGGAATTGTAGGTATACCTTTCCTCCAAAGAGACCTATGTTACCAATTTTATCTGAATCTTTTCTGTTTCTAAGTTTGGAGAGTGAGAGTTTTAACAGAAAATATTACCAGCATTTTTGAGTCTGTAAGATTAGACCGTTCCACTACCAGGTTTCCTATGGACACTGGACTTTTTTTTATCATCAATAATCTTGAAAGAGAGTTTTGGGAGAAGGACTTTAAGTAGGGGTGAGGTAAAGAGCCTCTTTTCACTCGGGGTTTTAGGAGTGAGTTTGCTTCTAGATTTTAAAGCATGAAAACATCTGGGGTAAATCCAGTGAAGGGCGTGTTAGGTGCATGGTGGGAGCAGTGGTATGACTCTGTTCAAGGGAAAGTGGCTGCCAGGTGTAAGAGAGAGAGGTGTGTCTGTAAGATTTGGGTCTCGGCTTGTGCAAGAGTCATAAATGATTCCTCTTACTCTGTAACCCATCCATGGCCTCTGACCTCCAGCACAGCCTATTAAAATATGTCACCTGATTTCACTCCTAAATAGAGAGTTAAAAAGGAGCTCGCTTCCATGTTCAGTTTGAAATAACATGGGTAATGTCCAATTCCCAGACTAAAGACACGAATTCCTATAGCAATCACTGGCTATAGACAGCAATGTCTAAGAGTATGATATTATGAGAGGTATCAACAGCAGAGGCAAAGGTCTGGCAGCAAAATATGATACCCTGAGTGGAAAAGAGTAATGCTAATATAAAAGCTAATGTTATTAATAATAATGGTGATGATGATGATGAATGACTGAATGCAATTAAGGTCTATGTGCCTGGAACTGTTTTAAGTACTTTTCATGACTCATCTCACTTGACCCTTATGACAACCTTATGAGTTACTATTATTATCCCCATTTTGTGATAAAAAAACTAAGTTGCAGAAGACTGAGGAAAGTCTAAGATCACACAGCTAAGACATGTCAGAGCCAGGTCTGGATGCCAGGCAAATTACCTGCAGAGCCCCTGTTCCTAATTGCCATATTATTCTACAAAATGATTCCACAGAGCTGGGGGATCTTTACATGACAGCTATTATCTGGAAATAAAGCTGGCAGAGTCTTTTTTTTTTTTTTTTTTAAGAAGTAATGGTCTTCATTTGAAATCTTATTTCCAAACAAGTAAAGTTTGAGATATTTGGATTATACTCTATCTTACTGTAAATTTTATTGGTGTTAGTACTGAATTTCTTCAAGAAAACATGATTTTCTCTTAAGAAAGTCTTCAGGATATTTCAACCCATCTTTTAGGTATAAAATCTATTGTGACATATAAGGAAAATGGGAAAGTTAATTTCACAACATTCACCTCTGACATAGCTTCCAAATTATGTTGATGTTTATCTTGAAACTTAACATGATATTGTTTTAGATTTTAAGGCATGGAAAAAAGAATCATTTTATTCTTGTATGTTTCCACAGGAGATATATGCACCTAAGTAAACTGTGAATTATTCTATCTGTTGTCACATATTTCTTTGGAAGCCCAGCCATAGTGGGTACCAGCTGATGGTCTAAATAGTTGTGGGTGTTAACATAGTATCATGGCCTGTTAGGGCTGAAAGAGACCTTGGGGCCAATCCTGTCATTGGGAATGAGGATGGGAAAACTGAAGCTCAGGACCAAGGACAGTGGTGGAAACTGTGGTATCCCCAATAGCAGTTATATATTGTTTGAGAGGGTGGAGAACAGAGAGTCGATTTGATGCCCAATCTCTTTGAGCTGCAATCACACTGTTGGTCATTTGGAATGTGTGTACTGAAAGAACAAATTGGAAGTTAGAATAAAGTAGGTTGCTCTTGGATTAGGAGAGGAATCTTATTTTAGATTGAACTTTACTTTCCTCACACTTATTTTTCAGGGCTAAAGATGGACAATATTTTCATTCCTCTCCCTTCACCTTACCTTTTTTTCCTCCATCTTAGAATCATTACTGAATATTTTGGTTCTTCTTCTGATGTTTGAGAAAGAAATAATAATTTTTCCATTTGAATTTCCTTTCAATTTGCCTAATTAAAATTTGATATCATGTATCAAGTGATTCATCTGTAGTATTTATATCTAGTCATTTGGGCAAGAAGCCCTGCATAAAAGCAATTATGTTGGGTAATACCCAATTATCCACATGCAGCTCAAGCAGATATGTGCTCTTTAAAATCTGCAAATGCCATTTCAGGAAACAAAACACAAAGTGAAACAGAAATATACTGTTCCTAGCCAAAAGCCTCTGTTGGAACAAAGTTCTAGATAACAACAATAAAAGAGCTAAACCAGGGCTTCTCTATCTTGGCACTATTAACATTTTGGGCAGGATAATTCTTTGTTGTGAGAGTTGTCCTCTGCATTCTAGAATGTTCTAGCTCTCTAAAGTGTACTCAGTGATGTTTTATAAATGATTCTCATCTGTGCATGCATTTCTTTTAGATACTGCAATCCAACGATGATAAACAGCATGGCCTTTCAAATTTCTAAAAGTACAGGTTAAAAAAATCTAATAGGTTCCATGTCCTGGCTATTGTAAATAGTGCAGCAATGAACATTGTGGTACATGTCTCTTTTTGAATTATGGTTTTCTCAGGGTATATGCCTAGTAGTGGGATTGCTGGGTCATATGGTAGCTCCAATTTTAGTTTTAATAGCCAGGACATGGAACCAACCTAAATGTCCATCGACAGATGAATGGATAAAGAAGATGTGGCACATATATACAATAGAATATTACTCAGCCATAAAAAGAAACAAAATTGAGTTATTTGTAGTGAGGTGGATGGACATAGATTCTGTCATACAGAGTGAAGTAAGTCACAAAGAGAAAAACAAATACCATATGCTAATGCATATATATGGACTCTAAAAAAAACCCAGAAATGGTACTGATGAACCTAGTTGCAGGGCAAGAATAAAGATGTAAACATAGAGAATGGACTTGAGGTCACGGGGTGGGAGCGAGAAGCTGGGTGAAGTGAGAGTAGTATCGACATATATACACTACCGAATGTAAAATTGTTAACTAGTGGGAAGCAGCAGCATAGCACAGGGAGATCAGCTCGGTGCTTTGCGATGACCTAGAGAGGTGGGATAGGGAGGATGGGAGGGAGGCTCAAGAGGGAGGGGATATGGGGACATATGTATGCATATAGCTGATTCACTTCGGTATACAACAGAAACTAACACAGTGTTGTGAAGCAATTATACTTCAATAAAGATCTATTTAAAAAAAAACTAATAGGTGTTCACATGAATAGCAATTTTCAAAACACTTTAAAATAGCTTCTAGTTTTTCCCTCATAAAAGCCTTGTAAATTATGTTAGATGTTTGGTAATAGTATTTCCATCTTATAGGTGAAGAAACAAAGTCACACTTAAGGTCACATAGCCAGTTCATGCAATGATAGATTTAGAGCTTGAGTCTCTTGCAGTTGCAAAGCTCCTGTCGGGTCATCATGGTGAGTGGGGAGTGTGTGGCTGGGAGTGCTTGGGTTCAGGTCTTGGTCCTCCAATTACTAGCTTTGGGTAACTGGGCTAGTTGTTTAATCTCGCCATTTTTCAGTTTTCTCATCTGTAAAATAAGGATTACCCTATATAAAGTTAGAAGGTGCTTCAAAAGGTATTGTGAGGAATAAATGATCAGTGCTTGTACATAGTAAGTGCATAATAAATATTAGGTATTATTACTAACAATAGTAATGAGAATTATATAATTCTTCCTATTATTAAAAACGAATAATATAAAGATAGACTGCCTTGATTTGGGCCAAGCCCCATCACTTATGAGCCATGTGACCCTGCCATACTCATGTATCCTCTCTCTGCCTTAGTTTTCCTGACCATGGAAGATAGAAGGTGATAATGATGGGAACTGCTTTATCTCACAGAGTTTCTGTGAGCATTAAATGCCACATAATAAAGAGTCACTACATGTAAGTAATAATAATAATAGTTATTATTATTCACTAAATACACTAGCATATTTTCCAGACTCAGCTGGATTTAGCCTTGGCCTGAATAGTCTTGTCTGATACTACCTTTAACAGTCAGAATTTCTGTTTGTAAGCCAGAGAAAGCAAAGGCTAAAAGGAAGTTCTTGGACAAATACTGTTAGACAAGCAGGGTAAGGCTGGAGGGAGGTCTGAGTCTGGTAGATGGTCAGACACGAAGAGAAGCCAGAAATCTGGGATCAGAAATTGTAGTGGGAGTCGCCCAGCAGGACCAGAGTGGATGCTGTCACCGCGGTCAATAGCCTCCAGGTCCTCGCAAGCCCTGGAGAGTCCAAAAGCCAGCAGAGGGGTCTGCCGGGCTTCCCCTGGACGCGTGGAGCTGGAGGCGGACAGCCAGCGTCCTTGGCCCCTGTGGTGCATGGGAACAGCCTCTCCCCAGAACTACACAGCACGTGGGAGGAGGTCTAAACAGACTTGGTGGTGCTATGAGGAAGCCTGCATGGTGGGAAGACAAAGGGCTGTATCTCTTACGCTTTCCTGCCAGTGCATTTACTAGAGAGGTGCGGGGGGGGGGGGGGGGGGGGGAGAGAGAGAGAGACAGAGAGAGTGAGAGAGAGAGACACTCTGAGGCTCTGGTTTTCCCCTCTAACAATTAGTCACTATGGTCCTATAAGTGAAATTTTATTTTTTTTAATTAAAAAATTAGATCATGAGCTGCTTGTAAAATTTGGAGATTAATCCTTTGTCAGTTGCTTCATTTGCAAATATTTTCTCCCATTCTGAGGGTTGTCTTTTTGTATTGTTTATGGTTTCCTTTGCTGTGCAAAATTTTAAGTTTCATTAGGTCCCATTTGTTTATTTTTGTCTTTATTTCCATTTCTCTAGGAGGTGGGTCAAAAAGGATCTTGCAGCTCAATATCAAAAAAACAAACAACCCAATCCAAAAATGGGCAGAAGACCTAAATAGACATTTCTCCAAAGAAGATATACAGATTGCCAAGAAACACATGAAAGAATGCTCAACGTCATTAATCATTAGAGAAATGCAAATCAAAACTACAATGAGATATCATCTCACACCGGTCAGAATGGCCATCATCAAAAAAATCTACAAACAATAAATGCTGGAGAGTGTGTGGAGAAAAGGGAACCCTCTTGCACTGTTGGTCGGAATGTAAATTGATACAGCCACTATGGAGAACAGTATGGAGGTTCCTTAAAAAGCTAAAAATAGAACTACCATACGACCCAGCAATCCCACTACTGGGCATATACCCTGAGAAAACCATAATTCAAAAAGAGTCATGTACCAAGATGTTCATTGCAGCTCTATTTACAATAGCCAGGACATGGAAGCAACCCAAGTGTCCATTGACAGATGAATGGATAAAGAAGATGTGGCACATATATAAAATGGAATATTACTCAGCCATAAAAAGAAACAAAATTGAGTTATTTGTAGTGAGGTCGATGGACCTAGAGTCTGTCATACAGAGTGAAGTAAGTCAGAAAGAGAAAAATAAATACTGTATGCTAACACACATATATGGAATAATTAAAAAAAAAAGTTCTGAGGAACCTAGGGGCAAGACGGGAATAAAGACACAGACCTACTAGAGAATGGACTTGAGGATACGGGGAGGGGGAAGGGTAAACTGGGACAAAGTGAGAGAGTAGCACTGACTTATATACACTACCAAACGTAAAATAGACACTTAGTGGGAAGCAGCCGCATAGCACAGGGAGATCAGCTCGGTGCTTTGTGACCACCTAGAGGGGTGGGATAGGGAGGGTGGGAGGGAGGCACAAGAGGGAAGAGATATGGGGATATATGTATATGTATAACTGATTCACTTTGTTATAAAGCAGAAACTAACACACCATTGTAAAGCAATTATACTCCAATAAAGATGTTAAAAAAATAAAATTAGATCAGTTTTTCTATTCTATGCCTGAGTGTTTTGAGTAGAGTCACGGTCAAAATGCCACTAGTGGGAATGACAATGAAAAATTACTGACTATTGAAGGAAATATTTAAAATGGTAAAGGAGAAAAAGTTAAATCACTTCAGCTACTTTTATGGGACACTTTCTATGCACCCAACACCAAGGCTGAGGACTGAAGATGCAAAGAGCATGGGTTTTTTTCTCTAGGAAGCTAGTAATTTAACTAAAGCTAAAGGTATGTTAAAACCCAAACCAAACAAAAGGTAGCTCTAATAGCATGTGAAAGTGTTTTAATGAAGACATATGCAAAGTGCTTTGGGATAACAGAGTAAAGACATGACTACTGTAATAGTGTGAGCTCAGAGCTAAAGTAGCACTAGGCCAGGAAAAAAAAGGGAAGATGATATTCCAAGAAGAGAAAAATCAAAGGTGAAAGAAAAATCAGAAGAAAAAGGAGCAAATTCCAAGCCTGATGTAACTATCTGTCCCGTCACATCTTGTTTGTTTTATTGTCATTTTATGTCCCTTGTGACTTTTTTAAAAGAGATGAATTTGCTGTGTAATAGTTAGCTGTCCCAATAGATCATGCTTGATGTAAAGAGCTATGTTTCTGGAATAATTTCATACCAGCAGTATTTCTGAAATTGCCCTCAACCTAGGACTGCCATGGAGAGAGCTGTTATGTAGCTGCTCTTTGAGGAAGGGGAGAAGTGCCAGCATTTAATAGGGAACAAAATATCTCCTCTGCCATTCTAATTCCATTTCAACATGTCTTAAGCTCATTTTGATAAGACTTAAATCAGCATATCTGGCTCAGGTGCAACTGTGGTTATATCTGTTCAGATAAGTGCTGCAGAGGGTGGCACAATTGTGGAATGAATTAGCAGCCTTAATTACTTACTAAAATTAATTAAGGTAAAAGCGGGCATTAGGACAAATGACCCATGTGGGCAATTAGAACAGTTCCAGATACATAAGATAAATCTGCCTCTCTTTTCTGCCTAATCGCAGTAAAACCATTCAGAATTTATCTCCTTTGAAAAAGTATTAAAAGAATCAAATAGGCTTTAAAAAGACAAGTGTAGCCTGACTTTAAATAAAAGGTGGGAACTGATGATCTCAGATTTTGGTCTGCTTAGATCAGGGCTTGGCAGACTTTTTCTGCAAAGGGAAAGAGAGTAAATATCAATATATTAGGTTTGGGGTCTGTAAGACTGGGTGACAGCTGTTCAACTTTGCCCTCATAGGGTGAAAGCATCCATAGACATCATGTAAAGGAAAAGACGTGGCTGTGCATTAATACAACTTCATTTATGGACACAAATTAACATGTCACCTAATTTTCAGGAATCATGACATAGTCTTTTGATATTTTTTCAATGATTTATAAACATGTAAAAACTGTTCTTACCTCTCAGGCAGACCAGATTTGTCCAATGGGCTGCAGTTTGACAATCCTTTTTTTTTTTTTTTTTTAACATCTTTATTAGAGTATAATTGCTTTACAATGTTGTGTTAGTTTCTGCTTTATAACAAAGTGAATCAGCTATATGTATACATATATCCCCATATCCCCTCCCTCTTGCGTCTCCCTCCCACCTTCCCTATTGCACCCCTCCAGGTGGTCACAAAGCACCAAGCTGATCTCCCTGTGCTATGTGGCTGCTTCCCACTAAGTGTCTATTTTACACTTGGTAGTGTATATATGTCAGTGCTACTCTCTCACTTTGTCCCAGCTTACCCTTCCCCGTCCCTGTGTCCTCAAGTCCATTCTCTACGTCTGTGTCTTTATTCCTGTCCTGCCCCTAGGTTCTTCAGAACCATTTTTTTTTTTTTTTTAGATTCCATATATATGTGATAGCATATGGTATTTATTTTACTCTTTCTGACTTACTTAACTCTGTATGACAGTCTCTAGGTCTATCCACCTCACTACAAATAACTCAATTTCATTCCTTTTTATGGCTGCGCAATATTCCATTGTATATATGTGCCACATCTTCTTTATCCATTCATGTGTTGATGGACACTTACATTGCTTCCATGTCCTGGCTATTGTAAATAGAGCTGCAATGAACATTGTACATGACTCTTTTTGAATTATGGTTTTCTCAGGGTATATGCCCAGTAGTGGGATTGCTGGGTCCTATAGTAGTTCTATTTTTAGTTTTTTAAGGAACCTCCATACTGTTCTTCATAGTGGCTGTATCAATTTTTTTTCCCACCAACAGTGCAAGAGGGTTCCCTTTTCTCCACACTCTCTCCAGCATTTATTGTTTGTAGATTTTTTGATGATGGCCATTCTGACTGGTGTGAGCTGATACCTCATTGTAGTTTTGATTTGCATTTCTCTAATGATTAGTGATGTTGAGCATTCTTTCATGTGTTTGTTGGCAAGCTGTATATCTTCTTTGGGGAAATGTCTATTTAGGTCTTCTGCTCATTTTTGGACTGGGTTGTTTGTTTCTTTGATATTGAGCTGCATGAGCTGCTTGTAAATTTTGGAGATTAATCCTTTGTCAGTTGCTTCATTTGCAAATATTTTCTCCCATTCTGAGGGTTGTCTTTTTGTATTGTTTATGGTTTCCTTTGCTGTGCAAAATTTTAAGTTTCATTAGGTCCCATTTGTTTATTTTTGTTTTTGTTTCCATTTCTCTGGGAGCTGGGTCAAAAAGAATCTTGCTGTGATTTATGTCATAGAGTGTTCTGCCTATGTTTTCCTCTAAGAGTTTGAGAGTGTCTGGCCTTACATTTAGGACTTTAATCCATTTTGAATTTATTTCTGTGTATGGTGTTAGGGAGTTTCATTCTTTTACATGTAGCTGCCCAGTTTTCCCAGCACCACTTACTGAAGAGACTGTCTTTTCTCCATTGTATATTCTCGCCTCCTTTATCAAAGATAAGGTGACCATATGTGAGTGGGGTTATCTCTGGCCTTTCTATGCTGTTCCATTGATCTATATTTCTCTTTTTGTGCCAGTACCATACTGTCTTGATTACTGTAGCTTGTAGTATAGTCTGAAGTCCAGGAGCTCGATTCCTCCAGCTCCGTTTTTCTTTCTCAAGATTGCTTTGCCTATTCGGGGTCTTTTGTGTTTCCATACAAATTGTGAAACTTTTTGTTCTAGTTCTGTGAAAAATGCCATTGGTAGTTTGGTATGGATTGCATTGAATCTGTAGATTGCTTTGGGTAGTATAGCCATTTTCACAATATTGATTCTTCCAATCCAAGAACATGGTATATCTCTCCATCTGTTTGTATCATCTTTACTTTCTTTCATCAGTGTCTTCTAGTTTTCTGCATACAGGTCTTTTGTCTCCTTAGGTAGGTTTATTCCTAGGTATTTTATTCTTTTTGTTGCAATGGTAAATGGGAGTGTTTCCTCAATTTCTCTTTCAGATTTTTCATCATTATTGTATAGGAAGGCAAGAGATTTCTGTGCATTAATTTTATATCCTGCTACTTTACCAAATTCATTGATTAGCTCTAGTAGTTTTCTGGTAGCATCTGTAGGATTCTCTATGTAGTATCATGTCATCTGCAAACAGTGACACCTTTACTTCTTTTCCAGTTTGGATTCCTTTTATTTCTTTTTTCTTATCTGATTGCTGTGCCTAAAGCTTCCAAAACTATGTTGAATAATCGTGGTGAGAGTGGACAACCTTGTCTTGCTCCTGATCTTAGAGGAAATGGTTTCAGTTTTTCACCATTGAGAGCAATGTTGGCTGTGGGTTTGTCATATATGGCCTTTATTATGTTGAGGTAAGTTCCCTCTATGCCTACTTTCTGGAGGGTTTTTATCATAATTGGGTGTTGAATTTTGTCAAAAGCGTTTTCTGCATCTATCGAGATGATCATATGGTTTTTCTCCTTCAGTTTGTTAATATGGTTTATCACCTTGATTGATTTGCATATACTGAGGAATCCTTGCATTCCTGGGAAAAACCCCACTTGATCATGGTGTATGATCCATTTAATGTGCTGTTGAATTCTGTTTGCTAGTATTTCGTGGATGATTTTTGTATCTATGTTCATCAGGGATATTGGCCTGTAGTTTTCTTTCTTTGTGACATCTTTGGTTTTGGTATCAGGGTGATGGTGGCCTCGTAAAATGCGTTTGGGAGTATTCCTCCCTCTGCTATATTTTGGAAGAGTTTGAGAAGGATAGGTGTGAGCTCTTCTCTAAATGTTTGACAGAATTTGCCTGTGAAGCCATCTGGTCCTGGACTTCTGTTTGTTGGAAGATTTTTTATCACAGTCTCAATTTCAATGTTTGTGATTGGTCTGTTTATAATTTCTATTTCTTCCTGGTTCAGTCTCGGAACGTTGTGCTTTTCTAAGAATTTGTCCATTTCTTCCAGGTTGTCCATTTTATTATCATGTAGTTGCTTGTAGTAATCGCTCATGATGCTTTGTATTTCTGCAGTATCAGTTGTTACTTCTCCTTTTGCAGTTCTAATTCTATTGATTTAAGTCTTCTGTCTTTTTTTCTTGATGAGTTTGGCTAATGGTTTATCAATTTTGTTTGTCTTCTCAAAGAACCAGCTTTTAGTTTTATTGATCTTTGCTATTTTTTCCTTCATTTCTTCTTCATTTATTTCTGATCTGATCTTTATGATTTCTTTCCTTCTGCTAACTTGAGGGGTTTTTTGTTCTTCTTTCTCTAATTGCTTTAGGTGTAAGGTTAGATTGTTTTTTTGAGATGTTTCTTGTTTCTTGAGGTAGGATTGTATTGCTATAAACTTCCCTCTTAGAACTGCTTTGCTGCATCCCATAGGTTTTCGGTCATCATGTTTTTACTGTCAGTTGTTTCTAGGTATTTTTTGGTTTCCTCTTTGACTTCTTTCGTGATCTCTTGGTTATTAAGTAGTGTATTGTTTAGCCTCCATGTGTTTGTATTTTCTACAGAATTTTTCCTGTAATTGATATCTAGTCTCATAGCATTGTGGTCGGAAAAGATACTTGATTTGATTTCAATTTTTTAAAATTTACCAAGACTTGATTTGTGACCCAAGATATGATCTATCCTGGAGAATGTTCCATGAGCACTTGAGAAGAAAGTGTATTCTGTTGGTTTTGGATGCAATGTCCTATAAATATCGATTAAGTCCATCTTGTGTAATGTATCATTTAAAGCTTGTGTTTCCTTATTTATTTTCAGTTTGGATGATCTGTCCATTGGTGAAAGTGGGATGTTAAAGTCCCCTAGTATGATTGTGTTACTGTTGATTTCCCTTTTATGGCTGTTAGCATTTGCCTTATGTATTGAAGTGCTCCTATGTTGGGTGCATAAATATTTACAATTGTTATATCTTCTTCTTGGATTGATCCTTTGATAATTACGTAGTGTCCTTCTTTGTCTCTTGTAATAGTCTTTATTTTAAAGTCTATTATGTCTGATATGAGAATTGCTACTCCAGCTTTCTTTTGATATCCATTTGCATGGAATACGTTTTTCCATCCCCTCACTTTCAGTCTGTATGTGTCCCTAGGTCTGAAGTAGTTCTCTTGTAGACAGCATATATATAGGTCTTGTTTTTGTATCCATTCAGTGAGCCTGTTTCTTTTGGTGGGAGCATTTAATCCATTTATTAAGGTAATTATCGATGTGTATGTTCCTATTACCATTTTCTTCATTGTTTTGCCTTTGTTATTGTAGGTCTTTTCCTTCTCCTGTGTCTCCTGACTAGAGAAGTTCCTTTACCATTTGTTATAAAGCTGGTTTGGTGGTGCTGAATTCTCTGAGCTTTTGCTTGTCTGTATAGGTTGTAATTTCTCTGTCAAATCTGAATGAGATCCTTGCTGGGGAGTAATCTTGGTTGTAGGTTTTTCCCTTTCGTCACTTTAAATATGTCTTGCTACTCGCTTCTGGCTTGCAGAGTTTCTGCTGAAAGATCAGCTGTTAACCTTATGGGGATTCTCTTGTATGTTATTTGTTGTTTTTCCTTTGCTGCTTTTAATACTTTTTCTTTGTATTTAATTTTTGATAGTTTAATTAACTTATGTCTTGGCATGTTTCTCCTTAGATTTATCTTGTATGGGACTCTCTGTGCTTCCTTGACTTGATTGAGTATTTCCTTTCCCGTATTAGGAAAGTTTTCAATTATAATCTCTTCAAATATTTTCTCAGTCCCTTTCTTTTTCTCTTCTTCTTCTGGTACCCCTATCATTCAAATGTTGGTGCATTTAATGTTATCCCAGAGGGCTCTGAGGCTGTCCTCAATTCTTTTCATTCTTTTTTCTTTATTCTGCTCTGCAGTAGTTATTTCCACTATTTTATCTTCCAGGTTAATTATCCATTCTTCTGCCTCAGTTATTCTGCTTGTGATTCCTTCTAGAGAATTTTTTATTTCATTTATTGTGTTGGTCATCATTGTTTGTTTGCTCTTTAGTTCTTCCAGGTCCTTGTTAAACGTTTCTCATATTTTCTCCATTCTATTTCCAAGATTTTGGATCATCTTTACTATCATTACTCTGAATTCTTTTCCAGGTAGTCTGCCTATTTCCTCTTCTTTTTTTTGGGCTGGTGGGTTTTTACCTTGTTCCTTCATCTGCTGTGTGTTTCTCTGTCTTCTCATTTTGTTTAACTTACTGTGTTTGGGGTCTTCTTTTTGCAGGCTGCAGGTTCATAGTTCCCGTTGTTTTCAGTGTCTGCCCCCAGTGACTAAGGTTGGTTCAGTGGGCTGTGTAGGCTTCTTGGTTGAGGGAACTAGTGCCTGTGTTCTGGTGGATGAAGCTGGCTCTTGTCTTTCTGGTGGGCAGGAATGCATCTGGTGATGTGCTTTGGGGTGTCTATGACCTTATTATGATTTTAGGCAGCCTCTCTGCTAATGGGTGGGGTTGTGTTCTTGTCTTGCTAGCTGTTTGGCATAGGGTGTCCAGCACTGTACCTTGCTGGTTGTTGAGTGGAGCTGGGTCTTAGCATTGAGATGGAGATCTCTTGGAGAGCTTTCGCTGTTTGATATTACGTGGAGCTGGGAGGTCTCTGGAGGACCAATGTCCTGAACTCAGCTCTCCCACCTCCGAGGCAAAGGCCTGACACCTGGTCGGAGCACCAAGACCTTGTCAGCCACACGTTGTATGAGGAGGAGCTCCTTGATGAAATGCAAAAACCACAGGCCAACTGTGAATTCAAGAGTCTGCTTCCCAGTTTACCATTACGCCTCCTTGCAGCCTCCTCTGTCTCTCTCTCTGTCTCTCTCTGGCCTGGCCGGCCACTTGGGGAAGGAGGAGGAGGAAGGGGAGGGGAAAGGAGATGAGAGGAGGCAGCGAGGGGAGGGGGTGATTAAGGGAGGGGAGAGGGTCCCTGGGTAGGGGAGGAGGAGGAGGAGGAGGAGGAAGAAGAGAAGATGAGGAGAGAGTGCCAACCTCGGCCGCTGCTGGGGCTAGCATGCAGGAAGCCCCCTGGTTTTAATAATGAAGAAATGAAGAAATGAGGTGACTAAGATCTACAGTTCCATGTGGCCCAAATATGACAAAAATAAGTAATATATGCATTAGCCTAGCATCAGAGTATGAAACGACATGGGAGAGCAAACCACATTTTAAAAATCGTATTTCATCAGGTTATGTGGCTGTTCTCCAAGATGTGGTTCAATCACATATTAATGAACCTTCTTCAGAAATTATTAACCAAAAAGTCCTATTTATCTTGTCTATGCAAGAATGTGACTTCAAATATCACTTGAGTCAACTGGTTCAAATATCTTTTAGTTTCAGTTGAAATTTCTTCTAAATCAGTTCAAAATTTTTTGATAAAAACTGATATTTACTAGAAAATGAGACATAGCTGCTGTACCTAATAGCACCAACATGGACCCTATTAGGAGTGTTGAGGAGGAACCATGGTGCTGTAATATTATAACAGTACATTTAGACTAGTATTAAGTACCCTTGAAAAGAGTGGCTAGGTTAGGATTTTTGTACTGATTTTGACCTAGGCTCTCTTTTTCTTTTGTTTTGCTTATCTGAATTATCTGCTGATATGCTGTAGCTGTGTCTGTGTCCCACACTATCCTGGTAGATTCCTGGTATTATTATTACGTTGTTAGCAACTTACTTTTTCTCTGGTTACAATGACACTGAAGCTGAGTTTTCTCCCCCACCCAGTTTCAACATTCCTTCCTTATTGATAAAGTTGTCCACTAACTGTTTTTGTACTGCACCATTTCTCTATTTTTGTTTTTATTTGCCAATTCAAAATCCTGTGGAAAGTTGGGGGTGTTATTATTCTCCAATATGAGACATTCTCCTCTAAGAATTGCTCTGAAAAAAAAAATTTAGTGCAGAATGTTTCTCTCAAATGTGTATAAATATCTTGTGGTGGGAAGGGGTTTGTAAATGTCTTGAATTTTGATGGGAAAGAGGTTGGGGTTAAATATTGCTTGGAGAAAATCTGTCCTGGTATGGAAGTCCTATTAGGAACAGGCCCCCAGACCTTACCATCATACATATTTATAGTCTTACACACACACACACACATATAGTCATTACATATGTAATTATAAATTATATGCATGTGTTACTGTATACATTACAAACACTTAGGTCACAGAATTTTAGAAGGTCAAGATAAAAATAAAAATAGATGTTCTAGTGTTTTTCTTTTTCAGTCTTGTAAATTGCTGTGTGCACTCTGGGGTGCATCCCCAACCCTGGAGATCAAACATCTCATTAGCTCTTGGAGCTGAGATGAAAGGCCATCTGTTTTCTGCTTCACTAAGGTTTTGTTGTTTAATGGCTTCACACTTACAGTGGTGCATGGCACACTGAATCATATTGTTGTCCATTTGGATATGAGAGTACAGAATTAAATATCTAGGATATTCTGTTCAGCTGTGGCCTGTGATGAGTTTGATGAGTGTGGCGATTTCCATGATGAAGCAGGTTGTTTGTGGAGCACAGTCAAGCTGATGCAGCTTGGGCATGAGCAAGGGGCTTCAGGGTCAGGTATTACAATGGCAAACGCCACAATACCATATCCATTTATTTTGGCAAGGACTGAATTTTACATTCATTCTGAGGGCTGACTTTAGGCAAAACTGGTGAGTTTTGAGGGAGTTTACAGTTTTCCTAATTGCACCCTAAGAGCACTATTTAGCCCTTTTATGGTAGGTGCATTTCATTTACGCTACAGGATGGAACCCAGCACCATACATACGTGAAAGTATCTAATCATCTCCCTACCATGAGTTTAAGACACTGTGATATCCCTTCCTTGCATAGTTGAATGTAAATGCTCCTCTAAATGTTGAATAAAGTAATTGCAAACATTCATGATTAGACAGTGAGATGCATAGAGGTTGGAAAACTTCCTGGCTCTTCTGAACTCACTGTGTTTGTTGAAAGACTTGCCTATTCTCAGCTTCTAAATACATTCTCAGTTATTTGAAAGAAGAGATCGATCTGCCAGACCAGGTTTAATTTCCAAGAGAGTACTGTCACAAAAGGTGATGTTGTGAAGAAAATGAAAGTAATGCATGATTTCCTTTAGAAGTGCTAAGGATGTACGGCCAGCAGAAGGTGAAGGATGATGTCGGAGAAGGGCCAATGTCTCTTTTGCACTGGTAGACAAAGGAAATTGCGTATTGGGGAAAAGTGTCTGCGAAATTGCATTCTTTCCTCCTGATCTTGAATCTCACATCTACATTCAGTTTAATGATGAAGATGTAGAAGTAAATAGAATTAATTAGGGCATTTTGAAATGGACCAAAATAGAGAATATTTTAAAATCAAATTAATAACAGAATGAACAGAAATGGGCATAAATAGGTGAGTAAAGCGGTAGTGCTCATTAGAAATGTACAAACAATAATATAGCACACAGATGGGCTGATATTTAATATTGCACTGAAGATCTGGAATGAACATAGAGTTTAAAAAAAAATTGGAAGTGGCATTTCACTGGCAAGCAGAAAAAGTAACAATTGACTATGTGGGACATTTCCTAATTGAGGGCTTAATAGACTCTGGCTTAATAGACACTTTTGAGGTTTGAGTTAAGATACAAAACTAATAACTTTTATTTTAATTAATTATGTTAGTGATAGATTAAAAAATATTTGAGGTACATCTTGGTAATGGTTTCCAAAACAGTTACGAAACATGCTAGCAAGACAGTAATATCGACAATATACTGGTAGTTGCAAATGTATATTTTGAGAACAACAAAATATGGGGATATCAGGATTTGATTAAACAGCCAGGCTAGGAACCATATGTTTACATTTGAGTTTCTGCCATCAGCAGTGCATTTAACATGGGCAGAAAACGTACTCTGGAGCAAGTAACAAAATCAGAGCAGGAGGTGCAAAAGTCGATAGGGAATAATATGACTCCAACCTCACAGACCAAATTCAATATCTACACTAGTGTACAATTTTGCCCAATGTATTTTAATATTTGTTATTCCTTCCAAGGTATTTTGGATGTTAATAGAGGCTCAAGCGAGAAATGGACCTTTTGCCAACTTCAAGGCCATTTTTTCTCTTAAACACCTTTATTGGAGTATAATTGCTTTACAATGCTGTGTTAGTTTCTGCTGTATAAAAAGTGAATCAGCTATATGTATAGATATATCCCCATATCTCCTCCCTCTTGCGTCTCCCTCCCACCCTCCCTATCCCACACCTCCAGGTGGCCACAAAGCACCGAGCTGATCTCCCTGTGCTATGCGGCTGCTTCCCACTAGCTATCTGTTTTACATTTGGTAGTGTCTATATGTCAGTGCTACTCTCACTTTGTCCCAACTTACCCTTCCCCCTCCCTGTGTCCTCAAGTCCATTCTCTACATCTGTGTCTTTATTCCTGTCCTGTCCCTAGGTTCTTCAGAACCATTTTTTTTTTTTTTAGATTCCATATATATGTGTTAGCATATGGTATTTATTTTACTCTTTCTGACTTACTTAACTCTGTATGACAGTCTCTATGTCCATCCACCTCAGTACAAGTAACTCAATTTCGTTTCTTTTTATGGCTGAATAATAGTCCATTGTATGTATGTGCCACATCTTCTTTATCTATTTGTGTGTCGATGGACACTTAGGTTGCTTTCATGTCCTGGTTATTGTAAATAGAGCTGCAATGAACATTGTGGTACATGACTCTTTTTGAAGTATGGTTTTCTCACGGTATATGCTCAGTAGTGGGATGGCTGGGTCATATGGTAGTTCTATTTTTAGTTTCTAAAGGAACCTCCATACTGTTCTCCGTAGTGGCTGTATCAATTTATATTCCCACCAACAGTGCAAGAGGGTTCCCTTTTCTCCACACCCTCTCCAGCATTTATTATTTGTAGATTTTTTAATGATGGCCATTCTGACTGGTGTGAGGTGATACCTCATTGTAATTTTGATTTGTATTTCTCCAATGATTAGTGATGTTGAGCATCCTTTCATGTGTTTGTTGGCAATCTGTATATCTTCTTTGGAGAAATGTCTATTTAGGTCTTCTGCCCATTTTTTGGATTGGGTTGTTTGTTTTTTTGATATTGAGCTGCATGAGCTGCTTGTATATTTTGGAGATTAATCCTTTGTCAGTTGCTTCATTTGCAAATATTTTCTCCCATTCTGAGGGTTGTCTTTTTGTATTGTTTATGGTTTCCTTTGCTGTGCAAAAGTTTTAAGTTTCATTAGGTCCCATTTGTTTATTTTTATTTCCATTTCTCTAGGAGGTGGGTCAAAAAGGATCTTGCTGTGATTTATGTCATAGAGCGTTCTGCCTATGTTTTCTTCTAAGAGTTTTATAGTGTCTGGTCTTACATTTAGGTTTTTAATCCATTTTGAGTTAATTTTTGTGTATGGTGTTAGGAAGTGTTCTAATTTCATTCTTTTACGTGTAGCTGTCCAGTTTTCCTAGCACCACTTATTGAAGAGGCTGTCTTTTCTCCATTGTATATTCTTGCCTCCTTTATCAAAGATAAGGTGACCATATGTTCGTGGGTTTCTCTCTGGGCTTTCTATCTTGTTCCATTGATGTATATTTCTGTTTTTGTGCCAGTACTATGCTGTTCAAGGCCATTTTGAAATAGAAAGAGGCCTAATGCTAAGTTTAGACTACAGGTCTGTGATGTTTCTTGATTTGGTATCACACTGTCCCATGAGTTCCAACAATAAATATTCTTTAAAAAGGCTCACAAATCTTCTTGAGCATCAAATATCTCATCACAAATAATATCTGGGTGAGTTGGATGTAAATATGCCAAAACCATGAATGATAGATTCTTCTGGGCTTATAAATGAAGGGGAAGTGTACGTGGTTAACTGTGACCAGAAACTGTAACTGTAGTTTTCTGTTAAATGTTTGAAGAGGGAACTGTTTGATTCAACAGTTTATCGAGTGACTCTTTTCTGCTGGACACCTTTCCTGGTTGGGTCAGATGCTCATTAGGTAGAATTTGATCTGGTCCTCAAGCTTTATATATTTCCTTGGGGCAAATTAGTTTTCTTCCTCTCCTTCTGTGGGCCTTTTTCCATATTTCTTAAATTCCATGTATTTCAAATGACTATATTCTTTCTTTGCAATATCTCCCACAGTTATCCATTTTTTTCCTTCTCTCTGTTTCCCTCTCCCTCTCCCTCTCTGTCTCTGTCTCTCTCTCTCGCTCTCATACACTCAAATATTATTAGAAATGTCCCCAGGGAGGCTGGAGGTCATCTTACATACTTGTGAGGACAGCAAATGTCAGAAAGTTGACTTTGGTTGTAATGAGAGATTTGGTCCTGAAGACTCTTTTGACTTTCAGGTCTATGCTTTTGACCTCCTCAAGGATGAGTCTCATCACCTTATATTGGGACATTTGTGAAAGGCCTCTGGATTCTGATAGCTTCCCTTTTCAATGTCCTCTGCACAACTTATTAAGAAAAATACCTGTTCTTTCATTTAACAAATATTTAACTGATATGTACTAGGCGTTTTCCTAGGGTCTGGACACGAGTCTGCCCCTGGTAGGACCAGCTACATAATTTAAGGGACTCTCTGTGAAAAACAAAAATTCAGGGCCCCTTGTTCAAAAATGATTAAGAATTTCAAAATGGCAAGAACTGGCACTAAACCATGTGTAGGGTTCTTCTGAGTCCAGGGCTCTGTGTGACTGCCTGCACAGGTCTCGCACCCATGAAGCTGACCCTAGCCCCTGGATTAATTTTCATCTAACACTCTTTTCTTCATGTCACTCTGCTTAAACATTTCTAAATGGTACTTAGTAGTTTTTAAATTCCAAGAATCTTTAACCTTTTGTCCCAAACCTGACTTTTCATCCTTACTTGTCCTGCTTCCACTAAGTGAATGCTGTCTGCTTAACTAATAAGATAATATAGAGGGGGAAAATTCACTTTCTTAACACCTAGAAGAAGAATGGCAAATTGTTTTAGGGAGAGGTCTTGGTGAATCTCTCAAAAGGGAGAAGTTGATCCTCAGAAAGACACTGGGATGGCAAGAGAAAGAGGGAAGCTCTCTACAAGAAGGAGAGAGGGAGGAGGGGTGATGGGGCAGGGTCCCAGGGGTACAGTCTCAGAAGGAAAGACTCATGGTTTCTCTGGAAGCAAAATTTCCTAGAGAAGAAGCCATTTGAATGGGAGGTATGTATTTGTGTGTTGGTTATTGTATCATGGAAAACCCTCTTCCACCTTCCCTACAAAATCTCCTGCTAACTTTACCTTGCTCAGTAATGCATTTGGTAAGAATGGAGTCTTTTGGGCATTGCATAGAAATAATGCGTCAGTGTCACGGTTGGTTTGTAACAAAATCAGTGACTTCATGAGGGGGCTACCAACAAATGGATTCTGCAATTTATGTTACCATTTCTTGTATGTGTCTGAAATATACCATTTCCCCACCCTACCTACCCCTTCTCCCACTATTCCTTCCTCTTTGTCCTTTGTTTCCTTAAAACCTGTACATTCTTTAGGTCTGCATCAAGCTTTTCTTTCTCTAAGAAATCCTAAGAGCTATTCTGCCCTAAAATGACCTCTTCTGTCACAGATGCATTTTGTTTATTACTAACCACTTGGCATTTCCTTATTCCCTCTTTCTAGATAGATTTTTTTTTTTTTTTTTAATGTGACTATGCCTGATCCTCCTGTACACAAGAAGCTCACTAAGGACAGGGTTTGTCCATTTACCTCCTTTTATCATCACACCCAGCCCAGTACTGTGTCTACAGCTGAAAGGATGCTGATAATAAATGAGAGAAACTTGTTTGGGCTACAGAAAACCTTAATGTCAAAGGGAATAAAAAGTGGAGCAGAAACCGCTTGCGTTTTACAGACAGGTCAAAAAAGCCATAGCTAACACTGGGTAATCATGTTTGAGAGAGGCAAAACCTTTAATAAAAGTCTGTTGGTAAATAGTCTCTTCTAAAAAGTGGTATTTTGATCAGATACATTCGTAAATCTAAGACTTTTTCATAAACTTCCTGAAGCAAGTGGCAGATATTTCAATAGAGGAGTTACAGGAAAAATGTAATAAGGCACACCTGGAAAACATACAGGCTTTTCCAGAACATTTCTGTTCCAGTGATAATAGGCTGAGATTAATCACAGATTCCTTGGGAGGAACTTGTGTCTGATATACATACTGAGAGCATATTCCATGACCATAGTCATCGTGCTTAATGAACTCTATATTGTTTTCATGATTGATAATGTATGAAGTTATTTGTCACATTCATAACATTCCGTAGGTACTGTCTGAACAGACACCTGATGGGTACAACCTGTGATTAGTAGAGCCAATATTTTGATGCCTAGAATGGGCTACAGGCAGGTAGGTAGAACATCTTGGAGAGTTTAATTTTAAAGATTTTTATTTCTGTATGCATATTCTACATAGAGATTTGTTAGAAAAGAAGGAAGTTGAGATCAGGTGAGAAAGCCAGAACCAACCCTGTTGGAGGAGAAACTCTCAAGTAGGAATACATTTCTGTTACATTAACAAATATGATAACTTGATACCAGAAGACTTTGGTAACTGCGAAGTCAAACATGGTGAAGGTGGTAGTGATGGTGAGTAGATGTCTACACCGCAGAAAATTTAAATGACCTTCCTGTATGAAGTCAGGAGAGTCAGTAGCAATATGGATCCAACAGACAAGCTGGTTGGGAATTTAGAAGTCTCAATAAGAAACAGCTTACTCTTTCAAACAAATTTTTGTCTGAAGTTCTTTTCCCCTAGATATCTACCAGGGAGGCATTACCTTAGAGAATTATTAAGATGCCTAGGCCTACAGGCTTAGAAACTTGATTTTGTCAGGCAATTGAGACTCATCTATCTCTAAGGCTCAGATTTGTATTAATTATGCTTGAGGCTGATATATGGACATAGAATGCAAATTCATCCATTTGCTGTGAAAGCTGTAACTGTCATAAGAACCAGAGTATTCATGACCTCAACACCAGTACTTTCTCTCCCTATAGGTCAGCCTGTAAAGGAAGACACTTTCTATTCAGAACACTTGCCAGCAAGGCATCAGAGCATAAAGCATTAGTTTGATGAACTGCAATGTTTCTCAGCAATAGGCTAAATTAGCCTGTTGTTTTCACCACCACAATAAAAAAGATCTTGACAATGGACTACAGTATTCTCTGTCTGCTGGCTGGACCCATTGCTTATTCAAAATGCTTTGATGAGCAGCTCAAATGTACCTTTCTGATTCTCCTTTTATAGCTTTCATAATCCACCAAGCCCACTTTGGAGAAACACAGTCTTTCTTTAGACTTGTAAATGAACTCCCTTTGATCATATTCAGATCCGTTAGGTTTAAACCCTTAACGTGATCTTGCAAAATGCAATGACCTTTTCGAAATAATCTTATTTTATTCTTTTCCAGCTTCATCGATGATTACTTAATTTAAACTTGTGGACAATAAGGAGACAAATCTTTGTCATTGTTGGTGGTGGGTGTCTGGTGGCATTATTGAGTAAACTGGGGTTGGGAGTGACAAGGTCTTCAAGAAGGAAGGTGGAGATTAGGAAAGGTTTCTAGTCACAGGAGAAACCAACCTGTGTTTGGAGGGGGAAAACTTGGGGAGAAAATCAGCTTACTTCAGTATGCATTAGTGCCTAAATTCATGGCAGTGAGAAGATGCAAACGCAGATGAGTGATGGGTCTGCTCTGGTCAGGACAGGATGGTGTAAGCTGGACCTCGTATAAACTAAAGACACAGATGCCTGAGGCTTGGAAGAAAGGCCTGACACAGGAAGTGGGTTTGGTAATTCTTTCTGGAATACCCAGTCCTATCCTGATTGATGAAGCCCACAGAGAAGGCAAAATTTTCACTTTGCTTCTTGTTGTCTAGTCTACCGTTCTTTCTAATAGAGACAAAGTAAATTGGAGCATGGAAACATTTTTCTTTTAAAGGTTTAACTAAAATCTTAACTAGTAATCATGACTGTATTTTTCATTTTCTTTTTTACCGTCATATTCTGACAGAATTAGGACAAAATTTAAGTTATTTTGGAAAGCACTATACCACTCCCCACCAAAAAGAAAACAAAAACAAATATCTTTTGGAGGGACTGTATCACTGGTTTCGGATAGATTTGGTTAACAAATCTAAACTTTGTCCTAAAGTAATATTTAACCATTGCTTTGTAAATTGAAACCAAGATTAAATTCATAGCAAGGCAGGAAGTAAACTAGTTGTTTAATTTACAGGTTTTTTTTCTTTTCTATCCAAGATAAAGAAGGAAAAAAATTGCAGTCAGATAAGCTGTGCAGCACATATGCCCTTTGGAGAGTGCTGTGCTGCATACCATGTGACTTTAGGAACTAAGTTTTGCAAATGTACAAGAACGGGCTCTTTGCAAATAGCTCTGTTCTGGTCATTGATCAAACGTGAACCAAACCATTTAATTCCATTTTAGTGGCATTAAACTGATTTTAACCCTTTGTTTTCACCAGGCCACCCTTCTGCTCCTATCTTGATGTTTTCTGTACATATTGTTTCTCAAGGAGGTACTTCAGAGGAGTAACGGATGGTGGTGGAATTACTTTGATCATGGAAAACACGAAGGCATTTAGGGCTGCATTGGAGTCCTGCTGTAATATGTGTCTGGGCTCAAGCTGTGGATTTGTTTAAATATCCAATATGGTCATTTTAGAACAAGATCTCTCAGTTAAATAAATGAGTGGTCTTCGATGTCCTTCAAGAGTGGATTTTCTTATGTTACACAGCTCTCTATAGTATGTTGTTGGGTCGCTTGTTTTTTAAAATTCTGATAAACTTTCTTTGGATATGAAAGGTATAAGGACAGTCAATTCTGCTATAACATGGCACGTGTTCCTAAAAATCACCCTCCTGTGCAAAATCACACAATATAACAGATAGGGCTTGTAGAGAAAATGGGGTTTGGGGTATGACACTCAAAAACTTTGTCACTGACACATACAAAGGTAGAAGCCTAATAAAACAGGTAGTATGATCTTATACATCTTACATATTCTTATACACATCTCATTCATTCTTAAAGGGTTAAGAAACATAAATACTACAATACATATTGCACTTTAAACTGAATTTGCTTGTAGAATGGCTACAACTTGTGAGTTCTTGTGAAGTGGTAAAAGGGCAGATATTTTGATTTGCAGGCTTCCTGATGGTTTTCTGCAAAGTGAGACCATGGAGGAATGAGTAGGAACTTGGGGGGTATTGGAGACCATGAAGAGTAGCTTGAGGACTGTATTTGTTGACTTAAATCACATGAATACAACTTGTGGTCATGATTACCTGTGCACAGGAAATAGAGAAGTTCAAGAATATAACTAAGTCAGTTCAATACCAACCTCCAAAGGTCCCATTGACTTAAATTTAACTTGAGACTCATCAGCAAAAAAGGAAACCAGATCATGGGTATTGTATGAAGTCTATTTTACTATTGAAAATAAAGACTGAAAAAACTGATTTTATACATCATTTATTTGCCATTAAATTTATTTTTAATGATTTATTGATTTGTAATGACATAAGAAAAAAATTATACAATGCTGGAATCTCACATTCTCTAAATAAGTTCTTCAGTTAAAAAATAAATACATATTATATTATTGTGTAAACATAAAAAATACAACATTAAGGAAAGCTGAATAAGATAATATTTTATATCTGTTTGTAAAGTTAACAAAATTTAAAGTATTCAGTTTATATTCAAACATTTCATTCTATATAAATTTATGCTCTTTTTCTCAAAAGGACAAAAAGGCATAAAACTTGAGTAAAATCCAATATATAGGACTAGATCTTGAAAACTTATATAATAATTTAAAAGATTATAATATATAAGATATATATAATAATTTAAAAAGATTCAGGCAATACAAAGAAAAGAGATCTTATTTTTGTATTAATTAGCGTAACAGTCAAATAAGGACCAGGACAGAAAATGTATTGCATGCATACTCCAAAAATCTCGAGTACCAGGAAAATTCCCTACGAGATATCTCAGCCAAACTCAATAAAGCAATTCCTATTATTTTGAGTTGACATTCAAGGTGTATTACCTAAGCCTGGATGGGTGAGTTGGCAGAAAGAAGTTGAACCCAGGACCTGTGAGGGGCCATGTCTTTTGACAGTTTGCAGTGAGGGAGAACTAGAGGCGTAATTACAGAGAGATGCAGAAATAAGGGACAGGTAGACCATGGAATCGTTGCATGCATTCCCAGTTCCACTCCAAGCTTGTTGTTTTATCTGCTTCACCAATTTCATGAATCAATATATTTCCATTTTCGCTTAAGCTGCTTAAGTTTCTGCCAGTGGTAACCACACCACTGTAAGTACCTATTTGTTTATCCCATACTTAGGGCTTTTTGTGGCTCTGCAGCCTTAATATTCCTCCCCAAACACTGAAATATTCTTTCAACACACTTCTGAGTAATTCATCTGATGCTTCTGCTCATTAGATCTCTATATAAAGTGGAATCACTAAGTCGTAGAAAACAGAGCCTACTTGAGTGACAGAAAATAAAATTGCTATCTAAAAGACAAAAATAGATACTGACTAGCCCCTCCTGAGTCCAGGGAGAGACCAACTCCTTTCCAGGGAAGAAACAGCTTCCCCTGAGACTACTCACAGTTGGCTTTTTCGTGAGTAGAGAGTGTACGGAGAATGTGCCCAGGCTAGTCTATGTAGGCAAGGCTGAGGTAAAAAGAAGCCAATTGCTCTCCTGAAAAGAGAAGAAAGGAGTTTTTAAACTGGACAAAAGTCAGAGTGAGGTCACAGGGTTTACCAGCACGTCTGTGTGTAAGAGGCAACAGAGCCACTCCCTATGAACACGTGCCTATGCCTGGACAAAGATCCACGTTATTTCCATAAAGAAGTTTCTGGGTTTCTGAATAACTTGGACTTTCTGGTTAACAGAAACTTTGTGTCATGTTCAGAGTTGGAAAGTTAAGCTCCTTTATGCTACTTCTGACATGTTCATTAGATTCATGAGTTAAGCATCTTTGGGTCAAGGTTGTTCATTTTGGTTCAGGGCTGTCTTGAGCACACAGGCTCTACTTAGCTGACCATCACTCCTTTTGGGATCAATCGCATTACTTCCTTAAAACTGTTTCTGCTCATATTTACTTTCCATTTTGTTGAATTTGGACTCTTAAATTCAAATTAAAAGTCACACTCATTATCATTTAAATCTTCTAGCTCTGTATTGAGATGTAGCAAGGTGAACCTTCATATGGGGGCATGGGGAACAGTTTTAGCCTATTAGCTTTGAATCCTATATGGTTCCTTCCAGGAAGGTTCTGACGTAAGGCCTGAATACATGAATTTTGTTGAAAGTATATATATATTTTTCTGTTACTTTAATATTTAATATCCTAGAGGGCACAGACCATAATATCTCTAAATTATGGGCAATAAACTACCATTATTTTAGGAACCTTACATGAAATACACCATAGAAGACCACAGAGCAGACCAAAGGAGCCTAAAGTCCTATGCTGACAACTTCTGAGTCAAAGAAAGAATTTGAAGAAATTTTTTTTTTTTTTTGTAGTTGTAAAGCAGGGTGACTGGATTGGGAAGAAGATTAATATAGAGGAAATAATAGCATTAATTAAGAAATAATCTGCATATTTATTTATGGTTTCCTTTGCTGTGCAAAAGCTTTCAAGTTACATTAGGGTCCGTTTGTATATTTTTGTTTTTATTTCCATTTCTCTAAGAGGTGGGTCAAAAAGGATCTTGCTGTGATTTATGTCATAGAGTGTTCTGCCTATGTTTTCCTCTAAGAGTTTTATAGTGTCTGCCCTTACACTTAGGTCTTTAATCCATTTTGAGTTTATTTTTGTGAATGAATGGTGTTAGGGAGTGTTCTAATTTTATTCTTTTACATGTAGCTCTCCAGTTTTCCCAGCACCACTTATTGAAGAGGCTGTCTTTTCTCCAAACAAACAACCCAATCCCAAAATGGGCAGAAGACCTAAATAGATATTTCTCCAAAGAAGATATACAGATTGCCAACAAACACATGAAATGATGCTCAATATCTCTAATCACTGGAGAAATGCAAATCAAAACTACAATGAGGTATCACCTCATACCAGTCAGAATGGTCATCATCAAAATATCTACAAATAATAAATGCTGGAGAGGGCTTGGAGAAAAGGGAACCCTCTTGCACTGTTGGTGGGAATGTAAACTGATACAGCCACTATGGAGAACAGTATGGAGTTTCCTTAAAAAACTAAAAATAGAACTACCCTACAACCCAGCGATCCCACTACTGGGTATATACTCTGAGAAAACCATAATTCAAAAAGAGTCATGTACCACAATGTTCATTGCAGTTCTATTTACAATAGCCAGGACATGGAAGCAACCTAAGTGTCCATCAACAGATGAATGGATAAAGAAGATGTGGCACATATATACAGTGGAATATTACTCAGCCATAAAAAGAAACAAAATTGAGTTATTTGTAGTGAGGTGAATGGACCTAGAGACTGTCATACAGAGTGAAGTAAGTCAGAAAGAGAAAAACAAATACTGTATGCTAACACATATATATGGAATCTAAAAAAAAAAAAGGTTCTGAAGAACCTAGCGGCAGGACAGGAATAAAGATGCAGACGTAGAGAATGGACTTGAGGACACAGAGAGGGGGAAGGG
Organism: Balaenoptera borealis; assembly: GCF_965194805.1. NCBI lineage: Eukaryota > Metazoa > Chordata > Mammalia > Artiodactyla > Balaenopteridae > Balaenoptera > Balaenoptera borealis. The sequence goes on from NC_138867.1 coordinate 15,583,220, forward strand.
TAAGCTGGGACGAAGTGAGAGAGTGGCATGGACATATATACACTACCAAATGTAAAATAGATAGCTAGTGGGAAGCAGCTGCATAGCACAGCGAGATCAGCTCGGTGCTTTGTGACCACCTAGAGGGGTGGGACAGGGAGGGTGGGAGGGAGACGCAAGAGGGAAGAGATATGGGGATATATGTATATGTATGGCTGATTCACTTTGTTATACAGCAGAAACTAACACACCATTGTAAAGCAATTATACTCCAATAAAGATGTTAAAATATATATATATATATATATATGAAGTAAAATAAAAAAGAAAAGAAATGATCTGCAATGTTCTCTATCTCTCTTTCTTTACTGAAAAATAATTATTTTGAGTTGCAACCTGTTAGGTTTGGTTATTATTAGTAAACATCAGCTGATTTTGCTTCTGCTTTGGCATTACAATTTCAAGTTTGTAACTTTCATGAATTTAAATAACTTAAATTTTAAGTTAAAGAAACATTGCATATTCCCAAAGGATGGTTCCTGATAACAATAAGTGACATTTACTTAATTTTTGCACATGAGATAAAGTTTTTGGTTAAAGACCAAGATTTTTTTTTCCATAAGATGGGTTGTCCTTAAAGATAAATCTATGTCTTAGTTCAATCCTTCAGTGCACTCTCATCCTGTGAATAATGCCATTTTAATGAATTTTACATTATTTTCAAAAACCTGAGCATCCTAATACATTCCTATAAATTCCATACTTTGGGAGTTTCAGGCCAACTTTAAATCTAATTTAATAATAGTAAAAAAATGTTATTCTATTTTTCTGATAGCTTCTGAACTTTATATAGGTTACAACTATGGGCAAGCCAATCAGTGGAATCAATGCCATGTCATAGACATTATGATTAAAACCCAGACCCTAGAAGAGGGGAAATAGAGGCAAAAATAGGAAGAAGATAGCAACAAGATATACAAAGTTGGGCTGCCCTTTTGAGAAGCACACAGAAAATGCACAGGGTACAGTGGTCACAAATTTCATTGTTGACTTTAGGACAAGTTGACATTCTTGTTTTTATTTTTTTTTTAATCAATATTTTATTCCTGATTTTCTTATCCTGTTATTAGTGTAAGGATACAGAGAAAATGTACACTTTAGCTGCTGTTAAAGATAATAATTGTAAAGGGCGATGGACCTTGCTGAAAAGACACTTTCTAAATTCAGGTTTGGGGGAAGAAGGGAGCTCCTTGTCATAATAAAGGAAGGAGAGAGAGCATGAAGCAGGTGTAGTGTTGCAGAGGGCAAGGTTGGAGAGGACAGTCAGTGGCTGGGGATGGAAAGCATGCATTTAGGAAAAGAGACAGTTGAATGAAGATTTATTTTTAGTGGAGTCCTAGGGATCCAACTGAAACAAATTTTCAATAATCCTACCCAAATTAAGATATTCCGGATGCAGATAGATTTCTTAAAGAAGCTGGTAAAGGAGTTGAGATCTGAGTTAAGGTTGCATAGAGTCAAATAAGTTGAGTTTAGTAGCAAAGGTAATTGTCTACTTCTTTTAAAAAAATTTTTTATTTTATATTGGTGCATAGTTGACTAACAATGTCGTGTTAGTTTCAGGTGTACAGCAAATTGAATCAGTTACACATATACATGTACCTATTCTTTTTCAAATTCTTTTCCCACTTAGGTTATTGCAGAATATTGAGCAGTGTTCCCTGTGCTATACAATAGGTCCTTGCTGGTTATCTATTTTAAATATAGCAGTGTGTACATGTCAATCCCAAATTTCTTTGAATGATAAAAACTTCTATTAATACACAAAAGTAAAGTTTCAAAATTAGATTTTATTATATTTAATTAAAAAGCCTTGTCTTAAGTGATATACTGTCTGTATAGAGCACATTAACAGAAACACAGTCAAGTCATAAAAATTAATTTAAAGAGATTAAATTGATAGCACTAAAAATGATGGAGGGAAACTAATTCACAAACTGCAGTTTACAGATTAAAGTCCTCTTCTCTGCTCCTCTCTCTACCAATATCTTCCATATCCTGTGGCTGCTCAGAAAACATTCTATTTATTCCTCTCTCTCCAACCCCCAAACAGACTCTCAACCCCATCCAAATCTCCAATTCCAGTCTAATCCCAATAAATAGCAAGATATTTATTCAACATCTACCACTAGTTAAGCAATCTGCTGAATGATGAAGATACATCCATCAGTGGATAAAGCAGAAAAGGAGTTCCTGTCTTCACAATCTTCTGTCATTCATTCTAGTGTGGGAAATAGACAATACAAAAGAAAAATAATTAAAATATATAATATCTCAGAAATATATATGTGTGTGTATATATATATATATATAATATTTTTTAACTCTTAAAAATCATTTATTTTTACAAACATGAGTTATTGATTGATAACTATATTTCAATAAAATAATTTTGTGTCTCTTTGTCTACAACATGGATGAGCTGAAAATTGAGAAAAATCTATATGATCACCAGTTGTTTAGATAATGCAATGCCCACCAACAACTTGACCCTTTTTCCGCTATTGAATTGACTAATTGTGTTCTCCCACTGGAAGAACACAATATGGATTTGAAGGCTTATACAAGAGCCCAGATTGCCTGATACCATATCAAGGGGATCTATTGTTCTATATTACACATTTTCTTTTGTTTAAACTTTTCTGAGAAGGCCATTTCTAAACAGAAAAGAGGAAGGGGGAAGAGAGCTTTATATTCTTTTGGGAAAGCTAAGGATAGAGTTAGGAAGCTGCTGAAGTTATGGAAATCCTTAAAAATATATCCTGTCATATGAAGAATAGCAGGCAAACAAAGGCAAATAATTCTGATAAACCTTAGAAGCTAAATGTTCTGGACTAAGATAATTACGGGTCATTAGTGAAAACTAATGAGGATTTGACCTGTACTATCTAACCACAAAATGAAGATAGCTTACCAAGTTAAGCTAATGCATTTGTATTTGATTTAAGAGACATTTTAAAATTATATCTTCATACATGCATAATTATACACACATATATAATTATATATGTTATCTCTATAAATATGTTATATATAAATTTTATAGAGATAGTATATATTTTATATATTAACTATATGTGTGAATAAAATGTATATTTAACCTAAATTTTATAGAATCTCAGTAATAATTGGCTCTAGCCTTTTGGTGAGTTCATTAGGTTTCTGGCGAAATGACTTCCTCCACAGCAGTTTTATTTCTCGGAGAGAATCCTCGCAATAGAGACAGTAGAGTTGGAAAATTTAGTCTCGCTCCCCTGAACTGGGAGAATGTTTCAGGACCGTCCATTTGCAGATGCCCTTCCAAGGCTCTGTTCTTGATTTTGAAACCACAATTTTGATTTTGTTTTTGTTTTTTAATTGAAGAAGTTCCCCAAATGGATAAACTCTAGGACTAAAGAAGCCGGGGTCCAACTCTGCCTTTGACCATTTTAAACACAAAAACATTCAGTCTAGACAGCTGGATAATTCTATATGTTCTAATTCTAATGTAGTCTGGTATAATATAAAACCCCAGACTCATTAAGTATTCTTTCCTTCCCCAGCTCAGGTCCAAATCAGGCTATGAAAGTTTGAGGCCCTAGGGGTGGTGGGTGAGAGGACACTGCTGGCTTCTCTTGTCTTTGCTCCCCTCCTGCTCTGGTCTCTGGTTAGCCTCCCCTCTTGACCTCTCTAAAACTGGCCTCCGGGGGAATAGTCACAGGTGGCTGGTGCAGTAGCAATGTGGTGTGTGTGCCTGCCGCCATGGCAAATGACCCCAAACTGACTCCTTGTCTCTTATACATTGCTTTGGTGGATTTCTTGGCAATTTTTTTCTACTGAGGCTTCTAGGCTCCTAATCTGATGAGGACAATATCTTTCCTGGGCTGGCTATCTGGGAGTTCTCCTCTGCCCCTATATTCCAGTATCTACCCCTTTGTTTTGGTGTCCCTTTGCCTTTTCAGATCAAGTGCTCCATGGGATCTCTTCTAAGGGCTCCCCATAGCAAGGTCCATATTTGGAATTTGAGAAACTTCTCAGGGTGTGGAAACACAGCTTGACCCAATGTACTCCCTTCCTCTTTCTCTGAGCCTCAAATTTCACAAGTGTCTCTAAGTCACTTTTCCTTGGCTTGAGGTTGAGGGGAAGCACCACCTCACTTCCCCATGAATGTGTGTGGTTGTCAACATAGCTCACTGACAATCCTCTCTAAAGAAATCATCTCAGTCCTTCAATCTTTTTAGACTGAGGACAGCTACTAGCTAATGCTGGCAGGACCACTTTGGTATTCCTCTCTTCTCTCCTCCACACCTCTCTGAAAATCCTGAAGGAATGGTGTAGACTAGCATCTGTCTTACATCTAGGTGGACTTGGAGCTTATTGTTTTGTGCTTCACCTTGGAGGGGTTATGTGGAAGCAGGAACAGTGGCATTTAATAACCTGTTCTAGTTCCAAATTGGAAAATACAGGAAAATAGAGATGAAAGAAATCTGGAAGTATATTTCGGCAAATGGAACCAATGTACAAAAATGGCAGGATGATACTGTAATGTGAGACGCTGTCCACCCAAGTCTGGAGAGACAACTTGGAGCAATGTGCTCAGAATAAAACCTTCCATTTCTGACTTGGCCAATCAGGCACCTCTTTATTTAAAGTGGCCTATAATTTCCTTTTCTAATCTAGGTTTTGACCTCTTGGTATACCACTTAAAGAGAAAAAGGATAGCTGTATGCAAATGCAAAATCTAAGAACTAAGGGATACTTTTTCATGTTGTAAATGGGCCCACAAGGAAAAGAATCTACCTCGGTCTCAACAATTTTATATGCTGGCTATTTCCTTGGTCACATAGATCCAATTCTACATCAAAACCTCCAGGCCTCTACAATATCCTAGAAAAATGTACTGTCCAAACACCCAGCAGGTTAACACCTTCTAGCCTAAACTGGTCCTCACGAAGAAATAAGATTTTTATTCCTATCTCCATACTGTGTTTGACATAGAAACAGAAATTTATTAGTTTAAAAGACTGTATTGGGTCACTGGGATAAAATGATTAAAATGTTAAATGCTTTTAATACAGATGATCCTTGGTTATCTGTATCGTAATGGCAGCATTTGTGAATTATCTCAGATGTCAGTTACTTGTTTGGGAGATAGGACAACACAGGACTCGCACTTGTAGATCCTGGTACACATTCTTAGTTAGAATCAACTGCCATAAAACTTACATCAAAATTAATAATCTGCTAGAAATTTCTCCATTTTGCTTGTTTGGATGCAAGATCGAGTGAGCCAGGCTAAACCAGAGTTAGGAGGTCTCTGGAGACAGACTGAAAGATTTCAGCCGATGGGGCGGAAGTGCGGAGAACACTCTCGCGAGACCTGAAGGTACCGCGGCGGTAGTGGCGGCAGCAGCCAGAGGAAGGAAGAGAGGACCGGAAGTGCTTCGTCTTGAGCTTACAATGCCGGAAGCAGCCTGATTTTCTTTACCGGAAGCCCTTTGCCCGGGGATAGGAAAACGGCTGGAAGTCCCACCTCCTTGAGCTCCCCAACTCTTCCAGAAGTTTTTCTGTCACCTGTGCTTGCCCCTGTCCTCTTTTCCCGTTTTATCTGTATACCGGAAAAGGGCACATGAATGTCTTTCTCCTAGCTCCACTAAACGAGTTAGAGCTGGGGTTCCTTCCCGATACCCCCATGTAGCTGCAAAGTAGCACCTGGGGGTGGTTGGACCTCTGGGATCCTGAAGGAAGGGGGAGAGGGCTCAGAACTCCGCTTCTGCTTCTGCCACCAAGACACGGCCTCCTCAGCCTCTCCCCCACTGCTGCCACGCACCCTGCGGCCCTCCGTCTTCCTGAGGTTGTGGCCACTGTGCTGTGAGGACCCTGTCATGGGGCTCATTCGAGTGACTTCAGACCACAACGGCAGCATGGACTTTGCAGACCTCCCAGCTCTCTTTGGGGCTGCCTTGGGCTGGGAGGGACTTAAGGGGTTCCTTGTGGAGGCTCGCCCAGCCAACGCCTGCAGCCCCATTGCTCCACCGCCCCCAGCTCGGGTCAGTGGGTCAGTTTTCATTGCACTGCTTCCAAGATTTGACTGCAACTTTGACCTCAAAGTCCTAAATGCTCGGAAGGCTGGGTATGGTGCAGCTGTGGTGCACAATGTGAATTCCAATGAACTTCTGAGCATGCTGTGGAATAATGAGGAAATCCAGCAGCAGATCTGGATCCCGTCTGTGTTTATCAGCGAGAGGAGCTCTAAGTACCTGCGTGACCTCTTTGTCTACCAGAAGGGGGCTCAGGTGCTTCTGGTTCCAGATGAGGGATTCCTCTTGGCCTATTGCCTCATCCTTTTCTTGGGGATTTTGGGAGTGCTAATTTTGGGCATGGGAGCGATGTTGATAGTTCGTTGTATTCAGCTCCAGAAAGAGCGCCAGAGAAAACCACTGACCAAAGAGCAACTGAAGCAGATTCCTACACATGACTATCAGAAGGGAGACCAGTATGATGTCTGTGCTATCTGCCTGGATGAATATGAGGATGGGGGCAAGCTGAGGGTACTTCCCTGTGCTCATGCCTATCAATCACTGCTGCTGTGTGGACCTGTGGCTCACTAAGACCCAGAAGACCTGCCCTATCTGCAAGCAGCCTGTTCGTCGGGATACTGGGGAAGAGAAACAGGAGGAAGGAACTCAGGGGCAACTGGGCCATGGGGAAGGGGGCCCAAGGGGCCACCCTGCCTCAGAACGGACCCCACTTCTGGGCTCCAGGACTGCACTTCCCACCTCCTTTGGCTCCCTAGCCCCAGCCCCCTTTGTGTTTTTTGGGTCTTCAACAGATCCCTCACCCTCTCCATCCTCCTCTTCCTCTTCGGCTGTCATCCTCATCTAATACTCCCTTTCTTTTCCACCTTGGGCAACCTATTTGCATAGCCCCTCTTCCTCCCTCAAGTCTTCTCTGTTGAGGGATAGGAGATATTCCTACACTAGGTTTCTCCCTAACCCAACCCCATCCTTTGGAGGGGGTTCGACGTGCAAAGTGACTGGGTCTTCACTTACTGCGTTAATAAAATTTTTTTGTGGACTTAAAAAAAAATTCAGATGCATGTGAAAGCCATAGGCAAAAGCTGTCAAAAACAATTTAAAAGAGCATATTTTTTATTATTTGTGTCAAGGATGAAAAGATAATTAGAAATATTATTTTAAGTAACTCTTAAGAGTATCTTAAATTTACGTTGGGATATTAACATTTCACATTTGGCCTCACAATGCAATTTCTGAAATCTAAAAATTTCAGTGCCTTTCCTTTAACCATTTTAGATTGGGTGTATATGAAGTAATCTACACTTGTCTAAATGTTTAATTGTCATCAGTTAATGCCTGAAGAGTGCAAAGCCATTGCAATGTCTCCATGGTCATGAGAAAAAATATCTTGGTTGTAGGTCTCTGGTCCTCTGCTTTTCCTGTAAAGTGGCTGTGTAAGAAGATTCTATTTTTATAGCTTGTTGGCATTAGTATCTTTTTTTTTTTTTTAACTTATTTTATTTATTTATTTATTTTATTTTTGGCTGTGTTGGGTCTTCGTTTCTGTGCGAGGGGGCTTTCTCTAGTTGCGGCGAGCGGGGGCCACTCTTCATCGCGGTGCGCAGACCTCTCACTGTCGCGGCCTCTCTTGTTGCGGAGCACAGGCTCCAGACGCGCAGGCTCAGTAATTGTGGCTCACGGGCCCAGCTGCTCCGCGACATGTGGGATCTTCCCAGACCAGGGCTCGAACCCGTGTCGCCTGCATTGGCAGGCAGATTCTCAACCACTGCGCCACCAGGGAAGCCCCTGGCATTAGTATTCTAATCCTACTAATTAGGGTGGAATTTTAAGAGAATGCCTTTTAGCTTTGTCTTTTCATCTCTTGGAATTAAAAAACTATTTAAATGAAGAAAACATGCAACATCAAATACTTTTCACCTGAGAGTGGTAATTGTTCAACCATACCAAGTATCTTCTGTGACTGGAGGTGCCCATGTAATTGTATAAAATGGAAGTTAGCTAATAGGGGATCATTAAATATGTCCTTTCTTTTTAGAAATTAAGGTCATTTTCACCCTTTAATGATTGTTAATGTTAGCTAAGCTAGTTTTCATTTGCATGGCTAATTTCAACTCATCTCAAACTTCCAGACGCTACATTGACAATGCAAATGACTAAATGCTCTCAGTATAACTCTGTTATTTGGATTAGAATGTTCTGTTTCATGCAAGCCTTGAAATAAACACTTAAACCACACTGAAAGCCTTCTATCTTGGAATGCAGAATCAATAGTCATAAGAAGATTTACTATTTAAATTAATATGTAGTTTTGTTTCCATCAAGATGCATTTAAAATCGTAATTTTAGAGCTAAGATCCTATTAAATCAATTGTTGATACTACTGCAATTGATTATTCTATTCACTAATGTTATGCTCCAGTTTTTCTGATTTGATATTTCTCACAATATGCATTCTTTGGCAGGAGATTGCATGGAAATGTATGCATTGGTAAGCATTACCCAACATGGAGGGCTGCAGTATGTTGGGGTCCCCAAGGAACAGACTCTGAGGTGGAGCTTTGTGTGCATAAGTTGAGTGAGTTTAGGAAGCAGAATTGGGCAGAGGTAAAAGTTGGAGGATGGTGTGGTTGCACCCGAAGTCTCAGCAGATCCCTCAGAGAACACTGGAGCTGGGATGGCCTTGCAGAATTGTCCCAAATCGAAGCTAAAGAGCTGAATCCACAGGCCCCTGAAGTAACCAGTCATTTCTTACTGGCTGTCACAGGGGAAGAGGAGAGGCTTGGACTGGGTAGTTTTGTTCATACAAGGACAATTCCTGGAGAGAGACTCAGCTCTCTTTGTACAGTTACTGTATGAACACATGGAGTGGCATGCAACATTCAGAAACGATGGAGTGAGGGCAGGAGGAAGAAGAAAAGGAAGGCTGAGCTAAGCACACCATAAGAATTCAGGTTCCTCTTCTTTCTGCTGTACTCTGTTCTGTTTTATAGTAGATCATAAAGAAGATAAAATTCACAGATTCTTGTTTCTTCTGCCATCAGTATTGGTGATCACAAATGCACTAATTATTGTTTCGACTAGATGAAGATACTTAAATACAGCACTTCTTACTGTCCATCCTATTTTTGCTACAATCACATTTTTTTTGGTCAACCTATTAAGCACCGTTGAAATCACCTGCTTTCCCTCATGAGCTGCTTCCATGCAGCATGGTTCTGTGTGGATTCTCTCTTAAGTGCTCACAATGACAGAACTATTTCCTTGGGTTATTTGGGGGAAACCTAAATCTCCCACTCACCGTTAGAAAGCCCCATCCATCTATTATTTACAAATGGCAGGGCTATGTTCCCTAGGTCCTCATTTCCATATTACACATAATGGGACTTAACACCTTAGAGACTGTGATGGAATATTTTACTCAACACACCATAGGAGAGCACTTCTTTTGGTAAGATTTTTCTCTCAATCCTCCTCAGATCACTTTTCCTAGGTCCCAGGTCTCAACTCTGTCCCCTTCACATTTATTTTGCTAGTTTCCTCACATGGATATACTTTAATCTTTGCAGAATTCATATGATGGAATATTTGACAAATAAGATATAGCTTTGAATTTAAATTCATGTATTTTTTCCAGTCAAAACCATTTTACAAAATTGTTAGGACTTTTAAAAAGTGATTTGTGAAAATTTTTTTAAAGACAACGCAGAATTATTATGACTTAATTTTATTTTTTTAAAAGATACTATTTTATTTTTCAAGTTTGTTGTATAGCACCTCCCTAGACTGTAAATTCCTTAAGGGAAGAAACAATAAATTTAACCTCATTTTCCTGAGGTACAAGCCGGAGATTGTCACATACCTGAATGAATACATAAATGAATATTTTAAAATCATTTCTTTAAAATTTGATTATATGAATGAGGTTTTAAACTTTTTTTTTTTTTCATAACGAATGTGTCTTGTACCAAATCAATGTGGAGAGAAGTCAGTGGCATGTTTTTAAAGATGTATTGATAGTAACAAGGGCACTGCAAATTTCCATTGTCTCTGTCCTTTTCCCAGATAGCCATCCTAACTCCACACATTTAAAAAATCTATTCATCCATTCATTCACCCACCCCTCCATCCTTCCACCCAACTAATCAACCAGTCATTCATTCTGTAAATATTAAGTTGTATACTGGTTATATAACAGCATCAAGATAGATATGACCCTGCCCTCATGTGGAGAAGAGACTATTAAGCCCATCACATAAAATATGAGAAATACTGTTATGGAAAAATACACCTCTAATAATTCTCAGAGTAGAGACCCTTAGATGGGGAAAAGAACCTAGAAATCATGGGGGAGGAAATAAAAATTATGCTGAGACCTCGAGGGTGGATAGGGGTTGATCAAGAAATGAGGAGAGGCAGACTGAAGCATAATGTCTGTAAACCTAAAGGGAAAGAGATCATGATGTGTTCTAGGACAAAAAAAAGACTTTCAGTATTTCTAGGACTTGAACTGTGAAGAAGGGTGTAAGGAGTGATGAGGCAGCTAGTATGACTAGGGGCTGGAACTTGAAAGGCTCAATAAACTGTGTCAACTTAAAAAATATGCGCAACCTAAAAGTTGAGAGTTATGTTTTATTCGGTGGGAAGTTTTAGGACTTCAAGCCCGGGAGGTAGCATCTCAAGTGACCCTGAGAGAACTTCTCGGAGGAGGTGGAGGGGAGAGCCAGGTTATACAGAAGTTTTGCAACAAAGGGCAGGTAGTCTGAAAGTCAAAAGATGATTGTTAAAGGAAAACCAGATATGTCAAGTTAAGGAATTTAGCACTTTTCTATGTCTGAGAAGATGCAAGAATCTGGGTTTTTATTTTGAAAAATCTATTTAAAAAGCAAATTTGACATAGCTTATATCCTCTGACAATTCACATATGATAGAACTATGGTAAAAATCTTGTTCATAGTGATTTTCTGTCCTCCTTAATAAAGTAAAATTGGATAAATCTAAAGAAAAAAAAGAATCTAGGTTCACTGAAATCATTCCTTTGATATGCACCTCAGTTATCTGGGGCCAATATCCTGTATTTTCGAATCCTGAGTTTCCAGGGCTCACCATAGGGAGTGGCTGCTGTCTGATGGCTGCTAGATGGCAGGCCTTCTTTCCTTCCTGAGTCCCCTCAGGGCTCGCATTGGAGGGCTGCAATTGCTGGTGACTGTGACATCCTTTGTTTAATGATATGGCAGGAAATATTCCATTTCTCAGCTGGTGAGAGTTTAAAGTTCTCATCATGACAGAATTGTAGAGAATGGGCTACTAGGTGGGGAGAGGGGGCAAGACGAGGGCTGGGAGGCCAGTTAGAAGATAGTGCAATAACCCATGTGAGAGAGATGGTCACCTGACCTCAGGTAGTGGCTGTGGGATTGGGAGGAAAAAACTATCTCAAGTAAACTTTCTTAGTTACAAGGAACTGGGAGAACGTGAAAAGATCCAGATGAAGAAATCTTCACTATCAGAAGACACAGGTAAAACTTACATCTCTATGTGGGCCAGTTGTATCATCTTTGTAAGGGCGATAATTTTTGATAATTTATTTTTGAGAGCTGTTGTTTAGTTTTTCTTTTTAACAAAACTGATTAACCTTTCTAATGTTGAAGAGATAGAAGAAACAAAGAAGGAAATTTAAATAGAGGAGTGTTTTCTGGTATTCTGTATGTTTATCATATAACTTGGGAGCAAAATCAAAACAAGATGCCAGACTCTGCAGAATATACATGCTCTCTGAGTCTATGAATATAATGTGGTCAGGCAAACCACACACAGAGTCAGGGTCTCCTGTGATTTCTTTCAAAGGGGATGAAAAACCACAGACAAGGACGAAAAAGCTGGGAGTGCATTTCAGGCCTGGATCTTCTTTCGTCTTGATTGAAAAGGGCATGAAAAGATTTGCAAAAATAATTTTGGGAGAAGACAAATTGTAGTAAATAATAATTGTTGCATGAAGACACTGCAATATTGGTTTATAAAAGCCCATTCAAAGTTTTAAAAATCATAGATATATTTCTATAAGATTTATTTAGTACATTGGTATGATGTTTAAAGGATCTCCATTAGTAACTTTGATCTTTATTCAACAATTGACCATAATCAGTAATTATTTTTGGCTGATTTGCTCTTGTTATCACTGTAGGTTATTATTTTTATGAATTTCAAATTGCCTATTTTTTAAAGATAATTTTATTTACCTAAAGATGAAGAGGAACTTTGATTGTCTGAGATTGCCTGCAGTGGCCTTAATAGTCAAAGAGATGGTTTACTTTGCCTGGAAAAGGAAATGTGACCCTGGGATTGCACCCTTGAGAGATGATACTTCAATTCAAATTGGGATTCACAGAGTAATTGCAGCCTGTGGTAATGCATCTTCAGCATCTTAAAATAGCTGTTAGCTGGGTAGAGCTTTCCCCTAGAGGAATGGCAGTGTTCACTAGGAGATGTCTTTTGTCTCTTTCAAACCACTGGAGCAGCCTTTGAACAATGCACAAAGAAACACAATATTTAATATTTTCTGGATTGATGTGAGAATTCACTGAGAACAAATATATTATCATCTGTTTTGGATTGTGCTGAAAATTAAAAAAAAAAAGTGAAACAGTAAATAAAATAATATCTGGAAAGACTTCATATTTGGCTTATTTTTTGTGTGCATGCTTCCAATAGTAGGCATAAAATTGGGGCTTCCTGGAGCTCTTCCTTAATGTGCAGGCAAGTAACTGAACAAACTCTTCATGTATTGGGTCATTAAACCCATATTCTCCGTGTTCTTTACAGAAAAACACGTAAAGAATACAAATATGTCACCATTTTTTTTCTACCCCTAGTCACAAACAGTGACTGACAGCAAGCAGTGAGATATTTCTTTATTCTTAATTGCATAAATTGAGCCAATGGTTTTCTTAAATATTCAGTGAACTGAGTTATTTGACTTTTTTTGTTGGTGAGAATTTGGACAAGAAATTAAGAAAATCTGCTTTTAAAAAGCCCCTTAGAATGTCCTTTATTCACATAGAGGGTTGTAAAACACAGAAAAACGTGAAGAGGGAGTGGAATGTGGCAGGTGGGAGACTGAGCCACACCTAAAAGGCAAGAGACTATGAGGGGTGATGCCGGGGTGTTTACAGATTCTTTTCTCATGTCCAAAACTGATGGATGGCAAACTGCCCCCAAGGAAGCCTGCTGGGAGCACAGTACCTTGGTTAAGATGAGAGAGCATGGCTGTCCAAATGGTTATGAAAATACTAAACCCAGAAGAAAAGACAAAAGCCAAGTCAGAAAGCAAGTGAAAAGACTGAGTCCAGAAAGAATGGATTTATAGCAAATTGGAAGAGCAAGAAAGTAAGTGACAGACCGGTAGCAAGGTTGGGTGATCAAGGAGACCAGGGCAAGAGGATGGACAAGATGTCTTCGGGTTGATCCAGTCAGTTCAGGAATGAAATCTGCAAATACTGAGAGGCAGCTAGGCAGTTCATTTAGAAATCCTTGACTACAGTGGTAGATGCTTAAAGGAAACCCATTGGGTTCAATAGAGGACAGGCAGGGACTTGGCATTAAGAGTAAAACATCAGAGGCTTCAGTGTCCAGAGTCTCTGAGAGTAGAAACAGAGGGAGTTGCAAGGCAGGCAATGTCAACAGGCAGCACAGGTCTAGAAGCCGGGGAGTAGGGCATATTCATTCAAACACTATGCAAAGAGCACTAGTTGCCTGGTGGGTACACTGCATAGGTTACAAGGAGATAGCAAGGTTGGTTCCTTTTCCTCAGGAATCTGAAAATCTGATAGGGATGCTACAAGCAGACACTCCCCTTTCTAAACCAAACAAGTGGAGATCTCTTGCAGAGCTCCCTCTGTACATGGCTTTACGTTTATTTTGCTTTATGAGATGTGGGCTTCAAACTCCAGCCAGCCTGGCCCAAAGGCTTGCATATGGCATGATTTGCAAGAGTTCTGAGAGAAGAGATTGCTGCATGCATAGGAAATATAGGCTGAGACATTTTCTTGACATCCTCCTTAATTTATCTTCTAAGCATGTAACCATGGGATGTTGAGCAGCACAGTAGTTCTGGAGACTTCTCCTTGGCCACACCAAGCACAAGACCCGAGATGAAACTTCAGGAAAGGTCTTTAGTGTGGTATTGATAGAAGAGATAAGGTTTGATTTGCTAAGAGCAAACAGACAGTATCTGTCTGTCTGGGGAGTATCAGAAGCCACTGTAACCATGTTATGAGGACGTCCAGGAAAGTCTTAGCCACTGTAGGGAATGAATTTAATTCCCCAGGAAATAAGACCTAACAGTAGTATCAGCAGCCTAGTGTGACCATTGTCAACCTTCAGTTGTCACACTATGCCTTTGCAGCCATTTTCCTTCTGCTGCTGATAAAGAATGTCTCTTACTTTTCCATGACTGACCCAGTAGGTCTATTTTTGGTACTCAAATACTTGAATGTACTCTCTAGATATTATCTGTTTATGTGGATGATATTGGGATACACAGGCAGAGTCTACAAGCAGGGTTCGGGAAACCACATGCCTTGAACCAATTCATGTCATTTTCCATTTCTATAAATAAAGTTTTGTTGAAGCATAACCATACTCATTCACTTATATATTGTCTATGGCTACTTTTCTGCTACAACTGAAAAGTTGAATAGTGATGTTTGGTCCACAGCCAAAAGTATTTACTATATGGCCCTTTGCGAAAAAGGTTGTTGACTCCTATTCTAAACCAGTGTATTGCCCAGTGATTAAAAGAGGTTAGTTTCAAATCTCACCTTTTCTATTTCCTAGCTTTGTGACCTTGGACAGTTTATCTAACTCTGCTCTTCAGTTTCTTTAACTGCAATGTAAGGTAATAGTAGCTCCTATTTCATAAGATTGATATGAGGATTAGATTAATTAAATCATAAAGAGTGCTTATAATGGTACCTATAGTGCTGTAGGTACTTAGTAAATATTAGCTATTGTTATCATTAACTGACATAGTGCATTCTTTTTATTTGAATTTTATTTAATTTATTTTTTTATACAGCAGGTTCTTATTAGTTATCTATTTTATACATAGTAGTGCATCCATGTCAATCCCAATCTCCCAGTTCATCCCACCCCACCCCCCACCGCTTTCCACCCTTGGTGTCCATATGTTTGTTCTCTACATCTGTGTCTCTATTTCTGCCTTGCAAACTGGTCCATCTGTACCATTTTTCTAGGTTCCACACACATGCGTTAATATACGATATTTGTTTTTCTCTTTCTGACTTACTTCACTCTGTATGACAGTCTCTAGATCCATCCACATCTCTACAAATGACCCAATTTCATTCCTTTTTTATGGCTGAGTAATATTCCATTGCATATATGTACCACATCTTCTTTATCCGTTCATCTGTTGATGGACATTTAGGGTGCTTCCATGACCCAGCTATTGTAAATAGTGCTGCAATGAACATTTGGGTGCCTGTGCCTTTTTGATTTATGGTCTTCTCTGGGTATATGCCCAGTAGTGGGATTGCTGGGTCATATGGTAATTCTATTTTTAGTTTTTTAAGGAACCTCCATACTGCTCTCCATAAGGGCTGTATCAATGTACATTCCCACCAACAGCGCAAGAGGGTTCCCTTTTCTCCACACCCTCTCCAGCGTTTGTTGTTTGTAGATTTTCTGATGACGCCCATTGTAACTGGTGTCAGATGATACCTCACTGTAGTTTTGATTTGCATTTCTCTAATAATTAGTTATGTTGAGCAGATTTTCATGTGCTTCTTGGCCATCTGTATGTCTTGTTTGGAGAAATGTCTATTTAGGCCTTCTGCTCATTTTTGGATTGGGTTGTTTGTTTTTTAATATTGAGCTGCATGAGCTTTTTATATATTTTGGAGATTAATCCTTTGTCCGTTGATTCATTTGCAAATATTTTCTCCTATTCTGAGGGTTGTCTTTTTACCTTGTTTGTAGTTTCCTTTGCTGTGCAAAAGCTTTTAAGTTTCATTAGGTCCCATTTGTTTATTTTTGTTTTTATTTCCATTTCTCTAGGAGGTGGGTCAAAAAGGATCTTGCTGTGATTTATGTCATAGAGTGTTCTGCCTATGTTTTCCTCTAAGAGTTTGATAGTGTCTGGCCTTACATTTCGGTCTTTAATCTATTTTGAGTTTATTTTTGTGTATGGTGTTAGGGAGTGTTCTAATTTCATTCTTTTACATGTAGCTGCCCAGTTTTCCCAGCACCACTTATTGAAGAGACTGTCTTTTCTCCATTGTATATTCTTGCCTCCTTTATTAAAGATAAGGTGACCATATGTGTGTGGGTTTACCTCTGGGCTTTCTATCCTATTCCATTGATCTATATTTCTGTTTTTGTGCCAGTACCATACTGTCTTGATTACAGTAGCTTTGTAGTATAGTCTGAAGTCAGGGAGCCTGATTCCTCCAGCTCTGTTTTTCTTTCTCAAGATTGCTTTGGCTATTTGTGGTCTTTTGTGTTTCCATACAAATTGTGAAATTTTTTATTCTAGTTCTGTGAAAAATGCCATTGGGAGTTTGATAGGGATTGTATTGAATCTGTAGATTGCTTTGGGTAGTAGAGTCATTTTCACAATATTGATTCTTCCAATCCAAGAACATGGTATATCTCTCCATCTGTTTGTGTCATCTTTAATTTCTTTCATCAGTGTCTTCTAGTTTTCTGCATACAGGTCTTTTGTCTCCTTAGGTAGGTTTATTCCTAGGTATTTTATTCTTTTTGTTGCAATGGTAAATGGGAGTGTTTCATTTACTAAAATATATTCTATGTCTGCAAAGGGCTAGGCAGTGAATCTGGGCATTGGAGATGAATTAGGGTATATTCCTTCCCTTGAATAGTTCATGGTATGATGGAAAAGATAGATGTATACATTGCTAATTATAATGTAATCTTATAAATAGATGTATGTTCAATGTCAGTGGAAGTTTGAAGGAAGGTCAGTTTGAGTGATGAGATTTGGCCTGAATTTTGAAGTATGAGTGGATTTTTGTAAGGAAGATCCTGTGCAGAATGGCACAATGGGAAAAAGGAAGAGACTGTGCAATATTAAGGCACTGGGAAGGTGTGGGGTAAGGTAAGAAAATATATGGTCCATGTGGAGAAGCAGCAGAAGAGGAAAATGGAAATGTAGGAAATGGGAAGAAGAAAAGCGTTTTAATGTAGGTAGAGAAAAACTGCATGTTTGAGCTGACTTGGTGTAAAGGGTTAATTGAAGAACAATAGCACAAAAGCCAGTGTGGAGATCACCTTTTGAGAGTGTCTATTGATGGGAAATAGAAAGCTGACTTGAATCACAGAGGGTGCTTGAAATGGAGGAATTCAAGGTGTCTTATTCATCACTGCATTCTCCATAACTGACATTGTATATGTTCCTTAAAGGAAACTTCAGGTTGCTTACCACCAGTATTGACAGTGAAACTGAGCAGGACCCTGTGGGGCTCCTGGGCATGGAAGCCTTTCTGTCCCCTGTTTCTTGACTCCAGCCTCCGTGACCTTCCCTGACTTCCAAAGGACAGATTTGAACAGTTGCTAATCCAGGAAGGGAGGGGATGCAAAGACAAGGGAGAGGCAGCCAAGAAACAATGGTGCAGCCTTGGGGCAGGGTCCTGGTTCCACCTCAAGGGATAACAATGTCTTTAAGCTCTTTAAGACGTCAACATTCTTCATACCAGAGAAAGACCACCTGAGGCTACATTAAAGGAACCAGAGAACTTCATCAAGATTACCAGAGACCAGATTAGAGGAGTGAAGGCCCTGCACACACCCTAATCTTATCAGCAACCCCACCCTTGAACTTTGCTATAAAACTCCTCATCAAATCCTCCTGGGTTGGGACACATAGTTTTCGAGGGCAGGAGCCTGCTGTGTCCGCCTATGTCTGGCAAAGCAATAAAATTTTTCTTTTCTATTTCATCCAAAACTCTGTCTCTGAGATTTGGTTCGACACCAGTACAGATAGGCTGAGCTTTCGGCATTAACAGTAAAAATTTAAAAAAATGATTTCTACTTTTTGAAGGAATTGGTTTAAAAAGAAGGCTAGCAGTCAGAGAAGCCCCCTCTGGCACTGACGTGGAGGTGGTTGTCTTTAAAGCAGCCCCGCTGTGATAGTTCTAGGTCTCTGTGACTGTCTTGGAAGCAAAAGTCCTGCAGTTGGGAGGCCTGTGCTATTATTTAAATTTGTTTTCCCTAACTATATAGCTTTACGCACATCACCCAGTCTCTTGAGCAACTTATCCGTAGCTATATCCTGGGATCAAACATATATGCTGGGACTTCCCTGGTGGCACAGTGGTTAAGAATCCACCTGCTAATGCAGGGGACACAGGTTCGAGCCCTGGTCTGGGAAGATCCCACATGCCACGGAGCAACTGAGCCTGTGCGCCACAACTACTGAGCCTGCGCTCTACAGCCCGTGAGCCACAAGTACTGAGCCCACGTGCCACAACTACTGAAGCCTGTGGGCCTAGAGCCCGTGCTCTGCAACAAGAGAAGCCACCCCAGTGAGAAGCCCGCGTACCTCAACGAGGAATAGGCCCCACTCTCTGTAGCTAGAGAAAGCCCGTGCGCAGCAGAGAAGACCCAACTCAGCCCAAAGTAAATAAATAAATTAATTAATTAAAAAAAGTCCGTAAAACAAACAAACAAACAAACAAAAACCCATATATGTCTCTGTAGTTCCAGAGCTGGCAAATTTTCAGTTGATTATGCATGGGCCCTCCAAGACTAAATCAGGAGTCACTGTTCCCCTTCCTACTTCAGTGTTCCAACCTTGAAAGCATCAGAAAGGATGACGAGAAGCAGTGTGACACTTTTTTTTTTTTTTCTGAAGGAATATACTATGAGAGTCAGGAAAAAAATGTGTTCTCTTGTTATTGTGCTAAATTTGACTTTTGGTAGAATACACACACGAATTGTCACAGAGATTGGATGAGTACACACATTTCTTACAAAATGGAGGGTATCATGCTTTTAGTTACCTGCCAAGGTTACCCATCTTGTAATATCAAGGGTGATGGGAGAATATCAATATGACTGATGAGAGAAACTCAGGCTTTATGAGATATTTCTTCCCATGGAGCTTAAGTATCCTGAGGAGATCATATTCTCAACGCGGAGCCGACACCCAAGATAGAGCCTTGTGTACAGGGGGTGGGTGGGAGGGATAAAAGAAAGGGGCATGAAGTGAAAATAAGCCTGTTTCCAAGTGAAATCTTATCATTTTGCTGGGGGCAAAGATGATAGCAGTTACTTTAGTCATGAAGCAATCTGGGTTAATTATTACAATCAGAGAGAAAAAATATATATATTGTTCAGTATTAATTATGACTTATTTGAGTTTTGTTTGTTATTTGGCTACACAGAGAGTTAGCCTAAAACAATACATGGAGTGAATCAAGAAAGCTGATAAAATATGTATACTCTGCTGTTTAATCTGTTGGGTTCTTTGTGGTTTCAGGGAGACAGGTCAGACTCTTCCTGGAATAGCTAATATGAACGCTGTGATTTCACAGAGTACAGCAATTTATTATTGAAGTTGAAACATTAAAAATGTACA
Source organism: Balaenoptera borealis (assembly GCF_965194805.1). Taxonomy (NCBI): domain Eukaryota; kingdom Metazoa; phylum Chordata; class Mammalia; order Artiodactyla; family Balaenopteridae; genus Balaenoptera; species Balaenoptera borealis. The sequence continues at coordinate 15,602,888 of NC_138867.1, forward strand.
GCCTCCTTATATAGCCTCCTTATATTCTTGAGAAATTAATTCCTTGTCTCTCCTTATTAGCATTGTTTTTGTTTAAAAGAATAAAAATATCTCCATCTTTACATGAAAATAGGAATGATGACAGAATGGTATGTCTGCTGGTGAGTATGAGAAACTGGGGCACAAACTTAAAAAGAGAGTATCCTATTTTTAATAATAAATAATGACAACCATTTTTTTATACCCCACTTTCCCTACAGCTCTTAGCACTGTGACTTTCTATTGTGACATATTAAAAGTGTGGAAATTCTAGACTTTTCTAAGCATCAACACTATGCAGTGACTTGTGAAGATTATCAGAGAGGTGTTAAAGGAGACATAGGAGGAAAGCAAAGAGAAAGTGTAAGGAACCATGGGCTCTCTCTCTCTCAGAAGATTTTCCAGGGAAATCTTTCTGTGGGGACTGGTCCATCTATTTCAGGCTTTTTTGGTAGGCTTCCTGTCTTTTTCACCCTCCTTACCCAACCCATTAGCAAATACTGTGGGTTCTATCTTTAAAGTAGATCTCAGGTTTGACAGTGGCTCACTATCTTCTTAGCTCTATTACTTTTCACATGAACAATTATAATAGCTTCTTATCTTCTCCCTGTTTCCACAGGTGGCTACATCTCTTCTCTGTAGAACAGACAGTTCCTGAGTTGAAGATCAGATCATACCAGTTCCCTGAATGAAACTTCTCAATGCCTCCCATCACTCTTAAGGTAAAATTCCAACTCCCTACCATGGTTCATGAGACCTTTGTTGGGCAGACTTCTAGAAGGGCCCTCGATGACCCCTGCCTCCTGGTATTCATGCTCTTACATAATTCCTTACGGAGTGTATGGCCTGGACCTACTCATTTGTTCTGACAAATAGAATAAGGCAAAGTGATGGGACCTGACTTCTATGATTAGATTGCAGAGACTGTGACTTCTATTTTACTGGCAGATTCTACTTCTCCCTTCGCTTACTTTGATGAAACAAGCTGCCATGTTGGAGAGGCCCACAAGACAGGGAACTGTGGGTAGCCTTTGGCCAAAAACCAGTGAGAGAGTGAAGCCCTCAGTCCAACAGCCCACAAGAAACTGAGCCATGAATTCAAACCCGTGTGAACGAGCTTGGAAGTGGATCCTTCTTGAGTTGAGACTTCAGATGACCACAGTCTTGGCCAACACCTTGATCATAGCCTATAAGAGACTCTGAAGCAAAGGATCCAGCCCAGCTGCACATGGATTTCTGATCTATAGGAGCTGTGAGAGAACAAATTTTGTTTCAAGCCACTTATTCTTTTTTTTTAAATTTTATTTATTTATTTATTTATTTATTTATTTATTTTTGGCTGTGTTGGGTCTTCATTTCTCTGAGAGGGCTTTCTCTAGTTGCGGCAAGCAGGGACCACTCTTCATTGCAGCGTGCGGACCTCTCACTATCACGGCCTCTCTTGTTGCAGAGCACAGGCTCCAGTCGGGCAGGCTCAGTAGTTGTGGCTCACGGGCCTAGTTGCTCCGCGCCATGTGGGATCTTCCCAGACCAGGGCTCAAACTCGTGTCCCCTGCACTGGCAGGCAGATTCTCAACCACTGCGCCACCAGGGAAGCCCCCCAAGCCACTTATTCTTGAGGTAATTTGTAACACAGCAATAGATAAGTAACACATGGCCCTGTAGGACCTGGCCCTTGGCTGCTGCTCAGACCTCACCTCCCTCTGCTTCCTTCTAACTTTTCTCCAACAACTCTACCTTTATTTATTCTTCTTGGACACACCAAGCTTATTCCAACTCCATGGATTTTATGCTTACTGTTTCCTGTGTTTGGAATGCTCTTACCCTAGACCTTCATATGGCTGTTCTTTCACATTTTTGGGCTTTGCTTCAATTATCACTTTTACATAGAAGCCCTGTCTGGTCTCCCTCCATGGAGAAACTACAGCTACTGTCTCCATTTCCCTCCTTTTTTGCCCCCATCCCCTCCTCTGTCCCTTTATCCTGCATAATTTTCCTTCCTATTCTTACTATTTTTTATTTGTTTGCTTTTTATTGTCTGTCTCGTGCATTAGATTTTAAGCTCCATGAAAGTCAGGTTTGGTCTGTCCTCAGTGTCTAGAGTATATACTCACTCATTGAATATTTATTGAATTAAGGGATATATTTTACTACAACAAGTGGCATTTCTTCTTCGATAAAATAATGATGTTGGAACAAATGCAATTAAATCCACATCTATATCTAATCTTCTTGTTTTATGACTATTATAGCAAAGAGATGAAAGATAGCAAAGCAAAATTAGACCAGAATGAGATTTGGGGTAAGGATATTTTTTTGGAGCGAAAAACATGGGGCATGTGAGAAACTGTGGATAGAGAGGATGTGAGATTTGTGCCCTTGCACAAATACCATCTGGTCCACAGGTGCCCCATAGAGCTTTCTGTGATATAGAAATATTCTATTCTGTGCTGCCCAAGGCAGGAACCACGAACTACCCATTGTTACTGAGCTCTTGAAATGTGGCTAGTGTGACTGGGGAACTGAGTGTCAATTTTTATTTCATAAATGTAAATTTAAACGGCCCTTTTAGATTCTAAAGGGTATAATTCCTCTTTGGCACTATGATCTTACCTTCATAATCTGCTCCCAGATGAAAGGTAAGGGCATATAAGGGTAGCACAGTTGTGTGGGTAGATTGACCGCAGAGACTGCTGAATGACAAAAGAGGGTATATCTTCCATGTACTTGCCTTAGATTTATATCGAAAAATTAAACTAGAAAAAAATTTTTTGCATAGAAACAAAATGATACCATGGAATAGTACTCCTCAGTACTAATTAAGTGCCTTGCTATAAGAATGACAATTTTCTACATGTTTGAAATTTTTCTCTTCCCCCCTCATTTTATTTTTTTCTATTTTTTCAGTCCTATCACTGTGGTTTTGAACCCTGGTGAAAGTAATCAAAGTAAGTGTTCAGTTTTTCTGCCACATCGAGAGCAATGTTGATTACTACCCAAGAATGTCTTTGTGGATGATTCTGAACTTGAAATAATACATTTGATTCCCATGTTCTTTGGGTTTATGATGTCTGTCTTGTCATCTGGAATTTAAATCTCTGAGCTTCTGTATTTCTGCCCCTCTTCTTAATTATTATCCCTTTCGCCTCCCAGAGAGAATCTGAACCATCTTTTAACAAGTGCTAAATGCAATGAAATATCAACAGCCTCAGCTACACATTGTACTCAAGGGAACACCTCCTTAGCCTAGGTGCTCAGCTGTAACTCTTGGTTTCTTAAAGAGCCCACACCCTCATTTTTTCTTTGTTTGATAGAGATGTTGAAGGACACGTTTATTTTCCCAGATAATAATAATAATGACTTAAGGAAGTTTTCCGTAATAACACACTAATGGAATGCCATCTGTGATAGGTAGTGTGTTACACAGGACTTGAGATTAAAAGACTGGATTTAAATTTATGCTCTGCTCCATATTCATATGTGACCTTGAGAAAGTTGCTAAACATCACTGCTTAGTTTCCATTCTCTCACAAGCAAAACAGAGATGATAATATGCATGTCGCTGTGGGAACTTGCTAAATCCCTCTATATGAAAGCACTTCACACACAGAGCGAGGTGACGTGAGACTAAATTAACAACAACACAAAAAGTTGGGAGCTCATCTTAGTTTTAGGAACTGTGATTGAACTTTTTCTCTCTTGGGACGTTTATCAGCTCCTCCCCCATCCTGAATTCCCCCTCCTAACATGTAGGTCTCACCTCAGATGTCACCCTTAAAAGAGGACCTCCCTAACCTCTCTGTGTCTGTAACAAATTACCCTACTTTAAGCATAGCTCTTAGTAATGTCTGAAATGATCAGATTTATTTATTAGTCTCTGTGTGTATTACCTGCCACTCTTCCCACACCCCTGAGGATATAAATTTCTCAAGGACAAGTATGCTCACTATTTTGTTTACTTCTGTATCCTTAGTGCCAGAAACATTGTCGGCATATAGTAAGTGCTCAATAAATAATTTGTTGACTGACGAACCCCCAGGAACACTCTTAAATTCTTCAGAAGCCAGCTGCTTTTTCATAATAGGTAATATTCACTGAATTTATGAACTTTCTCATGTATTATTTACCCTTAACATCTTGGCTACTATGAAAGTCATATTTCCTTCTAGATTCATTGTGGGTGGCTATGGGAAATACAGATAATTTCTCACCCTGAATCCAGGTTAAGAGTTTTGGCAAAGAGTTCTACAGCTCACTACAAAGCTCTGTTAAATTCCCCACTGGATATCATTACAGCCTATAGTCTGCTAAGATAGATCTAGATATATGTTTAGACCTAAAAAAGAGGTCATTAGTGTCTATATGCTACACTTTTATCACACAACCCTCAGTGGAGTTATTTCTCTGCAGGTTGTGTAAAATTCATAAAGTAATTTTGGATTGCATGTAATTAATAATCAAATATTTTTATTATGCTACCCTTGCTGGCATGAGTTGAAATAGTGGTCCATCAGCAAACATTTCTGGAAGTTTTCTCTTGCTATTTGCTAGTGCTCCAGCAAGGAGACTTTTGTTGTGATGGGCACCCACCTCTTCCAGGCTCTGGGGAACAGAAGGAATTTCTGGTGCCCCTAATGTGTCACTATCCTAGAGAATGTAATCTGCTGCTTAAAACATACAGCCAACAAAGAGAAAGATGCTCAAAGTAACACAGTGATTCAATAGCAGAAGAATTACTAGACTTGACCTCCCCCTTTTGGGGTGAGACTACTATATTTTGGCATCAATGATAAATTCAAAGCATTTCCTTGTGGCAGATGTTTTATTTTTCTTAGTGGACCTCAAAGCAGGAAAACTCCTCCAAGTCATGTGACGTATCAGTAGAGGAGCAATTCCCAAGGGTCTCCTTATACACTGAGGATTTGCAGAGAGGAGTTAGAAACTTTCCTATACATAAATTAGCCAAGAGTGTTAATTACTTTGCTTTCACAAGTTCATATGTTGGGGCCCTCTGATGTTAATTCATGAACCACCATGTTAAATAAAAACAGGAAGGTTTGTTTTTTTTTCTGTCATGTGGTCTATAAGTGACAATGGCATCCTGGCATCAGGCACATCTGTTTTGAATTACTTGTAATATTTAAGAAGAAAAACATTAGCGGTGCTGTCTTTTAAGAGTGTTTTTTTGTGACACATTTATAATGATTTTGAACTAAACTTCTCTTGGTAAATGATGCTATCTGCCAATCAAAAATCTTATTGAGTCCCTTTTTCTATGAGCCCGAGTATGCAGGAGAATAAAAGAACAATAGAAGCAAAATGCAGCTGGACCAGAGACTGTCCTATGTTTGGCCACTGCTCTGCCTGACTTGGTCTTTAGTTTTCAGAAGTTTGACGATGATGTGTTTTGGTATGGATTTCTTTTGGTTTATCACATTGTGGTTCACTCAGCTTTTTGAATCTATACATTTATATCTTTTGCCAAATTGGGAGATTTAAGCCATTACGTCTTTGAGTATTTTTGTCGTCTTTATCAAGGACTCAGGTCCCATAAATGTTAAATCTTTTGTTATATAGTTCCATAGGTCTCTGAGACTATGGTAATTTTTTTCAATCTATTTTCTCTCTCTCTCTCTTCAGATTTGATAATTTAATTTATATTGATCTATCTTCAAGTTTACTGATTCTTTTCTCTGTCCCTTCCATCCTGCTGTCCAGTCCATCCACTGAAATATTTTTTCCAGTTATCATATTTTTCTGTTCTAAATTTCCCATTCGATCCTTACTTATAGATTTTATTTCTTTGATGAGACTTTTCATTTTTCACTTGTTTCAGGTGTGTTTGTAATTGCTCATTAAATCATACTTATCATGGCTGCTTTAAAATTTGGCTTCAGTGACTTCAGCATCTTTGTCATGTTGGTGTTGGGGCTCTTTGTTACTGCTGGATGATGGCCGGGATCTAGTTCCCCAGTAGATCTCCACTGATACCTCTCTGGCTGGGAGGCCTAAGAGTAACTTGTTACTACTGCACGCATGGCCTCTACTGACCCCACAGAGCAGTGGGGTGGCCTCATTACCCCTGGGTAGTGGTGCAAGTCCTCCTCACCACCAGGCCTCCACTGACACCTCCCTTGCAGGGAGGTAGAGAGGGGCCTCATTATTACCATCTGTGGGACTCCACTGAACCAGGTGTGGGTGGGGTCCTTGTTACAGCCTGGAGAAGGTGGAAGTCTATGTTTCCCATTTAGACTTTGTTGAAGGGGGTGGGAGTGGGCCACACATTTCATTTAATCTTTTTCTGATATTCGGCTGGAGTCAAGTGCTGCTTGTTTAAAAGTTTCTGTCTTGCTAGATTCTCTTTTCCTGGTCTCTTGGCTAGTGAGATCAAGCTTTCATTGGGGCTTGTTTTGGTCTGCATCCATTGAAGTATTTCCAGGTTGTCAGCTTCAGCTTCTTCGGCTCCAAGTCTGGGACATATGAGGCAACAAGAAACCACCCAGGGGACTCACCACTGGGTGATTCCTTGAGTACCGAGATCCATAGCCTGTCTGCCTTCTACTCTCCACATTTCAATGTTTTCTAAGGGTTGTTTATAGATAATGTCCAAGAGTTTTAGTTGTACATAGTGGAGGCTTAGGCAAAAGTGTGTTTACTCCATCTTCCTCTAAGTAAATCCTTCCATGATTTCGTTTTTACTTTTATTTATTTATTTTCTTTTACAAATACATTTTTGAAGCATTCGGAATTTATTTTGGTATAAAGAATAAGAGAGGGACCAAGCAAAGCCACCACCTTTTCCTTGTTGCTTCCTCTTTCAAGACTTCCCTTAAAATCCTCCTTGGGTCCCAAGCAATCAGTCACCCTGTCTGAATCACCCCTTTGCATTTTGTACTTACCTCAATGAGCTCTTTTCTTGCCATGTTATAATGGCTTGTCTTCCCATGTGATATTCTCAAAGGCAGTGGATAATTCTGGATCTTTTCCTGTCCTCTCCTTCCTACCAGCACTTAGGCTAGTGGCTGACGAGGAGGAGACACTCAGCTGATGCTTGTTGAATGACTGAATGAAGGAGAGAATGTTTTACGTTCAGCTGCAATTCCTTGTATCTTTTGGACATGCGAAGGAGCAACTTTTCACCTTTGATCATAACAGACTTTTCTTAGTAATACTGGACCATGGCCATGGCCTGGACAACCTCTGTGTAAGCCATCTCTAAAAAGGCCTAGGAAAGAAAGGAAGGACATGTATTGGACCTGACTTGAATGGTCTTAAATAAAATTTCATACAAGGTATGATTCCCTGTATAGGAAGTTCAAGTACAGGCAAAACAGATCGATGGTGACAAGAGTTAACAGTTGAGCATCCCTCTGGGGTAAGTGTAGGGTATTGACCAGGAACAGAAATGAGGAAAACTTCTGAGGTTCTGGAAATATTCTATATCTTGACCTACATGGTAATTACATGGGTTCACACATGTAAAAAAATTAATGGAGTTGTACCCTTAAGCTAGTGAACTTTAGAGTATGTACCTCAACAAAAAGAAAAAAAAAATCAGTATGAGAAAAAAAAAAAGATAGGAACCAAGCACTATTTTTTCTCTTCAATAACCAACCAATTATCCTAATGGCATTTATTAAATAATCCATCTTTTCCTCATAGACAAAGTACCACCTTTATAATATATTAGATTCCTGTATATATCTGGAGATATTTCTTAATTCTCTACTCTGTACGTTGATCTATTTGGCCTCCAGTTCTGAAACGTTTTGGCAGGTCTGATTTATCCTTTTTTTAAAATTTATTTTATTTATTTATTTTTGGCTGCCCTGGGTCTTTTTTGCTGCACGTGGGCTTTCTCTAGTTGTGGTGAGCGGGAGCTACTCTTCATTGCAGTGCACGGGGTTCTCATTGCAGTGGCTTGTCTTGTTGCAGAGCACAGGCTCTAGGCATGCGGGCTTCAGTAGTTGTGGCACGTGGGCTCAGCAGTTGTGGCTCGTGGGCTCTAGAGCGCAGGCTCAGTAGTTGTGGCGCAGGGCTTAGTTGCTCCGCGGCATGTGGGATCTTCCCGGACCAGGGCTTGAACCTGTGTCCCCTGCATTGGCAGGTGGATTCTTAACCACTGCACCACCAGGGAAGCCCTGATTTATCCTTATTAAACTTCTTTATCAGAAAATTTAATGGTATTCCTGCATTTTGTTTTACAATATGAATTTTAGAATAAGCTTGTCAATTAAAAATAAAAAGCCTCTTTATAGCATCCTATTGGAAATACTGAATATATCAATACATTTTGGGATAATTGGGCCATTTAAAATATTTAGTCTTCCTCTATGAGAGACCAATACTCAGTTTATTGATGTCTTCTTTTATGTATCTTAGGAGAGTTTTAATATTTTTTCATAGAACTTTTGCAAAAGCCTTATTAGGTTTATTCTTTATTAGATATTTTATTCTTTCTTTAAGCTGTTATGGTATATGAGATCTTTTCTTCTATTACTTTCTGTTGTAAATTGCCTTCTTTGGTTTTTCTTTATGCTTTGCTATTTTGTCTGTTTTCGGGGATTCAATTTTGGAATATTTTTCTCGTGATAACTTAGAATTATTTCAATTTTGTGTTTAGAATGTAACTAAATCCTATTTTGGATTTGTTTTTCATTTAGAAAATATCTATTGTTCTTCCCTATAAAGATGAGAACATTGGCAAACTTTTAATATCTTTTACTTCCTTCCCTGGAACACAAATTTGGCTGGTATATCTGTATTTTCTTTATCACCTTTAAATAATCTCTTTAAGTGGATTCTGGATTCTTTACTCTCAATTCTTTTAAACACATCTATTTCCCAGAGCCAAGACGTTTTGACCTATAGCTTTTGCTGAAGGGGAGTGATGTTTCCTTCCCTTTGATGTGAGTAAGAGTTTGGGTATTAACATAGGAAAGTCTTGAGGGAAAGGCTATGAAGGTCCTTGGTTTTCCAGAAGGAAAGTCAATTTTGGCCTCTATGTGCCCCTTTCTCCCACCCACTGCCTTGAGAAGAAATTAAACTCACAGAGCCCTGTGTATCCCCAAGGCTGGGAATATATATGGAAATAAGGAGACAGGTCCCTTGATGGGAAAGTCTCAGAATTTTGCTGCCCTAGGATGTGAAGAGTGTGACATTCCTACCACTCTCTAGGTGACTTCAGGTAAAGGCTCCCAGCTGCTGGCCTAAGCGTGTCACAGCCAGAGAGGGAAGGAGCAATCAGAAGAAGCTCCTAAAGAAACAGAGATGCTGGAGGAGACTACTAACAACCTGAAGAAAAATAAAATGCCTTCTACGGAGAGTCATGTTGAACCAAAAAATAAACTTAGCTAAAATATAATTTAGGTAAATTAAAAAAAATTACCTAAAATATAATTTAGTGCCTGACTCAAAGGCTGGTTAATGTTGTTCATTTTGTCAAGACTGCATTCCATATCCCTGACTATATTTCTGCACTGCCTAAACGTTTTGTTGCTTCTTATGTGATTTTTATGTCCAAAGTAAATTTCATTTTCTCTTCAACTTCTAGCCCAAGAATTTTCAGTTCACTTTTTGGTTCTTCCACTGCTTTATGCCTTTTTCGAGCTCTTTTTTCAGAGAGGTGATATTTCCTTTAACGTCTTTGACTTCACACAGATTTTCTTGTTCCTAATTATCACTTGTCCCAATTAAAAAAAAATGCCAGCAGTCCACATATTAACTAAGGCTTCCCATGTTTTGTTTATAATATTGAGGAACCGGTAAGCTTGTGGATCCATTTTGCAGTGGATCCACATATGTTTGCGGCTATGGTCACTTGCAATTCTTTGCAAAAGAGAAGAAAGCAATTAGAAACACCTATTGTGTTCTGGTACAATGCAGGGCACTTTACATACTCTTTCATTGAATCCTTGAGAGCAAGTGAAAATGTACAGAAAGAAAAATCTCTCTTTAATTCAAGCTTCAAGCTCTTTCCATTATTGTGGTGACCACTTCCTGCCCTAATACAAACTACTTCCTCCTCCTCATGGATACCAGAATGTTTACTTAAGACATCTTTCTTTTTATCAAGACTTTGATCCTTTAGAGAACCATGAGTCAGACATTCTCCAGTATTTAAAGGGATTACGAGCTCCTTGCACATGAACGTGGATGACATGTGAGCATTTTGCCAATAATGTGAGATCTAGGCACTTCAAGAAGAGTGTCAGAGATTTTTAGCAGGAAAACAGCGAGTAACGAAGAAGACAGGGGAACTGAATACAAAACATTTAACAATTTTGTTCTAGACCGAACCTGTGTAAGTGCTGAGATGGAGGATTGTACCAATAGATAAATGCCTTCTGATTACTAGTTCTGCCTAAAGGAGGGAAAAAGAATTGTATACAAACTGTAAGAACAGGTGAGAAATTGATAAGGAGAAATCCAGCTAAAGACGAAGAGGATGCTGGCTGCAGCAGTGGTCCTAGAACAGGTGTACGTATCATCAGAGAGGCTGGTTATAGGTGATGTAATGTGAGGGGCCCTGGGGAGCATTCCCTCTGCTTCCACTCTCCCTCCTCTTCCCTGTTCCCATGACTCACAACTCCACCTTGAGTGGACAGTTCTATCACTAGTTTGTCTTTTTCCTGCCAGAGTTCACTTCAGTTCAACTCACCGTGGGTCTAGACAATCATTATGTGTGATCCTTGGGAATCATAGGCTGGATTATTTACTAAATATTAGTTAAGGTTATTCCTTTCATCTAAAATATTTTCTTAATCATTTTCATAAATTATTTAATGATTTCCTTTCAAGAGTACCCATTATCAGTCTAGCTTAAAATGCTCTGTCCCATAGCTCTTCTTTCCACTGTTGCCTTGCTGACGATAGATTACATGCTATGTAATGCTTCGCTGGGCTTTTTCTACAACTATCAGACTGCAAGTTTTTTAACTGCAGGGCCCTGCTTTAAATAAGCATCTATCACAATATACCATTGGCTGTGATAATGACCTAATACTTGCTGCTTGAAGAAAGGATTAAAAAATAAAGAAAGAGTTTTCTCAACTTTTGTTCCTCCTCCCCACCTGTAAGCATATCTATAATTGTAGGCTTCCTTGCCCACTTTGCTGTTGTTCCAGAGATAGAAATTTCTCTCTTCGGAAGCAAATTATCTGCCTCTGCTACAGGTTCGTACCCTTTGTGTCGCCATTTTCTAGAATGTTTAGTCCCTCCATTCTTCACTACTTTCTGGATTCTTCTCTCGGCACCTCACCCTCTCAACTGTCTCTCATCTTTAAAAACCTAACCAAAGAAACACAGACATCCCTCTACAGTATTTTTAATGGATTAGATGACGATGGTAACCCATTATCATAATCCTGTGTCCAAGTGAAGAAGGCAGAAGGAAGATTGTCACTGTTGATGGAGAAAAGGGAGTGGTTTTAAGACATGTTAAGCAATTTCCCTTTTAGCTGGCATGTGAATCTGATTATCCCACTCTCTTGCTATTTCTTTCAGTCATTCTCATTGATCCTCTGTTTAGCCACTTCATCTCTTTTCCCTTCACGTCCAAGTTTATGAGACATCATTGTCTACCTTATGCCTTCCATGCACTCCTGTCCTCTTAGTTATCCCGTGGTGCCCTGGACACTTGCTTCTGTCACAGTGGTCTGGTGAACCCCCCATGACTGCCTCCATGTTTTCCTTGTTACCAGGCTAGTGGACATTTTGCAGTGTCTCTTGGCTGCATTTGACTCTATTTTCCACCCCTACATTTTGAGACTCTATCCTAATTTAATTCCAGATCATCTCTCTCTTCAGCTTCTCCTTCTTCTCTCATTGTTCCTTCTCAGTCCCCCATGGATATTTCTCCCTCCACTTCCTCTTTAAAAGGTAGAGTTCCTCAAACATGTGTCAATGCCCTTCTTCCCGCACTCAAACCCTCCTTGAGAGAGCTTATCTTTCCTTATGTCTTCAAACACCTCCTATATGCTAATGACTTTCACATTTTTTATTTCTAACCCTGATCTGTCCTTGCACTCTAGGTCGTAGATCCAACATCTCTCATGGTCACTGACCTACAACAAATCCAAACAGGACCACTCCACCCCATCGTGCGTCTCTTCCTGTACTTCCCGTTTTGAGGAATTGAGGAGACTGGATCATCAACATAAGGCTCACTTATGGTGAGGGCTTATTCCTCTCCTTCACCTCCAAATGTGGTCTTTTATCAAGCCCCGCCTATCCACACTGCCACTGCTTCAAGTTCTTTTTTTCCACCCTCACTGCCACTGACTTCATTCATGTTCTTAAACTTTTCCTCCTGAATTATTGCAAGAGTCTAAAACCGTTTCCCATAGTCCATCAAAATGACCTTCCTAGAATGCATTTCTGCCTTGGATGAAGCTCTAGCTCCCTAGAAGACTGAGAAGCACTGAGACTTCTTCGTGATCTGGCCCCTGCCAGCTTCTCCTCACACCTCCCACCTCTTTTTCCCTCCCTCACTCTGGGCACCAGCTGTGCTGAACACGAAATATTTCCCATAAGTCTTACTTGTGCTTGCCATCTGCCCCAACACCCTTCATTTCCTGCAGCCATCTCTCATCCTGGATAATTCTTATTTTTCCTTTACGACTTCAGTCAGGCATCCTGACCTCTGTGAAATTTTCCCCGCATCTTTAGCCATCTCACCCCAGACTAGGTTAAGGTGCCTCTTGTTTATTCTCTTAGCTCCCTAGGCATGTCTGTTTCTATCACTGTTCTTACCAAACTGCAATATAAATGCCTATTTATTCATTATTTTTCTTTACTTATAAAGCCCTTTCACTGCTCTGAGAAAAGTGATTGTTTCTTAATTTTTCTTTGTATTTCTCAAAACTAGCACAAATACTTTTTTATTGATGCATGAACAAGACTCTAATCTAATTAAAATACCAAGTTTTTTAAAAAAATAGATCTTTATTGGAGTATAATTGCTTCACAATACTGTGTTAGTTTCTGTTGCACAACAAAGCGAATCAGCCATATGCATACACATGTCCCCATATCCCTTCCCTCTTGAGCCTCCCTCCCATCCTCCCTATCCCACCCCTCTAAGTCATCGCAAAACACAGAGCTGATTTCCCTGTGCTATGCTGCTGCTTCCCACCAGCCAACTATTTTACATTTGGTAGTGTATATATGTAGGAGCTACTCTCACTTCGCCCCAGCTTCCCCCTCCCACCCCATGTCATCAAATCCATTCTCTATGTCTACCTCTTTATTGCTGCTCTGCAACTAGGTTCATCAGTACCATTTTTTTTTTTTTTTTTTTTTTAGATTCTATATATATGCGTTAGCATATGGTATTTGTTTTTCTCTCTCTGACTTACTTCACAAGCTAGAAACAATAAATGCTAGAAAGGGTGTGGTGAAAACGGAACCCTCCTACACTGTTGGTGAGAATGTAAACTGATACAAGCACTATGGAAAACAGTATGGAGGTTTCTTAAAAAACTAAAAATAGAACTACCATATGACCCAGCAATTTCACTACTGGGCGTATACCCTGAGAAAACCTAATTCAAAAAGAGACATGCACCACAATGTTCACTGCAGCACTATTTACAATAGCCAGGACATGGAACCAACCTAGATGTCCATCAACAGATGAATGGATGAAGAAGATTTGGCACATATATATAATGGAATATTACTCAGCCATAAAAGGAACGAAATTGAGTTATTTGTAGTGAGGTGGATGGACCAATTGTTTTAATCGAATTGTTTTAATCTAAATTCCCTTCTAAGCATTGCTCATTTGCAGACATCATTTTCCTTAATGTGTCTGCATTTTTATAGTGTGCCATTAATCTTAACATTATAGAATATTGATTCACAGTCATCACAATCATTTAAATGTAGAAGTGATATTCCATTAAATTGATGTATTATCACTTATTTGCATGTTTCTCTATTACTGACCACTTTAATTGTAAGCACTTCTTTTTATTTATAAAGATAATGATTCTACAAATCTGACATGGCATTTTCTCCCTTTCACCATCAATTAGGTGCTTAGGGGAAAACTAGGATCTTAAATAAGAAAGGTGCACTATCATCTGGCCTGGCCTGCATATATTGGAGGATGACATACTCAAATATAATTTTCTCTTCTATCATTTCAGTTTTCCTGTAATATTTGATTTTTGGAATTATTAAGATGAAAATCATGCCAAAAGCAAGGAATTAATGCTGGCACATCCTCTTAGCATTATTGAAGCATGTCTATTAAAATTGGACTCATATCCTGTTTGAAATCTGTACCAGGTTGCAGCTTAGAACAAACTGGCACTTGGGTTCTTAATTCTTAACCTGAACAAATGCCTGCAATGGATTGTCCTGTTCTCTGTTGCTCTGGGTTTGCTCCCATGGAAGCAGTTGCTAATGGTTGAATGCTGGCTGAGGTTAGAGAGTTGCTGTTTTGCCCCCGAAAGGAGGTATAAGACTGTGTTATGGACTGAAGGTTTGTGCTCCCCCAAAGTTCATGTGCTGAAACCCAGACCCCCAATGGGATGGTAATAGGAGGTAAGGCCTTTGGGAGGTAGCTAAGTTTAGATGAGGTCGTGAAGGTGGGTCCATTGAGATCAGTGTCCTTATAAGGAAAGAAACAGACTACAGCTCTCTGCCATGTAAGCACACAGTGAGAAGGTGGCCGTCTGCCAGTCAGGGAGAGGGCGCTCACCAGGAATGAAATTAATCAGCACCTTGATCTTGGAGCCTCCAGAAATAAATATTGTTTAAGTAATCCAATCTATAGTAATTTGTCATAGCAACCTGAGTTGACTGAGACAGACCATATAAACTGGAAGAAGAGGGGTCCAGCCATTTTGAGGATAGAAGATGCTCAAGACTTCAAGACTTTCTTCTTAATGTTTACAATTGGATTCCAAATTTTTTAATCTTCCTGGTTATTCATCTTTCAGTAAGCTTCAGGATTGACAATTTTCTTAAATGTAAGATTCCCCAAGCACACTATTCTAGATGTGGCCTGGTTAGCATTGAGAAGTGGGTCTATTATGTTCCTAATTCTGACCCATCGTCCACTAGTATAGCCAAAGCTTACATTTTTGTTTCTTTTTAGTAACCTCATCATTATTTAAAAATTCAATTCAATGACTATTTATAATAAATAATGTTAACTCTGTCCTTTTCAAGACAATCTTAGGTTTTAAAATGTGGAGCGAGAGGCACAAATCTGCTGGTTAGGAGTGAGAATTTCAGGCCCTGTAGGAAGGGGGGAAGGTGTCCTAATAGGGCAGTGGGAGAGTTTCTTTTGAATAGACAGGATTTCATCTCTCTGAACTCACTCCATATGCTTCGTTTACTCAGCCTAGGCATGTGGTCAACCTTGATTAGCACAATTTGACCTCACGTTGCTACTGCTATTCTTTGTTAGAGAAAATCTCATCTCTCTTTACCAATTGCATGCCCAGTTGACAATGAAATGTGCATTACTTGTTTGTTCAGTAATTAACTAAATTAATTCTTTCTGCTAATTTTGAGTTTCCAATATATGTCCTACGCTTTGGGAAATATAAAGGAGCATATAACATGCTCTTTTATGATTAGATTAGAATGTACATTATAAAATGTTAGATTGACAATAATCAAATGCCAAAGTATTTTGGGGGCGAACTTCTTGCTAAATCTAAGTATCATGACAGACATACTACTGCTCGTCAATATTTCTAATTCTCCTTTCCTTCTTGGTCTTTTTGAGTATTACAGTTCCCTGACCCTTAAAGGCAGGCATGGCCAAGAGCCTTCTTTGGTAGCAAAATATGAGCAGAGTGATGTGTGTCACTTTTACAAAAAATTATTTAAGAGTAGTGTGGTATCAGCCCTGCTGCAGAAAACTATGAAAGTTTCTTGAGAGGTTGGGATCATGAGTTGGTAGAATCTACATAATCCTGGGTCCCTGAATATTACAATGAACCAAGCCCCTATATGACTAGTGTTGGACAAGTAGCCTGCATGACATTCATAGCAGGTGCTCACTAAATATTTTTGGGCAAAGCTATGTATGAATAAATGAAAATCTCTTAAGGTAATTGTCTCCACTTGGGGTGCTATAACAAAAATACCATAGATGAGTGGTTTATAAACAATAAAAATTTATTTCTCACAGTTCTGGGAGATGGAAGTCCAAGATCAGGGTGCCAGCACAGTCAGGTTCCAGTGAGGGTCTTCTTCAGTGTTGCAGACAGATGACTTCTTATATCCTTACATGGCAGAGGGCAGAGCAGCAAAACAAGCTCTCTTGTGACTCTTATAAGGGCACTAATCCCATTCACAAAGGCTCCACCCTCATGACGTTGGCTAATTCTTATCAACTCCCAAAGGTTCCACCTCCTAATAGCATCACTTCTGGGGGGTAGGGTTCAACATATGAATTTTGGCGGAACACAAACACCCAGCCTTTACTGTTTCCTTTAACAGTAATGCAAAATCTTGGCTCTGATATTGCCAGAAGTTGTCTATTCTGTAGGGCTAGCATTTTTTTTCTAATATTTATCTCAGGATCTTTATGCTTTTGCTATGAAAATTAAGTTTGAAAAAATATTAATTTTCTAACCAAAGAATGTAAGTACTCAAAGTTAATCATTTTCTTGCTTATGTAGACGATCCCTAAATGAGAGAGATGCGAACTTATCCTATTTTGCTTCAGTTTTCTTATATGGAATGTTTATCCTTTAAAAACTATTTTTGAGAAAAAATGGATCTTTTTCTTCTTAAATAAATATTGTCCTACTAAGAATTTTACATGATACATTGACTAAAGCTATGCCTGAAATATATATTTTACTACACTTTGAATAAGTAAGGATGTATTTCACATGAAAGAAATCACAGAATCTGAAAGCTAAAGAGAACCTGGGCATTATGTACTTTATTCCTTCTTTGTAACAGGGATAGAGGAGTTAAAGTCAGAGAAGGTAGAAGAAAGTTCCTGTCTTTCAGAAACATCCTGTTTTGGACCATAGAAATATTTAATTAGTCAATTTTTTTGTCTATTAAAATGGAAAGCTTTACAATCATACTAGGAGAAATATTTTAGCAGTTTAAAGTGACAGCATCCATTTCAGATTTTAGATAACAGCGATCAGAAGCATTTTAATTGCCACTTTGATATTTACTACCTACAGTAGTAGAGAGAAAGGGAAGGGCTTCGTTAGTGATTTATTGATCAAAGGAATAACTTTTATCAGATGGGTAAATGATTTTTAAGTGACTAACATGAACTTGTCAATCTAGCAAAAAGTGAAAAAAAGAGAAAACATCATTTCTCCTTTTAATTATTTTTTTACCATTTTAACAAATGAGGGTGAGTGTGATGCATTTGTACTGGTTCTAATAATGCCAGCTAATTCTCACCATGTCACTAGTTTCAGATGTCACTGGTATCCGGAACTCCTTGGGACTACCTTCGTCAGAAGAGTGGTTCAAAGGAGAGTTCCTAGCTAGAAATATGTTTGAGAGCTGGTATCTCAAATCATGCCAGGCTCTTGGTAAGTATTTGTTAAAATGATACTTTAAACCTTGTCATATGGGGAAAACAGTGTTCTGTTGAGTGTAAATTTATTTGCAAAGTTACAGGCTATGGAAAGGTAAAGAATATATTTCGTGATTATGTAGACTGTCAGGAGAAGCAGATTATTGTACTTGGGAGGAGGAATGCAGTGCAGTAGAGGCTACAGTAGCAGTTGGAGACATTTATTGTTATATTGTAAAAATTAGCTTAATTCTGCAATTAGCAGGTGAGTGGGTGATCTTTTTTTTTCCCCTGCTTAATTTGATTGACAGGTTTATTCTTGATTGTAGCTGAATATGCATTATTTCCAAATGTGCACTAAAAGAAAGGAAAATGGTTTACTTCCCATTTTCCTTGGTGTCAATAAAAGAACTATTCTGAGAACTGGACTGTTTGTACAAAATGAAGATTATGCACAGAGCACTTTGATAAACTAATCAACACTTCTTTTCCACATTTGCATTGAAAATCAATTATTTTCATCAGTTTATCATATGCACTAAAATGAAACATGAATAGAAAGGCCAGTTCCATTTTGTTTTCCATTGTTGAAATAGAACCCTACTTAGTACTTGTGTATCATCTATTCATTTAAGTACCACCTTAGACCCTTAGCATCTTTGATAAAGCATTTTCAAGAGTCTGGCATTAGGTATACTTGATATATAAACATTTCTGCAGTTAATTTGCATGCATGGAAGAAAACAAAGCATAGAGGTTTGGTTTTCTTTTTTTGAATTTTTGAATTTTGTTTTATTTATTGTTTTATACAGCAGGTTCTTATTAGTTATCCATCTTTTTTTTTTTTCTATCTTATACATATTAGTGTATACATGTCAATCCCAATCTCCCAATTCATCCCACCACCACCCCCCAGCATAGAGGTTTTTAAAATATTTACCTGAAATAAGACATTCATAAGAAATGTATTTTATTTTTATCAAAGTCACAGAATTTCACAGCTAACATCTGTTCCATGCAAGGAAACATGCCTAAACTCTACCTCCACCATGCGTATGCCACTGTAGAAAGTTACTGATGACATATAGAAGTGACATATAGTAGTTACTAGTTTTGTTTTAGGCAAAATGACAGATTTTGAAAGACACAGAACATTGACCCTGTAACAAGCCTTTGAGCTCAATGTTATTTGAAGGATTGTAGACCCCTTATTGATAATTTCCACATTTAAAACCACAACAAATACTGCTTTAGGAAACACTCCTACAAAATCTGTCAAATAAATCATTGTGGTGGTACTGAAAATTGTTTCAATTATGTTTAAGTAAATAATTCTATGTTGCCTCATGTTGGATCTTTATACTGTCCATTTTTAATAAATAAAAATTATTTTATTGATATATAGCCAAAGTGAATAGTTATATCATTATGTACAATTTTTAAAAATAAATTCTCACAAATAAATATATGGCAGACAACAACATCAATAGCTCCAAAATTGTAGGGCAAATTTATTAGAATGGAAACTCTTCAGTACTTATAAGTCTAATAAAATATATTACATAGCTATTTAAAATTTATAATAATCAGATGGGTGAAAGAAATTGGAGTAAGAAGTAATATTTATACAGTAAGTTTAAAAGATATTCATCTTTTTATTTTATCTCAATCTTTGGGTTATTTTATATATATATATATACATATATACAAAATTCAGAATTGTCTTTTGTTTTATTCTATAGACTGAATATAACAACACTCTCTATTGGTAAGAAATGTCAACAATCCAATGTCTTTGTACGTGTGGCATTTTATACATTCTTTTCACATAACGCTTATCCTCCTTGTCTTGGAGGCTTTCTTTCTGTTTCTTACATCTCTCATATCCAATCAGCAGAGAATATTTTCAGGCCCAAATGGTGCTGACAACCCAAGCTGCATGATCGTTAGGCAAAACAGGATGTCTTGCAACATTTTATAAACAAAGTTTTGGTACCCTAATATCAAACACCTCCTGGGTTCAGAAATATACTACCGCTCTGCCCCACCTCCGCTTCCACACAGCTACAGTATTTTCTAGTCCTAGTACTATGTTGCTCCAGATTTCACCTAGTTTTCCTTTATAGAAAAACTCGGTGAGAGAAAGATGGGTTTTTGTTTTGCTGCCACAGGGAAGTGCTCAATTCTGCAGTTCATAGATGGCACACACTCTGCTTTTTAATAAGACAAAGCAGTCAACTTTTTTCTTTTATCTACTCTTCAAAAAACCAGTTATGCCTTGCTGTGCATTTCCAGTCTTTATGCCCTATTAATAAGACCCTGTCACCAAGGTGGTAGCAGAGACTGTGGGAATATTAATTTCTCTACTTGAATGCACTTATAAACAGGGCTCACAGGACAGATATTTTATCCTATGGTTGAAATCAGTACAATAATCTGATCTGACAACTTTTATCACATTTTTTTTTTTGGTAAGGTATTGAAAACTTTTAAAAACGTAAGATTAGGTCTCTGTAGCTTTAACCAAGGCTCCCTAGGATAAGGAATGGAGCAATTAACCAGGAATGTAATGTGGTGTAGAACATTCAGTACTGTACATGGAGCCAGGAGGCCTGGGTTCTAGTGCTGCCTTTGTCACAGACACCCCTGTGACTTTCCTTATGCCAATTCACTTCACGACAACAGGATGCTAGTTCTCCCTCGGATCAACCATTGAATTCGTGCTCCTTGACTATCACATAATCTAGACCAAGAGATCCCAAATGTGGTATGTAGATCCTAGGAGATCCTCAACACTCTTTCAGGAGGACTGCAAGGTCGAAAACTACTTTCATAATAGTATTAAAATTGAATGCCTTTTTCACTGAAGGTACAAAAGCAATGGAGTGTAAAACTGATGGCACCTTAGTGTGAATCCAGCCGGTGGCACTAAACTCTACAAGCAGTCATTGATCTTTTTACCACCACACGTCCACCGTGAAAAAAAAATTTGCTAGTTTCAGTTGAAGATGTCTTTTATGAAGCAGAAAAAATTATCGATTTCATTAAGTCTCTAACCTTGAAGACACATTGTTTTAATATGCTGGTGATGATGTGTAATGGTTTCTGAGGAAAAACACCTATCCCAATGCTTGAGTCGTGAGCTGAACTAGTGGCTTTTTCATGGGACGTTAGTTCCACCTTCAAGAACAGCCAACAGACAAACTATGATTTTTCAGACTTGGCTATTTGGTAAACGTTGTTCTCCAAAATGAATTAAGTGAGGCCTGTCCCTTCAAAGAAAACAAAAGAAAGTGTAGCTAAGAAAAAGTTGGAGACTTCAAATGAAAATAAGAATTTTTGAAAATGTGTTTTCACCACTGTTTGAGGGCTTGACAATTTGTAAAGACTTTTCTGATAAGATTGCTGGTTGTTACAGATGAATGTTGGTGGCCCCCAAGATTTATGTTCTGAAGCCCTAATCCCCAGCGTGGTGGTATTTAGTGGTGGGACGTTTGGGGGTTGTTAATGAAACAAAAAACAGGCCCAAAATGGAGTTGTTTATGCTTTGCCCCATGTCACCAAACCAAGACTTAATTATAGTTTCGGCTCTCCTAGAAGAGACTCTTAAACTAGTTAATCAGGAATTGCCTGTCAGCAGAAGATAGATAATCTGCCTGGTAGACCCCTGCCATCCTCTAAGAAAAGTCACCTTGCAATAGCTAACCTGCCTTTTTGCCTAATATAACTTCCTGGTTCCCACTTTCTCTGCTTATAAGTCTTTCATCTTATGCAGCTCATCAGAATTCCTTCCTATCTGCTAGACTGGATGCTGCCTGATTTAAATCGATTTTTGTTCAAATAAACCCTTAAAATTTTTAATATGTCTCCGTTTATCTTTTAACAGAGGGAATTAGGTTTAGATGAAGTCATGGGGTGAGGCCTCCATTTGGGGATTGGAACCGTTATCAGAAGAGGAAGAGAGACCAGGGCACACTGTCTCCTGTCTCTCTATCTCTCTGTCTTTGTCTCTCTCTCTCTGTGTCTTGTTCTCTCACTCATTCATGTGAGGACACAGCAGGAAGGCAGCTGTTGGCAAGTCAGCAAGAGAGCCCTCAACAGAAACCACCTTGATCTTGGACTTATGTCTATTGTTTAAGCTAACCGGTGTGTGGCATTGTGTGATAGCAGACCGAGCAGACAAAGATACTGGTGATGTTAATGAATGTGATTTTTGGATAATGTGTAATAAAATAATTTAAAGTTTGGAAGACCCATGTTGATGATCTGAAACAGCTATTGAAATACTCTGCTCTTTTCCAAGTAGACATCTGTGTGAGGCCAGGTATTCTTTATACATATATACTTCATATATAGTCTTTATATACTTCAAACAAAGCAGCATGTCATAATAGATCGAATGTATAAGCACAAACAAGAATCCAGCTGTCCTTAAGCCAGATGTTAAGGAGATATGCAAAAATGTAAAACAACGTCATTCTTTTCATTTTTCTATTTTGCTTTGGGAAATATAATTATTTTTCATGAAAAAAGCATTATTTATATTAACATGCAATGGGTTCATCATTGTTACTTTAAAAAGATTGAATAAAACATTTAAAACATTTCTCAGTTTCAATTTCCAGTATGGTAAATATCAATAAAATCCACATAAACAAAAGCCCTTTGACATCTTTAACAGTTTTTTAAGATTGTGAAGGGGTCCCAGGGCTTCCAAGTTTGAGAACCACTGATCTAGACTATCCATGTGGCTTCACCCTGTCTTTGTTCTGCCAGCCTGGCTCCTTCAGAGTCCCTTGGGCAACACCTGACAAGACCACCCTGAGTCCAAGTCACAAATTCATATCCATTCTGCCCCAGCGTATGAAGTCAAGGTTCTGATGTGGTGCTGATCTCCTGGGACCTCCACTCTACCAAAACCCACCACAGTCTCTATATGATGGAGGGGCACTCCCCGTGCCCTCAGGGGGTTCCAGCTTGTCTGCTGCCCTGAGCTATACTGCCGATAACCTGTGGACCTTTCTGCCTGAAGTGTTCTCCGAAAGCTCAGTCGGGAGCATGTGCAACTGAGCACAGAGCCGTTCCGGTTTTCTGTCCTCTTTTCTAGTGCTGGCTCCAAACAAACCCAAACCAACCAAACACTACAACAAACCGTCACGCCAAATACCCCTGATTCCTCCCCCCGGTTCATCAGATGAGCAAGCTTAGTCCAAAGGGCAGCTGAATTTCAAACTGGATGCTTTACTCTCATGACCTTTTCTTTTATTGAATGAATGTTAAGGCGCGAACAGAAAAGAAACGTTGCTTTTCCAGCCAGTAATCTTTTAATTTCAGACTGTGGGAGAGTTTTCTCCATGGCCCTGGATGAACTCTTAGCTTTGCCTGAGATTTTTATTCAATTATACTTAGATAATAATGAGCTCCAATAAAACTCCAGAGAGCAGACTCACTTCAGTCATTAAAACATCAAGACTGGAGTAATAATCAAATTCAAAGATTGAAAATTAATGTTTCTTTCTGCTTGGCTCTATCTTGAAAGGGCTGCTTAGTCCAGATTCATCTCTCTATCTCTCTGTCTCTGTCTCTCTTTACTATTGGCTCAGGAGAACAGCATCAGACTCTCTCTCTTTTTTTTTTTAACATCTTTATTGGAGTATAATTGCTTTACAATGGTGTGTTAGTTTCTGCTGTATAACAAAGTGAATCAGCTATACATATACATACATCCCCATATCCCCTCCCTCTTGCGTCTCCCTCCCACCCTCCCTATCCCACCCCTCTAGGTGGACACAAAGCACCGAGCTGATCTCCCTGTGGTATGCAGCTGCTTCCCACTAGCTATCTATTTACATTTGGTAGTGTATATATGTCCATGCCACTGTCTCACTTTGTCCCAGCTTACCCTTCGCCCTCCCCGTGTCCTCAAATCCATTCTCTACTTCTGCGTCTTTATTCCTGTCCTGAGCCTCGGTTCCAGACTCCTTCTTGACCTTCTATTTTGCCCAGGTAAACCAGGTATTAATCATGGCTGATGTTTTGTTAGTGGCAGAACTTTACACGTTGTTAAAATATAAGAATACTTCTTTAAGTTTGATAGGTAGGTTATCCTGAGTTCCCCAATCGAATCAACATCTTCCCTGTCTTCCTCTCTCCATGATTTTTCTTACTTTTCCACCATTCAGCAGTGGAAAGGTCTTGTCTAGCATCACAGGACTCCAGGATCCTGCTCCAGTTTCTGTGTTCTCAGCCTTGGGGGCTCAGCTGAATCAGTAAATATCTCATTTGTAACAATCAGTCACATTCTATTTGGTATGAGCACAAATCCATCAAGAAAATTTGTGTCATTAATAACTGCTTTCTGATTGGAAGCTAATATTAGCTTCTATTATAGAGGACTAGTAAAAACATATAGAAGGGTTTTTTAGGGGCCAGGGAAATTACCTCAGGACTAAAGAACAACTTGGCAACAATTTAGACAAAATTTTGGCATCTATGTGTATGTCTGTTTCCATAACTAATTATATATAATTACATATATATATATACACACACCATATGTAATATATTAATTACATATATGTGTTTATGTGTGTGTGTGTGCACATAGAATACTTGACAGTCTATTTGGAATATTAAAATACCTAGAAAAGTGACAGCGTATACCATCGAGAACACAAAACATCAAAGAGAAGAATCTGTGGGTGGTGGCAGAAAATAAAAAGACCATTTACTGGAAAAATCATCTGAAGGAAAAAGTAGTGGGAATAAAGCAAATTGTACACTTCAGTTTTTCAAATGTAAAAACAAAATGGTAGAAAAATTGTTCTATTTAATAGATTTAAAATGGCATCATTTTGAACCATCAATGTTCTCCCAGTTAAAATTTTTCTTACCTCTGTGTCCTCTTTTCGCATCTCTACTTCCATC
This sequence comes from Balaenoptera borealis, assembly GCF_965194805.1. Classification (NCBI taxonomy): domain Eukaryota; kingdom Metazoa; phylum Chordata; class Mammalia; order Artiodactyla; family Balaenopteridae; genus Balaenoptera; species Balaenoptera borealis. The sequence goes on from NC_138867.1 coordinate 15,627,354, forward strand.
ATTTCCCCACTGAATTTCTTCAATATCGTGCAGTAATTTATATTCACTTATTTACAATAAAAACCTTATCACACCAAGCAGGAGAAGAGAAACGAGTCTTATGCTTAAAAAAGAGTGCCAAATGTCTGATCAGCACAAAGGGAAGAGCAAGGAAGGAACTAATTGTTGCCTTAATGCATTTTGAGACATTAGTAGGTCAAGGAGTAAGACAGGGAGATAATTCAGAACTGAGAACCTAACGTGGTGGTTAATGTTTCTCAAAGGAGCACAAGAGGCAGGTGATGTGATTTGAAAATATTGATGAGTTTTACTGAGAGTTCTTGCAAGTCTGGTGCTGCATTCCATGATCTAGTGCCTCTACCTAGTGACAGAAGCTTCCTACATGGCTAATCAGTGGACACTGTCAGGTTAATGTCCCACAGGTTCTCACTGTTCAATAAAATGAACTGCCTTTAGACTCAGCTACTCACACATTTTGGTTATTCTGGATATGAGTGCTTTCGTATCTCTCATATCAATGGTAACTTTGGAAGCCTTTTGAATATGAAACTAATAGATTAGAAATCAAGAAATGGTGGCAGTAGTTTATACAAGTATATCAGGGATATATCATGACAGCTATTACAAAAGAACTAAAATCCTTTTTTCCCTCCATATTTTTGTGTGTAGGCAATCCTAATGCAGGAGTGATGGAGATGGAGAAATAGTTAAAAAAAAAAAAACCTCATTACCTCGTGCTATTTAATTAGAACATTACAAATGAACTTAAAAAGCTCACTATAATTTTTTAATGCCAGAATAACAGATTACCTCACTTATGCATATACTTTGCAGTTGATGATTTTGGTTTTTTTTTTATTTCAGAGTTCTGAAGATATTGGTGACAAATGAGAATTATGATTGTGTTCAAAGCTAAGTCAAAACAGAAACAAGTTTAGAAGGGAGACAAGAGTTTTAGAAACAAAAAACATACTTATGCATCCATTATAAGCTTCCTAATTTAGCCACCTGGCTATCAGAACACCTTGAAGCAAATAGTTCTACAATCATTTCAGAAATCAAAAGAGGTCAAGATGTTCCCTGGGAGCAAGAAAAGAAAGCAGGACCTAAGGAAGCATGCTTTTCCCTGAGTGAGAAGGTTACAGCATCAGTACAGCATTTGTTGATGAAGCATGTCCTTATATGATTATTCGGTTGTTTCAGTAACTACCTATTTAGTCACCATTCATTTACATGGTCCTAGAAGGAATATTTCAGGATTCATAATAAATTACATTTTAAATATCACATTTCTGCATTAAAGATTGGATTATAAGACAACCTTTTAGATCTTTTCATTTTTTATTACATTTATGACTTTTATAATTGTCCCTACATATATATGAGAAGTGAATGTGGAACGAGGAGATTCAGAGGGCAGCATCGTTAAACATTCCAATAAAAGGCAATGGCACAAAAAGGGGTGAAGGCATGGGGAAAAACAGGTCTTAATAATATTAATTGAAGCTTCTTGTCAATGAGAGAAGTTGAGATTGTTATTAACCTTATTATCAGGGAGGTACGTCACCCCCAAACCCACATCTTTCTAGTGATTCCATAGTTCACCTCCCCGGTTGTTATGTTGAACCTCCAGCTCATGCCCTCATGCTTTCCTCAGCCCTGCTGTTTACTCGATCTTCCTAGTTGCATATTTTGTGTCTCTTTTCTCTTACTTCTTTCCCTTTTCAGGAGTGACTTTTTTTTTTTTTTTTTTTTAACAGACTCTACTATTCCTTTCCAGCCTGCATTTTAATACCCAAATTCAGACACGAAATAACATTCCCTTCAGTCCTGACTGCTACTTCCTCAAATACTCCTTTCATCTTTACAACTTAACTGAGATTTTCTGTCTCCATTAAAATTCTTCTTCTCCACCACTCCCCTCCCGTGTAAAATCCAATCTTAGAAATGCCACCTTAGAGTATCTGTGGGTCTCATTCTCTCCCAACTTTCTTATGGCTTACAAGAAACATTTTATTTTGAAGAGGTGATAGAAAATAGATAAAGCACATCATGCTAAATTTTTTTGTATAAGTTAGTGTCCATTATTGGTTCAAAGGTTGATATAAAACTAAACTTCATAACCGAACGTTTTTGCCTCTAGCTACTTACCCAATTGATTTGAAAACTTATGCCCACACAAAGCTTGCATACCTGCACATAGGAGTTCCACTCATAATCATCAAAAACTGCAAGCAATTCTTACGTCTTTCAAAAGGTGAATGGAGAAATTAACTGTGGTACGTCTATACAATGGAGTACCATTCGCCAATAAAAAGAAATGTACTATTAAGCCATGTGAAGACATTGATGAATCTTAAATGAATATTGCTGAGTGAAAGAAGCCAGTCTTAGAATGCTATGTACTTTACGTCTCCATGTATGTGAGATTCTGGAATAGGAAACACTGTAGAAATAGAAACTAAATCAGTGGTTGCCAGGGAAGTACATCTTTTCTCAGTCAAGTCTTGACATGACTGCAGCCTTGTGAGAGATCAGGAGCCTAAGGACCCAGCTAAGCTGTACCAGGTTGCCTGTCCCACAGAAACCGTGAGATAACAAATGTTTGTTTTAAGCCACAAAAGTTGGGGGTAATTTGTTATGCATCGTTATATAACTAATCCAGTCATATATATTTTATATAACATTAAAACCAAGTCAGCAGATGAGCTTTTGCTTTTAAAGAAGAAGGATGATATTGAAATGTTGTGAAAATACTTCGTCTTGGATCAATACATATTAACAGAATTATCACTGTAAATAGGACAGTTTGAAACCACACACAAAGAATGCTTTGCCTGCTACCTATTCAGAATAATGATACTTTTCAGTATGCACTCTATTTCAAAGAAGTTTCTTTCAAACAGGAGTTATTGCGTTTTCACTTGATTTTCCTCTAAATTAGCACCGACTCTCCAATCATTTGCAGAAAAAAAAATGTGCTTTTAAAAATGAAATAGGACAAAAATAAGTGTTTGGTGCCACATTCAGCTTCCTCCTAGATGTGTCTACATTTAAACTCTATGAAAACAGTCTTCTTTCACATGTTTTATGCTAATGACATGGAAAAGAAGAAAGGGATAGTTCTAGATAAAGAAGACTCTTATTCAGACTCACAGGGGGAAATAAAAATCAAATAGCATCTAAGATAGTATAAAATGTCAAACCATAATTTGTCTGGTTCCTCATTCATATCATGTTCAAAATGGATCTCTCCACTGGGCTCTTTTCTATACAAATGTGGTCCATTTCCTATACAGATATTTTCTTTGCTATTGCTCCCCATATGCACGGATTCGTCTTCACACCTTCTCATACGCATTTTGCCTCTTTTGGCATATGTTCTGTTTGCCTGCCATATGTAACCATCCTTGCAACATTTCCAGACCCAATTTAAAGTTTGAAAAATATCCTTTCCCTTACTTCGCATTTCTATGCCTTTGGAACTTGGCATAAGCGTCTGATCTCCTTTTCCTTTTTTTTTTAGCTAGTTAATTTCAAACATGTATTTCCTACTACTTTTATCATTTTTGGTCCAACTCTGAGTTCAGAGAACACAAAAATGTAGCAATGTATCAGAGAAAGCTCTTTGCAGTACAGTGAGGGCAATCCTAGTAGACAGGTGGTGTCTTTGTGGGACAACTGGATTAGATTAGAAAGTGCTCATCCAAGATTTTCAGCTGATTTTCAGATTTTTATATGTGAATCTCCCTTGGCTTAAGAAAAGTACAGCAATAAGTGACCATTTACTACCATAGAAATGAAGGTGTGTCACACGTGAGATCAGATTTAATTCATAATTCATAGAATGGCCCTTGGAGAATTGCCTCCAAACTAAAATTTTGTTTCCTGATTCATCGGATGGCTCTCTATGGACACAAGCAAACTATCTCATCACAATTTATATCACCTGCCATGTCACAGACAAAGACAAATATTTATGTCATTACTCCACGTTGAGTCTTCTTTCACCCCTTCTACACCATCTCCATTTTCTAAGATTTAGGTCAAGTACCGCTTCCTTCACAAATCCTTCATGATTACACACACATTGATCTCAGGTTTTCTAATCTCTTGAAACACTGTTTTTCTCATTTTGGCTCTTAATTATAGACTCTTACACATCCTGGAATACTCTTCCTTCTCTCCTTTGCCTGATAAACACATACTTGTTATTAAGGACTCATGCTAAGTGTCACCTCCTCCATGAAGTCACCCCTGACCACTCCTACCCTCTGGCACCCAAGGAAGTAAGTATCCCCTTGACACTGCTCCCATACCATCAACTAACTGAGAATAGAGCATATGTCCCTCTACTTGATAATATATCAATCTTCTCACCTTCCCATTGCAAGAGTGAACTCTTTCTAGTAGGCACTTTATCATGTTCGACCCTGCCACACCAACACTTAGCCCTAGATCTAGACAATTAACAAAATTCAATATATATATTTGACGAATTAATAAATAAATGAACACAAAATAAATTAATGAACATGTAAAAAATGAATTATTGCATTGTTATGTGCATCAAATAATAACCAATGCATATAAATTAATTCATGATGTGTATTAATTCATCAGCTAATGATGTGTATGAGTTAATCATTATTGTTATCAACCTGGAACCATCAAATCAATTAATAGTATGTAACAATTAATGATTATGTGCATATTTATTCCTTGCTGAAAAGAGGGGAGAAAATAAGTGCATAAGATACATATATGGACTCTCCTATTTAACTGAGGGAGGAGATTTTGTTCTATTCACTGGAATAGGCTGAAAGCTTGTGTCCTCTGAAAATTCGTATGTTGTAACCTAATCTCCAATATGACGGTATTTGGAGGTGGGGCCTTTGGGAAGTGATTAGGTCATGAGGACAAAGCCTTCATGAATGGGATTAGTGCCCTATGAAAAAGACCCTATTAGAGGGCAGAGCAAGAATCAACTGTCATTGAACCAGCAAGTGGGACTGCACCAGACACCGAATCTGCCAGCACCTTGTTCTTGGCCTTCCTAATCTCCACAACTGTGAGAAATGAATTTCTGTTGTCTTATAAGCCACCCAGCCTGAAATGACTAAGGCATTCAAATTTTGCATATTTTGAACAAAATATTTTTCATTAGGAATATAATTTTTTACTCAATTTTAAGGAAGTTAGGAAAATAGAAAAGAAAATGAGGAAGAAATTACTAAGAGGAAAAATACCAACTAACCCAGTGTTTTAGCCACAGTGCCTGATATATTTCCTTTACATGTTTTCATGCACTTATTATCATGTTTTACCATTGGTATGCTGTCATTAGAATGACATTATTACATTATTATTATGTAGCTAATGTTATTAACTACATAATATGCAATATAATAAGCTGTCACAGTTTAACTTACTGAAATCCACCAGCCAGTGACCATGAGAAAACATGTGAGTGAAGCAAAGGTTATTTACCTTGAGGCAGCAAGGGAGAGTGCTTTTCAGAGGAACTGTTGACGTTTCAAGGAGAATTTTGGAAGAGTTCTGTTAAAGGATCTGGGCTTGTGCTGAATGAGTCTAAACAGGGCTTAAAGAAGAGGAAGCCATTTCTGAATTAAATGCTATCAGAAATCAGGGAGCAATTCAGGGATTAACTAACTCGGCAATTTTTCTCTAGGAGGTGAGACGATCAAAGCAGTGCTGGTTGTCATAAGTAGCAGTCACTTGGGTTAGTACAAAGAGGGAGCTGTTTAGTTGTGTTTATGGTTGCTGGGTGCCCTTGTATCTGTCTTGTTTCAGACTTGGTCATAGTCACACCTCCCTGATTATGTCTTGTATGTTGATCCTCATTGTCTAGCTCTAACTGCCGACTGCCAGGGCTGATTTTCACTTTCTGAAATGATTTATTATTAGACATTTAGTTTTCCACTTTTTCAATTCTCTGATGTGATATGTTGAGCAATATTATAAATGTAGCAGTAAAAAAAATAAGATCCCAGAGATGGCTATTAGTATCAAGTTGCGGTCAATTTCTCTTTGTCTTTCTATTGCTGTTATTTTCCTGCCAAATTGCCATGAACCACTTTGAACAATCAACAAGAATGTATGATACTATATCTCCATCATTATTGTGTATTGCATATTTTAAAAATGGTTTATTTAATAGGCAAAAATGGAATACAATTTTTGACTTTTTTGAGTTTCTATGACTATTGGTGAGGTCGATTTTTTTTTATATGTGTCTTTTTTTTTTTACATGTGTCTTTTTTTTTTTTAATTTTATTTTTTTTGGCTGTGTTGGGTCTTCACTTCTGTGCAAGGGCTTTCTCTAGTTGCGGCAAGCGGGGGCCACTCTTCATAGCGGTGCGCGGGCCTCTCACTATCGTGGCCTCTCCTATTGTGGAGCACAAGCTCCAGTTGCGCAGGCTCAGTAGTTGTGGCTCACGGGCCCAGTTGCCCCGCGGCATGTGGGATCTTCCCAGACCAGGGCTCGAACCCGTGTCCCCTGCATTGGCAGGCAGATTCTCAACCACTGCGCCACCAGGGAAGCCCTTTACCTGTGTCTTTATAGGTATCTGAAACTATTTTGGAGAATGGTGAGAACTGCCTCTCTAAGATGTTGCTATTGTAGATATTATTATCTACTCAATTTCTTAACATTCATTTCCCTATACAGAGTAGCATCTTTGGACAGCTTTGCATATATTTGTTGAGACTAAACTGAATATTTGATACTCTTAGAAATAGTGTTTTAGTAGACAAAATAACTTCTTCAGGGCAAAAATTTCAACTATTGACAGAAATCATAATAATTATATTGTGAATAAGTGAATGAATGAATGAATAAAAAATTTATAATCATACAAGATGCTAAGGGGTCATTTCTGAGTTACATGCTTCTTTACATAATTGGCACACTTAAATTTCCAAAAGGAGATGACTTTGTTTGTTTTAGGTTGCTAAATTTGTGGTCATTTCTTATGTAGCAATAAGAACCATATTAGTTTTCTATTTCCCAAGTGTTTTTGATTAGAACTCCATTTGAAAAACAAAAAAACTTTCCGGAAGAAGGACTTGTGTCTATGATGTATGTATCTGAAATTTTGTTTTATGTAATCTTGGTTTAAATTAGCATGATAAAATTCTAGACACCAAGTATATTGTTATAAATACCTATTAGATGACGTAATCCTTAGGTAAATGAGAATTTCTAAATGTTAACATTTCAGCTCTACATCTTTCCCAAAATTGACTTACAAAATTAACTAAAATACAGTTTGGTTACATTTGTGTATAGTTTAGGTATAAACATAACCAAATATAAAGAGAACTCCTAACTTTATATTCCTCTTTATCAGTTATTTTGTATTGAATTTTATATCTGATTGTAGCTTTTGGATAGCAATGGAAATGTACTTAATACTAAAATACATATTTTAAATTATTGTTTGTTTTATTTTAAATATTTTAACAATTATTTTAAATATTGAAACATTTTCAATAAATGTAAATATTATTTTAGACACTCAAGCTTAATGTCGAATATACAATCCAACATACATGTATATTTTATACACATATATAAAACTGTATACTTTAAACATATGTCTGTATATGTATATTATGTTTATATATACAGTTAAAATCTATGATACCTTCAGAAATGTAAACAATTGTTTCTCCTCTGATTCTGAAGGCTAAGCCCCACCAGAATCCCTGGCTCTGAATATGACATGCTTTATTGACTTATGACAATCTTGTAACATCAATCATGTCTTGCAACGAGCAACTGCATCCATTATGTTGCCCAGTAGTTTCCCCATAATTATTTTTCAAGCCATTTCCAGAGTACTTCATAAAACATTTTTAATGCCACTATATAGGAACAGATAATAAATTAATTCCATTTTCAAGGGTTTTAAAAATGTAGCTTTATTTTAGGCTGCAGTAAATTTTGTACCACTACTTTTACTAGAGGCATAATATACAGTATTTTTTTTTTTTCTTTAAGATAAGTGTTTCACTGTTGTAACGTAGGAAAAAAATTGCAGTATAACAGTGAAGTGTTTTGTTTTTGTTTTTGTTTTTTGCATGGGGAGGGGAAAAAAGCAACCTTACCGTTCCTTCTCCCATATGCTTCAACTTTCACGTCTGTTTGGCCATCTATTCCATTAACATTATGATTAGTGAAAGCTCTCCAGAATTTCAAATAGCTTGAAAAGTAGTCAATGCCTGCTCTTTGGAGGCTACACTGAAAATAAATAACAATAAAAACAGGGTGATCCAGACTTTTGAAGTCTTTAAAGACACCATCACTGTGATCTTTGTACCACTGCTGCGGAAAAGAGGACAACATTTCACATTTCTGGCACTACTAACGACAACACAGCAACTAAAAGAAAGCATGAATTTCTGGGAGCAGCATTAGGATACAGGACTCCTGCTGAGCTCACCAGTTAGTTCCTTGCTCTGCTCCTTCTCAGCTGGGAGTTTTAAATCAGCACTGTGAGAAAAGACAGAAATGACCATATTTGCCTCACTATGAGAAAAAGGTAATGTTCAATTAACGCTTCAGCCTTCTGTTTTCCAACTGACTTATTTCTGTCTTTTGTTTGCATGTTTTGCTTTGGGTCTTTTGTTGTTGTTGTTCCTTTTCATTTCATGGAATAAAATGCTTAAACTAAAAATATCTTTGTTCTTGCAGTTATGCAAGGGTACTGAAATACTCATGGCTTTACTGAGATGAATAAGAGTTGGAGGAATCATAGTGCTTTTAAAAAATATGTTTATTCATACCCATAGGATATTAACATCCTGTTCACCTAGCTAAGCTTGCATGTAACTGTGAAAACATCACAAGGGAAAGAGCAGAGCCTGCTTTAAAAGTATTTCAATAAGTGCAACATCTGACTTGCTGAGAATGCATATATTTACCTTATCTGCTGCTCTGTTGTAGAATTGTATATACCGTGCTGTTAATGGTGAGCTCTGCTTTGAGGCTGGTTTGAATATTGATAAAAAAGAGTTAATTTCAACAAAGCAACGTTTCTAATCTTCCAGCCATAAAGAAATGCATTATCTTCCTTTATACTTGTTACACATTGTATTTGGAATTGCATAGATACAAATTAATAAACATGATTTTATAGAATACTGTTCTTCATAGGGTTACTTGGTTTTGTGTCCTCAGAGGTGAACTCATTAGGGTTCTTAGTTGTACCCTTTTTTTCTCTTTTTGAACAATTTATTTTATAAGCCCAGAATGACACTAGAAAAAAGAGCTATGCGATTGATCTGTGTATGTGTGCATGCATGTGTGAGTATATGCTTAACTCTGACTTTGTGGGTCTTATGAATTTCCTCTCAGATTTTCATTAGCCTTCTGGTTGGAAAGATGGATGCTTTCAAGCTTGAATAATATTCTTAAGAAGGAAGTTCAGGGGTTGAATGTTCACTGGAAACATGTCAGTATAGTTTTATTTTATGGTTTGAACCAAAATATTGATTACCACCATTTTAATAATTGTTCAATATAAAATCTGGTCAGCAATTCATTTTACAAATATTTACTATGTACCAGGCACTGGGCTTGGCAACAGAGACAAAAAGACAAGCATGTGGTTCTTACTCTCAAGACCTCTATAGTCTAAACCTTTTGATCAAGGAGCTATTTTCTGACGAAGAATCTGATGTTTAACTTTCTTGCGGTACAGCTCATGTTAGAGGAAAGTTTTGAAGAATTTATTAAATCTCACATCAAAGTAAAATATTTGCCTGGTCAACTGTTAGTCTACAAAAGATTAATTTTTAATTTTCACCTACTTGGGCAACACCTATTTATTGAATGACTCTATTGTATCAGGCACTGTTGTAAACACTTGGGACACAGCAGCAAACAAGACAGAGCCTCTCCCATGGGGCTCAATTACATTCTAGCAGGGGACCGAGGACAAAGGGGTAGCATGAAATTTCAACTTGTTTTTAGAAAGACAAAAGGGCAAGGTGACTGAGAAATTGAACCTGCTGACTTGATACTATAGCAATTCATCCGGCCCTCTTGGTTTTTCACATTGGACAGTGCTGACCCAAAGGAAAAGAAAGAGCTCTACAAATATCCATAAGCCCTTTCAAAATAATTGGAAGTGACTTTAAAGACAAACAATAAATAGTTTGTAATAATATTGTTCTTCCAAATTCACCGTTATGAAGACTGTGCAAAAATTATTTTGTATGATTCACACAGTGTAGTGATTTTAATTTTGGGACACTCATAAGTAATTAAGGTTATTAACAATAGTTTCCCTGGAACTTTCCCTTGACCTACCAACTGGCAAAACACATGGTTTATTAATGTCCACTGGCATTGCTATACCTTCTCTGCTGGCCTGCCTTGGGTACTCGTGAAACCTGTCCACTGAGCATCTGAGATTCCACCACAGAAGACATTTGGAAAATATTTATATCTAGTTTCCTATCATCTCTTTTTCTCATTCTGAATGCCTCATTTTTCTTTTTTAAGACTGCAGTGGAATACATTTTTCTCTATTTTCTTTCTTGACCTCCTTCTTGATTTATTTGTTTCTTTCCTGATTTCTTTCTATCTCCTTTCTATTTATATGTATGTATGTATGTGTGTGTGTATCATCCATCGTCTACCTGTCTGTCTATCTATCTATCTAAAAATCAGCATCTAACATTTTAGCTCACCTTCAGGTATTTCAAATTCATTTTTCCATTGTCACCTCTGTTAGAACAGGTGAAAAACTAAGTTCTCAAATTTTGGGGTTTTCTTGTAGTGAAAGTGACCATATTCTTTGGTTCTGGACACTGAGACATGAGCATAAACTTGCTAAGAGCTCTGTTTACCTAATATAAGGGAAAGAGATGTCTGGCATGGCTCCTTTTCTCTTCTTTCTTGAAGGCAGATCGGGATGCCGAAAGCTCCTGCATCCATTCTGTGACCATGAGGAGACAAATATGAGGAAATTCTAAAAGAATTTCAGAAATGCCAGCTGTAACATGCTAAAACCACTGAATCAATGCCAGCTGCCTCTCTCAAGACTCCTTGTTAATGTCAGAAAAATGAACCAATATTTATCAAGTCACTATAAATGGTGTTTTCTGTTACCTTTAGTTGGAAGCATTCCTAATGGACGCTGCATGCATAAATAATTGATAGAGGTTGTTGAAAGTGAGCATTATCTTATAAAATAAAACAGTTAACAATAAAGGCAAAGTACAATTCTTATCTTCAGGAACTTTACGGTGAACATTTTATATGATAAGCAAGTAAGCATCAAGAGACTTTCTGATATTTGTCCAAGGTCTGAGATCAATTTGTATTGGCATGTTTCTTACCCGTTCTTGGTGCTTATTTTCTCACATATAAAATAATAGATTGCATTATTTCTAAGGCCCATCGCATGTCTAAACTTCTGACTTTATTTCAATTAAATGCATTTTAAATATATCGATTTATAACACTACCTGTTGAATAATATTTAAAAATGTATATTCCTTGGATACTTCTGGTATGAAAGAAATCATTGTACTTTTATGTTCATACTTAGGATTCTGTATATTCTATATTGAAAAAATTGACTATGAGTTTGAGCCTTTTGATATACCATTATCCACTCTAAAAATCTAATTTATTTAGTTATTACCTACTGAAATTAGCATAAAATGATATCTGGAAACCTCCTTTAGGAAGAATTTTCCCCAGCACAACTCTATATAACCTCATTAATTTTCCCCCTTTTTTTGAGTACAGAATCCAGACAAAATAATTCCACTAATATGGAGGTATGTCTGACACATTAGGTTTTCCACCCCTTTTGTGGTATGTCTGTGCAATTATATGAAATTGGCATTAAGACCTTTCATTGATATCAAGGAAACTGTTCTCAAATTGCTTTGGGAATGCAATAAAGCATAACAAAATGTTGCTATACTATTTAAAAGAATATATGAGCGAATGTGAATTAAAGAGGAATTGATCATAAACAACTCTGATCTCAAGATCTATTTTATATTTTCATCTCATTTTGCAATAATATGGGGTTATACAAGCTGATCAAATGCCAGTGTCTCTAACCAAGCTTTTTTTGGCCATGATAAGTTAACACTTAACTCAGATTTGTAATTTGGTTGTTGTTGGAAACTGAGATGTGCAAAGAAGCTGTTACTGAAAATAGAAAATAAGTAAAACAGAGGCAATACAGAAAGGAGAGATTTGATAGAAAGTAAAAAGCTTTACTGCAGAAAATGAAAAAAAAAAAAGAAAATGTGTGTATTTGTGTGTGTGTGTGTTGCGTATGTGTGTGTGCTTGTGTGTGCGTGTGTGTATGCATATGCAGGCATGTGGGATAACTAGAGAAAGGGAATGCAAATGCATCTATATGGAGCTTGTTTCCTCTTGATGAAATGAGGAAACTATTGCCAGATAATTGTTACCACCTCTTGTTTTCCAGAGTAACATGCAGCCCACTAACTGGAGAGCTAATCTGGTACTTAAAAATGAGGGTTTCTTGCTTTCTTTGAAGCAGCATAGCATCTCTGGGTGGTAGTCAATTATAAAACAAACAGAGATGCCTTTTCTTTACATGCTGGAAGCAGTCATCCCTGTTGCCAAGGAAACATCTTCAGGCAGCAAGGGTCACCTTTGGAAACAATCGGAAGACTTCAAAACCAGATCAATAGAGAAACACCAAGACCTGAACTTCCTAGCAAATTGGCTCCTGTTTTAAATGTCATTTTCCAATAAACACTTATGTGATTACTACGTACTGGGAAGTAGGAAGGCCACATTGAATGTGTACTAAGTCTGGTCCAGTATTTGCAAGCTCTGCTCTTGAAAGCCTGTGGTTTTTGGTAGAGATGCTTTGAAAGGAGGAATGGGCAGGATTCACATCTTAGATGACGGACTGACATTCGGATTTGAAAAGAGAAACTGTATATGGGACTTCAAAGAAAGTTTCCACTCATTAAAAAAATACAGATTCTTTATTCATACAAGCACACTTGATTACATTTTGTCTAAATTAGTGAGATTTTTATTTTACTTTCTGAGAACGTTTTGTCATATATTAGGTTTGTGCAGATTTTGTGTTAATCATGTACAATTGTGTTCATTAATTCATTCTTTTATCAAATATTTATGACTTCCTACTGTGAGCCAGATACTACTCTGGAGATGAGAAGGGAATAGAACATAGTCCTTACATTTAAGGTCTGGGGGACTCAATCTGAGGAAGATGGTAGCTACAGATACAAACAATGGCATTACTTGTAGAGGAAGCTCAGCAGGATGCTTGTAATTCTTCCTGGGGAGGTGACGAAAGGCTTTTGGGGAGAGAAAATGCTTGATCTTAGCTTTGAAGGATAGATAAACATTGAGCAGAGAGTCCAGGGCTGGAAAGACATTCTAAGACAGAGACAACAGCAAATGCAAAGTGCAGAAATGTGAAGAGCAGATTTCATTGGTGTTCTGTTGATTGGAGATCAGGATGTATTTGAGAGTGTGTTTGGAGATGAGGTTGGAAAAGGAAAGTGGACCTGGATTATAAAAGTCCTTATATAGTATGAAAAAAGTTTATGCCTTATTGTTTTCCAGATTGTTCTACAATAACTTTAGATATAGCTAATAGGATTATTTAATGCTATAATAAATAGAGCTTTAACTAGTTTGGTATTTTTCCCTCTTTTCTCCTTTTACAACTGAGAATTATTTACAAACACCTATGTGCTTTCAGATGGCTTAAGGAATTGAAATTTCTGTGACTGTTTATTATCTGAAAGCAAGAATTGTGAAATCTAGGGATAAACTCTCTTGCTATTAAAATTCACAATAACATTTCATTTATTGAAATACAAGTAATAGAATTTTATAATAGGATTTAGCATGACCTCCACTTTTCAAAGTAACTAGTAGAATTAAGTTGTCAGTAGCAATCATTTCTTGAAATCACATACCTTTATTTTTGCCAGAAAATTCAAATGCGACAAATGCAGATAGCTCTTCTGACTACTAATGTGTTGTATTCCACACTGAAATGCACCTTGTTAACTATTCCTTTATGAGGGACAAGAATGAATCTTTGCGTATAAGAAATTGTGGAGGGTACGTATGTTCGAGAGCTAAAGCTTTTTGGCATCATTTAGGTTTGCCACCTGTTCTAGCCTGCATTTGCTGAATAAATTAGATGCTCTGGGGAGAGTGTATGCGGCTGATTGGTCTGCCTTGTTACCAAGGCAACCATTTTTCTCTCTGCTCTATGACTCTGAAAGGGTTTATAACCCATTAGTGCTCCTCTGGGCAGGAACATGAGAAATTTTCTTTTTTTTTTTTTTCTTTTCTAAAAAAAAAATTCCTTGTCAAGATGATGGGATTAGTGGAATTCAACAGATACGCTTACCATATTGTTTATTTAGACAGTACATTTTCCAAATGTTTGAAAAACTGAGGTCCAAAACTTGAAGGCATATAAATAACAGCTAAGTGAGGGGAATGCTAATGATAGCTAATAAAAAAATGGAAAACATTTTCAATCTCAAGTGGAGTTTGTCTAAGGCAATATATGTAAAAATACAGATTCTCTGAATTCAGTCCAAAAGGCAGTGAATGAAAGGCTATTTTCCTGAATTATTCCAGCTATTATTTCTATCAGGGTTTTCTCACTCTGCAGAGACAACGACACATGAAAGGGCATCAATTTAGCAAAGGCTTTGTCAGATCCATCAAAGCATAAATTCAGGGGCTAAGTGATCATTTTCTGAATGCCAAAGGGCTAAGGGGACCGCATGCTGACGGCTGACTGAGCACTATGGTAACGGCATCGGAAACCAACACAGATTTTTATCCACAAGTGACATTTAGACCTCAGCACAGTTTTCTTCTGTTTTGCAATCTATATTTGTCTTTCCTCTCCTCCTTTGTATGCTGTTCCTTTGTATCCCAAATCTTCATTTAAAAAAATTGGTAAACCTCCCAAATAGATACATTTCTCCAGCACCTATCTTGTACCAGGAATTTGATGTTTTCCCACTTGCTTTCCTCCTCCTGTCAACTCAAGGAGGTGGGTATCATTCATGCTATGTTACAGTTGAATAGACTGAGCCTCAAGTGGATTACATAACTTGCTAAAAGTAGTGGGGGGTGGGTATTCATATTGAGTTCCAACTCATTCTAAATCCATGCTTTTCCACTGTGCTGTAGTGTCTCTACATACAGTTCTGGAGTAATACTAACAATGTCCTGTCTGAACATTGAAATACTGTGGAGAAAAAATACATATGGAATATTAAAACGTTCAAATTAAACCTCTTGGAGGGCTTCTTGTTCTGTTACTTTGCATTTCTTCACAAGTAAAATGCAATTCCAGGTTCCGCTTAATTCACTATAGTGCTGAAGCTTTTGTACATATTTATTAAGAGAAATGGCTTCATCATACATGGCAATTCCTTTGACACTTTTTAAAATTGTCTTTCTATAAATACTAGAGAAACTGATTAAAATGGAACTTTAAATGCCTATCTGGTAACTATTTTACTTGTTCTTTTCAGCTGAAGAACACTAGGATCTCTGTAAGAAATTAGGCTCATGTTTTGATTATGGACAAATCTTAATACAATTAGATTTACTCTCATTTTTCATTGTCTACAGATTTTGATTCTGTATTCTGATATTTCAAAGCTGGAGCTGATATTTTCAAATAAATAGTTCTTTGACAGGTACCAGAACATTTTAAGGTATGACCACACCATGAATAGGCAATGTTTAAAAGGTACAGTTCTTAGTGTTCAATAAAACAGCACAAATGTTTTACTTGGTGTGTAGGCAAAGGGATGGTTCTTTGTTAAGCATGTTGTGATTGACCCCTGCTAAGGTTAAAGATTAACAAACACTTACTAGAGGATCAAAAACATGCAGGAAGAGCAAAGTTATTCCTCTCCTAGAATATGGAGATTTGGCAAAAGAAGAAAATGCATACTTTAATTTATTGCAAGCAAATTGGATTTGCTTTTTTCCCTCCTATTTCCAGTGTCAGTTTAATGTTTGAAAGTTTTTCCAAGAATAAGGTAATTATTTACAATCTGAAAAAGAATGTTGTATAAGAGTATTATTTGCATTTTCAGAAATACCTTTATTTAAATATATTGGCTTCTGTCATTTTCTTGCAGTCATCTAGACTGAATTAAAATATTACTTTTGTGCTCCAAATAGCACGCTAATGCCCTAGTTCATTCAACATGCTTTCAGCAACCATTTGTGTTCTTCCCCATGGTCGGTACTCTGTTAAGTGCTGGGAACCCAGAGGTGAACCCACTGTTCCTCTCCTGTTGAGCTAAGCTTTGTGGGGCACATCTACAAGACATCAATGATCCCAGTAGGGTAAATGCTGTTGTAGAGTAATGAACTTGTAGATCGAGAGACATATTGAAAAGGGTTTCCAAGTAGATTCTTTCAGCACCTACTCACTCCTTATCCTGAATCATCCTCAGTGTATTATACTGGTGACCACTGTCTCCACCACACACTCTCCAGTTTTTGCCCAAATCTCTGATGCATCACAGAGTGGATATTTGCAGTTATAATTTTGGTTTATCTCAATCCTGGTGTTCCCTTCTGCCTGTGCTACATAAGTCAATTTAAACAATGATTCTTTTGGAATGATTTACTTTGTTATGAATGTATGGCTACTTCTCTCACTGAGATAATCCTGCCCTAATTCTCCCAACATTACATTTTAATTACTTACCTGTTGGAAAGCAAACTTTAAAACTGTTGACCTATCCATCAACTCCAAGTGGCGAGGTGTGTAGGAAACACTTCTTCCTGAGGGATCCTCTTGAAGGGAGTGCTTGTACTACAGATTCCTCTAAGACTCTGCCCTTAATCAAATGCTGCTCCTCACTGGTGCCTGCCCATCTCTGTCGAGTATTTTTGTAAGATGTACAATCAAGTTGCATGATGCCAACCAGAGGCCACACCACCAAGCAGAAGAGCAGCTAGCTTCAGTCACAAAAGTCAGCAGGCACCTGCCACCCACACTGGAAATCAACATTTCTGGGGTTCAGATTTACTCTGATGTTGTTTTAAATCTAAATTTTAAGCACACTTCTTTTTTGGTACAAAAGAATCATATTGAACATATTGTTCTCCAACTTGCTTTGTTCTCAGATAATTTGGAAACATTTTGGTGTACTCAAGTCAAAAAGGAAATTTAGTAACAGATTCTGGGCAGTCCAAACCAAACCTCCAGAAGGAAGGAAACGATGGCTGCTTGGGGAGATCAGAAGCAGCAATTCAAGGGGCCATTGCTACGATGTAACTCAACTCACACTGTCGATTGTCTCTGCCTGTCCCTGTTCTACTTCACAAATTCCTAAAGAAGAGAATCTGGGTCTAGCTTGAGTCACATGTCTGTACACTGGACTCAATCAACCATGGCCAAAGAGACTGGTAGAAGTGACAACTGGGAGAATGATTACAAGTGTTCCAGCCACCCCAGCTTGTGTTCTGCAATTAACCTGGTCCTTTCCTCATTTCCTTGAAAGGACCTGGTATCCAAATAAAAGGGACTTGCCAGTACTGACTGTCAATTTATTGTCTCAGGTCTGAACTACTAGCTAAGATCTCTTTTCTTAACTGTATTTCTCCTTTTTAAACTATACTGACCACAAATTAACCTCTCTTATTTATGGTTTTCTCTTTCTTTTTCCTTATGGGCAATATTGTTTTGCAGGAACATTCTTAACTTCACTGATCTTGATTTTTCTTGAAGTTGATTCTGGTTCTCTACCTGATTATGTCATCTCAGACTTCCAGAATAGTAACTCTCTTGATACTGAATTGTCTCCTGCTTAGGGCATTTCTAGTTAATTTTCCAGTGGCTCTGGAGTGGGTCCTTGATAAGTTGAATCTTGAAAGTAGAGGGCATGAAAAAAAATTTATGGAGGGATGAGGAAGTACACTACTCTAAAAGGACATTAAGGATACAGTATATGTGTGAACATAAGGATAGCTGAGTCTGAAGAGATAAGAAAAGGTCATGACAAATTTGAAGTCAGTGATAGTCCCGTGAAGAATTTAAATAGGGGAATGACATGATTAGGTATGTATATCGTGAGAAACTTAGCTTGGTGTAAGACCTGGGGGCCATTTAAGAGTTATTAGAATAACTAAGGAAAATACAAAGAGAGTCTAAAGCAAGGTAGTGGTAGTGCAGGTAGAAAGTGGAAGACAAGTGAGATGTTTAGGAGGTAGAATTCATAGGACTTTATGGAGTAGTGAGGGAAAATAAGTTGTTGACTCTGAAGGCTCTGGTATTTAAAGAGGTTGAGGAGAGTGTCACTCATCAAAAAGAAAATACAGAAATGCGTTTGACTGAAGAGTGTGCGTGTGTGTGTTTAGGGGTAATACATTTACTTTGGCTTAGGAGTCTGGGCCATTTAATTGGAAATTTCCAAGGAGCAGATGTGTATGTGGGGCAGGAGCTCAGAAAAAAGATCTGGGTTTGGGTCCAAAATAATTAGTGGACAAATCTAATGAGGAGTCGATGAGACTGAATGTGAAGTAGATTATTCAGGAAGAGAGCAAAAAGAAAATTAAAAGAGGGTTAAGGAGAGAACTCTAAAGAATAATTATTTTCACAGGATGAGAACAAAAGAGGAGCCAGAAAAGAGTTTAAAAAGAAATTCACAGAGACTGGAGTTTACTTTTAACCACGCAGGAGAGAGTGTTGTATTAAAAGTTAAGGAAGAAAATAATTCTGGAAAGGAGTGTATGATTAACAGTATTAAAAATTACAAGGAGGCCCAGTAGAATAAGGCATAATTCATGTAGATGCAGGTGATTACTAAACGATGCTTCTGAGTACTTCACTCTGGGAAAGTACTGAAGTATTTAGATTCTCCCCAAGAATGTATGTGACCCCTTGGTCAAGGCTGGCAGCCTTTGCTTTCCTATGAAATTTGTGACCCTACAATCTGAGTGCTGGGTTCTAAACAAAATGGCATGTGGGATTCCTAACCTCTTTTCTGTTCCTGACCTCTGAAAACCACAAACCTCTAAAGGCTACTAACTGAAGAGTTACAAAAAACAGGAAACAAGTCATTGTTTATTTTTAATGATAACATACTATATCATTAATGCTAAGTTTCAGAAAATATGGAAATAGTAAACAAAGGAAGAAAATATAAAAGTGTTTATTGAAGGACATAAAGTATGCCAAGATGAAATGTCCTGTCCAATGATAATTATTGCTAATTATTTCTTGTATATTCTTAAACATTTGATTTTCTACTCTCTGGAGTTTCTTCTGTGTATATACATTTTTTAAATAAAAAAAATTTACTATTCATACTATTCCTTATCAGTATTTTAACTTGACTGTAAAAATATTATTTACATCTTTCTACATACACAAGAGCCCAAGATTTCCATCATGCATTTTAATGGTCACCTGGATTTTGTTGGTCCTCCTGTGATTTATATAACTAATTTCTTCTTTATCGGCATTGAGGTGTTTCCAATTTTTAATATCATATAGAACATCAGGATGGGTACATTTCTACAAGTATCTTTACACATTTGCCCACTGCTTCCTTTGTATACAGTCTCAGAAATGGAATTTCTGCTCAAAGGTAGGAACATTAACATTTTGATAGTTGTTGCCAAACTCCTGCTGATAGCTTAGGAGGGTATTACTTTTTCTCCTGTACAGTTGCCAACAGCAGATTTAATAAATTTTTTTAAAAATGTTTGCTAGTTTGATAAGCTATCAGAGTCTTAACCATTCATTGCCTGGCTTCCCAGGTCTTGATCCCTATGGAAGGCTCTTGTGCTACAGCTGCCCATGTCTGGTGTTACAATAATAATGACAACTTCACAATTCCATCATCTTTCTAAAGGGAAATTTCTTATATTAAAAAAAAAAAACATATTTGGGTGTTAGGTTTCAGTAGCAGCCACTCGTTGACAGCTGCTGGATGGACCTCCTTCTTTAAGTGAAACATCTACTGCTAGAATTCTTTGCTAGCGTCTCTTAGAGGATGTGAAGTTTCCTAAAATTTTATTTTCTCTTTCATTCCTGCCCAAGTCTACTTTTCCAAAAATCTACTCTTCCTCTTCAAATATACCAACAATGTTTACCTTTACGTTGGCCTTTTATCTTCAATTGGTAAATAATTCACGTTCTGCTAGACCAAACAGAAAATAGATTCCTCAACCTGGACAACCAAAGCAGAAGTCCCTTCTCAAATGATGGTGATAATAGTGCAAATCAATTCAAAGGCAGACTTCTTGGGCAAGGCATGGGACAAGATTTTGTAGCTTAACTTCCAGTCTCCAGAAATTAACTTGCACATGGGACTTTATTCCTTTTTGAATCACTCTGACCAGCATTTTATTGAGAGAACTTATACAATACAGGCAAGTTTTCTGTCCCATCTTTGGCGTCTGGTGAGAGACTTCTCTGACATAAAATGGAACTCTGTAACATTGACTGGAATCACTCAGGGGTAAATGACATCACAGGAATGGCTGAGGCAATTCCAAGACTCTCGAGTTTCATGGTCCTTACCTCCTCATTCCACTGGGGCTGTCAGTTGGAAACCTCTAGTCTTACTTCTATATACAAGGTTTAATCATACAGATACCTTCATAATTATTACTCTCTCATTTCTTCACTAGAGTATGAGTTGTTTAAGGTCACAAAATCTTTGTATATCATCTCTGTACTCTCCATACTCCCAAAGGACTTATTCAGGATTCAAGAGATACTGAATGAATTAGCTTTTAACTATGAGTCATGCTTTCAAGGGAGGAATGCAGACATATCAAAGGTATAAAAATTTCCTAAGCTTTTTCTTATTTTATTGCCACCAAGTTTATTCAGTCTACCTTCAATCTCTTATACCTCAAAGCTTTCCCAAACAACAGAGAAGGAATAAATGGCTAACCTTGGCAGTGATTCCTCAGGGCACAAGTCCATTTTACATCCTAGATATTTGGTGCTACTCAGAATGCATCTGATATCTAGTGATTCAAAGGTGTCATTTTTCCTTTTATCTTGGGAGTGTTCTGTTCTTGGTCATGGCCTCACCATGTCATGACGCTGATGCATTCCTTTGTTTCAAAGTTTTGGTCTCTTTTCCTGTTTGGAGGCAACCCTATTCAAGACACTATTTGATGGAATGATTTTTGTAATATTATCTGGAGATGTTATGAAACATCATTATTTACATTACCTGGAAAGCAAACCCAGTACCTCCTTAAATAGTCTGAGTTTAGAACCATTTTCATAAGAAGAGGAACAAGATGAGGTCTAGCTTTTTGAATATGTTATCACCTTGGAATCAGGTCCATTTGAAGGGATTTATTCACTTTGGGGTCTAGGACTATGAACAGGAAAAAAAGGGCTATGTTACTTTTTCTATTCATGCATCTGATGACACAGCCTCAAGTGGAATATTTATATTTATAATAATTTCTGTGTCTTGTGTAAAATAACAATTGTAGATTGATATCTATTCTCCTTCATCTTGAATTTCTAGAATTCTAGGCAAAAACAGAAGATAACAACTCATGAAATTTGATTTACAGGAAGCTTATTATTTAGTAGAGATGAGAGAGACAGTAAGATAAATGGAGGAAAATATTTTTTTGGGACAGGATGCAGCATTTTTGAGTGTATGATTTTTGCCTTTGGTCCATGTCAGTGGTTCCCAAACTTGTCTGCATGTGAGAAATCCCTGAGGTACTTTAATAGTCACAACAAAAACAATTATAATAAATGACAAATAATCAAGGCCAAAGGCCCATTCCAAATATTCTGATTCAATTTTGGGGTTTGTATTTGGATACTGATATTTTTAAAACCCTTAAGTGATTCTAACTTGCAACCTGGTTGAAAGCCACTGGTCTATGTAACAATACCCCACTATATTCTGATATTGTCCTTGAATGTTTTCTTTATAATTCTGTTATGGTTTTCTTAGTTGCCCACAGCATGTGTAACATTGCATCTCTCAAACATCCTTTATGTTTATGTTTATGTTAAAATAAGGATACTGTGCTTTTTATAGATAAGAAAATTTACTGTTGTTATATATTTTCTCTCAAAATGGATTTTGAGGGAGAATGACAGTCATTCAAGTATGTGGGGAATGCAGTGATTTCTTTGGCTTCTCTGGTTTTATCAGGGCTTTGTAGAAAGGCCCTCAGACACTGTGGAACCCTTCACTGATCTGCTAATAAATACATACTGACTTGTTCCACAAGATGCCAACTGAGTGATCTGCTTTCAGTCAGCTAGAAACAACTTTAATCCCTAACTGAGGTGAGCTTCTCCTAACCCGATGTGCTTCAAAGTAAATTGACTCTTATGCTACCCAATCACTATCTGCTTCTTGGCCACCTTTGGCCCCTGGGTCTTCAGGAAGGTCACATGACATTTCTGCTCTGTAAAAATGAGGGAGATAGATGACAGGGCTTCTATAAGACACCCTTTTAACTGTAGGTTCAGTGAACTGTGTTCTAAATAAACACTTCAGTGACCCACTGAACACTATTCATACCTAAGGGCAGGAACAATAGTCTTCCTCTCTTCTGTCTTTTTTTTTTTCTTTTTGCAACAGCTAATTATAGCAAAACCAAATTGTTATGAAGGGTCGTGGACTCCTAGCATGTGCACATGCATCCAGTAATTTATTAAAAAATATAGAACTGATATCTAATATCTAAGCCCTGCTGCCGGCTGTCATAGGAGTTATACACTTTGATAAGACACAACCATTGGTCTTAATAAATTTACTATCTCTTATCAAGGAGCTAAAGAAGGTAAACAGAAACAACAAAATACAAGGTCACAAGCCTATGATATTGGTACACTCTAAATCCAAGTATTTGGAGGGAATCTTTTTCACCAGCATGTGACGTGGAAGATACTGAACAAATGAAGAAGACCCCCAACTCTTCTCTTACCATCCTTTCTTACCCATTGTAATCACTGTAACCAGAGCATCTTTTCAAAAATTATTTTTTAAAATAACTGTAGATTCACATGTGGTTGTAAAAAATAATACAGAGAGATCCCATACACCCTTAATGTACTTTCTTACAATGGTAATTTGCCAAACTTGCAAAATGTAGTACAACATCAGAATGAAGGTATTGACATTGATAAAACCCACCAATCTTATTCAGATTTTCCCAGTTTTTCTCTTATTAGTGTGAGTGTGTGAATGTGTATTTAGTTCTATGCAATTTTATTATATGCATAAATATGAATTTGTAGGTTCCTGTACCCACCATCATATTGAAGATACAGAGCAGTTTCATCACCACAACGATCTCTCTCTTCATTCTTTTATAACCACTCACCTATTTCCCATTACCCACTCCTTCCCTATTCCTAAACCCCAGCAATCGCTAATCTGTTCTCCATTTCTATAATTTTGTCATTTTAAGTTATGTAAATTGAATCATACAATATTAAATCTTTTGAGATTGGCATCTTCACTTAGCATAACTTCCTTGAGATTCATCCAAGTTATTACATGAATCAATAGATATCTCTCTTTATTGCTGAGTAGTATTCCATAATATTCCATGGTGTTCCATGGTATTCCATGGTATGGATGGACCACAGTCTGCTTATTTATTCACTCACTGAGGGCCATCTATTCTGTTTTTAGTTTTTGGCTATTGTAAGTAAAACTGCTATGAATGTTCTTGTACAGGTTTTAATTTTTCTGGGATGAAATGCCCAAGAGTGCACTTGTTGAATAGTATGGTAATTGCACAGATGATCTCTTAGAAATACAATTTAATTGAGTCACTTCCCCTTTTTAAATCCTTTCAGCATCATCTCACTACTCTTAGCATCAAAAGAGTAGACATCGGCCTACAAAGTCCTGAAAAATCTGGAGTCCACTGTACTTTCTCTTCTCATTTAATGCTTTTTCCTTCCTCTGCCTCTCACCTCCAGACATGTGGGCCTTCTTTTAGTTTCTTAAATGTGCCATGTTTTTATCTGACTACAGATGTCTTATAATAGTGATAGAAAACCTTTTATATGAGTAGAATGCCGATGGGATGGTTGGTTTGCAACTGGATTGGATGAATGTGAGTTCTTTTTTCTGATCATCCAGCTCATAATCCCCATGCTCTTCATATCAAACCTAGTCCTCTTGGAAACCTACTATTTTTTTCCATAATAAATATCATGACACTCATGTTCACAATGGTAACTTCTTCCCTCAGCTCCACTTATAACATCTCATTGGATAACATGTCATAACAATTCAACTTTCTATCAAGTCAATATGTATTTTTGACTTAATCTGATTTAATGGCTATTTGTTTCAATGGATCAATTCTTTTACTTTGGTGGTAAGAGTTAGTATTTTCACAATTTGAAATTTAGTATTGAAATAAGTTAATTTTGTTAATATGGGGATATCTGCTCAATTTGAAATGATGGATTGTTTCTTACAACAAAAATATATGGCTGATTTGATGATCTTTAAAATCAGGACAATAGAATAAAGTCTAAAATTATAAATGAACATAATATTTATTAGGTTTCAGTATGGTCCCTAAGTGTGGTCATATTTAACACCACTAAATTAAGCCAATATCAAATTCATTTAAAGGTAAAGGAATGAATTATTTAATGAATTATTTTAATTAATTTTAATTAATTTTTAAATAATTTTAATTAATTTTTAAAGTGACTTTGTTATTCTACATTCTTAAGAAGCAATCGCTGACATATATTCACTACCGAATGTAAAACAGATAGCTAGTGGGAAGCAGCCGCATAGCACAGGGAGGTCAACTCCATACTTTGTGACCACCTAGAGGGGTGGGATAGGGAGGGTGAGAGGGAGGGAGACGCAAGAGGGAGGGGATATGGGGATATGTGTATGTGTATAGCTGATTCACTTTGTTATACAGCAGAAAGTAACACAACATTGTAAAGCAGTTATACTCCAATAAAGATGTTTAAAAAAGAGAGAAACAATCGATACACTCTTCCTTTGTGTTTTTACATTTGTCCCATGAATTTCATACTCTGATCCAAGGAACAGATGATCCAAATGCATCAGAATATCTCTGAGTAGTGTCTACTGTAGTCCTTCATTAACTGCTCATAATGAATGTTTAACTAGAATTTTTAAGCTGATAGTACTTAATTTACTGAGGAAAATTAGGAGTGTTAATGCAGAGAAAACTTGTAAAGAAACTTGATAAAGAAGCTCTAATCAAAATAGAATGAACCAGTTCAAACAGAACCTTAGTGCTCACAGTAGGCGATGGCTCATTTTCATGGAACAGCACAGCCAAGAAGAACCTTAGAGGTTATTTACACAGAGTGCATCATGCTGTCTCTGGGACCTCAGGAGGCTAAGGGCCTTACTAAAGCTGTTTCATAGGCCAAGAGAAACATGAGGATTGGGATCCTGGTGTCTTAAAAGAGTATAGGGCTTTATTCTTTGTATCATATACTTTTTTGAAAATGGAACTGGCTATTTGGGGATGGGAGTGGGGAGTGAAAGCGTATTATTACAAACTGGTTCACTAGGCGCTGGCTTATGCCCTTTTTGCTCAGGTTCTGATTGCTGTATGATTGAATAACTCAACACTGTACTCATAAATTATGGTAAAACTATAAATAGATCAACCTGAAGTATACATTTAGAGAAACTGATACTCTAGTAAGCAACATTTGCAAGCTTTCCAGGAAAAATGCATCCATCCTTTATAATCAAGGAAACAGTATTCACCACCACTACTATTTTAGATTCTCTCACACAAATCTCTAAGGTTAATTCCACAAAATGTTTTATCAGGAAATATTCAGATAAAAAAATTAGTACACACAACATGCTGAGAAGGTTGAGTTCTTCATAAAAAGATGACAGTGTACAGGACTTCCCTGGTGGCGCAGTGGTTGAGAATCTGCCTGCCAATGCAGGGGACACAGGTTCGAGCCCTGGTCTGGGAAGATCCCACATGCCGCGAAGCAACTGGGCCCGTGAGCCACAATTACTGAGCCTGCGCATCTGGAGCCTGTGCTCCGCAACAAGAGGCCGCAATAGTGAGAGGCCCGCGCACCGCGATGAAGAGTGGCCCCCACTTGCCGCAACTAGAGAAAGCCCTCGCACAGAAACGAAGACCCAACACAGCCATAAATAAATAAATAAATAAATAAAAATTTAAAAAAAAAAGATGACAGTGTACATTATAAATAATTATGTAAAAAAATAATGGAGACTCTGAGAAGTTTGAATGTTTCATACGCAAGTCACAGTTCTGCAGAAGAATAAAAAAGGAACTGGAACATAAATAATTCAATTCAAGACTTTGGAAAAGAAATCAATTTTATTTTGAACAAATCTTTCTTGAAAGAGGCCTTTTGAGTAAGCTGATGTATCTTGACAATCATTTGTAGTGGTCGTGTTTAGGGGGCGTATTCATTCTCATCCACTGCTATAAAATGGCGAATTAGGAAATACATTGATCACGACCTAAATAAACATCACAGGGAAAATATCTGCAATTGGAAATTAGACTTCTCCTTTAAAACTCGAGATCTGCAAAATGACTCCCTAACACTGATTGCGGTGGTAGCTGAGCTGCTTTCCTCTTTCTGGAGCAATCTGCATGTGTACCTGTCGGCCATATTTTCTTTTTTAGCTACTGTTGCTAGGGCAACCACCTCCTTTGTACAAGCTAGGGATAGCTGCTGCTTTTTGGAAATGGACTCTGGGCTGGTTGCCAGATTTTCAATTCTCATATCCAGGACTTAACTTTAGCTTACTTAACTCTTTCACTGGCCTGAGAAAATATTGAGTGCAAAAGCTTTTAAATTTTTTATCCCCTAAAGGAAGCGGAAACTAGTACATGACTGAAATCTAGAAATACACTTTTGCTTGGACGTATGCTGTGCTGGCAAGGAGAGTAAAGAAGGACGCTTTAAAAAAAAAATCAAGGGCAGGCAAACGTTACCTATGTTTTT
Organism: Balaenoptera borealis; assembly: GCF_965194805.1. Taxonomy (NCBI): domain Eukaryota; kingdom Metazoa; phylum Chordata; class Mammalia; order Artiodactyla; family Balaenopteridae; genus Balaenoptera; species Balaenoptera borealis. Next base: position 15,654,398 of record NC_138867.1, read on the forward strand.
CAGAACATCAGTGTTCAGAAGGTTATGACTTGAGTCCAGTTTACAGTTCTCTGATTCTAATCCAATGCAGAGGAAAAAAATCAGTTCATGCTAATAAAAGGCAGTGGATTTTTAGTATATCCCTTACTATTTTCTTCTGAAATGCACAATGCACCGTTATTACAAAAGAAAAAAATAAAAGCTTCCTAATCCAGTCTCCTTACAACCATTTGAACAAACCATGTTCCTTAATTGTTTGAGCTTCTCCTATTCTTAGTTCCTTTATTCCTAAGTCTCATTAGACTTCAAGATTTGAGAAGGGACTTCACAGATCTTCTGGTCTAACTTCTGGCTCTACTATTCACCATCTTGAGACACTGTTCATTACATTTTTGAGCTCTTAATTATTAGAAAATTTTCATATTTTGATGAAGTTTGAGTTTATATCCATCTCTGCTTTGAAGTCATACAGAAAAAAATCTAGACCTTTGTCCATATTACAGCTCTTTAGAAAAGCTAAAGATAGCTAATATGCCTCCCCAAGCCACGGAGGTGTGCCTTCAGAAGATCTGCTGGAAAAGTGGACCTGATTGACAGCCTCCAGTGGCCGCACCTTTGGATCCACTGGGGCACTGACATGAGGACATCCTATCTCTAGTCTGCTCCCACTCAGATAATGAACACAGCTGCCATACTAGAATGACACTGTTCTGGCCCTTTAGAAGCCAAGTTTGCCTTAGGGACTTTCCGTAGATCTGGCCAAGACTTTTTCAGAAGTGAACTGTGTTCTGAGGCTCTTCCTATGCAATCCTCCCTTTCTTCTTTCCTTCACATGTGTCAGTGCTACGTCAGTCTTAAGACTTCCTACCCACTCCCACTCTCTCCCCTCTAACCTTCATGGACATTTTCCAATAAATGTCTTGTATATCCAGTCCCATTTGACATCTGCTTCTTGGGGGACTCAAACTGACATACTAAGAGTTTCCTTTTTCAGGATAAATATTCTCAGTTTATCAGTCTTTTTAATACATATGTACTGCTTTGTAGATTTTTCTTTCTAGATGCATTCTAGTTTCACAATGAGGCACCCATGTAGAACAAACAACTCCCAGGACTGTCTGAAGAATGCAGATAAAACTGTACTTATTCTTACTTCTTATATTCTGAACAAATATTTTAATTAATGCATTTCAGGATGACATTAACATTTTGGGCAGCTATATCACTCTGTTGATTCATAATGAGCTCGCAGAAAATTAAATGAACAGTTTGATTCAGTTAAATAAAATTCAAGGTACTTTAGCTAGTCCATTCAAACCCTTTGGGATTTGAATCCACTAAGAATTTTTCACATCCACTTTTTTGTAATAAAGTTCCAACTTCCCTTTAATTGCCACAGGCAATTAAAAAGCTAGGCATAGGTATTTACATCTGTTTTCAGTTTGTTGTACTTGATAAATTCAGGCCATCTTACCATTCATTATATTAGCTATTCCTTGTATCTCCCACCACCTTGAAATTCCATAAGCATGACAGCAATATTTAAATCAAAAATATTGATCAAAATGCACAGCCACAACTGAGGAGAATCTAAAGAAATCTCTCTTTATATTAAATCAATCATTACCTTTGGACAGGGTCATTAATTCAATTACATGCTTGCCCAGTGATATTGCCATTCATAGCATGTTTCTCCATTTTTCCATGAGGATATCATAAGAAATTTTCAAATGTATTAAATAAATATAGATAAAGCTCACCTGAATGTGTTTTCTTGGTTTACAGATAAACTATGTCTGTCATATGATGTATTTTGAACCCATGTAGGTGCTCAGTATTTATTAATCCTTCCTCTCCTTGCAGTCTAAAATCCATACTTGAAGGTGTTCTAGAAATGTAAAGGGGATAGGGGTATTTTTTGAGTATGTCTAACTAGTATCAACAGAGTTTACCTTGGTACTATTAGCCATGTAAAGAGGTTAATAATATTTCAAGTTATCGTATATAATAAATGTAATTGTAAGTTCTCCCCCTCTTGCTACACTGTTCAAAATTAGGTTCTTTTAAGAAGAACAAAGAAAATATTAGTAAGCATGATTAATAAATATGAGATTACAAAGGCTCACTTACGTAGAATTTCTAAAATTTTTTGTTGTTTCTCATTTATCATTGTTAAAAGAATTTGCAGAGGGCTTCCCTGGTGGCGCAGTGGTTGAGAATCTGCCTGCCAATTCAGGGGACATGGGTTCGAGCCCGGTCTGGGAAGATCCCACATGCCGCGGAGCGACTAGGCCCGTGAGCCACAACTACTGAGCCTGAGCGTCTGGAGCCTGTGCTCCGCAACAAGAGAGGCCGCGATAGTGAGAGGCCCGCGCACCGCGATGAAGAGTGGCCCCCGCTTGCCGCAACTAGAGAAAGCCCTCGCACAGAAACGAAGACCCAATACAGCCATAAATAAATAAATAAAATTAAAAAAGAAAAGAATTTGGAGATTTGTAACACAAAATTATTTAATTCTGAGCAATATCGTGTCTCCCATTGATAATCACACAGGATGTGGATTTGGGCTTTCCTGTTTTTCCCGCCTTTTATTAATACAAAGCATTTGTGAATTTTATGCCTGTTCACATGAATACAGTTTTCCAAGCAGAATATTTAAAAAGAGAATTAAATTGACAGCAATGCATTAATTCTAAAACTATAATGAAAAAGTACAGGCTTGGCAAAATATAGTGTATCCATTTTGTATGAGGTTTATGCACGTATACATGGCAAATACATGTGTCTAAACTCAACTCTTTCATATGTTTTTCTCAGTTTTCTATGGTGAGAGGGCAAAGTTTTGATTTGTTTTATTTTGTTCTGTTTTTATGATGAGAAGGCAAGTTACTGTTTCATGCCCTGTTCAGAGAGTAGCACCAGCTTTAGAAGAGATAGTTTTTAACTTCTGCTTGAAGTTGTATGTCAAGAGATAATTTATTCCCTCTTGAAAAATGTAAATTGTGTCAAATTTTGTTTTCATATACTAAACAGGAATTTCCTTCTTACAACTTGCTCAGAGATTACATATATATCCTTAATCGGTAGGCTATACAGCCTATGTCTGTTTTTCTTTCTTATAACAACTGTTTAAAATTTGAAGACAGAAAGTACTTTCTTCTCCAGAAATGGTTTTCTAAATCCTTCACAATCTTGGACACTTTTTGGATATTGTCAGGTTAACAACATTTTTCCTAAAATATATTGCCCCCAAGTAAGAACAGCCTTCCAGATGCGGTCTCATGAAACCAGGCATGTGGGATTGATTTTACATTACCAAACAATAATTTTCATTTAATACACAGTTACTAACAAACTACCATAGGATCTTTATAACTTCAACCAAATGCCACTTTTAATCTCGATCTTATTAGGAGGATGCAGGGTTATAGAATCATAGAATTTGAGTTAGAAAAGACTATCAAGAACTGTTAATGCAAACATGTCATTCTTTTACTTAGGATTCTTCACTGCCTGCCTGTCATTTTCAGGAGAGCCCAAGCTCTTAAAGGTACAACCAGCCTTGTCTACTTTTGTCTCCTCCTTACTCATCTTTTCTTTTTCAGTAATATGTTGTATATTTCATAAACAGATTACTTTCAGGGGCTTTTTTCTCATGCTATTCTCTTTGCCTAGACTGCTCTTTCTAACATGGTTTCTCAGCTGTTACGTAGCCTTTAAGAATCTTCAGAGATGTTGATTCATCAAGGAAGATTTTAGCCTTTTCAAAGCCCTAGGGCTGGATTAGATCCTCCTTCTCTTGGACCCATAATCTTTCAAATAACTCTGTCACTGCAGTTAGCACATTGTATCGTGATTTCTGATGTATCTGTCTATCTAGAATACTGAGTTTCTTGACTAGTAATATTTATCTTTTTATTAATAGTATTTAGTAAAACATCAGGAGCAGAGCATAAGTGAAATAAATGTTTACTAAGGAGAAAATGAATTTTATAAATTGGGAAACTAAGTTCCAGAGCAATTAATTGGCTTGTCTAAGGACACAGAGCTGAATTTTGATAATTAAGACATAGAAATGAAATTCAATATAGCTTAATTAGTTTAATCAGTGAAAATTTAGTTTTTGCATCTTAAACAGAAGAAACCCATGCAAATGTATATCTTATATCATATCTCTAGAAAGGCAACATACTTTTGTAGAAAGCAGGGTGTTAGCCAAATGTTTATGTATTGGGACTTTTCATTGAGAGCGTAGTCTCAGAGAGGAAGAAGAGAGAGAAAAGGGGAGTGAGACAGGAAATGCAGAGAGCAAAGATGGGGGGGGTGTTTACTGAGCTAGCCATTGTTTGACATCAGGACGATGATGTTTGATTTGGCAGAACTCTTGTTGAAGAGGTGGAATGATCTACTGTGTATCATGACAGTCCTTCTGGAGGAAGAGAGGGAGATAATTTGTCTGCTATGTTTTTCTCCCACTGGTCTAAGTTTAGTTCCATGGGGACTGTTTCTTTATGCTTCCGGACTAAACATGTACGATTGTCAACTTGTTCCTAGGATGTTTTAAAAGTCAGAGAGGACTTGTTTAATGTGCTTCAATTTCACTATTTTTACATGAAAAATGCCTCAAAACATTTTTGTGTAGCTCGGATTTGTCTTATTAGATTTTGACCTATGGGGTTAACTCCTTGCTAAAGGTGAGACTGGTATTCTGACTCTTTTTCCCCAAACATTTTGGGCACTAGAGTGGAGGAAAGGAAGTAATGTGTATCTGAAAAATAGAAAAATGGCAATTATGAAATAGAAAAAATTAATTTAACTTAATTTCCTGTATAATAGATACCAAATTGTAGAGTATTTTTGTGGAAGTGTTGTTGTCCATAGAGTTTCCTAAGGAAATTCAGTGGTCATTCTCCTTTGCCATTTTCAGAAGTCCTACACTGTTTTCACGTTGGCAAATTTGATAATTATCATTCACTAATTTCTCTTACTCAAAGAGATAGCATATTAAACAGGTTTTGTAATGGATTGTTGCATTGCCAGAAAAAAAAAAAAAAACTCATAAAAAGAATGTTTAGTCAAGTCTTTTTGATTCCCTTTTCAAATCTCCAGATACAAGCATGGTTAAAATTTTGGTATGTGTTCTTTCAGATTTTTATACAATATATGTGCATGAAAACCTGGAGAAATTTTTTCTACATATGCTGCTCTGTAATTGCATCTTAAGCTTGCTTTCTTTCTCTCTTCTTCCCTTCCTTTTTCCTTTCTGCTCTTCCTCCTTCTCGTAATTACAAGCACTCCTGTGATGAGTATGAGTATTCTGTTTCCATAACTTTGAGTAAATTTGTATGTAATCACTAAAAGTGAAATTGTTAATCCAAAGAGAAGGCATGATACTTATTGCAAAGTATAGAAAACAAACTTATGGTTACCAAAGGGGAAATGTGGGTGGGAGGGATAAGTTAGGAGTTTAGGATTAACATATACACACTACTATATGCAAAATAGGTAATCAACAAGAACCTATTGTATAGCACGGGGAACTCTACTCAGTAGTCTCTAATAAACTATATGGGAAAAGAATCTGAGAAAGAATATATATATATGTATATATATACATACACATATACATATATATATACATATACTATATATGCATATACATATACATATATATATCTGAATCACTTTTGAATCACTTTGCTGTACACCTGAAACTAACACAACATTGTAAATCAACTATACTCTAATATAGAAAAAATATGCTGTACCAATTGACCCTTTTTAATTAGTTGAGAATTCTTTGTCCCTCTCATATTCAAGTAGTTAAATATTTTGATCTTTGCCAGTCTGATGCATGAAAAATATCTCATTGTTCTACATTTATTTATCATTTAAGGTTTGTCATCTTACTATTTGTTTAATGGCTAGTTCTGTGAATTGCTTTTTGCAGGTCTTTTCATGTTTATTAGAAAGTCTGTGAATTGTTCATGTTCTTTTCCATTTTTAAAACTAGGACTGTTAATATATTTCTGCTGAATTCAGAAAAATTTCTTCCACTGTTTTTTTAATTTTGTTTATGGAGTTTTCTAATTTGTTTTATGGGGCTATTTGCTCTTAGAGCATTTAAATTATTAGGTTCTCAAATGAATCAATCTTTTCTCTTAATGGTTTCTGGGTTTCATGTCATTATTAGAAAGGCCTTTTTCATTTTAAAGTTATAAAAATATTATTTTTGTTTTTACACTTACATCTTCAGTTTATCTGGTTTTTATTTTTGAGCATAGCAAGAGATTGTGTAGAAGATGGTTGCTTTAATTTCTATACACAATACATTAGCTATTCCACTTTTTAACTCACAGATTTTAAATAAAATCTCTATTATATTCTGTAGTTTCGTAAGTCTTTTCTCCTGGCTCTGGCCTCTTATCTATTGATCTCTACATATTTTGTGTCATTATCATATGATTTTATTATTGTGACTTCATAGTATATTCATTCATTTACTCAGTTCTTTACATGTATTAAGCACTGTGTGAGGATCTGGAAATGTAGCATGGAGTAAGAAAGATAAGGTCCTTTTTTGTATGGAACTTAGGGAAGAAGATGGATTGTAAGAAGCAAATAAAGGAAAAATGTATTACAAATTGTGCTAAATTCTATAAAGCTAATAAGATGGAGTGTCACAAGGCTGCTTTAGACAGGATGCTTCTGGAAAAGGTCAGCTGATTAGCAACCTTAATTCCATCTGCAATCTTAATCTCTTTTGTCACATAACTGAACATATTCACAAATTCCAGGAATGAGGACATTGACCTCTTTGGGGGGCCATTATTTTGCTACCCACAGGAGAAGAGGAGATTGCAGCTCTGAGGGAATGTGTAGTACTGGATGAAAATGCAGGAGATGGAAAAATACAGTCTTGTTTACCATGGCAAAGAATTTAGATTTAAACAAGAACCAGCCATGGGAGTATTTCAAGAGGCACCTTCCATGATATGATGTAGTAATGAATGCTTAATTTTGTTAAATGCCTTATTTTATCATTTTCCATTAATGTGTAACACAATAAATTACATCACTAGATTTCTCAATATTGTACTACTCTTATCTTCCTGGAACAAATGAACACTATCTTGGTAAAGTATTATTTACTTCTGTTGGATTTTATGAACTAATACCTTTAAGATATTAATAAATCATGTATATGTATGTGATGTTGATGTATCATAGTTTTTATGCCATCTTTGTTCATTGAACATTAGAGTTATAACAGTTTCATAAAAAAAAGTTTGAAGGGTCTCATGTTTTCTAAGCTCTGGAGTAAAATAAAAACTTGACCCTTTGCCAAAACCTACCTATACAATTATGAGTCAGGTGCTTTTCTTATTGGTCTTTGTAGGCTTTCTCAATAGTATTTTATTAGGTGAGGTTAGTTATTTATTTTTTCCAATAAAATATTTGTATTTATAAATTTATTGGTATAATGTTATACTTTATTCCTCTACAACATTTTAACCCTCTTTCTCTCTATGATTACTTTTTTCTCATTTATATATATTTTTCTCATCTATATATTCTTGGGAATGGTTGCAAGAAGGTTGCTATTTTCTTAGTATTTTTAAAAATCAGATTTTTAAATCTATTATACTTATTTAAAATATTAATTTTTTAAATTGTTCCTGCCATTCAACATTTTTGGGGAGATTGACTACAGAAAACACATAGTGGGATAGGTTTTTCATAGAATGAGAGACTCACACTCTATTTAAAAAGAAGGAAATCCATTTTGAGTTTATTTTTGTGTGTGGTGTTAGGAAGTGTTCTAATTTCATTCTTTTACATGTAGCTGTCCAGTTTTCCCAGCACCACTTATTGAACAGGATGTCTTTTCTCCATTGAATATTCTTGCGTCCTTTATCAAAAATAAGGTGACCATATGTGCGTGGGTTTACCTCTGGGCTTTCTATCCTGTTCCATTGAGCTATATTTCTGTTTTTGTGTCAATACCATACTGTCTTGATTACTGTAGCTTTGTAGCATAGTCTGAAGTCTGGGAACCTGATTCCTCCAGCTCCATTTTTCTTTCGCAAGATTGCTTTGGCTATTCAGGGTCTTTTGTGTTTTCATATAAATTGTGAAATTTTTTGATCTAGTTCTGTGAAAAATGCCAGTGGTAGTTTGACAGGGATGGCATTGAATCTGTAGATTGTCTTGGGTAGTATAGTCATTTTCACAATGTTGATTCTTCCAATCCAAGAACATGGTATATCTCTCTAATTATTTGTATCATCTTTAATTCCTTTCATCAGTGTCTTATAGTTTTCTGCATACAGGTCTTTTGTCTCCTTATGTAAATTGATAGAGCCACTATGGAGAACAGTATGGAGGTTCCTTAAAAAACTACAAATAGAACTACCATACGACCCAACAATCCCACTACTGGGCATATACCCTGAGAAAACCATAATTCAAAAAGAGTCATGTACTGCAATGTTCATTGAAGCTCTATTTACAATAGCCAGGACATAGAAACAACCTAAGTGTCCATCGACAGATGAATGGATAAAGAAGATGTGGCACATATATATAATGGAATATTACTCAGCCATAAAAAGAAACGAAATTGAGTTATTTGTAGTGAGGTGGATGGATCTGGAGTCTGTCATACAAAGTGAAGTAAGTCAGAAAGAGAAAAACAAATGCAGTATGCTAACACATATATATGGAATAAAAAAAAAAAAAAAAGGTCATGAAGAACCTAGGGGCAGGACAGGAATAAAGATGCAGACCTACTAGAGAATGGACTTGAGGACACGGGAAGGGGGATGGGTAAGCTGGGACAAAGTGAGAGAGTGGCATGGACATATATACACTACCAAATGTAAAACTGATAGCTAGTGGGAAGCAGCTGCATAGCACTGGGAGATCAGCTAGGTGCTTTGTGACCACCTAGAGGGGTGGGATAGGGAGGGTGGGAGGGAGGGAGATGCAAGAGGGAAGAGATATGGGGATATATGTATATGTATAGCTGATTCACTTTGTTATAAAGCAGAAACTAACACACCATTGTAAAGCAATTATCCAATAAAGATGTTAAAAAAAAAAAGAAGGAAATGTCTACATCCGTTATCTATTTCTCTGCTTAGACTGAATGTTTTAAAATTTCAGCACTTATGTTTTTAAGTTCCTTGATTCCGTTTTTGATTTATTTGTGATAGTATCTTGCTCTTGATTTATGGATACAATATGTTGTCAGTTTCTACTGCGAATACTAATATTCCCTCTGCTTTTCTATATTAACTTGCTTTCATTAGAGAAAGGGAACTTATTGTCTTTGTTTGAGCTTCTTTTCAGGATATGAGAGTCCTCCAATGTCACATTATCCAATAATAGTGCCTATTTTTTGAATTGATGGCATAGATCCTTATATTGCAGCTGGTGTGGACTTCCTCGATAAAGCACTGAGTTAAGAGTCTATGTTGCTCTGTCACCAGGTAGATGGGCTACCTTTTTCTCTCTGTTATAAAATCAATTTACATTGCTCCAGGCACATTTTTAAAGCTATATCAGCACTTCAGGTTCTTTGTTTTGTTTTTATTTGTTTTTATTTTCTTCACTATGGAAAAATCAGACACCAATGCCTTGAGAAGCCATTCGTTTCCTGGCTGTGGTAGAGTTGTTAAGGTTCTGTGGTTTGCTTCCTGGTTTCTACTTTCTAAACCCACCAAACTTCCATCTTCTGATGGGATATTAGAAGTATTTGTTTCTGGCCTGAATTTTAGTTGCCAGTGGTAAGAGTGTAGGGAAGGATTTACTGTAAATATTACAGTTTCTGGAGATTTTATGGCTGTGTTGAATCATTTTATCCTGCATGTGCATTGTAGTTAGCTGGAGAACTATGTATCTTTTCTCCCTCTCCTAACAGCAATCAAAGTCTGCTTTGGCAAAATTCCCTCTTTTCTTAGTGACCCTTCCAAGCCAAATCCAAACATGTTGTAAATGCTACAGTCAGGTATGTCTAGGGAGCACAGAACTCTTGAAATTTCTCTGCAGTCTTCCACATGGCCTCCCTGTCACTTCCTCTTTCAACCCTAAATTTTGGGTTATTTTGTTGAAAAATATATTACACTTATTCTTTAGGGTAACTTTCCTCTGCTTGAGTTCAGTAATGAGTGTTATCCATTTGGTGTCAAGGAATTTTCCATTTTTTTCCATTGATAGTACATGTCTCTTGTATAATGTCTTTATTTCTTTCCCTTCATTTTTCTTACATGTACTATTAAAACAGAACCTAGGAAAGAAGATATGTATCTAGATCTACATGTCATCATAAAACTGGGATGTGAAATTGGGTTCCTGTAACAATTAATTTGATTTTTCTATATGCTCTCCTTCTTCCAAGAATTTCTTTCTAGGGCATTCTAAAGTCTCATACATCAGGATGTGGTTTGACAATATTAATGTAAGTCATAGAGTTAACATAAATTATGTCCAATATCTGTGGTTCCACAGTGATGGAGAACAATTTGTTACGCATCTCATTGAAATGGGTGGGATTAATGGCTCTATTTGTTCTGAAGCCTTCTTTTTTCAGTCTCTGGAAATGCAATTATATATAAATGCTTTCTATATTTCCTACAGCTCCATATTGGAAGATTCAGGACTGAGAATTCAGTTCCTTCAAAAACTAATGTAGAACTCTCCTATTCTTCCAAAATGTCTATTCAATTTTTATGGCTAGGAGATAATATGTTGGTTTAATCTCCTATGTTCAGGTAGCTATATTTATTTAGCTATATTTTGCAGATGTGGCAACCGAGGTTCATAAAATTTAAGTAAAATCTCAAGCTATGCTGAGAAAATGCTGGAATTCAAACTGTCTCCTAATATACCTCTGTTTTTCTATATAAAATTACCTCTCTAAATATGAGTGAAAACATTTAGTCAACAAATATTTTATCGAGTATCTAATCTTGCAATATACCAATGTGGCCAGGATAGACAAGCAAAAGTAAATATTACATGAATATAAAGAGCTTGCAATTATCTGGTTGAAAAAAAGGCACAATGAAGATATAAAGTTATAATAAAATTATTTCTCCGTATTTGTGCTCATTAATGGAGAAAATAATCATTATAAACAACCAAAACAACAGCAGAAAGATCCACAGTAAGCCCAGGGTTTCAGAGTGAACATAATATATTTACAATATTATAGAATAGGAATTTGTTCAGACATGTTAACGTATAAAGTTTTCCTGGAGCATCCTGCAGAATTCGATCTCTCTAGAAACTGTTGCCTGAATTGTGTCACTGTGGAGGCTTCCTGGGCTCTGGATGGCTTCTTGGCTCCAGCTCTTTACCTTGGAAATTGGCATCTGCCCCACTTGGCTCTGTGTTTCCTTGACCCCTGGCTGACCCAGCCCACCCCTGTGACCTGGGTCTTTACCAGAAGCTGAACCTGCTGCTCACTAGCTGCTTTTTAATACTGACTCTGCAAATTCCTGATCTAAATTCTGCTTAGCCTGGCAGTGAGTGTCAGTAGGACATATGTAGGCAAAGCAAATGGAGGGTTATATAACTGACCAAACAAACAGCTCCTGCCAAATTCAGTTCAGGCAGAAGCATTCATTTAGATGAGGGTTAAGTATATAGAAAAGAAGTCTTTTAATCAGAACTCTTAATTTAGTGATTTCAGGGTTTGATATCCATACAATAAAGAGGCCTTAACTTGCCTTTTTGAGCATGCAATTATTGCTCAATGCATTGACTAGAGACAGACACGAAATATAATCAGTATCCCAAAGATCTGTTGTAGAAAAATAGTAAATTTCAAATGGTATCATTCTGGATATAAGACAATCTATAACAGTGACATAGTTTTAAAACTTTAAAATTTCCCTTTTGTATTTGGAGGGTTCAGGACCACAGGTTCAAAATTCCAATGTTAGCATCTTGGCTAGGATGTGATCTATTTTCTCTGTCTCTCTCTCATTTTCTGCTTTCCTCTCTGCCTCCCTCTCTTCCTATTTCCTCTTTCTTTTTCTATCTGTCCCTCTCTGTCTCTGTCTCCATTTCTATTTCAAGCTGAATATATTTATTATAGACAGTAGTTAGGAGGAACGTGATTTCCAACTATTATCAGTGTCTTCAGAAAAGGGCTTTATGCCAAACAAGTTGCTAAAAAATGGGAGAATTTCGTCTGCCTGTTTCTAAAAGATGGTTCCTGAGTAATATTATAGAGGAAAAGATCCTATCTCTCAAATGAAGACTATTCTATCCCAAGTATCAATCCACTGTTAGAAACAAAATATAAAGTTGTCAAGCTTTATAAACATTCTAGTTGCCTTTCATCTCCATCTCCATTCTATGGCCATAATCAAAAAGTCTACAAAGAATAAATGCTGGAGAGGGTGTGGAGAAAAGGGAACTCTCCTACACTGGTGGTGGGAATGTAGATTGGTACAACCACTGTGGAGAACAGTATGGAGGTTCCTTAAGAAACTAAAAATAGAGCTACTATATGATCCAGCAATCCCACCCCTGGGCATATATCCAGAGAAAACCATGGTTTGAAAGGATACATGCACCCCAATGTTCACTGCAGCACTGTTTACAATAGCCAAGACATAGAAGCAACCTAAATGTCCATAGACAGAGAAATGGATAAAGAAGATTTGGTATATATATATATATATATATATGTTACTCAGCCATTAAAAAGAGTACATATATATGTATATATAGATAGAATATATATATATCTATTCTATATAGAATATATATATCTATATATATAGAATATATATATATCTATAAAGAAGATGTGGTATATATATACATATATATTACTCAGCCATTAAAAAGAGTGAAATAATGCCATTTGCAGCAACATGGATGGACCTGGAGATTATCATACTAAGTGAAGTCAGTCAGACAGAGACTGATATCATGTGATATCACTTACATAGACAAATATCATATGATATCACTTAAATGTGGAACCTTAAAACAATGATACAAATGAACTTATTTATAGACAGAAACAGATTCACAGAATTAGAGAATAAATTTATGGTTACTAGGAGGGAAGGTGGTGGAGGGATAAACTGGGAGATTGGGATTGACATATACACACTACTATATGTAAAATAGATAACCAACAAGGACCTACTATATAGCACAAGGAACTCTGGTCAATACTCTGTAATAACCTAAATGGGAAAAGAATTTGAAAAAGAGTGGATACATGTATATGTATAACTGAATAACTTTTCTGTACACCTAAAACTAACACCACATTGTTAATCAACTATACTCCAACATAAAATAAAAACTTAAAAAAATTTAAAAATAGGCATTCTAAAATTTATATAGTGGTATTTAATTACGGTTTTAATTAGTATTTCCCTAATAACTAATAATGTTGAAAATCTTTACATCTTTACATGTTCCAATTTTCCATCTATATATTTTCTCTGGTGAGTATTTATTCAGATATTTTGCCCAAGTTTTATCAGGCTGTTCTATTATTGAGTTATGAGATTTCTTTATACAGTCTGGATACAAATCCTTTATCAGTATGTGTTTTGCAAATATTTTCTCCCAGTCTGTAGCTTATCTTTCCGTTTTCTTAACAGTGTTCTTCAAAGACAAAAAGTTTATTTTTGACTAACTCTAATTTATAATTTTTTAATGATTGGTGCTTCTCCTCTTCTATCTAAAAAATCTTTGCCTAACCTAAGGTTATAAAGATTCTCTCCCATGTTCTCTTTTGGAAATTGTATAGTTTTAGGTTTTAGAATTAGGTTTCTGAAATATTTAAATCATTTTAGAAAATAATTTTGTAGTTTCTGATAAGTCAAACATATCTTTATCATTTGATACAGCATATCACTCCTAGGTATTTACTCAAAAAACGAAAACCATAACATATGTCTGTAAAAATTTCTATGCATGAATGTTTATAGTAGCTCTTTTCATAAATACTAAAAAATGGAAACAGGTCAAATATCCATCAACTACTTGGTAGATAAACAAATAAACAAATTATGGTGTACTTATATAGTACAATAAGAGGAAAAAATACTAATACATGCAACAGCATTATGCAGGTCAAAAGCACTATGCTAAGGGAAAAAGGCACAAAAACTGGTGTATTATTTCATTTATATGACCTTTTAGAAAAGGCAAAACTATAGAGACAGAAATCGGATGGAGGAAAAGGATTGATTACAAAGTGGTATAAAGAAACTTTTTGGAAAAATGGAAATTATATTTCAATTTTGCTGGAGGTATGTTCAAAACTCTTTGAACTGAATATCTAAAAAAGGTGAACTTTACTAAATGTAAATTATACCTAGATAAACCTGAGTAAATAAAATTTCTTCTAGAGCTCAAATTTTTGCACAATTATTTTCACAGAAAAATAATTGAGTCTGTTTATATCGCTTCCTCTCAATTTTTCACTATGAATGGACTAATTTTTCCCAGGAGGTGACAGAACACAACAATCAATTCCCAGCTCTTATGGAGGTGCTAATAGGTTATTACAGAAGTTTCCTTCATTCATATTAAAAACAGCAGCTATGTCAATGTCTCAGACTAGAAAAATCAGACACCTGATAGCTTTTTGCTCTTTTGCTCTATGTATTCCCTGTTAGTTATCTGTCTAATTATTGCTGCTTTTACACTCTTTAAATCAAATTCAGTTCTTTCTTTTTCAGTTCTTTCCCCTCACTATCGTAGTCTAGAATTTCATATGATTCATCTTGGACCAATGCATTTTGGTTTCAATTGCTTTTCCTACCCCTACGCTCTGACTCTTCCAATTTATATTGAATATGATGACTCAATAAATCTTAAAATGCAGACATTATCAAGTTACCTAACATGTCATGGTTATTTCTTCCACTTGCCTTTTTTTTAATGTGTGTAGAAATATAATTTATTTTTTTAAATTTATTTTATATTGGAGTACAGTTGATTTACAATGTTATGTTAGTTTCAGGTGGACAGAAAAGTGATTTAGTTATATATATACATATACATATATCTGTTCTTTTTCAAATTCTTTTCCCGTATAGGTCACTACAGAATATTGAGTAGAGATCTCTGTGCTATGCAGTAGGTCCTTAATTGATTATCTATTTTATATATAGTAACATATTCACTTGCCTTTAAATACTTTTGGTAGCATGGCTCACTTTGCCCCATGGTTCCAAACAAAATGTTCTCCAAAGAATAGGTGCCAAAACATTTTTTGGGGGTTCATAACTATAATGTATACCTGAATATAAGGTAAGGATATATTTTATCCAAAATGATTCTCCCAAATGGAAGATACACTTCTGCCCTTCCAAATCTTCCACATAATGGAGTACTCTCTCCATGACTTTATTTTGAGCAAGAAAAATATATTTGGGAAAGCCAGTTAGCTTTTAATAACATCAGTAATTGCTGGTTTGGATGCCAATAGAGGTGTCCTGGTGGAGTCAAATATGGATGCTAAGAAATTTAACATGGATATAGTGAGGGGTGTAGTATCACAATTGCAAGATTGTACATTGTAAACAGCCTTTGTAAATGTTTACATGATTTTATGAATTAAACTAAGAATCTATTTGACAACTTTAGCACATTAAGTTTAAGTTGGCCAACATCTTCCTTACATCTTTTTTGGATTTTCTCATTGAGATCTATCTATCTATCATCATCAATCATGTAACCAACTAAATCAATTGAACACAATATTGATCTATCATCAATCTAGATTATCTTGACTATCAAGGAAAACATAACCAATTTACCTTCTCTTTCCAGGTTCAGTTTCTTCAAACTTTAAAAGAAATTGGGAACTGTCTTTCCTACGGGGTTCAACAGTAATTGTCAGGAGGTTGGGTTTATGGGGCTTTCAATGCCAGAAAAATTTGGAGAATATCCATGCTTACACTACCTCTTTTCCTCATTAATCTATGGGAGTACCTTCATAGAAAAAGTTACTCCCATAGATTAATTCATTGAAGCTTTATAGAAAGTTGATATTTTAGGAATTTTTTAGTAATTTGTATTTTTTTTTAAAGTATTTGTTTATTTATTTATTTTTATGGCTGTGTTGGGTCTTCGTTTCTGTGCGAGGGCTTTCTCTAGTTGCGGCAAGCGGGGGCCACTCTTCATCGCGGTGCGTGGGCCTCTCACTATCGCTGCCCCTCTTGTTGCGGAGCACAGGCTACAGACGCGCAGGCTCAGTAATTGTGGCTCACGGGCCCAGCTGCTCCGCGGCACGTGGGATCTTCCCAGACCAGGGCTCGAACCCGTGTCCCCTGCATTGGCAGGCAGACTCTCAACCACTGCACCACCAGGGAAGCCCAGTAATTTGTATTTTTTAATCTTCTTCAAACCTCTGTTAGAATTTGCCCTTCTCCTATAGCTGTTTTTACAATGTGAATATAGAATGTAGAGTATATTCTGGATGAAGGTAGCTGAGATTTATCACTTTTCCCTAGGCTTCTATTGGTCCTCCGGCAAATGGAAGAGGAGGGCCGACATAGTGTGCACTCTTTTCAGGCTTTAACAATATTGGTTCACACGTAACCATAAAAGATACTTAAATAAGTGAGACATCCTCAAGATGTGCCATAGTCTCCTTTCTTTTACAAAATAAATATTTTATTATATACAGTTGGCCTAAAAGTTGGGTGTCATAGTGAATGTTTATTGTGATTTGGAATAGAAAATATGATTCTAAAACTTTTATTATTTTTTCCTCTCTAATATAGAAGTACTTGTAAGGGTTTAAGATCTAGCCACATTGCTTACAAATGTTAATATAAACAAGGGTAAGTCTGCACATTAGCTGCCTATGCTTAATTAGTAACATTAATAATTGGGGTCATATCTCTACACTTCTCTTGTGAGAAGAAAAACAAGTAGAGCTGGAAATGACTTCATGATTCTGTGAAAAATACATCAGTAAGTATCCTGGCTATTGTAAGTAGATGCTACCAATTAACTTTGTGACCAGCAGAGACTTCCCTGTGGGCTTGAGTCTCCTTTATTCACACTAGTAGTCCCAGCCATCCAATTCCACAGAGGTCCTGAGAGGCAGAGTGTGTTCTGTTCTCCACATCGCAGTTTGTGGAAGTTATTACTTTCCTTTCCATACTTAAATAGTCCACATTCTTGCTCTTCCATGGCCAAATATCTTCTATTCCAACTCATATTGGCCCTAAATGGAGGGTCAGATAATTGCCAATTGGAAGTATGCTTCCACTGCTGCAATGAAAGTCCATCTGTTTTTCAAGCTACAGAGAAATGGCACAGTTATCTTACAGGAAAATGACCATAGTTTTCATATATAAAAATCACAGTTCTTAAAGGGAAGCTATAAATCTAAAACAGAAGTGGGCTGCAGGAAACTCAGATTCTTCCTTCAGCTTATTTATTTATTTACTTATTCATTCATTCATTCATGATGTCTTTTTAGTTTCGTCCAAGAATTATTACAGACTCACCATGTATCAGGTATTGCCCTAGAATTTCTGGAGGTCTAAACACAGTGACCACATGGCAGAAACTTCCAGGTAAAGAAACTCAGAAGGAGTATCTCAATTGTGTACTAAGCAGTATTATTACTACAAGATCTTCTCCCCACCCAACACACAGCTCACATTGACACATCGAAGCCTAGGAGAAATCCTAGAAAAGTGAGGAATCTTTATAACTTTAAGCTCTAGTGTTACTCCCTGAATCTTCAATAAAAGTCTATTTCTCAAAACTGCCTCATGAGAGTGATGTTTGCCAGAAATCAAGATTAAAAGTGACTGTGTATGACATCAGGTAATCACAGGGTGAAGGGAAGGTACAGTTGCTAGAGAAAAGTTAAAGTGAGTTGGGGAAATCAAGAGAGTCAGGGCTCTGAGCTGGAAGCTATAGATAATCAGGAGAAATTTACCCCCCAACCAACCCCTGTTTTTGGACCTGAGTCATTTTATTTATATATTAAAGCACAGAGGACTTGGAGATGCTGAAGTAACCACATGGATAAAGAGAGAGAAAAATTCTGAAAGAAATAATTACAAATTCAGAGTGCCTCCTCCCCCAATCATGAAAGAAATATTATGACCAGAGTTCTTTTCCTTTAGGAATTTCATTGACAGAGCAATAGCGGAAGGACATCTATCAAAAAGAATTAAAAAATGTTTCAAATAAACACAAAACTAAAACAAACAAAGAAAAAAAAAACCTTTAAAATTGTCAGAGAACAACTTCAGTATTATTAGGACCTGAAAGAAGAAAAGATTTTCCCTGGAGACCACAGGGAAAAACAAAAGAATGTGTCCTTCATCCTAGTTGCTTTAGAAGAGGCATCTAAATAAGGAGATCTGGGGGGAAGGAGTGAAGATATATGACTGTTACTGGTTATTAGAGCCATGGTTTGGAAGGGATTCAAAGAATCAACCTGTGTTGTAGTTTTAAGTGTGGCCTCTGGATCCAGACTCCCCAGATTTGAATCCCATTTTAGCTTAACCTCTCTGTCTCTTGGTATTATATTCTAGAAAATGAAAATAATGTCATCTCTTTCAAGGGGGATTAATATCTACAAAGTACTTGGAATGGGGCCTGGAAGATGATAAGGGCTCAGTAAATGTTATTGATTAGGTATTAACAAAATTACTGAGAATTCCCCTCCAAAAGCTGCAGGTAAGGAAGCAAAAATGACATCAATGGAAGAATCTCATTCTCATGACTGAACAATCATACAACTGGATGGATATAGGAAGAAACATCTAAAAAATTATTATAGAACATTTCAGGCATTTATTGGTAATTTCCTAAATGACATAAATTTTATTGTGAAAAGTGAATGTTCCGTGTTATTAGGGAACACACCTGGGGAATTTTGAGGGGTTGTGGCTCTGAGGACAGGTGAGTTGCAGTAAGAGGGCCACATAGATTGAATTTTGTAAACTAGAGTGACTGTACGTCTCACTTCATTTATTTCTCATCCATTAAGGATCACTGTCTTTCATTGTCTGAAGTTTAATATTTTGAAAACTCTTGTTTCTTGTTCAGTTTTTGGTTGTGTCAACTAGGTGTGTAAATCCAGTCACTGTTCCTTCAGCTTGGTTAGAAGTGGAAGTCTTCTTGAGAGTATCTCGATATACTGTCCTACCTTTGCCTTTCGTCCCAGGCAGAGCCTGAGACAAGACTTAGGACAAGTAGTTTATTTGGAAGGTGATCCCAGGAGGCAGAAGAAAGTAAGACATAGTAGAAGGAAATGCCAGCTTTGTTGATTACTGCCATACTGGAGCCTCTAAAGATTTATCCCAAGGATAAATAGGAGGTTGAGGAGACATTTATCTACTAATTCACATCTTTCAATTAGTTGAGGGTGGTCCCTGGCTGTATCATAGTCTATATTTTTGTTTTAGTTTTATAGCGAAGTCCTATGACTTTGCAAAAAATTCCTGAGCAGCAAAGTGGAGATGTGGCTGGCACTTGAGGTGGACTGTTGACAATGTATAGGGCAACTGTCCATGGTAGCTTACAGCTGAAATTGTTGGGCTGAGTAATGTGGTACAAATAATGTTGACTCCACTTCCACTCTGGGGTTCACTTTCTTCACCCAATACTGGCCTCTCATTCTCACTATTTCTCTTCTTCTTTATTCAAAATAACATTACTCCAACAACTTTTTGTTTAACTCATTTATATCAATGTGAGCTTTTTCTTAAAGTGTGCATATTTTGAAGCACAGGAAAGATTAGTTCAGAACTACTTTATTTTTTTTATTTTTAATTTTTTTTAGAACTACTTTATTTTTAAAATTAATAATCTGCTTATTAAATTTCAAATGAGAAGCTCTAAAGCTCTTATACATCATCAAGCTTTTACGTTCAACTACTTATCTCATCATTCTCCTGATAAATCGAATAGATTTTAATGATCACATTAAAGTCAATTTTACAAAGTAATTCAAAACATTTTAATATTTAAAAATAATTTATAATTTTCACGTATTTGATTCTCATTTTGGGGGCATCATTTTACTCACCCAAAATAAAAATAAAATTCCTATGTACCAAAGTAATTGTTGGAAGGGTAATAAATTAAACTTATTCATTGGAAGGGTCTAATTTTTTAAGGTCTAAATTTTTGGTAAACCAAGTGGAATTTCAAGTTAAAATGATGAGTCTAAAACAATTACTCACGTAAACATTTTAAATTGAAATTACAAACTAATCTACTC
The DNA here is from genome assembly GCF_965194805.1 of Balaenoptera borealis. Classification (NCBI taxonomy): domain Eukaryota; kingdom Metazoa; phylum Chordata; class Mammalia; order Artiodactyla; family Balaenopteridae; genus Balaenoptera; species Balaenoptera borealis. The sequence goes on from NC_138867.1 coordinate 15,674,628, forward strand.
CTGAAATAAACAAAATGATCTTAAAAGTTACATAAATATAAAACATAAAATATATGAAAATTATTCCTTAAGACAGAATTGTAACTATTGTGCGTTAGGTTAATTTTGTCATTTAATACCTACTTTTAAAACCTTAAATGTTAAAAATGGTTAACCAGTGGAGACTCAACTATGTCATTTCAGGAGATTTCAGAGTCTGTTTCCAAGCTTACTATTATTATTATTATTATTTGGCTAAGTGCTCAGTTGGCTGAGGTTGCATGGCAACCGGTTATTTGGACAAGATGTGAGACTTTGGAATTGCAGATTTTATCCATATTCCCGGCTGAGCCCATTTTACTTCATAGTTGCTCTGTAAATGGGGAGCTCTCTTATTTCGTCTCTCCTGTGTTAAACCTTCACATTGCTAAACCTCTAATTTATTGAAATCCCCAGTTAGATTTCTTTAGTCAACCACGTCAGTTTTGCATTTTTTAGTCTATTAATTTATGCTATTTCAATGTTAATTTATCCTTCCAGAGATTATTTTTTGAGTGTCTAGTATGTGCCAGGCACTGCTCTAGGCTTTTGCAGATATTGTTGAACAAGACAAAAATCCCTACCTTGTAGAATGTACACTCTAGCAGAAGGAAATAGTCACTAAATGACAAGGCTATCAAGTAAGCAAAACCTGTCATAGACACACATAAGAAAATTATTTGGTATGTTAGAAGGGGATAAATGTTGATGGATAAAGAAAAACATAGAGTAGGATAAGAGATTGTGAGTGTTATGGGGAAGGGGTTGTCAAGATTCAAAACTACATAAGATAGTCAGGACGGGTCTCCTTAGCAGGTGATATTGAAGCAAGGGTCGAAGTAGTTGAAGGATTTAGGCAAGTGAATATTCGGGAAGAGTGGTCCAGGCAGTGGGTATAGGTAGAGTCAATGACCTAAGGCTAAAGCAGCCTATTGTCTTTGATGAAAAACAATGATTGCTAGTGACCAGGAAGGGATCAGGGGAGATATGAGTTCAGAGAGATAATAGGGCCTTCTAGGAGATTGTAAAGACTATGTTTTTCTGTTCCAGGTTATGGGAAACCATTGCTGGGTTTTGAATAGAAGAATAACATGATCTGACTTTGGTTTTAAAGGAATTCCTGTGGCTTCTGAATTGAGAATAGAGTGTAAATGACTGGCAAGGTCTAAGTAGGAAGACTTTTGGGGAATCTATGGCAGTAATCCAGGTAACAAAGAATGATTGCAAAGTGCAGACTGGAAGCAGTGGATGTGGTAGAAATTATGGTTATATTTTGAACATTAAGTCAATAAAATTTCCCTGTACATTTAATGTGGGATGTGAGAGAAGGGAAAAAGTCAAAATGGCAAAGTATTCTTGGCTTGAGAGAATGGATATTTGGAATTGTTATTAAGTACTATGGAGGGCACTTTGACACGATTTAGTACATGTTCAGTACAAGCTACTTATAGGACATGCAAATGAAGATGTCAAATTGACAGCTGGATGCATGTTTCTGAAGTTCGGGAGAGAGATCTGGACTAGAGCTACAAATATGGGAAGTTAGCAAATGTATGGCATTTTAATCCATGAGAGTATGTGGCTTCAGGTAGAAAAGGAAAAGGTCAAGGACAGATGCATGGAGAAATTCAACATAGAGTGGTTAGGCAGAAGATGACAAACTAGCAAAAGATACCCTTTACAAGCCACCAGTGATGTAGGAAGTAAACCAAAAGATTTTGGTATCCTGGAAGCTAAGTAAAGGAAATGTGTTCAGGAGAAAGGAATGATCATCCGGGCCAAATGGTGCGAATAGTTTGGTAAGATAAAGACCAAGTAAGTAAGGACAAATTAACCACTGGATTTAGACATGTGGAGGACTTTGGAGACCTTTATGAGAGCAATTTCAGTGAAATGATATGGTCAAAAACCATATTAGAGGAAACAAAAAGAAAGGAAGAGAGAAATGGAGACAGTAAATATAGGTACATACAGAAGGTTTGCTGCAAAAGAGAAAGAATGTGGTAAATGTCAGGGGTGTGTGGTCAAGAGGTGGTTTTCTTAAAATGGGAAAATATGCAGCATGTTTGTACCCTGCTGGAAATGAACTGATATAAAAAAAATTGATTGCATAAGATTGAGAACACAGAATAGCTGATCTGATACCATATCCTTGAATATGCAAGAGAATATAAGGTTCAGTGCACAAGTGTAGGCACTGACATTAGATAAGAGCATGGACACTTCATCTCTGGTAACAGACTAGGAGGAAGACTGAGGGGTGTAGATGCTGCTCAGTGGGTAGAAGAGGTTGTGCAAGTTTGTGTTTCTATTTCCTAATCAAAATTGGGATCAAACTTATATTTATGGACTGAATGTTGTGTACCCCCCACAATTCATATGTTGAAACCCTACTTGGCTCCCAATGTGATAGTATTTGAAGATGGGGTCTTTGGGAGGTAATTAAAGTTAAATGAGGTCACAAGGGTGGGTCTTAATATGATAGGATTGGTGCCCTTATAAAAAGATGAGTGAAAGTTTTCTCTCTCTATCCTCACACACAGACAAGCAAAAGGTGACATGAGCATACAGTGAGATAGTGGCCACCTTACAAGTCAAGAGAAGAAGCCTCAGAATGTAACCTACCATACCGCCACCTTGATCTTACACTTCCCAGCCTCCAGAACGATGAGAAATAAATTTCTGTTGTTTAAGCCACCCAGTCTATGTATTTTGTTATGTAGCTCAAGCAGATTAATTCAGTTCTCAGCTGAGGGTGAGATTAACGAAAATGACATGGGTTTAAAGAGAGAGGAAAAAAAAATCTCTTATCTAGTTGAGTGGAAGGATACATTGATGAGAGGTATATAATGTGATTGTCTGTAGCATTAAGGATTCACTGAGGTTTGTGCTCATGGGTTTAAAATAACACTAGTGTAGGTATGGTTTTTTCTTTCAGACACACAGCTACATGGGTTCCAGGGGATCAAATAGGTGTATGGTCGTGTCTAACCAAGGCTATGGTTTTACCATGTGAAAAATCAAAGTGAGAAGGGGGAAAGGGAATAGAGAGTGGCTACAGTGGCATGATTACAGTTAACTGTGGAATTTAAATTGGCTGGGGGAGGGGTCTGAATGATGGTATTAACAGAACGAGGGACAGCAGATGAGTGATAGAATCAAAGATTTGGAGATTCTGTCAGAGCCAGTGGATGGATGCTGGTGGGATGATGAAAGGAGGGAATGAAAGGAAAAAGTTGTGAATTGGGATGTTTATATTGAGATTATGGAATTTTTTGTAGTGACAAAATCTAGACCAAGATCATAAAAGTCAATTGTTGAGGTAGGTTGCTAAATAAAATCATTACATTGTTGGAGGATAAAAACTCAAGAAATGAAGAAAAGGAACTGTTGAAAGGAAAAATCTACATTTACATTTGCAGGTTTGATATTGGACAGAGTGACAAGAACCCGGGAGCTAAAATCATTGAGGTACAAAGGGGAATAACTGGGAGTCCATAGAAATCAGTAACAGTGGGGGCAGTGGGTGGTATAATCTGATTATGTCAGAATCAAAGCTGAGAGATTTTAGGGTGGAGTGACAGAGAATCATCTGAACATGGACATGAGCCTTGGGAGAAAGAAAACAGTCCCCGCTTGAGAGAGCAACATAGGAAGCAGTGTCCTTAGAACAAAAATCAGAGATTTGAACAGAGCAAAGAGAAGATTTAGAGAATAGATTAAGGATACAAGATGTTCTGTAGTTATGGACCACGAATTCTGGAGGGCACAGTGGAAGGGCTTTAGAAGTTGGGGAGAGATGGGAGAAGAGAGTCCTAGATGCTGTACAGAGATCTGGGTGGAACCTTAGATGTCTAGAGACAAAAAGTGGGGGAACTTGGAGCAACTGACACAAAGATAAATGGCTGGTTATTGAGATGCATCCAGGTAGATTCAAGGCAGGTAATAGTGGTGAAGCTGAGGACGGTCAGAGATAAGGAGGGGTGGGTTCCTGCTGACCTGTGGTGATGCAAGTTGAAGGCATACACTGAGTATAACAGTTGACCTCAGTTAGAGGAGACACAATCTCACTTGGGTGTGTACTTTGTCTCTTGATTGACCTGAACCCTTCTTTGGGAGCTGTTGCTACCTCATCTGTGACTCTCCTTTACTTCTGATGAGGGCAAAATGCACCCAAGACCTAGGGGCAGTGAGGTCATAGCACCTATTCTTGATCCTAAGTGAGGGCCTCACTACTGCTCTTTTTACTCTTTAATTCACCCCCATCTAATCCATCCTCTGTATCAGTGGCCTCCAAAATAGACACAGTACATGTAAAGTTATTGAACAATATTAAAATTTCTATTTGCATTTATTTTTTACTTTTACATTTAACATTTTTGCTTTTACCAGTTTTATACATAGCATCATTGAGACTTACAAGGTTCATAAAGTCCATCCACACTTTTCATTCCTCAGAAGCAACCATTACGTTCACATTTTTAGTTTTCTATTTTGGTACTTATCAGAATAGAGAGCTTTTACCAGAATAGAGAGTTCTTAGGAATCTTATTATTCCTTAAAAAATATTTTTAAACATTCTTTCTAATTTTAGTCCCTATTTTTTCCTTAGTTCTGTAAATTCCAGGTGCCTCAAATTCCTTAGCTTTTTAAAAACTTTGCAGCATAAATAAGGATTTTTTCATTGATTTTTCATGCCGTTAACTAATATTTCATTTCTCTTAGGTCTGCGAAGCCATGTACCTCTAGTCCTCGTACCTTTCAACTTTCAACATTTTATTGCTGTGGTTTCCTCTCTAATCATTTTTGTGGCTTTTAAAGTTATATTTCAAGGCTTTTAAAATTCGATATTCTTAATGTTTTTTTATCGAGGTTTGGGGTAAAAACTAAAGTAGGTGAGTATGTTAAATATGATTACTTTACCTGGAAGTATTTTATAGGGTTAGGCTTATTAATATTTACGGTATATAATGATATAATTTATACTTGAAAGCACATATATTTTTTAGATTGGTTGTATAAGGTTAGTCAATACTCACCGGGTCGGAGTGGTCTTTTGTTTTTTTTTTAATTTAATGAATTGAAACAGTCTCAGAGATTCAGTGGAGCTTGCAGGTTTTCTACTAAACACGCATGTTCATTTGAAGCATTCATTCCTATATATTTAATATTTTTATGAGGAGCAGTTATATAAATTCAATAGGCGAACATCAAAACGGTGGGACATCCGTCCATTTAAATAGTGGAAAATTGAAAAATTCAAGATGTCAAACACTTAGATGCTCTTTTGCAGTAAAAAATAAACAATTCTAAAGACTTGGCTTTGGAGATGAGAAAAGATCAAGTGAAAGGCCGATTTTACATCCATTCCCAGGTGTAGAAGCCTTATAAGGTGGCAATAATTTCACAGATTTGCAATCTAGCTGTAGCATAATGAATTCTGTGAGAATAGGGTGCCACCAACACAGTCTCATGGAAACTGTGTACCTGGAAAGAATTCACAAAAACATTAGGTCTATATATAGAAATGAGACCAATATTTTTTCCTGAGAGCCTTTAGAATAAATCTTAAATGGATAATTGAGATTTCTATTGCTTCCTCCCCACATAGGGCTTTCCATTGGATTTTCCATACATAGGCTTTATCCTTGATTATCCAAGAAGGTTGGATTCCTTTTCCTTTCAGGAAACAGATGGAGTGTTTTCTTTGGGGCTAAACTTTATGCTGTTGCAAAATGACGATTTTTCATTTAAAAACATTCCTTTACGTTTTGTAATTGAGTAAGACAAGATCAAATAAATCTTGATCTCGGTCATTTCCTGTGCCTCTTCACCTGTATTCACATGAAGATATAATGATATTTGAAATGTTCTCTTTCTCAAATCACCTATTATCGAACTACATTTCAACAGGGAAGAAGCTTTAAGCTAGCAAAGTCATAAAATGAAAGAGCCAAGAGTGTAGTGAGAGACAGTTTACTGTTTACCTCAGGAAAGGCCCAACAGTGCTTTAAAAAGCAAAACATTTTAACTGCAGTTTAGTTGACACTGCTCTATCTTCCTCTAAAAAACTTCCCCTCAGGTAGGGTGAATCAGGTACATTTAGAATTCAGCTAAGGGGAGGTAGAGACAAGGATACTGCTGGTTTGTATTCAGTGGGTTATATCTGAGTGGTTTCACATTCATGTATGGTTCAGTTACTGTTACTTATTTCAGTACATCATTTCCTTTATAAACAGCAGTGAAAATATCTGTGTTGTAAAATAGAAACACATTTTGAAATGTGTTATAGACTGAGAGTTTGTTTCCACCCCACTCCAATTCATTTATTGAAGCCCTATTCCCAAATGTGATGGTATTTGGGGATAGGGCTTTGGAGAGATAACTAAATTTAGAAAAGTCATGAGGGTCAGGCCCTGAAGACAGGATTAGTGTTCTTATAAGAAAAGGAAGAGAGACTAGAGCTTTCTCCCTCTCCCTCACTATGTGAAGATACTTTGAGAAGATGGCTGTCTGCAAGGGAGGAAGAGGGCCCTCACCAAGAACCCAGCCATGCTGACACCTTGATCTTAGGCTTCCCAGCCTCGATAGCTGTGAGAAATAAATGCCTGTTGTTCAAACCAGCCAGGCTATGGTATTTTGTTATAAGCAGCCCAATCATACTAAGACAAAATGTATAGAACCAGAAACAAGTCAATGGAAAATGTCCTTCATCATCAGATGTGTAAAACTTAAGCGCAAAATTTAGTTCTCACTGAACTAATTTCTTTCAAAAATGGACTAAATAACACAGAAAATCCAATTATAAATGTACCAACTTTTTGATGGAAAGCCTGCAATATGCATTTTATCAGAATTCTCATGTTTTTAGGACAGATACATGTGCTGTACTGCAAATGGCACATTTGTCAATGTGTGGAGTCATGTATTTCATACATCTTAATATGTCAGATCCTAGTGGATCTGTCCTGGCTGAGGTTTGACAGTTCAATGTGAAGCTGCATGCAAAATTGCCACCAACATCACAATATGTCCTAAAGAAACCAAGTATTCCTACAATTTCATCAGTAAGTCAGTGTGTGCTTGGTTGCACAATTATGTAGCTCAACCTCAAATAGTGACAATTTAATCTGAGAGCACTGTTAAAGGATGATTTTTGAAAGAAAGTTAAAATCATGACTTCCATAGAGAGATAAAAACAAACATACGTTAAGGATTTTATTTAACTCATCACATTAATTAGGAAATTGGGATGATGTTAAATCAGCTCAAAGGGAAATCCAAAGAATATATATACATATATTATATCTATCTATCTATCATCTATCTGTCTCTTCATATATATATATGTATATATATCTATCAGGAATATTGAAATGAATGTGAAACTGGAGATAAAACTAACTTTGTCCACAGTGGGGGAGAGAAATCCATTGAACCTGTACTTTTCATAACCATAAACAAGAATTATTGTGTATTTCTATCAATTATCTACAATTTACTAAAGTACCTCCCAAAGTATCAGAATAAGATAACCCAGCAGGGTGTATTCTAGACAAGAGGTGGGCAAAATTTTTCTGTAAAGAGCTAGATAGTAAATATTTTAGGCTTTGTGGGTCATACTGTCTGTGCTGTGAGTACCCAAGTCGGCCATTGTAGAGCTAAAGTAGCCACAGATAACATAAAACAAATGGATATAGTTGTGTATTATTAAAACCTTATTTACAGAAGCCGATGGTGGGCTGAATTTGGCTAGAGGGCTGGGTTTGCCAACTCCTGCTTGAGACAGTACATAGTTGCCCATGGAAGCATATCTTTCCCCCATACCACTTTAATCCAAGTTCAAGGCTTGGGAATTCCTCACTACACAGATAATTTGAAGCTAGATTGCAATCTTGTGAGAAGGCTAGCTTAACTTCAATTAACACTTACTCTGAAATCTAATCATTGGATCTGTGCTTCACAGAAGGAGGCTAATTAGAATTCCCAACCAAATGTTTCAAAACTCAGGTGGCCCCTGGACTTTGGTATTTTTCCCTTGGTCCTGCATTATCACTCAAGCCCATTATGTCTCAGGGCTTTTCTTTCATAATTAAAAAAACATCCCAAGGGGAAAAAAAGTTTTGAGTTCTGACCTTGTCTTTATTATTTTTTTTCTTCTAGGTTTTGGCCTGGTAAATATTTTCTTAATGGTTGATATTTTTAGGACGATTTTTTAAAAAAACATATTTAATCCTTATTTTTCATTATCCTTGTTTGAAGGGTTAGTCTGAATTATCAGTTGACATTAATGTTCACAGAAGTCCCAGTTTGTTGATGCTTTAAATATCCATTTAGGACTCGAGGATATGGGGAGGGGGAAGGGTAAGATGTGACAAAGTGAGAGAGTGGCATGGACATATGTACACTACCAAACGTAAAATAGATAGCTAGTGGGAAGCAACTGCATAGCACAGGGAGATCAGCTCTGTGCTTTGTGACCACCTAGAGGGGTGGGATAGGGAGGGTGGGAGGGAGGGAGATGCAAGAGGGAAGAGATATGGGAACATACGTATATGTATAACTGATTCACTGTGTTATAAAGCAGAAACTAACACACCATTGTGGAGCAATTATACTCCAATAAAGATGTTAAAAAAAAAATCCATTTAGTATTGCAGAAAATAACCTTCCTTGAATGTTCTTCCGGCTTTGTAGTCTCACTAATAGCAATAAAACATTATTTTGCTCACTCTATTCTATTCTGAACCATTTCTTTTCATTTTACAAAACCTAAAATTAAGATCCTTTCTTTGAAAAGATATGAAAAGGCAGTTATATATTATTCAAAATATTTTAGCACTGGTTTCATAAATGAGGGAGTAACTTCACATATTTTTTTTTAATTAATTAATTTATTTATTTTTTATTTTATGGCTGTGTTGGGTCTTCGTTTCTGTGTGAGGGCTTTCTCTAGTTGTGGCAAGTGGGGACCACTCTTCATCGCGGTGCGCGGGCCTCTCACTATCGCGGCCTCTCTTGTTGCAGAGCACAGGCTCCAGATGCGCAGGCTCAGTAATTGTGGCTCACGGGCCCAGTTGCTCCGCTGCATGTGGGATCCTCCCAGACCAGGGCTCGAACCCGTGTCCCCTGCATTGGCAGGCAGATTCTCAACCACTGCGCCACCAGGGAAGCCCCACATATTTAAAATATATTTTGATTTACCAATATTGGATAATTATTAAGAAATGAATCTACTATGTAAAATAAATTTTATATGTCTCTGACTATGATTATTTTTGAAAGAAGTATAGTATTCTATATTACAAATTATAATTTTTCTTTTTACTAAAACACTCCAAGGAAGAAAAGAAGAAAAATTATGAGAACACACTTATGACAGAGGTAAGAAAGTCTATTTTAAATCAGTAAATATGCCACAAGGTTTAAATTATAAGAGTATAAGCTTATTTTTTAAATACATTAAATTTTAAAAACGGTCTCTATGACTGAAGATGCATTACACAAAATTAAAAAAAAAAAAAGACACAGGCTAGGAGAAGACACTGGTAATTTATGCCATGTTAATTGGTATGGACCCAGAATAATTATGAAAATGTAACCAATGCCAAAGAAAAATTGGCTATGATATGAATTGATTGAAGCTGAAATCCCCATGGCCAATAAACTGTAATAGTCAATAAACAAATGAAGAAATGCACAACCTCTTTACATACTATCAAGGGAAATAAAATTAGAACACAATGAAAAATAACTTCATATCGTTAAAAATAGCAGAAAGTAACATCTCTTCTATCCACTACTCATTGACTAGAACTAGTCACATGGTCCCACCTAAATCTAAGTGGGGCAGAAATGGCTGAAAAGCAGAGAGATATATCTGCTAAGTGACACAAAAGGTTAGCACTATCAATACCATGCATAACAATTTGGTAATGTCCTTTGAAGGTGAAGTTGTGTGTAATCCATGACTTGACATTTCCATTTCTAGGAATGGAGATACTTCTGTACATATGCAAAAGGTGATACATACAAAAAAGTTCTTAGAAGCGTTGCTTGCAATAGAGAAAAATGTCTATCAAAGACGAAAGAGATAAAATTATTTTGGCATATCCATACAATGGAATGTTTTATAGCCATTAAAATGAGTGTTCTAGGATCCATTCATCCACCTGGATAATTCTTTAAAACACACAATGAATGGGAAAAAAATAAACTAGGCATGCAGTGTTATATAAAATGATCTCTTCTATGAGAACTTGTAAAATATTGAAAACAATACTGTATGTTGTTTAAGGATAGCTATTGATGGCTAAAAGCATGAACAAATGAACAGAAAGTATGCCTGATATCTTTAGGAAGATGAGTCATCGCTTCAGAGAGAGGGATGGGTTAGATATCATAGTGGGATACAAAGGAAGCATTAACTCCTTAATGGTCCTCTGAAGTGTCAATTTAAGGCAGATGAGGCAAAATATTCAATGTGGATGGTGCATATATGGGCATTTAGAATAATACTTTCTCATTGTTTGTTTGAAATTTTTCTAATTATAAAATAAAATAAGGGGGTGGAAAGAGTGGCGGGGTGAGCCTGGAGTGTCTGGCCTCAGAAAGCTCTTCTAAAGCATGCATGCATAGTTGAAACCTGACTTAGACAAATAGCCATATTTTACAGTGATAAGATTAAAATGTTCAATTACCATTAAATGAAATTGATGTTCAGGAGGATGAACTATGTCCCTGTCTCCTCCAGCTTCTCAGCCACTCTAGATTGTACCTAATTTGCTTTGACCTTGTGCTTGACCCCACAAGGACCTTGCCTCCTCTGAACTCTTGATATTTCCTATAAGAGGCTCCTGTTTTGACAAAAAAATCTCACTGCCTTTAAAATTACTTTGAACAGTTTTGTGCATATTATTTGGGTCCATCCTGAGAATGCAAGCATCCAGAGGTCTGTAAGAATGCCCGGTCATACTTATATAAGTGCCTACCATGGTGCTAAATTTATGAATGAACTCCCTCAAGATACCTTATGGCATTCAGAGATTTAATGTAATCATCATGCTCATTGGTAGAGTGATTATAAACAGTGGGGTGTGTGTGTGTGTGTGTGTGTGTGAGTGTGTGTGTGCACGCGTGCACACAAACGCTTGGCAGGGCTGGGACAAGGACAGAAATTTTTCCATACAGGTTCATTTGCTCTCTTAAGTGGAGGACGGTGGAAGCACCTAACATGATTATGTATGTGTGCCTTGTATATATGTGTGTTCCTAAAAAAACCCTCATGTTCTGTAGAATCATCAGATTAAAATAAAAGGGGCTTAGGCCAAAAACAAGGCCAAAAGTAGGCCACTAAAACCACAGACAACATTGTGACTAGTTTACTAAGACAAGAATACTCCTAATAAAAATACTAGTAAAGCTAATCAGATTCTCTAATGAATAAACATATAGTTCAATACATATTGGACTTGGAAAAACCTAAGCATGGCACCATCTTGATGGAAAGGTTGAGATCACCGAGTTATGGAGATAAAGGTAGAACGCACAAAGATGCCACAACATCTGCCTTCCAAGACAGCTAATGGCTCAGCTGTGTCCAAGAAAAGAACATGGGGTGAATGGGTATCACGAAGAGTACTACATTTCTCCATGGCTGGCCGCATTCAGCTGTGGTAGCATATTTTGAGTTTAGTTGACATTCTATGAGAGTACAAAGCATGTTTACCTTGTTTTATTAATTTTATGTCTTTTGTTACCAAGGTACTTTAAGACTTTCTTCTGGCTATTTTTTCTTTTTTTTCCTTCTTAAGATTGGATGCTTTTAGTTTCTTGCCATATCTGAACTTTTGGGAATTTTGTTTTTATATAATGCTTAGTGAAGCACGGTGAATCACTACCTGTGCTTTAGTGTGACTACGCACAAGTTAATGTATTCTAACTCTTGTTTTGATAAAATTAAAATAAGAATTTTACATATATTTATATATTTTTCTAATAAGTAAGGGATTTGTAAATAATATCTATTTTAGATAGTAAAACAAGGTGAATGTTATGTTAATAGTATATAATAAATTCAAAAAGACAATTGGATTGTAATGTAGCTTTAATAAGTATATGTATCTTTCTATTTAATATTAAATTGTGTTTCTAATTGCTTTCTTAGCAAAAAGGTTATCTTTCATTAAGAGTTTTCAAATGAATTTTAGACAAAGCTCCTAGGCTGCCAGAATAATGAATTTCCGTTAATGTGGTGACTGATGACTGATTCTAGTCATTGAATGTCTTTTCCCAAAGTTACACTATAGAGACTCATTTTTGGATAATAATCAGCCATACCTGTAATAGCTTTTCACTTTATAATTTGGGTTGCTCCACTGAGCAGCCTGAGCTATTGAACTGATTACAGGTAAATTACCTTTGTGTCATTTGCTTCCTTGACTATGTGTGTGGGTAGTACAAACACTGAATTCTATCTTGAATTTAGATAATTCTTACTTAGTCTAACACTGTATTAACACTTTAAAAATATTCTTTACTAAATATATTCCTTAAAACTCTAACCAGATGTTTAAAAATAGAAATGAATACATTCAGGCTGAGACTGCTACTCAGCTACCTTTAACTATAATAATTCACTTTTAAGTAAGAATTTGTATGATCTGCTGTGATCACATAACAATTTAACAAAATTAGCATTGCATATTTTGTCTTCAGATTTTTCATTCCTTATTTTCTTTGAACATAGCTTTAATGTTACTCTAAAGTGAGTTAACCAAACTAAGAGAATATAATTTTTCTTAACTGGTAATAAAATTTTCAAACCTTAGGATTTTAAGATTATTTCTATATTTTCCAGATCGACCATGAAAATGAATCCCCAAACCTCCTTTGAAATGATTATTGAGTTATTAAGAAGCACAAATTAAAATAATTTCTAAAATTGGAATATGATAATCATCTTAATTGAAGAAAACTGTGGTCAAAATAAATGTGTTCTGCCAATCTCCTTTTCCTTTTCAAAATGTTGGTATATAATGCTTTAAAAAATATATTCCAAAGTATTTAAATACAGATAAATTGGAAGACTCAAAATTAGTTCTGTTTATTTTGGGGTTAGTTGGCTTAATTAAAACAGTTCTATTTTCAGTGTTCATAGTACATTGTATTTTTGGAACATACTTTAAAAAATTATCTTTGGTTATGATTAATAGTCAAAGATTATTTTCACTACTTCTACTTGCTGTAATGACTAAAACTGAATAGACTGTAAATACCACGTGTTGGAAAGGATGTGGAACATTTGAGACTCTGATACATTGATGTTAGGAATAAAGAATGGTACAACCAGTTGGAAGAATTTGGTAATGGGTTAGTAACTTTATACATATACCTACTCTATGACATAGCAATTTCACTACTGGGCACTTATCCAAGAAAAATAAAAACTTTGGGCCACAAAAGACATATGTACTATAGTATTTATATCAGCTTTGTCCTATAATAGCCCAAACTGAATACAACCCACACACTCATCCTCAGGTGAATGGATTAACAAATTATGTTATATGAATACCTGGAGTACTACTCAGTAATGAAAAGGAATAAGCTATTTTATTATTATTATTTTTGTGGCTACAGTACACGGCATGTGAGATCTTAGTTCCCTGACCAGGCATTGAACCTGCACCCCGTGCTTTGGAAGTGCAGAGTCTTAACCACTGGACCACCAGGGAAGTCCCAGAAATAAACTATTGATGTACACAACAGCATGTATGAATGTCAAAATATTTCCCTGAGGAAAATAAGCAAAAAAATTGAAAAAGAGTATATACTATATATTTCCACTTATATGAACTTGCAGCATACACAAACTGAAGAATGGTGATAGAAATCAGAGCTATAATTGCCTGGAGGAAGTGGGAAATAGACTGGAAAGGGGCATGAGGAAACATTATAGGGCAATGGAATTGTTTTATATCTTAATTAAAGTGGTGTATACATGTGTGACTGCATTTGTCAAAATTCAATAAACTGTATACTTAAAATCAGTACATATTATTGTATATAAATTGAATTTAATAAAAGTAATAAGAGGACCTTCAAGACAGTGGAAGAGTAAGACGTGGAGATCACCTTCCTCCCCACAAATACATCAGAAATACATCTACATGTTGACCAACTCCTACAGAACACCCACTGAACTCTGGCAGAAGACCTCAGACTTCCCAAAAGGTAAGAAACTCCCCACGTACCTGGGTAGGGCAAAAGAAAAAGAAAACACAGAGACAAAAGAATAGGGACGGGACCTGCACCAGTGGGAGGGAGCTGTGAAGGAGGAAAGGTGTCCACACACTAGGAAGCCCCTTCGCGGGCGGAGACTGCGGGTGGCGGTGGGGGGAGCTTCAGAGCCATGGAGGAGAGCGCAGCCACAGGGGTGCGGAGGGCAAAGCGGAGAGATTCCCCCACAGAGGATCGGTGCCCACCAGCACTCACCAGCCCAAGAGGCTTGTCTGCTCGCCGCGGAGAGATTCCCCCACAGAGGATCGGTGCCCACCAGCACTCACCAGCCCAAGAGGCTTGTCTGCTCGCCCGCCGGGACGGGCGGGGTCTGGGAGCTGAGGCTCGGGCTTCGGTTGGATCGCAGGGAGAGGACTGGGGTTGGCGGCGTGAACACAGCCTGAAGGGGTTAGTGCAACACAGTTAGCCGGGAGAGAGCCCGGGAAAAGGTCTGTAGTTGCCAAAGAGGCAAGAGACTTTTTCTTGCCTCTTTGTTTCCTGGTGCGCAAGGAGAGGGGATTCAGAGCGCCGCCTAAACGAGCTCCAGAGATGGGCGCGAGCTGCGGCTATCAGCACGGACCCCAGAGACGGGCAGGAGACGCTAAGGCTGCTGCTGCCGCCACCAGGAAGCCTGTGTGCGAGCACAGGTCACTCTCCACACCGCCCCTCCTGGGAGCCTGTGCAGCCCACCACGACCAGGTTCCCGTGATCCGGGGCCAACTTCCCCGGGAGAACACACAGCGCGCCTCAGGCTGCTGCAATGTCATGCCGGCCTCTGCCGCCGCAGGCTCGCCCCGCCTCCTCCGTACCCCTCCCTCCCCCCGCCTGAGTGAGCCAGAACCCCCCAAAGCAGCTGCTCCTTTACCCCGTCCTGTCTGAGCGGGGAACAGACCTCCTCAGGCAGCCTACACACAGAGGCGGGTCCAAATCCAAAGCTGAACCCTGGGAGCTGTGCGAACAAAGAAGAGAAAGGGAAATTTCTCCCAGCAGCCTCAGGAGCAGTGGATTAAATCTCCATAATCAATGTGATGTACCTGCATCTGTGGAATACCTGAATAGACAACGAATCATCCCAAATTGAGGAGGTGGACTTTGGGAGCAATGATATATATATATATTTTCCTTCTCATTTTGTGAGTGTGTATGTGTATGCCTCTGTGTGTGATTTTGTCTGTATAGCTTTGCTTTTACCATTTGTCGTAGGGTTCTGTCTGTCCGTTTTTTTGTTTTTGTTTTTCTTTTAGTATAGTTTTCAGCACTTGTTATCACTGGTGGATTTGTTTTTTGGTTTGGTTATTCTCTTCTTTCTTTCTTTCTTTTTTTTTTTTAATTACTTAAAATTTTGTTTTTAATAATTATTTTTTGTTTTTTATTTTAATTATTTTATTTAATTATATTTTTCTTTCTTTTTTTGTTTCTTTTTTTCTCCCTTTTATTCTGAGCCATGTGGAATGACAGGTTCTTCCTGCTCCAGCCAGGCGTCAGGGCTGTGCCTCTGAGGTGGGAGAGACAAGTTCAGGACATTGGTCAACCAGAGACCTCCCAGCTCCATGTAATACCAAATGGTAAAAAATTGCCAGAGATCTCCATCTCAATGCAAAGACCCAGCTCCACTCCACGACCAGAAAGCTACAGTGCTGGACACCCCATGCCAAACAACTAGTAAGACAGGATCACAACCTCACCCATTAGCAGAGAGGCTGCCTAAAATCATAATAAGGCCACAGACACCCCAAAACACACCACCAGACGTGGACCTGCCCACCAGAAAGACAAGTTCCAGCCTCATCCACCAGAACACAGGCACTAGTCCCCTCCACCAGGAAGCCTACACAGCCCACTGAACCAACCTTAGTCACTGGGGGCAGACACCAAAACAATGGGAACTATGAACCTGCAGCCTGCGAAAAGGAGACTCCAAATACAGCAAGTTAAGCAAAATGAGAAGACAGAGAAACACACAGCAGATGAAGGAACAAGGTAAAAACCCACCAGACCTAACAGATGAAGAGGAAATAGGCAGTCTACCTGAAAAAGAATTCAGAAAAATGATAGGAAAGATGATCCAAAATCTTGTAAATAGAATGGAGAAAATACAAGAAATGTTTAACAAGGACCTAGAAAAACTAAAGAGCAAACAAACAATGATGAAAAACACAATAAATGAAATTAAAAATTCTCTAGTGGGGATCAATAGCAGAATAACTGAGGCAGAAGAACGGATAAGTTACCTGGAAGACAAATAGTGGAAATAACTATCACAGAGCAGAATAAAGAAAAAAGAAATGAAAAGAATTGAGGACAGTCTCAGAGATCTCTGGGACAACATTAAATGCACCAACATTCGAATTATAGGGGTCCAAGAAGGAGAAGAGAAAAAGAAAGGGACTGAGAAAACATGTGAAGAGATTATAGTTGAAAACTTACCTAATATGGGAAAGGAAATAGTTAATCAAGTCCAGGAAGCACAGAGAGTCCCATACAGGATAAATCCAAGGAAAAACATGCCAAGACACATATAAATCAAATTATCAAAAATTAAATACAAAGAAAAAATATTAAAAGCAGCAAGGGAAAAACAACAGATAACATACAAGGGTATCCCCATAAGGTTAACATCTGATCTTTCAGCAGAAACTCTACAAGCCAGAAAGGAGTGGCAGGACATATTTAAAGTGATGAAATGGAAAAAGCTACAACCAAGATTATTCTATCCACCAAGGATCTCATTCAGATTTGACAGATAAATGAAAACATTTACAGACAAGCAAAAGCTAAGAGAATTCAGCACCACCAAACCAGCTTTACAACAAATGCTAAAGGAACTTCTCTAGGCAGGAAACACACGAGAAGGAAAGACCTACAATAACAAACCGAAAACAATTAAGAAAATGGTAATAGGAACATACATATCGATAATTACCTTAAATGTAAATGGATTAAATGCTACAACCAAAAGACATAGACTGGCTGAATGGATACAAAAACAAGACCCGTATATATGCTGTCTAAAAGAGACCCACTTCAGACCTAGGGACACATACAGACTGAAAGGAGGGGATGGAAAAAGATATTCCATGCAAATGGAAATCAAAAGAAGGCTGGAGTAGCAATTCTCATATCAGACAAAATAGGCTTTAAAATAAAGACTATTACAAGAGACAAAGAAGGACACTACATAATGATCAAGGGATCAATCCAAGAAGAAGATATAACAATTGTAAATATTTATGCATCCAACATAGAAGCACCTCAATACATAAGGCAAATACTAACTGCCACAAATGGGGAAATCAACAGTAACACAATCATAGTAGGGGAGTTTAACACCCCACTTTCACCAATGGACAGATCATCCAAAATGAAAATAAATAAGGAAACACAAGCTTTAAATGATACATTAAACAAGATGGACTTAATTGATATTTATATGACATTTCATCCAAAAACAACAGAAAACACTTTCTTCTCAAGTGTTCATGGAATGTTCTCCAGGGTAGATCATATATTGGGTCACAAGTCAAGCCTTGGTAAATTTAAGAAAATTGAAATCATATCAAGTATCTTTTCTGACCACAATGCTATGAGACTAGATATCAATTACAGGAAAAAAACTGTAAAAAATACAAACACATGGAGGCTAAACAATACGCTACTTAATAACCAAGGGATCACTGATGAAATCAAAGAGGAAATCAAAAAATACCTAGAAACAAATGACAATGAAAACATGACGACGCAAAACCTATGGGATGCAGCGAAAGCAGTTCTAAGAGGGAAGTTTATAGCAATACAATCCTACCTCAAGAAACAAGAAGGATCTCAAATAAACAACCTAACCTTACACCTAAAGCAATTAGAGAAAGAAGAACAAAAAAACCCCAAAGTTAGCAGAAGGAAAGAAATCATAAAGATCAGATCAGAAATAAATGAAAAAGAAATGAAGGAAATGATAGCAAAGATCAATAAAACTAAAAGCTGTTTCTTTGAGAAGATAAATAAAATTGATAAACCATTAGCCAGACTCATCAAGAAAAAAGGGAGAAGACTCAAATCAATAGAATTAGAAATGAAAAAGGAGAAGTAACAACTGACACTGCAGAAATACAAACGATCATGAGAGATTACTACAAGCAACTCTATGCCAATAAAATGGACAACCTGGAAGAAATGGACAAATTCTTAGAAATGCACAAACTTCCGAGACTGAAGCAGGAAGAAATAGAAAATATGAACAGACCAATCACAAGCACTGAAATTGAGACTGTGATTAAAAATCTTCCAACAAACAAAAGCCCAGAACCAGGTGGTTTCACAAGGGAATTCTATCAAACATTTAGAGAAGAGCTAACACCTATCCTTTTCAAACACTTCCAAAATATAGCAGAGAGAGGAACACTCCCAAACTCATTCTACGAGGCCACCATCACCCTGATACAAAAACAAGACAAAAATGTCACAAAAAAAGAAAACTACGGACCAATATCACTGATGAATGTAGATGCAAAAATCCTCAACAAAATACTAGCAAACAGAATCCAAAAGCACATTAAAAGGATCATACACCATGATCAAGTGGGGTTTATCCCAGGAATGCAAGGTTCTTCAATATATGCAAATCAATCAATATGATACACCACATTAACAAATTGAAGGAGAAAAACCATATGATCATCTTAATAGTTGCAGAGAAAGCTTTCAACAAAATTCAACACCCATTTATGATAAAAACCCTCCAGAAAGCAGGCATAGAGGGAACTTTCCTCAACATAATAGAGGCCATATATGACAAACCCACAGTCAACATCATCCTCAATGGTGAAAAACTGAAACCATTTCCACTAAGATCAGGAACAAGACAAGGTTGCCCACTCTCCCCACTATTATTCAACATTTTTTTGGAAGTTTTAGCCACAGCAATCAGAGAAGAAAAAGAAATAAAAGGAATCCAAATCAGAAAAGAAGTAAAGCTGTCACTGCTTGCAGATGACATGACACTATACATAGAGAATCCTAAAGATGCCACCAGAAAACTCCTAGAGCTAATCAATGAATTTGCTAAAGTAACAGGATACAAAATTAATACACAGAAATCTCTTGCATTCCTATACACTAATGATGAAAAATCTGAAAGTGAAATTAAGAAAACACTCTCATTTACCATTGCAACAAAAAGAATAAAATACCTAGGAATAAACCTACCTAAGGAGACAAAAGACCTGTAGCAGAAAATTATAAGGCACTGGTGAAAGAAATTAAAGATGATACAAATAGAGGGAGAGATATACCATGTTCTTGGATTGGAAGAATCAACATTGTGAAAATGCCTATACTACCCAAAGCAATCTACAGATTCAATGCAATCCCTATCAAACTACCACTGTCATTTTTCACAGAACTAGAACAAAAAATTGCACAATTTGTATGGAAACACAAAAGACCCCGAATAGCCAAAACAATCTTGAGAAAGAAAAACGGAGCTGGAGGAATCAGGCTCCGTGACTTCAGACTATACTACCAAGCCACAGTAATCAAGACAGCATGGTACTGGCACAAAAACAGAAATATAGATCAATGAAACAAGATGGAAAGCCCAGAGATAAACCCACGCACATATGGTCACCTTATCTTTGACAAAGGAGGCAAGAATATACAATGGATAAAAGACGCCTCTTCATTAAGTGGTGCTGGGAAAACTGTACAGCTACCTGTAAAAGAATGAAATTAGAACACTCCCTAATACCATACACAAAAATAAACTCATAATGGATTAAAGACCTAAATGTAAGGCCAGACACTATCAAACTCTTAGAGGAAAACATAGGCAGAACGCTCTATGACATAAATCACAGCAAGATCCTTTTTGACCTACCTCCCAGAGAAATGGTAATAAAAACAAAAAGAAACAAATGGAACCTAATGAAACTTAAAAGCTTTTGCACAGCAAAGGAAACCATAAACCAGACGAAAAGACAACCCTCAGAATGGGAGAAAATATTTGCAAATGAAGCAACTGACAAAGGGTTAATCTCCAAAATTTACAAGCAGCTCATGCAGCTCAATATCAAAAAGACAAACAACCCAATCCAAAAAATGGGCAGAAGACCTAAATAGACATTTCTCCAAAGAAGATATACAGATTGCCAACAGACACATGAAAGAATGCTCAACATCATTAATCATTAGAGAAATGCAAATCAAAACTACAATGTGATATCATCTCACACCAGTCAAAATGGCCATGATGAAAAAATCTACAAACAATAAATGCTGGAGAGGGTGTGGAGAAAAGGGAACCCTCTTGCACTGTTGGTCGGAATGTAAACTGATACAGCCACTGTGGAGAACAGTATGGAGGTTCCTTAAAAAACTAAAAATAGTACTACCATACGACACAGCAATCCCACTACTGGGCATATACCATGAGAAAACCATAATTCAAAAAGAGTCATGTACCACAATGTTCATTGCAGCTCTATTTACAATAGCCAGGACATGGAAGCAACCTAAGTGTCCATCGACACACGAATGGATAAAGAATGTATATAGGGCTTCCCTGGTGGCGCAGTGGTTGAGAATCTGCCTGCCAATGCAGGGGACACGGGTTCGAGCCCTGGTCTGGGAAGATCCCACATGCCACGGAGCAACTGGGCCCGTGAGCCAAAACTACTGAGCCTGCGCGTCTGGAGCCTGTGCTCTGCAACAAGAGAGGCCGCGATAGTGAGAGGCCTGCGCACGGGGATGAAGAGTGGCCCCCGCTTGCCACA
This sequence comes from Balaenoptera borealis, assembly GCF_965194805.1. Lineage (NCBI taxonomy): Eukaryota > Metazoa > Chordata > Mammalia > Artiodactyla > Balaenopteridae > Balaenoptera > Balaenoptera borealis. Next base: position 15,695,693 of record NC_138867.1, read on the forward strand.
ACTAAAGAAAGCCCTCGCACATAAACGAAGACCCAACACAGCCAAAAATAAATAAATAAATTAATTAATTAATTAAAAAAAAAAAAAGAATGTATATATGTGGCACATATATACAATGGAATATTACTCAGCCATAAAAAGAAAGGAAATTGAGTTATTTGTAGTGTGGTGGATGGACCTAGAGTCTGTCATACAGAGTGAAGTAAGTCAGAAAGAGAAAAACAAATACTGTATGCTAACACATATATATGGAATCTAAAAAAAAGAAGAAAAAAAGTGGTCATGAAGAACTTAGGGGCAAGACGGGAATAAAGATGTAGAGCTACTAGAGAATAGACTTGAAGACATGGGGTGGGGGAAGGGTAAGCTGGGAAAAAGTGAGAGATTGGTAGTGTATATATGGACATATTTACTACCAAATGTAAAATAGATAGCTAGTGGGAAGCAGCCGCATAGCACAGGGAGATCAGCTCAGTGCTTTGTGACCAGCTAGAGGTGTGGGATTGGGAGGGTGCGAGGGATGGAGATGCGTGAGGGAAGAGATATGGGGATATATGGATATGTATAACTGATTCACTTTGTTATAAAGCAGAAAGTAAAACACCATTGTAAAGCAATTAAACTCCAATAAAAATGTTAAAACACGATAATAATAATAAAAGTAATAAACAAGTAAAACCAAAAAAAGTATTGTCTAATAGTATTTAAAATAATAATAACTGGCTAGTGTTGAATTTAAAATAACTGCAAATTTATATGGAAAGATCCATTTTGCATCAAAAGTGTGACCATGGTGACAATACAATTTAATATCTAAATTAGGGCATTTTTGAGAGTAAAATGTATACTATCCACAGTTTTGCTGGGTTAAAATGAGTAAATCAGGACTTTCCTAAGAATCAGGAAGTATTGTGACCCTAGTTATGATTCATTTACAAAAATTGTGACTTAAATGTCTATAGAACAACTGCTTGTGGAGGTAGACTCGCTGCCTGATTACTTATATCTTTGGAAAATTCAAGGGCAACTGATAATTTTCAGGAACTGTCAGTACCATGATGGCATGGAGACCTTCAGTATTCACAACTTACCAGTTGTATGGTGTGAACCAGACACACTCAGTGACGTCTACAAATCTGATGATTCTGTTCCTGAAATAACTGAACCAGTCTTGCTCTGTTCAGCTCCCATCCGCGCTTACATCTGAGCTCACAGGCTCATTAGATTGCTGCGTTGTTCACATTCCAGACTTTCCCAGATGACACATGGAATTATTCTACAAGTTGGAGTGCTAGCCTAAAGAATGTGATTTATCTCTCAGTCAGTGACTAGTACATGCTATTATTTTCCCCAAAGTCAGACTTTGATAGAAATATTTACAGGGTCGAGTGGGGATACCAAAAAGTAGAATTACGATGAAATTTGACTCAGAAAGGGCTTTCTGGAGAAGGTGATATTTGAACTGAGTTTTTAAGGATAGGTAAGCATTATATAGGCAGATAAAAGTTTCTGACTACTTCTTTGGAACAATCACACTGGAGCCTTTAGCTGCCATGCCAGGTATCTGACTGCCCCCAGGCTAGTTTGCTGTGAGGAAGCCCCAACGTACCACCTGTAGAAGGACCACATGGAGAAGCTCTGACACTGACAAAGTGATGTTTCACTCATCCCAGTTGCTTCAATCCCAGTGTTCCAGCTCCAACCTACCCTTGACTGCAACCTCAAAAACACTTAATGCCAGACCACCTTCTGAATCCTGACCTCCAAAAGCCATGAGAGATAATAAAAATGAGTATTGTTTTTGAAGTCAGTTAGTTTTGGGATGATTTGCTGTGAAGCAATAGGTAACTGGAAAAATCTGGTAAAGCAAAAACCCCTGGAAGAGAAGTTTGACGTAAGTTTAATAAGCAATGAAGGCCCACAAAAAAATCTGTTGGGTAGAAGAAGGATAAATGTGGTACTTTAAGAAGTTCAGACAAATAGCAGTGTTCAAGATCACCTGATACCAGCGATGCCTGGAAGTAGAGAAATGATCTCAGAGTGTTCTGGGCACCAAATGAACAGTCTTTGGCAAGGCTGAGATTTTGCTATTTACAGAAACATTTCTCTTTTATAAGGTAGAAATGTTTTAGAAAATTTACACATGTCATTTTGGGAATTTATTCATATTTTAGAAATCTTGACCTCTTAATGAACACCCTACTGAGTCATTTTATGAAAAATATATTTACCTACTCATAAATCTGTTTCATAAATGTGGGTTTTCATTAATTGGTTCAATGACCTTATCTATTAGTCATTTTGTTCATTATTTTAAAATCTCCATTTAACACTGCTACTGTGTAGAAACCAAGAGATTTCATTAGCATCCCATGATACAGAATTAATGAGCTAACATCAAACTTTTCCCCCAAAAATGATTTAAAGCAGCAAGCTTTAATATACATTTCAGCAATCAGTGCATTTCACAACATAGTACCCTTTAGTCCAACACCATTAGCACAGCAGTTATATCAAAGTGGTGAGCTTTTGCACATATTTCTATTACTGTTGATGTTCAATAGAAATCTCTAACTGTGAAGCATGTGATTTTGCAGCACAGATAACCTGTGGGTCAGTTTTGCTCTTTCTAATCAAGGATCCCCTCCATCTCTTATCTTGGAAAGAAAAGAGGGATTGGCTCACTGCCCTCATTGTGTCTGGCATAAGGCTGCTCCCAAACATTACCCTTTCTCTGTTCTCTGCTCTATCATAAACCATCTCTCACATCCCTGCTGTTCACCCACTGAAGCTGCTCGATCAACAACTCTCAATCTTGGCCATTTCCAGCCTTTGGGGCCTGCTGTGAGGTATATGTGAAGTGGGCTATGCTTCCCTTCATTTCCTGGTGTTTTGTTCTCTAGAGCTGTATTGCAGAAAGCTCTAGAAAATGTCAGACTCTATCAAATGGTACCAAGAGAACCATTTAAACCAGAAGAGAAATATTTTAAATTGCACATCAAATATTTGATTACTTGTGCCTCAAAAGCCATATTTTATGTTCAGAGTGTTTTGGAATGTCCACCTTGGTCTTGTCTCTGTGTCTCTCTTTGAGAGCAATTTTCTCTGGTTTCTAATCTCCATTATCCAAGCTTTACTCTTCTTTGGGGAAATTCTACTCACTACCCATAGATTCACTCCCAGGATCCAGCCTCTTGTTTTATGTTTTCCAAAGTCAAGAGGGTTTATTTATTCAAAAGTGATTAAGGGTCGGGTGGGGCGGTGCATCAGGAGCAGTGTGTGGTGGCATTTAGCCTGCCAAGTGTCGTAGGTGGTTCAGAGCTCTCTCCAAGTCCCCTTCCCCATTTATTCACCAGTATAAATTGCAGACTTTTATTCTTCAGATTAGAGAATCTCCGCCTCTCTCTCCACCCCCATTTCTCAAGGTCAAATGTTAATTGTCAGAAATAATACAACCTAGCTCCTAGCATTGAAAAGCAGAGGCATTCCTAACTGCATTGAAGCTGGAGATGTTACTTCACATTATTTTGCAAGCAGTGTTAGTTCACTCAGTTCAATCTTTTCTTCCTTCCCTTCCACATTTTGTCTCATCAGGTCTGTTTAGAATTAAAATAGGTCTTGAGGTGAGCCATTGAAATTTTAAAAATGGCCATTCTCTTTAGCTACAAAAAATATTTAGGGAAATCTAGAAATTAGCTGAATTAAATATTGAAGAAACATAACTGTTCTTTGGGAGAAAGGGGAAGGATAGGTTTAGTTTTCCATAAAGTAAAAGAAATCCCCGAGTAACTTGTAATTATTTTTGCTTAATGCATGTTTATTAATAAAGCTTAGTGCAATATTGCTCAGCACCCTATTTTATTCGTTTATCCATGAGATTAGAATATATTAAATGACTAAGGGTTTGCTATGTGAAGATTTGGGATAAGAACATTTCTGACTCCCAAAAATGCAGCTGTTGCAAACCCAAGAAGAATTTAGAATGAGGAAAAAGAAAGAAGGTCAGCGTGACTGGAGTCTAGTGTATATTTTCCCAATGCTTTTATGTTAGAAAATAAAGAATGGAGAAAACAAGTATGTCTCATATTCAAAATTTTGAATTCTTGCTTAGAAAAAGAATGGAGATTAGAAGGATGTTTTAGATCTTTCTTCTCTTGATAACCATCTATGTCCAAGACACATCCCCTATCAGGGAAGATTGGAGAAATAAGAGAAGAACAATTATGGAGGAGATTTAGAATATTTTGTACCTTTTTAGAATTGAGGAGTAAGAGAAAACCTTTTCAACTTTCTTCACCTGGGAATTTGACCTGGCTTTCTGGCATGTCACTGTGGTTCAGATTTTGAGGTGCTGATGTTGAAACTGGTACTTTAGCTAATATCTTATTTTCCCCTTTCCGGGAAAGCAAGCCTATAATGTATTTAATGGCTCAGGTAGAACAGCAGGAAGAGTTTACTAATAAAAGATTTTGGAAAAAGAAGTAGGAGAGAGGGGCTGGCATGAATTTTAGTGTCAGCCTGCAAACAGTCCCCCTGGAGGGCGTTGCTGTCTCCTGCCAATCACAAAGATTCTCCCAGCTGTCAATCACCAGGCTGCCTAGACTCTGCCAGCTCAAGGAACTTGCATATTCTGTGCTGGAGGCTTTTTTTTTTTTTTTTTTTTAAGCAGCATAAAGCTACATAAAAGTACTCTTGAACTGATAGAAGTATAACAACATGCTTGCTTGATGAATTTGCAACCAAATAAAGCGTATACTCCTCTTCTAATGGTCAAATTCTTTCCACTGTATTAATTGGTTTTGATGTACTTTATACTTAAGAATGGATATATGTGTGTAGGAGTCTCTGAGGTACAGTGATCTTTTTACTTTTTAGGAATCTTGTAGAAAATAAAATAATTAGATTTTCACTGAGGTCATGACTTGACTTTCAATGATTCTTGGTCATCTCTTTCACACACACACACACACACACACACACACACACACACAATGTGAGTTTTGTTCATGGGAAAACTTTTTTTTCCTTTAATAACTTTTATTTGTAGTAAAAATTAAAAACCAAGAAAGACTGGATGGGTTGGGATAATGGAGTCATTGCCTATGTGAGAAAGTAAAACGCGTCTGTAATTTTTATATCTTAAAAATGTCTTATACGGAATATTTCAACTATAAAAATGTATGCAGTTTGAAATATTCAAATCTAAGTTTTTGTTCAACTTTAAATGAGTCAGTTACAAGAGAAAATTTGACCTTCTTCCTTTCCTTGCAGTTCAGTAAATATGTGACATAGTTGCTTTCTTAGTTCACACATAGCCTTTTGGAGAGCAATCAGTGAAATGATCAAATACAGAGACCTGTATGTAATAGCTGAATTCTGAGTAATTATCCTATTTACAGAGAAAATTTAGATGTTAACTTGAGGGGCTAGAAAACTGGTAGAATTGCCAAGTGAGAACATGTCGTAGGAGGTAAAATAGAATGAGATGCCCCTGAATCCCTTTGTGGATGGGAGGTTTACTTTGCTCGGAGTGGAGATCCAGGACAGATGACTTCCCACTGGGTGGAGAGGAAGAGTCTACTCTCTTTCCCTCTTTCTTGATCAGCCATTAACATAGAGTTGAGTATGACTCTTGCTTCTTCCCTTCTTCCCATTCATTTTTACTTAAATGTGCACCTGTCGGTGGAAGGCTCTCCCCTCTGCAGCCTTGGATTCTGGGGGCCTCAGAGGCTCTCTGACCCTTGGTTCTGCTGTGGCTGCTTAAATCATGGTGGTGTCAACATTTGATTCCATCTTTTCATCTATATTTATGAGATTCAAAAATGTATTACATCTATAATCCATAAAAATTCCATAATTAGTGGATGTTTAACATTATTTTACCTACAGGTAAACTGGATGATGTGAAAAAGCCAGAAACCTAGCATTTGAAAAATAACAACTGATATGAAAAAACACAGGTAAGATTAAACTCCTATAATGCACAGATATCTCATGGAAAAGTCAAGTTGTTTACTTTTGCATAATTTAAACAAACCATCCAAAGTATCTCTAATTAAATTTATTTTTATCCTTCTTATGGGTGAGTTCAGACTTTCCAATATGTATCTGTGAACACAGCCTAAGGAGTAAACACAATTCTGTCTGTTGACACAGAGAAAACAAGCCCTTGCTGATAGCAATCATATCTCCTAATTCAATAACCCTCTCCCACTCCCACCCTAAGAACATAGCACAAAAAATAGGCCATCAGTCAATCCTCAATGAATGCTTTGTATTAGTGTGCAATTTGAAAAAAAAAAAAAAAACTATCATTATCTATCTATCTATATTTCTCTGTTCACACTTTAAGTATGCCTAATGACTGTGGTGGCAGAATTTTATTTTCATAGCAATGTGAATAAACATATTCCTAGAACATCACTCTTGTTAGATGTAAAGTGAAGTAGTTAAGGAAGGAACTATTTTTAACAGGTAATTTGCTTGATATGGTTCTAATACAATGCCATATATAATTGGAAGCTTAATAAATTACTTGGATTAATTCTATCCTGCTAAAGAGCATTTCTGTTTACCATTTCAGATTTTTTGTGGTTAAGATTAGGCAGATGTCTGTTCTTCATTATTATGAAGATGTTGAACTAAGTCCAGCATAACCTTTGTTGGGAGATAATTCTCCATCGTTTTTTCACAACTTTGTACATCTTCAGAACAGAAGCATTGACAATCTTTCATCTTAGCTATCTTTTCAAATATATTTGTGTAGCAAACAACCTTGGGAGATAGAAATACTTCACCTCTGGAGCAAAGGTCAGGTTTGCTTGCAGCCCATGATATAAAAGATTGGAGTTCTCTAAGCTTGAGGTTCCTCAGCTGTGATGCAAACCCACCACAAGCACAGCACCCACTTGGGCCCCTCTCTTTCACCCCCTGAAACTTGGAGAGCACGAGGGACCCACACAACCACGAGGTGCGTGCTTCCTGCTACACTGTGAGTAGTAAGTCCTTTGTATCTGTCCCAGGAATCTCGTGTCTTTGGTCAGCTTCTGTGAAAATGTAACAGGCTAACTTGTTATGATTCTAATAGGGTAAAACCTCAGGTCGTTCACAGTTCTTGACACACTACTGATGGGATAAACAAAACCATGTAATGTGACATTTTGCCAGGAAAAAAGAAAATTTAAGGGGCTCCTGACAAAGCCTCCTTAGTGTCCTTCTTTGTAATTAGATACTCAATTCACTTGTTTTTCTATTGCTTGTTTTTTAAATAGTCAAGAAAATTTGGCCTAAGGAAGACCAAGGCAGGTAAAAGAGAAGAGTGTTTTCATAAGTTTCAGGAAGCTCTCTTGGGGGAGAGGGGTCAACTCCCAAGTGTACCACTCTAGCCATTAAGTAGATAGAATGCCAAATATGTATGATTCCTCATAGAAAGAGACATGGCTTTTTGTTCAATAAATATCTTGCCTATATTTTATTAATATCAGCCCTCTTTTAAAATGGAAAGGCAAATATGTGCTATATCAATATTTTATCTTTGTATACTAATCAGCAGTAGTGCATTTGATATATTTTCCTATAAGGTTAAGTGATATATATATATATATATATATATATCAAATATACAAACAAATATGTATATATATATGTTTCTCCTTTCAAATTTGGATGATTAACTCTCAATAATTGATTTCTTCCTTCCTGACCTTTCTTCCACTCACCCTGTTTGGATATACTTGGTAGTAAACAGTTGCCATTTTAATGATAACTTGTCATTTTGACATAGCAAAGAAAGCAGCTATTTAAGCTGTAAGTTTTACATGCCAATATGTGACTAAAAAGCCACAATCACTCCTATTTTTACGTATCACAGAAAGTCTCTAAATAACCAGGCTTTGTCAGTTGAATTGAGATACTTGAAGGTAATCTGTCTTATAGCTAGTATTAGTCATTTGTCTCAAGTCTAGAAACTGGCATTAACCTTACAATTCATTTTCAATGGCAGTTTTTGTTTTTAGCAGAAACATTTAGTAAAACGTATTGACAGACTCAAGCTCCACTGTAAACAGATCACTCAACCCAGAGAGATCTCTTGTCTGTCATTCTGAGAAAGAAGTAGAAAACTGACAGATGGGCACACAGTTCCTCTAGTATCTACAAGGGCAAGGACTAGCTTGATATATTTCCTTCTTAGGCTGCATTTAAAAGACAATTGTACTCCACAAATTGAAACTGTGTTATAATTAAAGAAGAGTAATTTATAAGCTATATTCTTATCATCTCAAATTAGATAAAAGGAAAAGCCTGTGTAAAAGTATACAACCCTTAAAAATTAAAATGACCCAGGGTACCAGGGTCCACAGTCTTCATTTTTGAAGGTGTTTGTGCTTTACTCCCTGGGTGGTTTAAGACTGTTTTTAGTTGTTTGAGAATCTTTGAAACCAACACATCATCATAGCTGTCCTGCTATTACTATGATCACGTTTTGATCATCTGCACTCCAATTAGGAATCAAGTTTGTTTATTTGTTTATTTAAACTGATCTAGTACACTTTTCATTCCACCCTTCTTGAGTAGGGCAACATCCAATATGGCAGATAGAAAGTTTCTCCCAAGAGTTGTAAAATGTGTTTGTTTGATTTTAGTCTATCTCTCGCCTTTTTGTTTGTAAACCCTAAGAATTTCTATGGGTCATTCAGAGCTTGATCATAAAAAAGAGTCTCCAGAGGATGTGTATATTACAAGGGATTTGACCTTACACAAGTGGGGGGCTAGTTACCTAATCTATGTGAGGCTGATTGTTCTCTGTGCGACACTGGGGACTGAGGTCCACAGGGCTGGTGGTCCGGAAGGAAAAATAGAAACAGAGCGGGGGACTCATGGACAAAGTGGAACCAGAAACGGCAGGGCAGGATGTAACCATGAGAACGTACTGGAACCTACATTGATCTTTCACTGCTTCCCTGGCGAGGCGTCCTGAGAGAGGTTTGGGTCATGCTCAGGGAGCTCAGCGCAACCTGGGGAAAGCGCTAGAGATGCTGACCCAGTAGGTCTGGCAGGAGCTGAAGGAGCTGTGGGCGGAGGGAGCCCAGCCTGAACCAGGTGAGCACAGGTGAGCAAGTACGACTTCTGAATACAGGAACACGCTGCTGCTTCACTTCCGCCTTCCAAATCTCATGCAAAATGCCACATTAGGCTCACACTAATTCGGAATCGTGCAGGGAAGGGAATCCTGGAGAGCAGAGTTCCAGGATAGCTCGGTGGACGACACACTTCAAATCTAAAATTATTCCAAAATAAAAAAGTTTTATTTTTATTTTTAATTATTTACTTATTTATGGAAATATAGCACACTTACAATGTTATGTTAGTTTCGAGTGTACAACATAGTGATTTGATATTTTTATAAATTACACACCATACAAAGGTATACTTCACTTATTTCATCCCCTCCTCTGTGGTAACCACTAGTGTGTCCTCTCTATCTGTGAGTCTGTTTCTGTTTTGTTATATACAAACACTGTATGCTTTCACTTATACCTGGAATCTTAATAAACAAAACAAATGAACAAATTAAAAGTTTATATTTAAAAAGTGAAAATAAACTTTTTATTCTGCTGAGAGTAGGATCATACTAACATACTGCTCCTCTCTCTTCCAGCATTATAGGGTAGATTTTCAGGTCAATACACACAAATCTACCTCATTTAAAAAATGGCTACAAGTTATTTTAAGATGTTAATTACATATTTTAAAGTCATTCTGTTGAATTGATTCCAATATTCTTGCCTTAACAAGTAATGCTGCAAAGGGCATCTTTTCAAATATATCCTTGTACATTTATATGAACTTTATGTATAAAGGTTCATATAAATGAACCTCTCATGCATGTGAATGTTTAAAATTGTCAAAAGTAAGAATATTAACATTTTAAATGTCAAATTGTTCTTCAAATGGTTGTTGGAATTTATAAATCTATCAATAGTACATAAGAATGGTTTTTTACTCATACTCTTATCAAACTGGATATTATCATTAAAAAAAATATTGCCATTCTATTAGAAAACAGGTGGTGTTTCAGTTGTGTGATGATGGTTGTAGAATGTTAGCCATGGGGCTGGGGAAGGAGAGAAGAATGGGTAAGATGAAATCATGGGTAAATACATAAAAGCACAGAGGGAATGCTACTCTCAAAATGTATTTTTCAGGAAAGCTGAAATTTAGTATGGAGTTGAGGGTCAACCTGATATTGGTAGTCATGAAATGTTTGAATCCATATTAAGGAGACTGAATGTTTTTCAAAACCATTACAGTTTTTCAGAAAGGAAGAACGTACTCAGATTTTTATTTTAGAAATATGTCTATAAATGAAATGTAGGAGTCTGGCTTAACTGGGGCTAAAGCTGGACAAAGGATAATTAGTTAAGAGGTCCTTGATATGGTAGGATACATATTAGCACTAAGACACAGAAGTCCCTTTGAGTGAAGCATTGAAGACAGAACTACAGGACTTAGAGGCTAATTAGACATGAAACGTAAAAGAGATGGAGTAGACTAGATTTTAATAGACTGAAAGCTCAATTTTACTTTTGCAAAATTAGAGACTGCATGGAGAGAAGCAGATCTGGGGAAGAGATGATGAATTTTGTCTTAGATATGTTCCTTGTGAGATGCCTGTAGAGTTCCAAACTGAACATGTGCAATAAATAAAGGGAAATGCAGGTTGCAAGCTCAGTTCTGGCTTGGAGACACAGATTTGAAAGTTATCAATGTATAGGTGGAAGAGGACATTTTGGGCTGGATAATTCTCTGTTGTGTGGTTGTCCTGTGCATTATAGGACGGCAAGCAGCATCCCTGGTGTCTATCCACTAGAAATCAGTAACAGACTCTAAGTTGTGACAACAAAAAATATCTCCATATATTGCCAAATGTCCCTTGAGGGTAAAATAAATTTCCCCCATTGAGAACTACTGGACTATGTGAAGTGAGAAGGGGAAAAATTTGATGGTAGATCCCTGGGGAACACTGGTATTAAAATGTGTCAGAGAAGGAGCATGGGAGAAGCACCAGGAAGGTAGAAGTAGAAAAACAAACAAACAAAAAAATGGTACCATTGAAGAAAGAGGATGGAATGTGTAAAAAGAAGAAAACAGACATCAATGTCAAACACTAACAAAATGTCAAGTCAGTTAAAGACTACAATTGTCAAGTATATTTGGCAATTTCAAGGTCACTGGTGACATTAACAAGAGTAGTTTTTTGGATGTCAGCTTCAGGTGCCACTGGAATCAGTTGTTCTAAAAAGTCTGATACACTATTTGTTGTTGAGTGATGGCTATCTCATTGCTTTTCTTAGGGTTTTGCTGAAAGTTCTGTTAACTTTTTTTTACCAGTACTCAGTCTGGGTATTTCCTTAGAGAAATACTGAAATCTTTCTACATTTGTCTCTCCTGACTCCATTTTCAGATTTAAACTTTTAATAACCAAATACCATTCATACTTTAAGGCAACAACTCTCAGTTTTTACTCTTTTATTGAAGTGTCTTCATTCTACAATATCCAGAGTTTGTGTCCTGGTGCTAGTTGACTGGTGGTAATTTCAGGATGAGTTCTCTCTAGTGGTATGCTGAAGCTGGCTCTCACAGGCTCATGACAGCTGACTGTTAAATCTTCAGGAATTTTTGAGCTAGCCATTAAACATGATCATTATTAGAGATTAAATTATAAAATCTTACACTTGAATAATTTAAGAACAAAAGTAATAAATATTCAGTACTCATGGCTTTCTAATTATTTTACTATTATCTATGTTTCTGAGGTTATGTCTATTGTATCTATATGGTGAAAATATTATATAATGTGGTGCTTCTATGCACCTCTTCCCAACCTTACATTCAGTGATATCAGGTTGGGAGCTTGAAATCAGCAACAGTTGGGCGTATTTACATTATGGATGTTGGAAAAAAACTACAAATCAGATCCTGAATATATGAATACACACACACACACACACACACACACACACACACACACACACGCACACACATACACATACATCATTACTGGTTAATTATAAAGGATACAACTAAGAAACAGCCAAATGAAAGAGATGCATAGGGCAGGTGTGGTGGAGAGGAGACGGCACGCGGAGCTTCCATACCCGCTCTGGGAACCTAATGCGTTCATCAACCTGGGAAGTCCCTAATTTACTTTTTGATTATCTAAAGAAAGTGATGGAAAAAAATGTTAATAATGCCAATTAAACCTAAGAGTACCTTATGTCGGTAGCTGCTACATTGTGAATAGCACAAACATGGAGGAAATATTCTTCTGTTATCCAAAGACTATTATTATCCAATCAGCAAAGAAGTCATTCAGGACCTTGATGAATGAGCAAAATTACAGGTCCTTGGTGAATGAGTGAAATTCCAACATATGCCTATGTCATTTCAATGTCCTCTTACTCATTAATAAACCAACATTCATATCAACCAATATTCATATTGGAATTACACTCATTAATTAATAATCTAGATTGTCCATACAAGAATTTGGCAAAAATCAATGAAAGCATTTTGTGAAAATCAATTTGCTGTAAGAAACTTATAATAAAGAGTAATGTATATCTTATTATTTGCAAGACATCCTGTTTGTTTGCTAGACATCCTTTATATCAGTTAAATTTATAATAGACTTAGGTTTGTATATCTATATAAATATCTATGTCTACACATATATATGCATATTCACATATTTTTGTTTATTTATTTTCAGAAAGCCAATGGTTAAACATTTACCAGCATTACATTCTTATAAGATTTTCCTAATTAACTCACAGGAACTGCCTTATAAAGTTGATATGTGACAACATCTCAGGGGAATATACTTCAGATTTTTCAGAAATTGTTGCTATATGTTGATATTTCTAAAATTGGTCTCCTTTCTGTTCCCACTCACTGCCCTTGCCCCAAATTTCATTTTATCACATCTTCAGAAAATTACTCCATCTTGCCCTTACCATATCTACTTATTGTAGAATATCTTGAAATTACTTAGCCAATTTTTATTTTGAAAAATTCACCTTGTTTTGTAGGTTTATCTTTCTTAACCCTTTTCTGTGACGCCAGTGCACGCTGTATAAATTTAATTGAACATATTGACGTTCTATACATTTGGGTCTCATCATTGAATTTTCCCTTCTTTTTAAATTTTCTCTAGTGAATCTGGTCTGCTATTCATGACCATTTTCCCTATTTGTAAGTGTGGTCTACTCTGTAAACATTCATAGGTATTCATCCCAACTGCAGTAGAAAAGGTCAACAATGATCTTTTAGTTGCTGAATAGGATAGGTCCATTCAACGTTTCAATGATTTGGCTTCCTGTGCTGTTGGGCATTATTGAACAAAATCACCTTGAAGATCAAGAGTTTCTATGATGACCCTTTTCCATCTTTCTGCATCCATCTTCAATTTCTCTTTTTCTATTTCCTTCATTAAGTCACTTCTCTAGGCAAATTATCCCTAACCATTCTCCGGTCCTCACACCCTAGTTCAAGTTCTTGTACTCTTATACTCTTATGGAATAGGGTTTTTTTTTTTTTTTCTTTAAAAGCACTTGTCATTTGTTTGGGGTTGAATTGTGTATCCCCACCCCTGTCAAATTCATATGTTGAAGTCCTAACCCCCAGTACCTCAGAATGTGACCTTATTTAGGAATAGGGTCATTGCAGAGGTGATGAGCTAAGATGACATCATTCTAAAGTAAAGTAAGCTCCTAAACCAGAATAACTGATGCCTTATAAAATGGCAAAATTTGCACACACACATACACACACACACACGTGTTGCCATATGAACATAAAGGCAAAGATCAGGGTGATGTATCTATAAGCCAAGAAATAAGATTCTCAGCAAACCACCAGAAGCCAAGAGAGACACATGGAACAGATTTTTCTTCACAGTAAAAAGCAGGAACCAACATTGCTGATAATCTTGTCTCAGACTTCTAGCCTCCTGAACTGTGAGATAATGAATTTCTGTTTTTTAAGCCACCCAATTTGTTGTACAATTTTATGGCAGTGAACAACCTAATATGTCATCATAAATTATATAATTATACATTTATCACTGAGATTATTTAGTAAATATATTATCTGCACATAGGAACAAAAGTTTTTTGAGAGCAGGTGTTATGTCTATTTATTTACAATTATATTCCTTCTTCTTCTTATTGCATTGCATATAATAGATACTGTATAAAAAACTATTAATTGAATAACAATCCTATTCCTCAACAAAGAGTTTACTACTATAATGATTAGGAGAAATTTTGCATACAACTTTTCTATCAGATTTTCTGGTTGCAAATTCAAGGGGATACAGGATTTCTTCTGAAACACTGTGCTTGAGATGGGGAAAGGAAGGAAACTTGGTTGAGTGGGATGTAAGTATCTGATGATAGGGGTCTTTTATTTTCACATAAGCTATATTTACTCATTTTTGGACATAGCAACAGAATATGTGCAAAAGTCTGAGATAGTAGTGTGTGGAATGTGATGACAGCACCATATGGGGAATTGTGTGGTATCTGGATGACATGCCACATTTTAATGTTTAGTTTAAGAAGATCTGATTTTGACAGTAAGAGTTGGGGATTAAAAAAAATAGAGCTAAGGAATAAATATGGACTAAAACTGTGTGATAAAAAAAAAAAAACCTAGTTGCTGTATGATAACCCATTATTTTCTAATAGTGCTTTCATATAAAACAATATTTCATCCCTCTCGGTCACCTAATCTGCATTATAAATGTATATTGTCATTTTACATGTGAGAAATCTGTCTCATTTTTCTCTACTTCGTAATATTCATTTCGGGTAATTGTTTTATTGTTGAGTTTAAAGATACTCTTTCTTAGCTAATTTTAATGTCATATAAATATATTAAACCATTATCACAACAGAGTGTTGGCCACTGATTGACTTATATAAATTAGAGCATAAATTAGCATAAGGAGTTAGACAAATCAGAATTCATTCCAGAGAAGCATATGTCACTTCCATGTTTGGTGTCATGAACATTAGATAGATAAAACAAATTTGATTACAAAATATTTTTTTCTAAATACATATATGTTATCATATTTTTAAGCAGAATATTTTATTCATGAGTGTAGTTAACATATGCATTCATATTTCTGTACTAATTAATTGTAATTCCTCCCCCATCATCCCAGCATATCTATGTAATTATGACATCACTTGGTAAAAATACATTTAAGCAATTTGTGTAATGAGGTATTTTAATCTTCCACTAATATACAATTTCATATATGGAGTAATGCAAAGATATTCAATTTTATACATTTAAAAAAAGAATGAGAAAATAGTTCTAGTAAGCACACACACATACACACACCAACACACACATGAGCACACGCACACACACAGATACCAACACTTAGGGAATCATTGAATCTAATCATGATGCTTTGGAAAGTAATTTTGCCAAGTTTAAATTAATTAAAATTTTTAAGTTTACAAGACAGTCCTTTAGGGATTTCGTTTTATGGAGGTTAAGATAATTTGCAATTCTGTAAAAATAATTTAAAACAGATTTAAACACTCAAAGCTTTTCTCGAAACTCATAAAACCTTGCATAATACATATTTTAAATACACATGAAACTAAACGTGAAGTTTAATTTTATCTATTTCTAAGTGATATATTAAGTATTTAGTATTTAGGAGAGGCTTCAAAACAAAAAAATCTTTGAAAAGTATCCACACTCTTAAGTACTACTAGGGATTTTCTCTGATATCATTTTAAGACCCAGTATGACAAAATAAACATTGTGTTCAAAAAAGTTATTTTGGAATTTTAAAAGGGTAGACTAGAAAGATACAGTTTTATTTAGGGAATCATTTAATAAATTTTAAGCATTAAGATATAAAACTCCCAGGGAAAAGTAACAAATAAAATGAGCGTCTCCTTTGTAAGGCCAAAGAGTTCTTTGTTCTCTGTATTATCCTAGAGCCAAAGAATAATAGTACTGGCGAGATGAGAATTACTGACATTGATCACCAAAAGAAAGACAATGTGCAAACCAAATGAGGTCAAATTTTTCTCTGAATGGCCTTCCAATTAACCTTGACCCATTTGAGTTGAAAAGTCAGAACTGGGCACAGGTTTCATGGAAAGGCCTGAGTTATACTAAATAAAATTGAACTTTTTTCTATAGTTTCCATACTGAATTTGTAAATTATAAGATACCATTTAGAAGAAGCCATAAAAATCATCATGCTGAATAATAACACATTGATGGCTATTAAAGGGTGACAGAATGCCTTTGGTGTTCCTTGTGCACTCCTGTCAGGTGTTGGTAATGGATTTGTAAGATGGAATGAAGCACTACAAAAGAAATTTTTTTTCTCTTTCTCCTACTAAACATTTTTTCTTTCTTCCTCAATTAAGGAACAAAGTTAGAAAGTAATTTTGAATAGACTTTGTGGAACTTTCTCGGATGTGAGCCTGGCAGATTATAGGTAGGAAAAAAGATGTTGAAACCATTTACAATCTTCTCTTTGGCTTTTATCTGGGCTTCTCCCAAGCTGACAGCAGGTTGAGTTGATTTGTCTAAGTGCTTATCCATTTATTGGGAGGAAGAGGTCAACAGTCTCCAAGCATCTGTCCCCAAGATTTAGAGTTTGAAAACAATTTTGGAATGGATTTGAGTGGACCCAGTCAAAGTACAGAGGCAAGGAAGTGAATGGAGGCCCTGGAATAAAATTATCATGTTGTTAGAGAGAGACAGGCATCCAGTATGTTTGATTAGGCAGGGAGATTGGAAGAGAAGAAAGGAGAAGTGTTGCTGGTCAAGTCCTGCTGGGAATGATTTGCACCTAGGAAAACTGCTTTGTGTGAGAATTAAAACAGCAGGCAGTCACAGTTGTGATAGTAATTGGGGTTCAGTCAGATTGCCCTGGTGCGCTCTGATGAGCTGAGTTTAACTAAAGAAATGCTTTGGTATCTGTGCCTTGTTTCTGCTGTAAGAGGGTTCTCAGAATTTGTCCTGAACCTGTACAGCTTCCAACCTTCATGTATGTGGCATATTTGAAAGAGCTTATCCTCTGGACCCTGGCTAGACTGCTGGGGACTCCTTTCCACTCTTTTTAACTGAGAAACGTGTCAGTTGAAGACCTGATACTTCGAGGACAAGCTACCACCTACCACGCCTGTTAGCTACTGGACCAGGGGAATTTTGTTTAGCAGCAATGATTATCACAGGCACTGTTGATCAACAATAAAACAGATGTTAGATTTTGAATAAATCAGCAGCAAGTTATCCATCTCAAACAGGAGAAAATATGCTAGAATTCAGAAGGGCAGCGATGGAACAATCATGTCATTAGATGAATGTTAATATAAGTGTAACATAATAGTTACATAATTTGAAGTTATTCAACTTTGCAAAAGTATAAATAAAACATAACTCTGATGATAAATAAACATTGGGAATTTTGATATCCCCATACTAAAAGTTGATTTGTAATAGGTTAAATTTCTTTCATTCATAACTTCACATATTTATCCATCAATTTTATGCTGACAGTTTGTCAATGTTCCAAAACTTACTAAATTCCTGAAGTGGTACTTTGTTGTTGTTTTTCTTTTCTTTGAGAAAAAGGTAAATCTGAATTCTTTTATTTAAAAAAGTGTTCCTTATAGATGCTAAGCAAGAAATATTATCAACAATGATATTTTTACCTTATGTATATATTTATCAAAATGCTATTAAGTTTACATTAAAAGAAATAATAGAGAGAGGGATTTTTTATAAGCTTTCCTTTTCATACGAAGTTTGAGAATGTTGGATTACACTGAAAAAATGTATATGTATCAAATATATTTTCATGGCCAGTCATCCCATAATCAACATTAAGATGTATAAAAAAACCCATCTCCTCATGATGGCTAGATTGATACTACGCAATCATTTGACTTCAAAATGAAATTTTTATTCCCAAAATAAAGGTATTAGGCAAAATTAATTCTAAAGAATAATACATACTAATTGTGGCAAAGAAATATTTTAATAGCAGATCAGCACAAAAATACATATATCCATTTTGTATGTTTAATTCTAACTCAGAGCATTCACTTTCTTTGTGGAATACTTGCTCAGTCTGGTCTGTTTTCGTGTTGCTTTCTCAGTGTAATTGATCTGGGGAGCCTGGTTTGCCACCACTCTAAGAATTGGATAGATTGGATGAACATGAGAAAAAATGGAAGAGAAACGGAAGGAGAATATTGAAATGGACAAATGAGATGTGAAATAGGGGAGGGTCATTATTCAGAAAGCAAACACAGTATTTCATTAATTTGAAAGCTTTGGTTCTTAACAAGTCAGATTAGTTTATTAAGAGAATAACCTCTTTGGCAGAACTTCTATCAGCTATACTTCTACCTAAAGCAGTATTTCTAAATAATGACCTTTCATTTCAATTCATTTGGAAGTTTAGTTGGTCATGAAAAACTTCAATGCCTATTATAATATTCTTTTCCCCTGCTCCTCTTTTTTAACCAAGAGCTCTTACCAAATAATCTGAAGTTGACTCATCATTATCAGTTTTGATAACTATTACCAGTTTTGTTCCTCCTAGGGACATTTGAATTTTACAGAAATCGAAACTTACATATTGGTAGTAAATTGTTGATGCTAGTCTAGCAGAGTTTTTTTTTTTTTGATCAGTGTTCTTTCTTAGTATTACGGGTAGAATGAAGGTGTACATTTTGAATTGCATATGAAGAAGTGGTGATGGCGTACTCTGGGTATGTTTTATTTTCTACTCTTTGGTTTCTCTTGTATGTAACCCTACAGGAGGCTAAGAAGAGTTAGAAAGCGTCTGTATACCTGATACTGTGTGAAGATTACTGGCTTCACCTGTAATTAAAGACCATGGCTTTATAAGACATCTTCTTCAGCAACAAATTTGAGAGACTCAAACACTAACTGGGACATAAATATGAATTATAAGGCTAAGGAATAAACTTTGAGTGTCTGCCACACAAAGCATATGTTCAGTACAAATATACTGAACAATTGCATATATGAAGAATGAATGAATGAATAAAAAAATATAGACCAGTGGCTTTCTGATCTCAAAATATTTCTGAACCGTTTTCATGGATAATAATCAGAACCTCAGCACAGATTTTATTTCAAGTTAGACTTTGGAATTCTGAAGTGGAGAGAAGAAAGATGGGCTGAGTGGTGTGGTGGGAGAAGGTTGGATGCTGGGCTGAGGGCAAGTGTACTTGCCATTTGAACTGTGGCAAAGCAGTTGAGTATAGGTCCGCACCCCGACCTTTGCAAGCTGGGATGCTTTGCCATCCATTCTTTTGATACTTGTCCCTCCCTTTTCTCATCTAGAGCTCTCCTGCATTACTTCTGAAAAGATTTCTCATTGCTGGGCACTTGCTTCTAATTCAAGGGAGCGCATGACTCATTTGGAGGGCTGTGCCTCTTCAGAGGAGTAGAGTTCCTCAGAACTTAGAAGCCAAAAATATTGACACTACCTCCTGCGATGACTTCTGTATACAAGGAGGAAATAAGATTTGTGCGTTGGTTTAGAAATCAAAGTATAATTTATGATACTTGTTTCCAAGGGAAAATGTGGCCTGAGGTTCATTTAGCTTCAAGGCATGTTTAGAACATGACACGTTGGTGAGTTGGAGATAATGATTTAGAATTCAGATTTAAGCAGAAATTAATTAGCAGAAATATCTGCAACTCTTTCTATAGTACAGATACAATTATTTTCCTTGCTTTTTTTATAAGTATAAATTTAAATCAATAAACAATACTCAAACATCTTTATTAAATCTAATTTTATCCTTATTTAATTGAAGAAAGGAAAATTTTAAAAAGGTAACTAAAAGAATGAGTCCTATATTTTATGTAAGCATTTTTCATATTCTATTATTGTTATAGATAATAATAGATATAGATTTTTAAATATATCTGAATAACAATTGGTGTTTGAAAGTTAACCAACATAGGACATTTTTACATTCTTGACAAATTCCAAAACAGGGAAAAAAAATTGGACTGAAAATCAGAATATACATACTCCAAAAAAGTCATTTGTAAGTCATTTTAAGTCTCCAATGTTTTAATGTACTAAAGAAGGATTTAGGATGGTGCACTAAATACTTTAGAATTATGTAGAGTAAACAAACAAACAAACAAACAAACAACAAAACTTTGGTGAAACTAATTCCAAAGGAGAACTCTAGTAGCAACTTTCCTCTAGTGTGAAATACAGTGATCCCTTCCCAATGCTGAAGTCACGGTTCTATCCTTATAGGAGTCCCATTGAAGATATTAAAATGCATTAGAAAAATAGGCTAGAAGGTCAAAAAAATAGCTAATTCTATAAAGGCACATGGAAATATTTTGATTGTCACTGAAATAAAATAATAAATAACAATTAAGTGAATAAAAATACTATTCTCTGTTTTGTAAAATAATAGGAGCTTTGCTACCAATTTTCATTTATCTCCCCTTGGTCAATAGGAACTTTCAGAATTTTTCTTTCCCAAAGTTTATAAATGTGTGTATGTGTGTGTGTTTGATAATAGCCACAGTCAAAGTTTATTTTCCCTCTCATTTATATCTCAGATTTGTTGGCTCAAAAATCTCATTTCATCTTGTCAACAATCCCAGACACAGAATAAATTGGATGCTTGAGCTGAAAACGTACACCACACACACACAGACACAGACACACACACACACACACACACACACACACATACAGGATAGTTTGTACTTAAACTTCTTAGCAGAAAGAGAGTGTTTTTGATCCTGCACTCAGACGGATATTTTCCTATGAAAACTTCATTCTAGAGCTTGTGTCATCACCTTGTTACACACTTTCTGGCTTCCTCCTTTTTAACAGAGCAAAGAGTACCCTCTAAGACCAGAGTTTACTTTTCTATGTCTACCTGTCAAGCGGTGAAGTTCCTAAGAAGCAGTTACTACTGAAGCCGCTAGGTGGGCGGGCCACACTCCAGCGTTAAGGAGACAATGGGTCCAAGTGGATTTGGACAGTTTGTTACTAACAGCACAGAGGATGGCTTCCTGTTTACCTGCTTCCCCTTGTCCTCCAGTTCCCAGAATGGTGATAAGGGACACAATTGATCCTGGCCACACCTGAGGAACGCTGACCTTAAGAAAGCCCAGTCTTACAAGGAAAGTGCTAGCCTTTGCCAGTCCTTCCCTCCAGAGACATCATCATCTTTATCACCCTGGAATGTGTCAGGAGATGGGAGGGAGTCTCTAGCTTTATAACCCTCGAATTTAAGCAAATCTGCCCCCTGCTCAGAAGCAGCTTTGTAAACATCCTTGAATAAAGTTTTCAGTGTCTTTTGCTCAGAAGATGTACAGATACAGCAGATCCTTGGAGAATTATCTCCCAAAACTATCTTCCTCCTTTGCAGAAACTGTGCTCTTGTTTTGCATTTTGCATGTTTTTAATGTATTACAGAAACAAAATTTTGTTATTTTCTTAATTATTCTCCAAGACAGCAATTTCACGTGCTTTATTAGCTAGAAATAAATGAATAAGCTGGCATTTGAGGTAAAGGGATTTTGCAATTAAGGAAGAATAAAAAAGTATTTTTTTCTTGATCAAAAAACTTAATTCTGATTACTTTTCCACGATGGGGCGGTGTTAGCAGGGCATTTGCTTTACAGATAGAGATAAATTTGGAAGTATGCATGCCACTTTGGAAAATGCTAATATAATGATGACTTTAAAGACATATAGGTATCCATGTACCCCTAAGGGAGGAATGAGAAAAAACAAAAAACATGTTGTTTATATGAAATTAACAGATACTACATTACTAGGTGCAAAGTCATTTTTCTTACCTTTGTTGAGTCAAGTTCAGGTTAAGTCAAGCCACCATCAAATGTGCTTTTTGATTAAATATTCTTCCCCATGGCCAGACATCTCGGGATGATGTGGCAGCCGCGCTCTCCATGCCTTGCAACAAAGTAACACTGAGCTGGAAGTTGGAATTGCACGTGCCTAGCAGCTAGCACTCACATATTTGTTGCCAGAGTTTATGAGAGCTTTTGACTGGTGAACACACATCTGGCAGAAAACCTGCTCATACTGGTACTTTTGCCTTATAGATTCTTGAGAATTTTTACAAATGCCTAACTTTACTCACTGACAGATATCTACAGGGAAACTCAGATTTAATACTTTCTAGAGAATCAAAAAGTCAGGATGTGTTCCTTGTTTCAAATTTGGCTAGGCAGTTGAGCAAAGGGTCTTAATCCTTATCAATATCGGAAACTTGTTGTTTAGGTGCAAAGCTAGATTTGGGGCTTCATTAAAGACGATACTTGCTGTTCCACTAAGCAAGCAGTGGCCAGCACAGTATTCTGGTTCTATCAGGAGGCGGAATCATACACGATAACGCATCTGGTCCTTCTTTTTCTAGCAGCAATGCTTGGAGAAGCACCTCTGCTGAAGGACTAATTCTAGCTGGACTCTGGTTGGTGTGCTGGAGGATGAACTCATCTTTGTGATGAAGACCTCATCTCTCTGAGCCCTTGGAGCTTTATGAAAGGCTAAATGTCAATCCAGGATAACTGTAAAGTCTAGTCCTCCTTGCTCAGCAAACGGCCTCCAAAAGCATAAAGTTATGGGCTAATACCTCTATGACTCTGGGGAAATCGTTCTCTGTTTGGCATCCCTAAACTGAGAGTATAATGCTCATCTTTTCAAAGTTAATGAATGATGATATGGAATGTGTTCATTAATGAGAAAAGTGGTTTGAAAATATGTAATGTGGTACGTAATTATTAAGTATAATTAAGGAGACAGTACAATCCTCAATAAAGTCTAAATATTAAGTTGAAATGTAAAGCCTCCATTAGAATTTTTACATCTGAAATACTCAGTTACATTATTGTGCATTCCTAAAAGGACACTGCAGTTAGACATTGCAAAACAATATCACAGTTACCAAAATACAAGGTCATGAACCCATGTTCTTAAAAACAATCACATTATGTATCTGGAATATATGTATCAGAATTATTCAGTTTAAAATAATATGACAGTACTGACGTTAGGGTTTCATCACAGTTAACTCAGGGAAAGAATATTTTGTTCAAGATCATCAACATGTGGTCAGCTTGAAATAAGAGCTTCTCAGTGGCATGAAAATTGTGGTTTTATAACGGGTAACACAATCAGACTAAAATAAGCCTTACTAAAACCACATTCTGTAAGGGTACTTGTGCTTGATTTTGCTTATTCTGGACACCACAATCTTGATTTTTAGTGGTTAGGGAGGTTCCACCTAAAGCAAAACAGGAGCATGAGTAGATTCAAATTGCTTACATATTATTCAGTAGAAACGCTATATGCAGCTTACTTGATTATTGGATATACACTTGCATTCAGTAGGACAGACGTCACTAGAATACAGTGCAGTAACTGTACTGTACTGCAGTATGACTATATCTCTCTGATTTCAAAATTAAAACTGGTAGAGGCCCCATTTTCCAGATTAGGAACAAATCTGGGATTTTTCTAGAGAAATTCCCTTACAGCCTGAATTGCTGCAGTACCGCAGAGATTTATTCGATACTGTTCCAGCTTCCCAATTCCATTTAAAGGCAAACTAGAGAGTTCCTCAGTGCTCGGGGGACACCAGGTGTTTGCCTGTGTCCACTCTCATTGCTGCCATAGTACATTTCTCCTGCAAGCTGTCCCCATGCTGCCCAGTGTGGAGACAACACACACAGTCTGGCGTAGACCCCTGCCTGACCGGAAGGTGGAGGGACTCACGCTTGGACTTTTCCAGTCAGAGCTGCTTGTTAATACTCACGTGCTCAGACATTTTCCCCAGAGCATGTGTTCTTAGCCAGGATGGCCCGTCCAGACTGGTTAAGAACCAGCCTGCAGGGGAAGGCGACTGGAGTCACGGCCCTGATCTCCCCTCCCGCACACTGAAGTTCCCTTTGGGGGCCCTTGAAGTCCTTTTCTGCCACTGTGGTTGCCATGATCTCAGTCTAAACTAGAGGGTTCTCGTTTTTACCGATATGTTATTAAGTCTTGGTGCTGGTTCAAGAGCAATGACAGAAGCCTCAGCTCTTGACAAAAAAACAAATTTTCCATTTATAAATCTAATTTTTAAGCATAGGTGAAAGATATTACTCTTGAATATTTTTAACTGCTGGATTTCATTAAGGAGATTTTGAGGGATTTGTGAGGGTGAGGGGGGTATGAGACCATGAAGGGCAATTTCCCAACACGCAAGAAAAGTCACAATCACTTTCAGCATGAGTTAAGTAATTTTCTATGGGTAGAAAAAGAAAAGATTATTTTTTAAAATGACAGAGCCCTGGCAATCTCATCTAAGGAAGTGGAAATAACTTGTCAGTATTTTTTGTTTCTTTATGCTCTAAATTCATTTTTAGTAACAGTGGAAGCAATTTGAAATGAAAGACAACACTTAAAGCAAATGAAACAGAAAAGAATGCCAGCAGTAAATGGCAAGAAGAAATATAGTTCAGTGTGTTCTTCAGAATCCTGTCCCTTGGGACTAAAGGTTGAAAGTTTCTTATTCTTATTTTTGAAATTTTACAATCATGAAGCTACCTATTGATATTAAAATTAGTTCTATTACATCATGTACATTTGTCCTTTTAATAGAACAAGTTTGGCCTCAAATAGATCTGAGCTCAGATCAAATCCTTTAATTTCTCTGAGATATTTTCTGTTTCCTTAGACTTAAAGTTGAAAAAAAAATCCTTGTATTTTATTTATGAGGATTAAAGACAAAGTATCTGATACTGAACCTTTCCTATGTGGTAGGCACTTAACACATAGTAACAACTATGATTATCATATCTGATAATAGCAAGATAATAATCATAATTATTTTAGTCTCTGGGGTGTTAGTTATTTCTAACCTTTGTAGTAAATGCTTCTTAACAGAGTTTTTATCAATAAGTCCAAGTATCCAAAGTTGTTAGAAACAAAGATATTTGACAATAACATAATCATAATCAAAATGGAAAACAAAGCCAACTGGCAATAAATAAAGATGTTCTCAGCCTATGTGATAACCATATTGACTGGAGGGTAAATTGAATGGAATCACTTTGGGAGTCAGTGTTTATAATGAAACTAAACAGTTTATCTTAGAGAAATATTGAAGTAGACACAGTTTGCTAGAAACAATGCCTACAATCAGGAAGAAGTTTGGTGTCTGGCATCTTCAGTTTCTGTGTTTCTTTGAAATCTCTGTTGCCTGCCTTCTCTAACACTCCTTGTGTCTTTTCCTTGTAGCTAAACTTAAGTATTTTTCTTTGAATTCTATCTTCTGGTCAATTGTGCTTTTGTCTAATGGACTTCCATAGACCCTCCCCTAATGGGTATTTTAACAATTTAGCAAACATCTATTTGACACTTTCTGTATAACCTACATTGTTCAAAGTCCTAGGATACATACCTAAATAAAATTTGGTCCATGATCTCAAAGAAGTTGGTCTACTTCGAGAGACATCAAGGAAACAAATGATCTTACCATAATAATACAATTTCATACTAACATGTTCTCTTAGCGTGACATGGATGTGGGAGAAAAATTCAGAAAACGTTTCTTGGAGGAAAGTGAAGTTATCTCAGTCTTTATGAGTAAAAAGTTTACAAGAAAGAGAAGAGTGGGGCTGGAGTTCCCAGAATAGGGAACAGCATGAACAAAATTACAGAAGCAGGTATGTGGGTGATGTGTGTGGGAAACTGAAAATATAGTTTGTAAAGTACAGGGTTAGGAGTAGCAGGTGATAAAGCTAGAGAGATACACAGATGCCTCCTGTGTATGAGGCTAAAGGGCTTTGATTTCATCTCAAAGACAATTGGGAGCACCTAGAAAGACAGGGTAAGTAGGAAATGACATTTTATATAGAGTTCATAAGTACTGAGTGGTAGTCACTAACAGTACAGACTAACTCTGACCCCTACTAAAGACACTGAGAGTTCAGAAAGACCTTGACAAATATAGAAAGACGTGTTCAACGTCTATATTATTCCATCACATGGATCCCATCCCATTCACCCAAAGCCCAATATTCCCTGAGAAAAATCCAGAGGAGTCACTCTTTACCAAGGAATTGAGAAAATATTGAGGAAACCATGCGTTTTGTTTAGAATAGTGCTTTACTCATTGCTTTCTCTGAGCCAGAAATGCTGGTGGAATACTCTACAAATGAAATGGACTGTTAGCTTGGATTCATCCAGAGAGAAGAGCCTACAGCAAAAGCTGCTGTTAAGGAATGCAAAACCAAAAACGCAGGGATGAGACAGAGAAGAAGAGAACAAATATCAGGGTGTGACAACAAACTGGTCCCTGTTTGGAATCACATAAAACTGACAACTGGATCTTTTGGGAGTGGCTTATAAACAACATCACAGGACAGTCCATCCAGGGGATGAAGGGAGAAGAATTTATCCATCAACTACTGTCTCCCTTGCACTCCTTCATTTTGCCTTTGAAGTCCCCAAGACTGTCGACATGGTTTCACATCTGAAATTTCACAGGAAAACCCTTGGGCAGGAAGTGAGTCATATGTGGTAATGTTGGCATGAAGTAATACACTATTGGGTTATACTAACATGAGGTTAGTCAGAGCCCATACAGACTTGGTCACTTCTGTTGTGGCCTGGTGGAGATGGTTGCGGTCAACTGCCCTAGAGACAGCTGAGGCTGAGAAGAATCTGCAGACTCTATACGGGTACCCCGAGGTCAATGGGGATGAGACAACCACCATGTGGCAGAGATGGACAAGGTTATATTTGCCAGCAAGGGCTAAGTGCGTATGATTTTCACAACAGAAGGTGAGACTGGCATTATAATTAGACCTCTGAGATTTGTATAACCTCCTAAGCTCTTTCACATCAGCTAATTGATGGTAAGGTATCTAGGAGTGATACTGATGGTCAACTCAATATCCTCTTTCTTCAGTTGTTTTAATATAAGTATCCCAACTCTCATGAATAGAGGTCTGGCTTGAGCAAACATAATTGAGAGTATATGGCCCTTCTCCCAATATTAGATAAGTCCTCAGTGTGTTCATGGACACAGAATGTTCTGAAGGAAGAAAGCAATTGAGTTTCCCTAGGGAAGAACTCTATAACGTGACAAGAATATCCAGGAAACTTCTCCTTAGTCTTCCCCATATGACTTTTGGTTATTTGCACAGATGGTAGATAGTGTGAATGGAAAACACGCAGGCTTTTCAGGAGTGACTTGTGTTGGCTCTGAAGTGACATTAATATCTCAGGACTCAGAATATCAAGAGATCGATGCAGTGTCTTCCAAAAGCCATGTGGGACCCTAACCATATCCTAAGCACACCAGGTTCATAAGGTACCATTAAAGGTAGATGTCCTTCACACCAGGAAGAATCTTCACAATGATCAACATTTAAATTACGCTCCTGTAAATTCTCTAAACCCTCTTCTCTAATCGTTATCTCATCTAGAAAACTGTGTCACATGCTCTCCCACCATCATCATTGATGAACCCAACCACCTGCCTTGCCTGGGTTTGCATCTATGAAACAGAGCAGCTAGTAGAGAGAACATACACACACATACACACAAATCAGACCGATGTCAATATAAATTAGTCTTCAATACTGTATTTCTCTAGACGATTTGCTTTCATGCTACTCACAGCAACAACTTCAAATCTTTTCTGATCTTCTAAAACCTCAAACAGCCCATTTTAATCAGTACTTTCTGGGAAGAGAACCTTCCCTCCTTCTTGAATAACTCAATAAAAGTCACTGACAGGAATTCTCTCAATTTTCCACCAAAATTATGAAAGTCAAAGTGTGTCTATACTCACACTTCTCTTTTTCTTTCACATCGCAGTACAGAAAGTGCCCCTTCATGTTTCAAAGGCTGATTTTTCCACGTATGACTTGGAGTCTAATTCTCAGAAAACTTACACTCACAGTGATCTCTCTCATGTGTTCTCCACCTTTTTTCCCTTCCAGACCCTGCTTGAGTCTCTCCTAGCATAGGAATACTTTCCTGGACTCGATATTATCCTCACACTGTGCTATCTCTGCACCCCACCTCCTTCTCTTTGTAGCTACAGTTTAAAAGGGGGTTTCATAAGAGGAATGAGATGCAAACACTTGAAAGAAGGAATAAGGAAGATGTAGACCAACCTTCTCAACCCACAGGTACATGGGGTATGAGGAAATGAGCAGCTTTACTTGAGAACAAGTCAAGGGAAGATGTGTCCTCGGCAGAAATTCAGGTTTTCATGAAGTCAAAACATGGGGTTAACATGGAGGAAAGAGCCTGGCAAGAGAAATTTTAGTGGGCACAATGTTTAGCAGATGGGAAGAAAGTGAGATAGAGAGAGAGAGGTAATGAGAGCACGAGATGAATTTGTCTTAAGTCGAGAGAGCACAGTGAGTTATGGGCATGAGATTGGTAGAACGGTGTTTCCTAATGAGAAAATTCAACTGCACTTGGGTTAAAATACATATTCCCAGTTTTAACCCCAGGTCTAATCCCCAGAATTAGAAATTTGAATTTTTAACAAGTGCAGTGGGTGATTTTTATGATGAAGCAAATATGAGAACTGTAGCTTTAGAGTATGTGTGTATGCGTGCATGTGTGTGTGTGTGTGTGTGTGTGTGTGTGTGTGCATGTGTGTTTATGTGTTTGGGTACTGATATTTTGAATACCAGCTGTTAGAGATGAGCAGCTTGGAGAATCTGAGTTCTAAGAGTTTCTTGAAGCTCCATGGATCATTGGGCCACACAGAATCACCTGTGGCTTGGGCAGTTGGTGGTTTTTCCTCAAGGTATGGTCCCTCAGAGGTTTCTTTTGCTCCTCAGCTGGCATCTGCGGTTGGTGCAGCAGAAATGGGCGCAATGAGGCAAGTGAGTCTGAAGTTCTAATTGTATCATAACAATGCTTTAGAGGTCTGGAGCCTCAGAAGGTTGCAGGAATTTCAGTCCAGCAGCGGTGTTTGCAGGGAACATCTGGGTTGACACTCTTGTCTCACCCAAGTAGAAAGCTTTTATCATGTTCAGCCAAAACCCTGTTATAAGACTAAATTAGGGCTGTGGTGGTGGGAAGATGAGGGACAGAGTCAAGAAATATTTGAGAGGAGCTTCTAAGTGATTTTAAGGGAGAGACAGAAAGACACAAGAATTTTCTGCCTAGGATGAGGAGAAAGTTTGCCAGGGTAAGAGAGATCAGTTTTGGATACCTTGAGTTTGAGATGTCTTTGTTACATTTACATGAAGATGTTCAATGTTATATATTTCTAGAACTTAGTAGAAAGACATGAGTGGAAGATTTGGATTCCATAGTCTGATGGTTAATTTTATGTATCAATTTGGCTGGGCCATTGTGCCTAGCTATTTGGTCAAATATTATTCTGAATGTTTCTGTGAAGGTGTTTTTTAAATGAGATTAATTTTTCAGCTGATGGAGTTTGAGTAAAGCAGATTGCCCTCCATAATATGGGTGGGCTTTATCCAATCAGCAAAGGCCTGAATAGAACAAAAGGCTGACCTTCCCACAGCAAGACAGAATTCTGCCAGCAGACTGCCTTTGGGCTCAGGCTACAACTCTTTCCTGGGTCTCCAGCCTACAGTCCTACCCTGCAGTCCTACCCTGTATACACACCCACATCCTGTTAGTTCTGTTTCTCTGAAAAACCTTGAGTAATACACATAGTAATCAGTATTTAAGAATTATTAAGTAAAGGTCTTACAATGGAAGGGGTTAACTTGAGAAAAAGAGTGGCCTAAAAAGAGAAGTGTTCTGAGAATAGAATCATGGCTGCAATAACAAGGTTTAAATGATGAACAACATAAGAGCAGGACATAAAGAAACCTGAAAAGAACTGATCAGGGAGATGTGAAGAGTGTCACAAGAATGAACTGAACAGTCTAATAGAACATAGAGTGTTAGGACAAAGGGAAATATTGTGTACAGTCTTAAGCATAGCAGATAGAACTGAAATGTGGTCTTATGATTTGGCAATTAGAAAGTCCTTGGTTATCTTAGCAAGAGTAATTTTGGGAAGCAGAATCCAGTTTTCAGTCTGGAAAGGAATTAATTGAGAAGTGAGAAAGCAAAGAATTATCTTGGAAGATCTGAAATGAAAAGAGAAGGAGCAAAATCAGTAGCTAAAGAGAAACTTAGGTCCAAGAGAAAAGTATCTACCATTTCTTTTTGTTTTTCTTTTGCTTTAAATCTAAGACACCAGCAGCCTATTTTCTAGCTGGAGGAACATCTTCACAGAGGGAGAATGAACATTTGAGCATAAAGGAAGGATGCCAGTTCCTTAAGGAGATGATGCAACTGAGATTAAGGTTATCTTGGATATGAGGGAATATATAATCACTTTGGAAATTAGAAGAAAGCCTAAGAATGTAGGTCAGATATAAATATATAGGCATGGGAGGTATAATGATGAAGAAAGTCGTAGAAGTAGACCTTCACATGAGAAAGAGGTGGTAAGGGTTAGTGTGGAGAATTCATCCAGTGGCAAAATTTTAAAATTGCGAAAACATGGATGGACCTTGAGGACATTATGCTAAGTGAAATAAGTAAGAGAAAGACAAATACTGTATGATCTCATTTATATGTGGAATCAAAAACAACCACCACCAAACTCATAGATACAGACAACAGATTGGTGACTGCCAGAAGTGAGGGGAAGAGGATGGGAGAAATAGGTGAAGGGAGTCAAAATCCACACAATTCCAGTTATAAAATAAATAAGATATGGGGTTATAATGTACAGCATGGTGATTATAGTTAATACTACTGTATTGTATATTTGAAAGTTGTTAAGAGAGTAGATCTTAAAAGTAATCACAAGAAAAAAATTGTAATTATGTACAGTAACTGATGTTTGACAGATGTTAACTTATTGTAGTGATCATTTTGCAGTGTATACATATATTCTATCATTATGTTGTACACCTGAAACTAACACAATGTTATACGTCAGTTATACCTCAATAAAAAAAACTAAATTAAATTTAAAATTAATAAAATTGTTGCTTAATAGAAGGAATTGGTTAAAGACAAGAAAACAATTGATAGATTATAAAGAAGGGTTCAGATGGAAGCAACCTAAATGTCCATCAACAGAAGAATGGATAAAGAAGATGTGGGAAATATATACAATGGAATATTACTCAGCTATAAAAAGGGATGAAATAGTGCCATTTGCAGAGACATGGATGGACCTAGAGACTTTCATACAGAGTGAAGTAAGTCAGAAACAGAAAAACAAATATCATATAATATTTCTTATATGTGGAATCTAGGAAAAGGGTAGAGATGAACTTATTTGCAAAGCAGAAATAGAGACACAGATGTAGAGAACAAACTTATGAACACCAATGCAGGAAGAGGGGTGGGATGAATTGGTAGATTGGGATTGACATATATACACTACTATGTATAAAACAGCTAACTAATGGGAACCTACTGTATAGCACAGGGAACTCCACTCAATGCTCTGTGGTGACCTAAATGGGAAGGGAATCTAAAAAAAGAGGGGATATATGTATACGTATAACTGATTCACGTTGCTGTACAGAAGAAACTAACACAACATTGTAAAGCAACTATACCTCAATAAAAATTATTGGGTTAGCCAAAAATCCGAACGAATTTTTTGGCCAACCCAATTTTTGTTTTTTTTTTTAAGAAGGGGTCAGATTACAAGAAAAATCTGTACTAGCAAAAATCCTTGCGTTGTACCTTTTTCTTTAGAGTACTAAGGAGCCTAAATTATGGAGCAGAGTCAGTGTTGTGATGTTTATCCATTGTTGTAATGTAAGGAAACACCAGCAGGTTAGATGAGGCTCCTTGTGGGGAGAAATTAAGATAATCATCAGTGGGGTCTAGGCTGAGTGAGGAATGAAGTGATGACAGAAGGGAGCTTGTAGAAGGGATAAAAAGAAGGATAAATTGAAAAATCTTTTCCCCTTACTTTTAAATCCAACCTATATTCTTAAGGCAGACATTTTCCCTTCCATGGCTTGAAGAGTCATCCAAAAATCCACTACTGGTACTTGCTAATTGACTCAGAGAATTATTCCAGGTGGCTACAATCCTCACCATCTGCTTTAAACCCTCTCTCCAGTCTGGGCTCCTGGATTTCTCTGCCATTGGCATCATATCTTGGAAGCTGTCTCTCTGCCCATCCCGAACAGATTGATTACCTATTTGGACAGTCTTCTGTTCTTTGGACAATTGCCCCACAATGTGCTGCTTCTCAAATTACCCTGATGGCAACTTTGACCAGCAGTGAGTGGTGGTCCACATTTCAGCATAAGCTCCCCGGACACTAACGTTGCTTGCTTGAACTGGGGGTGAGGAGCGTTGAAAGTTCATGGTATGGTCTTATGTTAAGCAAAATTTTGCCCATACTTCTCATGAAACCTGAAACATGATTAATACATTGGTGATATTTTATAGTATCCAGGATCATATAAGGATAAAGTATGAATGTTAGAGGGATATCAACATTAAGCATTTGTAATGCTTGAAAATCAACATAACTATTTGGTTATATGAAATGTAGCTCCTTTCAGAAGATAATTTGCTGGGGGTTAATCTCCCATATTTTACATACAATTCAGCTAATACCTATCCTGAGCTCTTTTATGTATTGAATAATCATTGTACCTACTGTAATGTAGGAGCATGCCTGGTTAGGGTTATCATTATTTTGGGGATCTATTGGTTTTTGGCTAAATTTGAAAGTAGGAAACAAGTTTTGTCAGATGGAGTTTTGTAGAGGGGCCAGTTGCAGACTTGATTCTGCCTTCTTTTTCAAAAATTATAATTTATTTGTTTTACCAGATCTTTCATCTAATACAGAAGTTCCAAGGAACATGTTAGTGCTTTGTGTTGCTGTGTAATGAATACTAGGGATACCATTCTTCATTTATCACAGACGTTTGAATAAGCATTATTATATGTTGGAAGCAATACAGCACTTGGTGTCAGAAACATCTAGGATTTGTTTCTTCCTTTGTCAATAATTCATGCTGCCACCTTGAGAAAGGTGGCCATTTTTAGGTATCTAGTTTCTATATTTGTCTTCAGAAATAATAAATTTGGTCTATTGCTGCCATTCTTAAAGTAGATGTAGTCATTTGCATTAAGATATAGTCAAATGTTATCAGTTTGACTATTTTAGTTTCACAGTAATGTTAACTATACATAAAATTTACATAGTGATTCTTCTCCTGTAACTTTTTTTCAATGATGTTTAAGCAAAGAGAAACTTTTGATAGAGTAACTACAAGCATGCCAACACTTCTATTTTAAAGTGTTTTCTGGCTTTTGTTTTACATGTAAAAGTGATGAAAATTCTTTATGTTACCAGCATGTAGTAGAAGCTAATGGCAGAAGAAAAGTCCAGTGCTGTCATCATTATAGAAAAAATGAGGGTTGAACATATCAGAAATTCTCAAGCTGTATACTTGCAAATTCTACTCAGTTGTGGCCATTGCGGCCATTGCTTCATAACTGAGAAACCATCTTTCATTAGGTCACCATTGTTGTTACAATCTATTTTAAGACAAATTAATTTAAAATCTATTTATTTCCATTTCATTAATATCATTAGAAGAATGATACCCACAGAAAGAGTCACTCAACTGTTGCAAACGAATTTTGTTTAGTTAAATGTTCACATATTTATTTTTGGAAATATATTTTAATATTAAATGGAATAATACAATTTCCCTTCTCAAATTTCTTTATCCAAGATAAGAATTTTCTAATAAAACACCAGTCATTACTATGCTTATTTCAGCAACATGTGAAGTTCATTTAGGTACTTTGATAGTTCTAACTCTTCCTGCTAGACAGAAGATAAACCCTCTATTTTAAATCATCACATAAATGTTTTTGGATGCAAAAGAACAAATATGACTTAGAGCTTTTCAAAATTTGAATATTTGACTGTGGAAGGCAAACTAAGTTTTCTATTAAAAAATGACAGTGTACTCATTATCAATTTCTTCATAATAATTAAAGAATAGGTAATGATGTAATGATTTAAGGATGTTTACTTCACTCACAACGGTGGTTAAGGAATCCTTCAATTTGAAGGAAAAACTTTCTAGAAAATGTGTAACAATTCAGCATACATCATGTGATGCTGGTATGTGACCCATCTTCCTCTAACTGGGCAACATATTTTTTTTTTCTAGTTGCCTCAACAGTAGAATTAAGTCAGAATAACTAACTAACTAGCTAACTAACTAACTCACTAACTAACTAAGTTGAACTAAGT
The DNA here is from genome assembly GCF_965194805.1 of Balaenoptera borealis. Lineage (NCBI taxonomy): Eukaryota > Metazoa > Chordata > Mammalia > Artiodactyla > Balaenopteridae > Balaenoptera > Balaenoptera borealis. The sequence goes on from NC_138867.1 coordinate 15,730,090, forward strand.
TTTCCTCTATGATTCCATAAGAAATCTCTGACAACAAAGGGCACAAAAATCATTGCAGTGGTTCACAAAATGATAACTCTTCTATGACCATTACCAAAAAATACAACAACTGATTTTAACCCCAATACCAGTAGATCTATGAAGATGAGTGCCCATTATAAGAGTACTACCATTGGTATCTCCTATTCTATGAGATTTCTTGTCTGTCACAAGTTCCAGACTAGATCTGTTAGTTAGGTGAAAGGAAATATTATGTTCATTTTTGCATTTGAACCCCAAAACCTTTTTAAAAAAAATTCTAATGCATAGGAGTCACTTATTTTTTAGCTATTGTATGCAGCTTCCTGTTCTTGACATACAAATAGACATCTCATTAGAATACTTTGTGTTATTCATGAATAGCATATAGAAATGTTAACTTTTTCTCGTCAATATTTCCTCCAATTATTTACATTATAAGACGTAATATGCCTCAAGGAAGCTAAGACATTACAGAAAATACATAGAGACTTCGAGTTTTGAAAATCTAGGGCTTCATAAGAATTAGGACATAGAGGAAACGATGAATCTTAATGTATAAATAAAGGTTTCTCAAGTCGGTAGAAGAAAAGTGGAGTCAAAAAGAAGTGAGGATATCCGAAAAGCTGATGAGTCGCCATATCCTGAATACCACTTCATGGGTCTAGATCTAAATGTCAAAGATGCTGGTAGTACACAAGATTAACTAGTGGGAGCTGTGTGTATAAAGAACTGAGTCAAGATCCTTGAGGACAGTCAGATCTCAGAGTAGAAATGGCTGCAAAGTGTTCCTGAATAGTCTTGAGGAGTTTTTCATAGCCCAATGTAAATTGCAAGCAGGGAGACAAATTCCTATGTGCCAGAGAGGGGCACAGAAAGAAAAAAGAAGTTGCTTTTAATCTAGACACCTTAAGAAAGAAATGAGCAACAAAGAGTGACCTGTATGGGCAGATAAACTGGAGGGAATTATAATAGTTTCAGAAGATACCATCAGGTAAAAATGGTGATACAAACCAGAAATTCCACACCCACTCTTCAGGAAAAAAAAAAAAAAAAAAAAAAAAGAGTTACCACATGACCCAGCAATTCCACTCTTAGGTATGTATCCAAGAGCAATATGTCCACATAAAAACTTGGACATGAATGATCATGTGGGATTATTCATAATGATCAAAAAGTGGGGACAATTGAAATATCCATCAACTGATGTAACAGATAACCAAAATATCATATATCTACCCAGTGGAATATTACTCAACAATAAAAAGGAATGAAGTACTGATGAATGCGACAAAATGGATAAACATTGAAAAAATCTTACTAAGTGTAAAAAGCTGGTCACAAAAGCCCACGTATTGTATGATTCCATTTATATGAATAGTACAGGCAAATCTTTAGAGACAGAAAGTAGATTAATATTTGCCAGGCACAAGAGGAAAGGAGAATGTAGAGTTATTACTAATGGATACTAAATTTCTTCTTTGGTGTGATGAAATGTTCTCAAATTAAATAGTGGTGATGACTGAACAACTTTGAGAATACTCTAAAAAGTACAAAATGTAAAAGGATGCATTTTATGTTTGAAAATTATATGTCATAAAAATAATAGACTAGAATGAAAACAAAAGAATCTTAAATCATTGTCCGTGACTCTGCCAGAGAATTGTTGCCAGTGACGGGGTAGACTCTCAGAATTCATGGCTAACTTGAAATTTCCATGGTTGTATGATGAGAAGAAATTTGAAGTCATTCTATAGACTGTTTTGAACATCCTGGGAAAAATAAAGTGTGATTTTCAGAAGCAAGGGAAGATGAGTAAAAACTGGCAATATTCAATTTTCCCAGTGACAGTTCTGAGAACACTTAAACAAGGAGATCTGTGGGAGGTGATTTTTAAGTCTCTATCTTGATATAGGAATTTCTAAAATAACCAAATCTTTTCCAGGAGAGAAGAGAAAAAATCTAGTAATTATCTTCCAAATGAGGTAGAAACAACTAAATTAGCATGCCCCTTAATATCACTAAGTGTAGTGGATTGTGTATAAGTACTACACCCTCCTCCTCCCCTTTGTCCCCTAGTCAAAGGGAGTGAGGACGTTATCTATAGCCAGCTGTACTTACCTAGCCATGAAACTCTGGATATATGTCTGCATCTGTGTATGTTGGGGTTGGAGTGGAGCTAATGATATCTACAGAGTCACATGTTGATGTGCCTGTAAGTGTTAATATTTTGGAGAAATGGATTCAGAATACAGTTTCAGGATATAGTACCAGCTACCAAAGGTATTTTACACACACACATACACACACACACACACATCACTCTTCCCTGGAAATATGAATCTTAGATTCAATTGGATCTCATATTCAATTAAAGAAAAACGTATTGGGAAATGAACAGACTAAAATTGTTTATTCTATATGATGGAATTGATGCTTAAAATAGAATTTAATATAAGATACAGAAATCATAAAGATACACTTGAGTTATGGACTTAGGATTGTTGATCTGTAAAAAGGGCTTCCTAAGTAAAGCAAACATAAATGACTTCAAGATCCTGAATATGACCATCAGCGTCACTGTATTGATGGCTGTAATGTCAAGAGCCTGTAGTTCAGTGTTTGTACTATGATATTTGTGCTTCTTCTATGCCCATTACACAAGTGAGTCCCTAAGTGTGATATTCCATTTTTATATCTTTTTTTGTAGCTGGATGGTGAGGGGATACAAGAAAAGCAACATACAAAAGCTACAGAAGAGCAATGCAGTTTAGATGTGTGTTTATGGTAAGAAAGAGTACCTGAATTCTCACAAAGAAGAGGACCAATGAAAACATCATTTGAAGATGCAACAGAAATGATGATGTAAATAAGCCATGGCATCCAAATCTATGCAAGCAGCTCAGCATTGCCTTGTGTGCGACAGCATGTGTCTCACTCGTGCTGGTCCAAAGGATCAGTTCTTGTGAGAAGCACTCACTTCTCAGGTTTACATCAGGTTTACAGGCTGCCATTTCAATTTTGGGCCCCTGGGAACTACATAAACCTTGGATTAAGGACCGTTGGTTTAAATGAACTTTAAAATCCTTTCTAGTTTGGAAATTTAGTGACTCTCTATTGCATATGGGAGGAGGCCTTATTAAGTTGACATTCAAATGTTATTTTACTTCAACTTGAAGCCTTGTTAGATAAATTTTTACTTTGATAAAATGACAATATTTAGTTTTACAAGCTATTTTTTTTTCCTAGAAAACTGTTGAGAAAGCCATTTCATTTATGACTCAGAGAAAATCTTTTCATTTCATTGACTCTTGCAAGTGGCAATTTGATAGCAATAGTTTCCTCTAATGGTATGACAACAGTAATTTCGCTAGGTCTTTTAAAAAGCAGTGTGGTGACTCAACTTATCAAAACTTAGAATAGAAAAATAAGAAAATGTTGTTAAAATGTTTACCATCAGGGATTTTCAGCTTCAACTTTCCCATGCAAAGAGGTTAGATCATCACTCCATCCTTTAAGCAAGAAAAAGCTAGACAAACTGAAAATCAATGATTTTTTCTTGAATCCGTTAAAAAATTGAGATTACCGACTAAACCTACACCTGCAAATCTGGATAGACAGGTGCATTTGGAAAAGCAAGGGTGACATCTGCTTACCTAGAACAGAAGCTGCTGGAACCACACACTTGTAGGAACATGAAGATAGTAATTTTAACCAGTTGCTGGAAGCTGAGTGTGGATTAATGTGAAAGTGAGAAACTCCTGGGGGTGCCCGTTCTTTTATGAGCTTTACCTCCAGGAACCCCATCAGGTTCTAATGATGAAGAGTCAAGAAATATTACTTTGTGGCGTTGGCAGGAGAAGAGGTATAATCACTGTGAAATACACATAGAGCTTTCACCATGACAAAAGCCTCGTCCCTAAAAAAAGGACTTTATTAGAGCCTTATCCCAGTTGGGGGAAGGGAATTACTCCCACTTCAGTTGCTACTTACTTCATGTTTCACCTAAGGGAAACACAAACAAACAAACAAACAAACAGTCACGGGGATCAGAGGTTCAAGAAAATAGACTCGGGATGTGGTAGCCAAAAAAGAGAGTAGGCGGCAGGAGGAAAAGCTATATCACTGGAAAAGCATTTCTGTTGGTCACAGCCCTAAGACACATGCCCATTAAGAGACTGAGATTTAATCAGAAGATTACAGAATTCCGCTTTCCCTCCTCCACACATGGTTTACCACCATCACCTCCTCTACATCCACAGGGCTACAAAAACCAGCAGTTCTGCAAGATGCAGAATCTCTCTGAAGAGGAATATTTAGGGAAACCCAAAGACCAGAGAAGAGACAAAAACAAAGGCACTAGAGGAATATGAAGTCTTTGTCACCTAAAGCTATAGCAAGCATTCAACAAAGCTCAACTCCTGGCCAGAATGAAGTAAATCCTCACACTAAAAGACTATTTATCTCAGTTCTTATTACCTGAGTGTCTGGTTTTCAGCAAAAAATTACAAGGCATGCCAAAAAGAATGATAACAATGCAGTCTGAAGAGAAAAAGCAAGTGCCAAAATCAAATACAGGTAAGACACACGTGTTGAAATTAGCAACAAGGAATTTAAAATAACAATGATTAACATGCTAAGGACTTTAATGCTTTAATGGAAAAAATAAGCTACATGTAAGAATGGGTGGGTAACATAAGCACAAAGGTGAATTCCTAAGAAAAATGCAAATGGAAATGCTAGAAATTGAAAAAATAACTATAATAGAAATAAAAAATACCTTTGAGGGGCTCATCAGTAGATTCAACATGGCCAAGAACAGCATCAATAAGTTTGGACACAGGCCAGCTTGTATTTCCCAACTGGAAACACAAAGAGAAGGAAGACTAAAACAAACAAAACCAGAACAGAACATCCAAGAACTATGGAACAATAAAAACAAATGTAATATAATATGCAATTAGAATACTAGGAGTGGAAGAAAGATAAAATAGAACATAAGAAATATTTGAAGTAGTATGGCCAAAATCTTTCCAAAATTAATGACAAAGATAAAATGGAACATAAGAAATATTTGAAGTATTATGGCCAAAATCTTTCCAAAATTAATGACAAACACAAAACCACAAGTTTAAGAAGCTCAGAAAAGACCATCCATGATAAATATCAAAATCTATACCAAAGCCTAAACCCAAAAAACCCCTTACACATAGGCATATTACATTTAATTGAAAAAATTCAAGGGGACAGGGAGAAAATCTTGAAAGAATCCAGAAGGAAAAATCACCTTATCTATAGAAGAACAAGGACAAGAATTACTTTTGGACAGAAGACTTCTGGTCATAAATCATAGAAGCCAGAAGAAGATGAAGTAAAATATTGAAAGTGCTGAAAGAAAACAAACACTAACCTAGAAATCTATATCTAGATTTCTATATCTATATCTAGAAATCTATATCTACATCTATATCTAATGAATTTCTCTTCCAAGAGTAAAGGAGAAATAAAGACTTTCTTAGACAAACACGGAGGAGCTTCATTACTAGTAGACAGGCTTTGTAAGAAATGTGAAAATTCCTTGAGGCAGAAAGAAAATTATATACAATAGCAACTTGGATGTGCACACATAAAGAACATCAGAAAAGAAATAAATGAAAGTAAAAATAAAATATTTTATTTTTCTTATGCTTCATTGATTGAAAATACAACTTTGTCTAAAGTAATAATAATAACAATCTATTGGATGATCCTAGCACGTGGATAAGTGAAATAAATGAAAGCAATATCACAAGAAGTGAGAGAAGAAATTAGGAATACTATGTTATCAGGTACCCGTACTACAGGTGAAGTAGTATAATGTCAGTTGAAGGTGGACTTAGACTAGTTAGAAATGTATATTAGAAACACCAGGACATTCATTAAAATTTTTCTAAAAAGCTCAGCTTGGTGCTCTGCGATGACTAAGATAGGTGGGATGGTGGGGGGAGGGAGGTCAAAGAGGGAGGAGATATATGTATACACATAGCTGATTCACTTCATTGTACAGCAGAAACTAACACAACATTGTAAAGCAATTATACTCCAATAAAAAAAAATGCAGTATAATTTATATGCTAAGAGAGGAGATAAAATTGCCAGTTAAAACCAGAGACAGAAAAAAAAGTGTAGGAATGGTTAATGCATGAATAGAAAACAGCTACAAACATGGTATATATTAATCTAACTATAACAAAATCATTTAACATATGAATGGTCTAAATACACCAAGTAAAAGACAGAGATCATCTACATGGATATAAAAATGAAGCATAAACTACTATGTGGTATACAAGAAATCCACTTTAAAAAAAAGGTCCAGATTGGTTAAAAATAAAGAGATAAGATAGAGAAATATATGTCATGAACAATAATCAGAAGAAGCTGTAGTAGTTATATTAATTTTAGACCAAGTCAATTTCAGAACAACAAAGATTACCAGAGATAAAGAAAGGCAATGCATAATGTAAAGGCATCAATTCTCCAAGAAGCATAATCATTCTAAACGGATATGAATTTAGTAACAGAATATCAAAATAACTGAAATATTTATCAATTGAACTCTGTAAAGACAAAACAATGACATAAAAAATATGTTTTTCAGTATACATATTGAAATATACTTTCACATTATCAATCATTACATACTTACAATTTTCATTTTGAATGAAATTGTTTCTAGGGATTAGAACCAAATATATCTACCAATCTGAGAACAGATCAAACTGTTTCATTGCCTAAAACGCTCTCTTTCATATAAGGTGAATAGAATCAATGAGCAAATGCTAGATTCAAGAAAAATGTGAAGCAATTATAACATGAACTTAAATAGCTGGAATATATAAACATATAACTATTGTTTGAATCTGGTAAGAGAAAGTAATAAATAATGGTATAGTGATCATTATTTTGTAAAGGTACTAATTATTTAAAAGCATGAACATTTGGTCAATTCAATATAGCATTACAGGCATAGCTTTATGCCAAGAATGCAAATATTTACTTATTAAATTGATGATTAGATCATGTAAAGCTAATAAATATATCCTCACAGTGATTGGTTCTCTGAACAATAAGTCCTATTCAGATGATAAATGAAATTATAGATGAAGGTACTATAATTTATATCAAAATATTTATTCAACAAATACTTATCAAAGTCCTACAAAAATCCTTGCCCTTTTATAGTATACATTATAATGGGAGAGGGATAATGCAAATGAACAGGAAAATTGATAAAGAATAAGTGTTAATAAAAATAGTCTTAAAGCATTTCAAATAACACTTTGACTATCTGTGGCCAAGACCAATAGATTTAAAAAATATATACTGCTGGTTTAACACATCTTCTGGGAACAAATGAACAAATTTAACTCAGTGTTAAAAATTCATCTACTTTTTGGTTATGGATGCCTGGACCTTGATGTCACTATTATTGTGAAATGGAGGGAGAAGGAAAAAAGGAAAAGAACTGGTAGATGGAGAAAAATTCCAAGAAGTTCCTCTCTATGGCCATCTACTTAAGTAAGCATTCTCTAAATCCACCTTTAAAGGAATTTCTTTGGTTTCAAGGAAGTAGAATAGAGAAGACAAAATTACTAGTCTGGATATAAAGATTCTCTTTTTATTTACCCAGTGTTTTCATTCCCAGTTTATCAAGCAACGAAGCAGAGTTACAAATTTCTTGATTGGATAAACCTATAACAACTTAGAATACATTTGTTTTAGGAATGTGATTAAATTATTTTAATAAAGTTTTGATACCTCTAGGACAAAAATCTTTGTATAAATTATACATATTTTCTTAGGAGAAGAAATATTGAGTAATAGTATTTGCAAACTGTGTTAATTATATAAGGCTAGTTTTTTTCTAATTGTTCAGGGTTTTGGTTAAAAATTTTAGCTTAATCTTCTGGATCCTTGGCTTTAAATAAAAATTGAACTGAATAACTGTTTTACTGTAAGCCCGATAGCCCAATAATAACATAGTGTATAATGTCTTCTGGTGTTAAGTACATTTGATGCTGTTATAATTTCATATCACCCTGAATAGCTTCAATTGAACAAAAATAGAAATGAGTTAGTTAGGACATTCAATGGTGACATGAAATCACATTTTATCCATTACCTTTGATTAACTTATGTAAAGTGTTCAGGCAGAGGTCTTGAAAACCCTCTTTTAGAAGTGTTGCTAACCTTTTTAAGGGAGGAAATAAAACAATTTCCTTTTGGGTCACCAATCAATAAATAAGCAACTTGGTTCCAATTGCTACTTCACTGTCAGGTAGAAGAAGTTATTAACCAGTCCCTGAACAGAATATCTTATTTCCATTACTTTCATCTCTCCTGATGAGCAGATAAAAGGATAGGAAAAAATGAGTTGACCAAAATAAACAGAGCTGAAGAGGATGTATTTGCAAGGCATCAAGGTGTAAATGAAATTCCTAACAGCTTCCACTGTGTCTGAACACAGTTGAGTAAAATTAAGTCAAAGGAACAGACTGGTTATGGGTGAGAATATGGCCCAGTTCATGTTCATTTTGGATCCAGGAAAGTTAACCACAGCAGAAAAAGAAGACATAGATCCTAGCCTCAAGGATCTCAAGGCTATGAAAAGAGAGAAAGAAAGAGTCAACTGAAAGTGTATGAGTGTGATATGTACAATGACATAAGGAAACCCAGGCTGTTCTCAAGTATGTTAACAAGGAACCTAACCCATAATATTAAGGCCAGGAAGGCTTCTTGGATTGTTTTTAAGAATTCAGGAGGGTTAGACAAGTGAATGAGAAGGAGATGTTATTTTATGTAGGAAGAAGAGAAGGGCAAAAGAAAGATTTGAAAAAGCAAGACAGGAAAGAAAACTATAAATATGTTGTTTAACATGGCTTGTGTATAAGGTTTGGATAGTTATGAAGTAAGAAATGAGGTGAGACTTTTTTTTTTAAATTAATTTATTTATTTATGCTTGCAGTGGGTCTTCGTTGCTGCGCACAGGCTTTTTTCTAGGCTTCATGGCATGCGGGATCTTCCTGGACCAGGGATCGAATCCATGACCCCTGCATTGTCAGGTGGATTCTTAACCACTGCACCACCAGGGAAGCCCCGAGGTGAGACTTTTAGAGAGAATTATAAAGATTGACTTTCCAGAGAAGGTTAGAGGAAAGGTGATAGCTAAAGGAGATTCAGAACTGATAGTTATTTTATCAGTGTGAACCAAACTACATATAGGTTAAGGGGAAGCAATTCAATAGAGAGGAAAAAAGTAAAGGACACAAAGGTTTGCAAAGTTATTTCTCAAAATGGGAGTCCTACCATTTGTGTCTCTATGTGAAGAATGTGAAGGGGTACTGAATCTGTAGCTGTGGGAAAAGGAAAGTTAAAAAGTTCTTGACAAATTGTTTCTGGTGGTTGCCAGCCAGGGACAATTTTGCCTCCTCGCTGGATATTTGGCAATATCTGGAGACATTTTTGGTTGTCGCAACTGGTGGGGCTGCTACTTTCATCTAATGGGTGGAGGTCAGGGATGCTACTGAACGTCCTATAATACACCCTCCCCCCAATATCAATAGTGCTGGGGTTGAGAACCTGGCTTTAGGAAGTAGTAGATGATGTTATTTGTGGATTTAGGGGTTTGAGGATTAGGTAGGAACTTCAAGAGAATCGACTAAATTTGAAATAGTGCTGAGTGGATAACAGAAGTACTTAAAATGACCAAGGGGTGGAAAGATGTGTGTCAAAAATCTAGTGTGTCTCAGCTAATGGACAAAACTGAACTGAATTATAAAAGAATACGGGAGAAGACAAGCATTGTGCCATGGCAATAGAAGGGTGGGCACCAAGTTTACTTTCTGGGAGGAAGAGTTGTGCCACATAATGGTCAAGATGAGGTTGGTGCCATTCCACTGTGCTGCCTGTCTCTACTTGTTCACCAACCACTCAGACATCAACCCACTTGCAATCTGCCTTCTGCCACCTCTTCTTTCATGAAACTGCTTTCACCTAGGCTGTCAATAACTTTATGCCTTATTCAAGACACATGCTTCAGCACTTAACAGTTCAACATTTGTCACTGTTGACCACTTGATCCTTCTTGAAACGAGCTCCAGTCTTGTCTTTTGTGCTGTCAAAACTTCCTGGTTTTCTAGCCTCTATTTTTAGTGTTTTTCCTGGCTTCTATTTCTATAGAAGATTATTATTTTTTCTTTTTAAAAGTCTCTATCTTAGGTCCGCTTCTTATCTCACTGATGTCTCCGTCCGAATGTTTCATAGGCAACTTAAATCCCAAAGCCCATACAATCAGAATTGAACTCCTTTTTTTTTCCCCCGGGAAACTACTCTTCTTGTATTTCTTACCATTGAATGATGTCAGCATAAAATAGAGATAGGTGTGTTAGTTAAGGTAATGAATGTGACAGAAAACCCAAATTGATGTTGTTTTCACAATCCCAGATTTTATTCTGTCATATACAAAGGTCAGAAGTTAGCAATTCTGGGCTTGTATGACAGAGTCATGGATTTTTAAAAAAATATATTCTTCCGTATTATCCCTCTGCCACCCCTATATTGTCCTCCCAGTTTGCATTGTCACAGATAGCTGGTGGAGTTTCTGACAACACATAAGACTAGCCATCAGAATAAAAATAAAAAAACATATCTGCTCCATTTAAGGGCACCTCCATTTCGGTGCACACATCACTCCTGCTTACAGCTCACTGGCCAGAACTTAGTCACATGACCACAGGAAACTTGAAAAAAGCTGGTTAATGTAGCCATTATTCTAGGCAGCCATGAGCCAGCTGAACAGATGATTGTAGTGTCACACAATGGGCACCGGAATTCTAGCTGTCCCTGTTACGTAGTCCAAGAATTAAAAATCTGGGCACAATCCTACTTTCTTCTCTCATTTTTACTTCTCATGTCTATTCAGTCCCAAAGCTACTGATTCCAGGTCTCAGATTCCCAAATATGTGTATTTTTTTCTTCTATTCCTACTGCAATACCTTCTTAACCAGTTTCCTTGTATGTAGACTTGGATCTAACAAATCTATTCACAACATTGAAGACAGATTATTAACACAAATGATCAAACTCCAAAATTTAATGTTACACTGCTTTAACAAATTACCACCAACTGCAAGATCATGTCCAAATTTATTAATGTTATGGGCCTTTATGTCTTTTATAATACCCTTGAACCTTAAAGTACAGAAACGTTGTTTCTAAAATGCTATATCATGACGTTTTAAAAGCCTAATAACTTTTTAAGATTTCAGTGTGTTTCCAGAAAACTTAATTTCTCATGATAAACTCTGGCTCAAAGACTCTGCTTTCCAGTAGTGGTTCATTTTAAAAGTGGGTGGATGGATGATGTTTCTGTTTATTTCTGGGTCTAGTGCAGGATCTAGAACTCAGCTACTTCACTTGAATGTAAAGATTAAAAGTAATTACAAAGTAAGCAAGTTTCAAAGATTGGACCAGGGCTGAAGCTACAATTTCCCACTTGAGGACTGCTACAAGGACTGTTCTGACTCACATTTGTCAGAGATGTGGCCAAGATAGCTTAGGAAGAAGACCAGCTGAGCTCACCTCCTCTCATGGGCACACCAAAATTTCAACTACAGTAAGTCCCCTACATAGAACGAGTTCTGTTCTATGTCTAAGTCCAATTTGTTTGTAAGTCCAACAAAGTTAGCCTAGGTACCCAACTAACATAATCGGCTGTATAGTACTGTACCATAATAGGTTTATAATACTTTTCACACAAATAATACATAAAAAACAGACACAAAAAATAAAGAAAACATTTTTAGTCTTACAGTACAGTACCTTGAAAAGTACAATAGTCCTACAACAGCTGGCATACAGGGCCTGGCATCGAGTGAACAGGCAAGAAGAATTACTGATTGGAAGAGTGAGAGAAGGTGTGGAACATGGTAGAGCTGAAGGATTGTCAGCAATAGGAGACGGAGGGCAAGCTGCAATTTCACTCACACCTGACGTTGATGGTACAGGTTCTGATTCCTTGCTGGATTCAATTCTATCTACTTTCTTGGAAAAATGATCCAGTGATGTCTGGGTAGTAGCTCTTTTTTTCTCATCATAGATGACACAGTAGCACTGGAGTGAATTCTGAATGGCTGCTGCAACCTTCGTGTACCATTCTATGTTCAGGTCCTCTGCCTCAAAAGCTAACAGTGCCTCCTCAAACAACGAAAATCCCCTTGCCACTTCCTGCGTTGTGAATCTCTTTGGTTCTTCAGTTACTTCTTTTTCCTCTTGTCTCTCTTCGTTCTTTCTCTGGGCCTCCAATTCCTGGAGATTCTTAGCAGTATCAGCTACACCACTGCTGCTTTTGCGCTTGTTTCCAGACATCCTGGCTTTGAAATAAAGATACTGTCCTACTGTACTCTATACAGTACTGTACAGTAAAGTACACAAAAGCACAACCACTTGTAGAGGATGCAAGCACGTGACAACGTATGCCAGACACCTGAACTAACTTACGTGACTGGACATGCAAATGCATGTTTGCATCTTTGAAAGTTCACAACTTGAAGGTTCATAGGTAGGGGACTTACTGTATTTACAGAGTAACTATTTATGAGAACAACCTAGCAGAAAAGATTTTCCACAGTTGAAGATATAAAGAAGTAACCACAACAAGAAGGGTAGGAGGGGTGGAGACATGGTATAGTCAAGACACAACACACTCAGGTAAGCAACCCACAAATGGGAGGATAATTATAATTACAGAGGGTATCCCCAAGGAGCAAGGGGTCAGAGTCCCACATCAGGCTTCCCAGCATGGGGTTACTGCATCAGAAGGACGAGTCTCCAGAACGCCTGGCTTAGAAGGCCAACAAGCTCTTAAAGGGCACACACAGAATCTCACATACTCCAAATCCCTGTAGTCCCAGTGCAGAGGCAGTAATTTGAAAGCAGCATGCTCGGACCCACTTGCTAATCTTGGAGAGTCTCCAATAGAGGCCGAAGGCAACTAGGATTCAATCTGGGCAACCATTTTTGGGAGCTAGTTCTACTGCAAGAACACAGGCACCAGCAAATGCAATTTTGGAATCCTCCCTCTACTCTATTTGTGCTGGGGCTTAACTGTCCACCTGTGGGCCAACTGTAGCCCTGGGTCCTCCTGGGGCCAGCTACAGCAGACCTGGCCTCACCACCAGCTTCACCTACCAGAGGGCCAGTAGCTACCACATGAGGCAAGGCCTGGCAGCCAACTAGGCCAGGGACTTACCAGTGCACCACAGTAACCTGCCTTACCACAACAAAAGGGCACATGCAGCCCACATAAGGGGCACCCCTAGAGCATATATCTCTGGTAACCAGAAGGGACTGTGCTACTAGGCACCATAGTTATCTCCTGCATAAGGCTACTTCTCCAAGATCGGCAACATAACCAATCTATCTAACACATAGAAGCAATCATAGAGAATTAGGCAAAATGAAGAGACAGGAATATGTTCCAAATTAAGGAACAAGACAAAACCTCAGAAAAAGAGCTAAGCATAGTGGAGATAAGCAATCTATTTGACAAAAATTTCAAGGTAATGATCATAAAGAACTCAATGAACTTTGGAGAAGAATGAATGAACACAGTGAGAATTTTAACAAAGAATTAGAAAATATAAAGGAGAACCAACAGAGCTGAAGAGTACAATATCTGAAATAAAAAATACACTAGAAGGAATCAACAGTAGATTAGATGATACAGAGTAATGGACCAGTGAACTGGAAGACCGTGTAGTGGAAATCACTGAGGCTGAACATAAGAAAGAAAAAAAATTAAAAATGAGAACAGTTTAAGAGACCTCTTGGACAACATCAAGCATGCTAATATTTGTATTATAAGGGTCTCAGAAGGAGAAGTGAGAGAGAAAGGGGCAGAGAACATATCTGAAGATATGATAGTTGAAAAATTCTATAATCTGGAAAAGGAAATGGACATCCATGTCCAGGAAGCACAGAGAGTCCCAAACAGGACCACCTCAAAGAAGACCACACCAAGACACATTGTAATTAAAATGGAAAAATTAAAGATAAAGTCTTAGAAGCAGCAAGAAAAAAGCAACTAACTAAGTACGAGGGAGCTCCCATAAGACAATCAGCTGACTTTTCAGCAGAAACTTTGCAGGCCAGAAGGAAGTGGCATGATATATGCAAAATGATGAAAGGAAAAACCCCACAACCAAGAATGTTCTATCATTCATTTTAGAAGGCTTTCCTCAGATTGTTGCTAATTATTAGTTTTCTACTTATTTTCAATGGTGAAGAGCACCTTTCAAGAGCCAACTTCTTTAATCCCCTAGATAAGGTGAAATATACTCAGTAAAGAATCTGGTAACATTCTGTATTTCTTTTTCAAAATCACCATACTTTTAATTACATGCAAACCCAGTACCTTATTTGAATACCATGGGACCTGAGAGAGAAGGAAACAAACTTAAGTTAACATTGGTGCACCTGACATTGGAAAGTAGCTGACCTTCTTAACCCTCTTCTGACAGAAACAAAGGTAACACCTTTCCCTAGGAGAGTACAGGTGGAAATGCTGTGCTGTCCTTCCAAGGCTAGGCTAAATTTGATCAAGAATACAGGGAGAAGAAAAAGGTGACTTTATCTACAAAGTGATTTTAAAAGGCAAAGTGAGTAGTCAAAGATCAGCTATAAGAAAGGGTATTCTGATGGAGATAGGAGAGTCTTACACTGGGAATGATGGAATTTTCACTTTCTCTGGCTCTTTCAACACTAAGTCATTTATTGTTGTTTGGATCAATTTATTTCTCCACCTCTTTTCTGACCAGCTTTAACACTAACTAATCTCCCTCTTACTTCCCACTATTGTAAGTACATAATAGAATCACAGTAAATATTTGCTTATTTTCTAACTAAGTAGAAAAATAAAATCCTCAATTAATTGTATAGAAGGAAATTAATTCCTGTGGTTGGCAATACTGTAGTAATCCACAGGGAAATACAACAGGACAAGATAGAGAATTATATCATTAATAATAATTAAAATAATAATAATAACTGTATGGAACTAACTAAATGTCAGTTACTGTCCTAAGTGCTTTACATATGTTAATATATTTCTTCTTCATAACAACCTTATGATGTAAGCAGTCTTATCCCTTTTGCATATACAAGGAAATGCAGGTACAAATTTTAATTTTCAAACAAAAATATTTCAGATGAACTATTACTTTTTACAAAGGAGAAATGTTCAAGAAGTGTTAGAAATAAATGAATCTGAGAAAGGGGGCACCATTTTAATAAATAGCCACAAATACACATTATTTGTGCATTTAAGATACATTCTGAAAACTTTTAAAGATTTTTTTAATGAAAAGAGTATATACTATAATCTTAAGAATTCCTACGATGAATTGAGTTTTTATGATATCAGGTGTGCCTCTAAGTTCTTTCCTTGTAAAATCTAATCAGATCTTTTTGGCACCTGTGAACACCCTGTATGAATCAGGGTAGGTGAGGTTAAACTGCCTTCAGGGACAAATGGAAGAGCTCAGTGCCTTAATGAACACAAGTTACTCTCTTGTATTATGTATCCAAGGTGGGCTTGCTGAGGCTTTACCCCACGTTGTCTGAAGACATGGCCAGAGCTTGTGGCAGAAGGACAGACCCCATGTATACCTCCTGCTGCTCCCCTGACCCATCAGTTTGAAAGTGATGCTCATGTCATTTCTGTGCTTACTTCATTGGTCAGACAAGGTCATGTGGTCATGACTGAATTCAATAGGTTGGGAATGTATAGTTCTTCCACAAGGAGGGGGACCGAGTTAGAAGCATTGAATTAAGGAGACTGGAAATGCAATCTACCACAGCCTCTTCCTCTATGTGAGGAAATTTGGACACTATGAGGTTAAGTAACTTGTCCAAGGTCACACAACTGGTAAGCTTTTAGATCAGGATTCAAACAGTTTGATTGCCAAGGCATATTACAGTCGTGGTGTGTGCCTCCGTCCTGCCAGAATGCGGTTAAACGCTTTGAGATTCCTGTGGCACTGAGAAAACATGAAGAATTAGGTTTCCTAAAGGTATTTACAGAAAATCCATGTTTATTAGAATTATTCTACATTAATAATGGAATTCAGCGGTTTGTTTCTTTCGGTTCTCCCTTCATTTGGCCATGTCACAATCAAAACTTCCATCTTTGCCCTCAGTTCTCATCTGCTTCTTCCTGCGTAACCAAATCTACGTGATTATTTGGAGGTAGAAATGCTTAGGAAAAGAATGGCAGTATTTAATGAGACATAAGACACCATGAGGTCATGGGAAAAGAACATATATTGTTTCCTAACTTTGAAAATAGATGACAATTTGGTTCCAATCACGGTGGTTTTAGTTCCTGAGATCATTTTACATTGTTATGCTTTCTAACTAAAGAGTTTGGGTGGATTCTGGAATTACTCATTTTTCTTTAATTACTATGAGATATCATAATACAATTTAATTAGACAATCTTATAAAATGCTTGAGGACAAAATCTTTTATGCATACTTAATACTCAGAATAGCATTTGTGACATTTATATGGTTCTCTCTAGAGAATTTATAGTATATAGACATTATATAGATTATTCCTTTATATGGAATAAATTTTACATGAATTTGGATCATTCTTCCCTCTCCATAGCTATGTACCTATGTTTTCAAATAATGAATATGTTCTTAAATATATTTTAAACATAATGTGGAAAAAGTTCATAACCTCAGGCTTGCATATTATTTCATTTGTTAAATGTTCTGGGAGCATAACAATTGTAATATAAAACACGTACTTGGCTGTGCCTGGGATTAACTGTTTAATCATTTTATTTCTGACTTTTTGTTGACTGCATATGGCAGTCGGGTTGGAGGAAGACAAAAACTGGGAAAAAGATTTTGAAAATGTAAAGTAGGAGATAAATGAGGGCTTATTAAGAACACTGTTCCTAGGATGTTAAAATCTGTACAATGTCGTAATATTTTATAGCATTTGCGATTGATCAAATTAAATATCTTCTTATAACATTGACACCTCTAGTGTATATTCTTCCCCACTTGAGTATCAACTTCCTGAGGGTAGGGGCGTATATTACTACTGCCCAGCACAACACTTGGTGGGAAGTATCAATGGATACTCTACGTTCTGTGTTGGATAAATAAATGAATATATCTTAAGAAAAGTAGCAAAATTCCTGTCACAGAAATTATATTGAAATTACTATGGAGTTATTTACTTGCAATAAGTATAAACATTTATAATTTATTGAAGACTCTTTTATTAATGGTAAAAGAATATATTATTTTGAGATAAAACTTACACTGAAAAAGCAATTATACTTTAAAATAAATTTTAGGGAAAACAGTCATGGAATAGGAAAGTTATTTTGAGCTATTTTTTTCTTTTTATACTTGACTTTCCTGGTAATTCTTGATAGTTTTACAACTCACTCTTCAGTAATAAATGCTCACTATTTCTGGTTTCAGAACATTAACTGCATTGTAGGATTCTGTTAAACTTTCCAGGCACTGAGTTCAGATTTCTACAGTCACAACAACATCTAGTTGGAGAACAGATTTGCCTTTCTTAAATATTTTCTTTTAAATGTAAGACAATCTCACTTCTAGGCTATGTCTCATTCATATTATTTTCATTGGCAATACAGTCATCCAAGAACAAATTAAACTTTTTTTATTCCAAGTTATTTTCTGATGTATTTACCAGATTGCTTCAAAGTATTTAGTCCATTTGGCTAGATAAACATGCATTTTTATAATGAAAATTCAATATAGGACAATAAAGCTGTGTTCAAGCGAACATAATTATTGTTTGACCTTATAACTTCTTGATACCTAAAATTATTTTTAAAAATGTAGCTCTAGAGTTTCCTTTTGTTTCTTTCCATGTGCATAGATATGAAGCTGGATTTATTAACTATATATTTTTATGTAATGATATGCATTTGAAGAAGAACTGGTCCCTGGACTCCATATTTTCAGAAGGGCTTTGTGGTTCATTAAAACAGTATAACAGAAACAATTAATTTTTTTGTGAATTGCAATTTTTATAACATTTATTTTTCTCATGTAATCCTTTCAACAACATATGTTGCAGGCAGAATAGTTGTTAACTTCTCAAGTTAGTAAGACTAAAACTTAGGTTGACTACTGAAGTTTACATAGTGAAAACACAGACAAGGCTTCCAAATTCAACTCTACCTTCTTTTCAGCAGGGCACATGATCACTGAAACATATAATCCAATCAGCTATTAGCTTCTTTAGGACAGGGGACAAATTCCAGCTTGGCATTGTTAATATAGATCTTCCTTGACTTACAATGGGGTTACCTCTCGATAAACCCACTGTAAGTTGAAAATATTGTAAATCAAAAATGCATTGAATACACCTAACCTACCTAACATCATAGCTTAGCCTAGCCTACCATAAATGTGTTCAGAATACTTACATTAGCTTACCGTTGGGCAAAATCATCTAACACAAAACGTATTTTATGATAAAGTGTTGAATATCTCAGGTAGTTTATTGAATACTGTACTGAAAGTGAAAAAACAGTATGGTTGTCTGGGTACAGAATGGTTGTACGTATTTTGGCTCTTTACTCTCGTGATCCTGGGGCTGACTGGGAGCTATAGCTCACTGCCACTGCCCAGCATCACGAGGGAGTATCATACTGCATATCACTAATCCAGGGAAAGATCAAAATTCAGGATTTCTACTGAACGCATATATTTGCACCATCGTAAAGTTGAAAAATCATGTCAAACGATGTAAGTAGGAGATTGTTGGTAGTCTCTTAACTTTCCTCCTTAAACGTTTTGCAAAATTCTACAAAGCTAACTTTCCTGAAATACAGTTCATTAATTCATTTATTGTTCAAAACAAAATTTTAAATCTTAAACTCCAGGATATTCTAGAGTCTGGTATCACCCATTTTTTTCCCCCTCCTACTTTCTTCCTGTTATTCTAGCCAGACAAGAGTAATTCTTCTTTCTTACACATAATTACCTGATTATTTATTTTCGCTCAATCTCTTTTCTCTCAAGTCCACTTTCTAGCATTTCATCTCATCAGTGTTCTAGCTATCAGTGGAAGCATAACTCAAAACATCACTGCCTATACCACAACTTTTTCTGATTTTCCATCTCCTGTCCTCTTCCACCCTCTCACCCAAGCAATCTTTTCATACGATGTACTTTGGTAAAATTTTATCTGTAGTCTTCTTATGACACTCCTTGGTTTCTAAATAAGGGTCCCCTACTTTGTGGCAGTCACTTTCATGTAACCCAGGGTGGGGTGGGGAGAGGAAAATACAATTTGATCTCTGAATTTAAGGAGATGTAAGTCTAACGAGAAGACTGGCGGGTAAATCAAAGACTAACACCCAGTGTGGTAGATGCAGTATCATGCCAAGAGAAGTGAGATACTATGGGCAACTTGGCAAACAACTGAAGACTGAAAGAGAGAATGTAGAAGAGAAAGTTGAAGGCACAGGGGTTACGAAGGGAGAGGAGTCAATGCCAAGTAGCTGCTGAGCGACATGTGCCATGATATGGAGTTCAGGATGCTTTTCAAACTCTCCCTTACACATCTTACTACCACTACAAATTCTCTTTTACAAACATGTAAGGCAGTTTCTCCTTTGCTAACCTGAGGGAAGTATTCAGTCCAGTATATTCAGTCCTTAGTTTTGCTTAAATGTCTTTTTTTTAAAAATATATCAAAACCTGCTTAAAGTTTGCATATACTGTAATATGATATGAAGTTGAAAATAGCAAGAACTAAGTGGTCACACGTGAGAATTTTGGGGGGCTTAATTGTATAGTGGTAGTGAGATCAAAAAAGATGAGATGGAAAAGTGAGACCCAAATTACACAGCTATTTTATCACACTCTCTAGGAAGCTTCTTGGTATTGGCTGGGACTGTGAGAAGCAACTGTAATTTTCAGGATCAATTCAAACTTGTAAGATGTCAAAAAATTTGAAGGTACTTTTCTTCCAATTGGTATTTCTTTTTCTGTGCTAAATAAAACTTTGTCCTATCACTTTTCAAATTATCACATCCAGGAAAATGTAAATGAATGATATTTCATGAAATTAAATATAGTTATAATATTTTCTTTGCAGTAAAAATAATGAAAGGAGGTCACAGATTCAGTCATATAAGACAATGATTAAGATTACTTGTGAGATCAAGCATAACAAATTTCAGAATTTGGCAGAAAGTGCAAGTCCAAATAATATATCTAGAGATTAAAAATATACCAATGAGAAATTGCTCTAAGCCTATAGTTAAAATTATACATAAGGGACTAGGAATTTGGATTAAACAAACAAACAATCAAACAAACAAAAAATTTGGTTCTAGTTCATCTTTGCTCATCAGATAACTTATTTAACTTCTCTGGACCAGTTTTCTACCTATACAATGAAAGGACAGTACCAGGTCAGAGGTCTTTTAAAAATAACAAAATGTATATATGTAAGTAGTCTGTTATTTCCATTTGAAAATGTGACACTATGTCTCTTAGAATCACACACACTGAAATTTACCATTAATTTCCAGACTTTGCTCTTTTTGAGGAAATCTATGATGTTTCTTCCATCTCCTTCTTCCAACTTCCATAGCTTTATAAATTAGGGCACCACAATTTTGCAGATTCTAGATTGTATGAGAATTTATTTAACATTATTTTTTTTATGAGTCTTACTTTGGCATTTAAAAAGCTAATACATTTTGCCTTCAATGAGTAAACTCAATTAAAATGGTGATTCCTTAGGAATTTGGATACTACAATTCCAAATGCTCTATAAATTCAAACTCTATAAAATACTGAATCTTACTTAGTGGTAAGATTATGATATGATTACGATTATGATATAATGTCTCATACACAAGGAAACCCTCAAGCTATTATAACTCATATTTCAGACAATGCAAACTTAAGCGAAAATCCTTTAAGTATTCTTATGTAGAAATCAGAACATGTTTCTTAGTTAGATACTATATTATCATTATATAACTATATACTTAACATATGAAACAATTTTGACAGAGGAAGGGTTTTTCAGCTTCTACTCTAAGAGTTTACTGAGCTCTAGGAAGCCAGCTACTGTCCAAAGCTTTGAGTGTATGGGATTTGCAGCTCTAAGACAGCTATACTATCCTTAAAAAAAACACAAAAAACTATCATTAATTAAAGGATATGGTTATTTTCTAAACTGTGTGTAATGAAATGAAATAATCTGGTTCTTACAGAACAAATGAAAACAATAATACATTCATCTAATAAAGACATATTCATAAAATGCCACAAATGAATCTACATAGTTATTACCTTAGTTTAAAATGTGTATCTTATTACATACAGCAAATGATCAATTCAGATTATCCTTATGACTATGCTATAATGCAAAGCAGTAGAAGGTCCACATAAAGAATCGCTTCATTTCATTTTTTTCTAACAGAACATATATTTAAAAAGCAATGTAAATATAAACGTTAAAGTTTTTCAACAAAGTTGATTACTGAAGCTGAAAATTCTTATCAGTACAAGTGATAATACCTATTATGACATTAATCCAAGTAGACTGCAATCTAATGACCAAATTAGTTTTAAAATTAGATGTCAATTTTCAAAGCACATGTAGTTTGAAAGATAACTTACCTTGGTGGGTTGAAGCATCCTGTGGGGCAAGACTGGCTGGGTTTGAATACTGGCTCCAACACTACTGCTGTGACACTCGCTAGCTGTGTGGTCCTGGAAAGACACTTGAATGCTCATGTCTTCATCTGTGAAAGGGAATGATTGTGGTACCTAGTCTCTAAGATTATTGTGACAGGTAGATGCGGTGATGTGTATGAAACACTTAGAACAGTGTCTGGCAGATGGTAGTTGTGATAAAAAGTTTGTTGTTATTATTATATTTTATCTTGACCAATGAGTAGGTTTAAATTTATATTAAAACCACACACAGTTTAATGTTCCAGTTTTCTTTAGCGCCAAGGCACAAAATTCTGATTGAGAGAATTAAAAACGAGATTTAACGTAGTTTCTCATTTCATTACTCGCAAATGCCAAGTGGTTCTCAATTTTTTTTAAGTTACAGACTCCATCAAGACAAAATTTACTGATATCTTGTTTTTAACCAGAAAATAATGTATCTACATACATAGATTTGCAACCTATTTTATAGGATTTGAGACACTAAGTTAAGAAATTCTTATAGAGTTAATAATTTTTGAGTAAGGTTTGTTTATTCTTTCTCTGATGAAAATATTGAGGAATTTCATATGTTTAATAAAAATTCATCTTCTCTATGTATTATCATCTCTCTATATAAATGATTACTTATATCATCACATAACATGGTAAATGCCTTATTATTCTTTCTCCATGAAATACTTTAAAGCTTTAACAGTTGATTAGACAGTTATAGGTATAAAATTTTATGCTAAAGACAACTCTGAGATGCTAATTAAAAGGTCACATAAATATGGATGCCAACTCAATTGGAAAGGGTTGGAAGAAACACTGATTACATCAGTCACCAAATGATGACACTTATAGCACCCATGAAATATTTATTTAGAGCAATTGAGGTGTGAGGTTTTCTTCTACCCAGCAAAACAATGCCTGCTGATTATATAACATTTTTTGCCTCTAATGTCTCTCTGCTGTGATGGTCACTGTAGTGATTAAACTTGGTTTTATATAATTAGTTTGTGTTCTAGACAGTAAAAGTAAAATTCTCATTTCATAGTTTAAAAATATCAGTGAATTTAATTTAATTGATTTTCCTTTCCAAGGCTATGGGTGTGGGTAACAGAATACTCCTTTCTGTCCTCTGCCTAGTGTAATCCCAGAACTTCATCCCCTTCCAAATTCCTCCCATTTATTACTGTTCTCTTTGGGGAGGGCTTAGGAATTGGTCCAAAATGTCTCTACTGAAAGATTATCTGAGTGCCACCACTCCATGCATCCTCAAGAGAAAGTACTTCTTTTTCAGCTGTTGGCACCATGGCAAGTTTATGTATGTAAACTCATTCCTTATCTATTAGCTACTTTGGGGAACACGTGTGTTTAGAGTACTCAGCTTTGGGTTCACTCTGTTGCATGAGTCTATATATATAAGGATTACCTTTTAGAATGGAAAAAGAAAACTTCATAAAACTTGCCTATTCTTTGAAGTCAACCCCCAAAGTCAATGATTTATGTGTAAAATTCAATGAATATTGACAAATGTCTACAGCTCTGTACTCACTACAACTATCAAAAGGTAAAATATTTCTATCACCCCCAGAAGCTTCTCTGTGCTCCTTTGCAATCATTTTTTTCTGTTATCCATGGTTCCAGCAGACACTAATCTGCTGTTACTGTATTTTTACCTTTTTCTATAATTTAATTTAATGGGATTATAAAGTATGTAGTGTTTTGTACCTGTCTTCTTGTACTTAGCAAAATTCTTTTGAGATTCATCCCTATTTTTACAGGTAGCTGTAGCATATTCCTTTTAATGGCAAAGTAATATTTCACTGTGTGAAGATACCGCAGTTTGCTAATCCATTCACTAGTTGATAGGTATTTGGTTTGTTTCCAGTTTTAACTATTATAAACAAAGTTTCTATGGACATTCATGTAAAAGTTTTTTTGTGGACATATGTTATACATTCTTCTTGAGTCATTTCTAGGAGTGTGTTAGATAGGTCATATGGTAGCAGTATCTTCAACTTTATAAGAAATTGTCAGGTGTTTTCCAAAGACTATCATGCCTATTCCCACCAGCAATGTGTAGATATTCCATTGTTCCACATCTTGCCAACATTTGTTACTGTCACTCTGTTAAATATAAAGTCATTGTAGTTGATGTATGTCTTATCATTGTTTTAATTTGCATTTTCCTAATGAATACTGTTGTTGAGCTCCTTTTCATGTACAGCTTCATTATTCGTGTACATTATTTGATGAAGTGGTTGATCAAACTTGTTGCCCAAGTTTTTACTGGGTTGCTTTTTACTGGGTTGTTTTTCTTCTTAATTTCACAATGTAAGAATTCTTTCAATATTCTGGATTCAAGTCCTTTATCAGATTGAGGTTTTAGACATATTTGTTCCTGCCTGTGGTTTGCCTTTTTAGTTTCTTAACAATGTCTTTCAAAGCTCCAACATTTTAGATTTAATGAAATGAAATTTATTAATTTTCTCTCTGATGGTCATGCTTTTTGTGTCCTTATCTATCTTTGCCTAATCTAATGTCATGAAAAATCTCCCCTACTTTTATCTGTGCATTTTATAGTTATCGTTTTAAAATTTGGGTCTATTATTGAGATAAAGATGAGTTGCATTTTTAAAAACATGGCTGTTATGGACTGAATAGTGTCTACCCCTCCCCCTAAATTCATATGTTGAAGATCTAACTCCCAGTACTTCAAATATGACAATATTTAAAGATTGGGCCTTAAAAGAGGTTATTATATTAAAATGAGTCTGTTAAGGTATGTTCTGACACAATCTGTCTCGTGTCTTACTAACTTCTTAACTTATAAGAAGTAATGATAGTGGGTGTTATTACTTTGTTCTGCATCTTAAGGAAAAAGTCTTGTCTATTTCACCATTAAGTATGATGTCATTGTAAGTTTTCATAGAGGTTTTTTTCATATCAAGGAAGTTCCCTTCTATTTCTACTTTTCTGACAGTTTTCTTTTTTTTAATCATGAATGTTTATGATATGTTTTAAAGAATATTTTGCATTGATTGAGTTTATCATATACTTTAAAAAAATGTTTAGCCTAATTATATGATTTAGGATTACATCGATTGATTTTTAATGTAATACAAATTTATCATTTTTGACATTAAACCCAATTGGTCATGATGTATTATAATTTTTATACATTACTGGATTATATTTGGTAAAATTTGTTTAGAATTTTCATATCTCTGTTTATGTGGGATATTGGTCTCTGGTTTTCTTTTCTTTTAATGTCATTCTCATTTTGGTGCCAGTGTAATTGAGGCTTCATAAAATGAATAGTATTTTATAGAAGGCTTTCTGTAAGATTGATAGTATTTTTCCTTAAGTGAATGGTAGAGTTCACAGGGAAGCCATCTGGACCTGGAGTTTCTTTGTGGGTAGTTTTGCCAATTATGAATTCAATTCCTTTAATAGACATAGGGTTATTTAGGTTATTTATTTCTTACTGAGTGAGTTTTGGTTGTTTGTATCAAGGATTTGGTCTATTCCATCTTAAGTTATTAAAGTTATTGGTATAAATTATTTATAGTATTTCTTTATTATTCTTTTAATGTCTACAGGATTCACAATGATGCCCCCTCTTTTCTTCCTGATAATGGAAGGTATTGGTAATTGACAGCTTCTCTCTTTTTCTTAACAGATAGCTAGAAGTTTATAAATTTTTTTCATCTTTTCAAAGAGGGAGATTTAGGTTTCATGAATTTTTCTCTATATCTTGATCACTTTCTAATTCATTGATCTCTTGCTCTTATCCTAATAGCCTTTTCCTCTGCTTGCTTGGGTTTTATTTGATGTACTTTTTTCAATTTCTGATTGTGGAATCTTAGATAATTGATTTAGACTTTTCTCTTTAGATAATATAAGCAACTGATAACTATGAACTTACCTCCAATCAACACATTGTTGCATCCCACAACTTCTGATATGTTATACACTCATTTTCATAGAGTTCAAAATATTTTCTAATGTCCTTTGGGATTCCTTTTTTGATTAATGGATGGCTAAGGAGTAGGGTTGCCTAATTTAGAAAACTAAAAACACAGATGTCCAGTTTGAATTTCAAATTGACAATTTATTTTCAGTATTAGTATGTGCCGTGTAATATTTGAGTTCTATTTATATTAAAGAACTCATTGCAAACCTGAAATTCATATTTTACTGAGTGTCCTGTATTTTATCTGACTACCCTATTTAAGAGTGTATTGTTTACCTTATAAATATTTAGGGATTTTCCAGATATCTCTCTTCCTGAAAATGTATTTTATTTTCATTTGTAAAAAATATTTTCACCAAGTATATATATCTGGTTTGACCATATTTTTTTCAGTACTTTAAAGAGGTTAGTCAATGGCCTTCTGGCTTGCATAATTTTGACAGGGATTCATCTATCATTTTATCTCAATTTCTCTGTATTAAACGTATCCCTTACTACCTTTGATGGCTCTTATGATTTTCTCTTTGTACACAATTTTGATAAATTTTCTTACAATGTGCCTTGGTTTGGTTTTCTGTTTATTTCTTATACTTGGAGTTTCTTGAGCCTCATAGGCCCCTTGGTCTCAATTTTTTATAATATTTTAAGGAAATCAGCCATTATTTCTTCCTTCCCCCTTTCTGTGTGTGTGTGTGTGTGTGTGTGTGTGTGTGTGTGTGTGTGTGTATGTGTGTGTGTGTGTGTGTGTGCACACGCATGTGTGTGTTATATTCTTCTCTCTCTCTCTCCTCCTTCTGGGATTTGAATTACACATATGTTAGACTCCTTGATATTTCCCACAAGCCACTTATGCCTTTCTCATTTTTATTTTCTATACTTTCCTTTCTACACTTTATTTTGGGTAATTTCTTCAACTCCACAGTTATTTTCTGTGTCCAATCACTGTTAACCGCTTCCAGAATATTTTTTATTTAGGTATAATATTTTTTATCTCTAGAGCTTTCATTTGGGTCCTTTCCATGTCTTCTATTTCTCTTAACATTTCATGCCTCCCTTTACATTCATTAGCACATTTATAAGATTTATAATAGCTTAAGTTACCTGTCTACTAATTTTGTCATCTCTGTTACATGTGGTTCTCTTTCTGTTTTTTTCTCTAAGTTATGGGTAGTAATTTTCAGTGCCTTACAATTTCTAATAGCATGCTAGATATTGTGAATTTTATAATTTTGGTGGCTGGATCCCTTTAGTTATGTTTGGCTTTTTTTTCTAGCCCAGAGTAAATTTGCGAGGGGGATCATTTTTATCATTCTGAAGCTTTCTGTCAGCTTTTTAAGATAAGCAGACTTCATTTTAAGGGTAATTTCACTACTCAAGTCAAAACTCAATTCAGTGCCACACATGCTACAAAGTTTCTCTCCTCTGATATTTACATCACTTCAAATGTCACAGGACAGGGCTTTGAAAGTTAAATGAATACCATTTTAATTATAATGTTTAAAACCATAACAAAGTGCTTAAGATCTACACTCTTCTATTTAGGAGAAAGTTATGATTAGAGATAAGCAATGTTCTTGTTTCCAGGATAAGTAGAACTCAGCAAATATTCATGTATTTCTTTTCATGTCCCATCCTCCCTTGTAATCAAGCTCTAGCCATGTAACTGAGTCTGGCTAATGAAATGTGAACCCTACCTCTGGTCTAAGGCTTAAGATTCTGTATGCTCTTCCATTCCCCATTTGCCTTTTGGCCGTTGATCATGAAAAACCACATTTTGAGATGGTGACAGTGACATAGCAGTATGGAAGCAGCCTGGACCCGGAACCATTACACACTGCACAAGTGACTACGGTATCATCTTTCCTACATCAGATCATGTGTGCTTGAGAGTTAAACTTTTGTAGTATGAGCAGCTTATATTTTAGAATTAATTTGCTACTGAAGCATAGTCTATCAAATACTGCCTAATATAGTGCTTAAGCTGAAAGATTTAGCCAGTATTTAGGATAACTGAACCCAGTGTTGGTTAGAATGCACACTGGAGATATATTGTACACTCTAATTACTTGCTCCTGGCATCCTAGTGAGAGGACTTTTGGTGCTTTAATACCGCACTGATACTTTATGTTGTTATCACTATAATTAACCTTGAAATAGAGGTAAGTAGCTAGCATCATACAGTATTCTGCTTAAGCAAACCAATGTTTTCTTCCTGGATAGAGCCATATCCCCAGCTCCAGGGAAATATCAGTTGATGGAGAGAAAATTAAGTCAAAGTTATGGAAAAAATCCATACATGCAAAACCCCAATCATTTTAGGGGGAATGATTAAATATAAGGGGATAACTGAGGATTATGTGATATTTGAAAAAAAAATCCTTTAATCCAATGGCAAACATCAAAATGAACAAATAAGAAAAGGAATTTGGAAAGGAAAAAGTGTCCATTTTCTACATTGCTGACAAATTCCAACAAACTTAGCGAGTTAAAACACACATATTTATTACTTCCTGGTATTTATGCAGAGTTGAAGTCCTGGCATGGTGTGGCTGGATCCTCAGCTAAGGGTCTAACAGTGCTGCAGTTAAGGTGTTAATTGGACGGTATTTGTATCTGTGAGCTTGTTTGGAGGAAGGTTCTGCTTCTGAGCACACTTATGTTGATGGCAGAATTCATTCACATGTGGTACAGACTGAGGGTCTTAGCTTCTGGCTGGATGTTGAGTGGAGACTTCCTAAGCTCCTAGAGGTTTACACAGCTCCTAGGGGCTGCCCACGGTGGCTAGCCCATGATTTTTCCCAGCATGGCCACTTACTTCATCACATCGGCCTGGAGAGTCTCTCAGTAAGTCTGCTAGCAAGAAGGAGCCTTATGTAATGTAACATGATCATGGGAGGGAAAGTACAAGGAATCCAGTGCAGTAGAGGAGCTAAGGGTATTTTTAAATGGTAATTACAGCACTCCCTCAACCGTGCTTCTTGTTTCGGCAGATGCAGGCTAAACTGGAATGAAAGAAAGAGGGCTCCAGAAGGAATATCTCTCCCCCAAAAAAGTCAGTTAAATGATGTATTCAACATAGTAAATAGGCAAAGCAAAAAAGATGCAACTGTTAATTCCAGTGAAAACAAAAAGCTGTACAAGAAAGAAAATAAATGCTAAATATTGAATTCACCAAAATTACAGTAAAATTATTTTGGAAGTTGGACAGAGGAAATATGTACGTGTTGAGTCCACACATACATATTGTATGTGTGGTTGGCATAGGAAAAAAGATATTTGAATCTTCATATTCTATATTAGGGAATCAATAAATTGCTATCTGAAACTTGAAAAAAAGACAGTATAAGTATATTATGTACCAATCTGACCCTAAGTAGATGGAGTAATGAAGGAGCTGAAAACCAATGCCTATAGTGGGTAAACAGGAAGATGAATATATGAAAGACAAGGTCTACTGTGTTATGTTATACTTTTCCTAGTTTACTTGATTTTGAAAACTATGTACTTGGATAATCATGATAAAAATAAAAAAGGAGAATGAGTATAATGAGAACCGTAGCATTTTACTCCATATAACTTAACATTGAATTTTTTTTCAAAAGTCATATGTCTTAAATTTGTTATTAAAAAACAATAAATCTCTCTACTTCCTCCAAAGCCTCTACAGCTTTTTTATTTTTGAATTTTGTTTATTTTTTATAGAGCAGGTTCTTAGTAGTTATCTATTTTATACATACTAGTGTATATATGTTAATCCCAATCTCCCAATTCATCCCACCACCTATACAGCTTTTTTTCAATGAATTTTGAGGAGACAGACAGAATCTCCTGTGAGGATGAGAAAGAATGGGAGAAATAGTAGGACTGTTTGTGGGAAAGGGAGCTGGTGTACAGTAAGGAAGAATGCATTTCACTGGTTTTACAATTTTTCCCAGCCTAAGTGTTATATTAGAAGAAAGTAGGAAGTGGGCAAAGAACTCCATTAATTGCCTACTTTGTGCTAGGCACTGCAGAGGTGCTTTACTGACATTTCTTCACTTACCTCGCCTGACAGCACTCTGAGACAGATATTGCTGACCCCGTGTCACAGAGCAGGGGCCTAATGATGAGAAGTTAAATCAATTGCTTAAGCAAAACAAGCCTCTTAGTGTCAGAGCAAGAACTGAACCCAAAGGCCTCTCTGACTCAAAAAGCCTCAGCTAGGGGTTGCTCTAAAATGAAGCCCTGCTTAGCACCAGTCCTTTGTGTGCAAAACTGGCTCCATTTATTAAGTGCAAACCTCCTTCACTGTCTTAATTCCATATGCCCTCTGCAATCTTGTTTATATTCATTCATTTAAAAATCAACAACTCAAAGGTAAATTTCAGTTTTATTCTTGTCAAACGTTCAAGACCAGAATTTTATATATTTTTTCATTAAATCTGATGTAGTCAAACAGTACAACAGTAGGTTATTGAGTGAGTGTAGGTGGTTAATTAAAAAAAAAAACAACAACTTGTATTGAATTCTTAGGTAGTTTTTAGCTAATTATATGGCAACTTGGTTTATCTGCTGCTATTCGATTAAATCTTAACACGAGATTTTAGCAATAAGTCAATATTTAATAGAATCATTAGCATTTATTTGATGTTTTGCTAAACCTTTGTGTAAAACCTTGCTCATTATTAGTTTAAACAGATTTATTGCTGGCTTTGGTGTAGCATATCTATTTTTAAGAAGAGGGATTTTGTTCTAACTAGTGTTCATGATGGAATCCATACTTTTTTTGGCTTATTTAGGATTCGAATGAGCAGGTTTTTTTTTTTTAACATCTTTATTGTAGTATAATTGCTTTACAATGGTGTGTTAGTTTCTGCTGTATAACAAAGTGAATCAGCCATACATATATACATATATATATATATATATATATATCCCCATATCTCCTCCCTCTTGCGTCTCCCTCCCACCCTCCCTCTCCCACCCCTCTAGGTGGTCACAAAGCACCAAGCTGATCTCCCTGTGCTATGTGGCTGCTTCCCACTAGTTATCTGTTCTACATTTGGTAGTGTATATATGTCCATGCCACTCTCTCACTTTGTCCCAGCTTACCCTTCCCCCTCCCTGTGTCCTCAAGTCCATTCTCTACATCTGCATCTTTATTCCTGTCCTGCCCCTAGGTTCATCAGAACCATTTTTTTTTTTTTTTAGATTTCATATATATGTGTTAGCATATGGTATTTATTTTACTCTTTCTGACTTACTTCACTCTGTATGACAGACTCTAGGTCCATCCACCTCACTACAAATAACTCAATTTCATTTCTTTTTATGGCTGAGTAATATTCCATTGTATATATGTGCCACATCTTCTTTATCCATTCATCTGTCGATGGACACTTAGGTTGCTTCCATGTCCTGGCTATTGTAAATAGAGCTGCAATGAACATTGTGGTACATGGCTCTTTTTGAATTATGGTTTTCTCAGGGTATATGCCCAGTAGTGGGATTGCTGGGTAGTATGGTAGTTCTATTTTTAGTTTTTTAAAGAACCTCTATACTGTTCTCCATAGTGGCTCTATCAATTTACATTCCCACCAACAGCGCAAGAGCGTTCCCTTTTCTCCACACCATTTCCAGCATTTATTGTTTGTAGATTTTTTGATGGTGGCCATTCTGACTGGTGTGAGGTGATACCTCATTGTAGTTTTGATTTGCATTTCTCTAATGATGAATGATGTTGAGCATTCTTTCATGTGTTTGCTGGCAATCTGTATATCTTTGGAGAAATGTCTATTTAGGTCTTCTGCCCCTTTTTGGATTGCGTTGTTTGTTTTTTTGACATTGAGATGCATGAGCTGCTTGTAAATTTTGGAGATTAATCCTCTGTCAGTTGCTTCATTTGCAAATATTTTCTCCCATTCTGAGGGTTGTCGTTTCGTCTTGTTTATGTTTTCCTTTGCTGTACGAAAACTTTTACGTTTCCTTAGGTCCCATTTGTTTATTTTTGTTTTTATTTCCCTTTCTCTAGGAGGTGGGTGAATGAGCAGTTTTAAAGGACCTCAAAACCAACTACGTTGACCCTAGATCCTCTGCATTTATTGCTGTGACAAAAACAAGTAGAGGTGTTGAAGAACGGTGATGTTGAAAAATCATAAAGGAATTAACATCTAAATGCTGAAACAGTTCTATTCATTGGTCTATTCATATGCAGAAAGAACCATCTTGCCTACAAACAATGGGGAAAATAATCAGAGCTCAGTGCTGCTGACCCCAGCATGGCTGTGTTTTCGCTGTGCACCAGCAGGCAGAACATAACAACAGAGCGTGGCCTCTGCTCTTTCTGGAGGCCCCTAGTCTTTATTGCAGAGGATGAGAATGGCAACAAAATGCCTGGGTGTGCCTATGTGTGTGTTTTCATTAGCCATTTTATCTCTCCAATTGCCAAATGAAAAATATATCTGTTTGGTTGATTATTGATCACAGACAATCTCATCAGAGTTATGTGGCTGACATATACCTAAATCTGTAAGCATATTTTGAAAAGAAATGAAGAATAAAAATATGAATATTTCGGACTATAAAATATCAGCTCTTATGAGAAAATAGTATGAAATTAGATTTTCCATCTCTATCTGAATGGATACTGAATTTTCCACGACATTTACATTTCATAAGAGGACTTACAAATAAGTTGAAATGTGAAAGTTACAGATATTTTTTTCTCAAGCACCCTGGCTCTGGTGTTCAGGCGAAAGGAGTGCGTGTGTGCTTGTGTGTGTGTGTGTGTGTGCATGTGTGAACGTGGAAGAGAAGGCTTTCATGTGAATGAGCCGGAGGGGGTGCAGGTTTTGTACTAGGTCTGATTGATGCTCTCCCATATGGTCACTAACTTGATGGACTCTCACCGGCCTCTTTTCCTGTCTCCTGGGCTGGAGCTCATTTAACTGAAAGCATGATGAAGGCGACAAGAAGGGACCAGCTGAGCCATACAGCCTTTGTTTGGCCCTAATAGATCAGGTTAGCGTTTTGCAGATGTTGGGTTTCCAAATCAATAATCCTGTTGTCGGCAGCTCCCAGCAGTAGCTATTAGATGATGTAATTTGGAATTTGATTTTCTTCTTAGGTTAAGACAAACAAATCTCATTTGCAGTGTAAAATATCTAACATCATGAAAATAGTGCCTTCTGTTTTGCTTTCTCACCCAAGGGCATTTTATAGAATGGAAGTCAAGGTCACTGTGACAGTCTTCTCACTGCAGAAAACTGCAGCCACAGACTACATTTTGAAAGCCTGCTTTTTTCACTTATTAGGTTATCACAAGTGGTAACCATGCTAGCAGAGGTATCTGTAGCTTTGCATTGTGTTAAGAGAAATAGAATTACCCGATATTGCAGCTGCACTTTTGATTTGTCATTTATTTGGAATAAATAGAGGGTGGTATGCCAGTTGCCATGGAAACCAGTTCTACTTTGGAGCAGTGTAAGACCTTTAAACACGTTTGAAATTGCTTCCTTCTCATTATGTTTCAGCACTGAAGAAGGTGTAGTGTGCAATTAAACAGAAATGAAGTTTTAATTAAAAAATTAAATTACATTTTATGGATTGTCCTTTGTGTACAGTAAGCTTAAGAAAGCCTTGCTACCTGCAAAGCTGACTGGATGTATATTTTGGAAAGAGAAAAGGATCATCCTCTTACTGCTGTGTGTGTGTTTGAGTGTGTGTGTGAGAGAGAGAGAGATTCACGATGATTTGTCGTTTAGAAGTTTATTACAAAAAAGCCCATTCCATTTAGAATGTTCTGGAAATCTTGGTAAATGTGTGCAGGGTTATAAAAAGAAAACGATATGTTTGGATTTGTTTGTAGGGTATAAATCAAGAGCGTTAAATATGCTGACACAAAAAGACAACATTTAATTGTTCAGATTTTGAAAGAGATTCTTTTAAGGAAAATTAGTGAAAATAAGAAAATGCTATATAGTCTGGGTCCTGATGTATAGTCATTACAAAAACAGAAATATATGCACATGAGGCAGCCAAAATCTGAGGATTTTACATGATGAAAGTTAAACGTAGGCTTATATTTTTAAAAGTTAAGTGTATTTTGTACATTAAAAAGTGAAGTTCCTCAGCTTCTGAAATTGAAAAAATATGTTGAAATGTTAATTTAGATTTATGTATCAATTATATAAGTTGTCCCAGAACTATAAACATAGATTATTCAGAAACCATCCAGGGATCACCTTTGTTATAGCCAAGTGTTAAAACCTTACCTTTTTACAGCTCTTTATGATATATAAAGCGCATCCACATACATTATTTCATGTGCTCTGTCAACAATTCTGAGGTAACAGTATAGCAGCTATTGTTTCCATTTTAAATATAAGTGACTTGCTTAAAGTTACCCAGGTTATCAATGGAACCCCTGAGAATCAATGTCTTCTGATTTCTAGTCTTATGATCTTTCCATTTCGAGAATTATATTTCATATCAGACTAAATTTACAGAACATCCTGTTTTCTCCTGACTCATTGAGGAAGGTATTATAAAGTATTTCGGGATACAATTTAACTGCTCTTCAGAATTACAGAAAGTGTGTGATGAAGTGTGATTTTAAATTAAGCTTTTTTGTCTTCTAAGCATCCTATCATAGATGTTTATTTTTTGCAGGTTTAACAAGAGTTTACTGGTTACTTCACATTGTTCGGCCATACTGACGATGATTCAATTTTTATGCAATTGAAATATTCCTGCCATACGGACTTACAAGACTGTTATTTTTCCATGTATGACATGTCCACTTAACTAGGTGTTATTTATGTTTAGTAGTTGTCTGCTCAATCAGTCCCTTGCTGGCAATGAGCCCTTGTGGCAATGGAGCCCCATACTATAAAAAGATTGTATGAAGAACTGAAAAAACTGTGCTCTGTAATGACAGGCGCTTCATTGGTAGTGAGCAGCTGCCGGCCCAGCAGTCCTGGGACTTTCATGAGGCTGCTACGAATATGTTCACAGCATGCCGAGGCTGCTGCCATGCTGCTAAAATGCTACGTCGCCAGATCCCCTCTGCTGGAGACCACTGGCTTCGTCCTACTTAATACAGAACCTTTCTTAAAGGAGATACGTTTCACCTCTACCAAATAAAAATTACACTCTTCAGTGTATAATCAATGCCTTCATAATATCCCGTACAGAATTTAGCACTTGGAAGATATGATGTGAGTTCTTTTTTTGTTGTCAAATGTGAAGGTTCTCTTCTATCACAGATCATTGGTGAAGTAGTTAGATTTCCAAAGGAACAAAGGGGGGATCTGCTGTGAAATTATCTCAAGGCCTATTGTCCACGTTTTGGAAGATTTAACAAAGTGCTAGCTCATGGCCGAGATGACCGTCATGGCAAATGTCAACGAGCTGGAAAGCATGGGAGTCTAGACTATTCTTTGGTAAAGGAAGCTTGACCAAAGCACCAAGCATCCAAGGCTCTCACACTGGCACCAATTCTCATTTTCCTGAATCTCAAAGCTGGTACTCTGACCTAACGTGGCAACAGATTGCTTGTCAAAGTTTTTATACTGATGCTAAATAACCACCCAGGAAGCCAACACTGAAATTTAAATAGGTTGCATGAATTTTTTAATAATAAACTTTTAATTAAGTGTAAAATGTAACAGAAAAGTGCACAAATCCTAAGTGTACACAGTTCAATGAATTTCATAGAGCAAATAATCTGTGGAACCAGCACTGTGAACAACGCAAACTATTACTCTGATTCCCATAGGCTCTCCTGGAGCCCCATCCCTAACTATCAGCCCCAAAGGTAGCCAGATATATTATCTCTTAACAGCATAGATTAGATTTGCCAAAGTTTGAACTTTCTATAAATATAGCCATACAGTACATATTTTTGTGTGCTTGGCTTCTTTCACTTAAAGCTACATTTGTGAAATTCATCCATGTTTTTGTGACTAGCTGTGTTCTGGGACTGCTTCATTTCTATTACTGCACAGTATGTCATTCTACTATTGCACAGTGAGTGTATCCTGATTCGTTTAATCATTTTTCTGTAGAAGGCTGTTGAAGTTGTTTCCGGTGTGGGACTCCTATAGACATTCTAGTACATGTATTTTGGTGAACATATCTACTTATTTCTTTTGGACATGTACTTTAGGGTCATTGAGTTGGTAAGTTTGACCTTAGTAGATACTGCTATATTGTTTTCCACAGTGGCTGGACAAATTTACACTCCCATCAATGGTGTACAAGAATTACAATTGCTCCACATCTCACCAACATGCAGTTTTTGACTACACTTTAATTTTAGCCATTTGAGTGGATGTACAGTGTATCATATTGCAGCTTTAATTTTCATTTTCCTGATCACTAATAAAGCAATTTTTCATATGTGTTTTGGCCATTCATGTTTTTTTGAAGTTCCTGTTGAAATATTTGCAATTTTTCTATTGACCTGACTGCCTTTGTCTTATTGCTTTGTTGGTACTGTTTCTGTAGTCTAAATTTGTTTTTCTCTAATACATGTTTTGCTCATATTTCTTCCCACTTGAACGCCTGTCTTTTTACTCTCATAATGTGGTCTTTTCATTCATGGCGGACACTTTTTTACTTCTATTTAAAAAATCTTTAAGATTTTTTTCCACCCTGTTTTCTTCTAGGAGATTTACTGTTTTAACCTCTCACACTTAGATCCACAACAAAGCTGAAATTGATTTTAATTTATTGGTAAAAACAAACCAAAAAACAAAAACCTACAGAAGTTTCTCCATTGCATTGCAGTGTCATCTTTGTCATAAACTGAACAATCATATATGTGTGGATTTGTTTCTGTACTGTCTGTTTGGTCCTAATGGACTATTTGTCATTTCACCAATACCATCCTGCCTTTATTACTATAAATCTTTTATGGGTCTTTTTATGTGGTCATGTCAGTTTTCAAAATTTGCTCTTCTTTTTTAAGATTGTCTAGACTATTTTGGTTCTTTGCATATTCATAGAAATTTTAGGTTCAGATTGCCAATTTCCACAAAACAACCTGCTGGAATATTTATTCAGATTGCTTTAGTCAATAATATCAGTTTTTGAGGAATCACTAGCTTTACAATCTGAGCATTTTACATACTCCATTTATTTAAAAGGTGATACCTTAAAGAATAATTCTTTAAATAAATTATCCTGTGCCAATTGAATAACCGTAGGGATAAAGGTTAACTTTGACTTCTATACATTAAGGCCTCACACTATACATTAAAGCCAATTCTAGCTGTATTAGATTAGAATGTTATTGGATCTGAATGTTCAAAGCAAAAAATTACATCTCTATAAAATAGTACTTGTGACTACATTTGTGACCTTGAGATGGAAAAAGTTGAGTACAAAAATATTTCTTAAACAGGACACTAGAAGCACTAAACAAAAGGAAAAGAATGAGGCAAAAGATCTTGACCAATTTTATTTTATCAAAATACAACATTAAGGGTATAGAACTTAGAAGAAAATACTTTGAATATATATTACCAACAAAGGGCTCCTGTCTGGAATATATAAAACACTTATTCAAGTCAATTAGAAAAATATTACTCAAGAGGGAATTAGAGGAAAACTTTAATATGTTTTTAGCAAAAGAGAATATCCAAGTGTCCAATAAATATGTGAAAAAGTGATCATCAGGGAAAAGCAAAATAAAACATTTTCATTGTTAATAAATGGTGTTAATTATCTATCAGAATGATAAAAGTAAAAAGAACGTTAGTATCGAGTGTCAGAAAAGATGTGGGTCTACAGGAGCTCTCTCATACACAATCTGTGGGAATTTATTTTGGTAAAGTCGCATTGGAAAGCTGACATCACTTCTTAGAGTTGAATATACACAGTCCTTAAAGCCCAGCAATCCCATTCATAGGTATTTACCCAATAGACATCCACACCTATATGCTACAAATCATGAACAAGGATAGCAACATTAATTACTTTAGTCAAAGAATAAAAAGAGCTTCAACAACATAGATAAATACGGCAAATATAATTGTTGAGAGAAAGAAACACAATCCAAAATATGACTTGATTCATATTAAGCTCAAAAACAGGCAAAACTAACCTATGGCTTTAGAAATCAGTATAGTCATGATATTTAAGATAGGGACAAGAGAGGAGCTCCTGCAATGCTGCTGTTGTTTAATTTCTTGATCTGAGTGGAGATGACACAGACACATTCATTCACTGATACTCCGTTGAAGTGTGTATCTATGATTTGTGCACTTTTCTGAATGAGTTTTAGGTATCATTAAAGATATTAATGTGTATTTACATGTTTATTATATAAAGCTATATATATGTATATATATATATATATATATATATTTGTTTAAATATTTCAGTATTTCTCCACTTTATGTGTTAGGATACAACATTGAACACAACAAAAAGGGTCTCTATTCTTCTGGGTTATACTTTCTTACAATCTCTTCCCCCCTCCCCAAGCTTTATTGAGATATAATTAGCATATAATCTGTGTAAGGTTAAGGTGTACAATGTGTTGATTTGATACACTTATATATTGCAAAATGATTACCACTATAGGGTTGGCTAACATTTCCACCATCTTACAAAATTACCTTCTTTTTTGTGATGAGAACATTTAAGATATACTCTCTTAGCATCTTGCAAGGACATATCCTTTATTAATAACTATAATCACCATGTTGTGCATTAGACCTTCAGAATTTATTCATTTTACATCTGGAAGTTCGTACCTTTATGGTCTTATGTGGATGCATACATATCTAGAAAAATAAAAAGATGTAGATGGAAAAGATATAGCAACTTTAGTGTAGTGACTGAATTTGAAAGGAAGTTAAAAGCATGGGGTTAGACAGGAAAATAAAAGAGGACTTCAATCATAGATCAAATATCTAATATTGCAAAATGTTAATTTTGTTGATTTGTAAATTTGTTAATTCATGCTGAAAGGTGCACTTTTATCTGTAACTGTGTTCTCCTAAATTTTCTACCAGAGTGAAAACCTTTTACGTAAAAATATTGAAAAGCACATTTTCTAGACATCAGGAGCACACGAACGAAACAAAACAAAATAAAAAGGTACCAAAACACAGTATCTTAAGGCTCTCACCAGCTAATGTCAGAGTTACAAATAGCTGACTTGGGGTAAAAGGTTTGATTTGACAGAGATTCACAAGAGTAGTAAGCAGGCGCCTTGATCATAAAGTTTCTTGAATGCAACATTGAGGAAAGAGAACATTGTCTAAGAGCAATCGAAGAAATTCAAGTAGCATCACCTTTATGTCTAGAAATGCCTCAACTGACTGTACAGTATATGGGGAACTGGACAACATAGGGACCATGGGCATGAAAAGAAAGCCGGAGCAGACATCTAGGAGAGAAATGATAAATTTCAGAACTACAGTAGTGATGGTGGGAATGTAGAAATTTGCAGTCGTATGAGAAAAAGAAAACACAGGCAAGTATGCTATATATGATAACTGATTGAATGTGAGCATTTGAAGTAGATAATGAAGTCAAGAAAGACATCTAGGTTTATGAAGTTAGCTATTGGTGTAGACGAGGAATCCTGACAAAATTCAGTGGAAGGGCTCTGCCTCAAGTTTGCCTTCATCATTGAGGTTCAAAGCCTAGATAGAATAAAATATAATTCTTGACCAAAATAGTTTTCAATCTAATGGGATTCAAGGGATATTATTAACAAATAATTGTATTATTTCCAATTCACAAAAGAATAGATAATTTAGGAGGACAAAATTTGTCCTATGAAACAGTCTCTGTGGCCCTTGGTTATGTTCTTGCAAAAGGGTAGTGCTGTCTGAAGGATGTGGTGAAGAAAATGCCTCCGTTTCATTACATAATATTTTCCCATCCATTTTAAATATTAACTTGCCAGGTCAGCATCATGAAATAAATCTTTCTGAGTCCTCAATTTTTATGTTACTTTAAAAGTGTTTACAATATTGTGCGGTCCCTCCCACTTTTACATACATAGTAAAAGAAAAAGAAAGCCTTCTTTGTAAAGTTTATTTTGATATTTTGTTGGACAATCTTAACAATTCTAAGCACAGAACTCAAAGTTATTTAAGGGTTTGCACTTTTTTGATTTTTGTATTCTTAGTGACTTCACAGTAACTAGTTTATCCACAGTTTCTGAATAAACAAAAAGCTTGTACCACAGTGCCTGCTACCGCATGCAAATGTTTCATTCGACCTCATGCTAGACAAGGTAACTATTCAAATGAATTATATTTTTGAAAGAAAACGTTAATGTGCAATAAGGCATGCATCTTGTTAAATAAAAAGTGTCTATGATTATAAAATCATTTATCTAATAAATTGATTCTGCTAAAACAGTTTTGGAATAATCATATTTTTTGGATCAGTAATGTACATTCATCAGTCTGTTAAATAATTTGCAATTCTTACTTCCCTTAAGCACAAAGAATTTCCTTCTCTCAAAGCCTACTGGTTATAACACAGACATTTTCCAGGCAATCTATCTTCGGGCACTGAATAAAATGTGACCTTTCCTAAAAGGTAGCACAACTGCTAAGCTCAATAATGAGTGTCATAATTCTATAGAACCATTTAAAATATTATCTATTTATTTCCCACTGAGTCCAAATGAGCAAGTACACAAATGAAGAGATCATTTCAATAAGGAAGAATGTTGAAAATTTATAGAATAACCCTTATGGAAAAGCATACAAAGCAGTATGCCATATGTTGGCAATAAGTGATCATTAGTTAAATATTCTTATTGTATATAAATATTTGGTTTTATTTTGTGATATCTGGGGAATAAGCTTTAATTTATTTATATACTTAGACATACATCATGGCAGTTGTTTTTAGCTGGTATTCCCCTATCCATGTATCCATTTCCCAGCAATTTAAAGTTGGTTTAAGCCAACAAGGCAGTCCTATTATCCTTTGATAAATACTAATTTTTCTAGCTAATAAAGCTTTATGCAAGTGAGTGTAATTTAGGAGTGCAAGATAAATGATTGAGAAGTTATCCATAACCATATTTTTAGTTTTTTATGCTTTTAAAAGTAATAAATTTATTTAAGTGACATTTTAAGCTGTAATTCTACTTAGCAGAATGTATATTGAAAGCCCTATTTCCTTTTATTTTTCCAAAGACTTTATATTTAGTTCTCTAAAATGATCAACTGAAGAATCCAGATGGATGTTAGGAATTTATTTCATCAGTTTTTGTGACTCACGCTTAAAATTGCTCATTACCATTTTGCCCTTTTATAAAGAACAATAAAGAAAGACATATGAGTCCTGTTTTGACCAAACAGTTGAATGACTAACCAAGGATTCACTTGTCAGTTCCTTCAAAATAATTTTTAATAAATGATACATTTAGTGACTGCCTTAGCCATTTCTTAAAATAATAAATCAATCTATCACTTTTAAATAGTTTATCTTAGGAGGTAGTTATTTGTAGCAGCCACTGTTGATTAACTATCTAGCATACAATTCTTCCTACCTAACGGAAGTGTAATTTTGTTTGGGACCTACTCCTGCCCCACACAGCCTGTAGATCTCATGGTAATAATAAACGTAACTGTAATATCTACGCTATGGAGCTCTTATGTATGCCAGGTCATTTTTATGCACTGTAAATTTAGTTAATCCTCACAAACTCTATGAGATACTATAATTATCACTCATTTACTGAAAGGTTGAAGTAAATCTTCCATGGTTTCACAGGTGGCAAGTAACAAAGCTGCGATTCTAACCCAGGCAGAGCTAGGGTCAATGTAGGGGACGCCCACTCCAGCTGCAAAGATGTGCTCTAATTTTCTAAGCCAACTGTAGTAAGGATTTTCCAAAAATTGGAACACAGACCCAGTTTTAAACCATTAGGGATACAGCATTCCATTGGAAACTCTTAGCAGTACAGAGATTGGTTTTGACTTTGAATAGCCCAATCAGTTGGATTTGGAAGAAAAATCCTAAAGAGAAGACATTTATTCCAGGCTTGAATTTCTTCCTCTTTCCCACTGGACATGAAAAGAAGGTATGTCGTTGAAGCACCGTATCAATTATATTACAAGCGAAAGGCAAGCCAGGCTCATTGCAAATCCTAAGCGCAGAGGAGAACTATAGAGAAGTGCCATATTTATTGAGAATACTCTGTGCAATAAGGAAATTTTGAGTACGTGCTCTGCCAAACACTGTACAATGCAATCAGCACATACAGTAAAATAAAATACTCCCTATAACAGATGTTCCAGTGGCACTGAGAAATGAGATTACAAATTAATATGTTCAGTATGAGTCCATATGGGCTCACTATTCATGGATGTGGGTTCCTACTCCTATGTATATATAGACAGGTTCATTTAAACACACATGTGTCTGGCTAATCTATATTTAATTACATGGCATTATCATGCACATGTACCTATTTCACTTAATAATCTAATGTGTATATAATATGTATTAACAATAATACTATTATATTATTAATATATAATATTAATATACATTATTATTGTATAAGGTTAATTTATATTAATATACTGATATGTTATTAAACACTCAGGAAAAAAGATTTTTAAGGGCTGCTTAGTATTCCAATGTATGAATGAGGGTTTACTTAATTTTGCTCCAACTTTTACTAATATATAAATAATGTTTAAACTAATAAATGCATATAGCTCTTTGTATTTCACACACACACAATTACTCACTTAGGGAAAAGAAATATGTACATTTTAAGAATTTTGATGTCAATTGCTTTTGTGAAGCATGGGAAAGTGTATGTCTTCATACCTGTCCATCACTTGACATATGTTTTCTTTTTCATTGAAACCAAATGTATACAAAATGAAATGTTCATATCTTAAGTATGTGATTCAGTGAATTTGGATAAGTGTATATACATCCTGTAAATACCACCACAATTAAGTTATAGATATTTCCATCATCCCAGGCTGTTTCCTCGCACTTTCTTCAGTCAACAGCCACCCATGATGGCCCCCACTGTTCTGATTTTTATCATATTAAAAGGTTTTTTTTTTGTTCTGCTTCAGATATACAGAATCCTGTAGTATGTTCTTTGTGTCTGACTTCTTTTACTAAAAATAATATTTTTGAGATTCATCAATATTGTTTGAGTATCACTAAGTTGTTCCTGTATTGTGAAGTAGTATTTTATTATGTGAAAATACCTCAAAAGAACTTTTTATTTTCCTGTTCATGTATGAACATTTGGGCTTTTTCAGTTGGGAGCTATTATGAAAAAATTACTATAAAACATTCTTATACAAGTTTTGTAGAAATGCATTTGTATCTCTTAAGTAAACATCTAGAAGTAGAATTGTTGGGTCATGTGGTATGTAAATGTTCAACTTTAAAATAAATTGCCAAATTATTTGCCAAAGTGGTTCTAACAAGCAATTTATGATGGTTCCATGTTTCAGTTTACAATAGCAATACTAAATTTAGATATATACTGCTAAAAATGATTTTAATTTTTAAAGATAAGAGAATTTATATGAATATTCAAGACCTAGACATCTTTAGATATATTTGACTAGACCACAGAAAAGTACATAATAACTTCAATGAAAATGCCCTCTGACCTAATTGCTAGACTGAATATTATCAGATGTTCAAAAAGCATTCTTAAGACTTTATATGTCATCTCATAATTTTAAAGTAGGCTCATTTGCTTTTGTTTTTAGAGTTCTTCTTCACACAGCTATATTTGTTATATATTTTTTGAACAATATATTTGATTTATTCAAATTTTTCTGAAAGTCTTATAAACCTTGGTATTTTGTGCTCTAAATACAAAATAAATTGAAAATAACAAGAGGAAAACAAAACAAGTGCATCTTGGATTTTTGTACTGGTAACAAACTTCTCAAAACAACTTTAATTATCATTTCTTAAGAATCTTTAAGTTTTGGAATTTCTTGAAGCTATAAGATCTTTAAGATGAACTAGAAACTTTTTCCAGAATGTATTAATTACAAGTCAAATGCACATTATAGTGTGGAAAAAACATGAGAGCAAATGACCTTGAATCACCAGAAGTAATGTAATGTGTTGGTTGATGCCACTTTTCTCATTAGCTTTGCTGTACATCAGGAAAATAGTCAAACCAGTGTTCTTTACCCACACAGTATCTGTTGCCCTTTATTCTTGTGAGAGATTGATTCCTCTATGTCAGAAACCCAACAATTTAACTGAACTCTCGGCTGAAAGTTGTCATGAGATTTTCCAGACAGCTCCATAATATTGACATCTTGCTGACCTTTTCAGTAATCTGTAATTGGGCTATGTGGACATTTTTTCTTTCATATTTCTTACTTTTGACAAATACATAAAGAGATGATGGAATCTTTTAAAGGTTACAGAGATTTTAAGGGGAAGATAGTGAGCTAACACAAGCAAAGCATTTTACGCTAATGATCAATGTAGATCACTAAGAAATGGTTTTATAATAAGAAGGAAAAAAGTTTTTGGCTATCACATTTGACTCCTGCTATGAAGAACTTACTTCTGAGAACTTTTCATTATTATAACAACTACCTGGAAATTCTTCGTTTATAATTATATATCTGGAATATTAGTGGGTTAGACTTCTTGGAAACATAATATTAAAAGAATTTTTGTGCATAGAGTGCATAACCTTTCTAGTTTTTAATGGGTATATTATATAACTCTCTTTCTCTTCTTTGCAATGTAATCTGCAAATTAGAGCAGATATATTTAACTTTTGTTTGCCTTTTTATTTTTTGATATGTGGAAAATTTCAAATGGAGTTTAGGCAAGTTTCCTAAATTATAGCAGAAATGGAATAAGAATCCCAGGTATTTCACTCCAAATTGTTTCCCCTTTTTACTCTTTCTCTCTATTATCAAATAGTTATAAAAGATTAATATGTTGGGTTTGGAGAAAGATGTGACTATTAAAAACTACTTAAGGAATTGTTGTTAAATGTTGGAGCTGAAAACTGTGTGAAAATTTCATCCCCTAAGACATTTGTTTCTGAATTAATTGACTGGACCTTTCAGGACCTATGACTAAAAGGAGTTTGTATATGGTGGAGAGAGGTCCTGGATAGTTCTAAC
The DNA here is from genome assembly GCF_965194805.1 of Balaenoptera borealis. Taxonomy (NCBI): domain Eukaryota; kingdom Metazoa; phylum Chordata; class Mammalia; order Artiodactyla; family Balaenopteridae; genus Balaenoptera; species Balaenoptera borealis. The sequence goes on from NC_138867.1 coordinate 15,774,990, forward strand.
ACAGACAAAACTTGGGAGATATTCCTGACTTCTTCCCTGTCCTCATTCATCATGTTGCCAATTATAATAAAAGGTATTTTTTTAACCTATTCATCCATTCACAAATATTTATTGATTACCTACCGTGTGTCTCTCCTTAGTCTAAATGCTTTGTATACAAATTCCCAGCTCCCATGGATGGAGGTGGGGAAACAGATTATAAGCAACATAATTAAATAAAATAGATGGAGTAATATGTAGGAACAATAATAGGGTAGGAAGGAGAATAAAGAAGATTGCAAGGACTGTAATTTTATATTTGATGCCCAGGAAAGGCTTCTATGAAAATGTTATATTTGAGTAAAGACCTGAAGGATAAAAATGAGTGAAACTTACAGATATTTGGTGGACCAGCGCTGAAAGGAGAAGAAGAAAGATCACAAAGTCCCTGAGGCAGAGGCGATGTATTAGATATTAGATATATATTTTGAAAGGAAAGCCAACTGAATTTGCCAAAGTATTCTACGTGATGTGTGAAAAAATAGGGGAAAACAGTCAAGAATACTCAAGGTTTTGGTTTCAGAAACTGGAAGGATAGAGTTGCCATTAACTGGTATGGGCAAGACTTTCCATGGCTACTGCCATATTTTTAATTCAAGCCCTTGTAATGTCTCAACAGGAGGCTACAACAATCTCCTCATCGCTCTCTATTCTACTGTTGACATCTCCCAAACTACTCTCTACCCCATCACCAGTTTTCTCCTTTTAAAGCACATCTGATCTTATCATGCCTATGTTTGAAATCTTACAATAACTTTTTTCATTAAAAAAATTTTTATTTTATATTGGACTATCGTTGATTTACAACGTTGTGTTAGTTTCAGGTGTACAGCAAAGTGATTCAGTTATGCATATACATATATATATATATATATTCTTTTCCCATTTAGGTTATTACAGAATATTGAGCAGAGTTCCCTGTGCTATACAGTAGGTCCTTGTTGGTTATCTATTTTAAATACAGTAGTGTGTACATGTCAATCCCAATCTCCCAATTTATCCCTCCCCCACGCCTTTCTCCTCCGGTAACCATAATTTTGTTTTCTAAGTCTGTGAGTCTGTTTCCATTTGTAAATAAGTTAATTTTTATCGTTTTTTGTTTTTTGTTTTTTAGATTCCGCATATAAGCTATATCATATGATACAACCCAATCAAAAAATGAGCAGAACACCTAAACAGACATTTCTCCAAAGAGGACATACAGATGGCCAAGAGGCACATGAAAAGATGCTCAACATCTCTAGTTATTAGAGAAATGAAAATCAAAACTACAATGAGATATCACCTCACAACAGTCAGAATGGCCATCATCAAAAAGTCTACAAACAGTAAATGCTGGAGAGGGTATGGAGAAAAGGCAACCTCCTACACTGTTTGTGGAAATGTAAATTGGTACAGCTACTATGGAGAACAGTATGGTTACTCCTTTAAAAACTAAAAATAGAGCTACCATATGACCCAGCAATCCCATTCCTGGGCATAGATCTAGAGGAAACCATGGTTTGAAAGGATACATGCACCCCAGTGTTTAGTAACTCTTACGTGACTCTGGACAGAGATCCAAACTCTCTTTTGGCTCTGTGCCTTTAATCTTACTGCTTCCTGTGAAGATAACACCCTTCTTTCATTTTTTACTTAATTCAACTCCCTTTCTTTCCTTCTTTTTCTTTCTTTCTTTCTTTTTCTTTCTTTCCTTCCTTTTTATTGTTTAACTTTTATTTTTTTTCAAGATCCAAGTGTGGCTCTTACTCATCCAGCAAAATTTCCCTCAGTTTCTAAAATACATCAGGCATAAAATGTATTATCCTGTATTGCAATTTACCTTTGATTTATGTTACTTAAAATTCTTATTGAAATGTATAGTTATGTGCAATAATGTTTTAAAATGCAAGATTCTCCCTGCTTACAAAGAAAACACTAGATTATTTTATATGTAAAGTATTTTTTTGCTACTTAAAAATTTGTACTCATCACCTAAGTATGAAAGCCTAAATCCTATAATTTCCTTTGGCATGGTTTATAATGTCATATAAATGACATCAGAGTAAGAAATTATGTTAGTTATCTAATGCTGCCTAATATATCATCCCATACTTAGTGACTTAAAGCAACAATGATCATTTATTATCTCTCCCTGTGTGTGTGGGTTATGAATTCAGGGATAATTCAGTGGGGGAAGTTCTAGTTTGGAGTGTCTTATGAGTTTGCTATTATTTAAAGGCTTGACTAATGCTGGAGAGTCTAATTTATATGGTTTACAAATGGCTTCTCCATGCAAGTCTCAGCAGGACACAGAAGCCAGATTTTTCCAGAGTGACTGAAACAAGAGTAACCAATATGGAAGCCTTTATGCCTTGATCACACATAACTGTATTTACTTATGCATGTTTTTCAGTACTCTTAATAATGCCCATGTTTATTGTGTTACTTACATTGGGCAGCCAGCCATGATTCTGTGTAGGAGGAGATCACTCACATTTGTAAATATCAGTAGACTCGGATTGTTGTCTATTGGTCTATTCTTGGAGAAAGATATTATAGATTTCCTTCTGGGCTCCAATGATTTACGTTCTTCCCATGTTCAAAATATTCTCACCCATAGAGGATGTATAGCTCAGTGGTAGAGCATTTGACTGCAAAATACTCTCACCCTCATCCAAGGCTCCCAAAGCCATCTTATTACAGCAGCAGCTCCAACTCTAAGGTCTCACCATCTAAACTAACCCGAGTGTGGAAGTGTGTTCCTTATAGTTTCTCAAGTGTAGCCCCTTAAGATAAAAAGACTTGCATATTAAGGAGATAAATTATTGGCCTCCCTGTGTGTCATGCACCCAACATAGTGTCCTACCATTATAGAACAAGAGTAGGATCATTTATTATAAATAGTCTCATTCAGAAAAGGGAAACACAAGAGGCACACAGGAGTTGCTCTTCTATAGCAATTTTGAAACCTGCTGGGCATTTCTTGGTACTTCCTTGATTAGGACTCAGTCCTACAACTCTCTGGTAATAGATCTCTGTATCTCTGGGCTCCATTCTCTAGGGTTCCACCTTCTTAACTCTTAGGGTTTTTTTTTTTTCCATAAATGATATCCCACATTTACAAGTGAGTAGGTATTAATAGACATAAAATTAATAGTCAATCTAAGAAATACAGAATTTTATTCTACCCAACCTAAGGATTATGACCCAGGAGAAAGTGTTTAAGAAAGCTCTGAGGACTCTTCCGAAGAGGTAAGGGGAAAGGCCAGTATATATGTGATTTGGGGGAAGGGGGTACATTCAATCAATCACACATCTCAGTAGAAGGCCATTGCTATTTCTGAGGAACAGGTATCATAATCGTGTGGGTGCTTTTCTAAGTATGGGAAGATGAGAGAAACTGGGTTCATAAAATTTTCTCCTGAAAGTATTTCCTATCTGAGGTTCTGCCAGTTTTTCCAGAGCACAAAGTGCCTCATTCTGATTGTTGCTGCAAATATCTTTCAGCGTGTACTGTAGGTCAGCAACTGCATTGGCCAGCGACTTGATTCTTGTAGAACTGGATGGTGGGTAATAGTCTTTATTTTACAATACCCTCCCTTTCGTTCTTAATTTTGACCAAGATTTGGGAAGTATTTGTCCCATGGCCCTAGAAATGCTCATTCCCAGTTCAGGTGAGGATTTCCTTGATAGGCCACTCAATGTGCTATTACTGGATTAGACCCAGTTAAGAGTAGCCAAAATCTTCTGGACCACATGTCTTACATGTGGTATGTATAGGAAATCACTCCCTGTTGTTGCTTCTTCCCATATCTAGAGTTTCATTATTGCAATCGCTGATCTCATAGAATTATACATTTGGTCAATTGTTTCAAGTCACCTAGTCATCATTATTTTTATTGGAGGCTCAGTCATACATTTGGTAACGCAAGAAACAATAACTTGTAAAATAGGTAGATTACAATTAACATATCTAGTGACTTTAATAACCACATAAGTAAGTATTTAAGCTAAAAACTTTTATTAGGTGCAGCCCAGTACATTCCCAAGTCATCTGACCCAGTCTGTTCTGTACCAATTGCTACCTTTAAGGGAAATGATATATTGGCATTGTACATAAAGTTCACCAAAGATATCTGCATGTACAAGGTGAGTGGTAGGTCATCGTGACCCCTTACAGCATTGAGAAAAGAATGTTATCTTCTAAGGAGTTACATGGCTGGTGCCAGAAGAAAAATTAATCCTTATGGTTGAGCAGGTATTTCTGCCATGGGGATGTCTGGTTAAATTTTTCTTGTCTTAAAATATGAATTAAAAAAAAATATATATGAATTTTATTTCACCAGCATCTCAGTACCTTAGAGCTGCTATATAACAGAGAATGCCATGGGCTAGATGGTTTATCAACAATAGAAATTTATTTTTCACTGTCCTGGGGACTGGGAATTACAAGAGCAAGGTGTTGTCAGCTTTAATGTCTGGTGAAGGCCTGCTTCCTGATTCATAGATGGCCATCTTCTTGCTGTGTCCTCACATGGTGGAAGTGGCACGGGAACTTCCTGGAGTCTCTTTTATAAGGGCACTAATCCCATTCATGAGAGCTTTGCCTTCATAACCTAATCACCTCCCAAAGGTTTCACCTTCAAATACCATCATGTTGAGAATTAGGTTTCAACTTATGAATTCTGGGGGGACATAAGCAGTTAGTCTATAGCAGTAGGTTTCTTAGACTGCTTTCTGTGTGTAGAAGTTTGGGGTTCCAAGACCTATTTTCATCTGGGATGTTTCTGCTTTTTTCAATCCAAGCCAATACAATTCTCTTAAAAACTTTGTAGTCTCTTGAATATTTCTGAGTTTACTCATTTGTCAAAAGACAACACTAACAAATTCCTCTGGGGAAAGCTCTTCTCTACCTTAGGTTTCTGTTGAGACTTCAGAGGGACAACTCTCCCAGCATTCTTAGCTGTGCGGTTTAAGAGAGAAGATGTAGTTGGCACACATTTAAAATGTTTTGAGGGCTGAGACACTCCCAGAATGACTTAAATATTTATTGAGGCTTTCTCTTCTAAGAAACTATGGTGAAATGTATTTAAATAAAATATATTACCTAAGCAAGTTAATACCCCAGAGCCAAGGCATAAATGATTTATAAAGAAACAAAAGTTGCTTACGGAAAGTACACATATGACTGGAAAATTTAAATTTTGAAAACAGGGAAAGGGAGTTTTTTAGTTCCAGAGGGTGTGTGTGTGCACGTGTGTGCATGCATGTGTGTGGGTTGATGTGGGAGGATGGTGATGGGGAAAAATGATGAAATAACATCAGAATACTGAGAAACATTACCTACCAAGAGTAAAAATTATTTATTTTCATTTTCTCTATAAAGATTGTGGGAAATCTCAACTTATATCAGTTACAGGACAATTATAGGGATCCAGGTGCTCTGATTTATAGCTAAACTCATAAAATGCCATAAGGTTAACAAAATAAAGGACTAATTATTCTTCCTTTTTTTTTTTTTTTTTTTACCAAAACCTCTCTGAATTAGATATTTGTCTGTGTCTCAAAAGACACTAATTAAAATTATCCAGAGAGGTTTTATTTGTATGTATGGTTTTGAGGCAAATATGGACAGCAGTAAGAAATTATTTTATCTACGAGTATCAATATATTGTAAGTAATATTCCTCCCCTACAATTACTATGAAAATGTCAAAAATTGCAAATGAATGAATAAAATAACAAGACCAAATAAGCATGAAAACTGGTTTAATAACCTTAGCTATCAAACTAATTGTGAATAACTGGAAACACTTCATTCAGAACTGTTTTATAGAGTGATTAAACGTGATTTGCATAATTTTGTTTTAGAGTGAAAATAGGTCTGAAATACTTTGTAAAATGGAAGCAGAAAAGCACATCTGAACCAAATATTTGACACAGCAGTGTGGGAGAGTTAAAATTTCATTTTATATAATTAAATGGAAAACATATCTAAAACAATTTATTCCATGTATTTATTCTTCTAGTCATTAAATCAGCCATTCATTCAACAAATACTTTGAACTAGCTCTTGCCAGGTTTCAGCATGGAAATTCTCATATAATTGCCAAAATGCAAATTGGCCTCACTGAAAGAGAAAATAAATAAATAAACATTCTACATGTAAGTAAAATTTTAAAGGCCAACAATGTGCTGAGTAGTCCACTTACAGTAAATGAATGATTTATTTTATAGCTAGAATTTCAAAGTCTTTAATAGACTAGTAGATTTCTACAATATTAGGTTTTTTAAATTGCAAAATTACTAACACTGAAGAGAGGATAAATAGTGCAAAAGGATAGAAAATAGTTTTTTAGTTCTTTTCTGATTTTTTTAAATAGATCTTTATTGTAGTATAATTGTTTCACAATACTGTGTTAGTTTCTGTTGTACACCGAAGTGAATCAGCCATATGCATACCTATGTCCCCATATCCCCTCTCTCTTGAGCCTCTCTTCCATCGTCCTGATCCCACCCCTCTAGGTCATCGCAAAGCACGGAGCTGATCTCCCTGTGCTATGCTCCTGCTTCCCACTAGCTATTTTACATTTGGTAATGTATATATGTTGATGCTACTCTCACTTCACCCCAGCTTCCCCCTCCCACCCCATGTCCTCAAGTCCATTCTCTATGTCTACATCTTTTGTTCCTGCCCTGCAGCTGGTTCATCAGTACCATTTTTGGTTTTTTTTTTAGATTCCATATATATGCGTTAGCATATGGTATTTGTTTTTTTCTTTCTGATTTACTTCACTCTGTATGACAGACTCTAGGTCCATCTACCTCACTACAAATAACTCAATTTTGTTCCTTTTTATGGCTGAGTAATATTCCATTGTATATATGTGCCACATCTTTATCCATTCATCTGTCGATGGACATTTAGGTTGCTTCCATGTTCTGGCTATTGTAAATAGTGTTGCAATGAACATTGTGGTACATGTCTCTTTTGGAATTATGGTGTTCTCAAGGTATATGTCCAGTAGTGGGATTGCTGGGTCATATGGTAGTTCTATTTTTAGTTCTTTAAGGAACCTCCATACTGATTTCCATAGTGGCTCTATCAATTTACATTCCCACCAACAGTGCAAGAGGGTTCACTTTTCACTACACCCTTTCCAGCATTTATTGTTTCTAGATTTTTTGATAATGGTCATTCTGACCAGCGTGAGGTGATACCTCATTGTCGTTTTGATTTGCATTTCTCTAATGATTAGTGATGTTGAGCATTCTTTCATGTGTTTGTTGGCAATCTGTATATCTTCTTTGGAGAAATGTCTATTTAGGTCTTCTGCCCATTTTTTGATTGGGTTGTTTGTTTTTTTGATATTGAGCTGCATCCGCTGCTTATAAATTTTGGAGATTAATCCTTTGACAGTTTCTTCATTTGCAAACATTTTCTCCCATTCTGAGGATTGTCTTTTTGTCTTGTTTATGGTTTCCTTTGTTGAGCAAAAGCTTTTAAGTTTAATTAAATCCCATTAGTTTATTTTTGTTTTAATTTCCGTTACTCTAGGAGGTAGGTCAAAAAAGATCTGGCCATGGTTTATGTCAAAGAGTGTTTTTCTTATGTTTTCCTCTAAGAGTTTTATAGTGTTTGGTCTTACATTTAGGTCTTTAATCCATTTGGAGTTCATTTCTGAGTATGGTGTTAAGTAGTGTTCTAATTTCATTCTTTCACATGTAGCTGTCCTGTTTTCCCAGCACCACTTATTGAAGAGACTGTCTTTTCTCCATTGTATGTTCTTGCTGCCTTTGTCATAAATTAAGTGACCAAGTGTGCCTGGGTTTATCTCTGGGCTTTCTATCCTGTACCATTGATCTATATTTCTGTTTTTGTGCCAGTACCATACTGTCTTGCTTACTGTAGCTTTGTGGTATAGTTTGAAGTCGGGGAGCCTGATTCCTCCAACTCTATTTTTCTTTCTCAAGATTTCTTTGGCTGTTTGGGGTCTTTTGTGTTTCCATACAAATTGTATTTTTTTGTTGTTGTTGTTCTAATTCTCCGAATAATGCCATTGGTAGTTTGATAGGGATTGCATTGAATCTGTAGATTGCTTTGGGTAGTATTGTCATTTTCACAATATTGATTCTTCCAATCCAGGAACATGATATATTTCTCCATCTGTTTATGTCATCTTTGATTTCTTTCATCAATGTTTTATAGTTTTCTGAGTACAAGTCTTTCACCTCCTTAGGCAGGTTTTTTCCTAGGTATTCTTTTTGTTGCAATGGTAATTGGGAGTGTTTCCTTAATTTTTCTTTCTTATTTTTTGTAGTTGGTGTATAGGAATGCCAGAGATTTCTGTGCATTAATTTTGTATCCTGCAACCTTACCAACTTTGTTGATTAGTTCTAGTAGTTTTCTGCTGGCATCTTTAGGATTTTCTATGTATAGTATCATGTCATCTGCAAACAGTGACAGTTTTACTTCTTCTTTTCTGATTTGGATTCCTTTTATTTCTTTTTCCTCTCTGATTGCCATAGGTAGGACTTCCAAAACGATGTTGAATAAGAGTGGCGAGAGTGGACATCCTTGTCTTGTTCCTGATCTTAGTGGAAATGCTTTCAGTTTTTCACCATTGAGTATGATTCTTGCTATGGGTTTTTCATATATGGCCTTTATTATGTTGAGGTAGGTTCCCTCTATGCCCATTTTCTGGAGAGTTCTTATCATAAATGGGTGTTGAATTTTGTCAAAAGCTTTTTCTGCATCTATTGAGATGATCATATGGTTTTATTCCTTAATTTGTTAATGTGGTGTATCACATTGATTGATTTGCATGTATTGTAGAATCCTTGCATCCTTGGGATAAATCTCACTTGATCATTGTGTATGATCCTTTTAATGTATTGTTGGATTCTGTTTGCTAGTATTTTGTTCAGGATTTTTGCATCTATGTTCATCAGTGATACTGGTCTATAATTTTCTTTTTTTGTGATATCTGTTTCTGGTTTTGGGATCAGGGTGATGGTGGCTTCGTAGAATGAATTTGGGAATGTTTTTCCCTCTGCAATTTTTTGGAAGAGTTTGATCAGTGTTAGCTCTTCTCTAAATGTTTGATAGAATTTGCCTGTGAAGCCATCTGGTCCTGGGCTTTTGTTTGTTGGAAGATTTTTAATTACAGTTTCAGTTTCATTACTTGTGATAGGTCTGTTTATATTTTCTAATTTTTCCTGGTTCAGTCTTGGAAAATTGTACTTTTCCAAGAATTTGTCCATTTCTTCGTGGTTGTCCATTTTATTGACATATAGTTGTTCCCAAAACCTATGGGATGCAGCAAAAGCTGTTCTAAAAGGGAAGTTTATAACAATTCAATCTCACTTCAAGGAACAAGAAAAATCTCAAATAAACAATCTTACCCTACACTTAAAACAACTAGAGAAAGAAGAACAAAGAAAACCCAAAGTCAGAAGAAGGAAAGAAATCATAAAACTCAGAGCAGAAATAAATGAAATAGAAATGAAGAAAACAATAGCAAATAAAACTAAAAACTGGTTCTTTGAGAAGATAAACAAAATTGATAAACCCTTAGCCAGACTCATCAAGAAAAAATGGGAGAGGACTCAAACCAATAAAATTAGAAATGAAAATGGAGAAATTACAACTGACACCACAGAAATAGAGGATTATAAGAGACTACTTTTCCGATCTTTGATGCTGTCTCAACCAGGGAAAACGAATGAGCAAATGTACTTCTCTGTATGCCAATTTTAATAATAAAATGCACTTTCTTTCTAGACTCACTAACTAAAGTAGAACAAATAGCCTAAGAAGACTATTTGGGATAGATGACATTTTTAACATATCCAGGGCAACAAGGTTTATCCTTGTTCTGTATTATGTGGGGCTCTAAAGTATTTTCCTGACACTATTACTCACTTTTCTTAGTCTAGCTCTGAACAGAAGTGATTGAACTTTGGTGCACAGGGATGTGGATAGCTTGTTTCAAAGTTTTGAAGAAATCATAGCATAGCAGGAGAAACTAAACAGCAGCAAGGAAGAATGATAAGAGCTGAAGGATTTGACTGGTCTGTTAACATCTCCCCTTTCTTTGCATTCCTAGTACAGACTTTTCAAATGCAGGTAGGAAGTGCTAGTGAACGTAGACAAGCTTAGGATCAGTCATCATATATACTAGCGTTGTCTTTATTTGCTTAGTAATAGTTAAAATAACCATAATTTTAAGTTGCTTGATATTGCAAGTCATTGCTCTAAACATTAAAAGTATCTTTAACCCATATGGTAGTTAATTTGATCTTCATTTCGTAGATGAGAAAATTGAATCTTAGGTGAGTTGAATATTTTGCTCAGGTTTCTATGGGCAATATATTGCAGAATTGGATTTGGAATTAAGACTGAACCCAAAACAATTAGGCCACACTTAAGGACAGTTCCTTGTTTTGCAAAATCTAAAACTGAGAGAATTTTGAGGTCTACTTACTGAGAAAGAAACTACAAAACTAAAAACACTGAATTAGACATGTCACAATGCATTATGTCACAGTGCATTATGACCTCTGGCCCTGCACTTTCAGGTCATGATTATGGGTAATTTGGCACAATGAGCAGTAAGAGTGTTACTGTAAATCATGCTTCCTTTGGGATGACCAGCAATTACTTAAGCATACATAGAGTTAACTGCAAACCCCCTCCATATATTCCACTATACCTCGATTGATTATATACCTTGTTGTGCCCTGGACAATACTCGTTCTCATGTACTGTTCCAGTGTGCTTATTAATTATCAAGTGTATCTAAATTTGAATAAACCAAACAATCACCCCAACTAAAACTGAGCTGAACCAACCCTAACTCACACCTTAGCTAGAGAGAAAATTCCTTCCAGTTTTAACAAATATACAATAACCAATCATCATCTGTGTTGACTTCTAGATACTTAAATAATTTTTTAGTAGTTTAAATTCTTAAAAATATGTTTGATTTCTACAGAAAGTTTGAAGAGTGATGATGAATTTATTTCTGGACTTAATAGAAGAAAAACAACAATGAATAGTTAAATCTAGAAATAAAAAGGAAAAGAAAAAGCACAAGCAGCAATAAAAATAAGAGACAGGATACATCCTCAGTCATCAGGCCATACACTCTAAAAGGGAAAAAAACCCCAGAAGATTAAAGAATGATATGGCACAACTTCTCATTCCATTTCTACCTTCTAGACATGAAAGTAGATGAAGTCAGTGAATTAACAAAATCCCTACTGTTGTTTCTCAAACCTTCTAATTTGAACAAAGCAAAATGAAGGTCGAAAGAGGCAGCCAAGGGAGTAGCCTAGTGAAATTTTTTACAGTACAAGTTTATAACCAGCATCAAAATCCTCCAAGAGAAGAAAGAGCTGCTAGGGGGAACATAATTTTCCAGCACTTTCTACAGATTTGTGGGAACAATTTGAAGTCCAAATATATTCCAATATGGCAGAAACATAAGGACCCTGACTAGGAGGGATGAGAACATTTTACAAAATTTCAGAAATGAATGTGGACCCAATACCCCATAAAGGCTTACAGCTACCCAACTTAGCTACCCACTCTTCCTCCCCTTGCACTGTTGGGTTCACAATGGCAAGAACATCTCCAGAAACCAATCACAGCCTTTAGCTCACAGTATAAGACAAGTGGGTTACATATCATGTAAGAAGTATGTCAAAAATAGTTCATGTGTGTGGCACCTAAGAACAATGTTCGTGTGAATGATGCTTGAAATAACCATAAATAGCACAGTGACCGTGCCATTGAATTACAACTACAGCAAAGCAAGAAAGATACAAGAAATAGCATACAGAAGAGCGATAAAGAATCTCATTTAAAAAAATTAGTTTAAATTTTATCAAAATGGAGGCATGGTTTTTAAAGTGGTCATATAGAGCAGTCTACATCCTGATTCTCATGGAAAGACCTTCAAACACATTTAGGAATTTTCCCCCATATTTAACTTCATTTTTCAAAATACTACATGTACAGCACAATATAAAGCTTTATAAGTTGTGAACATTATTGACTTTTTCTAATGGTTGATAAGGGTTTTAAGCAATTAAACTACTTTTTCCCAATACACTTGTATGCCCGTTTAATGTTAAAAGATTGTTCAAATTTTTTCATTACTATGATTAGGTGAAAGTAGTATGATTGTATATATTCTTTCCTTTAGAACTTTACGTTATGAAACTTTTCAGTTTCCTTGAATCTTTGGATAAGTCTTTCTATACTTTCTATCACCCCTTATAATCTGATTCTCCAAAAAAATTTTTTTCCAATAACTTGTCTGACAACATATCTGATCCTTTTTATTGCCTCGCAGTATCTCCCCATATATCCTTTATCTTCATGCTTTGATTCTATGCTAGCACTGACTGCTTTCAAGGTCTGCTACAGGATGCCATTCTGGAAATTCTCTTCATTTTTTTTTCTCATGTTAGATCCCCGATTTCTCTGATTCTATTTATTACTTCTTCATTTTAAGGAAGCTATCTCTATAGGTTGTTAAAAATGGTATTTGGCTTTAATTCTCTTATAGGTGAATCAAAATAAATGGGAAACAGATATTGTTTAAAGCACACATATTTCCTCTGAAGACTTTATGAAATTAAGAAGATATTCAAAGACAATATTCTATTAGCTAATTTCCAGGAAAACAAAAGAAAAATGCCACTTTTTGTTGTTTATATTAAAAATTAGTTACACAGATTTATAGCAACACATATTACACTACAAATTGTATAAATTGTGTAATTATTTGGTAAGTATAACTAGTGTGAACTGTTTAGGCTTAAGTTTAGCTCTAAGAGAAAACCTCCAAACAATAGTGACCTAAGCACAAAAGATTATTTCTCTCTCATTCAATATATCCATCCTAGCATTATATCAAATAGGTAATAGAAGCACACAGAAAATTAAATTTTTATATTACATTTGATCATGTAAGTCTAATTTTACACCTTTATTAGAATATAATCTAAGGACAAATGCAAAGAGTTCTTCCACTATTAACAGGTTTGAGGTGTTGGTGGTATTCACGTAGAAACTACAGAAGTTTGTGTATAATGTAGTTGGGGAGAATGAATACATATTTTGATGTTTGAAATCAGATTTTTACTGTGGGAGAAGGGTGTATTAATAGAGAGTGGATGAGGTTGAAGAACCCTGTGGTGCTGGATTTCAGTTGGAGATATCCATGTGAATGCATGAGTTTTAGAACAGTACATTTCTCATCTCAGTTTACTGAAAAAGGCTATAAGCGATAACCACATAAGCTTATCTAGAGCAGATCATGTTTTCTAAAAACCTGGTCCCACTAACAGGAACCAGTCACTTTAGAGAAATACCTGATTCCAAATACAAAACATATAAATGATGAGGTGAGCCCAGGATATCTTACCATATCAGAAAACAAGTGATATTCAAAGAATGATGGGTACCTGTCAAAAACAACGACAGATTTGGTGTGAATATGCTTCCGCACTGAGCATCTAATTTGAGTATAAAAAAGAAAAATAATGGGAATGAATTATAACACATCAAATAACAAACAATCCATACGTCCTACATGCTAATCAAAAAGAGAGTTTGCTGAGAAAGCTAGCTAATATGTATAGAAGAAATAATATTTTTTTAAAAAATTACCATCTTGCAAACACCTTTGTATCTATTAATTGACTCAGGCAAGGTTGATCAGTGGATGCTAAAACCATTGGGTGAAAAGTTGATAAAGAACAGGATATTCACAAAGCCTGCAAACATCACCTCACAGAATATTTAATGATTTCAAAGTGAAAGGGACGTCTGCAAAAGAGAAATCTGGCAGGTTAAATTTAAGTCACCAAACTTAGCCTCACAATACATGACCTGCTGACATGTATGCCTCATAGAGTGAGGCAATGTGAAGTATGATGTTGAGTACTGTCACCCATGTAATAGCATGCCCAAAACATATAACCTGAGTCAATTTATGTGGAAAGATTCCAGAATGTTTTATTCTACAAGAAAGATTGCCTGAGCACTTGAAAATAAAAGTCATGTAAAATGAAAACAGAGTGAGGCAATCTATTCTACATCAAAGGAGATTCAGGATAAAAACTAAATGTAATTTGTAATCCTTGTTTGGGTCTTGGTGAGAGAAAAAGCTGAACAGGAGAAATTTTGTGATAAATGAAAATGTTTGATTGTGAGCTGATTTAAACATAACACTACCTAAAATATTCAACAACATTCACTCAACAACATTGTTGAGTGTGATGATATTATGGCGGTTATTTAGAATAATTTCCAATTTAGGAGATGTATGCTAATATTTGGAGGTGAAGTGTCATGATGTCTACATCTTATTTTCAAATGTTTGAGCAAAAAATAGTATGTCCGTGTGTATGTGTATTTCTTCCTGCATTCAGCTTGGTAAATCATGTTTTTCAAAAAATTTATCTTTATTATCTAAGTTGTCAAATTTATGAGCACACTATCTTATAATTTTTTTAATAAATTTTTGGAAATACTATCCTCTTATCTTTTTAACAAAGGGTCCCTAGTGATATCCCATTTTTAATTCCTAATGCTGTTATTCTGTGTTTTCTTTCTTTTTTTCCTCTATGACTAGTCTTGCTAGTGGCTTATCAGAACCAGTATTTGGCTTTGTTGATTTTCTTTACAGTATGTCTACTTTATATTTTATTGATTTCTGCTTGATAATTTCCTTCGTTCTAAGGTCTTTAAAGATAATTTTCTGGATTTTTGTGGTTTCTTAAAATAAAGTATGTGTCATTCAACTTTTCTTCTTTTGTAATATATACGTTTAAAGCTTAAAACGTATTTCCATTACTACTTAACTACGTTCTCCAACTTTGGATATGATATATTTCAATATCATTAAGTTCAACCTAGTTTTTAATTTTCTTTGTGATACCCTCTGTGACATATGGATTTTTAGAAGGGCTTTGCTTAATTTCTAAATATCTGGAGGTTATTCAAAATGTGTTCTATTTTAGTAAATGCTCTTTCTTCATTTGAAAAACATATGTGTGTTCTCACATGTTAGATGCAGGATTTGATATGTGTCTATTAAATCAATGTAATGTGTTTCGTGTTAAAGAAGGAGTGTTAGAATCTCCAATTTTTTGACTTTGTATATTTCCCTTTTTAGATTTGCCGGTTTCTGCTTCATGAATTTGGAAGTTATATTATTAGGTGCATATACATTTCGGTTGTTATGCCCTCCTGGAGGACTGATATTATTCATCATTATTTTTTGTAATACCCCTTGGCTTTAAATTTATTTTGCCTGATATGAATATAGCCAAGTCAGTCCTTTTTGTTGTTGTTATTTTTTATATAATTACATGGTACAACATTTTCCATAATTTTATTTTAAAATATCTGTGTCCTTGCATTTAAAGTGTATATTTAAAGCACATAATTGGGTTTTATTTTTTTCATTCATATTAATGATTTTTACCTTTTAATTGGAGTATACAGAGGATCTTGTGTTTGCCTCAAACATTTAGAATGTCCATTTGATCCTTTCATATGGATGTCTGTTAAAAATTGCCATCTATTCATCAATTTTCTCTTTTTCTCATTGTCTTGCATATATCAATAATAATTATATTAAACTTTTCATTATCCACTATCTGGGTCATCTACAAACCTGTTTATATTATTCATTTTTTATAAAAAAGTATTGGCCACATTTTCTTGCCCTTTATAAGGCTAGAACATTTTGATTGTTTGCTAGATAATATTTAAAAGAACCACGGAGGGCATCACAGATTGGGTTAGGTTTTTGTTTTGTTACACCTTCAGTAAGACAACTCTTCTCTTTTCTCTGATTCCCTTCTCAGCTGTGGCCATCCAGATTTTGACTGAAAGTTTGGCTGGTCTCTTTCTTCTCAGTCCTGAATGTCTGCAGAAGAGTAGGTTCTGCCCTTTGTGGGTTATCAGCTTAGTTCTTTAGTCTTCCTTCCCATCCATCTTCAAATGATAGCTTACATATTAAAAGAATATTGGTTATATATTTAGGGTGGCCTTCTCCCCTCTGTGCAAACTGTCTCCTACACGCTGTGGGAATGTGGGATATTTCTGCCTTTTAAAAACCGTTCACCTCTTCCCTAGTCTCGCATTTCCCTGAGCAATACCACATGCCCTATAGGGAAAACTGGCGATTTGTTTAGAGTTCTTTTAGTTTCCAGTGTGTCATATTAGCCCCAAGAGACAACGAATAGTTGGTTTCTCTTTTGCCCTGTTAGAGGCTGTCTGCCAGGGCTAAGCTTGATCCTCATCTGTGTACCAAAGTGATTAAGGCTACAAGGCATGAAAACGTCCTGTGAACATCCGCTTACTTATGAAGGGCTTTCCTGTGTCTGGAATTTTAATTTCATTCTTCTTGCCTCCACAAGTCTCTGAGATCTGTAAAATATGATTTTACAAAATTTATCTATTTCTTTTTAATAATTGCACCAGGATTTTGTTACTTACTATATTTTACTTAGAAATGAAAATCCTTCCTCTTTCCAAATTTTTTTTTGTAATTACCATCTTACTCTGTTATTTTATGTTTATTCTATATGTTAGCAATCCTATTTCTTTTTTATTTTATATGTTCTAGAAATTATATATGAAATTAACTCATATTATATTATACTGTATTTTTGTTTTTTTTGTTCAACTTTATGTTAGTGAATAAAGTTCACGTTTACATATAGTTGTAGTTCATTCATTTTTATTGTTATTTAGGATTTCATTCTATGAATGTGCCAGAATTAGTTTACATATCCTATTGATAATGGAAATATAAATAATTCCAGAGTTAGCTAGTGTGGCATTCCAAATCAGGGATGCTGGTTTCTTTCTTGTTGCTTTGCTATATACTATTTTCTTTCCCAAGTTTACCTCATAGTCTCAGATGATTTCTTATGCTCCAGCCATGACAGCTACATTCTGGGCATTGGGAAAGATAAAAAGAAGAAGGCACATACACTCTTTTATGAACTTTTTTTATAAGCTGGGCACATCATTTATACTACTCTCAATGGCCAGAACTTAGTCATTTGGTTTTATCCAGGTACATGGGAGGGTAGATATACATTTTTCATTTTAAGAAGTCATATTTTTAGGTACTATTGGAGCCCACTATTATGGAGAATGGCTATCAGTTGACAATTACCAGTCAAACTCATTAGTAATAAGTAATCTAAAACCACATATCTATGTATCATTTATAGTTAGTCAGTTTGCGTTTTCTTAGACTGATTTCAAGTTTACAAGAAAAATTTTGACATTCAAAATTGAGAAACTACTATGCTCATATTGGTTAATTTAAATACATATATTTACTAAAATATAAGTAATGCATGTGTTTTAGACATTTTGTTGTTGTTGTTGATATATGATATGGATGGAATGTTTGTATACCTCCTAAATTCATATATTGAAATCCTAATCCCCAATGTGATAGAATTTGGAGCTGGGTTTTTTGGGAGGTAATTAGCCCTCGTCAATGGGATTAGTGCCCTTATAAAGGAGGCCCCAGGGAGCTCCCCTGTCCCTTCCACCATGTGGAGACACAATGAGGAGATAGTCATCTATGAACCAGTGAATGAGCCCTCACTGAACCTGCCAGTGTCTTGATCTTGGTCTTCGCAGCCTCTAGAACTGTGGGAAATAAATACCTGTTGTTTATAAGCCAGTCTGTGGTACTTTTGTTATAGCAGCCTGAATGTACCAAGACAATAAAACGTTATTTTTGATGGCTTTTCTTGCAATGATTATAGTATATAAATGTGCTACTATTAACACTATAATATATGAAGGTAGAGTAAACTCTGAAGAAACTAAGTGATGAGAAATCTCAATGTTTATTTTCCATTGATAATATGTGATATTTAACCAACTGTGTATTATGAAAAAACCCAGAATAACCACATATGTGATTTACTGACATTCAAAAATAGCAACATGTTTTGATTCTGAGTTATAGGGGTATCTTCCTTTTAAGAAAAGAAAAACAAAACCCAGTAGTTCTAATTATATATTGCATGTTAAATCATAAGTTGAGCTTCTTGACAGTTTTGATTTCCCTAAGATGTCAATTACTATAAATTCATAGTGTTTACACTCTCTTTTTTTGTGTGGGATAAATATGTTTGGTATAACTGTCTTTTTGATAATTATAGGTCATAAAAGATTGAGTTAGCTTCTGGGTATTTAAAATTCTGTGAATGCATAAGAATTTTAAAAATGATCTCTGCATACCTCAGAGTATGGTAACATTAATATATGGTATTATATTTCTTTGGTGAGTCCAAAGAAACCAAGAAGATAACAACCAAACAAATACTTGAACTTTATACTTGAGATTAATTTGAAACTCACTTTCAAGCACTGTTGCAGACCAGGTAAAACCTTTTGCCATTAGAATATAAAGACAGCTGGGTTCAGGTAACGATGTGAAACTCTTGGGGTCATAAGGAGGCTACAAGGTGAGATAAACACCTTTTAATTGTCTGCCTTCCCTTTCTAGCAATACTAGTTTGGACAGAAAGTAAGAACCCAGGCAAAGCAAGCAAAGTTGATTATTTGAGATCTGTTAAAAGACATGTATTAGAGAATGACACCTCTCTTCTTGAGGTGGAAATTATAGTTCTCATTTCTTCTGTGTATATGGTGGTTTGAAATTGTAAGTGACTATTCTTTCTCAAAGGATATAAAAATGAAAGGCATATCACAGAGAAATGAGGAATGACAAAAATGTGCCAATAATAGGAGGAAAATGATTGAAACATAAAAACAAGCTGAGAATGTGATGTCCAACAGAAACATGTTTTTGGAAAAAAGAGGAGCATGGAGTCTGCTGTTAAAGAGAGCTAATGCAGTAACAAGGATTTGTGTTGACTATGTGTCAGGCACTCCTCTAAGTATTGTAAATGATTAATCAGTTTCATTCTTATTAATATGAAGAGGTAGGTATGTTTCCACAACCCCATTTTACAGATGAGGAAGTTGAGTCATAGAGAAGTTAAATAACTTGCTCAAAGTCACACAGAAAGTAACTGGTAGATCCAGTTGAACAAAGATCCTGACTCCAGAGCTTCCTGACTCTGTATCTTTACTGCCTTCATGAAATGGACCAAAAGTAAAGATGGGCTTTTCAGGTGTCAGAATTTTCAAACTTTCAGAATGGGTAAAGGAACCAACAAAGGATAATTAGAAGGAACCAAAACAACAAAGACCTAATATCATTGGATTGGGAGTATAAGTGATTTTGCCTCCCAAAGGATCAAAATGTTACTCAGGAACCCGTACCTAAAGAATAAATTGATGTCAAAATTGGAAAGATACCATGGACCTCTTTCTGTCATTCAGCTTTGATAAACTGAATATAACTCAAGAGTAATTTGTCAATATCATGATTGAGCTGCCCACACAGAGGTTGTGAAACAGCTGATTAGAATTTTGAGAATTCAAGAGATCTCCTGTGAGACCACCTAATAAGGGCAACTGGGAAAAAGGTAAGAGTAGACAAGTATATTTCTCTGTAAACATCTATTGTTAAGAGAGGATGACAAGTCATACAGTGGAAAAGTACATGCTTTTTGGAATTTTAAAGTCATAGTTTCTTCTTCCAAATAGTGTCTCCAGGATTTTTTATTTTCTGTAACATCAAGGACATAAGTTGTTGGGGTCTGTTTTTATTTCCCATAAAAATCAGGACAAGAGTATCAACTTGATAGTGTTGTTTCAAGTGTTACACAGCGTGCTGTACGTAAAGTTTTGGCACAGTGCTTACCTCTATATTATTAATATTTTCTGATTACTTCAAAACTGTTTCTGCAATTTTAGCTTCCAAGTACTATTTCTGATATTTATGCCCTGACTTACAATAACCTTAGCAAAGCTCGTAAAGGAAAGAGGAGAAAGAAAGGAAAGGAAATGATTTTAGAATCTGTTTTGCTGACAGCAGACATGAAGCTGTTCTAGCCCCAGGTACTCCAGGAACAGTCAGGGCAGGTGGGTGATTTAATCAGAGTCTGAGCATCCTTTGGGATATGTCCCTTGGTCTTGGTCACATGGGTGAAGAGAGCTTTCCAGAACTACATCATGGCACAGTCCATGGACAAGAGACATTTGATCTGACTGTTGCTCTCATTTCATGATCCAGAACTAAGTCACAAGCTGGAAGAACAATGCTAGTATAGAGTGCCTGGAGAGACATGAGCTCAGGGAAAAACCTAATATTTAAAATACAACATTGTAAATGCTATGATAAAGGGATGAACAAATTGCAATGCGAGCAGGGTTGAAGGAGCAACTAAGTCAGCATTTTGAAGTAAGGAATATCTTTTCCCAGTCCTCATCTTTACTGATTGCTATTAGTATCCCATAATGTTGACAAGATACACATACCCTTTCTTATTGATTCATGTGAAAGTGTACTTTCCTGTGTGAATTTTAAGATATGTGTTGTTTTTCTAATATTTTAAAATTTCACTCCCTAAATTTTGATATTTCCCCAGAGGTTGCTCTTGGGTCTACCATGCTGAAGTCATCATAATGGTAGAGTGTGTTCTTCAAGCCATTTAACTTAAGGGTCTCTTATCTGAATATACCACTTTCATTTCTTCATTTTTTAGATGGTAGTTAAATATAAGCAGATGTTTTAAATCAATATAGTTAAAAATTGGAAAGGGAGAAGGGTGATGAAGTAGATGGCATCAAATCCTGGGAGGAACAGAGAAGGTGACCCAATACCATTAAAATGAAGGAGCTGAATTGAAGAGAGGAAGGATTCAAGTGAGAAACTACGACACTAAAAGTAGGCTATAAAGTGTTACGAGATGGAGTTTCATAGGACATATGTTCACTTAAATAACCATTCTAATGGGCAAGACTTTCTAAAGTCCTCCCTTCAAACATCATTTGGAGTTCTTGCATCACACTCTCCATTCCACCCAACCATGGCTAAAAAGCGCTAAGAATGTTAAATTAATAAAAGGTATTACTTCTTTTCCTATTGAACTATTGAAGGTATTTTGTGTGTCTTGAATCTGAATTTCACCCAGAAGCTATCAGTAACACATTTAAGAAACATTAATTGATTCCAAGTATGGCCAAAAAAGAAAGAAAGAAAGAAAAAAAAACTAGTTGTAGAGGTGGAACGATGTTCAAAGTCCAGCAGGGCAGACAGACATATGGGAACTAATTCTTAGGATGGTTAATGTCATAATGGAGACACATGTAAAGTGATATATAAAGTTATGGAGCAGTGGTTTGCATTCTGTGGATTGTGAATCGTACACTCAGATGCTCTTTGTGGAAGGGGCAAAAGAATGGAAGTCTGAGGTCTTCACCCTCTCTGTCCTCTCTCCCACATCCTCTTTCCACTGGGTCAGTCAGAGCAGATGGTGCTTTTTAACAGTTTATACTTTCAAATTCTATTTTCAGTTTGTTTAGAGAAAGGATTCAATAGATAACAAGAATTAAACACCACTGTTTCAAGATCACCCAGAGAGAAGCCACTGATTCTGCCTGAGTGTTATGGATGTAGATCATGAAAGGTTTCCTTGGCTAATTCTATATTTTTAATATTTATTGAAAAATATATTTAATGAGTAGATATGAATAAAAATACTATAATAAACCTCAATGTACCCACCACCTATTTTAAAACAGAAAAATGCCACAGTTATGGGTTGAGACCTCTGTGTACCCTTTTAGATCTTATCCCCGTCCTTCCTCCCAGAGGTGACTATTAAACTGAATTTGGATATTATCATGCCCCTGTGTATATTCCCAACAATATACTACATAGCTTTACTGAATTTAAACTTTATATAGTTTATTGCCATGTGTTTTTTTTCCCTTTTTTTTTTCTCTGCATCTTTCTGTTTTCAATCATTTTATTTTATGGGATCCATCCATGTTGACAAAAGTAGCTTTATTTTATTCATTTTCACTATTGAATACTATTCCATTGTTTGATACTAACATAATTTATAATTAACTCTCATGTTGATCTCATATATTTTTTCTATTTTTAATAAAGCTGTGTGGTAGGCAGAAATCTGAGATGGCCCCCAAGATGTTTAACCTCTGGTGTATACACCGTGTATAATTCCCTACTAGCGATTGTGGGCAAGACTGTGCATATGATAGATTTCACTCCGATAATTAGGTAACATTCTAAGCCAAAGCTGAAGAGGTTTGGAAATGAACTTAAGGTTGAAAATCAATTGACTTTGAGTTAATCAAATGGGAGATCGTGCTAGGTGGGCTTGACCTAATCTGTGAGCCCTTAAGAGGGGCCAGACTTTACCTAAAGGAAGAGATTCAAAACATGAAAAATATACTTGTGCTGGCCTTAAATAAGCAAGTGCCCATGGTGTGAACTGCCTATGGAGAGGGGCAACCTCTAGGAACTGAGGTCCAGGCTTACAGTCACAAGGAACTACTTCCTGCCATCAATCTAAATAAGCTTGGAAGAGGCTCTCCAGCCTCAGATGAGATCCCAGCCCTGGTTGACATGGATTTGAGCCTTGGGAGACCCTGAGCAAAGGACCTAGCTCCTGACTCATGGACACTGCATGATAATCAATTTGTACTAACTTAAGCCACTAAGTTTGTGGTAACTTGTTACACAAAAGTAGAACACTAATACAGCAGCTACAAAAGTTTTGCTATATATTTCCTTGTACACTTGCATGAGTGTGCCTCTGGGTTATGTACTGAGGACTGCATTTGCTAAGTTGTAGGTTGTATGTGTCTAACTTTGCCAGAGAGTGCTAAATGGTTCCCATAGGGGTTAATTCTGTTTACTACGACCTGTGTATAAAATAGCAGCTGACTTTCTCAGGTGGAGAACTAATTTTCAAATTACCCATCTTGTAACCAGGACTTCTCTGTGATACTTCATTCTTCTGGGAAAGCTCTTTACTAACAAGGTCTCATAGCATAATAGAATATTACTAACATTTTTTTTCTTAAGAATGCATATGACAGATGAGCCTCTCATATTGCATAGTGTAATAACCACATTCTTAAAATCAGAAATATTACTAAAATAATAATTAAGGATGTTACGTTTTAATATGTAACTACATTTTTGGTGTTGTTTTTGTTTTTCTATTTTTCTTCCTGAGATACAGCAGGCTATTGGCTCATGTAAAATATACACTGAAAAACAAGACTATACAACGTCTGTGTCCAGAGTGCCCTCCAAATTTATGAGTAATACTAAAATAATCAAAGATTCTTTATACATGTTAGAGGCAAGCACAAAAGAAAGGTCACTAATTTTGCTTCTGCAGATCTATATTTGAACATGTTGCTAGGCAATGGGAGAAAATCACAGCCCTAAAGCTATAGATTGTCTTTTTCCAACATCCATTATTAAAACAAACAAACAAAATTCCCCCTGAAACAAATATATGCCGTGATATAATTTTGCATAATTATTTTTGGAATGTTGTTAAACGTTAATACCTATCTTAGGCAATAAAAAATTAATTTCCCAGAATTAAAAAATGTGAAATTTTGCTTCTACTTTTCTCCTGTGTTTCTTGTGAAACAATTTCAGATCTTTTATTTATTATTATTTTTAGAACAACACAGTTTTCTTCTAAAAGGCCAAAATCATGTTCAGTAGTCTTTTGGCATTTAAACCTATTAAATAGGTTTAATATTTGGGACCTTAATTTTTCATGAGTGATATTGATGATTACCTATATTCCTCTGTAATTTTGCTGAGGCGTATATGTGGGAGTGGGCTTAGATGACCCCTCAGAGTACTTATCACACATGACACATTTTCCTCTACATAGGCTCTCTTTCCTGTGAATCAGGAGACAGAGACCTTTGTTTCCTTGTGAAATTACCACCCCCTCACCTCCACACTCACACATTATTTCAACTCCAGTGGTGGATAAAGCAATGAGGTTTGGTTTAAAACACTTCTAATAATAAAAAAAGAGCCTCAGTAATGGCCAACTTTGAGACTGAATGTTTGAATGTCACGTATCTCCTTTTAACATTCTGTGCCATTCACTGTGACATCTGTAGGCAAGGATCTGATGGGTCTTTTTTATTTTAATGAAGGCATTGGATGTATATATAGCATTCTATAAGGAACACCTTCATGGTTCTCTCTCTCTCTTTCTCTCTCTGAGAATGGGCACTTCCTGTGCATTTCTTCATCTACTGTGAACCTACCTTTTTATTGAAACTGTTGTCAATGTCTTTTGTTTTAGGCCTTCTTCAGTCCCTCTACCTGAGCCTAAATTGGGGTCCCCTACCATGTGTTGCCATTATACCCAGTGCATCCCTTTCTGAACTTCATCACATTATGCTATGACAGCATATTTATTCCCACCCCCATCCCTAGACTGCATATTTCAACATGACGAAGTCCTTATTGATCCACTATCTGTGATGTTGTTAGGTATTCACACAGTGCCTGGAATATAGTAGTAGGGGCTTAATAACTGGGTATTGAAAACAGTTCTAGTGTGGTAGTTAAGAGCATGAATCCTAGAGTCACACTGCTTGGGATGGAGTCCAAGTTCTAATATTGATAAACCGTATTTACCTTCAAGATCTCCACATAGCGCACCACATCTTACATACTCTCATATCTATGGGACATCGCTCACATAAACTATAATATAAATGGTCAAACCTGGAGTCCTCTTTGTTGATGATCTCCACTAGTCTGGTATTCTCATCTTTTAATTAGGATAACTATTGCTCCTACATCAAATAGCTGTGAAGACTCAAAGAGTTAATATATGTTAGGTACCTAGAATACTGCCTTCTATGGAGTAAGAAGCCTGTTAAATATTTTTATCTTCTTAGAATTATTATTATTATATGAGATGTGAAACAGTCACAACTGTTGCCTAGCATTCCATTAAATGAATAAACCATTTACTCTTTCATTACATTTTAATGAGTAGCCATTAGGTTTTTGTCCATTTTTTAATCTTTAAAATTATTACAAAATAAAAAAGCATTCTAATACATGTCTCCATGAGCACTCATCTCTAGGACAGATACCTAGAAGCAGAATCTGTGGGTCCAAAGATAGGCATATGTTCAATCTAACCAGATAGAGACTAATTGCTTTTTATGAGATCACCATATCAACTTACCCTCCTACCAACACACTAGTTGTGTATATATTCCTGTTTCTCACATCTTCATCAAGACTTGGTATAATCTTGGCCATGCTGATGGGTAGGAAATACTTCATTGGTCCTGTATTAGATTTTTATTGCTACCATAACAAATCACCACAAATCTAGTGGCTTAAAATAACAACTATTTATTATGTCACAGTTCTGTAGATCAGAAGTCTAGGAATACTGTATCTCAGCTGGTTCTGTGTTTAGAATCTCACAAGGGAAAAATCGAGGCGTTTATAGGTCTGTGCTTTTTCTAGATTCTTTGGATGATTCCACTTCCAAACTCAATCAGGTTGTTGGCCGAATTCAGGTCCCTTTTTCCTTACTGGCTGTGGGCCAAGGACCAGGCTTTGCTCTGAGAGGCTGCCTGCCTTCCTTCTCTTTCTCCCCATGTGGTTCCCTTCCAGCAACAGTGGGCCCAGTCCCATCACCTTGGAATTTCTTAGACTTCTTCCTATGCCTTATTTCTCTCACTCCAGCTAGAGAAGTTCTCTGCTTCGAGGGCTCATTTGAACAGGTTGAGCTCACCTAGATAATCCAGGCTACTGTCCCTATGGTGAGGCCTATACCCTTAATCACATCTGCTTAAGTCCTTTTTGCCATGTAACGCCAAGTGTTTCTAGGGATCAGGGCCTTTGTATCTTAGGGGGTCATTATTCTACCTACCACAGTTCTTTTAATTTGCCTTTTGCTGATTACTATTGAAAATTAGCATATTTTCTATGTTAATCACCCATATTGGTTTCTCGTGATTTGAATTGCCTATTCATATACTTTTTCCAATTCCTTATTGGATCATTTATCTTTTCTTATTAATTTGTTATGGTTTATTATATATTGTGACTAATAATATTTATAAGTATGTGCATTGGAATATTCTAAAATTATACCTTAACTTTTAAATGAGTTTATGATGTCTTTTTTTTTGGCTGTGTTGGGTCTTCGTTGCTGCACATGGGCTTTCTCTGGTTGCGGGAAGTGGGGGCTACTCTTCCTTGTGGTTTGCAGTCTTCTCATTGCGATGGCTTCTCTTGTTGCGGAGCACGGGCTCTAGGCGTGTGGGCTCAGTAGTTGCAGCACGAGGGCTCAGTAGTTGTGGCGCAGGGGCTTAGTTGCTCCACGGCATGTGGGATCTTCCTGGACTAGGGCTCAAACCTGTGTTGATTGGTAGGCAGATTCTTAACCACTGCACCACCAGGGAAGTCCTATGATGTCTTAAAATAGTCAAAAATTTCAAATTTTAATGTGGTCAAATTTAGCAATCATTTTTCCTAATATTATAAGGACATTCACCTATATTATCTTCTAAAAGTTTTTCAGCGTCCTCTTTACCCTTTTATTTCCTGTGTCTTTAAATGATTTGAAACTGATATTAATGCATATGGCATTAGAGATAGGTATAATTTTATCTTTAAAAAAATTTGCCACAGCACTAATAGTACCAATGTCTATTTTGGTAATGATGTCAAATCATCATATGCAAAATTTGCATAATTTCTGATTCTTGACTCTGTGCTTTATGATTACTCTCATAATAATATATAATTCTTGACTATAGTAATTCTTATTAACTGGTAAGGAAAATCCTTCCTTATTAATCTTAAGTTTTCCTTGGTTATTCTTTCCACATTTGCTCATACTTGTATATTTTGGGATCATTTGGCTAAATTTTGTAAAGAACCTTCAGGAATTTTAAATACTGTACTGCATTTGTAGTTCATATGACCAAGAACTATCATCTTCATAAGCCTAAAAAAAAATTGTTCTCCATGTGGGTTTTCTTTCATGTTTTTTTTTTTGTTTTTTGATTTTCTATTTTTTTAATTGAATTTGATTTACAATGTTGTGTTAGTTTCAGATGTAAAGCAAATCATTCATATATATATATATATAAAATATATATTGTTTTTCAGGTTCTTTTCCATTATAAGTTTTTATAAGATATTTAATATAGTTCCTTGTGTTATATAGTAAGCCCTTGTTGTTTATTTTATATATAGTATAGTGTGTATCTGTTAATCCCAAACTCCTAATTTGTCCTTCCCCCACCCCCTTCTCCTTTGGCAACCATAAGTTTTTTTCTACGTCTGTGAGTCTATATCTGTTTTGTAAATAAGTTCATTTGTATCATTTTTTTTTTAGATTCTACATATATCATATGATATTTTGTGATATCATATGATATTTTGTGATATCATATGATATTTTATGATTTTTGACAGCTGCTATGATCTCAGTGTTTGTGTCTTTCCAAAATAGGTTAAAATCTTAACCTACTAAAGGTGATAGTTTTAGGAGGTAGGGCCTGTGGGGTAATTAGACCTGAGGGAGCCCTCATGAATGGGATTAGTGCTCTTATAACAGGTCCCATACAGCTCCCTAGCCCCATCTGCCATGAAAGAATACAAGGACAAGTCTGCAGCATGGAAGTGGGCTCTCATTCAACCACGCTGGCACCCTGATCTCAGACTTCCAGCCTCCAGAACTGTGAGAAATAAACTGTTGTTTATAAGCCACCCAGTCAATGGTATTTTGTTACAACAGCCCAAACGGACTGAGACAATAACTATTTTTTTTTCTCTAAAGGTTTTTTGTTTTTGTTATTATTGTTGTTGTTAGACTAAATTCAAGAAGCTTATGGCTTTTGTTTTTACTCTGATTGATATTACATTTATAATTACATTATCAATATGTTTTTGGCGGTGTATAGTAATGTTACTGACTTTGTATATTGATCTATATCAGCTAAACTTTCTAAATTTATTTACTTTTAATAGTCTATAGAGTCTCTTTAATTTCTGTGTTGACAAAAATAATAATTACGGATATTTATAATTTTGTTTCTTTGTTTCAAACCTTTATGCTTTTATCTATTTATCTTGTCTTATTGCACTGCCTCAAACTTTCATAAGATTATGAAGAGTAATGATGATGATAGTCATTCTTGTTTTGTTTATTCTTAAGTTTCACAGAGTTTTTTGACGTATGTGTTTGATATATACCCTTTTTCAAATTTAAAAATTTCCTCATATTCCTATTTTTCTCAAAGTTTAAAATTATGCATGTGTATTTGATTTTATCATATTCTTTATTATCATATCTGATTTATTTTTATTTTTGTATTTCTCTTTTAATTGATTAATATTATATATTATATTAATGTTTTACTATAGTAAAATATCTTTGCATTCCTGCTATTAAACAAACATTTAAAAAACCCTATTAAAAATACATTGCTGAATTTAATTTACTCTTATTTTATTAATGGATAACATCTTTGCTCATAAGTGAAATTGGCTGAAATTGTCTCATACCATCTTTGGTTTGAATGCTTCATTAAATGAATTAAAGAAATAGAGGCACTTTCTTTTTCTATATCTGAAAATAGTGTGCACATAAATTTAATGCTAACATTTCTGTGAATGTTTCGTAGAACATATCTGTTGAATTGAATCTTATAATTTTTTAATTGTTTAATATTTCTATTTCTTTAACGCTTTTAGATGGATTTTTATTTTCTGTTTCTTCTTGAATCACTTTTGATTTATTTAGGAGTTTATCAATTTGTTATAAGCTTTCATTATGTATGAAATATTGTCCTAGATTTCTTTCCAATTTTACTATGTGTGCCTTCTCTGTTATTTCCTTAAGCCTCTTTGTCTTATGTCTTTTCACACTTCCTTAATGTTTTCTGTCTTCATGGTCTCACCTACAACCTCATCCATAAGGAATCTCAACCCTGATCACCATATCCTCCTGAGGCTGTGGTTATTGTACCTGTCATTTACAGTTGCAATTAGACGAGGGTGTTCAAAGCAGCACCAAGCAAGTCACCTGGTTCTAAACGTTTTCCTCTCTGCCTCCATCATGTACATTCTCCTCCCAATGTTCAGGATCTGTTAGCGCTGGCAAGATAGCAACTCCATTCTTGCCTGCTGTTCCCTGAACATAAGGAGCTTAAAATGTCCATGTGGCAGCTATAGATTTTAATAAATGGGACTTTTGCTGTGTCTCTCTGTCCCATTCAGTAACAGGATCCAAGCATTGCACGAATGGGAAACACAAATTCCCCCAGCAATGCTAAGTGCATACAGACACTAAGTGGCCACTCCTACATTTACCCATTGGTTTGTGGACTCTTGAATTCTTACTAGTGGGGAGATAATGCCATACAGAGGTCTCTGAGTGCACATGTTCTATCCTGAAGAATGGCATCCTATCCTTACACAGTGTTGCCTCCCAACTGGCCACCAACTGGCTGATTGTTCTCCTTGAAGTATGGCCCCATCATAACGGGGACTCAGCTCTGGTATCTGTGACTGGTAGGTTGGTTTTTCAGCAGGGGCAGTACTAGATCAGCTTTAGTAGGTTAAGGTCCACGGTGTTTGTTAAGTAAGTCCTAAACTGGCCAGTATTTCTCCAAGTCATCACCATGAGGCCAAAGTGTCAATAATCTCATGATGGGGGTCCCTAGGTTCATTAAAGAATTTCAGTGTTTCTGGGAAATTATGGAAGTTACTGGAAATCATATTATATCCATTTCATTTCAATCTGAATTTTCATTTTATTTTATTAGATAAGCATTGCATTTTAATGAGAACAAAAAGCCTTTAAAAGAGCACTGAAAGGAAATAATTTGTGCATTCTAATTTGCTGCAAACCCAGAAAGAGTAAGGCAGTATTCCATAGAGCAATGGGCCTTAAATTTTTGTGTGCATCAGAATTACCTGTAAACCTTATGAAAATACAGATTACTGGGCTGTACCCCCAGTTTCTGACTTAGCAGGTGCTGAGTTCAGCTGAGATTTGCATTTCTAACTAGTTCCCAGCGATGCTAATGTTAGTGTTCCTCCTGGGAACCACACTTTAAGAACCACTGCATAGAAGATACTGCCTATCTGGTTTGCATTTTCTAGATTCTAGGTTCTTTCATTCAGTGGGTAGAACTTTCCATGATGCTCTTTTTTGTCTACAGATCATTTTAAGGGTTCACTAGCAAAGAAATTTCAGACTTCCACCATTTTTGGTATGATTTGATTCCTCTTCCTCTTTAATTCTTATATTTTGATAGTTCAAGTTTTGCTAATCTTTTTGTATCCTGCTCCATTGTTATTCCATGAAGCAAGAGCTATTGTGTGCCTTTCTTGTCTGAACTGACTAGGCACCATGAAATCTCCATCCGGGCAGTGACTTGTTAGATGCCTGATAAAGCTCTGCCTGCTTTTACGTTTCAATACCTCAGGGGACACTTTCAAACTCTCTCCTCTCAATCCTCCAAAGCTAAGAACTCTGTGATTTTTGTGCCATTGCTTAGAAACCGGTTTTTGCTTTTTGGTCTACCTCTCATTTGAACCATATTTCTTTTGTTTATCAAAACACAGAGTGCACAAACCATAAAAGCAACCAGCTCTGGCTTCCAGTCTAGATAAAACATCTAACATACCGATGAGGAGCGTACAGACACTCTTATTAAGGCACTCACAGCAATTTTAATATTTTTTTTGCAGTTGTTCAATATCTACTATAAATACTGGGTCTTCAAACAAAAATTCCCAAGGAAATTCTCCAAAGTGTCTCAATAGCCTACTTCTAAAGACTTAAAACTTGGAAGTAGCTTATATCTCTCTTATTTTTTTTTTTTGGATTGACAGCTTTCTGTCTCTCCCTTACACACATTTTAGGTGCCTGCCAAGCTGTTGAGTGGAAATGTTTTGTTGTGCTAATTCTTTGGTAGCAAGGATAAGATGATAACCCCTGAGAAGGGTGAAACCAGAGCTTTTACTGAGCAGAAACGCTGGGACAATGACACCTTGTAATGATCCTCTGGGCTGCCCCAGCTCAAGTATATCACTACTTAAGCAATTTCCATCCAATTTTATGCACACTACATATATCCATTGTCCTATGTAATATTCACATAATAAACATTCAAAAAATATTCATATAATAAACAGAAAACAAGTGTTACCATACCTTACTTAGCTTTCTACTTTATGAGCATGCATTCCTTAACATCCTCATTTTATTTTTTTAATGGCTTACAATATAATTAATAACCCAAGTGAGAAGAGTTGAAACTTGGATATGAAACAAACCATTTTTTATTCGCTGTACTTTAGGTAACCTCAGTCCTCCAGAGCTAACATTTATTATATCCATTCTCCTCATACATTCTGTTTATACCTTATGCAAATTAGAAGATCATAAAGCATTCCATGGAGATGTTAGTTATGCATGTTTTATGGCACTATTAATGCATCTTTGCATGTCTAAAATGACACATTGGCAAAAAATTGATTAACCACTATGTTTTTTACAAACTGAAACTAATTTTTTAACTAAATGGATTAGTTAGAACCTGTTAGCCTGTGGGAGCACATGTTGAATTGTTTTCATGCTTTTCTAATTTTATTATAATAAATTTTCTGCAAAAAAATGGCTTTTAAACAGAGTTCATCTTAATTTATAGGCAATAAGATTATGTCTAGTTTCTCAAAATATATGTTCAAACTAATAAAAAAGACTAATGAATACATTATTACACTTTTATGGTGCATATTTTTGCCTGTCACATTAATATAAAACTAGGGATTTGCAAATGATTCAAAATTTTTTCTGAAAAGTTTGCTCTGACTATACTCATTATGAAAGTTTGACCTTTTCTCTCCCATCACTTGTTACTGTAGCTCAGGGAAGAAATAATGAATTTCACTTAGTCACTTACCTTGCTATTATGTAGCTTTTAATGGTGTTCACATTTGGGTCTGCCTTGAATTTTGCAGAAGTGAAATCCATCATCATGAGAATAAAATTTTTGTTTTCCTCAGTTTAAGTATATTCAACTTGAGTATTCTTACTTGTGAAGAAGTCTTAAAATGGATGACTTGATGTGAACCTTGCAGGACACTTTGGTCCTCTCCAAAACATCTGTTAAGACATTTGGTCCATAAGACTTTGGTTCTTGCCAAAAGGCCTTTGAGATTTGGTCCTGTCTAAAATGTTTGTGAGTATATTAGGTCTATGCCAAGTGATTTTGGACAGGTCCAAATCTCAAGGACCTTTTGGTGTGGACCAAATGTCTTAAGGATGTTCTGGACAGAACCAAATGTTTGCTAACCGACTTGAAACATATGACTGGTGTTTAATAAACATGGTCTAGATATTTATGATCTATTACCTGCTCATAAGGTAATAGATATATTTTAAGTCTTTTATGATGTCAGTTATCCCATACTCTCTTTGCCAAACTTGCCGACATTTTCAATTTTATGTGTTGTTTGCATTACTTAGTGTAGAGACCAAGCTACAGTAATAGGAAGACCACCATGTAGAATCTCAAGTAAGGTAGAAGGTTAGTTTTCTCTTATGTAATAGTTCAAAACAGATCAGTGGTCCAGGGTGGGTAGGCAGCTATATTCGACATGATCATTCAGTAATCCAGGCTCCTTCTCTCTTGCTGCTCTTTCATGCCCTAGGGTCTTTTCTCTTTTCCACGTTCTGGCTTTCAGGAGAAGAAAGAGTGAAAAGGGAGACAAGTAATTCCTTAAGGAGAATGAGTTTGGGGCAGCAATTGACATTCTGTCTTCCCATTTGAGAAATAGCAGGTTGATTTTACTATGTCTAGTTATAATTCTTATTCTCTATTCAAAATTGTTTTAAAATATATAGCCTTCAAAACTGCTTTGCAATTAAAATGTAGACATGTGTAATTGACATATAAAATTACAATGTGGTAAAATATCCACTTTATGAGTATATCTAATAAGAAAGCTATGGCACACATATTCAAATCTTTCTGTCTGCAGCTCCATGGGATTAATATTTCGACCTAACTTGACCATTTTAAAGTATTTATATCCTTTAGGGGGTTACAGGAACTGTTAAATGTTCTTGAACTTTAAAATATGATATTTAGATTCCTGCCACCATCCCTCTGTAGCATTCCTCATAAATAAGTCAGATATAATAACTGTGACCTCACAAATGCATTTGTTGATTTATAGCATTTGCACTTTTACTATAAAAATGTGGCTTTAAAAATGAACATTAAACTAAACATTAAACACTATTGGCATTAATTACTAAGTTTGAAGGAGATTTTAAAATGATGAAATATAACTTGATATTCAAATCATATTATAGAATTATGTTTATTGAATGGATAAAAGTCCTAAGAAAACCTTTTTTTTTTTTTAAATGAGTAATATCCCAGGAAGGCAACTAATATATATATTTCTAATATTTCTATTTTCCCCTATAATGGTCTATATTATATGCCATTTTTAAAAAAATAAATAGATAAATGTGAAAACAGCAGTGGTATTTTTTCTTAGATAATTCTGCCTACTGGATTTTCAACTTGGACATTTTCCCATCTTTAATTGTGGAATTATTTTTCACCATAGGTAAGTTTTTAACCTATATATGAATTTGCATTAATGTGAATTGGAATCTCCCATAGCTGTAATATTTGAAGCTATTTTAATGTTACAATTAGTTTATAAGCTTATTTGTTTTAGTCAAACATCAAGACTTTAGAAAATGTTTAATAATTTATAATTTTACTCAATATTTTTTGATTTTATTTGTCAATTTCTTTATTATTCTCTCAGTTAATTATCCAGCATGCTATAATGGAAATTGATTTCTCCTAGGAATTAGAAAACTTGATATCAAACTCCAGCTCAGTAACTATTTTTGTTCTGTGACCTTGAATAAGACATTAACAGTCTCTGAGTCTCAATTTTTTAATCTTAGTAGAAAGGGATTAGAAACTCCTAATTCCATTTCTAAAATTGTATAAATCTATCACATTTTTAGAGAGTTTTATGTCATATTGTTACATTTATAAGATATAAAGATGATTCAGATATAGTCTTGCTTCACGGGGAGCTTATTTTCTTAAAAAGTGATCATTTGAACCCAAATAGAACAATTAATACCTAAACTAAATGCCACAAGAGAAATGTAAGCTTTCAAATTCTTTGAAAAAACATCAGAGAAGAACATAAACCTTCTATAAGAATGGTATGCTATTGTAATTTCTCATCAATTTACAGATTATATTTTCCCAGTTTCAACCAATGTCACTTCCTTTCTATGCAGCCCCATATTGTCCATTCTTCTGACTTTTCTCCATGCATCTGGTTGCTTCATTTTCAACCCCCTGTATCTTGATAATTACATCTTGATAATTCCAAGGGAAGAAAAAACAAAAATATTTTCTCCTGGAAAAATAAAGTCCAACCTCCCTAAACTGGACTCATAACTTGCCATATGTTGGCCCTATACCTTTCCAACATTAACTCATTATTTTTCTGTACAACTTTCCACTTTAACCAGATGAATCTCTGTGTTATTCAGCTACACAAATGTAAATTATTTGCTGAAAATTTGATTACTGTGGACACCTGTTTAATAAACAATTTTCTATATTTCTTTTATGCTTCAAC
Organism: Balaenoptera borealis; assembly: GCF_965194805.1. Classification (NCBI taxonomy): domain Eukaryota; kingdom Metazoa; phylum Chordata; class Mammalia; order Artiodactyla; family Balaenopteridae; genus Balaenoptera; species Balaenoptera borealis. The sequence continues at coordinate 15,809,686 of NC_138867.1, forward strand.
ATTACTGTGGCATAAAATGACTCAAGGAAGTACTCACCACTACTCATCAGACACCATGAGCAACATCTTCTTCCTTGTCTTTGAACAATTTTTTAAACATATTTTTAAAACATAATCTAAAAGAGAAATACTGTGTGATATCCTTTATATGTGGAATCTAAAAAAGCCAAACTCATGGAAACAGGGAGTAGAATGGTTGTTAGTAGGGGTTGTGAGTCAGGGAAATGAGGACATGTCTGTAAAGGGTACAGACTACCAGTTATGGGATGAGTAAGTTCTGGGGATGGAATGTACAGCAGAGTGACTCTAGTTAACAATACTATCCTATACACTTGAAAGTTGTTAAGAGACTAGATCATGAATTTTCTCACCAAAAAAAAAAAAAAGAAAAGAAAAGAAATGGTAATTATGTGAGGTTATGGTGGTGTTAGCTAACCCCACTCTGGTGATCATTTTTCAATACACACAGTATCAAATCATCACATTAAATCATCACCTTAAACTTGCACAATGTTAAATGTCAGTTATATCTCAATAAATCTGGAAAAAATCTAAAGAGAAACATACTCTAGAGACAAATATAGACAGAGTTTAGGAATTTGAGAATACAGTTAATGCCAGACATCAAAAGGAGAAAAGTGAAAGCGTAACTTCTTCTTCTTTTTTTTTTTTTTTTTGCCTTGTCAGCCAGTCAAAAAAGGCCATTGTGGTTGGTGCCCCTTGACTCTTCTGGAGACATTCATTCTGACCCAAACATACTTTTTCCTGGGGTAAGTAACTTTTGACATGTAAAAATAGTCTTCCAAGATTAGATAAAAGCATCCTCCATTGAATCTATTGTTTTACATCAGAAAGACCACACATGACTAGCTAGAACTCTGGCTGTGAAAAGTATCCACCTTCAGAAACTCGAGGTTGTAGAAGAGTATGAGTTGGTTCCAATTAAGTAAATGGAAACAGGCCATATAGGACCAAATAATATTACAAAGCATGAGAGATAGTAAATATAAACACAGAACACTTTTGAAAAAGGTTATTTTGGGAAGTATACTTTAGAAATCACTGACTTTTGAGATTTCAAAAACTGGAAAAGTCGACTCCATGAAAAAAATATTAACATATAATTTTATATCGTATGACAGATTTTCAGACTGAGATGAAAATACTATATGAAATAATGTAGTAGCATAAGTAAACCATAATAAGGTAGTATTGTATATTACATTTGCATTGTTAAAGAGTACAATAGATTAAGTGATGCTACAGAAGTAGGATAGAACATAGGAAATCAGAAGATAAGTTTTGAGAAAGAGTGAGAACATGTATAAGAGAATAGAAGCAATAAATTCAAATATATATTTAATCATAAAATTTTTGAGATAAAATTTTAATTATAGATTAAAATGGTCAGTATCAAATGGCCTACCTTATGTTACTAGCCAAAAGAAGCAAAACCTGACTTTTGTTAAACATATTCTGGTAAAAATTTTTGTATATCATATTTTCAAATTTAAAATAATTCAAGTAGAATATCATTCCTATGAAAACAAATAAAAATGATCTCATATTTTTTTCTGTCATAACACTAACATATTAGAACTAGGGCACAATGTCTAGAGCAATTTGAGAAGAAAAATCTTTGATACAAGTATTGTATAGAAAGCTATGAAGATCACATACGGAAGCAAGCGAATGTTTTTGGGTTTTTTTTTTTTCTTGTTTATAAAGGTTTATACCACATACCATTCATATATCCTACCCCTCAAAAATATGACTGAAATCTATCAAGTGTGCAAACGAAAGCAGAAACTCAAGAATGAGGAAATAATGCTTCAAGGAAGTCACAATAAATATCTTGTTTGACCTAAATAATAACTATCATTTACAAATGTCAATTGAGTTGAAATATTATACACAATTCTCAAATTACTTAGTAAAATAACTTTAAAGTTAATAAGAATATGTGATATATAATAACCACACATAATATTATATATTATAATATAACATAATAATAGATAATGCCAGATGACATCAATAATAAAAAAATGATGGGAAGAAGGTTAGATGAACATAAAACCTTGCTAGATTTACTTCTTTTTAGGGGTATTCAATAGATACACTTTTTCATCCTTGACAATAAATTCAAGCACTTAAAACTAAAATTAGATACATCTAACATTAGATGTATCAGTGTATTCTGATATAATTCTGTATTATATCAAAATAGGCTGTTTTATATCAGAATACACTGTATTGTATCAGAAGCCAGAGAAAAAACAGGTGGCACCTCTAAAGTGTTATTGAAGAGAATTTAATGAAAGGATATTTGCAACGGCTTGGGCAGGATTAATGGGAACCATCAAAGGTTGTTTGAATGATTAATGGGAAACATCATAAGTCAGCATCCCAGGGCCAGCAGCAGCAGGAAATCTTCTATCTACTATCTACTAATGTACTATCACCTGGAAGCCTAAAGAAGGCAGGGGAAGAAGCCAAGGGAAGAAGTGGTTCTCACCTTGTTCAGGACTGAAGTTGTAGAAGAGCAGCTGTAGCCAGCAGTAAAGGGGCACAGTCTCTGGCAAATCATGGCCCACTGTGGAAGGAACCCATCAGAGAAGTACCCCAATTTCTCTCTCCACCTGCTTCTGATTTGCTGCTGGTGCCTCCCATTGGCCAAACTCAACTGGAACCTGGGAGTGTTGTGGCCCAGGGGATGCAATTCCAAAGTACAACTTCTTGGAACAGAATGTAGGGTAAAAATGGATAGAGAATACATCCACAGGGGCACTAACCAAATGGAATGAAATACAATAAAGGCTTTAAAAATCAGTTGAAGAGCTAAATAAATAAGCCTCATTTTATACAAATATAAAAAAAAAGTAAAGACATGAAAGACTGAGGTCATTTCTATTAGGTTAACTGGTTTGGTTTGCTCTCAGTATTCAGATACGACAATGGGAAATTGGTTGTTCAAGATACAATGTTTTTGCTGGTCATCCTAAGACCTGCCCTTTAGTCAGCATGAATCACATGTGACTCAGATAAAGGAGACTGGGGATAGAGGTCTGGACTTAAGATATTTTATAATAGATACTGAATCCATAACTTTTTTCTAAATCTGAGATTAATTTCTCTGCAATTTACATTTTGTGCCCAGACAAGGGGTTTTGGACTCTTATTTAGAAACCAATTGCTGAAATCAGAATGCAAAGAGTAACTTTTTGTTTAGGTGTTTGGTGTATCTTAGTGCAAAATTTAGGCTTGTCTAAACTGGGATTTGCATTGTCCTCTATTCCGGGGCAACTTTGCGCTATTGATCATCAGGATTCATTTATACCGTTAAGTAGCAACATATTAGGGATGCTATATGAGGTAGATGGCAAGACTGAAATAAAAGAAGACAATAGTAAAAGACAGTAAAACTCTATTAAAGGTGAAACAAAGGAACGATAGAATTGCCACACCATCGCGTCATGTTTAAACAAGGCAATGCAATAGCTGGGTAAATATATGCAATTACCATGACTCCAAATTTTTATGTGAACAAGAGCTCATAGAAATGAGAAAGAAAAGCTAAAATTTCCTCCACTTCCAAAAAAGACAAAGGACATAAACAAAAATTTGCAAAAGAAACACTACCAATAAACTTGCAAAAGTATTCAACGGTAGTGGCAGCAGAAAATGAAAATCAAAGGGATAATGACAGTTTTTTTCTTTAAACTCTTAAATGATTAACAATAGGTATTTTACTCATTATTTATAAAGATGACAAATGTTACTTTCTCCATGATAATCAAGGTATAATTTTATCATTGCTTGAAAGTAATTGCTCATCAAATGCATTATGAAATTTAACTTCCTTTTGATAAGTAATTTTAGATGATAATTTCTGTTTTAGGAAACTTACTGAGAATACAAACTACAATAAACATTTTTACACTGAGATGTTCATCATTGTGCTATATATATATATATGTTACACAGTAAATATAATCTAGATCCCTAGAGATAGGGTGTATATAAATTATATGAGGAAATATGCTGTATCTTTAAAATGTTGCTTTTGTAAATTTCAAAACAGTGAGGAAATGGTTGTGACAGTGCTTTAATGAGGGACACAAACTTGTGTAAAGAACATATAATTATATACATATATACATATATTTATATATATCATATATATACTTACATGTATTTGCATGTATATACATGCATAAATCTGTGTATTCACACATCTGTATGTGTATTATATATATGTATATGCATATCCATATTTGTATCTTCATACATACAGCTTTGCATAATAAATACTAGAAAGTATGCAAATATTCTAATGCTAATTTTGTTGGAAAGGAATAAAATATTGCACATACCATTCTATCATTCTGCCAATTTTGGCCTCTGTGGCTACAAAATTATTTTCTTCCTTCTTCAACATTTCTGAGAAATATCTTTTATGCTCTGAGAGTATGTTAAGCAGAATAAGGTAAATTCATATATATTAGAACAGATGCAGTATGGTGATCCACTCGGTTGCTGTAACTTAGAGAAATATCTAATTCTGCTCTTGTCAAGAATTTGCATGTATAAATTTTGTGGCAATGAGAAATGACCTTTACATGTTTTAAGTTAACTTTTTAGGAAGTATACTAGGATTAACTAAGGACTAGATTGTTTTTCTCAGATAAGAAAATATGTATTTCTGAAGACTCAGGCTTCATTAGTAAAAACTCATAACTCAACTATGTGATATCTGGTTTAAAAAAAGAAAGAGAAAAATATGTGGGATTCAATCAAGTTTGCATTTACTGCTGTCTAGATAGTGTGGATGCTCAAATGTCAAATATAGATTAAAAGATATAAATGGGATTTTTTCTTCTGACAACAACATACCTTTGATACATGGTATTTAGAGGAGAAAAATATATAAATCCTCTGGAACTGCTAAGAGTGAAGGGATTGAAATTATTTTCTTTTAGAGAAATATATTTATCAGATTATAGTAAATGACTTCCCCAAATATTCAGGAGTTAAGTTAATCTATATACTCCAAAGTTAATAGTAAATGCACTATGAAAAAAAAGGAGGGGCATTGTTATTTGGAAAATATTAGGTTAAACAAAGACTTTTTTTTAAAACTGGGAGACTTCTCAGTGCTTTTAATATAATAAATAATAACTAACATTATTGAGAGCTTGCTCTGGGTCAGGTCACCATGATAAAAATCTGCATATGCTCTTTGCAACAGTCTTCTGTGGTATTATTATTATTATCCCCATTTGAGGGCTAAAGATATTTAGACTTAGGTCAAACAATTCGCCTGGATGTACGTGGGCAGTAACTGCTAAAGAAGTTGTATGGACCAAAGCAGACCAAAGTGGAAGTCTGGATTCTGAATTACCAGGAAATATATATCACCTCTCCTCACTATCCAATGCTCACTGATGGTCTCCAATAATAGAACATAGTATACTGTGTTTCTCAAATGTACTGGATCTCAGACCTTATATTTTTTTCCCAATTTTCTGAGTCCTGGATTGCACAATCCATTTTGTACATATTCAAGTTTTATGCCTTACCTACAGTCTCTTGCTACATTATTAAAACTTCTTTGTTTTAAATAGTCCATTTTTTTTTGAAAATCAGAGATGGGTGTGGCATGGAAGAAGGAAAATCTGAAAGTAGGACATGGAAAAATTAGATATAGAAGAAAAAATGTATTGTATTGGTTAGAGGATAGAATATCAATGAAGAGTTTGGTTATCAATTTAAATAAAAGTGATCTCTTCCTTACTATTGCTATTAAAAATCATTATTTAAAAATATGTATTTTTAATAGTTTGTTACTTAGCTAAGTATTTGGGCCCTGAAGCAATTCACTGAAGAAAACCTTTTAAAAAATTCAAATAAACAGAAATAAAGTCTGAAGATGATTCCCTGCTGCTTTTTTTCCTGAAAATTATAAAACAACAGGAGGACCACAAAAGATTTTAAGTAAACCCCAGCATGGGATACAAATAAAATGAAGAAAATGTCTTCCTTGACTTATTTAAGACAAGTATTTTCAAACTTTTTCTTTATTGCTACAGCTTTCTCAATCAAGGAGTTAGTATAACTCAGTAGGAGCAGTAGGTTGGTAAAATTTAATACCAATTTTGCATAAAATTTTGCATGAGCTGTTTCTCACTTGGATGTGAGAAGAACAATGTAATCCAGCTCAATATAAAAGACCACATAAAAGTATACTAAATTCCTTATTTTGACTCATGGTAGTAGCATAGCAGAGGGTATCTGCCCTTTATGTACATTTATTTGTCTTCAGATTGAATTATTCATGGTGAATATCTTAGTGAAAATCTAGTCCATCTTCCAGAAACCATTTCTTTTTGCCTGAATTTTGGAAGGAGATGAATTAGGTCTACTCAGCAGGACTCAGTCTCACTTTAAAATAAACAGTTGACTTTCATCTAATGACATTTCCTTGTGTTGGGAGCTCCCAAACTAAAACATCTACATCCATGATATAGTGGACTTCGAGGAGAGAGTCCTCAAAATGTTCTCCACCTTGACATAATTGCAATCATCCTTTCCGATAGGATTTTAGGGTCCCCAGGATAGCTCAGATGTCAGTGCTTCTCTGTGTTTGAACCAGTACCTGCAATAACTTGGAGTGAGGCCAACCCTGGATCACTTGCTAACTAAAGAGAAATCTTAGCAAGTGATGTCCTTGGAGAAGTAATTCACATGGACATAACAAAATTCCTTGTGTTCAGGTTTTGATTTGAAAGTAGGAGAGTGAGAAGCCCATAGAGACACAATAAAACAAGGGAGCTTAGGAAATACATTTTGGCACAAAGTAGTCATTTACTGATGCAAAGATGGTAATGTGAGATTTTATTTTCTTTACAGTTGTGATATGTTTGCAGTAATATTCTTTTCATCAAGCCAGGCCTAACTATGTGGAGTCTAGATCAGTGTTTATTATATGCACAAATGCCAGGCAAGCACCCTAAGAATCATTTTTGTTACCATTAAAAATGTAAAATGAGGCCCCATCCCAAGAAATTCTGATTCAAAGGAATGGGGATGAGATTCAAGAAGCTTAACAACAACAAAAACAACAATAATAATGTAATAATAAATCCTTAAAAGGTCTGGTACAGAGGCAACCACACATATCAGTCCCCATCAAACTGAAATAAATGAGACACCATGAAATAGGTCAGGCTGAATCACTAAATAATTAGGTTGACCTAACATTTTAAGTGCTGAAATAAAAGTGGGTCAATGAGGCAGGTTGATAATTTCCCTTAACACTAATTTTCCCCTCATTTCAGTTTAATAGAATTTTTAGCTAAGCAGATAAACAACAAAACTTAAAGTTATATTTCTCAATCTTCCTTGCATCTAGATGTGGTCATGTGACTGAATTACGGCTAGTGGGTGGGGAGAGGAAATGTCATATGGCAGTTTAGGAAACGTTTTGGCCCATTCTTTCATCATTCTTTTCTCAACTTTGGCTGTTTGGATTGTAGAAGCAGCCAAATTAGATCCTCAGGAAATTAGCCAATTTTGGAAATGGTGATGCGGTGGCTGGAAGGAGCCATAATTCCTGAGGACTTCATAAATAAGAGCTACCAAGAGCTACCACACCAGCAACTAGCCCAGATTCCCCTGGGCTTTTTTATTAAAGAGATTCACAGTTTTAACTTGCCTTTCACATTTTTCTTCACCTCCAATATTTTAATTTAAAAATTAAATGCACAAGAACCAATGTCAAGGGTGCACAGTATAGAAGAGATGTTAGCCTGGGATGCCAAGAACAAGATACAGAATGACTCAGAAACAATGCCTTCCTTGAGTTGGTCCTATGTCATTTGAAACATTAGAAAGCAATACTACTAAACATCAAGTTTGAGAAATGGGTAGTTTAAAGATATAGCACTGAAAGAGTGAGATTGCTAAGGGTTTTAGAGCATTGATAAGATGTGCAAAAATAGATAACCTGTCAGTTTGCGTTATTACTGCCTGAGGACAATTTTGATTGTTCTAAACAAGTTTTAAAAAAGACAAGGTTGCCCACTCTCACCACTATTATTCAACATAGTTTTGGAAGTTTTAGCCACAGCAATCAGAGAAGAAAAAGAAATGAAAGGAATCCAAATCAGAAAAGGAGAAGTAAATCTGTCACTGTTTGCAGATGACATGATACTATACATAGAGAATCCTAAAGATGCTACAAGAAAACTACTAGTGCTAATCAATGAATTTGGTAGAGTAGCAGGATACAAACTTAATGCACAGAATCTCTTGCATTCCTATACTCTAATGACGAAAAATCTAAAAGAGAAATTAAGGAAACGCTCCCATTTACCATTGCAACAAAAAGAATAAAATACCTAGGAATAAACCTACCTAAAGAGGCAAAAAACCTGTATGCAGAAAACTAGAAGACACTGATGAAAGAAATTAAAGATGATACAAACAGAGAGATATTCCATGTTCTTGGATTGGAAGAATCAATACTGTGAAAATGACTATATTACCCAAAGCAATCTACAGATTCAATGAAATCCCTATCAAACTACCACTGGCATTTTTCACAGAACGAGAACAAAAAATTTCACAATTTGTATGGAAACACAAAAGACCCCGAATAGCCAAAGCAATCGTGAGAAAGAAAAACGGAGCTGGAGGAATCAGGATCCTGGACTTCAGACTATACTACAGAACTACAGTAATCAAAACAGTATGGTACTGGCACAAAAACAGAAATATAGATCAATGGAACAGGATAGAAAGCCCAGAGATAATCCCATGCACATATGGTTACCTTATCTTTGATAAAGGAGGCAAGAGTATACAATGGAGAAAAGACACCATCTTCAATAAGTGGTGCTGGGAAAACTGGACACCTAAATGTAAAAGAATGAAATTAGAACACCCCCTAACACCATACACAAAAATAAACTCAAAATGGATTAAAGACCTAAATATAAGGCCAGACACTATAAACCTCTTAGAGGAAAACATAGGCAGAACACTCTATGACATAAATCACAGCAAGATCCTTTTGGACCCACCTCCTAGAGAAATGGAAATAAAAACAAAAATAAACAAATGGGACCTAATGAAACTTAAAAGTTTTTGCACAGCAAAGGAAACCGTAAACAAGACGAAAAGACAACCCTCAGAATGGGAGAAAATATTTGCAAATGAAGCAACTGACAAAGGACTAATCTCCAAAATATACAAGGAGCTCATGCAGCTCAATATTGAAAGAACAAACAACCCAATCCAAAAATGGGCAGAAGACCTAAACAGATATTTCTCCAAAGAAGATATACAGATTGCCAACAAACACATGAAAGGATGCTCAACATCACTAATCATTAGAGAAATGCAAAGCAAAACTACAATTAGGTATCACCTCACAGTGGTCAGAATGACCGTCATCAAAAAATCTACAAACGATAAATGCTGGAAAGTGTGTAGAGAAGTGGGAACCCTCTTGCTCTGTTGGTGGGAATGTAAATTGATACAGCCACTATGGAGAACAGTATGGAGGTTCTTTAAAAAACTAAAAATAGAACTACCATACTACCCAGCAATCCCACTACTGGGCATATACGCTGAGAAAACCATAATTCAAAAAGAGTCATGTACCACAATGTTCATTGCAGCTCTATTTAAAATAGTCAGGACATGGAAATAACCTAAGCATCCATTGACTGATGCATGGATAAAGAAGATGTGGCACATATATGCAATGGAATATTACTCAGCCATAAAAAGAAATGAAATTGAGTTATTTGCAGTGAGGTGGATGGACCTAGAGTCTGTCATACAGAGTGAAGTAAGTCAGAAAGAGAAAAACAAATACCATGTGCTAACACATATATATGGAATCTAAAAAAAAAAAAAAAGTTCTGAAAAACATAGGGGCAGGACAGGAATAAAGACGCAGACGTAGAGAATGGACTTGAGGGCACGGGGATGGGGAAGGGTAAGCTGGGACGAAGTGAGAGAGTGGCATGGACATATATACACTACCAAATGTAAAAAAGATCGCTAGATGGAAGCAGCTGCACAGCACAGGGAGATCAGCTCGGTGCTTTGTGTCCACCTGGAGGGGTGGGATAGGGAGGTGGGAGGGAGATGCAAGAGGGAAGAGATATGGGGATATATGTACATATATAGCTGATTCACTTTGTTATACAGCAGAAACTAACACACCATTGTAAAGCAATTATACTCCAATAAAGATGTTTAAAAAAAAATGAATGTGTGTATGTGTGTGTGTGTGCAAATGTGTGTGCATGTATGCATTGACACTTAAATACAAAAATTTAAAGAACAACCTTATAATGAAAAGTAGAACCTTTATTTTTGTATTGACTTGCCATTTTACAGGGGGTAAATGACAATAAATATCATATATATTATGAGAATTAAATTATACATTTAGAAGACATGAGTAACCTTACTCGAAGTATATGAGTAGCAAATGATAATTCTGTTTAGTTATTTTTGATACCATGATTCTAAAACCTTCATAAAAGCATCAGTGCTAAGAACAAATGTTGACAAATGGTTTTATTAAAATTAAATCCTGGTAAGAATCTAAGATGACATTTTTGTGACTTTGAATTACAGAGAAAGTATTTCTGGTTTTGAAAATAGATTCTGGCCATTTATTTGAATAACCTAGAATTTAATTTCTCATTCTTCAGTCAGCTCATGCTGATTGTTGTGAGGAAATTGCTTAGATTTCATAGTATTGTCAATGTATTAACACTTTCTCATGGGCACATTTTTAAGAATAAAACATTTTTCTTTACATAATTCATGTTTATAATAATAAAAAGGAAATTCAGACAAGCACATGGAAGAATATGAGAAACACTATAATAAAACCTTCCTGATAGAGCCACTTTTACGATCTTTGTCTATATTTTATCTATTTTGTTGCCTTTATTTTTTAAAAGGCTGTGTTAAAGTGTGTGAGTACTACAAGCTCATTATATAAAGTCAAAGATGAGATGTAACAAATTACATGTAGTAAAATCTTAGTTTTTTCCTATGCCCAGTCTCTTCAAGTAAACACTGTTAGCAATTTACAGTGTGTCTTTGCAGACATTTTTCTGTGCACTCCCAGATAGATAGATAGATAGACAGATAGACAGATAGATAGATAGGGTATTAACACACACACACACACACACACACACACAGAGACACATATACAATACTTTCATAGGCACATTTTTACAATATATATGCGATAAGTCTCTCTCTTTGTACACAAATATATATTTCTGTGACTCAAATTTTCCAGCTAATAACATATGAAATTTCAGACCAGGTGAACATTAGTTTCTTCTTTTTAAAATTCTCTAATTAATACTGGTCAGATCCAGTAATAGAAACCTTAATTCTAAATTCCAAATCTAGTGTTCTTTTGAAGTACTTTGAAAAGTGTGAAAATAAGACCAATTATGGGAAATCAATTCAATACTGTCTTGAAACTCCTAGACAGTTTAGAAAGGTTAAAAAAAAAAGATATGAAAACAATTCAGATTGTAGAATAAAAATTAAAACAGTCTTTATTCACAGATGACATTATTGACTATTTATGTAGAAAATTCTATGAAATCTATAAAAATGCTACCAAAACTAAAAAGTGAGTTTGGCAAGGTCACAGGACACAAGATCAACATACAAAAATCTATAAACTAGAAATAGACAATCAGAAATTTAACTTAAATTAGCTTTGATTTACCAAAGATTATTCTGGATCTTGTAAACTTAAAAAAACATTTGGGTTAGTTTCTATAGTTCTGAGAGTATACTTGATTTATATAAATGCTTGTTTACCTTTAAGCCACTTAAATTGCACTCTTTACAAATTAATTTTGGCCATACCTTCCAGAGGTGGAAAAATATCACACATCTATAACATACATACATACATACATATACATAAACATACAGATATGATAAATGGAATATTGCCTGCCATATCAGTAAACAAAGGATGTCACAGTCATCAGTAAACAAAGGATGTCACAGTCATTTGTGATTGCAGCCATCACCAGACAGTGAGCTGGTGAGCCCTGAGAGAACTCAGGAAGGAAAGAATACCTGCCATCTAGTAGCAATCAGACTGCAGCCACTCCCCACAGCGAGCCCTGAGGAAACTCAGGATATGAAAACACGAGGATACTGGCCTCCGATAACTGATGTGCATGTCAAAGGAATGATTTCAGTGAGCCCAGACTCTTGCATCTTCCCATACATACAAAAGCGCTAAATTCCTTAACTTGACATATCTGATTTTCTTTAATTAACAATAATCTTTTGATGTTCAGACTACCTGCCCTTTGTTGCAAAACTCCTGTATATCCTGGCTCCCCCCTCACCTCCTCGAAGCAGTTCTCTCAGGGTTACCTGAGATTCTGCCTCCCGGGCTTGAAGTCCTAAAAATACCCACGGAATAAAACATAACTCTCAAATTTAGGTTGTGAATATATTTTTTTAGTCAGTAGATAGATGCAGAGATATTATAGCTTTCATTTAAAAATTTTAACCCTGAGAGAAGTATGATATAATGCAGATATAGTGTTATAGTTTTATAAACCACTAGTTTATAAAAGACCAACTGGATCCAAATTGTGTTTCTGCCAAACAGAATAAGTTAAGGTTATCTACTCAGATGGCTAAAGCTTTGACTGATATTTGTAAGACAGACTTTTAAAATTTTGTGTTCACCTAATTTCCAAATTAGCTTCTTTTTTTTTTTTTTTTTTCTGATATGAAGTCTCTCCATGAAATTTGCATTTCAAGAGATGACTCTGTGTTCCTGGAGGAGATCAAGAACTGATAGAATAGTTACATCTCACAGGAACTGAGAAAGGATATGTTTCTCCAAGAAGGGCTTTTGTTTCCTAAATCCAGATCTTTTACAATATCCAGGAAACTTTTGACATGACTAGGGGATGTTTTGGGATTGGTAAAAGGGTATGTGGGCTTAAAATATTTCTAGAGCCATATATCTGTTATTGTAAAGACTGGATTTGTAAGACAAGTGCTTTTGTTTTTACTTCCTCAAAGAACTGGGTTGCAACCTGAGTGATATCAAGACCCTGCCATTTGACTACATTATCTTTGATTTGCCTCTTTATATCAAGGAAAAAAATCTTCAACTAAGATGGAAACCAAAAGATTCCTATGTTCTAGATTTAGAACTGTGTTTCCCTGGAATGTTTTAGTAAATCCTGGAAGGCTTCAGAATGGTTTTCTTTCCCTCTGGATACATAGTTTCATTTTAGCTTGAGGAAGAAGGCCTAAAAACAGCCACTGTCAGCTCAATAGCAGCTTCCAATTTGGCTAACTTTTGACCATAGAGCTACTTTAAAAAAATACTTTAGAATATCTTGTCAGATTTCAGCTGGACAAACAGTAAATATTCCTGGCAGTATTGAACAACCTCATTCACACACACACACAGAGAAATTTAAATAAAAAATACCATTTATACTAGTTTCAAAATATTATATACATAGGGATACATCTAATAAAAGCTGTGTCAGACTCGTATACTGAAAACTGCAAAACACTGCTGAGAGAATTTAAAGACCCAAATAAATGGTTACCATGATCCTGAAACAGAAAACTCAATAGTGAGAATATGTCAATTCTCCCCAAAATAACCTCTAAATTCAACACAATTCCAATCAAAATCCTCACAGTCTTTTTCGTAGAAATTAACTAGCTGATCCTAAAATTCATATCAAAATGAATAAACACCATTGAAAGAGAAAGCAAAGTTGGAAGACTAATGCTGCCTGATTTCAAGATTTATTTTTAAGTTAGAGTAATGAGCAGTGTGGTTTTGATAGACACATAGATCAATGGAAAAGAATAGAGTCCAGAGATAGACCTATACATATATGGTGAATGGATTTTTGAGAAAGATGCACAGGCAATTCAGCAGAGGAAGGATAGATTTTTCAAGGAATAAACAGTGCTGGAACATACCCATTTTTGCTTCATACACCAATATTAATTCAAAACGGCTCAAAGACCTTCATATAAATCTTAAAACTACAAAAGTTAGAGAAGAAAACATAAGTGAGTATCTTTATGAGATATTTTGGTAAATAAAGGTGTACCGGAGCACAACCATGTCTCTGCTTATTATTGCCTCAGGTTGCCTTTGCAATAAAACAGCAGACTTTAGTAACAGACATCATATTGTCCACAGATCCTAACGTACTTACTCTCAGGCCCTTTTCTGAAGTTTGCTGACTCCTGCTATAGATTATAAGGAAAAAAAACCAGCGAAAACTGTCTTCTTGGCTGAAACAACTGCATGACTGGGAGGAGAATGGCTTCAGCTTTGTCCTAATGCTGCAGCTCTGAGTTTTGTGAGTCGAGTTATCTTCAGACAGTGGCTACAAGGCTTCAGGGCAGCAAGGAACAGACAGTAACATCCAGAAGGAGAATAAAGAAGTTGCTCCTTCCTGGGGTTTGGTCTTTAGTTTCTGGAGACTTTACTCAGATGCTCTCAATAAGCTAAATTCATGTACCCCTGGTGTAAATGACGGTGTGACAGGGGAGTGATAGTCTTCTTCCTGAATCACCCTCTTTGGATGAGCTTATGACTTGGGACCACATTTCTGAATCATCCAGGGGTGGGGAATGGAATTACCCGTTGACCGCTCAGGGTCATCTTATGAGTAGGGATAGCTTGGTGGGAAGTGGGATAAGGTGGTAGTAGTGATTCTCTTTGTGTTCTTTCTCCTATTACTCCAAAAAGCACTGTTTGTTTCATTTTTGTAAAATTGGATTTTGCTCTAAGTTTTTTTTTTTTTTTTGGTGGTGGTGGTTCCATTGCTAAAAATGCTTGTAATTAATTGGAGTTTCATCTTTATGAATATCCTCAGCTTTTATAATAAAAATGAAGCATCTTTCTACATATAGTATTCTAAAAATTTTAATTAGAAATGTATGTTCAAGTTTTAGATGCCTTTTATTATATTTTTAAATACTATTAAAAATTTAAAATCTAGAGAAATGACGGATTATATGGTTAGATTTTCTAATATCACTTCATTTTTGCATTTCTGGAACGTATCCTTTTGGATTATGGAGTATTTATCTTTCAGTATACTTTTAGAATATCTTTTATTTATGATTTTTTCATCTCTAGTCATAAGTAAGGTTTAAGTTTGTAGTCAGGGCTTTCATTGGATTTTGATATTAGTTATATAAACTGTAATATTAAAGCTCTGTAAAGTAGTTTTGAAGCATTTTATTCTTATGAATTGGAATTCTATCAGCAGAAATGATATATTTTCTTCCACGAAGGTCTGATATAGTTGACTCTTAAAACTGTCTTTGCCAGGCACATTGAAAAAAAATCACTATGATTTATTGGTCTAATAACGTTTTATTTCTCTATTCAATCAATTTTAGTAACATATATTGGAATATATTTAAAATCTTGTTCTATAAACCTTTAATTTTTCATTCTTTTATTAATTTTATTTAAGGAACATACTAGTACATAAGCTCAATAACATGTATATACATAAATCATTCTATACAAATAATTATAAAACAATACTAAACCTTGCTTTCTTTCTTTTAGGGACAGGACATATTATATCTATTTTATAAATATTTGGCCTCAGACCTGGATACTTTATTACGAGAAAAGTTAAAATTAGGTCTTAAGAGTTTTATGAATAGTTAACATGAGAACCAAATGTTTTCTTCTTCTGAAGAAAAAAAAATACCAATGCCAGTTACACAACACATGAGCTACTATAGGGATCAGATTCCCTCTCTCCATATGCAGTTTTATAAATATTTTTTTTAGCTTACATGTTATTGTAATTATTTGGGGCTTCCTCCTTGTTTTAGTGACCTTGATATAGAAATATAAATATTTAAATAAACTGTTTTGCTTTAGTAAAAATTTAAAATCATCTCTTAGGCATGATTATGTTTCCAACACTATATATTAGAACTGCCATCCATCTCTTAGCTTCCTAAAACTTTTCCTAGACTGATAGTTAGTCCCTTAATAAATGGTTTCAGGAAAGAACAAAGCTAGTCCAACTATTTAAGTTACTTTTTACCAGAATTTTAATAAGTGGTCTGTAAGCCTTCTAGAAAGCCTAAAATTTAATAGCCAGATGTCCCTGCTCAAAGGCAATTGAAATCAGTTTTCCCCTACATATACATTTTTATTGCAAAGCTATTTACTACTTAGCATCCTAAAATGTTGTGATTTGTAATGAAAGATAATTTAAACATAGAAAAACCTTCAGGATTAACACAGGACTGCATTGTTTTCCCTTGCAGAAGAGCAGGTGCATTCTGTCAGGCTTAAACATAAATTTAAGATTGCAGTTTCCCCCTAGAAATCAATTTGTCTACTATAAATGTGTATGACAATATTATACTCATATTAAAATTACAGAGGATTTCTTGGATTGTGGCTTTTCCTCTGGATATTTAGCATTTCTTTAAATAGCATAATCCCTTTTTTTAAACCATTACAGTTTATAGAGCTCATTTAGCTGGATGAGATATTGGACTATTAAGTATCATTAAGAAAATAAATTAACATTGATATCAGGAGGCAAGTGTTTATAGCTTCTGAATGATATATTGCTTTTAATAAAATTGAAAGAATTAATTTTCAAAACACATTAGGACTCCCAAAATTAGAATTCCTTCAACATTCAAGGTCATGGATGTGAACTCTTGCTTTACGGTGGTTCAGCTGCTTCCCAACCCCTCTTTTTTTTATGCCTGAAGCTCCTGCATACTTATTATATAATTATTTATTTATTTTTCTTCTCTTGGAGATAACTTGGGAGTAACAAACTGTACTCATTTACTATTGCCCTCAAGCATGTGGCACTAAAATCTCTGTACCCCTCTCTCAAAAAATAGATTTTATGCAATTATCACAGAATTTCTGTTGAGTCTTCACTGGTCAAAAAATAGCTGCCTAGGGCTTCCCTGGCGGCGCAGTGGTTGAGAATCTGCCTGCCAATGCAGGGGACACGGGTTCGAGCCCTGGTCTGGGAAGATCCCACATGCCGCGGAGCGACTAGGTCCGTGAGCCACAATTGCTGAGCCTGCGCGTCTGGAGCCTGTGCTCCGCAACAAGAGAGGCTGCGATAGTGAGAGGCCCGTGCACCGCGATGAAGAGTGGCCCCCGCTCGCTGCAACTAGAGAAAGCCCTCGCACAGAAACGAAGACCCAACACAGCCATAAATAAATTAAAAAAAAAAAAAAAGCTGCCTAGATTTTTTCACTATTTCTTCTAAATTGTATGTAGGGACTTGCCCAGTTTATTGGCTTCAAGTGGGGTAATTATTGGATCTCATTATTGTCAATTAATTTTTTTCCTAAGAGAGGTTATAAAGGGGGTTTCTTTGAAATTGACCAAATTTTAGGTAAAGCCTTCTCTGCCTAGCCATACCACACATATCAAAAGTGAGACATGTTTCTAGACATGTTTGGACATAATGATGAAAAAAGCAATTTTTTCAACTAAATCCATTGTGTTACTATCTGAATGTTATTTAGTATAATTTTATATAATAAATGACTAGTACACTTTTGACTGGTTTTTAGGTATATTCTTGCCCTGTAATATCTGCCTCATTCCTTATAGTCAGACACTGAATTTATAACAGCTAGGAAAAATAAATCACCTCTGATTTAGACAAATACCTCATACCATGTACTGGTTCTTCATGTATGGTTGTGCAGGTTGTTCACTGCACATGTGCACTTGGACAAGAGGCAAGTGGGGACTGATAGTCATCCTGGGATTTGCTCTTCAAGCCATTTGCCCTTGTAAAGCTGTGTCCTCCAAAGGAAGAGCCACTTTTTTTCTAATTATTCAAAGGTGTAATTGGACTATTGCAGCTATTGAGCTTGGGAAATTCATGTAGTCATAGAAAAATGTGATACTAAAGTATCCTGAGACCATGTCACTACCATATATTAAGAATAAGCTGAGATTTAGCCCTGAGGAACACAACCTTAGATTTATTCTATCAAGTGTATTACTGTAATATTGCACGTATAGAAATATTTTAAATTTTACAATAAACAATTTTATCTCTGTGTTTTAAGTTCCATTCCTTTGTGGGATTTTCATAGGATTTTGACAAATACAATTAAGAAAAACAATCAGTGATCAAATAAGTAAAAATGATGAATAGTATGAGATACTCATGAGCTATCAGTAAGAAATTATTAGGTTGTACATGAAACTGCCTTTTTTTGTAGTTCAAGATAGTCAAATATCATTGATTTCTTATGGTGCAATCTAATAAATGCTTTGCTAATGAAGCTCTTCCCTCAAGGCATTTTCCTGAACTGTATCCTGTCCCACATCTCATGTTCTTCATCAAATTAAAGTCATAGTCTGGACCCCTTACTGATTTACTTATTCTTCTGGGTTTTTTTTAAATTCATGAGTATGTTTATTTCTTCCCTTATTCAATATTTATTTACTGAATGTCTACTTTTCACCAATCAAAAACATGTAAGTGGTATACACATTCCTCTTTTAGGAAATATTGAAGTTTCTTTTTATAGAATGTCAGCATTGACTCCAAAGTTCCTGTCCTCGAATGTGGGGTTTTGAATGTAGGGGTTGGTATGTATGTGTAAAGTGAAAATTTACTTTGTAGTATAAAAATGAAGGGCATGGGAATGGGAACTGTAGAGCCAGCAGTGTGTTTGGTCTGGATCGACTGGATATCGTGCAATATTACAGTAATATGCTTGATAGAATAAATCTAAGGTTGTGTTCCTCGGAGACATCTTTATGCTTAAGAAGACAGAAAATTAAGAGGTAATGTATTTCCTCTCTCTTGAAGAGAGCACCTAGCAAGTCCTCTTGTCCCCCGGTTCTCAGCCCTCGCTGTGCATCAAAATCAAATGAGGAGGCTCAAAGGTATATTCTCAGAGATCTGACTTTTCAGGCTTTAGGCTCTAGAATGGATTTTTTTTTTTTTAAAGCTTCAAGGTTATGCTAACGTGCAGTGCACGTGGAGACAGGCTTCTCTAGAGCAAAACCAACATGGGATGGAGGACACGTGGCTTTCAGTAACTAAAGGCAGGGTCAATATTGGGAATCAGTTTTGAGGGCTTCATTTTAACAATTGAAATTTGCTGACCAGACTATATTTGTTATTCAAAAACATTGGTAAAGATTGTTGTGCTTGTGATTGGAACAAGGTTTTAATGAAGAAAACCTAAGAACGTTCCAAATATAAGAGAGGGCATGTAGTAAAAGAAAAGCAAGTTCAATAACTTTTATAAGGTAAAATCGTAGTTATTTAAATAGCTATTGATATATACCTATAGGGAGATAAAAACGTATCTATTTTACCATTTAATTTGTTCAAAAGCATTTTTATAGTACAAATTTTAAGAATGATTGTGTTTTCATAGTACAAATTATTTTATTTATTATTTTAGTGATTTTATTTGGAAGAATGGGCTTTCCATTTGAGGAAGCATAATACAAAGGAAGGACCAAAATCCTACACAGAAGGAGACCTGAAATCAAGATTTCGATGCATTTACTAGTCCTGGGCATGTTGGTAGGCCTTTCACCTCTTTGAATCGCATCTTAATTTTTAATATGGGGAACACTACTTCTGTTTTTATCACAGTAAAGAAAAGTGCTCTTTAAACTAAAACATCTGTATAAATAATGCAATTAAAGGAGGTCTATCTACAATTCTCATGTTTTGTTTGCAAAATGGGTGTACTGTGAAACCCAGTATTTTCCAGAGGTTCTGCCTGGGACCCTAATATACTGTTTCAAGAAGCACATGGTGTCCTATGTTCCTGCTTTTGATAGCTCCTCTTATTTACTATTTGGCCTCACAATACTGGTAACTTTGAAAATCTTTCCCTTTACCCTTCTTGTTTTGAAAGTGGAGCCAAAACTGTTTAAATTCACTAGTTATGAAAAAAGATTTCTTGGTGTAATGGAAAGAGAATTCATTAGGAGTCAAAAGAAACTGGGTTATTGCCTTAATTTTACTAGGTCCTTGTATGGTAACCATGGTTGAGTAATTGGCCTCTCTGATCATTTTGTCCCAAATTTTCAAAGCAATGTGGCTAAATTAGGCAAACTAAAGTGCTTCCTCTTTTTCTAAAATCCTATAATTCTATTGTGAGTTGGTTTACAGTTTTATTTTTGAAAAAAACAGAACAAAACTATGAATGTGGTAAGTTATTTTTGTGCATAAGTATTCATCGTATCATTGAATTATTGAATGTTTTTTCAAGAAACTATATTTGATTTTATTATTCTGTTTCAAATTTTTCAATATGATTCACCAAAGCATAGTATGTTTACTATTTGCAATACACTAATATAAAAATCAATCTTCTGCAGTCTGAGAGGCATCTAAGTTTATGGAATGCCCATAAAATTTTACTTTCTTTATGTTTAAATAAAGAAGAATGGAGCGTCAACAAAGATGTGTTTATCTCAATGTAAGGAATTGTTACATAGGCAGAATAAAATACTATTTTAACGTTATTTTTTGTATTTTGTGATATCTATTGAAAATGAATGTATATTTGATTGCCAGTACAAGTTTAAAAAATTTTCTTTTATTATAGACCACTTATTGTTTTGAGATGTATTTTTTTACATTAATTCTAACAAATTATTTCTGAACAGTCTTTCAGGACACACCTCTGATAGATAGAATTCCTGTTTTTAAGAAGCTAAGAAATCAGAGGATAAAAGACATTTGTCCAGATAATCAAGATACAAAGACAAAACTGATGTATCCTTGAAGGAAAGTGCAAAAAAAAGAGTCTAGTTTCTAGAGCAATTTTCTCTCCTTTTCACACTTCCCTGGACTCCATGAAGAGAACTGTTCATAGGTGCAGTGAAAGCTCAAGATGGTGGAGCATTAATAGGAGGGTGTAAATAAGTCTTTTAGAGCAATAGCCTTGTTCTCTTTTTTTCTTGGAGGGTTTATATTTGAACATGACTTTTTGTCCTATTGAAGTAGTAAACGATAACAAAACTATGAAAGCTTTGGTCTGGGTCAAGGGTCCAAATAGGTTGCTAGGGTTTGTGTTGGTTTTAAGTCCAGGCTCTCTTGCTGCAGGAGAGAAAGAGTCCCTGTGGGTACTTGTGTTCTAACCTATTTCAATAGAAAACTATACAAGTGTTAGGTCAAGATGCCCCTAGGACTCAATTATCCTTTTTGTTTCTGCATGCCTTGAGAGCCGAGGCATGAGTGCCTTTGTCATCTGTTCAAAGATGTTGGCATGATGAACAGCTTCGGAAGATAGAGATAGCGCCTACCTTAGGGGCAAAGAGCAGGTTTCTTTACCGTCCAATGTAAGAAAGACAGTATGTCCCTCTGAGGTAATGGCCAACAATTCTTGTAGCCTATTAAAAAAGATTTGGGTTCCCTAAGCTCAGGGTTCCACTTCTGTAATACAACCTACTCTGCTTTCTGTTGCACAATAGGAGTCTTGCTTTTTCAAAGTACCAGTTATCTTAGGAAACTCACCTTTTGTCATGATTTACAAAACTACCTTTACTACCTTCCATTCAAGATGTCAAACTAAGCATAATTTTCACCTTCCCTCTTTTACCATGGACTATTTAAATGACTTAAAAATTGAAAAGAACTATTGCAACATAGAGCAGGAAGGGGGCCATCAAAAGATCAAACATGTGGATACATTTCTAGAAGGCAAAAGACAAATGAGATGATATTGCTAAATCTGACAGAAAAAAAAAAGGCAACCACAGCCCAGAATATTCAGAATAGAAGGCCACACAGATGCAGATATTTCAGTTGGCAGAATCATAGAATCACTCCAGTATTAGTGTGGGAGAGACTGGGAGCATTTTGGGGTTATAGCAAGTAATCAGGACACTTAATTAAAGGATATTCTAGTGAACATGAGTGACAATCTCCTCCAAATGTAAAAAGTAATTGTCTATCATCAGCATTCATCTTGCCCTTATAGCTTGAGAACTGTTACAGAAAGAAATTTAACCAAAACTCTAGGAAGAATAGGAATCATAATATGGTAGCTAGCGCTCCAAACTAAGACCTTCATTGAATCCATATTTCTGGACAGCTCACCCCTACTGGTTTGAGCCTTGTTATGCACACTGACATAAAGCTTGTCTATTGACTCACCCTCCTGTACACAAAGCTTTAGTTCACCCTCTCTTTTAGGGGAGAAGTATTATAGGGAAGGAAACCAACCCAAGGGCAATATTCTTCATTTGTATAGATGAACAATCAGCCAGGATATCCAGACTTCTGAAAAAACACTAGTAGTTTAAAAGTTCAGCCTCAAGGTAAACTTAGAGACAAGGTTGTTCAAATTAAATAGATATTTCATGGAACACAAAATCTATCTTCCTCTTATTTAGCATACAGAAAAGTTCAAGAAGATAAATCAAATATGGCAACTTTGAAAAAAGACAATGTGAACACAAGAAAGAGTTCTGAAATCAGAAATATAAATTCTGAGGTAACATAATAAATAGAATGACTGGAAGGAAAATTTAGAAAAAAAATCTCTCAGAATATTGAGAAAAAAGAGATGCGAAATATGAGAATGGAATATCAGTATAGGCAATCCAAAATATAACAAAAATGTAAAGAATAAGGAAGAGGGAGAAAGTTTAAATGGAGGAAAATTTTGATAGTTGAAATAAGACATGCATTTTTAAATTGGAAGGGCATCAGATATCAAAACAAAATGGAATAAAAATACTGTCACTTAGACATATCTTTGTAAAATTTCAGAGCATGATGACAGAAGAGAAGATTCTAAAGCCTTCCATAGAGAAACAACCTATCAAAAGGATCACCTATAAAGGATCAAGAATCAGATTTGTTATTAACAATGCTGGATAGTAGATACTCTCAACTTTTGAGGGAAAATAATGGACATAGATTTCTCTTGTCAGCTAAACCGTCCATTTAACAACAATAGGAAGGGCAGAAGAACATATTTTTAGAAATGTAAAGTCTCTATAATTGCACATTTCACAAACTCAGAAAACAAAGGGAATCATCTACAGAAACAAAGAAACTAACCTAACCAGAAAAAAAGAATGCTTTCTCTTCTGCACTTTGAACTCGATTATACTGTAGTTTTGTGCAAATCCTAAGATGCTTCTTTTGCTCCAGGAAAACCTGATCTCTTTAGGAGATGGAAAAATATATAGAGAGAGACATTGAGAATCCGACACTACAACAGCCCCTTCCACGTGTGTCACTAGCTTCTGACACAAAGTCAGGCAAGTTGCATCTGCTTGAAGAAGCCTAAGTCACATGCACACATATCAAGTACAGAGAAGTCTGGAAAACCAAGTATCTAGAATGTCAACACTTATAGGAGAGACATTATTTTCTTATATTCTCTCCCTTGCCCAGACTAATAAAGAAGGGATTCTTCAAACATTGGAAAGGATGCATATATTGGGCAACCTTCTGAAGTGACCACTGAAGGGTATTTTAAAATTAGAAAAGAAATTACTATCCAATTTTAAGATGAAGATAATTCATATAAAAAATAAATTAATCATGATTGTTTCTTCCTTTTAAATAAGAGCAGCAAATTTTGATCAGGGTAACTATATGGCTATATATAGAGAGAGGCCCATGGTTTTATACATGGTTATATAAAAGGAGCTTCCATGAATGGATAAAGAAGATGTGGCACATATATGCAATGGAATATTACTCAGCCATAAAAAGAAATGAAATTGAGTTATTTGTAGTGAGGTGGATGGACCTAGAGTCCGTCATACAGAGTGAAGTAAGTCAGAAAGAGAAAAACAAATACTGTATGCCAACACATATATATGGAATCTTAAAAAAAAAAAAAAAAAAAAAAAAAAAAAAAAAAAAGGTCATGAAGAACCTCGGGCAAGACAGGAATAAAGACGCAGACGTACTAGAGAATGGAATTGAGGACACGGGGAGGGGGAAGGGTAAGCTGGGACAAAGTGAGAGAGTGGTAGTGTATATAGTAGTGTATATATGGACATATAAACACTACCAAATGTAAAATAGAGAGCTAGTGGGAAGCAGTCACATAGAACAGGGAGATCAGCTCAGTGCTTTGTGACCAGCTAGAAGGGTGGGATAGGGAGGGTGGGAGGGAGGGAGACTCAAGAGGGAGGAGATTTGGGGAGATATATATATATATATATATATATATATATATATATATATATATATATATATATATATATATAGAACTGATTCACTTTGTTATAAAGGAGAAACTAACACACCATTGTAAAACAATTATACTCCAATAAAAACGTAAAAAAGATAAAAATAAAAATAAAAGGTGCTTCCAAAGAAAGATGGTTAAAATATAATGATAGCATATTTATTTCATTTAAATGAAGAATTAATGTAAATGAATATTCAGGGAGTTCTTTACATACTTACTTTTTCTTTCTGAATCGGAGGCATTCAAATACTATTGTATTATGTTTGTCACATCTTCAGGTTTGAGAATGTGTAGTTGAATTTGACCACCTTTAACAATGACCTATTGTGTAGGTTGTAAAATGTTGAGACTGTAAAAATTCACGCACTTTCCAGGGTTATTATATCTAGTAATATTTCTGTGCCTGGGCTTAAGTGTGTGAGGGAAGAAAAAACAAATCACTTTGTTTTAAGGTTTAGAAATTAAATGTAAGGTTTCAAGTTTGAATAGCTCTTGAAGTCAGCGAGTTTAATAAAGCTTATGAGAATATAAAGGCTCAGGGATACTTCCCTGGGGTGATGTGCTCTGGGAGGTGTGGTAATTTTTATGAACTAAAGTGCCCTATGTCTTAAGTGACTCTTTGAAAATATGTCTCCCCAGAGATTGTTGAAAATATGTCTCTCCCACTGAAATGGAGAAAGTTTCTTTTAAATCTGCTATTATTATCAGTGGCAGTTTGAGGGGCAATTCACATTTAAATAGCTGTTTCATAATAGCATCTTATTCTTTGCCAGCTGTATGGTCCTGAAAATCTAATGTGCACCCAAGAAAGAGACTGATATTATAACATCACAACACTAATGCACTTTTAATGCCATATTTGATATTTTTATTGAGATGTCATCAGTTGTTACGTGAGCTAGCTAAAAATTATAACAAGAAGTGGTAGAGAGTGAAAGCTATTTCTATGAAAATTTTGGATGAGCCTACGATTTACCCAAAATGCAGTTTTCTCATTTTTTTTCCTCTGTTATATTCTATCCTTCAGAATACAATAAAAACCTAAGTCAGTATTATCTTGCATTAAATGCATAGCATATTATTTACCACATGACTTTAACCTCAGCATATTAGAATTATAAAACTTTGCTTTGAAATTATAATTGCTCTGTCATTGATTTGGATGACAAGGTTAAGTACATATGGAACTTACAATATATCCTAAATGCAGTATTTGGAAGGCAGAACTATAATTTATAAACGGAATTTTACTTATTACATTGAACCATATGAGATTAGGTTTGGTAGATCAGAAAATGTCCGGAGAGTGACAGTTTCATGTAGTTTAACCTATAGAAAAAACTGAGCATTTTATTAGAATTAGTTGAGTATAAAGATAATTCTTTGCCCTTCCATTTCCTTGAAATACAATAAATTTTGGAACCTGAGGAGACTGTAGTGAATACTTCAACTTGTGCCTTCACAAAATTAGATATTTCCTTTACAAATTGACCTGATGGGGCTTACCACACTATAAGAATTGAAAAAAATAAGACCCTGAAAACATTTTAACCTTTGGTTAAAAATTATGTAGTCTAAAACTCTATGAGATTTATTAGTAGTAAAGTAGTCTAAAACTCTATTTTTTAAATATGTAAATGACTTTAATTCTGATTGAAGACCTTCACACAGTAACTCTTTCCGCCAGAGAAAGAAAAGAGAAAAGAGAAAGAAAGAAAAGGAAATAGGTGAAGTGATAGATTTATTAATGAAATCAATGAAGAGAATTCTTTCACAATATATACATATATCAAATTGTCACCACAATATATATTTTAAGTATATCACAATTTTATTTGTCAATTATACCTCAATAAACTTTAAAAAATCATATACTGGTTGAATTAAATGACATTCTGAAAAATAAATTCTGTTTAAAAAATCCTGAAAAATAATAATTGAAAGAAACTACTAGACTAGACTTAGACTACTAGACTTAAAAATGATTAAATGGAAACTGTGTATTTTAATGTATATAAATACATTATTATTATATATATACAGATGCATATAATTGTGTCTCCTCAAAATTCATATGTTGAAGGTCTAGCTGCCATTCTGACTATATTTGAAAACAATTCAAACAATTGCCTTTAAAGAGGTAATTAAGGTTAAATGAGGTCATAAGGGTGGGGCCTTAATCCAGTAGGACTGGTGTCCTTATAAAAAGAGGAAGAGAGACCAGGGATGCACACACACAGGAAAGACCATAAGAAGGGAGCCAAGGAGAGAGGCCAGTGGAGAAACCAGACTTGCTAACACCTTGATCTTGGACTTCTAGCTTCCAAAACTATGAGAAAATAAATTTCTACTCTTAAAGTCTCCCAGTCTCTGATATTTTGTTATGGCAGCCCTAGCAAATTAATACGCAAAGTAAAACAAAGAAACTCTGAACTCAAATAGTGTTCTCTAGGCCAGCATGTGCCTCACGGACATATTGTCAGTGCCCTTCTGTTACTCCGATACCAAAGGAGATCCATGCAAGCAAAGGACATTAGAGACCTGAATCTGACAGGTTCAGGACTCCTCCAGAAAGAAATGTTGCATCTGTTCTTGGGTTTTCTTCTATCCATTGAGAATCATTAGTAAAATTTAGTGTTGAAAAACATCTATGATTTCCATGAGTCTGCTTTGACAAGTCAACATTTTATGGTATTTCAAGTGGTCCTGCGAGTATCTAAAAGCTAACACATTACAATTGAAGCAATCATTTCAGACCTGCAAACATGCGTCTTGATGAATAGCCCTTGTATTCATTTCTTAGGGCTTCCATAACAAAATACCACAAACTGGGTGCCTTTATACAACAGAAATTTATTCTTTGAAAGTTCTGGAGTCTGGAAGTCCTACATTAAGCTATGGACAGAGCCCTGCTCTCTCTGAAGGCTCTAGAATGAAATCTCTTCTGTACCTTCCTCTTAGTTTCTGGTGTTGCCAGCAATCCTTGGTCTTCCTTGGCTTACAGATGCATCACGCCAATCTCTGCCTCTGCTGTTACATGATGTTCCTCCTGTGTGTCTCTACCTCTATGTATCTCCTCCTCTTCTTATAAGAACATCAGTCATATGGGCTTAAGGGCTCACCCTACTCCAGTATGAACTCACATTAACTTGATTATATCTGCAAAGTCCCTATTTTCAAATAAGGTCACATTCACAGGTACCAGGACTTAGCACTTGAACGTATATTTTGTGAGGACACAATTCAACCCAAAACAGTCCCTAAATTCCTTAGTTGCTTTAGTTTCTTAATTCTTCTTTAAAGGAGAAGGGGAACTTAAAGAATAATTTATTCATCTATTTATTCACTAATGCAAGATATATTTATCCAGCATCCAATTTGTGTCAGGTACTATTTTAGATGTTGGTGGTAAAGTTGTGAACAAGATGAACCAGGCCCTTGCTCTTTCAAAACTTATATTCTAATTATGGGACATCTACAATGAACATATAAACAAATAGATGAGTGGGGAGATTCTTGATAGTGTTAAGTATTGTGAGGGAAACACAGCAGAAAATAGGACACAGAATGACTTAGCAGGAATGAGACGAAAGCTCCCTTGCTTAGATAATATGTCTGGGGAAGCCTTCATTGAGAAGGAAAGATTTAAACTGAGACCTAAATGAAGAAAGTTCTGCTAGAGAAGCATTCTAGGTAAAAAGAAGAAGCAATTCAAATTCTTTAATATTTGTGGGGTAAAAAGTAAAAAAGATAAATTGGGAGATTGGGATTGACATATACACACTACTATATATAAAATAGATAAATAATAAGGACCTACTGTATAGCACAGGGAACTCTACTCAGTACTCTGTAATGGCCTATATGGGAAAAGAATCTTAAAAAGAGTGGATATATGTATATGTATAACTGATTCGCTTTGCTGTACACCTGAAACAAACACCACATTGTAAATCAACTATACTCCAATAAAAATTTTTTAAAAATAAAGAATTTTAAATTCCTCCCCCAAAAACACAAAAACAAACAAAACAACAGAAAGCTATGATTTGAAACTTAGTGACACTTAGTGACTGCAGGGGGAGTAGAACCAAATGATGTCAGATAGAAGTAGTCAAATCATATACACCATAACAATAAGATTAGGTTTTCTTCTTATTGCAGGGGGATGCTGGTAGGTGGTTTTAAGCTGAGATTAGTATTTGTGTTTTAGAAAAATCTTTCTTGCTGCCTTGTGAAGAATGAAAGCTAGGAAGACAAGAGTGAAAACAGAAATCAGTTTAGAGGCTATTGAATTAGTCTAGGTAAAAGACGATAGTGATGTAGACTAGAATGGTAGCAGTGGAGGTAGTGAAAAGTGATTGGCTTTATCATAGATTTATAAATTATTTACTGTGTTCCAAGAACATTACATCTGTGGTAGACTGAGTAATGGCCACCCAAAAATGTCTACATTTAATGCCTGAATCTTGTGAATATATCATGTTACATCACATGTATCATGTTACAAAAGAGACTTTGCAGATGTAATTAAAGTTTGCACCTTAAAATAGAGAGATAATCATGGATTATTTTATGGGTAAAATCTAATCACACGAGCTCTTAAAAGCACATAACTTTCTCTGGCTGGAATCAAAAACATGAAGCGGAAGGAAAAATTGGAGAGATATTAAGCAAAGGAAGGACTAGACCCTCTGTGGCTAGAGAAGGGGCACAGATAAAGCATGGGAAGGAATGCAGGAGGCCTCTAGGGTCAAAGATTAGCCCCTGGCTGATGGTTGTCAAGGAAACTGGTACTTCATTTCTACAACTGCAAGGAACTAAATTCTGTCAGCTCAGCCTGACTGAGCTTGGAAGCAGATTCAAGCCCAGAACCTCCAGAAAGGAATTCTAACACTTTGATTTTGGCCATGTGGGACTAAGCAGAGGACCCATCTGAGCCAAGCTGCACCAGAATTTCAGACCTACAGAACTGTGAGATAACGAATGGTGTGGTGTAAGCCACTGAATTCATGGTCATGTGTTACAGTAACAAGTGAAAACTAACACAGTATCCATATTTCTCATGCCTCAAGTGATTGTTCCGAGTAACAGGTCCTTTCTATTCCCATTTTCATAAATCTTGGGTAATGAATTACTTATTTTGGACTTTATTACCACAAATGACCACTGAAATACCTAACTCCAATCTAACCTTATTTTCACATTCAATCAGAGCCATTGTTTAAAATCCAAATCTTATCGGGACATTCTTTATTTGCATGAATAAGTACTTTTTGTCCATGAAACCAATTCAGACAGCCTCCTTCACGAAGCCTTCCATGATGGACTCCTTCTCCAGGCAGGGTGTTCCTCTTCTGTGCTTCCAGAGCTCCCTGTTTATCATGCTAGATGAGATATCTCCTATGCCACCGTAAAGTCCTTTTTCCTTTTTAAAATGTTGTACCCTATTTTTAATATCACAAATGATACTTGAAGCAGTTAAAATCATTCATGGTATATAAAAAGTTACACATTTTTTTTCTATTGTTATGTAATTCATATCTAAAAGAAGTCACTATTAAGAGTTTCAATTATATATATTTTCTGTACATATAAATTGAAAATAGATATTTGTATTTGTCATATATATGTGTGTGTATATATGCACTAGTATCCTTCATAAAACATGGAACACTAATTTGTTTTATAATCTTGTTTTTACTAAATTTTTACATTAGGCACAATTAAGCTCTTTTTTTTTTCCCTAATGGCTATAAATTATTCCATTGTTTGTGCTTATTTTGTTGATTAGATCTCTTTTAAAGAATTTTTATAAATAATTTTTAGCTTTATCTTGATATTGAAAATATTTCCATAATTAATGTGCAAATATACACATGTGTTTGCACTTGTGAAAATAAGTAAAATAAATATGCAAAAAAAAGAATCAAGGAGTTTATCATTTGAAATTGCCAAATTGCCTTCCAATACTTCTGTAATAATTAAAATTTGTATCATCAATGTATGATAACTGCTGTTTCTTCACGATCTCAGTCACATGTAAGATTTTGGGGTATTTAGAATAAAGACAACAACCAGCAAAAGACTAAAAGTAGAAGCTATGAGAAGAGGTCTCTGGAGAGGGCAAGTTTGTGGTGAGGATTAGGAAAGAGATTTTGCCTGTTTATTATAAAGCTTTCTGTGTCGTTTGATTTTTTAAAACTAAAATAAATCTTAGGAAAAATAATCATGAGAAAGGAATTCTCTTTTTCAGGGATAATGCCTATAACTACAAAAATTTAGACTGCACTTGATTTGCTTCTTTTGCTTGTACACAACTAGTAAGAAACAAATCTTTAAATTCAGACCTAATTCGCTCCAATATCCAGTATTCCCACTCATTTAAGTCAGTTTGTAGCACAGAGACTATTACGATAGTGGAGGTAGCTGAATCTACCTGTTAGACAGCATGACAAGGGCTATTAGCAAAATCAAAAGCAAAGCCAAAATGCGAAGCCTGGAATCTTACATTCAGAGCGAATGAAAATGGTAGATTTTATGTTTGGCATATGGCCCTTTGTTATTACCAGTTTATGTATTTTATTTCTCTCTTGGTAGAGGCCATGGTTCAGGAAAAGAGTTTTGCAATGATACTCTTCTATTTCATAGTTCCAAACACATCGATTTGAGCATATTACATACTCAAAAAGTATAAGTTGAAGTGAAGTAATTTACAAAATTTAGGTACCAGAAGAATGCTATAAATCTGAAAGAACTGGCCAAGGAAAGTTCACCGAATTAATTCCAACTTAAAAGGGAGTGAAGGAGCCATTTCAATTGTCAAATATACTCCTCAGAACCTTCTGGACCAGTCCATCCTGCACAGTGCAATAACATGCAAGGCTGGGTGTCTGGAGATTTTGTTTCCCGTCTCAGCTAGCTGCATATTTTTCCTGAGCCTTAATTTCCATCTGCAAATGGATACATGTAGGTACACATATGTGTATGTGTGTGTATGGATATATACAATGATAAAAGGTTTCATCAGTAACATACTTATTATAACAGTGAACAAAAGATAATCTCATAGAATTAAATGGTCTATCACAGAGTACTTTTATATTGATGTCTTTAAGAACTACTTGTTTATCTTATAATAAATAAAAAAGAAATAAATATATTTTAAAAATATAAGTTGTTCAATAGCACAATTTGTGGTCAAAGCTTTTTAAAAAGCATATTGTAAGACTGTTAAAATACCATTTAAAATGTAAACTTACATAGGACATACAATACCATTTTTTTTCCAAAAAATTTTAGCCTAAAGATAGTTGTATTTAAGTAACAGAATTAAAACTTTGAGTGATAAAATATCCCAGATGCTATATAAAAGTATGTTTTTATAAATAGAAAAATGCAATTGATGTGGGAAAATACCACAGCTCAGATTATATGGGTTATATTTGTGTATGTACATCTTATGTTTCAAATATTTATTTATGGAATCAATATTACTACATCTAATCATGACTTTCTTAGTCACAATATATTTGTTAATACTGTAAAGTGTTTGTGGTATTTTATACACACACAAAGTTTTTACAATTTCATAAAATACTTTTAATCTCTGACATAAAATGAGAGGTAAAAGAGTAAGAGGTAAAATGGGAAAAATAATCTATTTCTACTCATTTATTCATCATAAAAATTGAAATAAAAAAGCAACACACTCTCTCAAATTTAAATTAATTTAAAGGAAACAGACTGTTCCCTTTAGTGCATTACTATCTGATATATTTTTTTCCTTCTGGACAGAAGCCTCACTAAACTGACTGCTGTTTGGTTATTCCAGCAGTTATGATAGCAAGAAATCTTGCTTATAATGTCCGGGCATTGAAGACTGGTGCTACTTTAATTTCGGACCTCCTGTGTCCTCGGCTGGACTGTAGCCTTAGGGGAACACATATAGATAGATGAGGAGAAAGGAGACACCCATTTAACTGGCTGGAGCTTTTGAACAAACCCTGACAATCAATACAGCAACAGATGCCACTGCCAGCTTGTCCTGACATGCTATTCCCAGCTTGGGAATGAGTTTATTGACTTTGCCATGGAGAAGTCTTTTAGGGTTTCTCCAGTGTCATCTACTTTTATTGCTGTCCGGAGGCAAGATCTAATAAACTGAAGGAAACAGAAGTGTTATATTTCACAAAGGATGTCCTTGTGCTATGCAAATTGAAAAATGAAAAGAAAGAGTGGCTTATTTTGATAAGTTCTTGACCCCTACCCTCTCATCTATTCTTCTTCTTCTTTTCTTTTTCTTCCTAACATTTAAGGTCATTATAGAGAGAAAAATATAAACAATCCAAAGGTAATAGGAGTAGAAAAATAAGAAGGAAAAGGCATTTAAAAAAATGCATGAATATAAAGGTAAAGACAGAATGTAGAGATGAAAAATCCCTTCCGTTACCAGTCACCAATATTAACTTCTGATTCAATTGCAAATTTAACTATCACTTCCTAAGTAAATTTTATGTACTTGTTCAATTAAAGTAAAAATTAGCTGATCAGTTTTCTGTACATCCAGATACAGTTATACTGCATTTATAGTTTAGAAATTTCATCCCCCTTTTGGGGACATTTTCTTAACTCATCAGTTTGAATAATATAATTAGTATACAGGCCCTATATTTACCATTTTTTTTATATATATTTTTCTCTCTCACATATTGAAATGTCAGTTTCATCACCCAAGGAAACATGTCTCTTTTTCGTCACTCTTCCATCAGCAATGCCCAGTGGGTTAGCCAAAACCCAGTGAATACTTGCCGAATAACAGTATCTTATATAATGTGGTTTAGATTTCTTTAGAATTAACTAAAATAATTTTCCACTGAATACAGTTCATGAAGTACAGTGCTCAGATCTTACAATATAGCCGAGACACTGCTTGGTCAGCATATTTGAGAATCTCATCTCCTTTTGGAGGCCAGTGGTTTGCAAATATTTCTTATCTGTGGAAATTGTTCTTTGAAATAAATGTGTGTGAGGAATCCCAATTTAATAAGAAAAAACAGCAGAGAATTATACTTGTTAAAGGGAAATTTGAATGCCTTTGGTCAAACTCATTTACCCTTCCTCTATTCCCACATAGCAACCCTTGAAGTATCTTCAAAGAAATTAAGGAGCCCAAAGCAAAACATTTGAACCATGTTTTGAGAGATTAACTTTTTCTTTTTGAAGCCTGTGCTTTCTATCATTAAGTTATTAATTTATTGACATATAATATAAAATAAAAATAATATTAAAATATTAATATAGTTAATTTAAACTTCTTATGAATCCTCCAGTTATGTCACATGCCCTCCATAGGCTATCATTTTGAAATAAATGCTTACTATAGGCCTTTATAAAATGCATACTTGACTTCTATTTCCTGTAATAGTGAGCTAATTTTTTAGAATCAATTCTCTTTTATAAATGCTCAATATATTTTCTTTAATTTCCTTAATGGGACTGAAGAATTTGAAAAGAGTGGGGAACAGCCATGATAATTTTAGTAGAAAGTTATGATCTCAGAGAGGTAAAAAGAATACCAGAGCACCACAGCTGCTTTTGTCCTAAAACAGTTATCTGATACCTTGTAATTGGTTTTAGCTAATTAAGAGCTAGAGACCCAGGACTATCTAGGCCCAGGACTATCAAGGTGGGGATTCTTGTAAGAAATCCTCCCCACATTTACTTTAAAATCATAGATCTCTTCAGAGTAAGCATAAACCAGAAGTAAACCCTCCTCTCCTCCTACTTCTCCAAGCTCATGGTTCTGAAGAAAAGGGTCATAAAATCATTCACATAAGTGAAAATATATACTAAGTTCATAGAGTGGAAAAAGTGGAATTTGAATTATCTCAATTTTCTCCAAATTGATGTTTGGATTTAATAGCATACCAATCAAAATTCAATTTGGTTTGTGAATATGTGTGTGCATGTGTGTTTGTATAACCTATCAATCATATATATATATTGGATCAAATATGATCATAACACTTTTGGGAGAACTGGTTGTGAAAGGTCAAAACATATTGTAAAGCAATAGTAATAAAGCTGGTTTGGAATTGGTACAGAAGCAAACAGACCAATGGATGGGAATAGAAAGTATCATATATTTGACTACAACAAATAGGTCATCATGAGTAACGAAGAAACCAAAGTTTTGGTTTTTAATTTTTTTCCATTAAATGGCTCTGGGAAAATTGAGTATCCAATTAAAATAAAGTTTCAGATTATTAAAGACCTAAAAGTAAAATTTTAAAAAATTAGATAATCTAGAAGTCATGTGAGTGCTTAAGTTATGAAAGAACATATTAAACTATAAATAGTTCTAAACATACAGAAAAATGCTGATAAAATTTACTATGTTAGTATTAAGAACTTTTGTTCTTAAAATACCTAAGGGAGAAAGGACAAGCTGTAAGGTAAGAGGACTCTATATTAGAAAAAACAGCTTCCCTGGATGTTATAGCCACATAAAGAACATGATTCTGTGAATGAAACACAAAGTGTGTTTCAGCTACCATTTACCTCTTTGGCCTCATGCCCTGATGCTTGGTATCACAATATATATGGGGTGATATTCATATTGTGGGAGAGGATAGTTACTGTACATATAACCAACAAAGAATGGATACTTAGACCATGGAGACAACTCCAGTGTTATTAAGGGCAACACAGAAAGCGCAATAGAAAAACATGAGCAAAAATCTTGCAAAGGCAAATCCTAAAGGAAAAAAATCTAAAAGGCCAATGAAATTATATATATGCTTGCTATCATTAATAATCAGAGTAATAAAAATGAAAACCATTATCATTAAATCATAGGACATATCATTACATACCCACTAGATTGGCCAAAATTAATTAACTTGGAATATGAAGTGTCTGAAAGGTTGTGCAGCAATGCAAACTCATCTACTGCTATAGGAATGAAAATTGGTACAAGAGTATTGATAAATAATTTAAAGTTTCAAACACCCTCTGAGCAGTTCAACTTTAGGCATAATAGTATAGAGTAGCATATTGCTACTACATATATGAGGATATAATTACAAGAATGTTCAACGCAAGTATTACTCAAAGTAGCTCCAATCTGGAAACAAACCAAGTGTTCATCAACAATACAACAGATAAGAAAATTAGGGTGCATTCATGTAAACTAATATTATAACTATGCAAAAAAAAATCTTATTTATATATGTGCGTATATATCAGAATTTCAATTATATGATATCAAAAAGAAGTCAAAACAAAAGCATACTGCATAGCAACACATACTAAGGTACTCAACTAAAGAATACCACAGAAATTATTGATATCAAACTCAGGAAAGTGGTTATACCTGGAGGGAAAGAGGTGTGACTGAGAAGAAATCTTTGAGAAATTTCCACATGCAGGCAATATTCTATGTTCTTTTAAATCTTGGAGGTGATTTCTCTCGTATTTATATTTCTTGTCCATACCAGTTTTTCTTCACATATGTTTTGTATTTGCTTTTTGTTATATATGCTCTCTTTGTGAATAGTTCACATTTTTTTAAATACAGAAAATTATTCTTAACTGGATATTTAGAAATTTACTAATTTACTAGTTGGGGAGGGGTATTGGTTTCCTGGGGCTACTTTTAGAAAGTACCAAAAACTGTGGTGGTTAAAACAACAGAAAATTTTCCACTTACAATTCTGAAGGTTACAGATTCAAAATCAAGGTGTTGGCAGGTCCATGCTCTTCCTGAAGGCTCTAGGGGAGAATCTTTTCTTGCCTTTTCCTAGCTCCTGGTGGTTGCCAGCAATCCTGGCTATTCCGTGGCTCACAGCTGCATCACTGCCTGTGTCTTCACACGGTTGTCTTCCTTCTATGTCTGTTTCTGAGTCCAAAGTCTCATCTTCTTATAAGAACAGCAGTCGTATTAGTTTTAGGGTGCCTTCTAACCTAGTATGACTTCATCTTAATTTATTACACCTGCAAAGAGGCTATTTCCAAATACATAAGGTCATGTTCTGAGTTTCTGGGTCACGTGAATTTTGGAGGGATACTATTCAATCCAGTACATAGGTATATAGTTTAATAAGTTCATGGCATTTTATAAATTGTTTTATAAACAGTAATATGAAGTTTTAATTAACTATTCATCTCTAAATCATGAGCCACTGAACTTGGCCCAAGGTTTGAAATCTTTCCAAACCAAGGTAAAACACACGTACCTAAAACTGGAGGAAGCAAAGATGATCTGGGTATTTTGAGGAAGGAATTTAATGGAAATTGCATCATGTTCTCTATGGAAACTAGGCCAAAAGCGATAGCGAATTTCTTATTGAGGATTAGAATCATGTTTTGCATTGCCTGAATCTAGCTCAGAGGAGTTTTAGTTCTGTTAATCACTGAATCTATCAGAAGGAACACCCTACTCTAATTCTTTAAAAATCAATTGCTCAAAATTAGATAAACATAATTTGGGACTGAAAAATCCCAAAGATAATTCATGTGTAATTAATAATTTCACAATCTGAATATCTGAATTTTTTTTTGGTTATAGCTTTTTGTCCTTTTTATTAGAGTAAGCATTGGACTTCAGCATAATTTGTGCTTTATTTATGTTCATTAAATAATAATCATGACTAACTGATTCACATTTTGGGGTAGTATATGACATCTTTGAATCTAAATACATAACAAAATTGTTTTATGGATAGGTTAAATAATTTTTTCTTTGCAATCCTTTTAATTTCTGTATCCACAGTCTGTCAGCTTTCCATTAGTATCTGGAATGTTGCTACTCAATACTCTTAAAATATTGAAATATGAGATTTCTATTGGAAAATGTGAGTAATTGTCTCCAAAAGCAAATTGTGCATATGCTGTATCTCCTCAGAAGCTCAGCCCGCAAAGAAAAACAAAATGATTTGGGAGCAGAGTGGGAAAGAGAGGAATGATAAATCTGGCTACATTTCAAAGTTTTAAAAAACAAATTGGCTCCTGGCAGAATCAAAGGCCTGGATTATATTCAAAATATCATAGAACGCTAAAACCGGAAGTTATCTTACAAATCATTATCCAATCCAATCCTTTCATGTAATAGATAAGGAACCTGAAACCCAGAGAGAATTAATACCATGCTTGAGGATTCCCAGCTAGCCAAGCACAGCTCTGTTTTATTCTATCTGCAGGACTCAGATAGATTTGTAAGTATCCCTGCTTTCCCAAACACCCCAATCTATTACTGTCCTGGTTTAAAGTCCAAAAACACCTGCAGCATCAGTACCTAGTGTGACGTTGCTGGCAGCCTCAGGTCAGAGGTGGGAAAGTGAGTGGCCACAAGTGAGAAGTTAGTTTTATAAAGATGTTTATTTTTCACCCTTTATAGTACCATCCTGTATCTATTTAGATTATTCTAAATAGCATGCTAACGAGAGCCTGATAGGTTGAGGATTTAAAAATTTTGGAGTCCTGTGAATAATTGTGGATAAATGTAGTTAACTGTCCTTAGAATGAGAGTGAAATATTGAAAATTTGCATTAATCAACTTTATTTCTTCTGAGCACTTCTCAGCACAGGTGTCTGTACGAGGCTTCATTCACAGGCATGTATCTCCACATCCTAATTTCTACCTTGGTGCCTTTAGGTCACACAGGACTTTTTGATCTTTTTTCTTCCTTACAGGCTTATTTTTTTTTAACCTGGGTCTATATTTTGGAGAGACATTTAGTTTATTTGATCTATCAGGATATATTTTTCTTCTATATGGATTGATGGA
This sequence comes from Balaenoptera borealis, assembly GCF_965194805.1. NCBI lineage: Eukaryota > Metazoa > Chordata > Mammalia > Artiodactyla > Balaenopteridae > Balaenoptera > Balaenoptera borealis. The sequence continues at coordinate 15,847,778 of NC_138867.1, forward strand.
AAGATGCAATCATAGACAATAGGAAATTTTAAATTAAAATCTTCTTAAAACAGTGTCCCTGATTTAGTATTCTGCATAATTAGTGACCATAAATAGAAAATCTGTTTGATACATGGATTTTTGTCTTAAATTTGTGCCAACAATACACCCTGAACCTATTTCCATTCATGCACATGATGGGTCATCTTTTTTTAGTGTTTTTTTTGGGGGTAAATAACGTGCCCCGGTTCAATCCAGATCAATCCTTGAGTTTTCACCAGCTGCAGGACTCAACAGTCCATTTAGGACACTTTCAAGGCCCCAAGTTTCCTCCTCTTAAATGCTCAGATCTCTGGCTTCTTAGCCTCTGGAGAGGGGTGGGGGCCAGTCCGTTTGGTCCTACTCCCATGACAGCTGGGGGATATTATTTGCTAAGTAGTAGTTCTCAATGAACCTCGATTTGAAGTTTTAGATGAATTTCATTTTCTGGACCATGCCATGGTATCTATGAAAAATATTGCCATGTTTGCAGTACTTTTCCACAGGCATTAATTTTTCAGTTTTGTGTCCCAATGAAAAATGAACTTCATGCTAAATTGGTGAATGCCCTCAAGGTCAATGCCTATATCTCAGTCAACCACACTTAGTACCAGATCATGACAGCATGTGTTGGTGGCAGGGAATCCGGCTACTGTAAAGAAAGACCACTGTTTAGCTACTCTCTCTTCCAGCTGCTGGAGTCAATCAACTGAGAACAATCCCCAATACAACAAGAACAATACTCTTGTACCAAACTAATTTTTAGTTTATGGGAATCAATACCCTAGTTGGCTTGAGCACCAGATATGACACCTTTACTAATTAGCTTCTTCAAGTCTCACATAGAACCAATTCCAAGGTTATAAAAGGACCAATTCCAGCATCAAGCACATCATGAACTGGGATCACTGCCTCCCTTCCTCCTTTCTTGTTGAATGCCAGGATTCATTCCAGACTGCCATACTTTTGGACCATGATGTGGATGTTCATTCAAAGGACTCCTTGCACTTCTTTTCACTTGCCTTAGGGAAAGCAATCACATTCCCTTCACTTTGATTTTCACAGTTGTGAATCTCTGAGAAAAAGCGTTGGGAATCTTGATGTCTACTACACTCACTGCCCCCATATGTAAACTGGTCCATGCCCTCCCCAAAGCACTTCATAACCCAGTTGTGCTGAACTTCCTGACTGACCGTTATACATATTTTATCTGCTAAATGGAAGAGTTACTCAAGAACAGCTCTAGAAACCTCCTTTATCTTTACAGAGAGCAGCTAACAGCTTTTGGCTGGAGACAAATAATAGATTATTTTCTAATTGTACACCTTACTATACTTGTTTTATTTATACTTATAAATGTGAAAGCAAGAAATGATCACAACTTGAATTTAATAAACAGCAATAATGTTTGAACAAGATAATATACCTAAAAGATGTGAAAGGTTATCCCTGATTCTTTGATCAAGGAAAACAACAAACTGTCATGGAATATGTCCACAGCTACTATTTTTTTTTTTTTAACAGACTTTATTCTTTAGGATGGTTTTAGGTTTACAGGAAAAAAAAAGGGCAGATAGTAAAGAGACTTCCCATAAACCCTCTCTTTACCACACACATTTTTTTCTATTACTAACATCCTCCATTAGTGTAGCACTAATGCTACAATTACAATTGTAACAATTGATAAGCCAATATTGATATTTTATTATTAACTAAAGTCCAAAGTTTAGAGTCCACTCTTTGTGCCGTGCATTCTATGGGTTTTGTCAAACATAAAATGACATGTATCCATTATTACAGTATCATACAGAATAGTTTCATTGCCTTAAAAATCTCATGCTCCTCCTATTTATCTCTTCTTTTCTTCCTCTAAATCCCTGGAAACCACGGATATTTTTACTGAATCCATAGTTTTTGCCTATTCCAGAATGTTATATAGTTAGAATCATACAGTACATCGCCTTTACAGATTGACTTCTTTCATTTGGCAATATGTATTTAAGGTTCTTCCATGTCTTTTCATGGGTTGATAGCTCATTTCTTTTTATAGCTGAATAATGTTCCACTGTAAGCATTTACCACAGTTTATCCATTCACCTACCAAAGGACATCTTGGTTGCTTTCAGTTTTGGGAAATTATGAATAAAGCTGCTATAAACATTCACGTGCAGGTTTTTGTGTAGACATAAGTTTTCAACTCATTTGGATAAATACCTGGGAGTGAGACTGCTGGAGAGTATGGTAAGAATATATTTAGCTTTGTAAGAAAGTGCCAAACTGTCTTCCTAAGTGGCTGTACCATTTTGCATTCCTACCAGCAATGAATGAGCGTTCCTGTTTCATGGCTACATTTTACATTTGGAATTCTAATTTAGTAAACTAATGTTTAATAAATAAAGAACCAACTGTCTACACAGTTGCAGATGAAAAATTTTTAGAGGATGGATATCCTGAGTTAGGTTCAACTTAACAGTCACAATTTACCTTCTCTTTCATTTTGGGCAGTAAATTTGAATCTTTCTGCTTCAGTAATTAACATACTTCTTCTAACTTGTCTCCCAAAAATCCACACTGAAATCCTGACCTCCCCAAGAGGAATGCATGCTTTTTTACTTATGGTCTTTGTTGATATCTTTTCCTTCTTATGTCCCACTGCAAATTTGGCTAAAACTCATTTAACTACATCTGTAAAGCAGCTTTCAAGTTATCTGTATTATGAAATATTTGATTTTTTAAAGAGAGCTTGAAATATTTTATTATTTGAAATTGTTCAATTTTATTCTAATTCACACCATGATTCATAGTTTTATTCTAATATGTCTATTCAAATATATTGACACTTTTTTCAATAAACTATGGAATTTTCTAACTTACAATTCTGAGTCAAGAATATATTTATGGAAATGAGGGACACAGGAAGGGTTTGCACTTGGGAGGGCCCCATAGGGTCCTCCTTGGTTTCATGCCTGCTTGAGCTAATATAACAAAGCAAAAGCAATTGAATACAAAAGTTAAAGTAAAAGAAACTGATCCAGTAAGGAGTCAGATTTGTTCTTCCCGATTACACATTGAATTTCTGCAATGGAACAGGCATTGTAATAGGCACTAGAGAAACAAGGATATTCTCTGTCCTCAAGGATCTTTCCTTATGGTTTACAAGGAAATGCCATGTGGCTGACAGGGTCTTGGTGCTCTGGCTGAGTGTCAGACCTAAGCCTCTAAGGTAGGAGAGCCTAGTTCAGGATATTGGACTGCCAGAGACCTCCCAGCCCCATGTAATAACAATTGGCAAGAGATCTCCCAGAGATCTCTATCTCAATGCTAAGACCCAGCTCCACTCAACGACCAGCAAGCTACAGTGCTGGACACCCCATGTCAAACAACTAGCAAGACTAGAACACAACCCCACCCATTAGCAGACAGGCTGCCTAAAATCATAATAAGGTCACAGGCACCCCAGAACACACCACCAGATGCAGTCCTGCCCACCAGAAAAACAAGACCCAGCCTCATCGACCAGAACACAAACACCAGTCCCCTCGAACAGGAAGCCTACACAAGCCACTGAACCAATATTACCCACTGGGGGCATACACCAAAAACAACCGGAACCATGAACCTGCAGCCTGCAAAAAGGAGACCCCAAACACAGTAAGTTAAGCAAAATGAGAAGACACAGAAATATACAACAGATGAAGGAGCAAGGTAAAAACCTACTGGACCAAACAAATGAAGAGGAAAGAGGCAGCCTACCTGAAAAATAATTCAGAGTAATGATAGTAAAGATGATCCAAAATCTCAGAAATAGAATGGAGAAAATACAAGAAACATTTAACAAGGACCTAGAAGAACTAAAGAGCAAACAATAATGAACAACATAATAAATTAAATTAAAAATTCTCTAGAAGGAATCAATAGCAGAATAGCTGAGGCAGAAGAATGGATAAGTGACCAGGGAGATAAAATAGTGGAAATAACTACCATAAAGCAGAATTAAAAAAAAAAAAAAAAAAGAATGAAAAGAAGTGAGGACAGTCTCAGAGACCTCTGGGACAACATTAAACATACCAACATTTGAATTATAGGGGTCCCAGAAGAAGAAGAGAAAAAAAAAAGGGACTGAGAAAATATTTGAAGAGATTATAGTTGAAAACTTCCCTATTATGGGAAAGGAAATAGTCAATCAAATCCAGGAAGGGCAGAGAGTCCCATACAGGATAAATCCAAGGATAAACACACCAGGACACATATCAATGAAACTATAAAAAATTAAATACGAAGAAAAATATTAAAAGCAGCAAGGGAAAAGCAACAAATAATATACAAGGGAGTCCCCATAAGGTTAAGAGCTGACCTTTCAACAGAAACTTTGCAAGCCAGAAGGGAGTAGCATGACATATTTAAAGTGATGAAAGGGAAAAATCTACAGCCAAGTTTACTCTACCCAGCAAGGATGTCATTCAGATTCAACGGAGAAATTAAAACCTTTACAGACAAGCAAAAGCTAAGAGAATTCAGCACCATCAAACCAGCTTTACAATAAATGCTAAAGGAACTTCTCTAGGCAGGAAACACAAGAGAAGGAAAAGACCTACAATAACAAACCCAAAACAATTAAGAAAATGGGAATAGGAACATACATATTGATAATTACCTTAAATGTAAATGGATTAAATGCACCAACCGAAAGACGTACACTGGCTGAATGGATACAAAAACAAGAACCGTATATATGCTGTCTACAAGAGGCCCACTTCAGACCTAGGGACATGTAGAGACTGAAAGTGAGGGGATGGAAAAAGATATTCCATGCAAATGGAAATCAAAAGATAGCTGGAGTAGCAATTCTCATATCACACAAAATAGACTTTAAAACAAAGACTATTACAAGAGACAAAGAAGGACACTACATAATAATCAAGGGATGAATCCAAGAAGAAGATATAACAAGTGTAAATATTTATGCAGCCAACATAGGAGCACCTCAACACATAAGGCAAACACTAACAGCCATTAAATGGGAAATCGATAGTAACGCAATCATAGTAGGGGACATTAATACCCCACTTTCACTAATGGACAGATCAACCAAAATGAAAGTAAATAAGGAAACACAAGCTTTAAATGACACATTAAGTAAGATGGACTTAGTTGATATTTATAGGACATTCCATCCAAAAACAACAGAATACACTTTCTTCTCAAGTGCCCATGGAACATTCTCCAGGATAGATCATATCATGGGTCACAAATCAAGCCCTGGTAAATTTAAGAAAATTGAAATCATATCATGTATCTTTTCCAACCACAACGTTATGAGACTAGATATCAATTACAGTAAAAAAAAAACTGTAAAAAAAAAACACATGGAGGTTAAACAATAAGCTACTAAATAACTAGGAGATCACTGAAGAAATCAAAGAGGAAATCAAAAAATGCCTAGAAACAAATGACAATGAAAACATGACGACCCCAAACCTATGGGCTGCAGCAAAAGCAGTTCTAAGAGGGAAGTTTATAGCAATACAATCCTACCTCAAGAAACAAGAAATATCTCAAACAACCTAAACTTACACCTAAAGCAATTAGAGAAAAAAGAACAAAAAATCCCCAAAGTTAGAAGATGGAAAGAAAGAAAGAACAGAAATAAATGAAAAAGAAATGAAGGAAACAAGAGCAAAGATGAAGAAAACTAAAAGCTGGTTCTTTGAGAAGATAAACAAAATTGATAAACCATTAGCCAGACTCATCAAGAAGAAAAGGGAGAAGACTCAAATCAACAGAATTAGAAATGAAAAAGGAGAAGTAACAACTGACCCTGCATAAATACAAAGAATCATGAGGAATTACTACAACCAACTACATGACAAAAAAATGGACAATCTGGAAGAAATGGACAAATTCTTAGAAAAGCACAACCTAACGAGACTGAATCAGGAAGAAATAGAAAATATAAACAGCCCAATCACAAGCACTGCAATTGAAACTGTGATTTAAAAACTTCCAAGAAACAAAAGCCCAGGACCAGATGGCTTCACAGGCGAATTCTATCAAACATTTAGAGAAGAGCTAACACCTATTGATCTCAAACTCTTCCAAAATATAGCAGAGAGAAGAACACTTCCAAACTCATTCTACAAGGCCACCATCACCCTGATACCAAAACCAGACAAAGATGTCACAAGAAAACTACAGGCCAATATCACTGATGAACATAGATGTAAAACTCCTCAGCAAAATACTAGCAAACAGAATCCAGCAGCACATTAAACGGATCATACACCATGATCACGTGGGGTTTATCCCAGGAATGCAAGGATTCCTCAATATATGCAAATCAATCAATGTGATACACCATATTAACAAACTGAAGGATAAACACAATATGATAATCTCAATAGATGCAGAAAAAGATTTTGACAAAATTCAACACCTATTTATGATAAAAACTCTCCAGAAAGTAGTCATGGAGGAAACTTACCTCAACATAATATAGGCCATATATGAAAAACACACAGCCAACATCTTTCTCAATGGTGAAAAAGTGAAACCATTTCCATTAAGATCAAGAACAAGACAAGGTTTTCCACTCTCACCACTATTATTCAACACAGCTTTGGAAGTTTTAGCCACAGCAATCAGAGAAGAAAAAGAAATAAAAGGAATCCAAACAGGAAAAGAAGAAGTAAAATTGTCACTGTTTGCAGATGACATGATAGTATACATAGAGAATCCTAAGGATGCTACCAGAAAATTACTAGAGCTAATTAATGAACTTGGTAGAGTAGCAGGATACAAAATTAATGCACAGAAATCTCTTGCATTCCTACACAGTAATGATGAAAAATCTGAAAGAGAAATTAATAAAACGCTCCCATTTACCATTGCAACAAAAAGAATAAAATACCTAGGAGACAAAAGACCTGTATGCAGAAAACTAGAAGACACTGATGAAAGAAATTAAAGATGATACAAACAGATGGAGAGATATACCATGTTCTTGGATTGGAAGAATCAACATTGTGAAAATGACTATACTACCCAAAGCAATCTACAGATTCAATGAAATCCCTATCAAACTACCACTGGCATTTTTCACAGAACTAAAACAAAAAATTTCACAATTTGTATGGAAACACAAAAGACCCCGAAGAGCCAAAGCAATCGTGAGAAAGAAAAACGGAGCTAGAGGAATCAGGCTCCTGGACTTCAGACTATACTACAAATCTACAGTAATCAAAACAGTATGGTACTGGCACAAAAACAGAAAAATAGATCAATGGAACAGGATAGAAAGCCCAGAGATAAACCCATGCACATATGGTCATCTTATCTTTGATAAAGGAGGCAAGAATATACAATGGAGAAAAGACAGCCTCTTCAATAAGTGGTGCTGGGAAAACTGGACAGCTACATGTAAAAGAATGAAATTAGAACATTCTTTAACACCATACACAAAAATAAACTCAAAATGGATTAAAGACCTAAATGTAAGGCCAGACACTTTAAAACTCTTAGAGGAAAACATAGGAAGAACACTCTATGACATAAATCACAGCAAGATTCTTTTTGACCCACCTCCTAGAGAAATGGTAATAAAAACAAAAATAAACAAATGGGACCTAATGAAACTTAAAAGCTTTTGCACAACAAAGGAAACCATAAACAAAACGAAAAGACAACCTTCAGAAAGGGGGAAAATATTTGCAGTTGAAACAACTGACAAAGGACTAATCTCCAAAATATACAAGCAGCTCATGCAGCTCAATATCAAAAAAAACCAAACAACCCAATCCAAAAATGGCCAGAAGACCTAAACAGACATTTCTCCAAAGAAGATATACAGATTTCCATCAAACACATGAAAGGATGCTCAACATCGCTAATCATTAGAGAAATGCAAAGCAAAACTACAATGAGGTGTCACCTCACACCTGTCAGAATGGCCATCATCAAAAAAATCTACAAATAATAAATGCTTGAGAGTGTGTGGAGAAATGGGAACCCTCTTGCTCTGTTGGTGAAAATGTAAATTGATACAGCCACTATGGAGAACAGTATGGAGTTTCCTTAAAAAACTAAAAATAGAACTACCATATGACCCAGCAATCCCACTACTGGGCATATACCCTGAGAACACCATAATTCAAAAAGTATCATGTACCACAATGTTCATTGCAGCCCTATTTACACTAGCTAGGGCATGGAAGCAACCTAAGTGTCCATCGACAGATGAATGGATAAAGAAGATGTAGCACATATATACAATGGAATATTACTCGGCCATATAAGGAAATGACATTAAGGTATTTGTAGTGAGGTGGATGGATCTAGAGACTGTCATACAGAGTGAAGTAAGTCAGAAAGAGAAAAACAATATCTTATGCTAACACATATATATGGAATCTAAAAAAAAAAAAAAATGGTTTTGAAGAACCTAGGCGCTGGACAGGAATAAAGACACAGACGTAGAGAATGGACTTGAGGACACAGGGAGGGGGAAGGGTAAGTGAAGTAAGAGAGTTGCATTGACATATATACACTACCAAATGTAAAATAGATAGCTAGTGGGAAGCAACCGCATAGCACAGGGAGACCAGCTCAGTGCTTTTTGTACACCTAGAGGGTTGGGGTAGGGAGGGTTGGGATAGGGAGGGTGGGAGGGAGATGCAAGAGGGAGGGTATATGGGGATATATGTATACATATAGCTGATTCACTTTGTTATACAGCAGAAACTATCACAACAATGTAAAGCAATTATACTCCAATAAAGATGTTAAAAAAAGAATATATTTATAATTTGCCATCATGCACTCCATAAGTTTTTTTTTTTTTAATTGTTGTTTTCCCAATAGGACAGTATTTAAATATGCATCTGCAACTTTTAGTTAATGTTAAATTTGGAGCAATGATTTTCTTGGAAATATTTTCAAAAATACAAATCATGTAAAAAAGTCACAGATAGCATAGCAATTAGAATGACCATAGATCATTAGTTTTCCTATATTAAAATTTTATCTTTCTTCCACTTGCTATTTATTATCTATTTTGGGATACCTCTGTAATATTATTGCATGAATGTTCAGAGATATCATGGCTCAGTATTAGATGCAAATGGCAGCTCCATTTTCACAATCATTTTTAAATGAAAACCTTAATTACCCTCTTATTGTTTTCATGAACAAAGTATTCTTTTCCAGGAGGACACAATACTGGGGTAACATCTTGCCGTTTTAAATTATGTATACTTTCTTCCTCCCTGGAAGGAAATCAAATCGTTAATTTGATTGTCATGCTAGCAGGAGTCCAGTATTTTATTCGTGCAGTTCCTCTTAGTCAAGGAGAAAATGTGATGTTTGCTGAACCCTTATGACCTGTGGCTTCCTTTCATTGGGACTTCCTGCCTCCAGAATGGGTCTGTTCTGTTCCAGGTCCCTGCTATCAGGTGACTAGAGCAAGGCCTCTCTTCCTTGAAACTAGGCGGCACTTGAATCCCAGTCAAGGATGGAGTCTCAGGAAGAGCATCTGGGCACTGATTGAAGATGCATTCCTAAATCATCAGTCTCTCAGTAAAGCTGATATTTTGATCCCCATCTAATGCCTCTTTCTAATTTTCTTTTTTATTGATTCTCAGTTCTTGGAAAGATGGGCTGTGATTTAACCTCAGAAGTTTCCATCCCAATTTGGAATAACTGTTAGGAACTACCCATTAGTTACCACATCATTTAGACAGCAAATATCTATCTTGCTCTACTTATTAATCCCTTTGTACATGCTAGAACTGTATATCAGTATTCAATTTGATGTAATTTCTTTTAATCTTGTTAGGAATGGATTTCACAGACAAGAGTTCTAACTTTAGCACTAGGATTACTTAAGCATTATTTCTCATAGATGAATGGTTAAAAGAGGCTTCCAAAAAATCAAGGAAACCAAAGATTTTTTGTTGTTGTTGTTTTTATTCAAAAGCAACACACCATTTTCAACAACTATGATCTATGTTTTTCAAAACAGTCTGATATATTGGTGATAGTAATCCTTGGATTTGGGGATGGAAAACTCAAGACAGGATGCTTTGACTTTATCCAATACTGTGACCACTATTCTCATAGAAGTGTAGCCATTCTATGGCTACAACAAAGTGTAGCCTTATGTGCTTAGTGCAAGACTGTAGCCTTATGTGCTTAGTGCAAGACTGAAAGAAATTTGCTTCAGCAAAACTAGAAATTAGTTAGAGATCTATTTGTCTATCTATCTATCTATCCATTTATTTATCTATTCAATAATATAAAGATGTGTCATATTAGAGGAAGACCAACACTGAACTGTTGTTTCACATTCCATGCACATATTCTAGTAGGTTAGAGCACAGTGTGGCATGATCATTTAAAATAAGTTCAAAGTTCAAAATCTACTCAAAGGTACAAGTATAACAACCATCTTGTATCCAAAGTCATCTTGTTAGACCAAAAGTTGTATCACTTGACATTTGAACATGCTTTTCTATTGCCCATATATTTGTCTCAAAATCCATAGAGCATTTCAGCTATTGCCTTTGAATATAAACCCACTTTTTCTCCAGAACAAATACAAAATTATTTAAAATGTGATTTTGTTGCAGTCCGTTCTGGATTTGGCAGTCATCTTAATAAAAGGACATATACTCTAGTGACAACTGGAGTAGTCTGTCCATATCCCTTCTTCATGACCAACACAGTCATCCTCAGATGTTGCCGGGAATATTTGTTTTGGATGGCTCGTATCTCTGTTTCTCACTAGTATTTACCTTCTGCCTTAGGAAACTGCCTCACATAAGGTTACATCCTTACCAGTAGTAACTTGCATCTGTCGACTTCTCCTTGTGCCCAATCTTGAGTTCTTCACTTTCTTAAATGATGTATCCCGCAAGAGCACTCTGAGATAACTGCTGCATGACGTCATTCACCTTCGTGTCTGTTTCTGCGGAACTTGACCTGAGATAGTTTCTACCAAGAGGGGACACAAGAAAGTAGAATCTTAGAGCTGCATTATTCACCCTTCAGCTGGCACTGAGGACTCCGCTGCTGATGGTAAGTAGGATATGGATACCACCTGGCATATTAAAGCAGTAAAATTGTTGAACTATATTTTGATGGGAAACTTAGATGGTACGCAAGTGGAAAGAATCGTATTTGTTGATACAATATCTCTGGCATCTGAGAAATATGAGAGAAATTGTACTTACAGACAATGACATCGGGTGACTCTTGCTGAGTACCACTGAATCATTAAAGAGAGAAAATGACAGGATGTGGGTGATAAATCACCATTTCAAGAGAAAATGAAAGCAGAGAGTCTTTTTGGAAATATTTAAGGAAACCTTAATTTCTTGCAGCCGGAGGACAAATAAAATGAAGTATTTGGCTCAGGATTTAATCATAAAATAGCAGAGCTACACAGAGGTTGAGCTCTCAGCCCTAGCACTTCTCTTACACCAAAGTCAAGGGCTTAACAGGAAGCGACTGGGTCTATGAAGATTGAGAAGGGGGTATTTGAGCAGATGAACTTGAGCTGTTTGATCCAGTGAGGTTCCACTGAAACCACTAGGCCGGCAGAAGTGACACACACACATCGGCTAGATAGCGCTTCTCCTCCTGCATGAGTGGGACTAGGGTGAGGCAAGTGAAGTATGTAGAGAGCAACGTCTGAGGAGGCTCTCACTCTCAATGTTGTGCAAATGCAGGGTCTCCTAGGACCCTGAGCTCCTCTAGGCACCTTACTTGTCTCCCCCTAGTCCTGGCCCTTCTTTCGTGTTTGAAGATTATGAAAAATACTTAAATCAAGCAGGTGTCTTTCAAGACAAAGTTTATACCGCTCAGAATGTACCCTACCTCTCTTCTGTCAACCAGACCAAGAACAAAGGTTGGATCTCAAGATAACGTGGATGATAAGACGCTGAGCTTTCTAAGGGAATGGAAGGATTATACATGGAAGGGGCTGCAGAATTTCTAATATGTGCCAGCAAGATCTGGGGCAGAGGACATGGGAAGAAATCCTGAGGTGTTTTCAAAGGGATGCAGGATATTAAGTTAGATAAGAGAGAGTTAATAGACATTGGGGTAGTCCTGCAATACAATAACACCTTGGCAAGGACCTCGATGATATTATGTTGGGTGGCAGAGAAATTGTATAATATCCTCCAAACTGAGAAAGAACCCCAAGACCAAGAAATGAAGTGGGCAACTCTATCAAATGCAATTATGAAGTTTATTGTGAGTAACTTACATACAGGCAGGAAGGATTGGGCAGGTGGATGATCCAGAAGCATTCACAGCTATACTTGCATCACTGAAAAGGGTACAAGGGAAATTTAAAGGGGCCAAAGTTAAAAATAGAATCTGACTACCAAGTGAGAAGCATGTCCACACAGAATGGAACTGGGGCTTTTTCCTCCCTCAAGGTCTCATGACTATTAACCATCTGCATCAACAAAAGGTACTCTTCCAGGTTTCATATCCAATGAAGGCAAGGGTTAAAGTTGATAGGGAATTTATCTGACTTTGGTGTATTCTTTGTTAGTAGGCTAAAGCTCAGTCATGCAGAGAGGGGAGGGGGTAGGACTATGGGCCTTAGATGGAGCCGACAAAATGGAGTCAGTATGGTTCAGCCATACATGTTACTAATAGGCTGCTAGGATGGCTCTTTGAAATTTAGTAAAAGCAATTGCTCACACTAAGTATAAGTGCCATATGGTAGAGAAATAGGTCAAAAATGGGCATGCCAGAGTGTATATCTTATGCATGGCTAGAAGACTTACCAGCTGACCCTGTTCCAAGAGCAGATCCAGAAGATACTCCATTCACAGGTAATGTATACAATCAAACCAAAAATCATCATTTCATATATGGTTCTATATAAGTTTTCACACTCAGAACTCACCAATTTATTGAAGGATAGACTGAAAGTCTATGAGAAAGGACCTTGCAGCGTGACAGCAAATGCACTATGGAGTGATCCTCCCAGTCTCACCCTCAAGGGATCTATCTCCTATTAGTCATGTAATTATGCATTGGGGAAAAACTTTTCAAGGACTGCTCAACACTGGCTCTGAACTGACATGGGCTATAGGCTATACTACTCTCCCTTCCTCTGTCATATCATAGTTCAAAGACACCTGAACCATCTGGATATTCTGCAGAACAACACATTGATCCACTCTATTGCTGCCATCATGTGAATTGCCCCAGATGAGCAAGACATGACCAGTGTACAGGAAGCCTCAGTGAAGACATCTGAGAAGGTGAGAAGTAAATCCTACCAAGATTTAAGACCTACCATATAAGTTAAGTACCCTGGGGTCCAGTGGGCTGAAGTATGATGGAACATCATCTCCTAATAAAGGACACATTATTGCATTGCAACACTTCTGCCACCAAGAAAGAAGTCTGATGCTTGGTAAGCAGCTCTTAGTTCAGGAGACAGCATATTCTGCACTTCTCCAGCCCATTCACTTAGTGGCATGAAGATCTGCCCGCTGTGAATTGGATCCAGATAGAGAAATAATTCTGCAGCAAATCCAGGTTGTGGGACAATAAGAACGGCTGCTGGAGCCATAAAATCAGGCAAGCATTCTAGTATCAGAGATAACCATTGTGGAAAAGATGCTTGTGTGAATTTTAAGCCAGCCCCACCCCAATAGAAAGATCACAACATAGAACACCTAGGATTCTCAGACAAAGCATATCATCAGTAACATATAAGAATACACTATTTGAAAAGCAGCTCTTGGTGTCCTAGTGGGTAGGATAGAGATGGCTTATTTGACTACGTGATATCAAATGATTTTGTGGCCAAAGATAGATTCTGTCAGACCCACTAAGTTCTAAAGATGGGTAGCCCTTCCAAAAGATTACTGCAAAGGAAAGGGCTACACTTGGGACTAAGCATGAGCAGGACCAGAGGGCATGAGTAAACTACCAAACAGGTGGCCCAGACCTCTATCTGATCATCCATCAATGTGCCAAGGGTAACTCCAAAGAAGCTAGCTTGTAGAGACAGCTCAATAGGGACTCATTAGTGAACAAGGATAAAGGAGCATGAGTTCAGTTAAGAATGCTTTAAGTTTCAGATGCTTTAAGTTCATCCAGATAGGAATGTTGATTAGAATGAGACCTATGGAAGAAACAGAGAGTAGAAAACTGGTTGCAGGGACTGGGGGAGGGGGTGGTGGAGAAAATAGGGAGAGGTTGGTAAAAGAGAGCACACTTTCAACTATAAGACAGGTAAGATCTGAGGATCTAATGTATAACATGGTGACTCTAGCTGATAGCACTGTATTATATAATTGAAATTTGTTAAGAGAGTAGAATTTAAATGTTCTTACCAAAAAAAGAAAAAATTAAATATGTGAGGTGAGAGATATGTTAATTTAACTCAATGGGGAAGTCCTTTCAAAATGTATACATAAATCATCAAGTTTGCAGTTACATTTTAAATACCTCACACCTCACAATTTTATTTGTCAATTATACCTCAATAAAGATGGGGGAAAGTGAATGAGAGTTATAAATAGAAGTCTATATTGAGTATATAAATTTGGGCACCCTTTGTGTAGAGAGAGCATTTGAAGCTATAGGAGTAAATGAATGAGAATAACAGGACTTTGATTCCAGTCTGTTGAGGGACTGCAGACTCAACAGGGAGGGACTCCAATATTTACTGTCTTGGAGGAAGAATATTAGCCTGCAAAAGAGACTCAGAAATAGCAACCAGAGACATAGGTGGAAAACTTGGAGACTGGGGTCATGAAGCTAAGGGAAGAAAGAGTTTTGTAAAGAAGGAAATAACTAAAGAGTGTCATAAGTAAGATGAGAATGAAGAACGTTCACAGAATGCAGTGAATTTAATAGTGACAATGTCAATTATTTCAGTGACAAAACTGAACAGATAGCAAATTGAATTGTATTGATGTGTGTGCATGTGTGACATGAAGTAGAGGCAGTGAGAATAGTTAACTCTTAAAATATTTGGTTGTAAAGGAGAGAAAAGAAATGAACCTGTGTCTGGAAGGACTATTAGATCAAAAATGCATTGTTCATTTGTTTATTTGATTATTTTGTTTGGTTTTTGGAATGTGAGCGAGAAATCTCCAGTACAAAACTTCCCAAGCCACTTTTTAACACATTCAATCAGTCACAGCACCTTCTCCAAACACTGCACAAATCTTTTTTTGTGTGTTTCAGTTGTGTTTTTACCTTTCTTGAAATAATAAAGCATAATATGCGGAAAATGTTGCTTTTTTTTCTTCCATCTTCAGTATTAAAATGGCTACACAAAAATTCACTAATTTTGATATGTCTTTTTTTAAATGCACATTGATATGACAGCTGTCACTTACAATCTAACAAAATCGTTTCGAATGAAGCTAAAGACAGCTAAGTGCTACTAGAGCCATCTTACGGAAAAAACCGAACAAACATTTTGGCCAACCCACTAAAACACTTCGGGAAAAAAACCCAGAACTTGCTGCTTTTAGAGCACAGGTGAAAACCTATTGCATCTGGGGAAATTAAAAAAAAAAAAAAAAAAATTGAAACCCTACTAGTTGGGGGGAGAAAGCAAAGAGGTTGGGCCCAGAGCCACAGCCAGGGGCCAGGTCTAATAACTGAGGAAGCCCCATCCCTGTGACCCAGGGACTCAGTGTCTGCTTAAGACTGAAGAGTAAGCAGAATGATAGGAAGGGCTTCTTCTCCTTCTCCTCCAAAACCACCACCAGGCTAACGAACATGAGGTAACAAGTATTACCAACGTTGCTTGCAGAAGGGAAAGAGCATGGAGAAGGACACTCCAAGGCATGATGCAAAGAAGACCCAAACCGATGTGGAATGGGCCTTGTGAGGGAGGAACCCTCCTGAAAACCAGTCTCACCTCTAAAGATAAAGTAATGTGAGAGGAATTTGATGCACTTGGTTCTTGAGGGTAACTATAGCAAGAAGAAATTAAAAAAGGGGAAAAAAAACCCCAACTTCCGACTAGATTGACTCCATCTCCCACACCAAAATTGTAGCAGAAGGAAAAGGTGCCCACTGTAGGCATAACAATTAATTTGCTTCAGTCTCTACTGATCAAGGCAAGATTCCTGCTTTCCACAAAAAAAAAAAAAAAAAAAAAAAAATTATGAGAGAAAAAACTAAGTAAAAAGAGCACATGTCAAGAATCAGGAACAGATATGACATCAGACATGGAATTTAAAATAATTCTAATGAATATGTTAAAGTCTCTTGTGCACAAAAGGCACAAGATGTGTGGTCCACTGGGTAACTTCAGCAGATACAAAGACATTGTAAGAAAGAATCAAATGGAAAAACACATTAACAAAGATGAAGAATACCTTTGACAGGCAGAGAAAATATCAGTGAACTTGAAGATAAGTCAGATTGAAATTACACAAACTGAAACACACACAGAAAATTGTAAAAAAAAAAAAATGCAGAACATCAAAGAAATGTGATACAAAATTAAATCATCTGAAATACATGTCATTGGAAACCCAGAAAGACAAGAGTAACAGTTGAGACTTTTTAAAAATTGTCTATACAGGTAATCCTAAGAATATACCAAAAGATACTAAAGGTAAAAAGTGAGTTTAGCAAGATGGTCAGTTACAGAGTTAATATTCAAAGCCAATTACATTTCTATATGCTAGTCATGAATACTAAGAAATTAAAATAAAGTAAAAAGTAAGATTACCAAAAGTACTAATACATGAAATATGTATAAACCTTCCAAAATATATTCAAGATCTGTATATGTGCTGAAAATAACAAAATGCTGTTGAAATAAATTAGAGAAGATGTAATAAATGGAGATACCACACTTAAGCAATATGGAAGCTCAATATTGTTAAATGTCAATTCCTCTGAAATTGAACTGATCTATTGGTTCAACACAATTGCACTTGAAACTACTCAAGATTCTTTTTGTATAGATTGACAAGATGATTCAGCCTATGAAAAAATTAATCCATTGTCAATTTAAGAAAGAAATGGAAAATTTTATTTGAACTAACCTGAAGATTATACCCCAGGAGACAGTCTTTTAGAAAGCTCTGAGGACTGTTCCACAGAGGTAAAGGGGAAGGCCAGTGTATATGTCATTTTGGCACAGGGATACATGCAATCAAGCACACATCTCGGTAGAAGTTTACTGCTATTTGCAAGGAACAGATGTCTTAGTTAATGGTTTTAGTGTTTTTCTAGGTATGGGATGTTGCAAGAAACTGGGTTCATATAATTTTCTCCTGAAAAAATCTAACTATCTGAAGGTCTGTTCTGCCAGTTTTCTCAGAGCACCAAGTGCCTCATCCTGATCTTCATACTGCATATTAAGCAACGGCAGTGGCTATTGACTTGATTCTTGTAGAACTGAATGGTGGGCAACCTTCTTTACTTTACAATCCCCTCCCTTTCGGTCTTAATTTTGACCAAGGTTTAGGAGGCTTTTTGTGACAAATTTGGCCCATGGCCCTAGAAATGCTCATTCCCAGGTCAGGCAAGGATTTTGTTGATGGACCCCTCAATGCATTATTACTGGATGAGGCCCTGTTAACAGCAGCCAAAAGCCTCCAGACTGTCTGTCTTCCTAGTCTGTTATGGTCCAGGAAATGATTCCCTCTTGCTGCTTCTTCCCATATCTAGACTTACACTATTTCAATCATGGATTTTATAGAACTATGTATTTGGTCAATCGTTTCAAGTTGCCTCGACATAATTTTTTTATTGGAGGCTCAGTCACACATTTAGTAGTGCAAGAAACAGTAATCTCATAAAACAGGCAGATTACAAGTAATACAGCTAATAACATTAATAAGGTCATAAGTAAGTATTTAAATTAAGAACTTCCGTTAGGTGCAGGCAGCCCAGTATCTCCCCAGGTCATCTAACCCAGTCTGTTCTGCACCAATCACTATCTTTAAGGGAAATGATATATTGGCATTGTACATAAAGTTCACCAAAGATGTCTGCATGTACAAGGCAAGTGGTGGGTCATCATGACCCCTTAGAGGTTTGAGAAAGGGATGTTATCTTTTAAGGAGTTACGTGCTGGCGTCAGAAGAAGAAAATCGATCTTCATGATTGAACAGGTATTTCTGCCATTGAGGAGGTCTGGTTAATGCATAATACAGATGCCCAATGCACACTAGAGGGGGAGGGAAGAGGCCCAAAGGAGCAGAGAAAAAATTATATATTTTTTCTTATCTTGCCTTGAGATATGAATTTTATTTCATCAATTCTAAAATGTATAAGGAAAGAAAAAAAGGAAAAACATCCAATTGTTAAGTGAAGTTGAACATAAGAAAAGACACTCTGATACTTAAAAGTGTTAATTTCTATGTTTAGGGATACTTTGTGAGGTATATTTTATAGGTAAAGAAAATGAAGTTCAGAGAACTGTATTGCTTGGAGACAGGTAAGCAAGTAGTAGGGCTGATAATTAAATCAGAAATTCTCATATCAAAATGTTTCATTAAATTACATCAAAGCTAACTCTCAACTCTGTGAAGGTGACCCTCTGAGTTTATAGTATAATTTACAAAACTACATTTGTAACCATGCAAAGAGGCTAAGAGTATGTATTAAAAAATAAATCAAATGTTTGCAACGTTTAAAACAATTTTTTTAAACAGCTGTTTTGGTTATATGATTTATATAATTTACAATAATAATTATTACTTTTTTCTCTGACTTCATTAACTTATTGTCTTTTCCAAATGACAATATTTCAAACAAGATATTGACTAATAATGTTTACACTCTCAGAGCCTGGGGCAGACTGTCAGAATTCATTTCCTGGAAGGGGTTAGAATCACTATAGTTTATGGTGACAATTTAGGAGTGAAAAGTTCACTGAGATGGGAGAGGAGTCTCCTGAAACCTTCCAGGGACTGAGATAAATTAATTCATAGTCAGATGCTTCCATCTATAATATAAAAAGTTGGACTCCAAGACAAGCAAAAAATAATATCATGGTATGTATCTACAAAAGTGTTTTAGGAACACTAAATTTTAAAATGATCTGATGTTTTAAAAATTACTTGGGATGAAAAAGAATTTTAAAGGCTGCTGCAAAAAAGTATTCTGAAGGATTTTAAAATAGACATTCCAAACCAATACTATGACATGCTGCTCGAGAGAGAGAGGAAATCTTTAGCTCATATTGTCCTTCATCTTCTTTCCGAAGGAAAAGGATTTTCAGGTTTAAAAAGGAAGTTTAGATATTTGTTAGTCTGAACCAAAGCCTGGAAGCCTTGAAGAGATTGTGTGAGAACTTAATTTGTTCTACTGGCCAAGGTTATCCTTTGTTCCAGAAAGGATTTGAAAATATGAGTGCCAACTACTAGCCATGCTCTTAAAGACTGTGCAAATTCAAAGGACACTTGCAAGTGGACAAATATAGACAGATTTATTTATGAGATTATCCTCCATTAGAAATAAGCTAGAAAGCTAACATCATTTCCCTAAGTATTGTCTTAGGAAAATAATATTCTTGTTTTGTCCACAATATTACCTGCAAAGTGTGTTAGCGTCCAATGTTACCAGAGTCAGTTTTACTAAAAAGAGAGGAGGACTTCCTTTTGTGGCAGGAATTTTTAGAGCAATGTGTTAGTGAGATATACATCTCTACTTCTGATGAGGCAGTGCAAAAGTTGAGCCCTTCTTACACATTGGAGTGGCTGAATGCATGTATTCCTTATTTGGATGATGATTTAAGACAACTCACTCTCTGACTTTCCTTAAAAAGTAGATGAAGCAAGATCTAAGAGAAGCTATGATGTGTGGTCTAGTATCAGACACAAACAGTATACCTGGACATCACAATAACCGGCATCAAAAACTCAGGAAAAAGTTGATTGCAGGTGGGGCTTTTGGTTCCCACTGCTTTCTTTTTCACTTCACCCCAGTGAAGAGCTTTGCTTGAAATGTTTAGAGGCTAAGAGTCCAAAATTGATCTGCTTACATGGATAAATTAGGGAAGAATGGGGTCTATTTTTGCTACTGGGATTGGGCTCACAGCTAGTGGCAAGAAGAAACTTCTGGATTACCTTGACTTGTCTACCGTTCCTTACCGGGGCTTGTATTGCCTACTATGCTTTTATATCATCTATTGATATAATACAATTCAAGTCTGAGTTTACCTCTTTGATTTTTCTGAATCAGAGCCTTCTAGAACAAAAGGAATTCTAATTTACAAAATGAACCAGAAGGTGTATTTCAGTGCCATTATATCAGCTACTATTTTTGCCCTGGAATAAATTTAATGCAGGCAATCATTGCTTCATTTATTCCAACAAACATTAGGTGAGCACCTACCTTGTGCCAGACACTCTCCTAAGTATGAGATTGCAGCATTGAATCAAACACAAAAAAACCTCATAGGGCTTGAATTATAAGCATTAGTGAAGAAATATTTGTATGGGAGTAAAATAAGAAGATAATAATCACTGAGAGCTCAAATTTTCTTTCATGAGACCAATAGACCAGCAAAATGTCAGAGTTGAAAGCAAATGATTTGACAACATTTCTTATACATATCATATATCTTGTATATAAAGCAGAGAAATAAAGACTAAGTTGCTGTACAGTTGGGGGTAATATTCCATAATTGTAATTAAAGAAAATAAATTCTAAATAGCAACAATAGAGAGATTTGTAGTGGCATTTTGATGACCTTGTTTTAGTCAATATTTTACAGTGTTTTTTAAAATGTATAACATTGTATTTTATGTTGGAAAATAAAAGTGCAATGCAATAAAAACATAACTGAGATAGATTAAAATGAATGTGCAGAAGTTGCTAGGAAAGACAGATCTAAAATATACTCTGCACATATGTGAATCTTCCCATAAAGGCCTCATTCTTTCCATGTCCTTCTCTCGATAGCCCCCTCCCAGGTGTCCTATACACTGGCAACTTTCACTTTCTCACTGTTTACTGAGTGATAAACAAAGCCTGGAGGATTTGAGGAACCACTTTTGGATGCTGGAAAATTACAGTTGAAATTCTAGCCTCTATCACATATCTGAGACAGTAAGGCAAGAAATGATGGTTATTGTTTTAATTTATGATTATTATCATCATTATTAATTAATATTTTCTTCTTCCCCATGACATGGATTTAGGAATAAGATTCATTTACTTTTTTATCTCTAGTGCCTTATAGTGTCTGGAAAGTTCTAGGCTTTCAATAGATGTTTTCTGAGTGAATAAGTGAATGAGATAATATCCCATTTATAAATGATATAAAGTTTAAAAGAGGGTAGTTTTGATAAAAGAACAAAGTCATGAAATATTACCTATTAGAATAGATCTAACAGGATAAAGTGTTATAAGAATAACTTAAATTTATAACTATCTTTTAATGTTCAGGAGCAAATGGAACAAATATAGGCTAGAAGGCATATGAATTACCTGAACAAATAATACACATCAGTACGAGGGGTGTGCTGAGGCATATGTAGTTGGATTAAATGAGATATGGGGGGTTTAAGTGGAGAAAATGGGTTAAGTTCTTAAAAATACAAAGCCTGAAACTTTATTCCTGGGTTAAACCCTGGATTTGGAGAAATGTTAACTTGCCAATGACTACATCAAAGTCAAGCATGGATTATTAGACACAGATGTGAAACAAGAGAATAGAAGAAGCTGCTCTTGGGTTTGCCCGGCCCAGTCAAGGCTTTGGCAGTATGACATTTTCCTCTTGTTGGAATTGTATGAAAGGATCCCTGGAAGGCCAATAATCCTAATATCTAACTTCTTGATAGATGATTTCTACAAGTGGATTTTCTTTCCTTGATTAATAAAACAGACTATACATGGGGGGGCAGCACTGGGGAAGTTCATGAGAATAAGGCTCATGTCCAAATGCTTTTCTGTGAATTTCATTGCATCTCTTAATGTACTGTTTTCCCGAAAGATGTCAGTATTGGTCACAGACCTGATCTCAGATTTTGACTGTAATACTTTACAGTATGTGCGGGCTCTGTGCAACTTAAAACTCTAAGAGGGCTTTCCTGGTGGCGCAGTGGTTGAGAATCTGCCCGCCAAGGTAGGGGACACGGGTTCGAGCCCTGGTCTGGGAGGATCCCACATGCCGCGGAGCAACTAGGCCCGTGAGCCACAATAACTGAGCCTGTGCATCTGGAGCCTGTGCTCCACAACAAGAGGGGCCACGATAGTGAGAGGCCCGTGCACCGCGATGAAGAGTGGCCCCCACTTGCCGCAACTGGAGAAAGCCCTCGCACGGAAACGAAGACCCAACACAGCCATAAATAAATAAATAAATAAATAAACCCAAAGTTATAAATAAATAAATAAATAAAATAAAACTCTAAGAGCAGGGATCTTATACATAAAACAGAGGTATGAAAACCTAGCATTATTACAGAGATTAACTGAGATAATGGATTGTTGTAAAGATTAAATCAGATAATGGGGTCAAAAGATTTAGCTCTGTACCTGACACAAAGAAGGTTCAAAATGGTCTCTGCTAGTGTGTTTCTCTTCTCATCTGCTAAGGAAGATACTCAACCATAAGTTTAAATTACCAGACAAGTGTCTTATATTAGGAGTGTTACTCATGAAAAGGAGTTTTTTAAAAGTAGAACTGGATGGAGCTAAATAATTCTAACTTCAATAAAAGATATTTGGGGCAAAATAATTTTAATGCCAACAAGGTGCTTCAAAAATGAGTAGAAAGTGAGATTTTATTTAAATGGTGTGGAAGAGGCAGAGACTATCATTCAAGTATTGGAGGAAAAAGTAATCAGAGAGGTGAGATTAAGATATTTTCCCTTCAAGGAAGGCAATATTGCTTGATATGGAGCACCGGATTTGCAGTATTCAGTAGGATACTCTTTCTTTGATATATTCCTCCAGCAGATTCTAATCACTAAGTCAACTTTGGGGAATTTTTATTAAAGTTTATCTTTTAAATTTATTTGGAGAATTCTCTAAAATGTTGTCTTATATAATAACTCTACATGCTTGTCCATGTATTCAAATATTATTTTATTCTCCTCAGTACAATTATGTAGCTTGTATCCAAATCCTTGTTAATAAGATTTACTGTACCCTGCTGTTTACACTAATCCTATTGATTTGTGTGCAACATATCTGAATTTTCTCATTATTGATTCTGATAGTTTTTAGATTAATGTTCTCATTCTCCCTCTCTCTCTCTGTGTATTTGTCACACACACACAGACACCTATCTCTGTCAGGCATTATTCTAGATACAGGGAATTTAAAAGTAAATATAGAAATAGAAATAAGGATGAGACACCTTTACTACTATTAGAATAGTTAAAATTAAAAATAGGACAACACAAAACTGGCAAGGATGTGGAGTAGCAGGTACATTCATTCAGTGCTGGTAGGAATGCAAAACAACTCTGGAAGGCATTTGGTAGTTTATTGCAAAACTAAACATACCTTCATCATATTATCCAGCAATTTCAGTCCTTGGTTTTTACTCAAGTAAGCTGAAAACTTATGTTCACAGAAAAACTGCACACAAATGTGTATAGCAGCTTTATTAATAATTACCAAAACTTGGACACAACTAAGATGTCCTTCAAAAGATGAAGGGGTAAACAAACTGTGGTACATTCATACAGTACAATGTTTTTCAGTGATAAAAATAAATGAGCTATCAAGTTATGAAAAGATACAAGGAACAAGATATAAATGTATATTGGTAAGTGAAAGAAGTTGATTAGAAAAATCCACATCCTGTATGATTTCAACTTTGACATTCTGGAAAAAAGCAAAACTATGAAGACTGTAAAAAGCGCAGTGGTTGCTAGGGGACTCGGGGGAAGAATAGAGATGGCTAGGTTGAACACAGTATAATATAATGATTCTGTGTTATACTGCAACGGTGGATACATGCCACTCAACAGCTGTTAAAACCCATAGAATGTACAACACAAAGAGTGAGTCCTAATGTAAACTTTGGACTTTAGATAATAGCTATGATTCAATACTGGTTCATCACTGTAACAAATGTACCACACAAATGCAAGATGTCTTGCCCTAATGCAAGATATGTACAGGAGGACATAGGGGAACATTCTGTACTATGCTCCATTTTTCTGTAAACCTAAAACTGCCCTAAAAACTAAAATCTATTAATTAAAAAAAAAAGAATAAAATCAGTTCCCACCCTCATGGCACCTGCATTATGGTGAAGGGAGGTAAACAATGAATAAAAAAATGAATGCAGATGTTGATAAATGAGGATTGAGGAAAGTATGCACTCTCTCTCGATAGACTATGGTTTGGCATTGGGCTGGGGACTTTTAGATGTCATGGTTAAAGTTCTCTCTGTCACACTTAAGCTGAATTAAGATCAGCTGTTTCTCAGAGAAGCAGTTTGCATCTACTAGTTTTACTCAAAACTACCTTCCCAACACGAATTTTAGAAAACCTGGCTTAAAACAGGAGAGTTTCTAACCAGTTTTGCTGCTTCTTCACCTACTCATTTCCAATTCTTGAAAGACAAAAAGTGATATTTTGAATATATTAATTAGATTATATCACTTCCCTGCTTTAAAAATCTTTGTATGATTTCTCATCTAGAATACAGTATTCCAACAAGATCTCCAAGGACCATTGTTAACTGGAACTTCCTTCCTTTTCAACTTAACCTCACTCTACCCTCTCTTCTGCTTCATTAAAATGCCATCCTCACTAAGCTCCCACCTGGACCCTTTTTATCCTCAAATACATTAAGCTCTTCATGACCTCAGGGCCTTTGCACATGCTCTTCTTTCTCAGGATTTATCTGCCAAGTGTTCTTTTAAATAGTTGTGATGATCAACACTAGGAAAAGATTTTAACAAAACAGGCAGTGGCAAAATTAATGCTTTTTATTATTCCTTTAAATATCCCCAAGGCTTTCCCTCCCTTAGTTCAGATCTTTAACCAAAAGTCCTTTTCACTGAGGTCTTCCTTGCCTTCTCTGTGACACGTATCTCCTTTCTTGCCTTTTCCCCTTTAGTGTTCAAACTTGCAATTACTTTTCTTGTGATGTTGTTAAGTGTTTGTATTTCTAACCAGAATATAATCTTCATGAGGGCAGGGATTTTTGTCCCTTTTGTTCATTGTTCTATTTTCAGCACCAAAGCAACACCTGGCCAGTAATGACACTCGATAAATACTTGGTGAATGAGTGAATAAGAGCATAGTTGATATTTATAAAATGCCATCTTTTTTTGTTAAAATTATAAAGAGCTTTAGGCATCACCTTATTGTAAATTCTCTCCGAATATATCATATAGCTACTACATAACTCACAAATTTGTATTTTCTTTTCCTAGATTTATAAATGCTTTTAAATATAGGTATTGTTTTCCATTCACTGAAATCTACCTGCCGCTCACATTGAAGTTTGTATTGTGCCAATCATTCTGTTCACTACTGAGAGTGAATAAAATTTTAACTTTTAATATAATAAAGGAAATAGAGAGACTCTATATATAATTTTTATTCCAAAGTTAGACTTTTAGAACTAGGGTTTAGCCTTTAAAATTTAAATGAAGGATTCTATTTAGTTCTGCATAAGATGGTGAATATAAATAATGCATTGATTTAGAGTGAAGTCATTTAAGAGAGTTTAGTGAATATAGGATTTTTTAATGTTGATTAGTATTGACAAACTAGGGTAATTGGTATTATAACAAAATATATTTTTTGCTGCAGTAGTCAGAGGCAGAATATTGGGTTATCTTTTGGAGTACTTTGGCTCAACTCAAATGAAACCTACTCTAGTGAATTTAAGGAAAAAAGGTAGATATATTAGAAGAATGGTGAGGAGCTGATCAAATTAAAGGAAACCCTGAAAAACCAGACCTTGGCTAGGACAGATAATACGGCAATATCAGGAAATTTTGAGGCAGGAATTGAGTTCCAACCAACTTCTGTGCTTCTCCAATAGAGAATCAGACTGAACTGAGGCTCATTCCTACACCCCATGAGAATTGTGATTGATCAGTCCTGCCTGATGCCCTGGAATGTGGGAGCAAGAGCTGGAAAGCAAGACAGAGGACCATATTCATAAAGGATGGGGAAAGTGTGTCAAGCCAGCCAAACAAAAGAACCCATTCTGCTGATTGATTAAATAGGCCAACGTCTGTACCTAACGCGAAGAAATCACTGAAAAGAGAACTAAAACACTAATTCATAGAGTTACTATTATAATGCCTAAAAAGCAGGGGTTTTGATTTTATTTTTGTTTTGTTTGAGTCATGTTTAGATGTCTGATAATTTTTAAAACTCAGAAATACTTGTGGATCTAATAAAGCCAGAGATGCCTACTTACAGTCAACTCAGGCAAAAATTTGAAGATACAACCTAACGATATTCCTGATCTTTGTTTGATAGGTAATATTGCAAAGCTTTGCAAGAGAAAAAAATGACCTCTATTTGTTTGGGGGAATGTCTAAGATTAAAATTTCATTATAATCCCAATGAAAATAAGATTTCCTGGTGTTCATCTCCCTAACTTCTAAAACTTTGGCAATTGTAGCGACTTTACCATTGTTAATTCTAACATTCTGAGTAAACATAGTATTACCCCACTTCTATCTGTCACGTACAAGGGATCACTCCCATGTCTGTATATTTTTTTAGTGCTTGTATGGTTATAGGGAGAGTTTTTCTCATAGAAATAAAAAATCAAGTGAACCCTTTCCTGTATTAATGTGTTTTCTCCCACTGTCTACAGTTTTATTTATGTGAATGTCCATGAAATGGTTTCTTTGGTAACCAAAAGTAGCCTGGATCTGAGTGGGTATAGTACAGGTTCACACTTTTAGGCATCAATTGCTTTTAAAAATTAACTGTTCAAAGGAATAGTCAATAAAACACATGAAAAATGAATACCAATTTTGCTATAGAATTAACATCTTGCTAGTGTTTTTCCATTTGAATATTTTAGCATCTTGCTACACACTAGATACTCTTGTAATTAGTTACAATTCAGAGAAAATTGTTATTTATTATAGATGCCATTTTAGGAAGCTATGGTAGTGAAGCAGTTTTGCTTTCCAAATCCATTTACAATTAATTGCAATATTCTATAACTATCATCTGAATAACATCTAACACTCAAATGTTTAATGATACCAAATCACAGAATAAACAAAACGAAACTCAATGTGCCATCATGTGCCAGGCTGCCACAGGCAAAGGCTAAAATAAATGTCAGAGGAAATGAAAAATTAACTGATTTTAGTACAATCAAATATGTTTTAAACAGCAGCTGGTTATCATTGTTCATTATGAAATACTAGCAAAATGTCTTCATTCTGATTTCTAGCTTATCTCTGTGGCCCTATTTCACATGAAAATAGTAAACAGTATCTCCTGCTGAATTCATTTTTATTGAACTGTTGTTTCTCTTTTATCCAGCTGTTCCCTCGACTCTCCCAGACCCCTTTGTCACACCATGTTTGTTATCTAAAATATTTGGTTTTAATGAAATTTTATATGCAATGCTATCACTTTGGTAATCAATGTATGTCACACTTCTGAAATTATAAAATATAGGCTGCTATAGGAGCTAACCAAAGGATGAAGAGAGGTCAGTGGATGGAAACTGATAACAGCATGTTAATTTAGAACTTCTTTGGCATCTTAGTGATCATTTTAATAATTACATTTTTTTTCTATCCAACCTTTTAACATTGCCATGCAATTCAGGTAGTAAATAATAAAACTCCGTCAAGTTCATATCCTCCTGTTTTTGCTGGACAGTTTCTCTAAAATATTATAATTAAATTGACTCTGTTTCCCTTGCCAGGAACACTGGAATGACAGTTCGTCTGGTGTTTCTATTATATCATCAGCTTCTCCTCCCACCCCCATCCCTTCCTATGCAATGCGTTGTTATTGGCAGGCTTTGAGTAGCTCTGTCAAAATTACTGAATCACTTTGTCCTATTCTCTTCTTTCCCACCTAATAAAATGCTTAAAACACCAGCTCTACTTTCCCTCTGTGGCATTCGTTACTCACATTATCTGCCACTACATTTTGAGATTAACTATCAGAAATTAAAAGATTGAAAAAAACCCTCATTCAAATAAACATCATTTCTGACTCTGGGTCTCTCACTCCTTTTTCTTTCCCTTTCTCTCTTCCTTCCTTCCTCCCTTCCTTCCTCCCTTCTTTCCTTCCTTCCTTCCTTCTTCCTTCCCTCCCTCCCTCTCTCTCTCTCTCTCCCTTTATTTCTTTCTCTCTTTCTTTCTTTCTTTCTTTCTTTCTTTCTTTCTTTCTTTCTTTCTTTCTTTCTTTCTTTTCTCTTAATCTGGTATGTTGAAATTATGCTTTTTACTGACAAGGATATTCTCTCACCTTGTAAATAATTCCTTAGATTTGAAATTCTGTGGAAAATAATGGCTTTTGAGTTAGTGCATATAAAAGAAGATTCCTTTGCCTTGATTATGTAAGATCCAAATGTTGAGGAAGATCTTATCTGCCATGATCTGGCAAAAATTTATTGGCCACATATTTTTCTTCCATTCTTTTACTGACATACAAAAAAATAACAATTTAAAGTATCAGCATATTCTGAGATATATTTCTAGAGGTCTGCAAATTCTATGCATTGAGTTAAAAGGCAGTCACCTAGATGATCCAGATTACTATTACATAATTTCACTTAGAACTGCCTCATACATGAATTCTGCCAGTGCTCATGTTGGCAACGGGTTTCAAATTATTGTATTACCAAACAGTTGCTCAAACAGAGGTTTCAAGTAGCTTCTAGCAGGAAGCATAGTTGGCATATTGAGTCTTAAGGCACAGCATTGATGAATATGCCAAAAACAAAACAATTTGAGCTAAGTAATCTATTTCCTATTCAGGTCAATGATCATTCCAACTGGATCATTGCATGGACGTTTAGCAACAGATGACAAATGAATTTTTCTTGTTTCTTCTAAACAAAGGAAAAGAAGGGATTAGGAAATTTAAGCAGATGTCCTGAGTTGGAAAAGAACTGATCATTGATATGAAGCTGATAAAAAGCCAGTACATTGGGAGTAAAGTGAGCTGGGTGGATGATACTACCGGATAAGCTAGGATATAAGCTGGATGCAGTTTAAGCAGGGTCTTATAAAACAATTTTAACTTTATCCTAAAGGATGAATAAGTTAAAGAAGGCTTTTTAATATTGGAACAGCAATATCTATGTTCAAAACATCACTTTGCTATTGAGAGGAAAATGGATTAGAAAGGGAATGAGAATGGAACCACGCACATTAAGGAGGTTATTGCAGGGCTGAGGAGAGGTGGAATTTTGAGCTGGGAAGATGATAGTGGAGCCATGAATAAGTGGAGATTCTAGATATATTGCAGAGAAAGAAATAATAGGGCTGATAGAGGAGATACTGGAGTAAGGAAAGGGAGGAACAAGACAACTCTAAGGCTTGTGGGTTGAGTAACTTCCTGAATAGTCACATCCTATAAACCAGGTGGTAAAAGGTGGGACATCACTAGGATCTAAGGGGGAAATCAGGGCTTTGTTTCGGACATAATGATGTGGAAGTGTCTGTAAGACAGTTTAGTAGAAATGACAAAAGGGGTTGGGTATATGAATCTGAATTTCCATGACATGTCTAGGTTGGGGACATTAAATTTAAGAGTCATAAAGATATAAATGATAGCTGATGCCATGTGAATGAATGGGGTCATACAGGAGAGCATGTGAGACAAATTATAAGAAAGCATAAGACTAACTGCTGAGGAACTCCAAATTTAGATGTTGGACCAAGAGTGAGAAGCAAGGAATAAAACACTGAGAAAGGGACAGTGAGGCAGAAGAAAAACTAGGAAAACATGGCATCATGAAAGTCAAAAGAGAAGATTCCAAGAAGAAGTGATGAGTGGTATCAAAGGTTACTGAGAAGTAAAAGGAAGTGAGGACAACAACCAAATTCTCCTGGATATGGGACATGCAGATCAGAGATGTCTAGAGATCTTGATTCACTATCCTGTGCTTTTATTGTACGAATTTGTGTGGGAGTTATATTTCAGAGTGAATGGGAAGTGAGAAATTGAAGCTTCTGTGTATGGACAACTCTTTTGTTCAAACCAGTTTTGAGCGCAAGAGATGCTGGAAAGAAGATATAGTGTCATGAGAAGGTATTCTTAGAATAAGACATAGTAGAGCACACTTGGTTCTAGTATGAATAATCCAGAAAAAGAAAGAAGTTAACGATGTAGGTCAAAAAAGAGACACCTTCAAGAGAGTGAAATCCTTGAGAAAGTTATAGAAGACGGGACCCAAATCCCAAAAGGGATTATCAACCAAGCTTACGAGAATAGATGCGCACTTTTGTAATTGGAGGTACCAGAAATAAATAAGGTTGCTAACTGAATGTGTGTGTGTTGAGGCGGTGATGGGGTAAATAAAGGATTTTTAAGGAGAATAAGAAGGAGGGGATATTTAAGAAACAACAAGGCATTTCCAAAAACTGTTGAAATTCTTTTGATGTTTTGATCAAGCATTTAAAGTGAAACTGCTCAGATAGTTGTATGATCTTCTTTAGGAATGTTAAGATGTTCTCATGCACTAAAGGAAAAGGACGTTATTTGGTGTCATCTAGGGTTGATTTTTTTTTTTTTTTTTTTTTTTTTTTTTTACTGGAGTGTAGAGGAACAAGAAGGAGGTAAGGAATTAAAGGTTTTCAGTGGAGCAACTATAATAATTGAGCATGAAATGTAATCTGGGAAAGGAGAGACATGCAAATAGGATAAGGCTATTGATAATAAGAAATTGATAGAATCGATGCATTGGGTATTTTGATGAGGTGACAATATTGTTGATATGTGAATATAATAAGCAACTTAGAAAGATAAGAGATGACAGAGAAATTGGATATTTCAAATTAAGATATTTTGGGTAATAAAAGTATGTAAATTATAATTATGGAAGTAGAACCTGGAACTGAGTGGAAGTAAAAGTTACTTGACCTCCAGAGGTACAGGATGGAGAAGAGGTTTGTTATTAAGAGATACCCACATGGATTTTGGACTCACCAAGAAACACTAGGAGTCAGGAGTTAGAGCCTTTAACATGAAGAGATGGCAAGAATGTTGGTATATATAGCAGTATTAAGGAAGAAGGATAGTATTCTTGAAAGCATGTCGCTCAAAGAGGCAGGTCTTTTTCTTGTTGTTGCCCTAGAGGAGGAAAAAGAGGAAGGAATTGCTTAGAGGAGGCAACTGAGCAAGGAGAACACTTTCCACATTTTCTGTCCTTGTATCATTAAAGGACATAAAACAAATCAAACAACTCAGATTCACACAGTGAAAGTCAGGTTTCAGTTAGCATACAAAAATGGTGAAGATAATATGGGGTCGAAGGTATAAGGACCTTTACTAATAATAGTTAATATTTACATTTATTTTCTGATTTAATTATCATAGTCACCCAACAAGGTAGAAGCTCTGATTCTCTCTATTTTACAAGTGAGGAACTCGTAGCACTAAAATGTTGAATAACCTTCCCAAGGTCACATATCTAGTAAGTATTGGTGCCATGATACAAAATCAAGCCATCTGACATCAGATTCTGAGCTGCAAGTCCATCTGTCCCAAAAAAGTGAAAGACTGGCTTTCATCTGGGAGTATACACTACCAAAAGAGGATAACACTGGGAATGATGATGGGATGAATGGAGAGGCTACCCTTAGGGCAGCTACTGAAATACTAAGAATGTGAGGTCTGATAGTTCAATCCTCAGTTGGAGGAGAATGAATATAATCAGTTCTATAGCAGTGGTTGAAACTTATTTCATCATGGCAAGGATGCTTCTGGAATACCTACTCTATAAGTTGCACATACGTGTGACTTAATCACAGAAAGCTGGGTAAAAGTTTTAGAGTGCAGTAGACATTTCTAGTCCTCACAAATACCCTTCCTTTTTGGTCATATGAGAAAATATACTTTCAGCCTCCTTGCAGTTAGGAATTGCTACATGATTAATTCTGTCCAAAGAAAAGTGAGAAGTGGGGATGTGTGATTCTTCTAAGCTAAGGCACTTGAAAGTCTCCAAGCAATTCTCCAGGTATTTTTCTTCCAATGTCATGGCAAAAAATGGAGGTCTCAGTGGTCCAATGACCAAACAGCAAGAGAGAAATAATTGAGTTGCCTGGTAGTTGCTGCCATGGAATGCTGCAGGAAGGAGAGTTATCCTGGAGAGTCACCTCCTTTGGCAGGGGGACTATGGTGTTGTCACTGACATAGTCTAACTGGTCTTCAAAAACACAGAGAGAGTGAAAGGAAGGACCAGATGCAGAGAACAACATGAAAAGAGGCACCAAACTTAGAATGAACAAGTAGCCCTTTTCTAAAAATCAGTGAAAGAGATTTTTCTTTTCTTGTTTTTAAATTAATTTTTATTGGAGTGTAGTTGCTTTACAATGTTGTGTTAGTTTCTGCTGTACAGCAAAATGAATCAGTTATACATATACATATATCCACTCCTTTTTAGATTCTTTTCCCATATAGGTCATTACAGAGTACTGAGTCGAGTTCCCTGTGCTATACAGTAGGTTCTTATTATTTATCTATTTTATATATAGTAGTGTGCATATGTGAATTCCAATCTCCCAATTTATCCCTTCCCCCCACTTTCCCCCTTGGTAACCATAAGTTTGTTTCCTACATCTGTGGCTCTATTTCTGTTTTGTAAATAAGTTCATTTATACCATATATTTAGAGTCCACATATAAGCGATATCATATGATATTTGTCTTCATCTGTCTGACTTACTTTACTGATTATGACAATTTCTAACTCAATGCTTCTTACTCTGTTTCTTCTCAGATCACCTGCTATGGTACTGCACATTGAACGTCTATTAACACATGCTTTTTTTTTAGTAATCTTCTGTTTTTTCATGGAACGCCTCACATCTCCAGGAATTATAATTTGGGAAATGTTTTTCTAAGTCTCATTTTTAGTGTGTTCAGTTACTATATTAACTACAACTGCAACTCTCAATTATCCGTTCTTACTTCAACTAGATAAATACCCAGAAAGATGATGAACACAGGTGAGGAAGATATTAGAATGTCTCATATTTTTATATATTTCTCTCTCAGGAGATCCAAACTACTTCAAGGAGTGGTTTAATCCATCCATCCATTAATCCATGCATATATGCTGATTGGCTGAGTTACTAGATCACAGAAATAAAGGGTGCTTGAATAACTTACTTCTCAAGGAGTTTCAAGGAAAACTGCAGTCTAATGGTATGACTTTGGATTATATATAGTAGAAAGTCATACAACAATATAGTGGAAATTATTCTTACCAATAAGTGTGTTTTTGGTTGTCAATCACAGCGATTACATTTATAATTTTAAATCTGTTTATAAATCACACCAATACTCAATTTATAGAACACTATAGAAATAAAAATACATAAGCAAAAGTATTTACACAGACAGATGATATTTTCTTGCTCATAATACGTTTATATTGTTTTTAGGAAAAGATAAACACATGAGAAGTTAAGTAATATTAAATATGCTTCCACAAGACCTGTTGGTAAATTCCAAAGAAAGACCAGGAAAGGGGAATGTTTCTCTCTTCATTCACACCAGTCCCACTGTGGCTTGATTGTTCTGTAAGAGAGAAGGACTTGCTAATATTCTTGGCCAGAGATGGAGAAATGGATTTTTAAAGAGATTACAAGTAGAAATAATCTACTTCTGTGCTCCAAAGGACATGATCTCTCTATTCTCCTACTTTTTTCTTTTCTATAATGATTTCTCACATTTTCTGTTCCCCCATGTCACAAAGATACCTAAAAAAGTGATGTCTCTCTTTCTGTTTTCTACCTCCTCTGGGTAGTAGAACAAGTTAGGATTTCCCAAGGAAAGCTGGTTCTCTCTCTCTTTCATAATCTCCTTCTTTCTCTCTATTTTTGTCAGTGTAGGACTTGGAGATTCCTGGAAACATGGCCACAGTTCTCTCTTGGTCTTTAACCTCTAGGATGAACAGGAAGTAAGTGGTCAGAGATTTAAGACACTCAATGCTGAAGGGAATCACAGGGAAGCATTCAATGGGGAGCAGGAGATGAGAGCTGAGTTTTGGAGTAGGACAGGAAAATAAGAGGTGGGAGAGTATTTTCAAAATACAGAACAAGAAGTGAAACTAGATAATTAAATAGGCACAGAAGTAGAAAAAACTCTGACACAGTACTTGGGGCCCTGTAGAGAACTGGGTGAGGAAATATTGAAATATACAGCCTGGAGGTGAAATGTGAGCTTATAGCAAAAAGAGCGAACTTCGTGCTAGGCAATGAGTCAGTACACCTTTTGTCTCCACACACTCCCCTCCAACTCCTGTACAGTTTCACTTTATGTACATCAAAAATATTCTCAGGAAAGTGTTTTATACTCCCTCTCTCCACTTTTTTAGTTCTCATCCACTTTTCAACCCACAAGGTCTAGCTTCTTCTCATTGCCCTATCAAAAGGTCATATGACCTAAGTAGTCCCAATTCCTCATATGATGTGATCTCTCACCTTCATCCCAACCTTTATCTTTCTTAAAACACTCTACCACCCTGAATTTTTTTAACACCTTAGATCATTGTTATAACTACTAATTTAATGATCCTCTCCCTTCTCAAATTCCTACGATAGAGTGTCTCATACTACTTGGCTTCTACATGTTGGGATTGCTAGCACTGGGTTTAGGATCACATCATCTTTTATATCTACCTTCTTGCCCATTCTTTAATGCACCAAAAAACCTTAAATGTGTCTCTCATCCCAGACTTTCATACTTCTGACTTTTTATGTCCAACTTCTTACACAATGTCTGTCCATTTTATTTTACCAATACCTAACCTATTTATCTCACAGTAGACATCATCTTACCCAGACACTCAAGTTAACAGTCAAGAATTAATCTGGCTTCCTCATTTTTTTAAACTACATACTGAATTAACCATTTCTTAGTTTGACTTCCGAAATACATCTTAATTCCACTACTTGCTTCTATCTCCACTGCCAGAACATCACTGAAAGCCTAATTAACTTTCACCAGGACTCCTGAAATACCCTTCTTCTATGTGATCTCCTTAGATCCACCCCAATTCTCCTATAATCTCTTCTTTACCAAATGTCTCCACTCAGACTTTTAAATATCCATCAGACCATGCCTTTTTTTTTTTTTTTTTGGCTTAAAAGTTTCCATTGGTTTACCATTAGAAAAAAATTCAAAGCCCGTTTCAATGCCTACCATGCTCTGTTCAATCTCTCTCAAACTTCACTTCATAGCATCTTCCATGGTTCGCTCTAAGCTTCAGTCATACCCAAGCTTTCCAAATACTTCCAAATTCTTTCCTACTTCAAACATTTTGCTGCTCCCTGGGCCTAGAGTTATACAAGCTCTTGTCCAGTATTATAGCACCTACTTATTTCCTTCATAGTGCCTATAATTTTCAGAACTTAATTCACATGAAGCTTAATTCATATGAAGCTAACATTTATTGTTCATTTTCCGCATTAAAATGTAAGCTCATTGAGGGCAGGAACCTCACTAGTTCTTACTTACCACTTTATTTTTAGAGCCTAACAAATTGTTTGGTAGATGGTCGAATCAATATTTCTTGAATGAATGAACATTTGTTGTAAGGCAATGGATCATACTGTGGACTGTTAAGGAAAGCATTTTCAAAATGATTAATCACTTTCCAGCTTAAATTTCTAATTTTTCTTTTTTAAAAAGTTAAAATTAAATAAATGCCAAACTTGTTACTATTATTTACATTTATATTTATTTTTGCTCTCAGGATATTTGGCATTTTACTTTTAAAGGATCATTTTTATTAATATGCTATTCTGTCAGTCATCCATTTATTGGCTCCTCAGTAATACTGTGGTCAACAGCACTTACAAATGGGTACAGAGTATAAAAAGATGCATCATATACTAGGTTGAAAACCCAATAAATACTGTGTATTACCTTGCTCTTTCTCTAAAAGCAATTAGGTGTTTATGATATTTGCTTAAAGCCTAATGAGTATCAACGCTTCTTTTCACTTTTTATGACTTCTTAAACATTAATTTGAGCACAGGCCTTCTGTGTTAAACAAATGAATAAAACAAATTATTGAAACTTCAGGGAAAAACTCCCTCAAAATGCAAATTTAAAGACAGATACATGTGAGTGTAAAATGTATGTGTCTACATATATTGCACACATACATATATATGAAGAAATAAGATTCAGGATTACAAAGGCAGGTAAAATAGATAACTTTTCAGGTCCTTTCAAACCTTGAAATACAGCATTTGATGAATTGTATCTATTGTCTGAGAGTGACCAGAAATCACTGAGATCAAGTGAACATTTTCACTTGTTTGATTCAACTGATTCTGTTTTAAAAACAGATTGAAATTCAACAAATTCACTCAACTGTTTGGATGCCTGCTGCGTACCAGGCTGGGTGCCAGGTAATAATGATTCCAAGACGAAGGAAGCATATGCCCTGCCCTGGGGCATTTCATAATCTTGTAACTGAGACTGTCACGGCAAACAAAATAGGCACTGTATCTATAATATGAGAAAATTTAAGGTTCAGACATAATAGATGAAAAGACGTCTGTGTAGATTTACTTTGTGTGGTAAGGAAATGTTATCAGAGAAGTTTACTTCATGCAGCACAAGTAATACTCTAATTCTAATCACTGGGGTATTTCACCTCTCAGTTCAGTTAATGAAATGCTCTGCTTTACATTCATACCTATTGGTCTAGCTATTATTTTTCCAAGGATCTGAGGATATGACCATCAGTCCCTTGTTCCTCCAGGTGTGTTCAGTGTCACCTCACACTCAGTCTAATTTGTGAATAAAGCTCAGTGGTGTCCTAGAAACCCCCCTTTCACCAGTGATGGATAGGTTAATCTTGCTGTGCCAAAATCCATATCCAGTACCCTGGGAAGCTGAGTATAAGCAAAGCTGCAGTCTTTTGTTTTAATCCCCTCCTGAATTATTTTGGTCCATGTGACAGCACTTCTGTGAAGAGGGAGTTTCCTCTTCCCTCTACAGTTTCTTCTTTGGGACTAGAGACCTCCTTTATGAGGCATCCATTTGCTTATGTCTAGATAGACTTTCTCTTTCCAGCTCTCTCCTTCATGACAACCTTATTCCCAGAACTCTCAGCATTTGCTTTATTCCTAAAATTATGGAATCATTCCAAAATAAAACAGCATTTTCAACTTAACCTAAGCATCTCTATTTCTAGAAAGGTCTGTTTAACACTCCATAATATATTGTTTCCATTAGAATGTCACATAATTTATTGGACCCATTTAAATATTAAGTACAAGGTCACCACACATTGTAGGACATTATTATGATGTATTGGTCATGATGCAAACAGTTGAACAGTCCTAACCCAGACTATTTTCTTGACTTTTTTTCCTTTTCCTCTGATCTGCCTCTGAGTTTCCAACATACCCAAGCAGCTGTATATGCATGAATAACAAGTAACAAGTAACAATCCAAAGGAACTGTTTCAATCATTATCAGGTAGGAAAAAAAAAGAGTATTATTTAATTGCTAATTTAAAATTCATTCTAATAGAGTAAGCTATGTTAAATAATTTATATGTTCAATGTACTCTTAGTTTATGAATAAAATAATAATTCTTGAAAAAAAACAAGTTGTAGACTTTGTTGTACTTAAAATAACGATTTGACTTTTGGGAAATTTGTAAATCTTATAGACATAGACCTCAAATAGGTTGTGAGAAAGTTTTTTTGGATGTGTGTGTGTTTGTTTTGTTTTTTGGTTAACACCTCCTAATACCTAATGTGTTCTGAGCACTAATGATGTTTTGAAATTTGCATTAAGATGCCTTCTTGTTAGTGAGAACGTAATTAACCAAGGAACGGAAGACACAGTGTAAAATAGTGCAAAGGACATCAGGTTTGTTATCATGAGGTTCTTTTATCTTTTCTGTTTATTAAATAATTCTTAATGATTTGGAAGTTACGCATCGCTTTGAGAAGCTAATAAAAATATAGGCTCTCTCGCCATTAAAAAAAAATATATATATATAAATATATATAGTCTGTGGCAATTATTAAACCATTGTCTCTCAGCTTCAACCCTATTCTCTATACCCTGCTTGCTGATTGAGGAGCTGGAACTCGGACCACTGGATTTCTGCTCTGTCAAAACCGTCTCTCTGTTTGGCTCTGCCAATAAAGGAATCAGAGGAAGCTTGCAAGTCTGGACGAGGAAGAGACTTGTTCCTTCCTCTCTGCCTTACATGGGCTTCCTGTCTGCTTGTACTTCCTGTGAGCGTCACTGCTACGTCTTCTCACCCTGGAAGCAGCAGCTATTTTTGTAGCAGCAGCTGAATGCAGTCAGCAATTCTGCCAGCAGTTGCAGAATCAGCTACATCTTGCCTTCCACCCAGGGACACATGTTTAGTCCCTCCTGAGAAGTCTGGTTTTCGGCTCCCAGAGGCCCCTCCTTTAAGTTTCTAAGTTGTTGCCACTATCCCATTGTTTCCTGAGCATTTGGGCTTGTGGTGGTTTGTTTTTTATAGTTGTTACCTTCATGATAAATGCCCTAGCATTTTCTTCTCACCCTTTATACTTAGTTAACAATTCCTTAATTCTTTCCATTCAGGTAGCTGGTGTGTTTACAGTCAAATAGGCTCTGGCTGATAAATATTTTCACAAAAACAAAAAAATTTTTCTTCAATTAATTTACCCTAGGTTAAGAAGTGCTTCATCAGTGGATCTCTGAATCTGTGTCTTTTCTAGAATTCAGTGATTCTTAAGGATATATGATTGGGGACATAAAAAAGACAGAAAATGATCAATGAAAATATTAGTGAAAATATAAGAAATAATATGTGAAGATGTAAAACAATCATCAAGACCATTCTGTACCTATTTTGAACTGGAAATGGATTAAGAACAGAAGGCATTATTTGTAGGGAAGTAGAAGAGAAAAAGGAAAGTTTTTTTGTGATGGAAGTGGGGGGAGTAGTCTTGGCATATGGTCCATAGGCATAGAGTACGGATTTTGACCAGCTGAAGGCAACAGGAAGCAGATGAGTGAAAAAACATCTTTCAGAAAGATTAAGTTATAAATGCATGTAATAGAACTGCAGAGGAAAAGTTTTTAAAATAACCAGTTACCTGTGGAGTCACTCTTGATACACCACAGAATTTCTTATCGCAGCAATACAGTTGTTCAAATTTAGAACCCAAAATGAATTTCTTACAATATTCTGGCAGTAATTCCTGCACATCCATAACTGTCAGTAAATTGCATTGTCACTATTAGGAGGTGGCTATCAGAACATTGCTTTTATAACAGAGGAATTCCCATTTGTGATATCTCAATTCTCCTAATTCCTTCATTTTCTTCTGACAGTAGAAAAGGGTCACCATAGATGTATAGGGTTAGGGGCCAGAGGTTGCAAAAAAGTGAAAACCAAAATCTAGCCCCTTTCCTCTGAGAGCCCGATTCCAAGTAAGGGAGACAGAATCAAGTTTAACAAAACTTGAATAAGCCGCATAAGAAATTAAAGGGAGAAATTAGTGCTAGAAGTAAGAGTGGTCCAGGACACACTAATGACTGATCATTCTCATTGTCTTTCCAAATATGGTTTCAGGCCTGGGGATAAGAAGGCTCTTTGAATCATCCCTCTCACTGTTGCAACTCACTGTTGTTGAAGGTAACCTGCTGCATTCAGTGGGATAAGAAAGAACACATTTGGAAAGCCTTATTCTGCCCTTCAGTCCAGGTCACGGGGGATGGGACTGAGTGATGAAAAGCTCCATGCGACCATCCTTAGGGCAGTGCAATTCAAAGTGACTGCCACTGAATGTGTTTCTGGTCCCTTAACTATTATAAAGAGGAAAAAAATATACCAAAAAGAGAAACGTTTAGAAGGGAAACCCAATCAGTACATATATTATTGCAAAGAAAACACTCCACTACTTCCTAAGTGACAACGGAGAGGATAATGAGCTGCTTTTATTATATTAGAGACTGATTTATTTAATTTAATCTAATTTTCCCCCACAGATTGGGGAGCAGGTGGTGTCATCACTTTTCTTACCGTACTTTGCATCCCTTCCTGTCCTCTTTAGTCAACTCTCTTGAGCCAACACCTTGGATTCATCTATAGCAAGGTCCAAGCTTTGTGGTTCAACATGGTAGCCTCTGCCCACTTGTGATTACTGAAATTTAAGTTGATTTAATTAAAAACATTTCTAAAGAAAATTTCAGTTTCTCCGTTGCACTGGCTAAACTTTAAGTGTCCAATAGCCACACGTGGTTAGTAGCTGCATCTTAGACAAGCCAACCTCCATCATCCTAGTGTTCCAAAGAACCCTTCTATCATTTCAGAAAGTTCCCTTAGACAGTGTAGACTCTAAAGCATTAGCCTAATAAATATTCTATGAAAGTGCCTTTCTTCCATTTTTCATCCCTATTAACCTAGTGTGATAAAAATTAGTGCTTGTAACCATTTTTTTTCCCTATTTGTCGTGGGAGGGACAGAAGATTTATTAATGTCTCAAAATCATATTCAAAGCATTAGAGCTGAAGGGTTACAGTCTAGTCTGGCAGACAAGATATTTTCCAAAGCCTTAATACAGAAGTTTTGGGAATCATTTTCAGGGACTTGCCTTATGAAGTAGTAGTGCCACCAAGTGTTGGGTGAAAGAGGTTAAATTTTTGAAAAACACTTGATAAAAATTCAGACTTAAAAGGATTAACAGAATTAACCATAATGGCCACTAAGCCCATACAGAATCACATTTCAAAGCCTCATATATCATTATTCATTTATTTCAGAACATAGTAAGAGTAGATATAGTTACAAATATACTGTGCTTAATACCCTTTTTATTCTAGATAAAAGAGAGATACAGCATAACAATTTGGAATGGCTTGAGGGTTTTCTCCTGCACTTTGGCTCAAGTATGTTTAGATACCTTGAAATGTACAACACTGAAATTGTTTGTGGCATGCATCTAAGAAAGAATTTTTTAATCAGTGGCATTGCCTATGAGCTTCTACATCTTTCTGGTTCTTTATTTCCCCAATCCCCACTACCTACCTTCTCTTTCTTCACACCTTGTAGATAACAGTCTGCCTCTGTGGAGATTTTCATGTAAATTGACTTGCATTTTATGACTGGAAAAACCATAGAGAGAAAAATGGTGGTTTTTATTTTCTGTGTTGTCTTTGTCACAGATTGAGGGAAGAAAAGCCCAGGGTTTCTCCACCTTATTTATAACTGCAGAAAAAACCAATTTTACTTGTCCTCCGTTGCCATGGTTACAAGCTTTCCCATTTCAACAGGTCAATACAAGCTTTCAGTTTACATAAGGTCGTGGGTAATTCATCTCAGCATTGCAATAATAAAAAACCTGCTCTTCTCTCCTCTTTTAAAAGAATAATCTGTCAAACCCCTGAAAGTACAATTAGTTCTGATTTCCATAATTTATTATTCTCATTCTCATTCTCTTGTTTTCGACTTTGTGCTTAGGTTCAAGTACTCCAAAATAAGTGGTTTTGGTTGTATAGCAAAACAGTTCTGTATACTACTGGAGCTCTAAACTGGCTATTTTGCTAACAATACTCCATTTATTTTATGATGAATATATTCAACAAAGCTAGCATTTAATTAGACTTCACTTAAAAAGTATAATATAGGTCAGATGGGAGAAATTTTGGCCAAGTATTAAAACATCTGCTGATACATTGTTCTCATTGTTCATCAGCTACAGGTATGTTGTTGGTTTTTATTATGCCCAGTAAAAGAGAATAATGGAAATCATAACATTAACTACATTGAAACTATTGTCAGGTGGAATTCAGCTTCTTCAGGAACAAATAAAAGACTGAGTTGGGATAATGGGGGAGAATGAATGAGAATCCTTCTAATGAGAGGCAGAGAAAAAATTATCCATTATGTGGGAGAACCAAGGTATGAATAGATTTAAAAATCATGTATGTACATGCATGCACACAATATATACATATAAGGCCTTTTCTTAGAAAGGGGATGATTTTATATTCATATTTTTTATTTGCATAAAATAGGTATCAGATAGGTAACAAAAGAGAACACTAAAGAGTACTGAGGACTTTGGTGAACTGGAAAACCTCATTCATATAAAAGTGTTCAGACTGATGTTTTTCAACTTTATGGTAGCGAAAAGGGTAGTATGCCCATATATCCCGTATACCTGGGACTGTCAAGTTTCATGCCTATTGTCCCTTTCAAATGCATCTGGGTTTAGACTACGGATCACATGGCCATCCTACAAACACAGCATAGCAGGGGAACCCATTTCGATCTGGGTACCAGTTTGGAATCCCTTGTATTAAAGTCTCTCCAAAGCGTGTGATACATGATGACAGGTTAGCCAAAATCTCATCCTAAAATGGAAGTATATTGTAAAAAAAATTTAGTTAAGGTAAGAAATGTGATTTTCTAATAAGGGGAAGTAGTATCAATAGCATTGCTTTGTTGGGGATTATTTTATTCAAATATTCTTATGGTTGATAGCATTTATGAATTTTTCAGTTTTTCATGATTTGCATAAGTTGGTTAAAATAGAGCTTTCCTGTACATATAATGCTATCTTCTGAACACCCCTATCTGCTTTTTTACTCCTACTTTGTCTTCTTGGGTTAGTTCAGTAACTTTCACACTCTTTTTAGTCATTGAAACTGCTTTTACAATTAATATTAGACAGAATCCCACTATATAAGAGCAAAAATTCTGTGACTGGAAATATAAGAAGACAGTGGAATGCAAGTCTCTGAGTTCTTGTTCTGCATCCCTTTATCCACTCTGCTTCCCTCCACCAAGGTGGCCCCAAGAAAACTCTTTAAATCTCTAGGGCTCTGAATACATAATCTCAAAGAAACTCTAGTCTAATGGGGAAAATAATGGACTTTAAAGTCAGACTTTGGATCCCCGTCTCTACATTTAGAAATCGTGTGTCCGTGGATGCAGCTTAAACTCGGTAACTCCCTGATAAACTTGAGATGTAGAGATGGTGTACAGAATTAATGATGTAAATTAAATAGTATTCCTAAAGCATGTGGATGTTTCTCAAGGTTTACATTCCTGCTCTCTATACGCTCCCACCCCTACATTTGTGATTCTCACCCTACCTGTGAATCAGAATCACTATGGTTCTTCTTTTAAATAGACCTGTCAGTTTCTACTCAAAACCTACTGATTGAAGATCCTCAGTGTTTGGACCTATGGATCTGATTATAAAGCTGTACAGTTGGACACTGTTAAGAACAACTGCTCTGTATTCTCTTACTCAACTATTCTTTTTCTCTTTCCAAAGTCTATGCATTTATCAGCTCCCACTCTTTCCTTAAACCTGACTTAAAACATTTATTTGTGGATGGTAAATTGGTTAAGAGCACAGTTTTTTATAGCAGAATGTCTGTGTTCAAGTCCAGGTGCTACCAGTGATGAGCTAACTAACACTGGACACTTTATGTCTTTGGGCTCCAGTTGCCTCATTTGAAAAATGGGTTTGTGACAAGCAGCAAATGAGCACTTAGATTAGTGCCTTGAACCTAGTTAGTAGTTAAAAATATTATCATCATCAGAAGTACTTGGGTGTTCTTTTCTTTATCATTTGACATCCAACCTTGAAATAAGTTTTTTATTTAATTTTCTTAAAAACAAATGAAAAAACAATAAAAGCCAAACACAGCTTTTCTCTTACATTTATATAATTTTAAAATTTGGCTATCATTCTCCAGGTAATGCAGATTCAAAACTTTGGAGGCATTTTATCCTTTCCTATTTGGCTTTTATTTGCCACAATGGATGTGCTCTAATATCTAGCATTTATAGTACAGAAATAGCCTGTTGACTGTGCCTGGGGTTTCAGTCTTTTTGTCTTTAATTCCACTCTTTAAATCTCTCTCTGAATAATATCCCTAGGTACTATATTTTATAATGATTTCACTTCCTAGATCAAAGAACATTTAAAATATTTCCAGTGCCTACCAAACAAAACACGATTTCCTTAGCATGGACTTCACATATAATTCTAATAAATGATTCACAGAAGTAGACGATGCTATGAGAATAGCAGCATTGCCATTGGTGAGCAATAAGAAATTAAACTTTTTATAAATTTGTACTGCTTGATACCTCAGGATAGTAGTAACAGGTTTCTTATGTCAGCAGTAAGTGAGACATTTGTCTCTTTGATATATAATCAGAAATGTTTTACTTTTATCTATTACTCAATCTTTGCTTACTCATAAAGTGGGTCTATTCAACACTTCTCCAGTTATCTTGTCACTAGATATACAGATGTAGATATTGTTTCTAATTCCACTTATCTTCTCCTTCCCAGCACAATGTCTGATTCATAATAATCTTTGAAAAAATTGTTTGTTAAATGAATACATGAATGAATGTAAGAACAATTTTCACTCTTTATTGAACTTAGTACATGTAATTTAGCTCTATTCTGTACATTTTTTAGGTGAGGGCACTGATGTATCATTCTATATAGCTAGTATAGGAAGTATGGC
Organism: Balaenoptera borealis; assembly: GCF_965194805.1. Taxonomy (NCBI): domain Eukaryota; kingdom Metazoa; phylum Chordata; class Mammalia; order Artiodactyla; family Balaenopteridae; genus Balaenoptera; species Balaenoptera borealis. The sequence continues at coordinate 15,892,423 of NC_138867.1, forward strand.
TTTGAGATGTGTTTAGTATTAATGATGCTGAGAAGATTTTCCACATTTGTTATACTTTAACCAAATAAACTTTCTGTATACAAAGCATTCACGGTATAAGTATATATACAGATAAAAGTCCATACCTTTCTTGATGATCTGAGGCCCAATTATAAGTAGGTTAACTGCATCAAGAATTCTCTATATGTATATGTATTACACATAAGAAAATAGACCCATACACATACACATATATTTGTAAGTATGTATATGTGTATGCATGCATGATATATGTATAAAATATTATTATTATTATTAAAGTATATAATAGTTCTAGACTGGACCAAAGGAAAATTATTGCCTATTTTCTTCCTATGTTTAAATGCAGAATGCTTACAGATACAAAAATTCTCTTGCTACAAATATGGTTTAGAAATGCACAGAGGTCTTCCCTTTAAAATGGTACCTAAAACTGTACAGAAAGCTATAATTCATTGATGAAAAAATTTGAAGACAACACTAACAAGTGGAAAGATATACTGTACTCGTGAATTGGAGGAATTAATATTATTACAATGACTGTACTCCCCAAGGCAATCTACAAATTCAATGAAATCCTTATCAAAATACCAATGTCATTTTTCACACAACTAGGAAAAATAATTCTAAAATTTGTATTTACATACAAAATACCCCTAATAGCCAAAACAATCTTGAGAAATAAGAACAAAGCTAGAGGTATCATGCTCCCTGATTCCAAACTAGACTACAAAGCTATAGTAATCAAAACAGTATGGTACTTGCACAAAAACAGACACACAGATCAATGGAACAGAATAGAGAAATGAATCCACACTTATATGGTCAATTAATCTATGAAAAAGAAGGCAAGAATATACAACAGCGAAAAGACAGCCTCTTCCCACACCTATGTTCATTGCAGCATTATTCATAATAACCAAGATATGGAAGCAACCTAAGTGCCCAGCCATAGATGAATGGATAAAGAATATGCAATATATATATTATATATACTATACATGCACACACATACACATATATATATAATTGTATAATGTATAATGGAATATTACTCAGCCATAAAAAAGAATGAAATTTTGCCATTTGATACAACATGGATGGACCTAAAGGGTATTATGCTAAATGAGATAACTCAAAGAAAAATACCTTATAATTTCACTTATATGTGGAATCTAACATCAAAACAAATGAACAAATATAACAAAATAGAAACAGAGCCATAGATATAGAGAACAAACAAACTATTGCCAGAGGGGAAGGGTTGTGAGGGGAGGAAAGAAAAAGGTGAAGGAGATGAAGAAGTATGAACTTCCAGTTACAAAACAAATGAGTCCCAGGAATGAAATGTACATCACCGGAATATAGTCACAAACTATCTAATATCTTTTATGGTGACATTGTAACTAGACATATAGTGATCATTTTGAAATGTATACAAATGTTGAATCATTATGTAGTGTAACAGGAACTAACACAGTGTTGTAGTTCAATTATACTTCAAAACCAACAAGCAAATAAGGAAAACATATATTTTTTCTTTTTCTTTTATTTTGTATCTATATGAGATGATGGATGTTCACTAAATTTATTGTAGTAATCATTTCATAATGTATGTAAGTCAAATCGTTATGCTGTACACCTTAAACTTATACAGTGCTGTCAATTCTATCTCAATAAAACTGGAAGAAAAATTTTTTAAAAGGAAAGCCAAAAAAATATTTAAATAGAAGTTCAAAAATGAAAAGGGAAATTGAAAGTTTTAATACGTCTAACTCAGATTAGTATTCTAATTTAAAAATATAAGATTAAACTTGCTAGATAATGCCTTTCCTCTACCTGAGATGTAAGGCAAAGAATTTTCATAGCAATCCATCATTTTCAACTAGCTTTACTTTCCAGAAGTTAAAAAATTTCTAATATACTTTTTATCCCTTGTTTTCTTTTTGCCTTCAATCCTTTGTTTTTCCTCCAATTATGTTAACTAAATGGCTTACAAGGATCCCTTTCTCAACCTTATGATGCCTTTCATTCCTCACTTGATCCTAACTGCTGATATTTAGGGGGGAAAAAATGTAGTAAGAATAAAGATCTGATGATTAAATTTCACATTTAAATTAGTTATTTTAAATATTTCACAAACTTCATAGAAAAAAATACATATCAAATTATCTACTAATGTTGTATGTTAAACTTTTATTTAGGTAGTCAAATGCCTTCAAGTAGACTTAAATGTAGTGAATCATTATACATCAGATATAAGGTAATATTTTTCTTAGATTAATTTTGATGTAAATGTAGACATAATCAAAATAGATGTTGGCCTAAACTTCTAATCAATTTTTCCTATAAAATTGCTCGATTAATCAATCCAATACCATTGACATCATTACGTTTCCCTTACATTTACTAAATAGAAACATGGTCTCTATCTGAGCTATCAATTCTGATATATTTATTTTTTTTGTCTCATCTGTAACATGTTAATTAATGTGTTTTTTTAAAAAAATATGTATTAATATTTTCTAGAGCAGGCCTACTGCCACAACATTTCATTTTCATAAAGTGCTTCCTCTTTAATTGAACCTTGGATATTTTAAGAAATTTTAAAATACTGGATTTTGCTTATAAATTCATTAGCTATTATTAGCTTGGGAATATAATATATTACATTATTCAATTTCTGATTTAAATTCATGAATATCTATTCAACTAGTCAAGACTCCTTTTATATATCAGAAAGATTTCATAGTTTTATCTTATTTTGTTGCACTCATTTCTTGTAATCATTATGCTAAAATATTTTAATCTATTTATGTAGTACTATTGTAAATAAAATATTTGATCATAACGTCTCATTGGTTATTATAAATGTGTGTACATATACTCACATAACACACATGTATTAGATTTGGTGACTTTATCCTGTATATTTTATTATATTGAATTCTGTCCTTCAATCAATTTAATATTTTATTAAATAGTGTGCAAAGAAACAAAATAAGATTAGTTTATTAACTGATAATGTGTAGGAAAAATCTACCTGCATCGGAAAAACTTCAGGAAATTTTTGTGTTTAAAACAACTCTCAATGGTTGGTTGATTTTCATTATGAAATGAAAATAGAGTAAGTATAGGTACATATTAAACACAAGGTCAGATAAGTAGCTGAATATTTAAATTTTCAGGAAAAATAGTGAACGTAAGTTTGAAGTATCATATTTGCATCATTCTAAATCAGATTTGTTACAATATAAACTGCAATCAAACTAAATATAGGAAACTGTTATAATCTTAAACAGCTAATTTTAAAACAGAAGACCATTTGATTAAATTATTTCCCCATCAAAGTAAATGTATATATGGAAAAATTCTAATGTAATTTTTTAAAACTTAAAGGTGATATACTTCTTACATATATGTTATGTTTAAGTGTTTTTGTTTTCAAATTATTGGAGCATTTGACTTAAGACCTCTGCAAAGTATGACACATGCAGCTTAAATAATGCTGAACATTAGTTCTCTTCTACAGATAGTTTGGCAGAGTCCAAAACAGTTCATTCTTTCTCTGCATATTCCCCAGTGTTATATGTGCAGGTAATTTCCTACTTTTATAGGGTTATACTCACCATTTCTGAAACCACTTCCTGAACTTGATTTCAAATACTACTAGCTGCTAAAATTCTTTCATGATACGCTTTGTATCAATCAATAATGATTTTAACTAAAGATATGGCATTAAGCATTAGTGACATTTAATTATCTCACTTAACAAAAATTTTACAGTAGATAGTTCTGGGTTGATTCAGCAGCTTAGCAGTGCCAACAGGATCTAATTTCTTTTTATACTCTGCTACATTATCCTAAGTGTGTTGGCTTTCTGTCCTCCTGCTTGTGCCTCATAGTAACAAGAAAGCTCCTGCCATTCCAGATGTCTCAGTAGCATTTCCAGAAGATATATTAGGAAAGAGTAGCATCAGCAAGTTTTTGTCACACACTGTTAGTGTTGTTTTTTTTTTTTAACTTTTAAAAAAAAATCAGTTTATTTAAGCTAAAAAAGAAACAAAAACAGTTCACCCATTTCTGGTTTTGGTTTTGTTTATAATTGTTTTGTTTATAATTAGAGAGCAAAAGACTTAGATTTCTTACATCAAATTGATCAAACCTTAATCACATATTCAATACCTATAACAGATGTCAGACTCATCTCACCTTCTGATTGCTGCCTAATTCATGGACAAATTCAGAGTTTGGTTATTAGAGAAGAGCGAATTGCCTGTTAGGTAAGTAGTCAGTTCCTGCCAACACGTGTCTCTTTTTTAGTATTCTGGGCAGAAATTAGGCAATTTATGAAAAAAAGAGCCCTCAAAATTTTCCCAGACCTTACTATATTTGACTAAGTTAATTTAATTTTCTTTTAACTTGATAATGGTATGAGTTCTGTAAAATGGAACAAAATACAAAATAAAATTTAGAAAAAATGCCTATGCATATTTGCTTACACAGGAAACAAAACTGTCAATACAAAGAGGGTGGTGTAGAAGGGCTATTAGTTCAGATTTAGCTAACCTAATCTCATATCTTGCCCTACGAGATGCTCAGTACATCTTCTGAAATGATCCTGTTGGAGGACGGGAATTCTACTGGCAATAGACTTATAGCAGAGGCTGCATACTATCTTCCAAGGCAACTGTCGTAGGTTGGGTTTCCTTCAAGCAGGCCCTAGACAAGGATTTATGCGAAAGTAATTTACAGAAAAAAACAGTAGGGAAGTAGGAAAGTGGAACCAGAAATGGAAGGAAGTCAAAGGAGGGAGCACTTTCAAGTTGAGTCCCACAGAGGGAAGTTTTGGCTCAATCTCACTGGAGAACTCTGGATGAAAATCACAAATCAGGGTTGTCTAGATGAGCAGAAGATATCTAGAGTTCCTAGCCCACCACATTTCCCAGTATTTGATCGAAAATGTGCTGGCAGGGGGAGGGCACACATTCCCAGTCACTGGACTTCTATGTTCATCTAGGAAAAGTGAGATTCAAGGACAACTTTCCAATAAAGAGAGGCAGGTGTCAGCTTTTGGAAGTGGAACACACCAGAGAGGAAATATTGAGTGTATGAAAGCAGATATGGGAATAGTACTAATAGATCTGTGCAGCAGCTGGAGGTCATGGGATGAGGATTACCTTTCTCTTTATTGCAGTGGTCTGGGACTGAACCCGCAATATCTCCAAGTATGCCTGCACTTGTTTTCAAACTCATTCCATATTATGTCAGCATTGTACCTTGTACGCACTTCTAATATCATTAATTTACTTAATGTATTAATATCACCCTTTATAATATTTATTTATATTTATGTCCATCTCTGCTGCCAGCTTGTAAAATGTCTTAGTGCAAAGATTGTGTCTTAATTATTTGGAATCTTGATTCTAGAAAAATGCAGAATACATAGTAAATCTCAGAAAACCGTGTTGAAAGAAGGTCTAATTGTGAATAAATAAATTAATAAATCAATGACTGAAATGTAATTTTAGAAAATTTGCCTCAGATAAACCAAAGTACGGCTTTACACAAAAAGCTACCATAACTAGTCTCAAGTGTCATTGATTTCATGACTTAATCAGCAAACACTAGTGTCTACTCAATATGAAAAATAGACTGCTTGGTGCAACAATTTCAGATCTGTTGGGACAAAAAAGCACTAACATGTTGACATAAAATTTATTTTATCTTCATAATGTTTTATAGTAAAATTTTCCATAGTATTTGTTCACCTTATTGAATCACCTCTTCACCTTATTGAATTTTATTGTGTCTGTACTGTGTTATCTCCTTTTATTTACATATTTTGAACGGCTTAATATTTATTGTGTTGTATTTAATACAAGCTGAAAATAACTTATTCAAATAATGAATCAAGGAAATCAAAAAAGATTAATCAGAGAGAGAAGACTTCAGGTAACAGATAAAGACAGAAATGTACAGATTCCACTTTTCCTTCTTCTCTATATGATATTCTTAGAATAAGTAAAAGGAATTAATAACTTTGCCTCCCATCAGACAATAGATAATAAACAAAAACATTGGGCAGTAATTTAAAAGAGCTGCTATTAGAGAAATTTTAGTTTTTCAGAAAGTATTCCAATTTCCTTACACACACACACACATATATTTTCACAAAAATGTTAGTAATTAGGAAGAGTGCTTTAGTTGAACTCAAGGTCTATAGATCTTAAAGAAAGAAGAAAATATTCACAATTATTTTATATAGCTATTATAATTTTGGGACCAAAATCTGAAAATATATCCTTTATTAGTCACCACTTATGAACAATTCCACCTTACTAATACAGGTTCAGAAAGGTTACATAAAGTTTTTGAAAATGAATTCCATCCTTACCACAAAAACTTTTTCCCCCTAGATGTATATATTATTTAATATTAAGAAATCTACTAATGCATTTTGTTATGGATATTAGTCATAAGAAAAAATAAAACATGTAACCATCTTAATATATGATTAAAAGATATTTGGATTTTGTTTCAACAGCCATTCTTTAGGTAAAGTGTTTCCAACTTATCATAAAAGCTCAAAATATTGTCAATATTAAGTTTATTGATAAAAGAGACAGGGAAATCCCTGGTAAAGTGAATACAAGCCCAGAGGGCCTAGTATCAATACTATTATTTAACTGTGCTGGACAATAAATTCACAAAGGCAATAATCTGAGAGGTGGAAAGGCAATAGCAAGAGTATCATCAAATGCTAAATTATTTAACTGTCGAGCTACAAAACTCAGGAGAATCAACTCAGCAACTGCTGTTAATTAATATAGACTGCATAGGTAACTGAATGCAAAACAAATATTTCAATCAATAGCTTTCCTTTTAGATTAATAGCCAGGTGGGTAATAGAATGAAAAATATAAGCTATTTATAATAGGAATAAAATATGTTAATTTGAATAATTTTAAGAAGATATGTGATAAATCTACATACACAAAGTTTTCCCTGCGCACACATCATGCTCACCAGTATAGAGGAACTTTAAAGGATAATTTGAGTAAATAGCAAATGATGACATGCCATATACATGTATTGGAAGACCCAGTTTTGTAAAGGTGGAAATTCTATCTATAGTTCTATATATTTAACACAGTTCTGAGAAACAACATCCTTTTGTGAAAAAAGGAACCATATAAATGCTATCCTAAAATTACACTACCAGCCTAAATATGTGAGACAAGCCATTAAATAGTTTTAAAAAAATGAAGAAAAAAAGGAATAAATTTAACTAATCCAGTTGAAATCATGTTTAAATCATTAACTGTTAAATATTATTGTAGTGATAAGAATAGAAGGCAAGTCAGTAGAAAATATTTTATATGCATAATAAAATATATGAATATATATTTGTATATTTTATAACATATGTGTGTGTTTATACACACACACATAAATTTTATACATAATTAGGTTAATATTTTGATCTTTGGGGCTAGATACATTGATTGGTTGTTAAGACAATTAACTATTCAAAGAAAAAATAGATGAAATTATTTCCCTTGTTCACACTTAATTTCAAAATAAATTCTGGGAAGATTTCAGAATTGTCTACAAGTGAATAAAAGCCTTAAGAAAATAATTAGTATTTATGTTAATTCTTACAATGATACCAACAGGAAACCAGAGATATTTAAACTTACAAATTTTAAAATTTCAGTTTATAAAAAATACAAGTCTCTGAAATTCAATTTGTTACTATTTAAAAAATAGCTTACTCTATTACTTGATCCAAAATTCCAAATCTAAGAATTTATAATGAGAAAATAAGCAGAGAGTTGTGTAAGTATGTATGTGCAAGTATTTATTTGCAGCCTTATTAATAATGGTGGACAAATGGAGACAAATATGACAATATAAATAGGTAAAAAGAAAGCTACATCCACTTGCAGCAAATAAAATGATGTGTATATTTATTTTAATGGAAACAGCTATTTTTAAATGAAAATACAGTTATAACAACATCATCCATTTTGTTTATAAGCTGAGAGGAAACTTTTGTGAAAGATATATACAAAATATCAATGGTGGTTTTCCTTGGTGGATAAAGTGATTTGTATTCATACAGTTTTTATTGACCTGCTATATTTCTTGTTTTCTACAAAGAATTTTCATGACTGTTAATAGCAGAATAAAACTAATGATATGAGAGGAAAAAAGCCTGCAAAAAAGAGCTATTTATTTAAATCCTGCCCTTAAGTATAGACCATATGAGGTGAGGCTTAGAGCCACCCGGGGCCATATAAAGTTGCTGGAGCTTCAGATGAACTAAAAAGGGGCATTATGTAAGGCCATCCAAGGTAGCATTGCAAAATTTAAGTGCCAACATCAATGCAGAAGTAAGTTTGTAGGTTCATAAATGGTTTGCTCTGCTATCCCCATTATTTTTGCTCATCTTTTACTCTTCAACATCACTGGCAAAGAAAAAATTATTACTGACCACACTCTATTCATTATACAGTTTCTAATAAGTAACTGCAATCCCTCAGCTTTGCTTTTTGTCATTTGTGGCATTTACCACAGTTTGCAATTTATTTATTAAAAAATTGAATGGATGTTAGTTGGAAAAAATGGATGAATACATGAATGAAGTCAAAATAGAGGGCAGTGGGAAGAATGGATAAAAAGGAAATAAAGAGAGAAATTGGTGTCTGAGACAAATAGAGATATGAGAAACAGTTCAAGATAAAATGTTCATTACTGAAAGTATAAAACAGTGAATATTGGGGGACTTTTCTTCTGTAGAATCCAGTGACTTTTACGTAAAAGTGCGGCAACTTAAAGGAACTCATGAAGCTGGAAAGAAAATCAAGCAACAGTATGTACTTCAAATTACTTGGTTAAGTAGCAGGATAAGATCATGATAGAAATTGTTAGATGTATAAAAAGCTGTAATATAATTAATTGATATGTTTTTATTGATAACTATTGCCTCTGAAAGCTTAATATGTTTTTAAAAATGACCAAAGCTAAGACCAAGTATCTTCCAGAACACAAAGTAAATTTATTATTAGATTTACTAAGAAAGCAAAGCTATTATTTCACCATATGTTCGATGAAATATTTGTATTCCTAATTTGCTATATGATTCTTAAGAGTGGTATCACAAATTGTTGCTGAATATAATTGAAAGACTTGTCCATTTATTAGTTGATCATGATGTTTTTCTTCTTCTTTAATTTAGTTTATATGTTGAATTGGCTAAGATGTAAATCTGTAAATCTTACCTTGAATTCCTGGGATAACTCCAACTTTGCCTTTATGCTTGATCTTTTTTTATTTTTGGTTGTTACTTCCTTTTAAAATGAGCTTAATTCTTAGACTAATGTTATAAAACTGGAAGTATAAAACCACAACTTTAATATAGCATATTACTTATAGAGACTTTCCTAGAAACTACCAATCATGTGTGAAGAGCTACCCATCAATCAACTACTGATGAAATAAAAAGGAGTCATGCAATTTTCATGAAGAACATCACAATCACAAAGCTAAATTTTGGAAGTGGCATTGACTACAAAAACTAGGTGATGTTTCATCATCCTACTCTTTTAAACAGAGAGTCAAATCCTCAAATACATAGCATATTGCAAATGCCTACTACTTTTTCAATTTTGTAAAACGTAAATGTGAAGTAACCTAAAAACTGGCAAGAAAAGGGTAAAAGAGATACTTACCCAACTCATACATAAGAAAATGACTACCACCAGGAAAAACCCATTCATCATATTTTTGTATGAGTTTAAACAAAGTATATTAGGTTTTATATTTTAAGAAAATAACCCTTTAATGTGAGCATCAAAGACAAATTATTTTATTTGCTTGAAAATTTAACTTTTGTCCATTTGTATAAAAGACAAAAATCTATGAATTTGTAGACACTAGTATTTGTATAATTTTATAGGCATTCAATACTTTTCACTATTAAACTGTGAATTGATTTCAATAAAAATTAATGTATCAACTCTGAAAATATATCCATTATTTGAAACAATCCTTTCCCCTAGTTCTTTCTTTTAAGTCTTAGGCCATTGCTATTGCCTTAGCTTAATTTAAAATCTGTGCTTGTTAGTCCTCTGAATATTGTACAACCAATTCCTAACCCCTTGGGTTTTTTACCATTCTCCCTCCCCGCCCCCGAGCCTTCTATGTTATTTTCTCCAGGAATGAATACATTGGTGGAAAGGCTTTCCTTTAATTATTGACCTTGAACTGTGGAATGCATTTGTGAATAAGAGAAAGGCTTATGCTTCTGAAATGTTGCACAGCTGTCAATTTCTTTAGCAGAAATTAATGAACATTGCTGTTTAGACACCTGGGTATAGTTCCTGCTCTGTAGCCAACTAGCTGAGTGACATTAATCCAAGCACACATGGGACCCCTATGCCTTCATCTCTAACATTAAAGATTTGTACTAAATTACCTCTAAGATTTTAAAATTTTCAATGGTTTTAATTATCAACTTCATTCATTTGTTTAACTTCCCTCTTTTGTCTGTCTTGTGGAAGTTGACACCTCCATTTCTGTGTAAATATCCTACAGGATAATAAATAAAATTCAAATTTATAATTTTTGCTGCACAGGGAGCTATGGTAAATAGCACTGAGTGTGGAGAATATTGAAATTAGTGGGTAAAATAGCCTTTGTATTAACCGTGGATTTCATTTATCAAAGCTAATTCCTTCTTGTAATGCCAGATCTTGACTGTAAAATTATTTTACTATTTAGATACGTATAATGGCTCAGTTTATCATTAGTTCCTTACCATAATAACTAAATTAGCAATATGACGACTAAGGTCTTTGTTTTTGATTTAGGTATTTATGAAAAAGAAAAATACAGCCTTTATCTCACCTCCTCATGTAGGTGTTGCCTTTGCATTTTGTGTACTTATATTTGCAGTCACTACATTACATGGTAATTGTTCAATTCCTTCTTGTCTCCCTTGACTAAATTGAAATCCTTACTTGTAGGGACTATGTCTTATAAATCTTTGTTTCCTCAATGTCCAGGGGAATGCCTAGCTGAAACTGGGAGCTTAAGAAATGCTTATTGTATGGATGAATGAAAATCGGCTTCATGAAAAAACTCAATTACACAACCTTAGTCTTGTTTCAAATATGCCAACTTGAATTTATTTATGGTTTGACATATTTGTGTAAATAAATGCTCTTTACTAATAAGGCAAATATTAATAATGATAGCATTAATCAAAATTAGAAAACCCTTACAAAGCCCTTAGTAGATACTAGGTTAGTAGGTATTAGTTACCTGACAATATAAGACAGTTATACCCTGCATTCAATTTATTGCAATATGTTGGTTTTTTGAAGTATATGAAGAAAATCCAGCCGACACAAATATGTAATTGGAAAAGAAATGACTATTTCATAGTCTTTTTCAGATTATTGTGGGTATTCTTGTTTTGATACTACACCAAAACTTAATGGTCACTTTTTAAAGTTTAACTGAAATGTGGAATCTAAAGCCTCATCCATTAACTTTTTATTTCTTTTGTTAAATTAAAATCAGTTGTTTATCTTGCATTTTGAATGGTTTTACCCATGCATGATTTTGTACCATCATGAACTGACCATTTTGCAAACATTGATTCACTAAGATATATACATTTCCCAAATGTTGACATATTTTGTTACACATTATCAGAATATCTCAACAGAGAAATATTTTAAGCACGCATTGGGAAGTATCAAGCTTATATGGTTGGTACAAGTTTTCAGAAAACAATTTTTTCTTGAAAAGATGATGGTTGTCATTGCCAACAGAAAATATCAGTTTTCCTTGAAATAACAAACTCTCTTTTCATTAATTTTTGAGAAAATGTCTGCTGTGAAAATATGTGAGTATGAATAACCAAAGCAGCTGGTTCAGCCCACAGTGCAAACAGTTGTCCAAATAATTTTCCTCCAGCCAACCATGTACATTCAGGATGCAGAAGGGCTTTAAACATACTTCCCCATTTCTTCACACAGAATGTTAGAACTATGTGTACTGATGTGTAGAGATTTAATCAAATCAGTAACTTTTCTGCTGCATCAATACTTAAGTGAAACATTATTATTATTGTTATTATATAAGGATTATATAATTGTATATTATAAGGAACTTTTTGGCCAACCCAGTGTTATTAGTTCATCTGTAACAGTGGAGAATACAATGACCATTAGTTTAGCTTTTGTTCTTCCATTTTGTTTTGTGATTAAGGTGCCAGAAGTTATACCCACCAATGTTTTTGCATGATTGGTGCAAATACCAATTCAATGAAATAGGGAAATAACACATAATATTGCTATGGAAGAGTTTTGGTTTTGGACATATCTTGAGAAACTTCAGGGGTTTGAGAACTGCTCGTCAAGTGATTAATCAAAATCACATGCAGAGTAAAAATGTTGGTTAAGAATATAAACTTGGATTTAAATACCAGCCCTATGTCTTAATAATTGTGTGAATGTGGGTAAATTTCTCTAAGATTCTGATTTGCAAATTAGATGAGTGTTAAAATCTATGTGTTATGGACGTAAGTCATGTATTTGGCTTCTGATTTTTATTAATAGAGATATAATAGGCATATAACATTGTATTAGTTTCAGGTATACAACATAATGATTGGCTATCTGAAGGCTGGAGGTATCCTGGAGCATAGGGGTTTGCCTGATAGGTGGTGTGAGCCAGACTCCTTGCTGAGGAGTCTGGGATATGGGGGCACTTGGGCGTGTCTCATTCCAGGACTCCCCTCCAGCATGTCGAGACCCCAAGATCCTGGGAGATCAGGCTTCCTCTAGGAAGAGTGGTTGGTGCACCACCCAGCACCTGGGACCTGATTCCGCTTTCCTCTGAGGCACCCCTGATGCTCAGCACATCCCAGCCCATCCTTTCCTTGCCCTTCCGTCAGGACCCACACTAACTCCCCCCACACACCCCAAATCACATAGTGCACCCTTGGGGCCCCCAACTGGACTCTGTTTGCCTTCCTGTGAAACCCCACGCTCCACCCACCTGGATCAGACCCTAGCTCTATTCCCCAAGATAAAAAAACAAAAACAAAAATGAAAACGAAAACTGAAATCTTCACTTCTTTTTATGATGAAGAAATTATCTGGTTATAGAAGTCTCCTGGGGGAGCAAAGACTGTCTTTCCATATAGTAGCTGGAAATGCTAGACTTTTGTTTTCCCACTCACTCAATCTCCTTTTCAGCTAGACCAGAGGCATCTAATCTATAATCTTCTGATCAATTTACCTATTCCAGATGTTGACTGCGCAGATAGTAATGTGGAAGGGAATTGGAGAGCTCACTCTGGGATAGGACATGTGGTGCTGGTGAAACACAAGGTAGAGTTCCTGGCACGGAAGGGAAGGACTTGTATGAAGATACGGGTAGAAGTTGCAAAAATACTGAAGTTGCTGATGTATAATTGTAGCTTCTAATGCTTGGCTACAACAGTTATTTCTTCATCAATGAGTTCTGCTCATGGTTTAGGCAACTATTCTTGAAAGCTTAGGCCCTGAGTCTGCTCTCCAGCTTTCCCAGCAATTCAGAAAACTGCTGGGTAACCTTAAATGGTGTCTGCAGCTGTTGCTTGTAATCAAAATCCTGGGGAATAAAGCATCTCATAATGTTGTGAACTTAAATGAGATAAGCTATGTAACAAACTAGGGAAAATTCCTGATTCATAAATAAATGAATAAATAAATACATGTTAGGTACCTAAAGATGGGCCCCATATTCCTTTGCTTCCCTATATATTTTTTCCAATATACCACACTGCTTCTATCAAAGCAAATGGCAATGTGGGTAAAGATGGATGAATCCTTAATTCTGTTTGTATTTAGTGGCTATTACACAGAATAATTTCAAACAGTAGGCATTCATATAGTGGTACCTAGACCCTTTTAACTTAAATTATCTGGAATAGGGATAAGACTAGAGGTTAAATATTGCGGTAAGTAATCTTGAAAATAATTAATGGCTCAAAAACAGGAGAATAATTCTTTGTTCACTGATAGGAACGTAAGTTCTCTTTTTTTGACCCTGGATATAAATAAAAGTCTAGCCATTGCTACTATAAAAACAAAGAAATGTAGGATAGTATAGCAAAGGGAGGAAAGTATGGTCAAAAAATGGAAAAAGATGAAAATAATGATTAAGGAAGAAAAATGGAAAAAACCAAAAAATGCAGAGATGCTCTTTCTCTGGTCTTGGTCCACCAGCCTATGTTTGAATCTTCTAGGGGTGCTGCCTATTGCCAGTGGGAATGTCTAGTTTCCCACATATAGGTGGCCCTTGAATTTTATACTTTTGACCTTCAAACAGCCTGAATGTTAAGATATTAAATATTGTCACTCAAAGTGTTTTTAATGTGCCTATTCAGACTATTTTGATTTATCCTTTGGGGACCTGCTCTAACAATTCATAGTTCCATTTAGAAGTTCTGCCATCTTGGAATAGTGAGATTTCCGTAAGCTCATCTTTCAATATTTCATTGCAGTCATTTCTTACAGGTTTCTCTGCAGCCTAGTGTTTCTGCAAAGTTCCTCAAGGACATCCAAGGGAGACACAGAGAGAAGATGACAGAGGTTCCATTTATATCCATAGTGCATATTGTCCCTCCAGATCATGTCTGGATTGAAGAATGTGTTCTACTAAAAAGTTGGAATATTGTTTTATCATATTCCCTTTATTATTTTATGAAAATCACAGAGTGATGAAACAATAAAAATTAAAAAGTGACTCACAAATTGATGTCTACTGAGAAAACTTGGGAATCATTTAACCTGACAAAAACAGGGAGATTTTATTCTCAGTAAAATGATCGATAGATTTAAACTGCTGAACAGTTTTCAGTAGCCAATGAAATATATCATATTAAAGAATATGTTCAAATACTGGAAATGTTTTGAAAATATTTGGACATAAATTTCAAGTGTGATTAGAGCCTTAATAGTATTTTCACCTCTTTGAGAACCAAAATTATTTTCATAACTTTTTAGTATTTTTGGACTTTTGGACTTTGAAGTTAGTTCATATTTCCAGAAGAAGCCACGTAAGAAAATGGACAACACACCCTGCTGATTTTTCCTTCTGTGGTGTGTGCCATTGTCTACACTGCATAGTCTACTGTCCTGAGTTATAGGGATAGTATCTTTTTAATTTTTATATTCTATTTCAAAATCTAACAAATGCTTAGTCATAGATGGCATTCAATAAATATTCTTAAGGTGAAATAAATTTAATGGTAAGATGGATCATGAGTATCATATATTAAATAAATAATTCAATAATGAAGTTGTCCCCAAAGCATTAACCAAAAACTCTAAATGGGTGAGGTCACAGTGCTAGGACCTTTGGTGGGTGGTACAGAAGTTAGTGGGAAAAGTTCACATTTTGGAAGCAAGAGGCTTGGACTGGGAACACAGATTTTGAATTCAGATAGGACTGAGTGCAAGCCTCCCTGTTACCACTTAAACTTTGGACAATTTGCATAAAATTGCTGAGTCTCTCTTTTTCAAATTGTAAAATGTGAATAACTAGAATATCTATATCAGAGATTGATATCATTCCTTCTCAAAGCAGCTTGTTTCAAATTTAGATAGTTGTGCTCCTAAATTATTTCCATATTTTAATTTCATGATTACTTTATCATTTAATTTATCACAGCAGTGCATTCACTATGTGAAAATATATTCAGCTGTACGATTAAAATTTGCATACTTTTTTGCATGTTATACTTCAACAATATTGACAAAAATAAAATACATTAAAAAAATAAAGTATACATAAATTTGATAACAAAAGTAGTGGAGGAGGATATCGAATAAAAAATAAAACTCTCCTTTCCTTTGCTCAAGCTCAGTTCCAATCCCAGTCCTCAAGGGATTTCAATTTTAAACATTTCTGTCATATTTTTTTCTAGTGGTTCTCTTTCTAAGTGTAAATGATATGCTTATGTCTCTATTTCATGATTCATCAAGTTAACATATTTATTTTAGTTCTTCTCTTGGTTAAATGATGTACTTGATTCTTTATTTTCTTTATTCATTGACATTAGACTTTATATCGTGATTTGCCCCTATGTGAGATCAAGTATTTGTGTGTCACCTCCTTTTCCCCTTCTTCCAACTCCTGTCTCCTGTACTATTATTTTTATATTGTTAAGCTTTAAAATACTCTGTCATACAGCTATGGCCTTCTGTGGTTGTCAACTTATTGAATCAATGTATAGATTAAGCATAGAGGACAGATGCACATTGGACACTTCTCACTGTACTTTTCATAGTATAAGAATTTTCATTTTGTAGCATGTCTTTTTCTCCATTAGATAATGAGCTTCCTGAGATCAGAAATCATCTACTTTTATTTTATTTAATATCCCGACTATTTGGCATAGTTACTGGTTTCTACAAAGCACTGAAACAATTCCCAGAGATAAACCCATGCACATATGGTCACCTTATCTTTGATAAAGGAAGCAAGAATATACAATGGAGAAAAGACAGCCTCTTCAATAAGTGGTGCTGGGAAAACTGGACAGCTACATGTAAAAGAATGAAATTAGAACACTCCTTAACACCATTCACAAAAATAAACTCCAAATGGATTAAAGACCTAAATGTAAGGCCAGACACGATCAAACTCTTAGAGGAAAACATAGGCAGAACAATCTATGACATAAATCACAGCAAGATCCTTTTGACCCACCTCCTAGAGAAATGGAAATAAAAACAAAAATAAACAAATGAGACCTAATGAAACTTAACATCTTTTGCACAGCAAAGGAAACCATACACAAGATGAAAAGACAACCTTCAGAATGGGAGAAAATATTTGCAACTGAAGCAACTGACAGAGGATTAATCTCCAAAATTTACAAGCAGCTCATGCAGTTCAATATCAAAAAAACAAACAACCCTATCCAAAAATGAGCAGAAGACCTAAAGAGACATTTCTCCAACGAAGATATACAGATTGCCAACAAACACATGAAAGAATGCTCACTAATACATCACTAATCATTAGAGAAATGCAAATCAAAACTACAATGCGATATCATCTCACACAGGTCAGAATGGCCGTCATCAAAAAATCTACAAACAATAAATGCTGGAGAGGGTGTGGAGAAAAGGGAACCCTCATACACTGTTGGTGAGAATGTAAATTGATACAGCCACTATGGAGAACAGTATGGAGGTTCCTTAAAAAACTAAAAATAGAACTATCATATGACCCAGCAATCCCACTACTGGGCATATACCCTGAGAAAACCATAATTCAAAAAGAGTCATGTACCACAATGTTCACTGCAGCTCTATTTACAGTAGTCAAGACTTGGAAGCAACCTAAGTGTCCGTCAACAGATGAATGGATAAAGAAGTTGTGGCACGTATATACAATGGAATATTACTCAGCCATAAAAAGAAACTGAAATTGAATTATTTGCAGTGAGGTGGATGGACCTAGAGTCTGTCATACAGAGTGAAGTAAGTCAAAAAGAGAAAAACAAATACTGTATGCTAATACATATATATGGAATCTAAAAAAAAGAAAAAAAATATGGTCATGAAGAACCTAGGAGCAAGACGGGAACAAAGACGCAGACCTACTAGTGAATGGACTTGAGGACGTGGGGAGGGAGAAGGGTAAGCTGGGACAAAGTGAGAGAGTGGTAGTGTATATATGGACATATATACAGTACCAAATGTAAAATAGATAGCTAGTGGGAAGCAGTCGCATAGCACAGGGAGATCAGCTCGATACTTCGTAACCAGCTAGAAGGGTGGGATAGGGAGGGTGGGAGGGAGGGAGACGCAAGAGGGAAGAGATATGGGGATATATGTATATGTATAACTGATTCACTTTGTTATAAAGCAGAAACTAACACACCATTGTAAAGGAATTATACTCCAATAAAAATGTTAAAAAAAATATATACTATAAAAGGAAAAAAAAACAAATCAGGGAACTGGTCTTTAGAGAACGAGGTTATTCAATAGTTTATTAAGTCAGAGAAATGTTAACAGGCCATAAGGCAGGGCCAAGTGACTGGAATTAGTGTGATAGATGGTTCAAAGTGGAAGTTTGTTGCAAGCTAGAGAGAAGATAGGATCCGCCATTGGATGCCAGGTTAGACCAGACACGGCAGCAATGTGGACAGATGCTAAGTCTCCTAATCCAGTTGTACCACTGCTGTCATTCTCCAGGCAGGAGTGGCTGGAAGCTTAAGGTGGGCATGAAGTTCAAGCAACTCAGTTGTCCAGAGTATAGGTTAAGGCAAGCCATTGATGAGGTAGTGATTTTTTTCTCTTTGAAATAGAAAACACGTTCTATTTTAGTGCTGATATTTTCCCACAACCTGCGTACACAGCAAGGTTTCATTTAAAAATATTACTCTAGTATGAAAATCGTTGCAGTGCTAAAAGGCTTAATTATGTGAAATTTTAGTTTTATTTTAAGACGTTCTTGCTCTTTCTCTAAAACTTCAGTAAATTGCCACGTAGATTAAAGTGATAACAGATTTAGCATTATTTTAATTCCATTTTTATTGTCTTTCATTCGGTAATGAGCAAAATTATCTTTCTGCTACTCATCATTATATACCTGTTGTCATTATATTATGAATATCACAATATTGTGATTTAAGTTATAATTTTAATTATATTTGTAAAGTATTAGAAAATGTATTAAAACAGCATTTTCTTAGGTAAAATAAAGTTTAAAAATGTGTATAGGTATGTGTCTATGTGACAATAAATAAATAAAACAAAATTTCTTCAATTAATTACCAAGAGAGATTGGAATATATCTTTTTGTGAGTGTCTAGTATACAATAATCTAAGCGTACAAGATTGTATACTTCACTGCAAGTATGAAAACAGGATTTCTTTATATTAGCTCCTGATGCACCCGGACAGCAGAGTCCTCTGTTCCTGCCTGATCTTGCTCTACTTAGCTGTAAGAACAAAACACAAAGGCTCAGGATTTTCTATATTTAATTATTTCCTCATATATTCATTTAAAAAATCATTTATTACATGCACGCTGGATCACCAGATTCAGTTCCTCTTATTCCATTTTTTACCTCTGCTTTCTTCTCCAAATATTGGCGTCCCAACGCTCCCAGCTCACATCTTTTCAGTTTGGCAAGCCCCGAGAGAAAAAGAATGCATCTCTCTGAAGGATTTCAACATGTCTGGGCATCGTGTCTCACTGCCTGGCTTAGGTCACGGGTCCACCCCTTAGTCTATTGCTGTGTGAGTGGCGTAGGATATGGCAAAAGAGACGTAGAAGAGGATATGTTGTCACCCATTCTATGGTCACAGGTCTATTTCTGTGTCCAGAAGGTAGGCTTGACCTGCCTAAAGCACATGTGCTCAGGGTAAGGGGAAAGCTGTTCCCTAAAGGAAAGTCAAGATGCTGCTACCAGAAGGAAGTGGATGACTCTTGGACCACTACCCAGACTCACAGATGTCCACTGCACTGAATATGTAGCCTGAAGTTAGAATTTGGCTCTCTACCCTTTAATAATACTAACTTTAATAATATAGAATTGATGGTAATACAGATACCTTGTCTGTGAAAGTACACATTAATAGCATAGCAATAATATCAGATAAAGGTACACATTACTTAAATATTTACATTATTTAAAACATTCTTAAAGCAGATGATAAAAATGATTAGCCAGTCACAAATAAATCTATGCATCAATCTTATTTATTCATCGAACTGGTTAAACTTAAAACCACCTTTCTAGGCAATCCTTTGTACCTGAAATAAGTTATGATTAATATATGAAACTTTATTCAAATATAAAGCTGATAAAATTGATTAAGCAGTTTCTGTAATTTGGACTATTGGGTAAAGGCACAGACTATATCCAAATCCAGACTTTATCACCTACCAGCTGTGTGATCCTGGGCAAGTTACTTAACTTCTCTGTTCTTCACTTCTCTAGATCGTAAAATGAGGCTCATTTATAATTGTACGTGCCTCATAAAAATGTTGTGAGAATTATTATAATAAGAGGTAACATATGTAAAGTGCTTAGAACAGTGTCTGGGACCCAACAAGTGCTAGATTAGTATTACTGTTTCTTATAATTATTGCTTTGATAAAAATAAATGCTAAGCACATTTTCATTCTCAGGCTCTATAATATAAGCTTTCTAAATGTCATGATAAAAATTCTATGAAATATACATCTTCTTTTCATCAATGTAGAAATTACTTAGCAAACTTAAGCAATTTGCCAGAAGTCAGACATCTTTTAAGTGGCAAAGCCAGAATTTAAAGCCAATATTATCCTACGCCAAACTTTGAAGTCTTACCAATTATAATACTCTGCCTCTGAAATAAATAAAATAGTGCGACAATCTCTATCAAGTACCCTGGAAGACAGTGATGTATTCTAGCCATCTTAATATTACATTCCTCAATCTAATTTTTCACAAAATTATTTTTTTCTTGAAACAATAAAAATAATTCCAAATTAAAGGAGTGATATTTGAAAAAGCTCAGATATTTGATGACACAAAATCTAAAAACCCAGTGCATGATAAAGCATCATAACATTAAAAGCACATTGACATGTTACCAGTGTTCACCGCTAGGTGGTGAGAGTATTTCTTCTTTATCAGTGTGTTTTTCCAAACATAAGAGGAAGCAACAAATAATTGAAAGGGAAGCTAGTGGGAAAGGAGTAAGGCCTGGAGGTGTGTGACCAGCCCTAGTGCTGGAATGCTGGCACGCAGACCCAAGGCAAGACTTTCCCTTGGGAGTCAGTAAAAGTTCCCTACAAATTAGCCAGAGTCACAGATATGAGTCAAATTCTTAGGATCCCAGCAAATCACTTTAGAAAAGAAAAACTTTGCCCATTTAATGCAAAACCATCCTTTGTAATTGTTGTCGGAAACTTTCTCCTTTTGGAGCTTCTAAATTCTCCCATGGCTACTTGAGGTGCTAGCTCACATACAGGAAATGTTTTAAATGCAAGAGTGCTATGAATTTCTATTGCCAGGATATATAAATCTCACACGCACACACACGCACACTCATTCACACACTCAACCGTGGGGTGGAGAGTGGACAGCTTAGCAGATTGAGCATCTTGTATGGGGGTGGCCTCACATTTCAAGTCAAGGCTGCTCAAGTGGTGAAGATGACAAATGAGGACAACAGATTGTGAAATCTAAGCTCAAGAGAGAAGAATTTTTCATAAAGGGAATAAAATCAAATATGCAGCTTATGGTTTCTGGCTTGGAAAGAACATTAAATATTAAATATTTCAATACTTTCATTTCAAAAATTAGAGTGAAGGGTGAAGTTAAATGACCTCTTCAAGGCTACACTGAAGAGAAAGGGCTAAAATTTAGGTCTCTAGCACTGAGAGTCTTCCCTCTACTAATGCATTTGGCTCCCACTAAGTTTAAATATGAAACAAGCACAACTTAGTTGAAAAGTGATGCTTATTTAGCTTAGTAGGTGGGATTAGATGGAAGAAGAATTTTACCATTTAAATTTTTTTTAATAAAAGAGAGAATATTTAAATTCCTAGATTCTTATCTGAAAGGATGTAGCATTTTAAAATTATGATGTCTATCATTTTTTTACTTTTGTCTATCCTGATGGCAATCAAGCATGATGTAGTTATAAAGCAAGCATTCTAAAATCAAGAATATTTTGTCTAATTTGGAATGGAATTCAGGAAACTTCCACTTGAGCAAAAAAGATAATTTCTCCCTTTCAATTGTATAGATGCTACAATGTTAGTAAATACTGTAGATATTGGTAAATATTGTTAGATATTGTAGTGTTTGTTAGTAGATACAATGGTGGTCTTAGTAGTTTTGGTGCTGTTAGTAATACTGTAGTGCTAGTAGATACTGTAGTGTTAACAGATACCTTAGTGTTGGATACTGTAGTCTTGGTAGATATCTCAGTGTTAGTAGTTACTGTAGTGTTGGTAGATACAGTATTATTAATAGATACAGTATTGTTAGCAGATACAGTAGTGTTAGTAGATACGGTGGTTTTAGTAGATACTGTAGTGATAGTAGATACTGTAGTGATAGTAGATACAGTAGTGATAGTAGCATAATATTTTTAGTAGATACTGTGGTGATAGTAGTATAGTATTGTTAGTAGATACTGTAGTGGTAGTAATGTTGTAGTGGTAGAAGATTCTGTAGTATTCTGCCTTATCAGCCCCTGGTGACTCCCAGCTGACACCTTACTGGGAACTGCTAGCTGCTGCAGGAAAGTACCTCCCAGGACTGGCTGATGTGAGGACACAAAGGCCCGGCCATGCTTTAAAGGGCCACTCCAGCTCCAGAACTTGCTCTAGGATCAACTGAGACCTCATTTACCCCTGCACTGAGAAGCTCCTCCCTCCATACAGTTCTACCTTCCTGACAGACGTATCTCTTGAAAGCAATCCCCAATAAAATCTCCTTCTCACAAGCTGTTTCCAGGGAAGCCCTTCTAAGACAGTTGATACCAGAAATGGTTCTAAGGAGACAACCATAAATTGGGATTTTACTGATGCAAAACTCACTATCCAACCAGCAATGGGGATCTCATCACTGATAGCAGAGGGATGCTGGAAAGTTGCACTACATGTTGTAATTATGCAATTGTTAAAACTTTCACCAGTGGAGAACTGGGATGGGATACTGATAGAAGGAGATGCTTTAGCTGGTGTAATATCTCTGGCACTGGAGAATAAAGAGGAAAAATGTAACTATAAGGACTATGGAATAGGGTAGCTGTTGCTGGATATCACTGAACCTTGAAAAGAGATGCAATAGGTAGACTTTCTAACTAAAATGATCTGCTAGAAATGCCCAGTCCTAATCCTAAGAACCTATGGATATGAACAGATATCACGCCCATGATTAATGTTATATGGCACAATTGAGTCTAAGACAGGGAGATAATCTGAATGGACCTGATCTGATCACATGAGCCCTTAAAAGCAGCTTCTCATGACAGGGAGAATTGAAGCTGGAGAAGGACTTGATGTGCCCTTGCTAGCTTTGAAGATAGGGCCACAAGAGAAGGAATGGTGGCAGTCTTACAGAGAGTCTGCTAGCTGACAGCCAGCAAGGAAATAAGAATCTTAGTCCTACAATAGCGATGAGCTGACATTTGTCAAAAATTTGCATGAGATTGGAAGCAGATTTTTTTTTCCCCAGAGCCTCCAGGGTATGAGCCCAGCCCAGCTCACATAGTGATTTTGGCCTTATAAGGCCCTAAGCTGAGAACCCAGTCAAGGCCACCCAGACATTGGACCTACAGAGCTGTGATAAATGTTGTAAACTATGAAGTTTGTGATAATTTGCTACAGCAGTGGTAGAAAACTGATATGAGACATAACAAGAAGCTCAGGGTGTTTAATCATCAGTTTACTTTAGGGAAATGTGTTAGCTTTCTCCATATTATTCATCAGTAATTCAGGCACACAAACTCACAGATTCCTTTGTGTCTGTAACTCACAAGTGATGTCCTCTGTTTGATATTACAGATAATTTTTCAAAAATAAAATTTCCATAAATGTTAAATCCTGCTTCCTCTATGGTTCCTGTTCCCACACACAGCTAGTTCAGGCCAATAAGTATACGATAAATTGGACCTAAATGAAATCTTCCTGCATCAGGATTTTAGCTTTTTAGATCAAAATTCCATCTGTCTCTTTCTTTTCCAGAATGCGCTATGTGTTTCTTGGTAAGTATTACAATGAAAATAGAAACATTGTTCCCTAGAGTTGTAGATGTGTATTCCATTGCTTACATATACTTGACAGAGCTGACCTTACCCAAACAATGATAAAATTCTGCTTTTAAGTTATCTGAGCATCAGGGACATATTCTGATAAGTGTGCAGGGTCAATCTGGAGTAGCAAGCTCCTTAAGCGTTCCAGAGACAGATGTCTGAAAATTTCCAAACCCTGTAACATAGCCTGCATCTTAATGACACATTTGAATGAGGAGACATATGTAAATTCTGCATCAGTTAAAGAAATATGACTTGAAAGTGAGTAAATGGTCTAACACAGCAGAAAGGATTAAGATCTCATTATGAAGTCTGCTAAACCTTATATATAGGAGGAAGTCTATTTTTCTTTGTTTTCAAGGGATCAGACTACCTTTAAAAACTTCCTTTTATAGGAATGTTATCAATTAGACATTTCTAACACTTCTATAACTTTGTCTTTTGCTTATTTGTTCCATACATTAAAACATCCTTTGTGACCTGTGCTCTAGAATGAATTGGTCATATTCAGGCCAATCGATTTCTTTTGCTGTGACAGCATCGCTCTGGATCCTCAGTAATATGCAGGACCACTCTGTTACAGCAGTCTTTGACAAGTTAAAAATAAGTGTTCAGAATTAAATGCAAAAACATTGCTTCTAATCATATGCAAATTGCTACTGGAGTGTCAGAGATGACTTCTTACCAATATGAGGGGATTGTAGCTATGGTTATTAAAATAAGATCTACCATGATATATTTTTTTAACTGTTTGACTTACATTACAGAAGAACTATATATATTAATTGGGACATTTTAAACACTTTGATAGGATGCAAAATCTATTTTCTGAGTAAATGTAACATTTTATTTCCCTCACCAAATTCCTGTGGGCCTAAAGCTTTACTTAAATATTCTGTCTCTATATAGTATACATATATTTTTCAGTATTTTTGTAATATGGTAGGTTATTATGAACAGTTGTTCAATAAATATTTGCTTTTTACAGACTTCTTTGCTCTACAGTGATTTAAAAAAAAATAAAGTTAGGAAAGGTATATTTTTTTCACTAAGATGGTTAAATTTAAAAATGTCTTTCTTTTTGGATTTTAATATTTTCCACTATATAGATTACTTCTGAGCTCATTCCCAGTAAGAGAGAATATCATATTTAATCCTTGTAGCTTGTTTTTTTTCTTACGTTGAAATTTATACCCTGTTGCAATTTCACTTTCCTTTAGGCACAAATAGACTGTTACTAATTATGATATAAAATCTGTTTAATCAACATTAGACATATCAGTCATACAGAAGACACCAAGCAAAAATCAACTAACTTCTCTTTTACTTTTTCCATTATGCTCACACTAAATAAATCATTTTGGAAAAATTATGTTCTAATTTTGTTAGAGTTTTTCTATGCCATTTAAGCATGATGACTTGAAGTAGATTACCATATAAACTCAAATTTTCAATTTTTTGTTCCCCTTATTTAACCTGATGAATATATAGGGTCAATCTTTTTCATTCATATTACTCTAGTGATGTGTTCATTTTCACAGGGAGAACCTCTGTGATAGGTGGCATTATAAGAGGGTCTCTAGGACTCCCATGCCCTGGTATACATGTCTTATAACCCCTCCCCTCCATTTGAGTGTGAACTGGTACTGTGAAAATGGTAGAAATCACTCCCATATCAGTAACATAATATGGCCAAGGTGATAAAACTTTTAAGGTGCAATTAACATCTCTAATCAGTAGATTTTAAAGTTAATCAAAGGGGAGATTATCCTGGGTCTAGGATCAGAGACATCCTTGTCGTCCTAGCCTTGAAGAAGCAATCCACCATGAGTTCTACAGCTGCCCATAAGTGAATTTGGTTACCCACCCTTTGAGTTTAGGAGAAACCCCTGGGCCTCAGATGAGAAAGCTGCCCCAGGCAATACCTTGATGGCAGCTGTTTGAGACCTTGTACAGAGGACTCGACTAAGCTGCTCCTGAGCTCCTACCCCGTGAAAAATGTGAAATAATAAATAGGGTTGTTTTAAACTGTCAAACTTTTGGTAATTTGTTATGCAGTAACAGAAAACTAATACACTCTCTGCCCCTCCTCTTACTTTGGAAAACAGGATTCCACTTTCCAATATGGAAATCATTTTGTATGATTCAGTTGGAGCTCATCTTAAGTTGATCCCTAGAAACACACCCCATCCCTATGAGTATAATGATATGTTCAGAGATAAATGAACCAAGATTGACCAATCAGCATCCTTCACCTTTTCTGTCAGCCTTTGTAAGGAGAAATTTCTCTCCCCACCTAATCTAGTATGATGTGACTGTTAGCTGTAAATATCCATAGGGTCTATCTTCCATATTCTTAGAGCCTGTTGACATACAGTGTTGGCTGGCTAATTGAACACCCCTTCCGAAGACCCTTTTCCTTTAAAAAGGCTAAGAAATATGTGCTTTCATGATGTCTCTTATCATTATGTAAGTGTATGTGATGTGGTTCTAGCCAACCAGATGTTAATGTATAATTGCTGGGGGGCTTCTGGGAGAGTTTTTACATTTTTATTAAACAGAAGTCATCATGTCACTGGACACTTTTTCCCTTCCATTCTTTATTCCTAAAATATAGATGTAAAATGTAGAGCTTGGCTCCCATCTTGGTGTCATGAGGAAAAGATCAATGGTCCTGACATTTTTGAGCTACCGAACCAATGCCAGTGGTTTCTTACCTTTGGCCTTCTTTTCACATGAAATGTCTTATGTTATGTGTTGAACTATTGAAGGACGAATATGCTTTTACTTGTACCTGAGAGTCTTTATGTATGATTGAAGGACTATATGAAATATAGAGTGAGACAGAGTGTTACTGACATCATCAAAACCCTGTATCTGACTGTGTACAAAATCAGCTTTATCCCTGGGCTTTTCAGTTTAATGAGGCCCCCAATTCCTATTTTGCTTAACTTAACTTGAATTAGGCTCCATTCATTCAATTGCAGTTAAAGAATCCCAATGAACACAGAAATTGGTAGGTGGAAGTGTTTGGTTTCTTTCATTTTTGTTTTTGTTATTTATTTATGTTTGGTTGGTTTGCTTATTTGTTTTGTTTTTGCCAGGGGTGGGCGATGGAAGGGGCATGCACTATTAATGATAGTCTAGAATGTATGGAATTTTCTGAGTCAAGTATAAGTGTGGGATACTAATAAATTTCCAATTTCTACCTAGGAAGTTATTAATTCCTGTTACTTAGTGCCAAAGTAATTGATTTAAATAAGTCCTGATTCAGGCCATGTTGTTTACCAAGGCTAGAACTTTAAGAAACAAGGTAGAAAAGTTTCAGGATTTTGTAAATTTTGCCTACTTCATTCTGCAGTTAGATCCTGCAGTAAAGGGACATGCTTCAATACAAGAAGGATGTCAAAGTAAATCACTCATAAATAGCTTTTTTGATGTACTTCATATTCAGGAACACCAAGACTTACTTTTATTTACAATAATTCTAGTTTCAGGAAGATGAACAAGTAAATTGACTATCTTACAAAACATAAATTGAAATTTGGGAAACAGTGTAAATTTAAGAAAATATTGGTAAGCTAACAGCTGAATGTTTTATATCATTTGATATTAATTTTAAATCATCATTAATTTATATATTTACTCTTGTTTATCAGCTTTGACTGGGTGTCAATAAATTGAGGAACTATGATTTTAGTACAAATAAACCAAAGGAAACAAAGAATGTGTTCACTTCTTTCACCTCCTATCAGGCTGGGACAAACAGTATATTTCATCCTTCATTCTTAAAAGGACAAATTGTAATTAGAGTCTTATATTTCCCTAGAACAAAGAGAGGCTTATAAGGGTCATTCTGAAAGCCATGGTGGCTTTTTTGCCTGCTGTTCACATTCCAGAATGCATGAGATGGAAATAACTGTGCATTGAGCAGAATGGGTGAAGCCAAATTCTCTATTTTACACTAAAGACTGTTTGAGCAGGGGATCAAATCCAGTTAGCCACCTAATTTTGTGAGTAAAGTTTTATTGGAACACATCCACGCCCATTCTTTCCACGTCATCCATGGCTGCTTTGGTGCTCTCATGGCAGACTTGAACAGTTGTGACAGAGATCATATGGCCCTACATCCAAAAATGTTTACTATCTGGCCCTTTAAAAAACATCTGCCAACCTCTAAACTAGAGGAATGCCATGCCCTTCCTATCAAAACAGAGAAAATTGCCCACATGGTGAGAAATTAGGAGTCTGAAAGCAAGGAGCAGATTATCCTGCCCTATTTCCATGGCTCCTCAGAAACAGAATCCAAGAAGCAGATAAACTGTTAGGAGGATAGATAGAGCATTCACCATTCAGTTCAGAGACAAAAATCTTAAGGCTGGAATTCAAAGTCAAGAGCCATGACTTGCACATTATCCTTTCTATGATCTTCCTTACTGAAACATGAAGTCTAAAGTACGTAAAGTGATTGTCAACCCATTTAGGTTTAATTACAGAAGGGAAAACACCAAAAATAGGAAAAAGAGTAGCTGGTGATATTCCAAACCCCTGGGCAATTCTTAGGCCTCCAAACCACTCCAAAAGTAAGTGGGATATTTTATCGGTGAAGAGTCTGGGAAGGAAGTCCTTGACAAAATCACTTTGAGATGTGAAAATACAGGTCAATTTTTAAAAAGTGAAATTTCTCCCCCCAGTTCCTAGATCTCTTTACCTCTAGCTCCTGTCTGGGACGGGGAGGTGGGCTCTCACTCCACTGATAAAAGTGTATAGATCAGTGGCCACAGAAAGAGTTTACCTATTCCTTGTTTTACGTAAATGTCAGTGTTTATTAAAGCGGTCTTCCATTAATATTTATATCCAGAAAATTGGAGGTGTTCACAATTTGGGATCATTAGCAACCATAGTTCACTATATTTTTCAAACCTATTTAAAAACAATTTGCCCATAAATATTGAGGATATCTGCTAACTGGATTTCTGGGCTTTTATTCATTTGTTCAGCAAACATTGGGCACTTATCTTGTGCCAGGCACTGTTCTAGGCACTTGGGATGTCAATGAACAAAACAAAAATCTCTCTGAGTGGAGCTTACTTACATTCTATTGGGGGGGGCGGATATAGACAGTAGACAACAAACTTAATACATAAGTAAAGCTTATATTATGCTAGAAATTGTAAAGTACTGGAAAGACATAGAAAAGAAATTGGAAAGATAAAGAGCATGATAAAGGCGATTGGAATGTTAAGTGTCGAGTACATTTTAAAACAGCATGGGTCAGTGAAGACCCCATTGAGCAGGTAACACTTGAACAAAGACTGAAAGGACTAGCCATGAAAGCAGGGCTGTGTGATCCACTGCCACTGCTGCAGTCACATCTTAGTGGAGTTCTAGTGATGCTATTTCAGCATTTCAATTTTGATTCTGAAGGCCTTCATAGGATGATCTCTCTTAAGGTTGTTTGAAATGCTGCTATTGTATTGATATTTCCAGTGACACTTTAACAGTGATGGGGAGAAATCCAATTTAGTCAGTGCTTTCACACTTTTTTTCTTTTTTTGGAAGGGGAATGCATAACATGTATGGGGAATCAGGGGAATGATTTCATGAATCTTGACATAAATGAGCTTTGAAGATTTTCCATTATTGAAAAATATATGTTTTTTGGTACTCCAAAGTGTAACTGAGATGTAGAAAACTGATCTTAAGAACCCCACCCTTTCTTAATTAATAAAAAGAGAGACTGGAATCCATGTGCCTGGCTTTTACATATTTTTTGAAGTTAATGCTACATAAGTATTCATTAACCTACTTATATACCAGACTTGAGTAAGTTTGACAGCTCACTGCAGTTGATGTTGGACTTCTTTTAATCATTTAATGGGGCAACTGTGATCGGCAGCCCAGTTCCAATATTCTGGCACTGAGGGAGTGATGCGTCTGATCTGATGATTAATGTATTTGAGGAAGAATATCTGTTCACACTATGGTTACCCGATGTTAATATGAAAGAATGTTTTCCATGATTCTAAAGCCATATTTTAGTTGTTGACTGATGGCATCACACCCGGCAGTTGTTACCATGGTGTTCCTCCTCTAAAGTTATGGGAGATAAGCTAGAAGGCCTAGTGCATGGGGCATCCGATGTCTAGGAAGGGAGAGAACAGTGTGAATGATTCCCTCCAGATAAAGTCACATATATTTACCTTTCGGTATCTATCCAATTCTTCCTACTATGCTAGGATTCTTTATTCTAAACAAAAGTCTTTTGTAATCAAGGCTTAATCCAGGGAGAGAACTGCTCCTTTTAGACTAATTTTTATTATTTATTTATTTATTTATTTATTTATTTATTTTTTAACATCTTTATTGGAGTATAATTGCTTTACAATTGTGTGTTAGTTTCTGCTTTATAACAAAGTGAATCAGTTATACATATACATATGTTCCCATATCTCTTCCCTCTTGCATCTCCCTCCCTCCCACCCTCCCTATCCCACCCCTCTAGGTGGTCACAAAGCACCAAGCTGATCTCCCTGTGCTATGCGGTTGCTTCCCACTAGCTATCTATTTTATGTTTGGTAGGGTATACATGTCCACGCCACTCTCTCACTTTGTCATATCTTACCCTTCCCCCTCCCCATATCCTCAAGTCCATTCTCTAGTAGGTCTGTGTCTTTATTCCTGTCTTACCACTAGGTTCTTCATGACCTTTTTTTTTTTCTTCCTTAGATTCCATATATATGTGTTAGCATACTGTATTTGTTTTTCTCTTTCTGACTTACTTCACTCTGTATGACAGACTCTAACTCCATCCACCTCACTACAAATAACTCCATTTCGTTTCTTTTTATGGCTGAGTAATATTCCATTGTATAAATGTGCCACATCCTTTTTAACCATTCATCTGATGATGGACCCTTAGGTTGCTTCCATGCCCTGGCTATTGTAAATAGAGCTGCAATGAACATTTTGGTACACGACTGTTTTTGAATTATGGTTTTCTCAGGGTATATGCCTAGTAGTGGGATTGCTGGGTCGTATGGTAGTTCTATTTTTAGTTTTTTAAGGAACCTCCATACTTTTCTCCATAGTGGCTGTATCAATTTACATTCCCACCAACAGTGCAAGAGGGTTCCCTTTTCTCCACACCCTCTCCAGCATTTATTGTTTGCAGATTTTCTGATGATGGCCATTCTGACGGGTGTGAGGTGATACCTCAATGTAGTTTTGATTTGCATTTCTCTAATGATTAGTGACGTTGAGCATTCTTTCATGTGTTTGTTGGCAATCTGTATATCTTTTCAGAAGACCTAAATAGACTAATTTTTAAATGGCTTCAATCACCTGCTTTTTATTTTAAAAATTGGTAGCTACTATTACTTTAGAAAAAGACTACTTTGAATTTTATGGCTGATATGCAATATCAAATTTATTAAATTTACAAATTTAAAATCTTAGCTCTTCCTTAAAATATAATGTTCAGTTTATAAATTGTATTCTATTTATAAGTCCATGAATATGTAACTACTTTTAAGAAGCCTTAGATTAGTGATTCATCCCACTTATAATGTCACTTTAAATAAACACTTCCCAACAGCTTAAATTGCTTTCAAATTCAAAATATTTTTTTTGTTTGTAAGAATTTTTAATCACTTGATTTGATAAACATAATCCTTGTGAATCCTTAAACAGTCTTGAAAGCACAGTCAGTTACCTTTCTGACTATACAGCTAAAAGAAGCCCTCATGTGAGAGCACATATCAGCTGTGGACCAACACTTTCTCTCTCAACAGGGGGACTTTCTTTCCTTTATTAGGTCCTTAGGCTCCATTAACTATATTCTGAGTTCTCCACATTTGAGGAGGTTACCTAAGGTTCTAATTGCAATCTTTTTTTTTTTTTTAAAGCATATCTCTTTGTACTTTATCAATGCAGACTAAGTTCTCTCTTTTCTCTTAAATATTTTTTCCCTGTGATTTAAAATTTAAGGCTTGGCTAAGTCTTAACATCTTCACTGTGCACCTTAATGTACTTTTTCTCATTTTTAGTAATCACTCCTTACTAATTAATTTTGGTATTATCGGTGGACATCTTTAAGGGAAACAATCCTTTCATGCCTGTGAGCAATGGATGAACTGGGGCTGGAGGATGTAAAGAAGTTATTTTTCAGTTGGTAATTTTCTGGGCTACTTATACTTTTTGGCTTTTCAAAAATTATTTTGAAATTTTCTAACAATTCTGCATCAACTATCAAAACATTCTTTTTCTTTTATCCTATATACTTTAAGCTATAACTTCTAAAGTAGATATGATCAATTCCTCCTATTCTTCCTCTTCTAACTTTCATTATGGCAGAAATGTATTTGTGAATAGCTCTAGGTTTTCCCCTATATACATGTGACAAGCAAACATTTAAGGTGGCCTCGATGTTCCTTGCCTCATAGTGTTAGACTCGTATGATTCCTTCCCCTTGATCATAGGCAAGACCTGTGACTTACTACTAACCAGCAGAATATTTGGATTATGTGTATGTCATTATATTACACATATTGCATATTGCCTTATATTACACAAGGTTGCATCACTGGTCTTCCTGGAATCTCTCTCTCATGCTGGTTAGAAGGAAGCAAGCAACTATGTTGGGAAACCCCACATAACAAGGAACTGTAGGTGGCCTCTGGGATCTGAGAGTGTGGCAATAGCCTGCAAAGTAGCTCTCAGTCCAACATTCAAGGAATCAATGCTACCAACAACCGTGCGAGTAGCGAAGCATTTGCAACCTGATGGAATCAGAGAGAGAATACAGTCCTAGCTGACACCATGACTGCTGCCTCCTGAGACTCATAAGCAGAGGATTCAGATAAGTCATGCCAGGCTTCTAACTCACAGAAACTGTGGTATAATAAACGTGTGTTGTTTTAGGCCACTAAGTTTGTGGTAATAGTGATATGTTATGTAGCAAGGTATAATGAATAAAACACAACACAAAAATTCAGACTAAATTATTGTAACACGTCTACAGTGCCTGACAAATTTGGGGGTATTGCATCTCATTGAGGTATTTTATGCTTTTTAGATGATAATTTATTTAGTTGATAATTTTTTTTAATACCACATCCTCACTGTGTGAAATATATTGAACTGACATTGTGGATCCACCAATGCACTCAACCCATATTCATTGAGTCCCCACTATATGCCAGCACTCTCCCAAGTGTGGAAGATATAGGATTAAAAGAAATGCCTGTGGAGATTGGTTCAAGATGGCAGAGTAGAAGGACATGCTCTCACTCCCTCTTTTGAGAACACCGGAATCACAACTAACTGCTGAACAATCACTGACAGGAAGACAATGGAACTCACCAAAAAAGATACCCCACATGCAAAGACAAAGGAGAAGCCACAATGAGACGGTAGGAGGGGTGCTATCACATTAAAATCAAATCCCATAACTGCTGGGTGGGTGACTCACAAAGTGGAGAACACAGAAGTCCACCCACTGGAGTGAAGGTTCTGAGCCATACGTCAGGCTTCCCAACCTGGGGCTCCGGCAACGGGAGGAGGAATTCCTAGAGAATCAGACTTTGAAGTCTAGCGGGATTTGATTGCAGGACTTTGGCAGGACTGGGGGAAACAGAGACTCCACTCATGGAGGGCACACACAAAGTAGTGTGCGCAACGGGACCCAGGGGAAGGAGCAGTGACCCCATAGGAGACAGAATCAGACCTACCTGCTAGTGTTGGAGGGTTCCCTGCAGAGACGGGGGGCAGCTATGGCTCACCAAGAGACAAGGACACTGGCAGCAGAAGTTCTGGGAAGTACTTCTTGATGTGAGCCCTCCCAGAGTCTGCCATTAGCCCCACCAAAGAGCCCAGATAGGCTCCACTGTTGGGTCGCCTCAGATCAAACAACCAACAAGGAGGGAACCTAGCCCCACCCATCAGCAGACAAGTGGATTACAGTTTTACTGAGCTCTTCCCACCAGAGCAACAGCCAGCTCTACCCACCACCAGTCCCTCCCATCAGGAAACTTCCACAAGCATCTTAGATAGCCTCATCCACCAGAGGGCAGACAGCAGAAGCAAGAAGAACTACAATCCTGCAGCCTGTGGAACAAAAACCACATTCACAGAATGATAGACAAGATGAAAAGGCAGAGAGCTATGTAACACATGAAGGAACAAGATAAAACCACCCCCCCCCCAAATACTAAATGAAATGGAGATAGGCAATCTTCCAGAAAAAGAATTCAGAATAATGATAGTGAAGATGATCCAGGACCTCAGAAAAAGAATGGAGGCAAAGATTGAGAAGATGCAAGAAATGTTTAACAAAGATGTGGAAGAATTAAAGAACAAATAAACAGAGATGAACAATACAATAACTGAAATGAAAACTACACTAGAAGGAATCAATAGCAGAATAACTGAGGCAGAAGAACAGGTAAGTGACCTGGAAGACAGAATGATGGAATTCACTGCTGTGAAACATAATAAAGAAAAAAGAATGAAAAGAAATGAAGACAGCCTAAGAGACCTGTGGGACAACATTAAATGCAACAACATTCACATTATAGGGGTCCCAGAAGGAGAAGAGAGAGAGAAAGAACTCGAGAAAATATTTGAAGAGATTATAGTCGAAAACTTCCCTAACATGGGAAAGGAAATAGCCACGCAAGTCCAGGAAGCGCAGAGTGTCACATACAGGATAAACCCAAGGAGAAACATATAGGATTTGCCGAGACACATATAATAAAATTGGCAAAAATTAAAGACAAAGAAAAATTATTAAAAAGAGCAAGGAAAAAATGACAAATAACATGCAAGGGAACTCCCATAAGGTTAACAGCTGATTTCTCAGCAGAAACTCTACAAGCTGGAAGGGAGTGGCATGATATACTTAAAGTGATGAAAGGGAAGAACCTACACCCAAAATTACTCTACCCGGCAAGGATCTCATTCAGATTCGATGGAGAAATCAAAAGCTTTACAGACAAGCAAAAGCTAAGAGAATTCAGCACCACCAAACCAGCTCTACAACAAATGCTAAAGGAACTTCTGTAAGGGGGAAACACAAGAGAAGAAAAAGACCTACAAAATCAAACCCAAAACAATTAAGAAAATGGTCATAGGAACATACACATCGACAATTACCTTAAATGTAAATGGATTAAATGCTCCCACCAAAAGACACAGGCTCGCTGAATGGATACAAAAACAAGACCCATATATATGCTGTCTACAAGAGACCCACTTCAGACCTAGGGACACATACAGACTGAAAGTGAGGGGATGGAAAAAGATATTCCATGCAAATGGAAATCAAAAGAAAGCTGGAGTAGCTATACTCATATCAGATAAAATAGACTTTAAAATAAAGAATGTTCCAAGAGACAAGGAAGGACACTACATAATGATCAAGGGATCAATCCAAGAAGAACATAAAACAATTATAAATATATATGCACCCAACATAGGAGCACCTCAAAACATAAGGCAACTGTTAACAGCTCTAAAAGAGGAAATTCACAGTAACACAATAATAGTGGGGAATTTTAACACCTCACTAACACGAATGGGCAGATCATCCAAACAGTAAATTAATAAGGAAACATAAGCTTTAAATGGTACAATACCCCAGGTAGATTTAATTGATATTTATAGTACATTCCATCCAAAAACAGCAGATTACATTTTCTTCTCAACTGCACATGGAACATTCTCCAGGACAGATCACATCTTGGGTCACAAATCAAGACTCAGTGAATTTAAGAAAACTGAAATCATATCAAGCATCTTTTCGGACCACAATGCTATGAGATTAGAAGTCAATTACAGGAAAAATTCTGAAAAAAATACAAACACATGGAGGCTAAACAATATGTTATTAAATAACCAAGAGATCACTAAGGATATCAAAGAGGAAATCAAAAAATACCCAGAGACAAATGACAATGAAAACATGATGATCCAAAACCTATGGGATGCAACAAAAGCAGTTGTAAGAGGGAAGTTTATAGCTCTACAAGCCTACCTCAAGAAAAAAGAAGTCTCAAATAAACAATCTAACGTTACACCTAAAGGAACTAGAGAAAGAAGAACAAACAAAACCCAAAGTTAGCAGAAGGAAAGAAATCATAAAGATCAGAGCAGAAATAAATGAAATAGAAACAAAGAAAACAGTAGCAAAGATCAATAACACTAAAAGCTGGTTCTTTGAGAAGATAAACAAAATCAATGAACCATTAGCCAGACTCATCAAGAAAAAGAGGGAGAGGACTCAAATCAATAAAATTAGAAGTGAAAAAGGAGAAGTTACAACAGAAACCGCAGATATACAAAGCATCCTAAGAGAATACTACAAGCAACTCTATGCCTATAAAATGGACAACCTGGAAGAAATGGACAAATTCTTAGAAAGGTATAGCCTTCCAAGACTGAACGAGGAGGAAATAGAAAATATGAACAGACCACTCACAAGTAATGAAATTCAAACTGTGATTAAAAATCTTCCAACAAACAAAAGTCCAGGACCAGATGGCTTCACAGGTGAATTCTATCAAACATTTAGAGAAGAGCTAACATCCATCCTTCTCAAACTCTTCCAAAAAATTGCAGAGGAAAGACAACTCCCAAAGTCATTCTATGAGACCACCATCACCCTGATACCAAAAGCAAACAAAGATACTACAGAAAAAGAAAATTACAGACCAATATCACTGATGAATATACATGCAAAAATCCTCAACAAAATACTAGCAAACAGAATCCAACAACACATTAAAAGGTTCATACACCATGATCAAATGGGATTTATCCCAGGGATGCAAGGATTCTTCAATATACACAAATCAATCAATGTGATACACCATATTAACAACTTGAAGAATAAAAACCATATGATCATCTCAATAGATGCAGAAAAAGCTTCTGACAAAATTCAACAGCATTTACGATAAAAACTCTCCAGAAAGTGGACATAGAGGGAAGCTACTTCAACATAATAAAGGCCATATACGGCAAACCAACAGCAAACATCATTCTCAATGGTGAAAAGCTGAAGGCATTACCTCTAAAATCAGGAACAAGACAAGGCTGTCCACTCTCACCATTATTATTCAACACAGTTTTGAAATTCCTAGCCATGGCCATCAGAGAAGAAAAAGAAATAAAATCAATACAAATTGGAAAAGAAGAAGTAAAACTGTCACTGTTTGCAGATGACATGATAGTATACATAGAGAATCCTAAAGATGCCACCAGAAAACTACTGGAGCTAATCAATGAATTTGGTAAAGTTGCAGGATACAAAATTAATGCACAGAAATCTCTTGCATTCCTATACACTAATGATGAAAAATCTGAAAGAGAAATTAAGGAAACACTCCCATTTACCATTACAACAGAAAGAATAAAATACCTAGGAATAAACCTACCTAGGGAGACAAAAGACCTGTATGCAGAAAACTATGACACTGATGAAAGAAATTAAAGATGATACAAACAGATGGAGAGCTATACCATGTTCTTGGATTGGAAGAATCAATATTGTGAAAATGACTATACTACCCAAAGCAATCTACAGATTCAATGCAATCCTTATCAAATTACCAATGGCATTTTGTACAGAATTAGAACAAAAAATCTTAAAATTTGTATTGAGACACAAAAGAGTCCAAATAGCCAAAGCAGTCTTGAGGGAAAAAAACAGAGCTGGAGGAATCAGACTCCCTGACTTCAGACTTTACTACAAAGCTACAGTAATCAAGACAACATGGTACTGTCTCAAAAACAGAAATATAGATCAATGGAACAGGATAGAAAGCCCAGAGATAAACCCATGCACCTATGGTCAACAAATCTATGACAAAGTAGGCAAGGATATACATTGGAGAAAAGAAATTCTCTTCAATAAGTGGTGCTGGGAAAACTGGACAGCTACATGTAAAAGAATGAAATTAGAACACTCCCTAACACCATACACAAAAATAAACTCAAAATGGATTTGAGACCTAAATGTAAGACCGGACACAATAAAACTCTTAGAGGAAAACATAGGAAGAACACTCTTTGACATAAATCACAGCAAGATCTTTTTTGATCCACCTCCTAGAGTAATGGAAATAAAAACAAAAATAAACACGTGGGACCTAATGAAACTTCAAAGCTTTTGCACAGCAAAGGAAACCATAAACAAGACGAAAATACAACCCTCAGAATGGGAGAAAATACTTGCAAATGAATCAACGGACAAAGGATTAATCTCCAAAATATATAAACAGCTCATGCAGCTCAATATTAAAAAAACAAAAACCCAATCCAAAAATGGGAAGAAGACCTAACTAGACATTTCTCCAAAGAAGACATACAGATGGCCAAGAAGCACATGAAAAGCTGCTCAACATCACTAATTATTAGAGAAATGCAAATCAAAACTACAGTGAGGTATCACCTCACATTAGTTAGAATGGGCATCATCAGAAAATCTACAAACAACAAATGCTGGCGAGGGTGTGGAGAAAAGAGAACCCTCTTGCACTGTTGGTGGGAATGTAAATTGATACAGCCACTATGGTGAGCAGTATGAAGGTTCCTTAAAAACTAAAAATAGAATTACCATATGACCCAGCAATCCCACTACTGGGCATATATCCTGAGAAAACCATAATTCAAAAAGACACATGCACCCCAATGTTCATTGCAGCACTTTTTAAAATAGCCAGGTCATGGAAGCAACCTAAATGCCCATCGACAGACAAATGGATGAAGACGATGTGGTACATATATACAATGGAATATTACTCAGCCATAAAAAGGAAAGAAATTGGGTCATTTGTAGAGACATGGATGCATCTAGAGACTGTCATACAGAGTGAAGTAAGTCAGAAAGAGAAAAACAAATATCATATATTAACGCATGTATGTGGATCCTAGATAATGGTACAGATGAATCGGTTTGCAGAGCAGAAATTGAGACACAGAAGTAGAGAAAAAATGTAAGGGCACCAAGGGGGGAAAGCGGCAAGGGGTGGGTGTTGTGGTGTGATGAATTGGGAGATTGAGATTGACACGTATACACTGATGTGTATAAAATGGATGACTAATAAGAAAAAAAAAAAAAAAAGAAATGCCTGCCCAGTAATTAATCAATTACTTTATTGGTAATTGATTTAATCCAATTAGATTATTTTTGATAATTTTAATAAATACTTAATAATTATAGATAAGTCTATAGCCCTAACCTACTCTGGATAAAATAATGAGACCCAGAAAACGTATGTTTTTCCCATAACTCAATTGATGAAATTCTATTTGTGGAAAATGGTGATAAAAGGATAACTGTAATAATGACAAGCTGTTTAATGAAAAAAAAATGACCAGTATGTCAGAAAAAGAACTGGCTCATTAATCTTGTTCAGATTTGTTAGCCAGAAAATCATGTAAAGTTTTGCTTTTTTTTTTAACCTCTCAGCTGCTGTGAAAGCCAGCTACCACTATCCATTCACACACCTCATCTTACACTACTGTCTCCATCACCTACGGGGAAGAGCGCATATTGTCCCTACAACTAATTCCTTCCTTTCGGAATTATTTTACATATTTAGAATAAATCTGTGTTCTAAAGATATCAATAAATCCAATCCACCCAAATGTTTTCCCATTGTCTATGTCTTATATTGCCATAAATTTACTCTGCCATATGTTTTCAAGATTACTGATTAGGGCTCCAATGCTAAGAACATATTTTCCCGCCTGCTAGGCACACATATAATTCTTGTGATGGGAAATTAAATAATCTATTCTTCAATTAGAAACTAAGTTTCAAATGCAGAGTTGATTGTTGAGCTTTCCAAAGAGTCAACATTTTTTTTGTCTATTTTCTCTGTTTTTTAAGTT
The DNA here is from genome assembly GCF_965194805.1 of Balaenoptera borealis. Taxonomy (NCBI): domain Eukaryota; kingdom Metazoa; phylum Chordata; class Mammalia; order Artiodactyla; family Balaenopteridae; genus Balaenoptera; species Balaenoptera borealis. Next base: position 15,932,184 of record NC_138867.1, read on the forward strand.
ATCTGTTTCATTTCTTTCTCTAATTTGTATTATTTCTTTCTTCTGATTACTTTAAGTTTAGTTTGTTCTTATTTTTCCTAGTTTCATAGGGTGGAAATTTAGGTTATTGATTAAAGAATTTTTTTTTTTTTTAGTATAGGCATTTACAGATATAAATTTCCCTTTAAGTACTGCTTTATCTGAATTCCATAAATTTTGACATGTTATGTTCATTTCATTCATCTCGAATATTTTTAAAATTTTCTTTGTCAGTTCTTTTCTGACTCATTCATTATTTAAGAGTGAGTGTGTTGTTTAATTTCATATTAGTGAATTCCCCAAATTTCCTCTGTTATCTATTTCAAATTTATATTATGATTGAAGAGCACACTTTATATGATTTCAATCTTTTAAAATTTAATCTTCTACCTGGTTGTTCTATCATTATTAAAAATGAGGTATTGAAGTGTCCAAATATTGTTGTTGAATTGTCCATTTGTCCCTTCAATTTAGATAGTCATATCTATTTAGATAGTTCTAAAATTCATTACAAACTCTTTCAGACCTATTTTCTTTGGAAGTTTAAATGTTTTCTTCAAAATTTGAAACTTGAAGCTCTTTGTATAGAATATACAAAATCTTTTAAATCAGGAAATACAATTATCAACATCATGTAAGGAAATGATAATATTCTATATTCAACTGACATTTGGTACAAAAAAATTATAAGATGCAAACCAGAGATGGATCTATTGAAATAAATTTACGTTCATGACCCATACAGCCCTATATCTCAGGTTCTAGGAAGGTATATACATAATCTACCTCATTATTTAATAAGGAGCTTTATCAGCTCACTAGCATTGGGTAGATATGACTAGGAATCAAAGATCTCGCTATACCAGGACAAACAGAAATGAGAGACTCTCATGAGGAATGAGAGCTGTTGATGGTTTAGTTACACTCTATAGGAAACAAATGCTCAGGAACAGAGTATTATTGATAAATTCTGCACTATATCCTCTATGGTTTATTGTTAGGTGTAAACTGCATATATTCATATTAACATAAATTATTTGCATCCTATGTTGTTTGGAGAAAAAGATAAATGTTTGTAAATATTTGATTGCTTCCTCCCCACCCCCCAAAATCTGGGGTATATAAAACACTTTTATCCCTTAGGTGAAAAACCAATATCTATCTTCCGTGTATATTGATTTAATTATACAGATTATCCAAGTTGACATTACTCACTTGATGGTAAAATTATTCATTTGCATAGCAAAACAAAGATAGGTTATTAAGATTAAAACAAAGACAAATGGTATTTAAGACTGTTGTGGAAAGCTCAAGTATCTGAAACTTCCACAGACCTTGATAAGTTTTTGCTTTCACTGTTATAAATACAATAAATGTTTAAAACATAGACAAGGCCACCATGTTACACAACTTGATGGTGCTGGGGAACACCATAAAAATCATAGTAAATGTGAATGCATAATGGAATTGTGCAGTGTACAACATATATGTTACGATAAAATATGTTTCCAACGTATTATCATATTTGTGTCTAAGTTATCCTGAAGATGTTCCAAATTTTTGCTTTTAATTTTAGTTGCCTTGGCTTGCATCATTGATTATAAATTGGAGAATTTTCATTTTAATTTTTGGCTATAGTCAAGAGTGTCATTTTTTTTTTTTTTGATGGAAAAATCTTTGGGCTTGTTATAATTTATATCCCTTCTACATGTTTCAGAAGTATTGATAAGAATTTGACACATGAATAAGAAGAAAATTAGAATGCCCTGGTTATAAAAAAGAAAATATATAGCTTGTCTCTTTTATCATTAGCTTTCTGTCTACATGGACAGAAATTGGATAGTAAATAAATGAAAAGTGAGTTCAAAAGGGAAAACATGTTAAATGCAGTTAGGTATGTGTGTGCATGAAAATGTAATAGCATATATTATTTTAAGTGTAAATTGTTCCTTAGACGGCAACAGAGAGAAAAAATTAAGTAATTTTACCTACATATAAGCGGTACTTAAATTAGAAATTCATGGAAAAGAAATTACTGTGGTTTCACCCCATCCCCCCACCCCACCCCCCATATAACCTTGGACACACATTTGTGCATGTCCACTAAACACATGTGACAGATGGGGAGGTAAAAACTGATTAATGCTGGTAATAACAGAAATGGAAGGCAGCCCTGTCTTGGGTTCCCCTGGCCTCCCTTAGGAGTCCAGAATGAGTCATACTCACTGTGTCTGTTCGCATTCATAATCCCCTAGATAAAATGTTGTAGTTCTCAGTCTTTCTTGCTATGGCAAAATCATACAATAGCTATATGTATATGTATATATACCAGTATATGCATTATATATGATATTTTATTATATATGTAACATTCTTTTTTCTAATTTTATTGAAGTATATTGATTTACAATGTTCTGTTAATTTCTTCTGTACCACGAAGTGACTCAGTTATACATATATATATATATATATATATATATATATAAATAACATTCTACATAATTTAACACATAATATAATACATATTTATACATTTTTTTTTCACTTGCAAGAAAAGTCTGTTACCTAAATCCTGTAGTTAGCCTTGGGATTTCACTCATAAAACCTAATTATTTCTTTCTGAATAATTCTTTCTTTCCATGCATATAGAGCACATTTGACCCTACTATCATGTTTATATAACCAGATGGCTCATAAATAAATCATTAGAGGATTCAATATTCTGGGTTCTTAAATATTAGGCTATTTCATTTGCCCTACATTTTTACTTCTTGGGTATGACTTGATAAGACAAACTCATGTAATATTAATGTAAGTTTAAAATTAAAAATCTTCCTTAAAGTAACACAATGTACTGGATAAATCATTGTGCACGTTACTCTTCAATAGAGATCTTATACATTGTAATTTGAAAGCAAAGGCATTAAAATAATTCCATAATTTTTGAAAATATGTGGATTCTTATTTGAATCTATTTGTCATTTTTCTTTACATCTATTTTTCTTCCTATGAGTCTCTATCTTGTACATAATTGGAAACTTGTAAAAAGTGAAATTTAGAAAGACTTTGAATAATTTTTAATCACTTTTACATTATAATGCATATTTTTCCCAAACACCAAGATATAGTCGCTTTCTATACAGCCTTTTAGAAAGCAGCTTGTGTACACCAAGTAGAATTATATATTCAATAAAAGTCTCATGTTCTGTCAAGTTTGTTTATAACTCATTTAATTCATATATGATTTGTTCTGACTCTAAAGGGACTTTTTTCACATTGGTTGAGCAGGAATAAACAGGCTTGGGTTCAAATTCTGTCTTGACTATTATTTGGGTCTATGACCTTCAGCAAATTAAATATTCCCTTTAATTTATGCTTTTTCATATGCAAAACCACAGTAATAAAACCTACAGCCTGTGTTGTTCTGAGTATTAAACAAGCACATATATAAAACTTATAGTACCTGTTGCATAATTATAAATATTAATTCCTTCCCTGCTGTCTCTATAAAGTAGGAGTATGGCATTTAATTTACAGAGTTGTTGCTTATAATAAATAAAAGTATGTATAAAGGGAATTCAGACTGTGCTTTGAGCTAAACAAATGATACTCTCTCTTGCTCTTCCCTTTACATTTTCTGGGTAAAACCTCTCTCATTCTTTAAAATTCAGTTGGGATGCTGTTTTCTCCTCAAAATCCTCCCTAGGTTAATACCCCTAGTTAAGGCAGAGTTACATATTCCTCTTTTTGTACTCACATAGAAAGGCACATGAGTATCTGTGAGAATATTAAGTATATTATACTATATTTATCCATTTATACATTCATATATATATATAGTTTAATCATAAAATTTTATATAGCATTCTTTTTTTTCCTTGTATCTAAATGTCCTCATAACTAGTCTTAATTCCTAGGATGGTTTTAAATCCACTTCTCTTTCTTATTTCAGAGATGGATATTATAATAGATTTTTTCTTCTAAGAAAGTACTATGAAATCTGTAAGTTCTTGATGTTCAATAAACCTCTTTTCCTATAAGATATATCAAATTGCACAATAATGTAAAATTTCCTGTATTAGAAATATAGAAAGACTAGGTATAATCAACTCTTAGGTGATAGCATTTCTTGAATTCATCCTAAATTCTGAGACATAATTAGACACCGTGGTGTTTATATTCTGGTATATAAAATTTACTTATTCAAATAATCATATATCTGAAAGATAACTACCAAAAAGTAAAGGTATGTGATATTGTACCATAAAAAAGGGAGACCTGATCTAATTAAAACTGTATAAGACAGCTTTAGAAGGAAGTGAGGATTTAACTAAGTTTGAAGCATTAGTAGTATTTTGTGAGATGAGATAGAAGAAAAGAGATTTACAGGCAGATGTAATAGTTTGTACAAAATTCTGCAGTGGAGAAATGGATATCCAATAAGGGGTGATACCAATATCTTCTATTCTAGTGGGATGTGCTTCTTCTTTCTTAACCGTCTTTCTCAGAATGTGGGACAGAGTTTCAGAGGCTTCAGCTTAGTTTTTTTCTAGTGAGAAACTCCTGTCCTACAGGCCAAACACCAACATAGGTATTTCTGCTAATTCCCTAGTAAGCTCATTCCAAAAATTCATTGACAGGGAGAGATATTACCACTGGGTCCATCCATGGTCCCTGTAGACCTCACTGAATGGACTAGCATCAGGACCTTATTACTTGTCCTCCTTATGTTCCCACTCTAATAGGGAATTAATGGTGAGTCTCTGAATCCCAGAGAATCTATGTCAACTTCTATGCATGTTCAATCGTCCTTAAAATATCTGGATGTTCTCTTTCCCTCTCTGTACTATAACTCATGTTAGTCACCGTAGGTCCCTTTGGGAAAAGACTGGGGCATTATACATACATACAACTATACATAGTTGCTCTAGTATTTCAGGGTCTTTTGCCTGGGGACACAACACTCCCTTACAAAATGTGTTTTAAGTCTAAAATTTGGTCCAGGTCCAGAAGCTAGGCAAAGGGTCATAGCTTCTTACTAGGGCAACTGTCATCACCTTCCTGATCATCTTTTCAACCTCACCATTTCTTTGGGGTGCTCATTTCTATACAGAATCTCCTGCTTGTAGTTTCCCAGTGGTACACATGCCCCTACTACTAGTGCATCCTTATTGCTTTAGATACCTGCTAGACTTCCTGGTCTTACATAGAATAAAAATTCTATCATGTCCAAGTCTCTAAACTTTTGACCCTTTCTTCCATTGTTGACCATGATAGTTCAGACATTTTTACTTCACTTAGTTTTGGTCATCATTTTCTTTAAGCTTCTTCAACCCATCCTAATAGCATATTTATTCCATCTCTCAGCGTTCTTGTCAGGCCCTTAGATCCAGTATCCCAGAAGAATGTTATCAATTTGGTAAACTCTTCCTTGTCCAACTTTATTTTCCACCCCTTCTTGATCCAGCACCCTTAGGATCAAGTCCTATACACACTAGCTGGTCTCCTCTGGCTCATCTTGCTTAGGCCCTGTAGCTCCTTCTGCATATACTCTCCTTTCTCCCTAGAAAGTTCTAGGTCTTCTCTAACCTTAGTATGTCATGACCACGTGAAGAAATGTAGAGACAGATATTGAGATAATTCTTTTTTTATTGCAAGGCAAAGTCTTCTGGATCATCTTCAAAGAAAAGGGCACTTACTATCCCTCAGCAGGGTGGGTTTGGAGAATGCAAGGTTTTCAAGAGCATTAATCCTGATGTCACCATACCCTGTACCAGGGTCCCATTCTTTTCTATCACAGTCTTGACCTCAACAGACAGACCTGCCTAGTTTGAGAATTTATCCTATTTGGAACTTTTATGTCTGAGTTCTATGTTTTGTCTTTAGCTTTCTTTACTTACCAGCTTCAGAGGATGAGATATAATGAAAGGAGGACCTCTGACTTTCACAACTGTTTTTATTAAATCGTAATTATTCACCCTAAACAAGAACCATCCAATTCCACTGTGTTATAATCACTCTTTCCACTATGCTTGTCATTACATTCACCAGTACATTTCATTCTACAGATATACAATCCCAAATCACCACTAAGAAAAGTTAAATAATTATACTTCAATCTGCCAGGGACTCTTATGCTCCACATACAACCAGTGATGAGGTCCTCATTGCCAACTGGGTAGTGGCAATGTTGTGTAATCCACCTCCAATATCCCATTGTAACACCCACTTTCTTGGACCGAATCTGGTACAAACTATTTCAGGTCGGATTCCCTTGAGACATAGATTATTGAGTTCAGGAAACTTATGTGTAGTATCTCAGCGTTAATACTTCTTGAGGAAAGGGAAGAAAACAGGGTGTGGCAGAAGGAGGTTTAAGAGTTCAATGCCATCACAATAAAGCCATACATCACCCACAGTAAGCTCTGAAACTAGAATCACTCTTTACAGGCCTCTGAAGTTTGGTAGAAAGGACAAGGTTTTATAGTCTCACACTGGCCATTCATTCATGTGGGCTGTCCCCTGGAGGGAGAAATGAACTTGGGCCTGACAGCCCTTTTCAACAAAGGGCAAGTCCTGGAGAAGATGCACAGCTGAGGACAGTCTGCAGCAGCATTCCAAGTATCTGAAGAATAAGTCCTTCAGTCCTGAAGGGGATCTGCATGATGTGGCTAAGAGGCAATCGACATAGGACACACCATAGAGGATAATGAGAACAAATGATGAATTTAGCCTGTACCAGTGCAGAAGCAATTATATTAACTATATTTGAATCAACATTTTTCACTAGATTAAAAGTAAAGAGTAGTTGGTATATATACGTTTTTCTCATAGCTAGATCTCATAATAACATATTCAACAAATCATTTTATTGATTTCACATTAAATCAAGTCATAATGTCCTCAAAATATTGTATATATGTAATATATACAAAATATAGTATACAATGCAAAATATAATATAAAACAAAACATATAATTCAAAACATTGCATGTGTGCTTATGTGTGTGTGAATTGACCCTACCTGTTGCAGTAAATATTTTGCAACTCAAATTTGGCAAAGCAGATAAGCAACAAATTGAGGATTTTATAAGTCTGTTATTGCCTGATAATATCGTATATTGAAAGAAAAACAAAACAAAATTATTAAATAATTACAGGAGAAGAAAAGCAAACTCTTTAAAAATCTCTTGTTAAAGTAAAAGAGAAACTAAAGAAAAAATATTTCTTTTTCTTTAAGATTTTTGCAGTGGGAATAAACAGCCTTTCCAGCTCTCTATAAGATATCACTTTCTTATAATCCAACCATTATAGAATATTCTGACAGTATACATAGAGAATAGGTTTAGTTAAGTTGTTAAACTGCATTTATTGCTTTGGATCATAGGAGATTGGAAAAAGAACTTGGATCTTAATGCTCTGTCATATTTCAACTATGACCTTCACAAAGAGAATGAAGGTGAAATGTGGTTCATATTCTCTCATCAAAATTGAAAAAGAAAATATGCCTCTTCTCTCTAGAGTAGCAGGAAATTCTATAAAATAGATACAAGAAGTCAAGCAGAACTGGAACCTAGTATTTCATTACACTAACCAGTGCAAAGTAAAATTTTGCTTAAGGATCAAAAATAGAAGAAGACATGAATGGCTGCTGTCTGTGGATGATTAGTTTCTGAAGGCACTGAGGGCTGTTTGAGATTGCTGTGTGAACATGGCCATGAAGTGGTAGGAACATACATTTTACAATGGCTAGATATATGTCTGCTACTTTTTTGGTCAGAAACATGAAAAGCATTCTTTATATTTTTATCTTTACACACATACTTCTATTAGAGAAATATAATTAGGTAAGTTTTGGAACGGTGATGATTCAGTTTATTCTTTCACTAGAGAATATGTGTTGTTCAAATAGATTCTGTTATCTAAACTACCAAAATACATTGGCAAACCATGGCAGAAACATGGTAAAGAGATGGAATGGGAGAATGGAGACCATTTGAAGCTTTAGTGTAGGTATCACCTCAAATGGAATTTCCTGTTGAATTTAGCAGTGGTTCATTGCTTCTGCCTGCATATTGTTTATGTGAAACTGGAGCTAAATAAACCAATCCATGACCTGATTTATCTGCCAAATGGATTGAACATTTATTCTCTCTGCCTCAAAGGCTTGTCATTTCAGTTTAGCCTTGCAGATGGTACATCCATTTCCCTGAAACAGAGCCACTTTATAGCAGCTTGCCAACATTTCCTGTTATTTAAAGTTCACCCTCAAAGTACACATAGCTATGCTTCACTTTCTCAGCCAATGCTTCACAGCATCAATGTGACATCTATTTTTCTTTCAGGTCACCCTAGCAGAGTTGGATGCTTCATTATCAAACATTTCTCTTAAACTTACTAGGAGAAAATTATAGTGTCAAGAAATTGACTTATATTTTTGAGAAATGACTTTATACCAAAAACCTAGAGAATCTTTGTGAAAGTGTTTGACAGTAAGTATGGGATGAGAGTTTGTTGGAATTTTTCTAAAATAGTTCATGTGTTCAAATGCAACATGAAAAAGCAGCTTTTGCTTCACCCAGATGCTTTGAGATGGAATTCTTCTATTATAAAGCAGAGTTATGTGCCTTAAAATATAAGCAAATAAGACATAGTTTCATTGATGTCAAATACTTGAAAGAGCATCTTGGACTTTGGTGATGTTTTATTATATGTAGAATGAGAATATATTTTGTAAAGGGTAGACCAAGATTGCTTTATTAAGTGGAGGAAGAAATGTTTGTGATATCAGAGAACTAAATCTATTACACTTATATGGCTCTCATTTTCAAAACCTCCAGCTCTTGAAATTTTAAAAGGCAAATTTTTATTCCTCTGTTGAAATGAGTAATATTTCACGCTGAAATATTAATAATCAAATACGTATTTCCACAATTTAAGAATGACTACCTTTCTCAAGCTGCTTAAATGAGAGTAAGTTGATACCAATGACCTAGAGATTGTCATACTGAGTGAAGTAAGTCAGACAAAGAAAGACAAGCATCATATGGTATCCCTTATATGTGGAATCTAAAAAAAGGGTACACATGAACTTATTTACAAAACAGAAATAGAGTTACAGATGTAGAAAACAAACTTATGGTTACCAGGGGATGGGGGGAGGGATAAATTGGGAGGTTGTGAGTGACATATAGACACTACTATATATAAAACAGATAACTAATAAGAACCTACTGTATAGCACAGGGAACTCTACTCAATACTCTGTAATGGTCTATGTGGGAAAATAATCTATAAAAAGAGTGGATATATGTATATGTATAACTGATCCACTTTGCTGTACTCCTGAAACTCACACAACATTGTAAATCAACTATACTCCAATAAAAATTAAAAATAAAATAAAATAAATTTATTTCAAGAGAATATTCTCTGAGGTGAACACTAGTTAAATTTTGAGTGCCTAAATGAGGTATTCAATGCAAGTTGAAATAAACAGTCTTTATGAAACTTCCAAAAAAATATAAAACTAAAAATATAAAGAAAAAATAGACTATAAAAGGTATTTAACTGTGAGGTGCTTAATATCAGGGAGCTAGGTTGGGCCAGGGAGCCTGGATTACACAAGGAAAGGAAATAATTATTAAAAGGAAGGAAATAATTGTTAAAAGGATAGTTTCAGGCAACAAAATCACACCTCATGATTCAACCTAGACCAGGTGTAAAAACTAGAAGACGGCTATTGTTGCTATCATATCACCTCTGTTTCCTTGGACATTTTTGTGGTTATGAAATCTATACATTTTAATTAGAGTAATGACATTAGCAGTGCCTATGGATGTCATTGAAGGGAATTTTTTTTAATAGAAAATAAAGTAAGGAAAACTTTACCAAGAAATACATATGATGATTTTGGTATAGTGCTTAATGCAATAAACCTAAGTGTAACGCATACTGCTGTATTCTGTATCCCTAATAACGCTCATTGACCCAGTATTTAAATGCTTTGCATACATATTACATTATGTTTCAGAACTTGTTGGCATTTTACTTACTTAACTTGCATACAAAAAGGTAATTTAAAAATATTCTCTGGTTATTTACTTTATCCCACAATAATAGAATTGATTTGTCCTTTTACATAAATTTTTCTGCCATTAATTCTTTTTATTGGAGTATTTAAAATATTTTTAATAATGAAAAAAGTTTGCCATTTGTTGCTCCTAACTGACTGAATATTCAAATACTTTTTCACCACAAATTCATTAAACTTGGTTACCCTCTTTTGAAGATAACCAGTACATATTAACTTCAAATCATTAATTTCATATTTTATTTCTCACTGTAATGATCTAATTTCTCTAAGTTGATGTTGGAAAATAGGCATCAAACTGAAACCTATTTTAAAACAAAATGAATGTATCTGCAGGCAGTCTGTGATCTATCTATTGATTTTTCATGCAAGTATGTCAATGTGCCAAAAGTTCACATACAGATACAAATGATTCTGTTAGCACAAGTTTAAGATAATTCTAAACAGGTAGCAGGAAATTGTAATCTATTGCTTCATATGCTTGATTTCAGCTTTGTTCACTTAACATTTCAAAATAATATTAAAGGTATCTGTGTGAAATGTCAAGTTTGTTCACATCTTTTCTATTTGTGTGAAGAGGAAGTAAAGTCTATTCTTAGCATGGTGCTGTAGAAGTCATTGTCAGAGGCTCTTCTGTGGGTCTCTTGCTTTGACTTCACAAAGGCTCCTTATGTAGCTAGCTGGCTGTGTGGCTTCTGAGTTCTCAGACTCTCCAGCCTCTACATGGCTGATGCTGTCCGCTCGGGCCAAAGCTTACTTGGTTTTGTCAGTTACAGAATGGGGATCCTGGGAATTAAATCTCATTGGTCTAAATATTACCTACTACTAGGCTGAACTGTTTTGATTTATTGCATATTTAGATTTTTATCTTTTATAGGAAATCTCAATTTAATGAGAGGCAGCATGCTATAGAATGTGAGGCAATAAATTTATTGTTTCCCGTGTACAAGTGAAGTGCACTTCCATATTTAGGGCAGACACTGGCTTACAATTCAGTACTTTCTCTGAGAACATATATTGTCTTTTTCTTTCCCCTCCTCAAGACTGGTGTATTTGGAAATTTACATTTACTGTGAGAAGGGAAAATAAAATGCTCTAGTATTTTATTAATTTCTATTCAAAGCCACAATCTATCATGGGTATTCTTTTTGATTCAAGGATATTTTAGAGACTATACATGGGAATCTTGTTAAAAAGAATTGTTCATAAGATGTAGAAAGCAGCAAGAGAAGAACGCTCTCATTCAAACAAAGAGAAAATTGCAGATAAACTACTAAATCATATTTTTCCTTTAATCTATCAAAGAAACTAATCAACAAAGTAAACAGAAGGAAGAAACTAATCAACAAAGTAAACAGAATTTTAATCTATCAAAGAAACTAATCAACAAAGTAAACAGAATTTCAAAGAGCAACAAGCCCCTCTAAGGAGAGACAGGATACCTTAGCAGAGTACAAGGGAAAGAAGTGACCACCACTCAGCATGTAAGAAGAAATCGGCTAACATATTTGTGAGTTTCTAAAGGCCAAGTATGGGCAAGTATAGTAGTTTCCTAGGGCTGTTGTAACAAATTATCACAAACTGAGTGGCTTAAAACAACCAAAATTTATCCTCTCTCAGTTCTGGAGGCCAGAAGTCAAATTAAGATGTCAGCAGGATTGGTTCCTTACGGAGGTTATGAGGGAAACTCGTGTCTGGGCCTCTCTCCTAGCTTCTGGAAGGTGCCAGCACTATTTGGCATTTCTTGGCTTGTAGTTTCCTCACTTCAGCCTCTGTCTCTGTCTTCAATCACCTTCTCCTCTGTGTATCTATGTCTTCTCTTCCATCTGTCTCAACATCCTTCTGCGTTCCTCGTATAAAGGTACCTGCCATTTTACCTAGGACCTACCCAGATAATCCAGAATGGTGTCTTTATCTCAATATTCTTAACTTATTTGTATCTGCAAAGACTCATGTTCCATATAATGTGACATTCACAGGTTCTGGGAATTAGGGTGTGGATATATATTTTCAGTCGCCACCAATACAGCAAACGTATCAGTTTAGAATGACTGAGAGTCCAGACGTTAAGGGGCATTGAAACTCCTTGCAAGTTCTTTTAAACAGGCTGCCGTAAGATGCTCGTAAGAAAGATTGGGAACAATGAGTGAGTGAATGAGGCAAACAGGTGATGACTGGCCGCCACTGCAGAACAGTCAGGAAACCCTGTGCCCCCAGTTTAAGGAATTGAGATGTTCTTCCAAATGAAACAAAAGCCTTAAGCCACTGGGAAAGGGACAGCAAACTTTCTTATCCACAGGGACTGGGCCAAGATCCACTGATTTGGAGGGAGAGGGAAAAGCAAATTTCATCTGAGGCTTGGGCTCAAGATTCTGCACCAACATAAAGGACTAGATAGTGGCAGCTTTACTGCTAGAAGTGTTAAAGCTTATGGTTCACTTTTTTGGATTTCCTTCTCATTTAGGTCACCACAGAGCATTGAGTAGAGTTCCCTGTGCTATACAGTAGGTTCTCATTAGTTATCTATTTTTTACATAGTACCAATAAAAAGAAGTGAAATTGGGTCATTTGTAGAGATGTGGGTGGACCTAGTGTCTGTCATACAGAGTGAAGTAAGTCAGAAAGAGGAAAACAAATATCGTATATTAACACATACATGTGGAATCTAGAAAAATTGTACAGACGAACCTATTTGCAGGGCAGGAATAGAAAGGCAGATATGGAGAATGGACATGTGGACACAGGAGGGGAAGGGGAGGGTGGGATGAATTGGGAGATTAGGTTTGACATAAATACACTACCATGTGTAAAATAGATAGCTAGTGGGAATCTGCTGTGTAGCTAAGGGAGCTCAGCTTGGTGCTCTGTGATGACGTAGTTTGGTGGGATGGGGAGGGGAGAAATCCAAGAGGAGGGGATGTGTGTATGCATATGGCTGATTCACTTCGCTGTGTGACAGAAACTAACACAACATTGTAAAGCAATTATACTCCAATTAAAAAAAATAGTGTATATATGTCAATATATGTATATGTATAGCTCAATCACTTTGCTGTACAGTAGAAACTAACACAACACTGTAAAGCAACTATACTCCAATAAAAATTAAAAACAAAGATCAGATCAGAAATGTCAGGTGATAAAATTAGTAAAGACATTAAAATATGCACATAACTATAATTCACATATTCAAGAAGGTAACATTGAGCATTTTTAAGTAAACAGTAAAGATTTTAAAAGACCCAAACTGAACTTCTGAAATAAAAACTTCAATGTCTGACTTGTGGTTGCCAAAGGGGAGAGGGTTGAGGGAGGGATGGAGAGGGAAGTTGGGGTTAGCAGATGTAAACTATTATATATAGAATGGATAAGCAACAGAGTCTTACTGTATGGCACAGAGAACTATATTCAATATCCTATGATAAACCATAATGGAAAAGAATATTTAAAAAAGAATGTATATATATATATATATATATATATATATATATATATATATATATATATATATGTATAACTGAATCACTTTGTTGTACAGCAGAAATTAACACATTGTAAATCAACTATACTTCAATAAAAATAAAGATAAAAAATAAAACAATTAAAAAAATAGCTTATGGTTCACTGAGGTAATGACAGGATAAAGAAAATGAAATCCAGTTCAACTACTGAGTAGGTTTAATCAACCCCAAACTTATCAGACAGACAGAAGAATGGTACTCCTTTCTAAATATATATACTTAACACTCATCTGTTCATGATGACTAATATTCAGTCAAAATTTATGAGACACACAGAAAAGCAGAACAAATGACTCTTTTTCAAGAGATATAGGAAATGACATAACCAGAATCAGAAAAGATACAGATGTTGAAGCTGTTAGGGGGATTTTAAAATAATGATCTTAGATATGTTAAAATATCTAGTGGAAATGGTAGATAGCATGTAAGAATAAATGGTGAACTTAAGCAGAGAGATAAAGACATGACAGGAAATGCTAGAAATTTTAGAATTAAGACATATGATATCAGAGATGAAAAATTCCTTTAAAAGACTTTTAAAAATGCTGAACTTGATAATAGTTCAATAGAACTTATCCAAAATTAAGTGTTGAGGATAAAAACGAAGAAAAAAGTAGAACATCTAAAATATATGGGACAATATCAAAATTTCTAACATGGGAGTAATTGAAGTCCAAGAAAAATAAGGGAGAGAGAATGCATAACAAGTGGTGATTTGAAGTGATAATGGTACAGAGTTTTCACAGTTAATGAAGGACAACAACTAAAGGTCAAAGAAATTAAGCAAACCCCAAGAAACATTAAAAACTGGATACAGAGCCTCATCCACCAGAGGGCAGACAGCAGAAGCAATAAGAACTACAATCCCGCAGCCTGTGGAACAAAAACCACATTCACAGAAAGATAGACAAGATGAAAAGGCAGAGGACTATGTACTAGATTAAGGAACAAGATAAAACCCCAGGAAAACAACTAAATGAAATGGAGATAGGCAACCTTCCAGAAAAAGAATTCAGAATAATGACAGTGAAGATGATCCAGGACCTCGGAAAAAGAATGGAGGCAAAGATCGAGAAGATGCAAGAAATGTTTAACAAAGACCTAGAAGACTTAAAGAACAAACAAACAGAGATGAACAATACAATAACTAAAATGAAAACTACACTAGAAGGAATCAATAGCAGAAGAACTGAGGCAGAAGAACGGATAAGTAACATGGAAGACAGAATGGTGGAATTCACTGCTGCGGAACAGACTAAAGAAAAAAGAATGAAAAAAAATGAAGACAGCCTAAGAGACCTCTGGGACAACATTAAATGCAACAACATTCGCATTATAGGGGCCCAAGAAGGAGAAGAGAGAGAGAAAGGACCTGAGAAAATATTTGAAGAGATTATAGTCGAAAATTTCCCTAACATGGGAAAGGAAATAGCCACCCAAGTCCAGGAAGCACAGAGAGTCCCAGGCAGGGTAAACCCAAGGAGAAACATGCCGAGACACATAGTAATCAAATTGGCAAAAATTAAAGACAAAGAAAAATTATTAAAAAGAGCAAGGGAAAAATGACAAATAACATGCAAGGGAACTCCCATAAGGTTAACAGCTGATTTCTCAGCAGAAACTCTACAAGCTGGAAGGGAGTGGCATGATATACTTAAAGTGATGAAAGGGAAGACTCTACAGCCAAGATTACTCTATCCAGCAAGGATCTCATTCAGATTCAATGGAGAAATCAAAAGCTTTACAGACAAGCAAAAGCTAAGAGAATTCAGCACCACCAAACCAGCTCTACAACAAATGCTAAAGGAACTTCTGTGATGGGTAAACACAAAAGAAGAAAAGGACCTACAAAATCAAACCCAAAACAATTAAGACAATGGTTATAGGAATATACATATCAATAATTACCTTAAATATGAATGGATTAAATGCTCCAACCAAAAGACACAGGCTCACTGAATGGATACAAAAACAAGACCCATATATATGCTGTCTAAAAGAGACCCACTTCAGACCTAGGGAGACATACAGATTGAAAGTGAGGGGATGGAAAAAGATATTCCATGCAAATGGAAATCAAAGGAAAGCTGGAGTGGTAATACTCATATCAGATAAAATAGACTTTAAAATAAAGAATATTACAAGAGACAAGGAAGGACACTACATAATGATCAAGGGATCAATCCAAGAAGAAGATATAACAATTATAAATATATATGCACCCAGCATAGGAACACCTCAATACATAAGGCAACTGCTAACAGCTCTAAAAGAGAACATCGACAGTAGCACAAAAATAGTGGGGGACTTTAACACCTCACTTTCACCAAAGGACAGATCATCCAAACAGAAAATTAATAAGGAAACATAAGCTTTAAATGACACAATAGACCAGATAGATTTAATTGATATTTAGAGGACATTCCATGCAAAAACATCAGATTACACTTTATTCTCAAGTGCACACAGAGCATTCTCCAGGATAGATCACATCTTGGGTCACAAGCCTCAGTAAATTTAAGAAAATCGAAATCATATCAAGCATCTTTTCTGACCACAACACTATGAGATTAGAAATGAATTACAGGGAAAGAAATGTAAAAAACACAAACACATGGAGGATAAACAATACGTTACTAAATATTCAAGAGATCATTGAAGAAATCAAAGAGGAAATCAAAAAATACCTAGCGACAAATGACAGTGAAAACACGACAATCCAAAACCGATGAGATCAGCAAAAGCAGTTCTAAGAATGAAATATATAGCTATACAAGCCTGCCTCAAGAAAAATGAAAAATCTCAAGTAAACAATCTAACCTTACACCTAAAAGAACTAGAGAAAGAAGAACAAAAAAACCCCAACGTTAGCAGAAGGAAAGAAATCATACAGATCAGAGCAAAAATAAATGAAGTAGAAACAAGGAAAACATTAGCAAAGATCAATAAAACTAAAAGCTGGTTCTTTGAGAAGATAAACAAAATTGATAAACCATTAGCCAGACTCATCAAGAAAAAGAGGGAGAGGACTCAAATCAATAAAATTAGAAATGAAAAAGGAGAAGTTACAACAGACACCGCAGAAATACAAAGCATCCTAAGAGAATACTACAAGCAACTCTATGCCTACAAAATGGACAACCTGGAAGAAATGGACAAATTCTTAGAAAGGTATAACCTTCTTAGACTGAAACAGGAAGAAATAGAAAATATGAACAGACCAATCACAAGTAATGAAATTCAAACAATGATTAAAAATATTCCAACAAACAAAAGTCCAGGACCAGATGGCTTCACAGGTGAATTCTATCAAACATTTAGAGAAGAGCTAACACCCATCCTTCTCAAACTCTTCCAAAAAACTGCAGAGGAAGGGACACTCCCAAACTCATTCTATGAGGCCACCATCACCCTGACACCATAACCAGACAAAGATACTACAAAAAAGAGAAAATTACAGACCAATATCACTGATGAATATAGATGCAAAAATCCTCAACAAAATACTAGCAAACAGAATCCAACAACACATTAAAAGGATCATACACCATGATCAAGTGGGATTTATCCCAGGGATGCAAGGATTCTTCAATATATGCAAATCAATCAATGTGATACACCATATTAACAAATTGAAGAATAAAAACCATATGATCATGTCAATAGATGCAGAAAAAGCTTTTGACAAAATTCAACACCCATTTATGATAAAAACTCTCCAGAAAGTGGGCATAGAGGGAACCGACCTCAACATAATAAAGGCCATATATGACAAACCTAGAGCAAAACATCGTTCTCAATGGTGAAAAACTGCAAGCATTTCCTCTAAGATCAGGAACAAGACAAGGCTCTCCACTCTCACCATTATTATTCAACATAGTTTTGGAAGTCCTAGCCATGGCAATCAGAGAAGAAAAAGAAATAAAAGGAATACAAATTGGAAAAGAAGAAGTAAAACTGTCACTGTTTGCAGATGACATGATAGTATACATAGAGAATCCTAAAAATGCCACCAGAAAACTACCAGAGCTAATCAATGAATTTGGTAAAGTAGCAGGATACAAAATTAATACACACAAATCTCTTGCATTCCTATACACTAATGATGAAAAATCTGAAAGAGAAATTAAGGAAACACTCCCATTTACCACTGCAAAAAAAAGAATAAAATACCTAGGAATAAACCTACCTAGGAGACAAAAGACCTGTATGCAGAAAACTAGAAAGACACTGATGAAAGAAATTAAAGATGATACAAACAGATGGAGAGATATACCATGTTCTTGGATTGGAAGAATCAACATTCTGAAAATGCCTATACTACCCAAAGCAATCTACAGATTCAATGCAATCCCTATCAAACTACCAATGGCATTTTTTACAGAACTAGAACAAAAAATCTTAAAATTTGTATGGAGACACAAAAGACCCCGAATAGCCAAAGCAATCTTGAGGGAAAAAAACGGAGCTGGAGGACTCTGACTCCCTGACTTCAGACTATACTACAAAGCTACAGTAAAGAAGACAATATGGTACTGGCACAAAAACAGAAACATAGATCAATGGAACAAGATAGAAAGTCCAGAGATAAACCCACACACCTATGGTCAACTAATCTATGACAAAGGAGGCAAGGATATACAATGGAGAAAAGAAAGCCTCTTCAATAAGTGGTGCTGGGAAAACTGTACAGCTACATGTAAAAGAATGAAATTAGAACACTCCCTAACACCATACACAAAAATAGACTCAAAATGGATTCGAGACCTAAATTTAAGACCGGACACTATAAAACTCTTAGAGGAAAACATAAGAAGAACACTCTTTGACATAAATCACAGCATGATCTTTTTTGATCCACCTCCTAGTAATGGAAATAAAAACAAAAATAAACAAATGGGACCTAATGAAACTTAAAAGCTTTTGCACAGCAAAAGAAACCATAAACAAGGCAAAAAGACAACCCTCAGAATGGGAGAAAATATTTGCAAACGAATCAACGGGCAAAGGATTAATCTCCTAAATATATAAACAGCTCATGCAGCTTAATATTAAAGAAATAAGCAACCCAATCCAAAAATGGGCAGAAGACCTAAATAGACATTTCTCCAAAGAAGACATACAGGTGGCCAAAAAGCACATGAAAAGCTGCTCAACATCACTAATTATTAGTGAAATGCAAATCAAAACTACAGTGAGGTATCAGCTCACATCAGTTAGAATGGACATCATCAGAAAATCTACAAACCACAAATGCTGCAGAGGGTGTGGAGAAAAGGGAACCCTCTTTCACTGTTGGTGGGAATGTAAGTTGATTTGGCCACTATGGTGAGCAGTATAGAGGTTCCTTAAAAAACTAAAAATAGGGGCTTCCCTGGTGGCGCAGTGGTTGAGAGTCTGCCTGCCAATGTAGGGGACACGGGTTCGAACCCTGGTCTGGGAAGATCCCACATGCCGTGGAGCAACTAATCCTGTGAGCCACAATTACTGAGCCTGCACGTCTGGAGCCTGTCACGATAGTGAGAGGCCCACGCACCGCGATGAAGAGTGGCCCCCGCTTACCGCAACTGGAGAAAGCCCTCGCACAGAAACTAAGACCCAACACAGCCATAAATAAATAAATAAATAAATAAATAAAATTAAAAAAGAAATTTTTTTTTAAAAAACCTGAAAATAGAACTACCATATGATCCAGCAATCCCACTACTGGGCATATACCCAGGGAAAACCATAATTCAAAAAGATACATACACCCCAATGTTCATTGCAGCACTATTTACAATAACCAGGTCATGGAAGCAACCTAAATGCCCATGGACAGATGAATGGATAAAGAAGTTGTGGTACATATATGTGATGGAATATTAGCCATAAAAAGGAACGAAATTTGGTCATTTGTTGAGATGTGGATGGATCTAGAGACTGTCATACTGAATGAAGTAAGTCAGAAAGAGAAAAACAAATATAGTGTATTAACGCATGTATACGGAACCTAGAAAAATGGTACAGATGAACCAGTTTGCAGGGCAAAAGTTGAGACACAGATGTAGAGAACAAATATATGGACACCATGGGGGGAAAGCTGCAGTGGGTGGGGATGGTGGTGTGATGAATTGGGCGATTGGCCTTGACATGTATACACTAATGTGTATAAAATTGATGAGTAATAAGAACTTGCTGTAAAAAAAAATACATAAAATAAAATTCAAAAAAAAAAACTAATACTAAACTTTCTTTGGGTTATTTGTATGGAAATATGTTAATATAAATGTTTCAGACATTACATGAAATTCCTAAAAATCTTATATGTTCTGGTATAATGTTATAAGTCATAATTCTAGTTATAAAAAAAAAAAACAACTGGATATATGTGCAAAAAATGAAACAATTCAATTTACATCTTATACCAAAAAAGAAACCCCTCAAAATACATTGTAGTTTTAAATGTACAGTCTGAAACTATGAAACTTATAAAAGGAAATACAGGAGAAAATCTTTGTGATATTTGATTAGACAAAACTTTTATAGGTATATGACTAAAAGCATGGAACATAAAAGGAACAATGCTAAATTGTACATCATCAAAATTAAAATTTGTCATGCTTTCAAAAGCACTGTTAAGGAAATGAAAAATAGTAGTTATATACTGGAGGAAATATTTGAAATATCTAATATAGGAGACTTGTTTCTAGGATAAAAATGAAATTTTTACAACTAAATATTAATAAGAAAACTACCTCATTTTAAAAAAATGGGCAAAGAATTTGAACACACCCTTTTCCTAAGATATGGGTGAAAAATAAACACACAAAAAATGGTGCACAGCATTATTAGTCATTAGGAAAATGTAAACACTATTAGATACCATATACGTATATGAAAATCACTACAATTAAGAAATCAGATGATTAAAGGTCTGGTAAGAATGTAGAGCAACTGGAACTCTTTAAATTTGAAAATGCAAAATAATACAGCTGCTTTGGAAAAGAGTTTGGCCGTTTCTTATGAATTTAAACATTACTTACCATATGACCTTAAAATACTACTTCTAGCTATTTATCCAAAAGAAATAAAAACAAATGTCCACACAGAAATATGCATGCAAATGTGTATAGGAACTTTATTCCTATGGGATATGGGAACCCAAAACTGAGGACAACTTAAGTGACCATCAACTGTTGAATGGATAAACACATTGTAGTACCTCTGTGCACTGGAATACTTAGCAATTAAAAAAAAAAAAAGGAACTACAAGGAGATATATGCAACAACATAGATGGTTCTCAAAAGATTTATGCTAAGTAAAAGAAGTCAAAGTATACACACTGTATGATTCCATTTATACAACATTAAGGAAAAGAAAAAAAACTGTAGAAGGAGAAATAAGATAACTGTTTTCCAGGAGCTAAGGTTGAGAATAGGGGAATGTCTGCAAAGAGGCACCAGGAACCTTTTTGTGGTGATGGAAATGGTCTGTATCTTAATGGTGGTGACAGTTACATAATTGTATGTATTTGTCAAAACTTGTCAAACTCTACATTTAAAAGGAGTGAACTTTACTATATTTGAGTTGTAACTCAATACACTGGACTTAATAAATGAAACAAGTGAATATTTATGATTTTTATTCTGAGCAAAATTGTAGTCTATCTCCAATGTAGTTACACTGAACTTTATTTGTAAGCAAGTAAAACTGATAATATATATCAGTTACACAATAATAGCTATTTCTAGAGGAGGAGGTAAGGGGTCTAAAGAAGAAAATCTAGAGCATTTAAATTTATCTACAGCATTTTATTTATTAAGAAAACATCTGAGGGGCTTCCCTGGTGGCGCAGTGGTTGAGAATCTGCCTGCCAATGCAGGGGACACGGGTTCGAGCCCTGGTCTGGGAAGATCCCACATACCGCGGAGTGGCTAGGCCCGTGAGCCACAATTACTGAGCCTGCGCATCTGGAGCCTGTGCTCCGCAACAAGAGAGGCCGCGATAATGAGAGGCCTGCACACCTCGATGAAGAGTGGACCCCACTTGCCACAACTAGAGAAAGCCCTTGCACAGAAACGAAGACCCAACACAGCCATAAATAAATAAATAAATAAAAATTAAACTAAAAAAAAAAAAAAAGAAAACATCTGAGAAAAATATAATAAATTTGTTATTTTTGACCATAGAAGACATATTAGTTGATTGATTACTCTTCTTTCTACAGTGTTTTTTTTTTTTTTTTTTTTCAAGAAATGAAATGGGATTCAGTCTGATCTTGTGACCAGGAGGGTTCTAACAATATCATCTTTTTTCTGATAAAATGGACACAAAATAAGAATAAAATGAAACAACAAAGGATATTTTCTGTTCTTATTCTCAGATGTATTTCATTTTAGCTTACCTTTAATTTAAAAAAAAAAAGAGGAACTAAGTGTGATACACATTGACTACTGCTCACAAACCTGTTTCTTTTGTTGCCTAGCTATACACTGATGCTATAAGTTCCAGTCTCCACAGGCATGGGTGTATCCTTGTCATTACGTTCTGGAACAGCAGGAGTTCACACTAGTTGTAGGCCTAGTACATGTAGAAATCTCTGAGCTCTCATCCTCCATTCTATTTACCCTCTTCTGTATTAATTTAGAGAAGCCCTGTGCCCTTCTGTACTGAATTGAATAACATACCTCAAAATTTATGTCCATCCTCAACCTGTTAACTAGACCTTATTTGGAAATAAGGGCTTTGCAGATGTAATCAAGTTAAGATGATGTCCTAGTGGACACGGGTGGTCCATTAATCTAGTAGAACGTGTGTCTTTATATAAGGACTGTGATCCTTATAAGAAGAGAAGAATTTGGACACAGAGATATACAGGGTGAATACCATGTAATGACAGAGCAGAGATTGGAGTGATGTACTTACAGACAAAGAACACCTAAGATTGCTAGTAACCACTTAAAGCTAGGAAGAAACAAGGAAGGATCCTTCCTTAGAATTTTCAGAGAGAAAGCATAGCCTTGCCAACACCTTGATTTCAGACTTCTGTCTTCTAGAACTGTGAGGGAATAAATTCATTCTGTCTTAAAGCCATCCAGTGTGTGGTAATCTGTTATGGCAGCCTTAGGAAACAAATGTATTTTGGAAACTATGTGTTGAAGACAGCAGCCCCCAAATATGCAAGGAACTGAGTATTGAAATCATTACTTCCAAGAGATTAGCCCCCAGTAAGAAATAAAATTTTAGATTTTACGTACATGAGAAATAAAATTTATTGTTAAGCTACTGAAATTTGTGGTTTTGTTTGTTGGAGGAGCTAGGGAAAGTCAAAATAATACGTTTAAGCTCAGGAAAAGACAGTGCTATGAAAATCAACATCGTTCTCTGTGAGAATATGTTCCCTCCCTACCTCAATTATCCTAACAGGCAGGCAAACTGAGGGCATGGGTATTTCCTGGAACCAAACATTCCTTAATTCCTATTTAAAAGTCAACAAAATACACATTAAAAAGAAAAAATTCTGATCTAAATCTCCATATGCTAAAAGCTTGGAATAGTTTTTCTAAATATGTCTGTGAGACTTGGATTGAAGGAAATAGTTGATCTGTGCATGTGAGAAAGGGGGGGGGGTGGAGAGGGAAAAAGAGAGAGAGAGAGAGAGATTCAAACGATGCGTAGTGATTCTTGTAGATTTCACATGACACAGCCATCTCTTAATCACACCTTCCCCAAAGCCTCTAACTCAGAAGAACAGGGGCTGCTCTGGGTTTTGGGGCTGGGGGCTGGGAGTAGCAGCTAATGAGAGACTGAAAAGCCCACCACTTAGAATACTGCAAGGGTTTGTAAATCAATGGCATAGGTAATGCATCCACAGCTTTGACAGAGCCATACATTTTCTTCTAATCACACAAAATGAGAAATATCTTCTCCCATCTTCTTTCAGTCTGAAATGAAATAAACTTATGAAAAATCTGGATAGAAAATGATACACTTTCGAACATTACCCAACTGAACCCAAAATTAACAAGAGTTTGGCACTGAGAATCATTGCACTCAGTATCTAAGACATAGAAGAACAACAAGAGCAAAGAAAAACAACAAAAACACAACATGGGGTGTATGATGCTGTTCAATCAAAACTAGTAGGAAATGTTATCAAGTTTGAATTAGGTAATATCAAAGCAACCCCTTAATGTGTATGTTTTGTGTTTTGTCATCTCCTCCTCTCCTAAATAATTGTATGTGTATGTATGTGTGCTGTAAATGTATAACTTATATTCGGAAGGTAAACATGGAGAATGAAGTTTAAAATCACCTGAAAGTATATCATATCAAGAAGTGATTTTAATTCCTGTAGACCCATTTGCAATTTTAAGATTAATAGGCAAATATCATTCAAATTTTCATCAAAGTCATTCAGGCAACACATCATCAGTGTATTAATGTCATTAAATATTGCAATAGTCATTCAAAACTATTGGACTGAAATCACTGATAATTATATGCTATTCATTAGGCTGTCTCCGAGACGTGGCTTCAAATCATGCCTTCAACGACTCTTGATAATGGACAATTAATCTTCCAATAGCTAAATATAAGACTTTAGTCATCTTTGCATTATTCTTCACTCCTTACCTAAATCTTTTTAGCAATCACATTTATACTTTTCTACTTTCAATATGTTTTTGTTTTGCTTTGATTTGTTTTGTTTGCAATCACTTTCTTCCCACCAGATCTACATATAATACCCTGTAGGCCTCCTCACATGCAGCTAGGCTTACTGAAATCATGGCCACCGGCTAAGTTCATCTTTACTATCATTTCAGCTAAATTTATCCTATGGATTATAGTGTTGTAAGATCAATCGTCCTCAAGCAAAGTTCTAAACATTTCCATTGCCTATTTCATTAGATCTATATTCCATAGTCTTAATTTTTCAAAATCCTACATGTATTGGCACCATACACCTTTCCAGAATTATAGATGACTGAACTTCAATAACATTTATGCAATCTATACAAACTGGAGTAAAAGTATTTCACTAGTAGTTACTCAAATTTTCTCGCCTCTGAAATTTTGCTTGGGTAAATACATTTCTTTTTTCTATCTGAAAAGCCTTTCTTTCTTCACATATTTACCTATCAACTCTATTCATTCTTTAAAAAGTAATTCAAATATTACTTCCTTCATGAAATACACTTGGGTTCTTACAATGCACTTTGAATTATGACCTTATCAATATACTTTTCCATCAACCTAAGAGTTTATATTCCCTCTAAGCCTTTAATAGAAACTGTTTATAGTTATGTGTATCTTCCAGGGAAACCAGCACAAAGTTAAGGACATGAAACTTTCCAAACAATTATTTATTTGAATGTAATTTACATAACTTCCCATTTCAAACTCAAAACTTTTCATGCTGAAAAAAAACTCTTTGACAAATAGAAAATATGGATTACATTTATTTTGTAACACTATCTCCAACCCATTAGCGTACAGAAATATATCACTAGAAGCATAATAAGAAACAACTGAGAATTAATTATGAAATATTCTTATCTCCTAAAAGTAGTCGGCAGGAAAAAAATTGTCTTCAGGAAATAGCCATAATTGGAAACACTAAAACCCCTTCCACTGAATGGAAGTAACCTTATCCTGTACTCTTCTGAAAATCTCATTGCCAATTTCCTTACATATTTCTAAAGGTAACCATTAGAAGACTTCGGAAACCACTGTAATTCATGATAGGATAAAAGCTAGCCGTGCTTCTCCTAATAGTATTGCTGTATTCTTGAGATAAAGAGAAACGTTAGGTGTTAAATAAAGACATTTAATCTATTATCTTAAATGATGCAGATTTTCTCCATTTTATACTAATTTTTAGTTTTAATTTCATGAAGACAATTATATTTGTGTTGTTTGCAAACACACATGTCCCCTAATCAAAGCTTGATGTTTACGTTTAAGGTTAGACCAGAGAACCTAATCAGGTGTTGGCAACAGACTGAGGGACTGAGGGAACTGTTGCTGGCACCAAGCATCTGACTGAGACAGCTTTTGTATCTTCATTAGTCTTATATTCATGTACGTATATCTGGTAAACCATCAACATCAGCTTCGTTTCTGAATATTCCATTCCAAAATTCATAATTTCCTCCTCTTTGAATATTTTCCTGCTACATATGAATATTTAAAACTTTCTCTATTCTTCACTCTATCTTTCTTCCTCCCATCAACCTCAGCCAAAATATCCTCAGAACCTACCACACAATCTTGGTACTAGCCAGGAAACTTACTTTCTTATAAAATAATAAGGAAAGTTCTGATACCCACGGCATTACCCATTGGTCCTATAATGTATCTCGTTAAGTAGAGTAGACCCACTATACAAAACAGTGGGATGGCTCAAGAAGATTCAGGTGCAGAGCTAGCTGGATGGTTAAACCTAGACTGGGATGCTATCAAATTGGGTGCAATGTGTGCTTGGAATCAGTGAACACTATTTCTCACTATTAGATCTATTGTCCCATTAGAAAAAGATTTCTCTGCTCAATCCCTTGGGATCTTCTTAAGTGAAAGGAAAAAAGTTTTACTTGGTAAATAACAGTGATTTTATTGAACTGAGAGCTAGCATTGCAACCTGGCCAATTTAAGCTCCTAATTCTCCTAAACAAAAAAAAAAACAAAAAAAAAAAAGGAAAAAAGGTGGGTTATGGTGATGATTTGAGTGAACAATTCTGCCTATCAAAGGGAAATAGTGTAGCTGCTGCAAAACAGAGTTCGTGCATCCGTGTGTTTGTAGGACCTACATATGATTAGAATCCTCAGAAATGGAAATGAGGACACAGGCAAAGTAACCAAGCCACCACAGTAAGCAGCAAGATTCAAGTAGCTATGTTTCTTACAAAAAGTTCATGGGGTGGGTGATATAGGAGCAAAGGCACACATACTGTTTACAGCCTTCATACTAGCTGAAGTTACACATTCCATATATATAAATGGAATATAAATTGAACTTTTTAAATTAGCTCAGAGATGACAGAAAATAGACAGGATTTAATGAGTTCAAGGAAACACATTAAAAAATCAAAATTTTAGATTTGGAAGTGAATTCAGTAACTGGTGAGATGCGGGTTGTCTCTTCCAAGAGAAGTGATACGATTTTGGTAATGTAAAGGACACAGCTGGATTATGATAGGCAGGACATTTCTTTGAGAAGCAGAAATATGAGAAGTAGGTATATGTATGTGGGATAATCAAAGGCTATCCTCAAAGTAGACCTCTGAGGTAAATTTAATTTGAGTATATATTATACCAACTTTCTATATTTAGGGACCATAACATTGAGTTTTCATGAGAATTGGTCCTCATTTCTTCTTAAGGAATCTAAAAATGCTAGACTGCTGTTCTGCATGAGCAAGGTAGTATAGCCTTATAGCATAGTCACTTACCTGAATGACACCATCTGGGATATTTAATCTAATTTGAGTGATACAGAGAAGCAAAATTTGGTTGATAATTCATTACCAGAGCAACAGCATTCTGTGTCCCCAGTAGTGGTTCCAGCAGTTTCTTCTAGGACTCAATGGGGCAATACCACCATGATTGGGTGATTCAAATATCATATATAGTATATATAATATATGTAGTTTTTATATATAGTTATATATTATACATAGTTATATATATTATATATATATTCACTTACATGAATTTAAAAATATATTTAAAAAGTGTGGTAGAACATGTCAAGGACTATTAAATTAGTACACAGGTTAGGAAAATTGAAACCCATTCATACATTATACTGTTAAAGTTGGACAGATCAATTAACTCATCTGCTTTCTTATCTGTAAAATAAAATGCTGTCTCAAGAGAATTCTGGAAATTATTCCCCATTCCAGGCACTGTTTGATTAAAAAGTTGTGTTTGAAGTAGTTTTCCATTAATGTTGATCCTTAGCTGAAAATGGGATGTGATTAGAAACTCTTTTGATAGAAGAATTTATTAGCTTTAAAGTTACTAAAATTTCTGATGTGACGGTTACTTTCTATTTGGTTAGTTTATTTTCTTAAACTGAGTATTAGATTGACAGTAGTTAATGGTATTTATTCAGGGGAAAAGAGTCTTTACCGGCAACATTGAGAAACTGACTTCCTTGAAATGCACCTGGAAATCTTCCCAGACTTTGGAAACCATCTATCATCCAACAAGACTCTAGAAGATGTGTTTTGTTCATGCTGCTCTTGCTATAAATTTGAAACAAAATAAATGTGCATCATCTGCTATGTTAAAAAAGCAGCTAATGTATATATATATATATATATATATATATATATATACATATATTTTGAATTTTTGTTTAACTTAAGGTAAGATATTGGGGAGCAGTGTTTTATTGTAGAAAACAGTGGCATAAAATGAGAAAAATGTATGAGGATGTTATCCAGTTATGTTATGTGTAAAGATAAACTTTACTCTGATATGTTTGTTAAAGAGATTAAGTTTTCTAAGCAGCATGACTAGACAGGGTAGGCTGAGCTTGGTAACTTTTGTGTCAGAGGTAAGCTGTCTCCAGGTAAGATAAATGATTCATCTGAAAGCAAAATATAAACGCTGGACAAGACTTGCTTTGGGCAGCAGAAGAGGTCAACTTATCAGAGATAACACTTATTTAAGTGAGATTTCTCAAGAAGCTTGAGTTGTACCTGTCTTATCATTTCTAAAATACCTAGAGATTGATGTCTTCATTTTGGTCTGCTTAGTGATATAATTAGGTTCTGGAGTTGAGCCATAGGTTGTTTTAAACACTGTAAAAGTCTGTATATTTAATAGAGATACTGTAGGAATTGAGGACTGTTCTAAGCTGAATTTTGTCACCCCCCCAAATTTATATTTTGAAGTCCTAACCCTTAGTATCCCAATATGTGACTATATTTGCATATAGGGTCTTTAAAGAAGTAATTCAGTTGGAGGGAGGTCATTAGGGTAAACCTTAATCCAACGCTGAGTTTATCCTTACTAGGAGATTAAGGTAAAAGAAACCTACAGAGGAAAGCGCATGTAAAGACACAAGGAGAAGACAGCCATCTACAAGCCAAGGAGAGCTGCTCAGAAGAAGCCCTGCCAATGCCTTGATCTAGGACTTCTAGCCTTCAGAACTGTGAGAAACTCTTTGTTGTTTAAGCCACCCAGACTGCAGCACTTTGTTATGGCAGACCTGGGAAACTAATACAAGAATAGAGAACATATGAGTTCCAGTGTCAACGGTCCAATTACTTGTTATTTTACCTTGCATAATTAATTTAAGCACTTTGAACCTCAGCTTCTTCATGTGTAAAAGAAGAAAATTTAGACCAGTTTTTTTGTCTATACTTTTTAACTCTATAGTGAGATAGTGGGTCAAGATGGCAAAATTTTTTAAGTTTATTTTTATCTAAATTTATATATTCAAGGTAATATCATTCAACTGTGATTTCAAAATATAAAAATATCTTGAGGCACACAAGCCCTCAGAAAGTACTTTATCTAGGTACCACCTTTTCTGAAAATCGAATTAAGGATGTGCTTTTACCACAAAATGGAAATACAAAGATGGAGAACACAAAATACAAGAAAAGTTGGTAAACTAAGATGCCTTCAAATTATGGTTAAGTCTAAATGAGTCTTCATAATGTGAAGATTTATTACATTTTATATTAAATGGTTTAAATATAGAGGGCATATATTACATTTCAAAGAAAGTGACATTCTGGACAACATTTCTGGATAATTTTATCTGAAGTTTTGTTTTGGGGATAGAGGATTAAGAAAGAATAATCTCAATTTACGTTTGAATCTCACTTTTTCTCATTTTCGCCAGAAACTTTTACTACCAATTTTTATTTCTAACTCCTTTGTAGTTACCCTCTGTACTATATTTGTAGCTATTCCTTGGTCTTTGGATACCTTCAAATATTTCCATTAAAAACAAGAATATGGCCAACTAAATAAGTAAGTCTTTTCAATCACACATGCTATTTAACTACTTTTTAAATTTCTCTCTTCTTCTTCATAAACTTCTTAAAGAATTAATTATATTTACTGTCTCTAAGAACCTAATAGAAAATGGGCCAAAACATTAACAAATAATTGACAGAAAAAAAAAATTAAAGCAGTTAATACAAATACAAAATTATTCAAATCTCATTAAAGATTAGGAAATATACATTGAAACATTAATTAGAAAATAGTTTTGTCTTTTAGATTTTTAAAGGAAAATATTTAATAGCACATGAGATTTATAAGAGTAATGGGATAGCATATACACTTTTGATGGGAATGTAAATTTAATGACTTTTCAAATGGTAGTTTGAACTTATAAATGAACACATTTTTGACTAACAATTTTATTTCTGAAAATGTATCCTGCACTATTGCTAGCATCAATGAAGATTTATGTGCAGTGATGGCCTTTAACATTTGTAACAGCAAAAACCAAACCAAATCAAACCAAACCTGGAAATATCACAAATATGCATAAATAAATAAATTTAATATGTCTGAGTATTTGCACAAAATGGAGTGATTAGCAAAAGTAAAATAAGCCTCCATGCTTTCACTTAGATTTTTTTTAAAACTATTGTTTATTTATAAAAGCCGGGTGCAGAACAATATGTAGAATGTGATCCTTTGCATGGAAAAAAAAATTGTGTGTGTTTATGTGTGTGTATGTGAGAGAGAGAGAGAGAGAGAATAAAAGTTAAGAAAGATATCTTATGCCAATGAGCACAAAAAGTACCTGGGAATATATAATCATCCTAAAAAATTTAATATCTTCTGAATTGGATAGGAGTGAAATATAAAGATACAATTATTACTAAATTATATATTGTTTAGATTTGTTAAAATTTGCTGTATTACTTTTCTAGTAAACATAAGACTATTTTGAAAAGAAATATTTTTAGGTGCACAAATAATATAAAGATACTTTAACAAAATCTATAATTTTATATATATGCTATATAATATCATTTGAAATACACTGAAATACTGTGCAAATTCCATTGCCTTAAAAAGAAAATATAAACATCAAGATACTTTTGGGAAAAAACAAAAAAGAACACTTTTGAACCAGAGTAAACAAAAAGGGAAATGTATTGAAAGGATTCCTGGACTGCTCACAAAGTTGAAGCAACGATCCAACAGCTATGCTTTAGGATTGGTTCTGAAAAAATCTGGAACTGGAAGCAGAGATGCTTTTCTTCTCTTCCCTCTGTGTGTCTGCCTCATTCTCTCAAACAGCCTTGCCCCCATGATGATGTTATACATGACTAGTAACGGCTTTTAGTAAGGACCCATTAAAAAATAACATTCTCGTTGTCTCTAGTAATAAAATAAAGAAAAAACAAACAATAAAAAACACTCCCCAGGGATGGTCTCTGATTGGCTCTGCTGCATTGTAAGGAGACAGGTGCAACCAGTCTATATCACATGTTTAAATAATATACACACTGATTTTCTTTTTCTTCCTGATCCCCAAATGCCCCACCTCTCATTGTGCAACTTAATTATACAGTCACCAACATACTTAACCAATGATCACTAGATCAGCTTGTGGTCGGGCTCAGAGACCTAGCACTAGCCACAGGCAAAAAAAGCCTCTCTTACTGAAATCATGTGATAGGAGCTGTAATGAGGACACATCATTACCCCCGCTAGGGGAGAGGCATGGGAGAGATCCTCGGAAGGAACTGACACCTTGATTTCAGACTTTTATCCTCTAGGACTGTGAGATAAAAAAAACCTCTGTTCTTTAAGTCACTCAGTTTGTGGTACTTTGTTATGGCAACCTTAGCAAAAGAATACATCCCTCACTCTATTTTCCCTGTAAAACTTTATGACCTCTGCCCCCCAGCTTGCTGAGCTCCCCCGGGGGCCACATTCCAGAACGTCTGAGCACCTCTGCTCCCAGCAGCTGAGGTATGCGATTCAGAGCCTGTTGCTTTTGCTTCCCCAGCCTGTTTTTGTCAGTTCATTTGCTACCACCATAAATAATTAATTTCTATATGTACGCCAAATTAGATACATGAGTGTAAAAAGAAATGAGGTTTGTTATTTCTGTGAAAACTAAATGAAATGCTTGGGAAAGATTGATAAAACTAGTCACACATACAAAAAATACCCTTGAATTTTGTGTATGTAAATTAACTAAAAGACTAACGTAAAAATTATAAATATCTAAAAGCCATCTGAATGCAGATTAATAGCATATTTCAATCCATATTCCACTTTAAAGAAACTAGAAATTTTAAATGATACATATTGGATTTGGTAGATGTAAAAAAAAAACTGATGCAGAAATCTTATCAATCGACTTGTGCTCAAAACTGTACATTTAGTTTAAAACAAAATATTGAAGACACATATATGTATCTTTTTCTAAGTAATCTCTTTAACCAATTTCTTAGTTGACTATGGGTTTCATCAGGTTGAATTGCAGTCCCTGATTTTTCTTGGGATGGACAGGCTTGGGCTCAAGTATGTTTTACTTTAGCAGCACTTCAATTAAGAAGTAACCAACACATAGCTGATATATTTTTGCAGAGTCACCTAAATGGCTTTTTGTGTATGTGTGAATACATGCCTGGAGTTTCAAGGACCAGAATGTTATAGCTTGATGATATTGCTTTTGCATGGTCCAAATAGCACTTTCACCAATCCTGAATGTCTGATACCTCAGCACCTACTGTCATATCCCCATTTTGTCACCTGTAATGTACTAGTTCTATTGACAGTTTCTCTGTCACTCAGGACTCGATTTTTAAAGATACACAACTCAATCTAAGCCAAAAAAAAAAACAAAAGAGAGAGAGAGAGAGAGAGAAATTAACTGGAAAGATACTAGTGCTTTTCACTGAAAGGAAAGTGTAGAAAGTACACTCAAGTGTAGAAAAGATGGGGGCAAAAAACTTAGCAACTGCAGGCACAGTAAACAGTGGTGTGAGCCCAGTCAGGACTCTCCATCTCTCATCTTTGCCTTTCTTTGATATCAGTTTTATTCTCTGCAAAGGAAAGATGTTACTTTTTATGCAAATTTATCAGTTCCACAGAAATATTAGATAGAATAGGTAAACAAATGGTTTGTATGGCTTCAAAGACAAGGTGCAGAAATGAAGCTTTGTACAGCATCTTTAGCCCTTCATTTCTCTGAGGAAATACTGGCCAGAGGACTTGGAAGAGCTCCAAGGACCTCTGGCTAGCCAGTAAGGTCACTGACCCTGAGGAGACCTGGTCAGCTCAGAAAATCTGAGAAATCACTCATAGGCGTCCTCCTATACAGCAGTTCCCTGTATACAAAGCATCGAAGGGGAACATCAGATTGGTAAGTCCTATCTTTACCCGTTGTGTTATAGGGTTCATTCGACATGACAAAACACACAACCACAAAGGCTTACAATGTATTTATACCTCAGGAGAACTTATGATCAAGTTCCTCCTTATGAAGGGAACCTTGTTGCACCGGCCACTACAATATCAAATCTGCTTTCTCCAAAGTGCCAGAACAATAGTTGTCAGAATCTTGGGATTTTCCAGTTTCCAACATCTCCTTCGGGAAAATAGTTTTCTTTGTGTCAAAAATTCCAAGAAAGGATGCTGATGGACTCGTTTGGTTTGCATGCTTACACTTAGATGATTTATTCTTTCCAGATAGGTCAGAGTCATGCATGAAGATAACAGTTTTTTTCAAGACCGCAAGTAAAATGGGTAATGGGGACAGAATAGCCCCCCAAAAGTAAGGGAGCAGATTACTCAATAGAAGGAAAGGAGTCTCGGCCCAAAAACCAAGACCAGCTACAGAAGATAGGCTGAAAAGAAACACTGACAGCTTAAAACACATAGAAAAGTGGAATAAAATAATAGCTATGGACTGAAATTTTACTTATATATGAAAATACCCATTTAGGTTTATATAATCACAAGACTTTTACTTAGGATCATTCAAAGTCATGTGTATTTTCCATGGACATCTCTATTAATGTCTGTTTAATTTCATCCTTTTTTCCCCTAATTGGCTTAAAACACTGTCCACGACACTATTATTTATTAACTACAGGAGAATATTTTTACATATTCTATTGAATTCGTTCACCAAGGTGAAAAAAATTCCTTTGTATTCATTTTACTGTGCATTGTGGGTGAAAATAATTTTTAATTTATCTACTGAACTAATTTATGCATGAGTTCATTTTCCCAATTGTTTTTTGCATTTCTACATGAATATTTACAGTAAAAAGAAATAATTCCTTTTAAAGGGTTGACCCATATATATCAAATGCTAACCTCACTTAGAAATCAAGAATGGTAGCAATTTTATTTAGGAGAGATTCTGGGACACTTTCACAAAATCTTACACTTATGCCCATAAATCTTTATAATCATCAGGCATCTCTTTAGGAGAAACACTCATAAACTAGCAAAACAAAATTTAAAATAAAAGGAGAAGTGTTTTTAAAGGTATTTGACACAGTTTTGAAAACTAAAGGCATTTTTTTTATTATGCCTGGAAATTTATTTATTTATTACACCTTTATTGGATTATAATTGCTTTACAATGTTGTGCTAGTTTCTGCTGTACAACAAAGTGAATCAGCTATATATATACCTATATCCCCTCCTTCTTGAGCCTCCCACCCACCCTCCCTATCCCACCACTCTAAGTGGTCACAAAGCACCGAGCTGATCTCCCTGTGCTATGCGGCTGCTTCCCACTAGCTATCTATTTTACATTTGGTAGTGTATATATGTCAGTGCTACATGCTCAATTCATCCCACCCTCCCTTTCCTCTGCTGTGTCCAAAGTCTGTTCTCTATGACTGTGTCTCTATTCCTGCCCTGCCACTAGGTTCATCATTACCATTTTTCTAGATTCCATATATATATATATATATGCATTAATATACGGTATTTGGAAAACTAGTAGCTCTTAATTTTGAAACTCATAGCTATTGATTTTTTCCTCAAACTGGTGGTTAAAGCCTCTTGCATAGGGCAAGGAGAGCAGAGAAAGA
The DNA here is from genome assembly GCF_965194805.1 of Balaenoptera borealis. Taxonomy (NCBI): domain Eukaryota; kingdom Metazoa; phylum Chordata; class Mammalia; order Artiodactyla; family Balaenopteridae; genus Balaenoptera; species Balaenoptera borealis. The sequence continues at coordinate 15,966,850 of NC_138867.1, forward strand.
AATTCTTCAAAGTACCATCTTAGGCTGGTTTTGAAGCACCAATGACAGTTTGGCATTGCTTGTGGACTTGAAGTTCACAGTTACTCAGTCCCTACTAAATTGATAAAGGATAGGAGAAAATATGTGAAAGGAAATGAGTAGAAGTGTAAAAGCATCTTATTTAGGTCATTTAAAAATGTTAATGTTCAATTGCTTGTCTGTCAACTTGAATTTTTAACCTACTTTTGTCTACATTTTTTGACAAAAAATGTGGGAAATCATACAAAGACAACTAAAGTCATCTGAACCTATAGCCTCACTTGTATTTTAGAGGCTGACGAAACCATTGCCTGCCCCTCATCTTCTCTCCCTCTCACAAGGGAACAACTGAAGAGAGGAGCTAGGAACTGCCAATGATAAAATATTATATTCTTTGATTTTCTGGAGGCAGAGATCTAAACTCCAACTTAACTGGAATTTTTCATGAAATTCTTTCAAGACTAATATACGATTAATCCATTTTGATTTACAGTCTGACCAAATTTCCTAAGTCCTGACTTCAAGTGATTCAGAAATTTCTGTCAGAGTTGATTACATGAAAGTGGAGAAGAAAAAGAAAAATCTTTTGTGTGTGTGTGTGTGTGTGTGTGTGTATGAGGAAAGAAAATGGCTCAGCAAAAAAATCAGAAATGGATGTAAATGTTGCAGAAAAGGGAGTGGACAGTCAGGGTATGTGAGTGATATGGTATGGGTAGAACTCAGGGCAGCAGCAGGACAGCTTATCAGGTTTCCAGCACGTTGAGTTTGAGCCTTTTCAGCAGGATGTCCAGGCAGAAACTTTTGCTTTGTCTTCTGGGCTGATAGAGTACCTTGGATAATTCTGAGTCATAATATTTATTCCACTGAGGTGGAATCATAAGTTTATTTATTTATTCTTTGATTATACTGTGAGCTGATTAAATCCAGGAACTATGTCTTCTATTTCTTTTTTTTAAATCCCAAGGACATAATAGGTGCCCCCTGCTGTTTTTTGTTTTGTTTGTTTGTTTTGTTTTGTTTTCATTTGTCAATGAGAATAGCAAGACCAAGGGGTGGTGAGGATTAATGAGTCGAGGTCTAAGAAGTGTTTAGAAGAGGGTCTGAGTCATAGACTTAATAAATGTTAGCAATTACCCTTATGCAAATTGCTCATTCCTCATCATATAGTTTTTACTTTTATGAGAGATGAAAAATTGCCAAAATAACTTTCTTGGTTCCAAAATGATGTTGAATGCCCTGGTAGTTCATTTATGTAACTGTATTGATGTGAAACAAAGATAATTAAAGTATTAATTGTCCATTTTATACTTTTTCTATTTTAATCCTTGTGAGGAAATGATATTTAAATAAAAATTGTAAATCTCACAAATATTTACTTATATAATCTTATAACTATACAAAATAGGTTAAGCATGTTTCAGATGCTCCAACAGGATTTTCATGATTAGAAATCTTACTTGTAAGATTAGTGTGTCTCCTCCTACCCCTGCACTTCTCAGTAGTCTTCTGATATTATCTTCAGATCCTTTAGGGACTACATAAACAGTTCTAGTTTTTAAATTGCTTAATTCACCTTCTCATAATTATTCTCTACATGTATGAAATGCAATTCATACTCAAAAGATAGAGAAAACTATGTAATCACAACGTTTTCTGCTATTGCCATGCTTTTAGTGTTAATGCCAGGGCCCAATAAATAGATAAAAAAGTAGCTGGCCTAAATTATCCTAAAAATTTGGCAAAATACTTTAATTCATTCAGTTTTCCACATCTTTATTTATTGTTAAGCATCATTTATTTACTCAATAATGTAAATTAATTCCTATGAGGTGAAATCCACTAAGCTTAATACATTTATGAACATAAAGTGCACAATCATTAACACCTATAAGGATTTTACACAAGAGAATGGAGGAAATGAGAATGTAGGAAAATAAGGCAAGAATGTATAAAATGTTAAGCAATATGAGAAGTAACCAAGCCAAAAGTAATTAAATAAATGAATGAATGAAATGGTACAGGTCAAAAGTGAAATAGTGTAGGTAAAATGTACTATTACTTCATAAAAACTGGGCTTTCTAAGTCTATTTTTATGGAAGAAATATAGATGACAAATTCATGGGAAATTATATAACTCTAACATGTTTAAGGCCATCCTAGTCATTTTTTTTTTAACCTGACAATTTGCTAAGAAATTTTTATACCAATTTATTTAATAGTTGATAGTTATGACTTTTTTGTGAGAACTTTCTTCTGATAAAGTTACTGAAGTTTAAGATACGTGACTTGTTTAAGATCACAAATCTTTGAAGGTTGTGGAGGTAGCATACAAATATAGGATCCTAATATTTCAAAGTCTATGTCCAGCTTTCACCACCCTGATACCTTCTCACCTGGGTTGTGAAGAAGTAGCAAAATTTGAAAAGGTAGAATAAAGAAAATAGAGTATTCTGAGAAAAGCAGAATAAGGACTCGAGCAAAGTACAGAATTGGAAAATACACACACACACACACAATACGTATTATGCTAGGACTTGGGATGCAAAGAGGCAGACCCAAATTCAAGGAGTAGTTGAGGAAAAATACTTAATAAAAATTATGAAATTAAGTTCTACAGTCAAGAGACCTAAAGGTCACCTTTATGAATCACAACCCAATGTGAAAAAGAAGACTCAATGCATCTACATAGTCAAGAAATTAATAAAATAAAGTAAAATCAAGATCAGACCAGGGTGATCAGAGTCACCAAGGAAGGCTTGTCCTCTGTAAGTCAGGTGATTACATGGAGGTATCAGAAGATAGGAAGAAAAGACAAGGTCTGGCCAAGAATTCAGGATTACAGCAAGTGACTGAGTAACAGTCTCAAAGCACTGGCATCAAGAATAAAACAGGAAATTATTTACAAGCTGTGTGGATAACTTCCCTTTCCCTAGGCTCCTGGAAATATGAAGGACATTTATTACAAAAACATTCCTGGCTTCTCATCACACCCTTCTCACTTTCTTCACCATGGAAAGAAGAAAACTGTCTTATCTGATCAATGACTTAACCTAATTTGGAAGAAATACCTGAGCATGTTCTGCCCAGACCTTCCCATTTCAGAATCAGTGGAAATTCCAGAGGATTTTTTTTTTTTTCTCTGTATCCAATGACCTACAATTTCATGTGGTGCAGTGGTAAAGTATTAGTGAACTCATTTGTCTACAGAAGTAAAGCTACATTCTCTGATGAATGTATGATTAATAGAGCTGGCATTTTGATCTCCATCAGATCCTGCTTATTTCTCAAAGGTTTTGAACTTTGGGGAGAGGAGTATAATTTATTGTCTCCATAAAACTCCAACCAAGGAATTCATATAACAATGAGTATATGCCCAGAGCAATGACTATGCTGTATCTAGAAGTGAACTGCCTGGAAAATGTTGATATTTTACATGTTACGTAATTCTTTACAAAAATCTATACCTATACATTTATTTTACATGTTTTACATTGCTTTCAAAACAATCAAAAGGCAAGCTGGGTAGGGACAGAAATTCCCTAAGATAACATTTTTGACAAACCTCAATATTTTTTAAAAACTATTTCCTCTGGGCAATATATGACCATTCCTACTCCACTGTGGGGTTATTTGAGAAATGAAACAGCAGAGGCAAATAGAGATAAAATTTATACTTGATTTTGATAAACTTGACTGGGAAAAATATTCTGGATCTATATCAACAAGCAATTGGTTGCTGGTACTTCTCCTCTGAATTAGACAGATTTATCCACCCAATTATTAGCAAACTAGACAGCCTGAAAGTTTCCCTAGGGAGACAGAGTCACACACTACTAAAAAGACACATTCTTGCTGGAGACAGGTCAACTGGAAAAGATAGCATCTGGAAGAAACATGCACAGGGCTTTCTCCCCAAATCCAATCAGATATCACTTTTCCCATACAAAGGAGAGGGTATGGGACTGAGCAAAACTGGGAAGGTTCTTCCTACACATTTTTTGTCCTTTTTTTGTTTTCTCCTGTGGTCCAGAGTGGAAGTTCTCTATCATGTACAGACATGTGAATACATGTAATGTGTTCCTTACCAACAGTCAATAAGTCAATGGGTGACTTCAAGTTAGTGCTTTTCATTCAGCTAATTTTTGTTAAATTCTGCACCCTTCACACATTAGAAAGCTAATTATTTCCACCATCAAATTACATTGAACAATCTCTTTACCTTGTAGTCATATTTACAGTCTTATTCAGTCATTTTAGTGCTTTTGACCTCACATTCATGACTCCACATCAGTTCAGGAAAACTTATGACTAGAAAATGTTCAGGTCTGCAAGGCCAACTCATCAGTCTAAAATTTTAGTCTAGAATAAAAGTGTAAAAATATTTCTGAAATTTAAAGGTGATCAAAGCCTGCATCTCATTGCAGACGAACTTAATTTGCAACTTTAACCATTAATCATATTGTGAATTATAGGAATAGGTAAAAGAGAATAGGAAGAGTTCCTTGCCTCTAAAATCATTTATAATGAATTAGTTTATAGGAGCTTTCTGTGTAAGTGAAAGTGTATGCAAAGCATGGATTCAGAATCTAATTTTTAAATGAGTTATATGGCCTAAAATCCAACCAGAGCCTAAAAGGCCATTTGAAAATGTGACAAGTGAATATATTGATCTCAAAACAAAAGTTATGGCTAATAAATGATATACAACTTATCAATTTGTTACAATGTCAAGATTCATGATGACATTTTCTTTTTCTGATCAGAAGGAGGCTTAACTGCATTCCAAAGTGAGGAGAAAAAATTATAGTAGTCATAATTATGTAGCTTGCTATATCTTTAATGTAGAATGAAATACCTCATTTGACAACTCTATACCAGATGGAATGCATATTTTTTAGAAAAGAAAAAAAAAACTTAAAATGCTAATCTATAAAGTCTTGAAAGAAAGGCTGATATTTTGGTTTGAGACTAACGTGCTGGGAGATTGCCAAAAGAAATAATTGAACCGTTACCCTTCAGCATATCAACAACTTCATACATATCCATTTTCAATTCATTTAAAATTCAATTTTGGCAGAGCAAATAATTGAAATTGACTAAGTTGAGGAATTCTATATTAATTTAGCATTGTTAAACACAACGTCAGTTTCAACCATAGTCTCTCACTCAAACTCTGCTGTTCCTTCCAGAAATCCATACCCGTGATTAAAAGCAGATACCAACTCTGCAAGTGTAACAAGTTGACTAAAGATGAAACACAAAGCTGTACTTTAGAAAATGTACCAATGTCAGACTATTTTTAGGTAGTTTTCTTGGAGACAAATTTTTTTTTTTAAATCACCATTAGGGGTAGAAGTGGGTTGTGATCCTTCAAGGAAATGGTCAGTTTTTATTCTCAGTCTTCCTTAAAAAGCTTGATTCCAGAGCAAGATGTGAGGACTAGAGGAGAATCTACGTGAGGATAGCACCATAATTATATATTGCTCCCTTCCCCTATCTCTTCGAGTCCCCCCTACTCCCCCATACCATACTGTTTTTTTGACTAGAAGAAAAGAGAATGTGATGCAAAATTCACAGACCCTTAGATTACCTGTGCTGGACATAACTGTGCCCGTAGGAGATGTGATAGGCAGAGAGCCGGAGCGTGGTCCACTGAGGACACAGTTTCTGCAAACACCATTAGTTGACGACCTATACCCTTTTGCATAAGGTCTCCTTCTGTGTCCTATTGAAACAACTCCCAGACACTTATTTGGATCTTACATCAAGACAGAGCTATTCAAATTCACTCTGCTTCAAGTAATTATTTGCTTCACTTTCATATGTTTTTTTTTTTTTCCATGCATGAGGCCTTGTGGAGGATTTCTTTTAATTGATGCAGTTGGATTGGGTGACTGCCATTTTAATCTTTGCCAGACCCTCTGCTCTCCTTGGTTACCTCCAACTGTGCACTCACTTAAATCTAGGAATTTTTTTTTTTAAACCCACAAAACAAAACAAAAAACTAAGAAAATTTACAGCTCTTTCCTCTTTTCTTGCCTGTTTCTTTTCTTTTTTTTTTCATAAATTTATGTATTTGTTTATTTTTGGCGGCATTGGGTCTTCGTTGTTGCACGTGGGCTTTCTCTAGTTGCGACGAGTGAGTGGGGGCTACTCTTCATTGCAGTGCATGGACTTCTCATTCCAGTGGCTCCTCCTATTGTGGAGCACGGGCTCTAGGCGTGCAGGCTTCAGTAGTTGTGGCGCATGGGCTTAGTTGTTCCGCGGCATGTGGGATCTTCCCAGACCAGGGCTCGAACCCATGTCCCCTGCATTGGCAGGTGGATTCTTAACCACTATGCCACCAGGGAAGTCCTTGCCTGTTTCTTTCAATGTCGGACTGAAAGGCACATGGAATAAGTTCCTTGAATTCACTAACTTCACACATCTTAACCCTGTACTTAAACATAAAACAGAGAACTATATTTATAAATAATTTTTAAAAGCTTATTTCTTTTTTATTGTTAAAATCCTCTCCCTTCCAAATATCCCTTTATCAGAGTCCAAGAAGAGTTAGACTAGACTTTATCTGAAGTGCGAAGATGAGAAAGTCATTCGTGGAGATGAGCCTGCCACAAAAACAAGGCACAGGGTTAACCTCATAGAAATCTTCGTCCAGGGTTGGCTGGAGAACTACATAAAGCATCCTTCTGTGATGCATACTTTACCCTCAATCCATGATACTTTAGTGGAATAGAGTTAGAAGTACTACTTGGTTTCAGTTGGATTGTAGTCATTTTTAAAATGAAGGATGACTTGCTTGGAGATAACTGAGAGAGAGAACCATCTTTCTTCACGGATGTCATACATCTTAGTGAGGCAAGAGCTGACACTGGAAGTCAGATGCAGAGAAAAGCTGTGCTCAGCAAAGCGGGGTCTTGGGAATGGCAGCAGCACCATGAGTGTGGATGTTCTGGCAAGGTAGCAGGCTCGAGCGGAAGAAGCTGGCATAACTGTCTCAAAGTATTTGAGAAACAGCTCCCTAGGGAATGCTTACGTTTCTGGGGAATCATTTAAGGAAGGAGATGGCCAATTTATAAAAATCGAAGTGGTAAGACCTCCTACTAATTGTGACAGAGAGAGAAATTGGGACTATGTTTTTTGTCAGAAGCTGTTGAGACCTGGGACTTGGAATTAATGTATGATTTGATTTGGAAGACAATTTACTTAGCATTAGCCTATATGAGAGATAAGTATAGGAGGAGTCATAAAAGTACATGGGGGCTAGAATTTGGAGCCCCTTAAAGGCCAGATAGTGAGCTTGGCTGCCATTATGGAGGTAGCATGAAAAAAAAAAAAAAAAAAGGTGTTTAAGGCAGAGCAGTGAAGCTCTAAGATTGATCTAATTAACCATTTATGTGGAGACTGGGTAGATAGATGTGCATGGAAACAGGTAGGAAGACGGACCAACACTGGCACTTCCAAGATGCTGAGGTGGTAGCTCAAGCTATAAAATGTATGCTAAATATTCATTAGACATTTACTTACTCTTAACTATTAATCATACAGTATCTGAATGCCAGATGATCTGGAAAGATGCAAAAAGAAACAATCATCTACTTAATACAATGAATAATTGACTTTAGAAGGCAGGCATGTAGCTAGGTGGCACTGTTTTGTTGTAAGCATTATTGTCTCACTACTTATTCAGGAAATACTTACTAAATATCTAGTATTAGCCAGGCACTTTGCTAGCCAACTGTGATAGGTGTGGAATGAAACAGATGACTTATGTCATGAATTGTACATATCGAAGCAAACTTACCTGAAAATTTGTTGTGATGTTCTCAGTAACAAGCCAGACAGAACTGTTATTTGCAAAATGCTCATGCTAAAATGCATAGCTGGACATACACACACACAGAAGGTAAAATTTCTTAGGCAGTTCTATAACCAAGCAAAAGGCTCATGTGCCTGCAGTGCAGAAAGCCAAACTCTGACAGTGGGAGTTTACAGTAAAGTAAGAATTCATTGCAGGGCACCCAGCAAAGGACTGGGAAACAAGTCTCAGATCCACTCCAACTTGGTCTTTGAGTTAGAGGTATCTGAAAGGGGAAGAACAAAGAAGCTAGGGTTAATCAGCCTCTTGTGACATTTCTGTGATGTGTCTTAATCTTAGTTTTGGGAGTCAGAATGTCTCTGGTTTACAATTCTCTGGCCAGGTGGTCCATGGCTTGGTTAGCTCATCTTGCCCTGGAGAAACTACCTGAGTTTGTAGGTTAACGATGATACTGATAACAGCAATTATAGTACATCAGCAGTGTTATCAACAACAGCAATTTTAGTCATCTGACTCTGGTTAATTAGTGTTCAGTTAGCACAAAATTGAAGTCAGAGGGGGCAAGAAAGACAGTAAAGTTTTGGATAGAGAGAATAATTATAGACTCGGTAAGGGAACTTGATTTTAGGGGGACTCGGTTTCAGTTCACTCTGTAAAGTTATGTGATTGCACCCAAGGTGGCAGAACAAGAGCTAAAGACTTCTGTTTATGAGACAATCAGGTAGATATACTTTTCCCTATTCCCCCAACTATGTATAAGTAAATCCCGTAGACATTATATAGCAAACATAAGAAGGCTGAAAACCCTGGAAAGAAAAAAGCAGACTGATAAGGACTTTGGAGCTGAGAAAGGACCTGATGGAGAGTTTCTTGAGATTTCTTTTTCCGTATATAATCCTAAAGAAGCTGTAACCTAGCAGGACCCTAGGGAGCCATCCAAAGACAGACTCCCTCCCCCTGCCTATTGTTTGCAGAAAGACTTTAGCCTTCCAGGCTGATTTTTCACAAAGGCAGAAGCAATTAAATGGAGAAAAGATAACCTTTTCAACAAAGGTACTTGAGGAATCAAAATAAGCAAAAAAATGAAACGTGACCTACGTTTTAAACATTATACAAAAATAAACTTGAAATGGATCACACAATAAAATGTAAAACTTAACAACTTTTAGGAAAAAAAAAAAAAGACACTATCTTCAAGATCTAGGGCTAGGAAAAGAGTTCTTATAACAAAAGCATGACCCATGAAAGAAAACAATTAACTCCTAGGAAAAATGCACCAAAAAAGAAAAAGAAAAAAAGAAAAACCTATGACATGCTGCCAGGTATGTGTACAGGATGAAACTTTATACACCTAAAAGAAGAATGCCAAACTGAGGTCGTAACAAAAACAAACAGAAAAACAAAGTGGTCCAGGCTGTGTCAAATTACGGGAGCATCAGCTGAAACAAGCACAGAATTTTATAAGGGTGGGTAGTCAAAGAACAATTCCTAAGGAGTTGTAAGCTGAACAATTCCCAAGAGTCTCAAACTGCTGGATATGTTTCATTCTAACAGACAGGGTTAGAGAGACCTCAGAAACACAAGGTTGTGCTCATGAAAGGCACCAGCATAGTTATGCTTTAGTGGTAGGGTTAAAGCAGTTCTAGGTTACTTTAGGCCCCCCAAACAACAAGAACAACCTGAAAAAAAATCTTAGAAAAGATCAAGCTGATCTGCAAGTAATTTTAACTGTTGAAATAAATGCAATAGCGTTGAAAAGATAAGAGATAAGCCAAACATTCACATGATAACATCCACAATGTTCAGCATTTCGTAAAAAGAGACAAAAGACCAGTTCAAATTTGTTTGGGCATAAAATGAATCTTCTCATCTCAAGCAAAGCAATTTCAAGGGGCAGGGATGTCCAAGAATTCAACTCAAAAGAGGACCCTTCTTCCTTTCCTTCTGGAATCTATTTCCGTGACAGAAGTTATAGCTATTTGTAAGCCCAGGATAACAAGCTTTGAAGTTTTTTCACCAGAAAAGAGAAAAGAGTAACAATACTTCTTCTAATCCAGGTTGAAATAATGCTGAGAAAAGAAGGCTGTCGATATTCTTGGTTTAGGATATGACATAACCACTTGGATCAAATCATTGTGGCTCTGGATGTAAGGTGTTATGACTGAATGAACAGGAGTAGAAAAGTATTGTGCTATGTCAATTACAATGCAGAAAAAACAAAAGCTTATATAACTTCTTTAGAGAATAACTTCCTTATTTTCTTTCTTAATGTATATGTTTAGCAAATTTTGTCTTGTTAAGATGCCTTTAATCGAGATAATATACCCACAATAACTAATTAAAACATATTCTTAAGTACGCAAAAAGGAACTGGAAGTCTTCTAGACTGTAAAAATATAGGTCAGTTTCTAAATGTAAGAAGGAAGAGTTGGTTTTTGTTTTTTTTTTTGGAAGGAACATGAATATTATTAGAGAGAAAATGCATTGGACTTGAAAATGATCCCTTTAATCTCTCCCTTGAGCATGTTTATCATGCACGCTGGAAAAATAATTTAGGACTTAAAAAATAAAATTGTAAAGTGTATTATATTATGTGAAAATAAGTACATCTGTTAGAATCTTTAAATTTGAATATCTTGCCTGTGTGCATTAAGGCTTTGGAAAGATTTGATTATGATGGCTGTTAGGAAGTCTTAGATTTTGGAAGGGACTACTTTGAATCTTATAAGCAACAGAATTAAAAAAAAAAAAGAAAAACAGATGCAGACACAAAGCCTTTCAATTATGATTGTTGCTATATGGTTGTGATTAATCCTTACCCTCAATATCCCATGAAATACTCAGAAAATACAAGCCAGATGCAAAAGTCACATTAATGTAATACAACAAGAAAAAGAAAGAGATACACGGTAGAGGGTTGCCTGCTTGGTGATTGTAGGAAGTAAGAAGAAATACAAGACAAGCAAAGCAATGAAAATGTGGGTTCTAGTATCTTATGACACTCATTTGTGACTTCTGGCAAGGGAAGAAGTGTGACTGACTCCAGCTTATCATGGAAAATGGATTCTGTGTAGTCAGAAAACCAGGAATTGAGAACATATGAGAGAGAGGCCAGAAACTGGGCTTGAGGCTGTTCACAACCATGGACCCCTGTCTATTAACTGAGAACAGCAACTGATTTCCTCAAATTACTTTCTCTTTTCATGTACGTATAGTCAGAATCAAGATTTGAAAAAAAGTAAGGGTAATCCTCTTTAGTTAAAGAAAAAACCAGAGCATTTTGTAAGATATGAAGGGAAACTAAATGCTCATGGCAAAACATCAGAGTCTAAGAAATCTGTAAGAATCTCCTGAAATGCTAAATCTTTCACTTTCACAGTGATCAGAAGAAACTTACCTACATTCTTTGCTATAAAATCAAAGACCTCGCCTCTCAGGAAATAGAACAGGTAGTGGAAATTTCCTGTGACCTGGGAATACAACCCTCCCATCATCCCCACCCAACAAAGTCATTTGAGGGAATTCTGTGCCTTTCTGAGTCTGGAACCCACCAGAGGGGAGCTCATCCATTTGCATCTCAGTTAACTTGCTTACTCAATGTGAAAAATCCATCTCTCCTCCAAACTGCAAGTCATTTTTTCTCTTCAAAATTTTACTCAAACTCTGCCCATCGTCTCTGTAGTAGTTCTCAAAAGCCTCTTGTCTAGCAGGCTGCAGTCCTTCCTAATGAGTCCAATTTTGCTGCAATTTATTCCTCATGGCAAATGGGGAAAATATGCTCTGGGTGCCAAAATCTCTTGGCGAAAAAATATTTTGCAAACATTGCAACTGGAGGAAATTCACTCAGAGTATTTTCTCATGCTGCTTTTTACCATAAAATTTTACAAAGAGTAAATAGAATAATTAATATGTTTAGGTAAATGTTTCCTGTCAGATTCATAAGAAACAGTTTTGAAAATGACATTTAATTCCAAGCTTTAAGAGATCTGATTATCTTTAAGATTGCGATAAGATTTATAAATTGGGTCAATATTAGCTTCACCGAAAGTTCTTTTCAATTTTTGAATGTATGTTTCACATTATCATACAATCTGTTCATAAACAAAGGTTTATTGATATAATACAATCAGAAATAAACAAAAGCAGTGTCTCTAATGTTCCATATGACTGATGCATGCATTTAAATGCTATAGGGATTAACAGGAGAGAATAATTCTGACTAATATGATATAAACCAATGTGAAAATACTAAAGATGTAGTACATTTCAAATATTCCTTAGAGGGGAAATATAGTATATTTCTCTAAACTACCACTTAAAATTTTCAATAATAGAAAAACTGCTTTTATAAGATATTATTTCCCTGTTTACATACCTTTATCACTCAAGGAAATCCTCGAAGTTTTAGTGAGGATTTGCTGGTGGTTTATAGAACTGAGTGTTCTACTCATGGAACCACGAATGGCAAGTGGTAAATGAATGGATCAAGAATCTATTTAAGATGATTAGCTAACTAGGTGACATTTCATAAATGAGGAGACTGAGACTGAAGGAATTAACTTTCCAAAGTCAAGGTCAGTCTGAGGTTATAAATATTCTCTAGGGTGGCCTAATTCTCAGGGGTTTTTTTTTTACTTAAATAAGAACGATGTAAAGTCAAATATCCTCTAGGTATGAGATTATATGTCTTAAGTTTCCTTTATACTATCTGATTTTTACTGAAGTGAATTACAAGGGTAGAAGGATGCAGCTGTTCTTGGGCACTGCCCAAGAGATTGGGTGCAACAAATATATATATATTTTGACAATTAAAATGGCAGTTTTTAGAGAAGAAAAATATTTGTCTTTGTTTTATCCAGGAACGTTGAAAGATAGCCAATAATGTATCAAGATCAGATATAGCAAACTATGCCAAACCTTACATTTTGTAAAACCTACTTTTCTTCTGCTTTGGAATAAATGAATCCTTTTCTTTACGTACTTTTGAATAATTTTTTCTATCATTTGATAGAAAATGATTCTATCAAAAAATGTGCATATTGTTCATATAAACATTCTCTATCCTTCAGTCACTGCAATCTTTAATTCTCATGACAACAGTGAGTAAATAGTTTTATCTTATAGCCTTTTAAACTATACTCCTCAGAATATTTTTATCATAATTTCCTAATGAGGACCTATTGCAATTAAAATTTTGAAAACAATGATATATAAATTCAAAAGGCATAAATAAGATATTTAGAAAAAAAAGGAAAGGGGAGCAGTCTAAGGAAACATTAAAACCATTTTCACAAATTAGATTCTTCAAAAAGGAAAATCACTAAAATTGTAGAAAACTGAGACAACAAATAAAAATTTCAGTTACATGTGTAGTGATGACTATGTACCAGAAACTGTGCTAAACATTTAATCACACTTAAATCTTCAAAAACACCACAGGAAGCCTTTATTATTACCCTGATTTTATAAATGAGAAAAATGAGGCTCAAAGCTGTTTATTCCTCATTCATTCATTTATTCAACAAATAGTCACTGAATGCTTGCTGTTTCAGTAAACAAAGATATGCATATCCCCTAAGGTCAAGGAGTTTACAGTCTAGCAGGGAAAATAGGCACTAAAAACAGGTATATTTCTAGGTCTCGATAAGGATTAAGAGGAAAATGTAGGCAGAATATGGAATGGTGGGTAATAACATAAAAGTCGGTGTCACTCTTTTAAACAGGTGATTGGTTTGACAGCTTTAATATGCTAGTATCTGAGTAGATATCTGAGTCAAGTGAGGCAAAGGATCATGGTGATGATTAAGTAAGAACATTTCAGATAGTAAAAATACCAAGGACAAAGCCCCTGTTGGCAGATTACCAAAAGTGACTCCACTGGTAAATAATGGGGCCAAGGCTTGAATCCTTTCCTCAGCTGTGTTCTTATCAGCTACGCAATAGCACCTTCTGGAATTTTAGTGCCTTCTCAGAGACATGAATTAAAGCACTGCATATTATGAAGACATATTATAATAAAATGTATGATTTGCTTTAATATAGTGTAATATAATGTATGTTTAGCTATATTCTTATTTTATTATAAAGCTATTGATATATTTCTACTAATGAGCATTCTATGCTTGAAAATGGTTTAAAATGGTAATTTCCTGTTCCTATGCATTTATATACTATGGCTACATTCTACTCTAAGAAATTTCAGTATTTGATTATTGAAATTAAAAAAAAAAATCTTTTTATCTTAAAAGATTGCTTAAATTATAATTTTCAGAAAATATTCACTCCCTTAGTGCATTTATCTTTATTTTTGGTCACTAATGGAGCTCCTGGACCCAGTTTCAAAGTGTGTGTGTGGGGTTTGCTCACACCTCCAAGAATGCACACATCAGCTGGGTGTCCTATAATTCATCTCAATTCTGACACTATCTACCCAGATATAGCATCAGATTCCACAGGTTAAGGGTTCAGTCCTACAAGACGACCCCCCCCACGCCCCCACTTCAGACTCCAATCGCAGTTTCAGGTTGTCATCTCTACTTCTGATCAACTGGCTATAGATTGAGGGTTCCAACAGTACCCTCCTTGGACTTCAGATGTAGTCAAAGTTCAGGTTGTTAGATCATAGGTTTCAGCCACCCCTTCCCTGGGTTTCTTTAATTTGCTAGGGAGGCTCACAGAACTCTGAGAAGCTTTGTTCCCAGTGAATCTGAGGTTCTTGATGTCTCATCGCAGAAAGAATTCAGTGAGAGACAAAGTGATAGGTAAGAAGTGGATTTATTTAGAGGGAAACACACTCCACAGAGTGTGGGCCATTTCAGAAGGTGAGAGACCCTTGGGAGAAACACACTGACAGACAGAGTGTGGGCCATCTCGGAAGGCAAGAGGCCTCAAAATATGGTGTGGTTAGTTTTTATGGGCTGGATAATTTCATAGGCTAATGAGTGGGAGGATTATTCCAATTATTTCGGGGAAGGCACAGGGATTTCCAGGAATTGGGCCACCTCCCACTTTTTGACCTATTATGGTTAGCCTCAGAACTCTCATGATGCTGGTGGTTGTGTCATTTAGCATGCTAATGTATTCTAATGAGTACATAATGAGGCTCAAGGTCTACTGGAAGTTGAATCTTCCGCCATCTTGGACCTCGTTGGTTCTAACCAGTTTCTGTCATGTCCTGTGGCTATGTCATTCTTTTAAAGGTTGTGCCCTGCCCCATTCCTTCCTGTTTCAGTTTTACTTACTAGGTCACTGGTTTATTATAAAAAATATATATAACTCAGGAAGAGTCAGATGAAGAGATGAATAAGGCAAGGCAGGTGGGAAGGGCCTCAGAGCTGCCCTGTCCTCTCCAGGGTGCCACTCTCCCCACATCTTTATGTGTTCATCAATCTGGAAGCTCTCTGAACCCTGCTCTTTAGGGGTTTTATGGAGGCCTTATTATGTAGGTATGATTGATTAAATCATTGACCATTAGTGATAGAACTCAATTTTCAGCTCTCTCTCCTCCCAGGAGGTCAGGGGGTGAGACTGAAAGCTCCAACCCCCAAATCCCAGTTGGATACTCAGGCAACCAGCTCCCAATCTTAGGTGCTTTCCTAAAGTCACCTCATTAAAATAACAAAAGACACAATTATTTTTCTCAACATTTAGGCAATTCCAAGGATTTTGGGAGCTGTGAGCCAGGAACCATGGATGAAGACCAAATATATATATAAAAAATATTTTGGTCATCTGAATAACCAAATATATATTTTTCTTATAAATCACAATTTCACAGTCAGCATGCTATTATGTTTTCAGTGTAAAATATGCAGGGTGTAAGAGGTAAAAAAATTTCTTCCTCCTGGTTGCTTGTCACAAATCTCACTCTGAAAGAAGTGTTCATTTTAACAGGTCAAATACCTGATAGAAGATGTTGATAAATGGTGGATTCTAAATTGGTCTCTAAAAAGTACTATTTTAGACTCCTTTCTGCAGTGGAATTTCTCTGGTTTCCCGTTACTTCACCAACATTGGATTACTTCAGGAGTTTTAACTTTTAACAATTAAAAAGCAAAAATAATAGCTTCTGTTCTTTTCCCTTTGCAATTCATTATTAGTGAGGTTGAATTTTTATTTTAATAAATATATCAGTCATTTGTATTTCTTTTTCTGTAATTGCTTATTAACTTTTTTATTTCTCTACTGGCTTGTTCACTTCTTTAAACGTAGGTGTATGTGCACACACACACACGTGTATAATACATGCTTACATATATAATATTAATACTTCAGATTATTATTAGTATTAAAATATATTTATCAATATTTTATCATTTAACTTTTTAATGGGATTTTGTACAGATATTCCAAATTTATAAATGGATAAATATTTCAAATTTCCAAGGTTTAATATGGACAATTACAAATTATGACAAAATATTGATTTTCCTACAATGTTCCAAACTAAAATTTTCACCATTATCTGTCATCTTCTGTTTCTACTATCCATGATAATAACTTTTAAGGTCTTCACTCTCAATTGGACAATTGCTATAGAGCCCAGTCAACATTTTGAATTAATCTTTTCTTTGTAAAACATTTTATACATTGTTATTTAGATGGATTTTCACATGGTCATATAATTTATGTACAAATGTTCATAGGATATCTTATCATTTTCTTCAGTAGCTTCTCCCCACATGCTTTTATTTATTTTTCCAAAATGCTAGTGAAACATCTCACAAAAAACTAAGTGAAAAAAATAAATGAGTTTTATGGTCAAATAGGTTGAGGAATTATTGTATAATATATCTGTTCTCTGCTTTTATTCTGATCATTCCCTGAGACAGTCACAAGTCATATTAAAAGCTCTGAGAAGTCTTGCAGTAGAAAAATGAGTTTACCAAGCATTTCTCAAATTTATATAACTATAATATTTTTTCTCATTACAGTCATAGACACCCAATACAAAACCTTTGGAAAGATTAGTCTGAAGAGAAAACTTATTAACATAATGGTAAATGTGCTCTACATTTGGCCTCAAAATACCTCTCCATTTATACCACCTTCTATGTTGCCAATACATTAACACCTAATCATAAAAACACCTACCTTTCTTTGCTTTGAGTCCTTTCTTTATATGATACTGGTTTACCTGGTGCTTCATTTCTCCATGTCTCCTTGTTGGACGAATCTGACCTTCAGCAGAGGTTTCATGTAAACAACGATCTTACATGAAGACCTTGTTTCCTCAGTTGAAAAGTAATCTTGCTTTCAACATGTGTAACATTTTTAGAACGCTCGTGGTATCTAATATGAAGTGGATATTTATTGGTAAACCATCTTGCCTACAAGTTCATTTTTTGCAATATTTAGGTGATGGTACTTATCACAGCACATGGTAGATGTTCAGTTGGATTTAGAACTAACACACTGTGTGGTGGAAGGAAGGTAGGTAATACAACTGCCTTGACTTCTCTCTCTGTGTATTAACTCTTCCTTTCTCAGTTACTTATTCTTTTTCTGATTAAATCTTCTGATGTGAGAAGTATTTATTAGTTCTAGTTGCTTCCTCGAGGAACAGATAAGAGACAGAATGCAATTTTTTCTTCCAAAAGAAGAAGGTAGTCAACACATTAGTAAATTTAGGTCATGATTAAATTGGCATGAGCTATTCATTCATGTCTTAAAAGTCAATGATTTTAATGGTGCCATTGAAATGAGTTGGACAACCTTTACTAAGGTGAATTTGTTACTACATTTTGGATATAGTTATGGAATACACAGATTACGATACAGAGCAGGATTCTGTGGGACTCCTGGGCACAAAAGCCTTCCTGTGTCCCCCATTTCTTTGATTACAGGAAATAGGCTTCATTCAGCCTCCGTGACCTACCCTGAGTTCCAAAAGGCAGGTTCAAACAGTTGTTAATTAGGAAAGGGAGGGGCCGAGGGAGGAACAGTCAAGAGAAACAATAGCGCAGCCTTGGAGTAAGGTCCTGGTTCCCCATCAAGGGATACCACAACAATATCTTCGAGCTGTTTTGCAGATACTGGAGAAGTTAATGGTTAACAAAGGTATGCTGCACACTAGCTCATGGACCCCAGACTACTTGGAACCGGAACTTTCATGATGCTGACCCCCACTGACCTCACCACCAACCAATCAGAAGAATGTCCACGAGCTGATCACACCCTCTTTGAACTAACTATTACTATAACACTTCTCACTACTCCCTCCAGGTTGGGACACACAGTTTTGAGGGCATTAGCCTGCTGTGACCCCCTTTGCCTTGCAAACAATAAAGCTATTCTTTTCTACTTCACCCAAAACTCTGTCTCCAATATTTAATTCAGTGTCGGCATACAGAGGCCAGATTTGGCTTCAGTTATCTTCAGAGTCCTCTTCTAATTGAGAAGCTATAACCATTAATGATAAATTGCTCAGAGAAAAAGGGGTTTATTTCTAATATAAGACAATTTTTATGTTCTGTGGCTTCTGCTCTCTTTGCCTCTTCCTATATCCCACTGATTTCATGTTGTTAAAAAGAAAACCGCAGGCCCAAAGTGGAGTCATTTCTGCTAGGCCACATCAACAGACCTGGGCTTAGGGCTTGATGCTTAACCTAATTAAAACTTCAACCTTTCCCAGAAATGTAGTCTTAACCTGTCAGTCAGGAATTTTCTGGTCAGCACTAATAAAGTAATCTGTCACATGGGCCTTCTTCATCCCCCAAAGATGAGATAATCTGCCACATAGACCCCTTCCTTCCCCCATAAGTAGGTTATCTAAACCTGAAATAAACTTTTTTTCTTCTTTACTTCCTTGTTCTGCCTGTAACCAACTTTCCCTTTCTGTAGCTCTTTGGATCTCCCCTCTACATGCTACATGGGAAACTGTCCAATTCATGAATTGTTCAATAAAGCCAATTAGATTTTTAAAATTTACTCAGTTGAATTTTGTTTTTTTAACAATATCTTTTGCATTTTGGCAGAAAGATCTAAACATGGGATGGTAATAAAATGTTATGAGAGCTGTATGATTTCCTAATAATTTTATTATTTAAAGATAATGCGAATAATTAAATAAAAGCTGTGTTTATATATAAGTAAAATAAAGAATTGGAAAAGGCAATATCTAAGTTTCCTACCATACTGATAATTCTATAAATTATAAAGCTTTCCAAAAACTTTTAAAAGAAAACAATGGACTTGGCAGGAATTAGTACAATGATTAAGAGCATGAGCTACGTAATGGAACATCTAATGTGGTTTTACATCTTTACCTCTTACAAGCTGAACAGCAAAGGACCTGTGCATTTAATTTATTGGCATAAAATTGTTCATACTAGATCTTTATAATCTGATGAAATAAAATTCATATTTTAAGGCAAGACAAGAAAAATTTAAACAAAAATTTTCTCTGTCCATTTGAGCCTCCTCCCTACCCTCTAGTGTGCATTGGGCATCTGTATTGTGCATTAACCAGACATCCCCAATGGCAGAAATACCTGCTCAACCATAAAGATCAATTTTTCGTCTTCTGGCACCAGCCATGTGACTCCTTAAGAGATAACATACTTTTCTCAATCCTGTAAGGTGTCACAATGACCCACCACTTGCGTTGTACATGCAGACATCTTTGGTGAACTTTATGTACAATGCCAATATATCATTTCCCTTAAAGACAGTGATTGGTACAGAACAGACTGGGTTAGATGACCTGGGGGGACACTGGGCTGCATCTAATGGAAATTCTTAACTTAAATACTTACTTATGACCTTATTAATGTTACTAGCTATATTACTTGTATTCTGCCTATTTTACAAGACTATTGTTTCTTACATTATCAAATGTGTGACCAAGCCTCCAATAAAAAAAAATGATGACTAGGTGACTTGAAACGATGGATGGAATATATAGTTCTATAAGATCAAATGATCATAATAGTGTAACTCTAGTTATGAGAAGAAGCAATGAGCATTTTCCTGGGCCATTATTGGCTGATAAGACAGGTGGTCCAGAGACTTTTGACTACTGTTAACCGGGCCTAATCCAGTAACAGCACATTGAGTAGCTTATCAACAAAATCCTCACCTGACCTAGTAATGAGCATTCCTAGTGCCCTGGGACAAATTGGTCACAAAGTGCCTCCCAAATCTTGATCAAAATTAAGACCAAAATGGAAGGGATTGTAAAATAAAGAATGCTGCCCACCGTCCAGTTTACAAGAATCAAGTCATTAGCCATTGTAGTTGCTGACCTACAATACACCCTGAAAGGAATGCAGGACAAAGATCAATACGAGATATTTTGTGCTCTGGGAAAACTGTCAAAACTGCTCTCGGATAGTTAGGTATTTTCAGGAGAAAATGTTGTGAACCCAGTTTCTTACATCTTCCCATACTTAGAAAAACACTAAGATATTTGTTCCTTGGAAATAGCAGTAACCTACCGCGATGTATGCTAGATTTCATGTACTGCTTTGCCAAAATGACGTACATACGGGCCTCCCCCCTTACCTATTCAAAACAATCCTCAGAGCTTTATAAAGACTGTCTCCCAGGTTTAGTTCTCAGATTACCTCGATGAAAGTTTTCCATTTCTTTCTTAGATTAACTACTGACTAATTTTTTTATCAACAAATCCATTTAGTGTCTATTAGCATATTCCCTCTGTCATTTCTGATATCAGTAATGTGTATTTCTCTTTTTATCTTGATCAATATGTAGATATTTATTGATTTTCTTATTCATTTCAAAGAAACAGCTTTTGGTTTCATTACCTTTTCTATTCTATTTTCTCTTTTTTATTACTCTAATCTTATTTTTATTAATTTTTTCTTCCCATTTACTTACATTGGACATAATTTGGTCTTCTATTTCTAATTTCTTAGGATGGCAACTTAGAAGATTGATCTTCTAACATAAACTTAAATTTGTTACAAAGTATTGCAACCCATAATTTTTAATAAGTTGCATTTTAATTTTTATTTGATTCAAAATATTTTAAAATTTCCCATGCCATTTCTTCTTCTTTCTAATTTATTTAAAAGTATTATTTACTTTTGCTCAGTTTTATTGATGTATAATTGACAAACAAGCATTGAATAAGATTTAGGTGTACAGCTAATGACACAGGAGTGTTATTTAATATCCAAATACTCATTGATTTTCAAATATCTTTATTTAATTAATTTTATTTCATTATTTTCAGAGAAGATGTTCTGTGTAATAACTTTAATTTAATTGAGACATTTTTTGATGTTGGTTATTATCTATCTTGGTGAACATACTATCTGCACTTGAAAAAAACACATATTCTGCAGTTGTTGAGTGGAGTGTTCTATAATATTCACCAACTCAAGTTGGTTGATGGTGCTAAGTCTTCCACATGCTTGTTGTCTATCTCATTTATTGAGAAATGTTGAAATCTCCACCGAAAATTGTGAATTTGTTTGTTGTGTTTTCCGAACTGTTATTTTTTACTTTATGTACTTTGGAACTCTGTTATTAAGTTTACAAATAAACATTTTGGATTGTTATATCTTCTTGTTAATAATTAATCCCTTATTATTGTGAAATTCCTCTCCATACTTATAATAATATTATGATTTGAGTCTGTTTTTTCTGATATTTATGTAGCTATCCAGATTTATTATGATTAATTTTTACTGTCACATCATTTTTCTTTTTACTTTAACCTATCTTGGCCTTTAATTAAAATGGGATTCTTTTAGACAGCATTTGGTGGGTTTTGCTTTTTAATCCAGTTTGAAAACGTCTGTCTTCTAGTTGGAGAGTTTAGTCCATTTACACTTAATATAAGTATCATATGGTTAGATTTCAATATACTATTTGGTTATTTGGTTTTTTACCTAATTGATTTTTCTATATTCCTCTCTTTACTCGTCTTCTTTAGATTTATAACTGGGTGTATTTTAATAGTGTATTTTATCTCCAATATTACATATTAAAAGCCCTCTTTGTTTTAAATTTTAGTGGTTGCTCTCAGATTAATTAATATGCATTTTATCATATCATAATCTACCTTCAAATAATAACATAGCTTTTCACATATAATGTAAGTACCATACAACTTTGTACATTCATTTATCTTCTCCCATCCTTGTGTAATTTTTATCTTACATTTTAGTTCTACTTTTAGTTCTACACATTGCACATAAGTACAATAATACATTGTTATTATTTTGCTTTAAACTGCCATTTGACATTTTAAAAAAATTTTAAATTAGAAAAAAAATTCTTCTTTTTCCTCCCCCACAAACTTGCTATTTTGGAGCTATTTTTTTCTAGGACTCCATCTGGTGTTATTTTTCTCCTAACGAAGAACTTCCTTTAACATGTTCCATAATGTAGATTTGTTGGCACTAAATTTTCTTATAGTCTCATCAAAACTGTTTGGATTGGTTAAGGTTGTTCTTTAGTAGTCCCCTCCCCCCAAAAAACCTTGCATGTTCAAAACTATTCAACTATCGCATTTGTTTTTGAGGACTATTAAGTTTGTCTTTGGTTCACACATTATTTTTAAAAAGATCTTATAACTATCACAACATTGTCATCTGTTCTTGAATTTTGCTATGGAGGTGTCAGGGCCTAATTTTCTCCTCCTTTAAATGTGCCTTAATATTTTTGCCTGGTTGCCCACAGGATTCTTTAATTTTGAAGCTTAGTAATTTAAGTAATGTGTATCTTAGTGTTCACAAGTGTGGGTCAATTTGTTTATGACATATTAAATGTTCTTTTGTGGAGTTTCTAGGCATCTTTTATTTTAGAAAATGTTCCTGAATTATAAATACACATTTTATTATAATAGTTGAATTTAATTTCAGGGCTTTCAATTTTACATATATTGAATCAATTTTGTGTTTTATACTTATAATTTCCTCTCAAATTAAAAAAGAATTTTCCAACACATTTTGTTTACTTTTCTTATTTCTAGCTTCTATATCTTATTGTGCTTTCCTTAATGCCTTTTCATCCATGCTTGCTTAAATTTTATTGTATTTTTTGAAATAAATCTTACTTTTCCCCATACATCTTTCTTGAGTTCTGCTACCTCAGATTGAACTAATTTTTCTGTCTTTCAACAATTCTTTAAATCCTTTCATTTCTACTTTATGTTCTTACTTTTTAGAAATGATTGCTTAAATTTCACACACAAAAAATGTAATTTCAAATGTCCTTTTCTACATGGCAACATTTATCTTGCGAGTAGTTCTTTATCTGTTACTAAGTCATACTCTTCTATTTCCCTTATTTATAAAATATTTTATATAGACATTTTATCAACTCCTTTTAATATTCATTATTGAAGAGGCTGGGTTTCCTCTCTACTTACAACTAAGTGTCTTCTATAGAGACTCAATTGACTTTTGGATTCCTGCAATTAATTTGGAATCTATAGTCTTGCCAACATTTCTTTAAATATTTATTTATTTATTTGGTTGTGCTAGGTCTTAGTTGCAGCCAGCGGGCTCCTTAGTTGTGACATGCAGACTCCTTAGCTGTGGCATGCAAACTCTTAGTTGCAGCATGAATGTGAAATCTAGTTCTCTGACCAGGGATTGAACCCGGGCCCCTTGCATTAGGAGCACAGATTCTTAACCTCTGCACCACCAGGGAAGTCCTGCCAACATTTAAATTTGCATATTTTTTTTGCTTTTCCTAAATTTCCACAAGAACGAGGGGGAAATGTTGACTGAACATTCATGTGCATATTAGAATTATCTCTTTTAAAATGTTTATCAACATGTGAGTTTATTTATTTTTTTCTATTACAAAATAAACAACTTGATAAAATTTATACATTTTTAGGTACTGCAGACCCATGGGTTCTGCATTCACAGATTCAACCAGCTGAGAATCTAATGAACATCCATGGACCTAATGAACATTTACAGATTTGAGCATCCATGGATTTTGATATCCACAGGGGCATCCTGGAACCGATCCCCCAAGGATACAGAGGGATGACTGTAATCTCTAAAGTACTTGGAACTCCTCACTGTATTTTCACTGGCTTTTTCACCTTTTGACTTCTCATCCTATGCTTTTTGGAAAAAGTTTCCAATCACTGAATTAAGTGGCAATAAAATCCCAGCAATTTACAGAACTAAGTTTACTACTATATCTGAAGTCCAAAGTCCAGAGTCCTCCTACCTCAATCACAAGGATTGCACATTGTCTTCTTGTATTGCACTATTTTTCTCAGGCTTATTTAAGGATTGACTATAGACTGTTACTGTGAAGTTATGGCAGTTTTTCCTTTTGTTTTTAAAGTCCCCACCATACATATACATCCATTTGAGAGAGTACTGAATCCTAACTACTAGATCACCAGGGAGCATCCGTATACATCCATTTGTGTTGTCAGGTTCCAGAACGGCTACTGAATGCCAAGTTTTTTGGAAGACTTGTTTTCTGTTTCAGAAATATTTGAAGATGGGGGCTGTGGGAGACATAATGAGGTAGAAAGCCTGTAGGCATCACTTTATAAAGCAGGCTGTTAAGAGAAATATATTTGAGAGTCCCTGCTTCAAAGCCCCTATGTGAGAATAATTGATGGGCTAATATAAATTCTAATTGCCATAAACAAAATCAGCATAATTTGAAGATATTTAAAAATATTTGCACTAACATGCTATAAGTCTTTTAATAACTTTTAACTTTTACTTCTTTCCATATTCACATATTCCCTCTGAAACATATATCCCATTGAAGATATATTTCAAACTTAAATTTGTCTTTATTCATGGGATTTGAAAGATATAGCAATGACTGGGTCATAACTTTCGCCTGGTGATTGGATTCATCTTATTTCCATGGTGATTAACATGGAGCCCATTTGCCAGCCTATTAAATATAACTTACATTCAACTACTGGAACTGGAGCCAGATTTTTGGTTAACTGTAGTTCTGCTGAAAAAAATTTAAATGTGGTAGTCCCTAGTAAAGCTTGGCTTGTTGAGACACTTAATGACAGCACTTTTTCTTACTTTTCTCATATCTATCCCACCACCTCCTCACTGCACACATCAACCTCTTCAGTTAGGATAATTGATATGCAGCAAGGCTCAAAGGTTGATAACCAAGATAAATGATTGGCTATGACCTTCATTTCTCTGCTCACCTCCCTTAGATTACTGGTCCACCAGTTTTTCTCTGTTTTCTTAGTGGCAAAACATTGAGGTAGTTGCATTTTCTATTTGTGAGTTACTATTTGCATTCATAAGAAATGGTTAAATGTCCACTTGGACCAGGAATTTTTTTTCTGTACATGGAGAAAAATCAGGCAAAAGGGAGCTTAAAAATTTTGCATGGTGCATTCAAGTTTATCAGAATAAGAATATAATTTCTGTGTGTGTTTAGTGAAGCCTGAGGGGGAGCTTTGAACTAATTCAGGTAGGTGAGAACTTGAGCTCCAAAAGACATCAATTCCTTAAGAAACCAGCTTTGCTTTGGAGGGAAAAAATAATTTTCTAGTTTGGGGAAAGGAAGGCAGGGATAAGGCAGGAAGGTAATAAGAATTTCTTAGCTGTGTGAAATCACACCATACTGAAGACATTTGTTTATCTAACTAGACCCTCAAGATTGAAACTGCATACTTCAAAACTTTACAGCTCCAACTTCCGCATATTCTCCAATGTAGCTCAGACTTTTAAATATATATACATATATATATACACACACACACATATATATGGTTTAATGACATCAGTGTATAGCATTTTATAGGTAAATGTCATAACATTGCATAATAACTGTAAAAAATCTTTTTTTCTGTCATGTAACTAAGCTCAAAGATGTATTGATAAATGGGTAGTTCTAGACTTTGCATCTTAAACTCTGATCCTGTGAGCAAATACCCAACTCCTTGTTATTACACCTTACTACTTTACCTAATCTTCTGTTAAGCATGCTCCCCCATCTGCTTAGCTCCCATACAGACACTAGAAGTCATCTATCCCAAACACTGTTTATGTTACAAATGATAAAATTGAACTCCAATACGGTACTTACTGGTCTAAGGGTACAGAGCCAATTAGTCATAGAGTTGAGGAAAACACAGGAGTCACCAGATGTCTTGTTCACAAAGTTTGTGTGTGTGTGTGTGTGTGTGTGTTTTAATCCTGGGTAGTGGGGAAACAGGGGTGGGAAGAGAATGAAATGAAATAGTATTTACTTCATTGTGGGAATGTTCTGTAGAAGATATAAAAAACATTTCTTGAAATATAAAGGCAAGGAATAGTTTCTCCTCCATTCTCAACTTCCTGCTTTTCCCATTCAATCTCTTGTTCTTTATGTTTTGAAAAACAATCTTACTTTTTCCTATCAGAAACAGTTGAATTTGTTAGACGTTTCACTAGTTTTGCAGGCTTCACTCGAATAAAAAAGTAACAGGTCCTGAAGTTAATAGCTTTTGGACATAGAGGGTCTTTTGCCTCCATTTTTTAAGAATTTCCCATGAACAATTCAAAATAAGAAACAATTTTGGGGAGCAGCACATAAAACATGGAGAATTTCATGCGCAGAATAGCATGTATATTTTATATTTCTCTCTGTTTGCTTTTCCACTCTACAATTGATCGTGTGACTTAGTGATTTATGTGGCATATAAATTTGGGCTGATGGTAGTGGTGAGCCCTTGGTGTAGGTAAGAAGGAAATGAGAGAATGCAGAGAGTGTAAACAGTAATGAAACTGATTATAATCTGTCTGATTTTAATTAACACCATGAACTGGCAATTTTGAACAATTACAATGATGAAATACACCTCTGTGCCAGGGTGGCCAGCTCCCACCATCTGCACACCCGTCAATGCACCACTGGCTGAGAAATAATTGATATCACTTCAATCACTTTGGCTATTTGGAGCTTAAAATAGATTCATTAGGAAAGTTCCTGGGAATAATATTCTCTGAGTTCTTCCACTTTCAAACATGTTTGTTTGTTTTCACAGCCTTCATAACTAAAGATAAGATTGACTAGATGCAGAGCCTTTAGTCACGTTTTCTTTCCTATACCAACTTAAATGTGTCAATTCACTGCTTTCTGGAATAGAGAGGTACTCTTAGAGCCTGACATCAATCTGGACTTAGTCATTATTGCTTGGATATCCAATTGATTTTTATTTTTGGAAAGGGGGTAATCTTTATATTTATGTTTTTCAATTAGAAGATTATTTTTGAGCAGTTTTAGGCTTATAGGAAAATTGAAAGGGAAGAACAGTTTCCATCTCCCCACTCACTCTTCCCCTTCTCCTGTTTCCCCAATTATTAACATCTTGCACTAGTGTGTGCCATTTACTATAATTGGTGAGTGAATATTGATGGATTATTATTACGTTAATGTCCATAGCTTACATGAGGCTTCACTTTTTGTATTGTACATTCTCTGGGTATTGACATATGTATAACAGGTATCCATCATTACAGTATCACACAGAATAGTTTTACTGCCCTAAAAATGCTCTTTTATTGTGTCTGTTCAATCCTCCCTTCTTCCCACCACTGATGTTTTTACTGTCTCCATAGTTTCGCATGTATGTAGTTGTTTTGGAATGGCTTCTTTCACTTAGTAATATGTCTTTAAGATTCCCCTATGTATTTGCATGGCTTGATAACTCAGATATCTTTTCACCACTGAATAATATTCCATTGTCTGAATGTACCACGGTTTATCAATTCACCGATCCAAGGACATCTTGGTTGCTTCCAAATTTTTGGCAATTATGAATAAAGCTACTATAAACATCCATGTGCAGGTGTATGCATGGGCATAAATTTTCAACTCTTTTGGGTAAATACCAAGAAGTGAGATTACTGGATCACATGATATGAGGCTGTTTCGTTTTGTAAGAAAGCACCAAACTGTCTTCCAAAGTGGCTGTAACATTTTGCATTCCCACCAACAATGAATCAGAGTTCCTGTTGCCCCACATCCTTGTCAGCATTTGGTGTTGTTAGTGTTTTGGATTTTAGCCATGCTAATAGATGTGTAGTGGTAGCACACTGTTGGTTTAATTTTCACTTCCCTAATGACACATGATATTGGATACCTTTAAATAGGCTTATTTTCCATCTGTATGTCTTCTTAGAAAAAGTATCTGTTTAGATCTTTTACCCATTTTTTAATTGGGTTGTTTGTTTTCTTATTGTTAACTTTTTAAGAGTTACTTGTATACTTGGATACAAGTCCTTTAACAGATATGTGTTCTGCAAAGATTTTCTCTGAGTCTGTGGGTTGTTTTTTCATTCTCTTAGCAGTGTCTTTTGCAGAGCAGGAGTTTTTACTTTTAAAGAAATTTAACCTTTGTTTTTTTTCCCTTTTGTGCTTTTTACTTTACGTATTGAAAAGTCATCCTCAAATCCAAGCTAATCTAGATTTTCTCCTACAGTATCTCCCAGGAGTTTTATATCTTTGCATTTCATATTTAGGTCTGTGATCTATTTTGAGTTTTTTGAGTTCATTTTTGTGAAAGGTGTAAAGTCTATGTCCAGATTTTTTTTTTTTTTGCATGTGCAGGTCTAGTTACCCAGCACCACTTGTTGAAAAGGCACTGTTTTTTCCATTGAATTGCCTTTGCTCCTTCATCAAAGATCAGTTAACTATATTTGTGTGGGTCTATTTTTGGACACTATTCTGTTCCATAGATCCATTTGTCTATTCTTTCACCAATACCATACTGTCTTGACGACTATAGCTTTATAATATCAGTCCTCCCATTTTATTCTTCTCCTTGAATATTGAATTAACAATTGTGGGTCTTTTGCCACTCCATGTAAACTTTAAAAGCACTTTGTTGATATTCACAAAATAACTTGCTGGGATTTTATTTGGAATTGTGTTAAATTTGTAGACTAATTTGGGAAAAACCGACACCTTGACAATATTGAGTCTTCCTATACATGTAAATGGAATGTGTCTCCATTTATTTGTATCTAAAATTGATTTGTCTAAAAATAATCTAATTGTTTTACTAAAATACATTTCAGAATTATCTTAGGCATATGATCTGTCTTTTAACTATTTAGTTATTTTTATTATTTTATGAATATTCTATTGAATAATAGTTTTTAGTATGAGTCCATTCCATGCTTTTGTTTTATCTTTTTGAACTGTTAGTTAACGTATGTTGGCCCTTTTTTCTACTTTCTGTATTTATTACTTTGTCTCAGATTCACTTGTATTTCTCCCTTCATTTATTTTTAAATTTCAAAAATGATTATCTCTATCTTATATAACTACAACAGTATCCATTATATTTTCTCTTGTGCTTTTTCTAATTTTTGTCTTGATTTCTCAAATTTTTTTCTTTTTAATGTTTTTCTGAGTTTTGTGTCCCCTCTTCTCAACTCATTCTTTAGATCAACTTCCTCATTTTGAGTTTTTAAGAACATCTGATTTATATTATTCTTTCATAATTTCTATTTTTAATGCATTTAACTCATTTTTAAATTTAGGTCATAATTTTATTTTGTGGTTTTGTCTTTTTAAAGTGTTTCATTCTCTCTATATACTTTATTATGCTTAATATCTGTATATAGAATTTGATTGCAGTTACTTTTGTTATGGGTTTTAGTGAAATAAATTTTTCTGTACCATTAGAAGGGAGGACAGGGGCAAGATAACTTTTCCATTTCTAGTGCTCTAGAACTCTCTTGTATTGTTTTCATTAAGTATTAAAAAAAGGGGAAAAAAATACTTGTTACTTTCTGAGATCTGCCTTATCTGCTTCTTCCCTCACTTTTATCTGTATCTTCTGTTCTTTTTGTCCTGGATATTTTACATATCATTTTTCCTTTAAATTAGGCTTTATTCTGGAAGAAAGAGTACTAGTTTCTAAAAATGCCTGGAGCTCAGACTGCTTTCAGAATTTACTAGGATTCCCTTGTATTTTATTTGCCAACTGGATTCTCCTGAAACCCCTCTTATTTTCAGCTGCTGTTCTCAGAGATGTCTGTGTGCTCACTAGAAGAGGGCTTCTCTTCTCTTGTCCATCAGATATGTCTTTGCATTTCCCTGCTTCCTAGTACACATAGACTCACAACACATGGGTCTTGTAGCTGCCTTGCTTTGCTCCTACCCACCCATATACTGCCACTAAATTTTATTTTAGACATCATCTTTGGGTTTTTAATATTGATATCCTACTTGCTCTGCTTATTTTTATTGGAGGATTAAGGGGTTTCAGGAACTATGCCACTCTTGCCACCATCTCCCCAGAATTCATTCATAGACCATGTAATATTCTCTTAATGCTACGTGGCTCAAACTGTATCACTCTCTCACTACTTTGCACTCTTTTCTCAGTATATGGCATTTATTTGTTCACTCTTTCAACAAATATTTATTGAGTGCCAGGCACTTTGGGGACACAGGAGATTTAGTAGAGAGCAAAACTCATAAATCTTACATTGTAATTGTGGGAGATAAAAAAACAAGAAAATAAACAAGCCTCTGTATAATATGTCAGAGAACAATAAGTGTTATGAAGAAAAATAAATAAAATTGGATATGCAGAATTAAAAGCACAGGGAGAAAGAAAACTCCTTATTTTAAGTAGGGAGGCAGAACAGATCTCCAGGATAGTTTTACCTTTAAACAGAGCCTTGAAAAACGTGAGAGAATGAGATTTGTCGCTCCCCGGATGCACAGTGAGTGAAAATTTCAAACAGAGGAAATAGTAATCCAAAATTCCCTGAGGTAGTGCATTCCTGAAGCACAGTAAAACAGCGAAATATCCAGTATGCATGCACAGGAGTGTGTGAGGGTTGAGTGTAGGAAAAAAGCCATAGATGTCAATATGCAAATCCTGCAGAGTCTCACAGGTCCTTACAAGGATTTTGGATTCTATTTTGAGTGATATGGGAAGCTACTATAGAGTTTTGTGCAGATTAATACCATGATTTGGCTGATATATTAAAAAAAAAGGATTATCAGTTTTGGGGAGAATACACTTAGGAAAGCAAAGGCAGAAGCAATGTAGACCAGAGATCCGTTATCAATCCATAGCAATATTCTAGGAGAGGTTATAAAGCTTGGCTGAGGGTGGAATGGGAACTAGAAAAGATGGTAACAAGTGATGAGAATCTAGATATGTTTGAAGGTAGCAAGTATAAGATGGTGACCTTGATCTGAGAAAGCACCGCTGAGTGTTGTATCTTTATATCCAGATCCCATGTAGAAATCTTCAAGCGGTCCATATGAATGCCAGACACGTAATTCCCAGTCCTTGTTTGGATGTCCATTTGAAGCACTCCCAAATAAAAAAGAATAATAATTGTTATCTTTACCTTGCATTGTTCAGAATAAGTTCAAAAGATAAATGAATAACTATCCCAGAGACTCTTCTCATATTCTTTTTTTTCCTTTTTCTCAAATGTTATCATATCTACAATGCTCAGAAGCCTCTAATTTTCCAACTCTCAAAAAGCTTTTTCTCCATTCCCAGCTCAAGCAGGTTCTCTCTTTTTCATTTACATCTCCCCTGTCAACTCTTTGTTACAAAATAGATATGGCGTCTTTCATCAAGTGCTTTCCCTTTCTCTCTAGTCTTTTTACCTTATGGACCTCTCTATCTGCTGATTTTGCTTTTCTGCAGCAGAAAAGAGAATGCGCACTCAGGCAGGGCTCACATTTGGAGGTAGGGGAGAGGGGAAGAGGTGCACAGAGGAAAATGAGAGGAAGCAAATGATCAAAACCCTGCTTTTCTTTACCCAGTGGCTGGAGATACAGTAGGAGCATTACATATTAATCATATCCCTTTTTCCTTTCCTTTTGCATTTATCCCATCATAGTCTTTCTATGTGGCATGATGGAATAATCTGTGGCAGTCTAACAACTTAAGAAATCAAAAGCCACTTTTGTTCCCTCAAAACCACCCCATATATGGACTTCTGGGAAAAAAATGACATTCTGAAATGCTAGGCCAAAGACACTGTATGAAAGGCGAGTTTAAAAACATTAGGGGGCTTCCCTGGTGGCGCAGTGGTTGGGAATCCGCCTGCCAATGCAGGGGACACGGGTTCGAGCCCTGGTCTGGGAAGATCCCACATGCCGCGGAGCAACTAGGCCCGTGAGCCACAATTACTGAGCCTGCGCGTCTGGAGCCTGTGCTCCGCAACAAGAGAGGCCGTGATAGTGAGAGGTCCGCGCACCGTGATGAAGAGTGGCCCCCGCTTGCCGCAACTAGAGAAACCCTTCGCACAGAAATGAAGACCCAACACAGCCAAAAATAAATAATAAATAAATAAATAAAATTAAAAAAAAGAAACATTAGGGAATATATGTAACTCTAATGTAATGACATCCTTGGCTGTCCTCTCATTCTGCTCTTATCAGCCTTACATTAAATGTGTTTTCAACAAGCTCCAAGATGGGGGGACAGATAGTTTTAGCATAAGAACAAGAGGGAGTAGGGTTGCATCTTGGCCCTGTAGACCCTCTCAGGCCAAATTTTAGGGAGGACAAAAAGTTTCAGAAACATGAGATGATTCTTTTTGAAAGCAGGGGTCTTCGATAGAGGATCCTACTTTTCTCTGGCAAAATTTTGAAAGCATGGAGCAACGTGAAGTATTTCATGATAAGACCTGAGAAAAATGTAGCAGTGTTTTCCTACAGAGGAGACGGTGAGAACAGCTTTATGAACGGTCTGCAGAAAGGGAAGAAGAAGCCAGTGTCCCAACAAGAGGCTTGGTGGAGAAAAAAAGTGAAATTCACTATGAAGGGGATGTGGCTTGTATTGTGGATTGATGTCAATTTAGAACTTCTCTGAAAGTAGATGGCCCAGGAATCACACATGCCACTTTAGCTCCTTCTGCCAAAGCTTATTCAAATGCCTGTCTACATTTATGCAATCTCAGCTACAAAGAGGCTATGAAATGTAATTTCTAGATGGACAGTTGACATACCAAGTAAACTGAGTCCTGTTTCTTAAGGGATAAGAGAACAATAGATACTAATGGGAATTTTAGCCACGCCTCCCCACCCCCCCATAGACAGGATTAGGCAGAGAGAACCTGGTATATCTGGACTGCACTTATTTATATGGTTTAACTCGGATCAAGTTGTTAACTCAGAATCACAAGTTATGTTTAGTTTAAGAATAAATTAAATAACATTTTTGCACACCTAGGTAATATGTGTGAGGTACCGTCCTAGATACAGCTTTAAGAGGATATATAATCTGGTCCAGGGGTGTGACAGGTTAACAACGGTGCATCTCTGAAGTTTCTCTTTCGGGGAGGGAAAGATAAATTTCTTTTATTTTTATAGAATTCCTGAGGTCACCTAAACAGGTATCCTGGAAAGAATCTGAACGTGTCCACAAATGATGTCCAAAAATATGATGGCATTGCCAGTGGACTGGGGAAGGGGAAGGGGCTAAGTGGAATAGAAGAAGAGAAAATGGAGCCTTCCAAGGATAATGTCAGTACTAGTCTTGTAGCTTAGCTAGGCAAAGCCACACTCCTTGAGTGTTGAAAAGGACGATTCTTCCAAATGTAGAGTCTGTACTTGAACCTGATCAAACCCAAGTCCTGGAGCTCCATGAAAAAAAACTCTACTACGCAACAGCTCAGGATGCTCTGTTTAATTTTCATTTCTCCTTTGCAGAGTGAAAAATCCTCTGTGAAAGGGCTGGATCCTTACAGAGGAATATCTGTTCTTCCTAGTCAGAGAGAGAGGTGAGTATAGGATGTAAAGAGACAGATGATGTGAGAAGTTCCCATGAGTGATAGTAGAAGGCAAATGTCCTGGACCATCAGAAAGCAAAGGTGAGTCACTTGTTTTATGTGAGAATTACTGACTGCACTAAAAGCCCAGTGGTACAGAGCTGTCTGTAGAAACAAGGGCAAGAGAAGAAGCTGGACCCTCCAAACTAGCATCCACTTTAGATTGGATTAATGTCTTATGACTTGATAGAGGTTTCCTTAAAAAGATCTGAGCTGGGGAATTTAGTCCTCATGTAATTACTCTGCCTCAAAATTTGCCAGGGTTTCAAGTTCTGTCCAGAATGCCTATCACGCTGCCATCTCTGGGAGGTTGTGTCCAGTTATGCAGTCAAGTCCACATTCATCTCACAGGAATCAGGGACGGGCTATGAGCATATGCAGCTACATTTTTTTGATTGTGGAAAATGAGGGAAGGATACTCAGGCACACCTAGAAATCTCCTCTCTAAATGTAAATATCCAGCAATAAAAAAGAGAAAAATAAATTCATATCCATTCAGCAGAATAAAATAGTCTGTACCCATTTATAAAAGAATAATACCGTGAAAAAATTTAAATTTTATGGTTAGTGGAATAAATAAAAGATAAAATAGCATTATTCAAAATAAAAACTCAACTAGAATGCTGGAAAGAGAGGGGAGGGGAAGGCAGAGAAAAAGAGATAGAGAGGGAGAGAGAGAGAAAGAGAAAAGTAATTTGTGGTTAAATCTGGGTAGTGGATCTGTAGATGTACATAATGCTAAATTCTTCTTTTTTTTGTGAGAATAAAAATGTTTCTTTTATACTGAAGATGATCAATGAATGCTTCTTTAAATCTTCTGCCCTCTGCCTTTCCTCCATATATTTGTTCAACAGACATTTTAAAATGGAAATGCAAGCTTATTTTAGCATGTCTTTATCATCCTATTTTTTCATTCTTTGCCTCAGAAGTAGTAAAACATGAATATTTCATGTCAATTTTAGGGCAATTTTTACATATGGAATAGCTTCCTTGCCTGATAACTTGACATCTATAATTTTGGACATTATAGCAATTATATGACACTTTAAAAAATCTCCCTAAAATATACATGTCCTATGTGCTGGCCAAAAATAAATAAATAAAATGAGAAAGGGAAATGGGAGAGATACATGAAGATCAAAGTGAAATAAATATATCTAAATTAGAGAGACCTTAATTCAATTTTTACAGCTCTGACTACATTGGCAGAGACTGAATGATTTATATGTTCAGGATACATTGATATATTTGCAGTCTTCAAATGCTATTTGTTTTGAACTCACACACATAGTGACCTTACACTATTGTTTTCCCCTCTGATTAGGGAGGACATGGTTATCTCACTAATAGAAATGTGGTCTGTGAGAGTACCCCAAGTAATAGATAATTCCCATGCTGCCTAAGTGCTTAAGTAAATTTGAAGCATGTGTTCAGCTTGAAAGCCATTTGGATAGAGCAACCAACCACACACAATTGTTAGGACATTACACAAGGGAAAATGCAGAAAATGAAATTGTTGGCAAAGATAATTACCATGAGTGCAGAGTCTGAGAGCAGAAGCCATTATGGATTACCACACTGTCTATTGTGAGCCAGTAAAGAAAAGATGGTTTACATTTGGAACAAAGTGACAATAGTATAAGACTCCTTAGTGCATTGGGTAATAAAAGTATAAAGGCTTTTTTTTTTTTATTAAGGTCACCAAAAAGTTATAACCTGAGAGAACTGGCTCAGTGGGCAGAGTTGTAAGTGTTTTAAAGGTGATAATCCTGTGGTTTAGAATGGCATCTTTTGGTCTGGATAATACTATTGTGCTTTCTCTGGATGTTCCCTTCGTTAGTGTGAGACAGGAGCAGTGGAGAAGATAAAATAGCAGCATCACGAATATCGAACACCAAAAAAATATAGATGAGATTATAAATTTGAAAACAATACCAGAATTCTCACTATGTTGGAAAATGAATAAGTAAACTACTGAATGCTGAAAGTAGAGATAGTTATGGGTATTACATTCAGAATGTATCCACTCTGAGAATTCCAGTTAAAAATAATCTAGCAAGAACATTAAAAAACAAAGTCCAAAGACTTGAAAACATGTTTTTTTGTAAATCTTTATTGATAAAAGATATTTGGATTTTACCAAAAATAATTTAAAACTCTACATCCAGTTCATATCAACTTTCTGAAGTAAAACACTAGTAGTTTGGTTGACAGTAGAAAGCAATGAGATAGAGAGACCACAATCCCAGGAATAAAAAAAAGAGAGGAACATTAAAGGGTAGCATTGGGTTACCATGATTCATAAGGAAATAATCTGATAAAGAACTTAGTTTGTAAAGATAAAAGTAAGACATTAACCCATCACTCTATTTTAAAATTCTATAATCCACAATTAATTGTAAAATGAATCTTTTTTATCTCATGTAAATTGATTTACATGTTGAAAAGTGGAAAAGAGTCATCATATGACTTTCTGGCATGATAGGGGATGTTGTGATGCAATATTATTTTTTTACTTCCCTTAAGGCCCTAGTATTGAGCTACAATGGTGTAAGCTAAGGTTCGTTTTCCATTCGAGATATAGTCCAATCCTCTAGTCAAAAACCAAGAGCATGTCTATCATAATTCTCATATCCATCAGTAGATTTGGGGGTTTATTCACATCATTATCACTTTGATTGATTTCCCATTAAAGTAGAGGCATTTGAGTGTAAATTTTAGAAATGGATTTTGGATTCAGGTTCAGAAAAGCTGATGAGTATATCTTTCTTCACTATCAAAATCCAATTAAGATGAAAGAACTATAAGAATAAGAGATAATCCATAACTAATAGGAAACCTCTATGGCTATCATTAGTGGACGTGAAACAGGAAGACGTCTAAAATATAGAAAAAATAAATTCGATTGCTGACAAATGTATGTGTATGTATACAGGAAAACCCTTAAGTCAGATACAGCATGACCTAGGACACATTATCCCATGGGTCAGGTAGAGGGATTGTGACACAAGATTTCAGAATGGCTATTCCAGAGTCCAGTTTCAAGAAGCCAAGCACCAGTGTCTGTCCTAAATAAAGCCATAAACAGACTAATAAGTGATGCACATCACCTGCTACTTACAACATTAGAAATTGAGCCCAGACAGAGAAATAGAAGGCACCAGGTAATTTCCTGCCAGAGTAAACAAGGAGCATCTTTTCAATGAGAGCTAGATCCCTGCCAACTCTCAGATTAATCATCATGAAGGTGGAGTAGAGTGATTTGCCTAGAAATCAATTTAAAAACAGGGAAAGCAAGCAAATTCAAAAAGAAAACACATAAGAAAAAAGGGAGAGTGAGAGGACAAGGGAGAGGGAGAGAGGCTAGAGGATGTATCCAGAAGTTGCAATATTTGTTTAAAATTAATTCCAGAAAGGGAGAACAAAGAGGGAAGACAGAAAACAATAATCAAATAACTATATAAAAATTCTCTAGTGTAAAAGTGACTCACGCTTCAGATCGAAAGTACTTACAAAATGTCTTCCAAGCATCTTAGGCTTTCCCAGACAGATTTTTCAGTGTCTGGAGAATTTGAGATGGATTATCTAGTTTTGCCCTGGGGGACCTCTTGCTGCCTGTGTTGGGACATGGACCTGAGCTGGAGCGGATGTTACACAGGCAACCTTTTCACTCCCCACTTCTTACTCACTCCCAGTCTGGAGAGTCTTTGATGCTGGTTCACCATCAACGAAAAGCTTCTTCCTCTTTAGTCCTTTCCAGCATCTGTGCCCAACTTGTTACCTAACCAAATTTGGGTCCCCTGGCCCATGTGCAGTGAAGCCAATCTACTGATGTTGGGTTGTGGTGAAGGAAAGTGCAACGTTTATTGCAGGCACCAAACAAGGAGTCCAGGCAATTATTGCTCAAAAGACTTGAACTCCCCGATGGCTTTCAGGGAAGTTTTTAAAAACAGGGTGAAGGAGGGGCGTTGTTGGGTGTGTGATCAGCTTGTGGACTTTCTTCTGATTGGTTGGTGGTGAGGTAGGTAATCAGGAGTCAACATCATCAACCTTCTGGTTCCAACTGGTCTAGGGGCTACTTGCTTGTGGGCCACATACAGTTAACTTCTTCCACCTGGTAGGGGTTTCAGCATCTGTAAAACAGTTCAAAGGATTTGGCTCAGAATATCATCTATAGCCCTTGAGGAGGAACTAAAGGTCCTTGATTATTATTTTGTCTTGCTTGACTGTTTTCCTTTGCTTCTGCATTTTCTCACTTCTCTGATTAAATGTATTCTTTGGAACTCAGGGAGGGTCTAGGAAGCTACAGTTTTTCTACAAATAAGAGTCAGGCAGAGGATGTGTGGGTCTGTCCTGGGAAGTCCCCATAGGGTTCTGCTTGGTTGCAAACTGAATATAGTTGGTCCTGCAGTACCACCTGAACTGCTTTCTATCACCTGCTGCTGTCTTCTGTCATTCTGACTATGCTCCTCTATTTATGCCCTCTGATGTTTCTACTGTATTTATTCTGTTGCCTTTCTGGAAGGAGAGAAAAACACCAAATTGTGGTTCATTCTATGTGTAAGACTAACCCTACCTGATAAAGCCAAATCATGACAAAATACAATTTACTGCTAGAAACTGAAGGTAGTGAATCTGAGTTCACTGTGTCTATTTCTCAACAACTCAGCAGTTACAGGATATGTTTGGAAAAATACAAACTTTGAGGAAAATCTCCTCAATTATATCTGAAAAAAATCCCTCAAATAAACAATTACAAATTATACAACCCAGATGATTGTGTTCCCAATCAGATTTACAGAGATGGAAAGGAGAGAAATTATATAGAAGTAAAGAAATAAAGAACTTCTGCAGTATACCCTGTCACCATGTACTACATTAACAGGAAATTTATTAAAACTGTATGAACTGTGTTATTGTTTGATTTAAATCCTCCATTTTAGCTCTTTTTCCAAAAGCATAGCTAACAATTTCAAAGATAGCTTATGTGCTGGAATATAAAATACATTTGAGAATTTAGCTTCATTTACTGAGACTTCTACTGCCTTAGTGTAATTAATAAAACATTAAATAAAGTCATTGATAAAAGGGTTGAATAGGGCTTCCCTGGTGGCGCAGTGGTTGAGAATCTGCCTGCCAATGCAGGGGACACGGGTTCGAGCCCTGGTCCGGGAAGATCCCACATGCCGCGGAGCAACTAGGCCCGTGAGCCACAACTACTGAGCCTGCGCGTCTGGAGCCTGTGCTCCACAACAAGAGAGGCCGCGATAGTGAGAGGCCCACGCACCGCGATGAAGAGTGGCCCCCGCTTGCCGCAACTAGAGAAAGCCCTCGCACAGAAACGAAGACCCAACACAGCCAAAAATAAATAAATAAATAAATAAATTTAAAAAATAAATAAATAAAAAATAAAAAAAATAAAAAAATAAAAGGGTTGAATAAAACAGGACGAAAATTTGTTTTTAAATCTCTGAGTTATGACACCTATAAATTGCCCACATGTATTGAATAACTGTGTAATTGTCCAACTTGCATTTTCATCGTGTTTCCAATAATATTATAGAATTTCTTATTGAATGTTTTGATGAACTTAAAGGCAGCATGCTGAGGTGAAATGAGATATGGAATCAGACAAATTCATGCTACAGCATTTACTATCAATATGAATTTTAGTACAATATTAATTTTTCAAAAGAATGTACATCTCCTGTCTACAAATGGGACTTGAGTCTGAACCGGGCTTGTGACTTGCTGTAGCCAATAGAAATGGGTAGAAGGGACTCTGGGCTAGATCTGACCTTAGCCTTCAGAAGACCTGGTAGCTTCTATTTCACAGTGAGAGTATCTGATTTTCCAATTGTAACATCTTGCATTTCTCTTTAGCCCCTTAGTCTTGGGTGTAAACCCTTTTGATCAGACCAAAAAATACTTTAAACAGTTCTATCCTGGTCTTTATAGGAAGCACTGTGCACTTTCCCAAGAGATGCTCTCTCTGATGTTACATATCAAATCTGGAATATCAAATCCTGTTCCATGAAACCCACAAACCTTTAGCGACATGGTCCCTATAATCCTTTCCAGAAAAAAGGAAGCTCTAGCTACATCTCTAGCCTTCTGCTTTATGAGAATAATAACCTTGAAAAATATATAATATCCCTCACCCCAAATCATTGAGGAGAATAAAACATATTTATTAATATTTCTCTTCCTGACTCATATCAAAATTTTATGATGTCTTGTGCACATGCTGCAGAACCTTCCCATTTCTCACGTCAAGCCACCTTAATCTTGTCACCATGCTCCCCAGCAGGTGTTATTAAACCCTCCTCTCAAAAGCACGGGGTAGGGAGGTGGCAAAAAGAGATGGAGTTGCTCTCTCTAGGCACATTTTCCAAAACCCGCAGTTTTACAAAAAACATTGAAAGTATTTTCTGGACAAAAGAATTGTTAAGAGTGTGACAAAACATTCAAGGAAGATTTCTGAAAGAAATGCCTATTCATTAAGCGAAGGAAACATTACCAGTCAAACCTTGAGATTCATAAAAAAGTCAGAGGTGCCTCTTTTTCCTTGTAAACTTTCCTGTCGGTCCACATTCACGCCATACACTCCCACCCTGATGTGAAAGCCTGCCTCTAATTCCTCCTGCTGTTTGGGTTTTTTTTGGATTGTTTTGTTTTATTATGTTTTGTTGAGTGGAGATTTTTTACTGGAATGTCCTCGTCCAAGTATGCTTCCCCATCTAGACTATGTTCTTACTAACAGTCGTACCTCTACATAAAACTTACTGTCCTGGGAAAATCTTTGTGCAATTTGTATGGTTTCCAATGTGTGCAGATTCTGTTCTTTTTTTGTTTTTGTTTTTTTCAACTCTTTATTGGAGTATAATTGCTTTACAATGGTGTGTTAGTTTCTGCTTTATAACAAAGTGAATCAGTTATACATATACATATGTCCCCATATCTCTTCCCTCTCGCGTCTCCCTCCCTCCCACCCTCCCTATCCCACCCCTCTAGGTGGTCACAAAGCACCGAGCTGATCTCCCTGTGCTATGCGGCTGCTTCCCACTAGCTATCTATTTTACATTTGGTAGTGTATATAAGTCCATGCCACTGTCTAACTTCGTCCCAGCTTACCCTTCCCCCTCCCCATGTCCTCAAGTCCATTCTCTAGTAGGTCTGTGTCTTTATTCCTGTCTTGCCCCTAGGTGTCTTTATTCCTGTCTTGCCCCTAGGTTCTTCATGACCTTTTTTTTTTTTTTTTTTTTAGATTCCACATATATGTGTTAGCATACGGTGTTTGTTTTTCTCTTTCTGACTTACTTCACTCTGTATGACAGACTCTAGGTCCATCCACCTCACTACAAATAACTCAGTTTAGTTCCTCTTTATGGCTGAGTGATATTCCATTGTATATATGTGCCACATCTTCTTTATCCATTTATCTGTTGATGGACACTTAGGTTGCTTCCATGACCTGGCTATTGTAAATAGAGCTGCAATGAACATTTTGGTACATGACTCTTTTTGAATTATGGTTTTCTCAGGGTATATGCCCAGTAGTGGGATTGCTGGGTCATATGGTAGTTCTATTTGTAGTTTTTTAAGGAACCTCCATACTGTTCTCCATAGTGGCTGTATCAATTTACATTCCCACCAACAGTGCAAGAGTGTTCCCTTTTCTCCAGCAGATTCTGTTCTTTTGACTTTATTTCTTCTCTGTCCCTTCCTTGTAAACAATATCTCAAACTAATTTTGACTACTTATACCTACAAAGGATTTATTCTTTTCCCCCCTCTCTCTTAGGCACTGTAGAGCTGAAAGGAAACCTAGAAATCATCCAAGCTTTCTCATTTTAAAGAAACTGAAGAGTAGGAAGGTTAAATGAATTGCCAAAAGTAACCCATGGAGTTAGTAGAAATTGGATGAGAGCCCACATGTGATGTGGACTCAGGACTCAGCATTCTTTAACTATTAAATAATGCTTTATGGATTATTTTACCAAAACACTCTACAAACATTTTACTTTCTAATTCACAGAGGATAAAGAAGTGATCATAAAAGCTTCTCATCTTAGAGCGGCTCAAAATTACTGGCTAGTTTGGAAAACAAAATGACAACAACAACAAGTAATAATAATAATCTCATGGACAGAAGAAAATTTGCTCACAGTATGTTTCTTCAACCTAGAGAAAAACTGTAATAACTATAGACTTCCTCCTAAACCACC
Organism: Balaenoptera borealis; assembly: GCF_965194805.1. Taxonomy (NCBI): domain Eukaryota; kingdom Metazoa; phylum Chordata; class Mammalia; order Artiodactyla; family Balaenopteridae; genus Balaenoptera; species Balaenoptera borealis. The sequence continues at coordinate 16,008,653 of NC_138867.1, forward strand.
AATGTGGAACATTACGTGGGCCCGTACCTGCTCAACAGATCTTTTTGAACCCCCCTTAGGAGGGGTGTTCTTGGAGAACCTGCTTACAATCATTGTCTCTCTCTCTCTGTTCATCTCCATTCATTTTCTAGGAGTGTCAGTAATTACCAGTAATTAGTACCTACCTGGTAGCACTTTCAGCTTCTTTCAGCAAATATTACAACTTCTGAGTCAAATGGTCAAATAACTCGCTCTTTCCTTTCACAGTTGGCAACTTGCTGCCAGTCTCTGCACTCAGCTTGGGAGAAATACATTGCTTCTCAATGGGCATTGTATCCTTTGCCTTCCTCTCTTCTATTTGTCATGGATTTATCCCTTCTGGGGAAATGTGTATGATTTTCATGTAGTATAGGGTCATGGGGCAGTGGTTTGCAGAAATTTCCCTATTTTCATGGCAAACATTTTGTTCATTCATTCACTCAGCACATAGTTGTTGAGTACATATTGCCATGGCCTATTGAAGATGCTGGTGAAAAGAAAAATATTCAGCAAGATTGACAATACCCCTGACTTTCTGTAGCTTTCAATATCTCACAGAGATCAATGTTCTAGACTTTCATGATAATATAATAGGAGAAATAAAAAGTACTAAAAGGAAATAGAGTGGTGGCAATTTCCTAGGTTCCAGAAAAGTCTACCTGAGTGGTGTGGCTTCCAAGCCAAGACTTAGGATGGAGCTAGCCAACAGAAGCAGTTATATAATTTGTGAGGCCCAGTGTAAAATGAAGTGAATCCTCTTATTCAAAAATCATTGTGGATTTCAAGAAAGCAACAGCAGAGCATTAAACCAATTATGTGGTCCTGTGTGACTCATGAACGTGGAGCTACTAGCCAGAGAAGAGTAGGATTAGAAAGACTATTAGGAGGGGAGAACTTCACCAGGCCATGTGTGAAAGTCTGGTGGTCAGAGAGAGGATATTGGATGTGAAGAACAAAGCCTGCAGGGTTGTAGAAAAAAATTTATAGGTGAGGCAATATAAGTACCTTGATGTCTTCCCTCCACCAATCTTAGTAAGTTTCTAGTTCACTGTGTCCCAGGTACTGTTCTAAGAGTTTCCTGTGAACTGAACCACGTAATTGTCACAATGACTCTATAAGAGAGACCATCCCATTGCTCCCATTTTACAGATGAAGACCCTGAAGCAGAGAAGTTGAGTTACATTGGCAAATTCATGTTATAGTACTAAGGGGTGGTGTTGGGCTTCAAACCAAGATGATGCAGTTACCAGTCTAGATATACTCAGTAAATATACTCCTTCCCTGCAGTGTGCAGTATTTATAAACTGTATAAAACTGCTTTCAGTTCTTATAATCTGCTGACTTCCCCTTTACCTACATGAACACTTCTCTATAAAATCTTTGAATGGTTTTTCTCCTATAGATTAATCTCCTCTGAATTCTGATTCCTCTCTCATGGGACTTGTCTTTTTTTTTTATTACTTATTTTTTTATGTCTCGCCCCCTCCATCTTCTCCCTCTGCCTCTCAGAGGCTCACTCTGGAGGCCGCCACCTTTCCTTTTCTTTGTTTTTACATTGTACCCTGCCTTCCCCCATACTTTCTGTAGGTGATGGCCTTGCATTCAATCTCCCCCTGCACTGCTCAAGGTGACTCCATCTAAACCATTTTCCCTAGCCCCAAGGTTTGGCTCACTCCCTCCAGACTTCAGGGAAAACTCATGCGAAAAAGTTGGTGGGTGGGTGCCCTTGCTTTGTAGTTTGGTACCTTGGAATTCTGACCTGACACACTAGCTATTCATTGTTCTGTAAACATTTGTCTAGTTTCTCCTAGTCTCCATCTGGGAAAGATTCCTCCTCCTTCTGCAATCCTGCCTGGGATGAAAGCAGTGGTGGTAAGTGCCTCCTTCTTTCCTGGAGTTTGTTTCATTTCAATTTCTTTGTGTTCTCAGATCTCTGTTAAGTTTAAAAAACTATGATTTGTCACTTATTTGGATTGTTTTGGTTGTTTGGGTGAAAGTAATTGGCTCTTGTAACTTTCTACCTATGAACCAGCACAGGAAAGCCACAGGTTTGTATCCTAAAGAAATGTTTTAAAGTGCCTAGAGGCAGCTCATATAGGAAAAAAAAAAATTGAATTTGGAGTTTTGATCTAGATTTACATTTTGTCTACATCATTTGGCAGCTACAAGGTCAATGGATTAATCTTTATGAATTTTATTTTCTTCCTATGTGAAAAGGTTGTAATAACATTTATGTTATAGGCTTGTTATAACAATTAAACTAGGGTATTTCACATGTAATAGACATTCAAATAACTTTAATCCCTGTCTTAGTCTGTTCAGGCTGCTGTAAAAAAATGCCATAGCCTGGGTGGCTTAAACAACAGACATTTAGTTATCATAGTTCTGAAGGCTGAAAAGTCCAAGATCAAGGTGCCAAACAACTTGGTTCCCAGTGAGGGCTCTCTTCTTGGCTTGCAGGCAGTGATCTTCTTGCTACGTCCATACATTTGGGGGGCTGGCAGGCAGAGAGACAGAGAAAGAGACAGAGAGAAGTAGAAGACATATCACCCTTTGTGATCTAGTCTCCAAAGTCATAAAGCATCATTTCACCTCACACTATCAATCAAGGCACTTACAAAGGTCAACGGGAGGCAACATAAATCTTACCCTTTGATGGAGGAGGGAATACGTCCCATTGTAAGGAGAGCCAGCGGGATGAGATATACATTTGTGAGGCCATCTGTGAAAGAAATACTAATTGTGTTCTCTACAAAGTGACCTGGCTGTCAAATGATCTAGTTCATCTTTATTACTTTTAAAAATTTCCATGTATGCTGTGATCTGAACAGAGTAGAACTCAACCATTACCTCTTAGATTTTATTCTTCATGGGTACAGAATAATATCTCTTTTTTTTTTTTTTCCTAACCACTTCACAGCTTGGAGGGTAATCATACAGTAAATGCAGAAAGCAGTTCATCATGGGCTGATACTAGGCCATCTCCCACCATCTCTATTCCTACATGTAAGCAATTGATTTCTAGAATCAAGAGCATTGCTTGAATCTGGTCTTTGGTCATTAGATTTATTCTATTTCTTTAGATCCTGAAGTTCCATTCAATCTTATTCTTATACATAAAAATAATGCTACATAACTCAAATATGAGAAACATTTTTTAAAATCTTCTTTTATGAAAATACTAAGGAAACAAAGGTCAAATCTCTCACTTGACACAAAGCCTTCAAAGAGATCTCTCTTGAGGTTACTTTAATCTTTTCATTTATCAAACAGGAAAACATTAAACCAGCAGTGACTAATCCACCTAATTTTCTTTAAAAATAACCCATTTTCTTAATCTTATCCAGGGTATTATGAAAAACCATCTTAAATACTTTTCTGTCATCTGTGTGGACTGTGCTTACAGTGTGTTCATTGTTTTACTAACATCGCAATCACGTAAACCAAGAAAACAATTTTACGTTTTCTTATTAAGTTTATAATGAATCTGATGCAAACTAATTAGTTACATTTTTCAGCAAACAGCCAACAGACCATATATAAAATTGTTTTCCCTAGTATTTTCTTGGTTAACTTCATCATTTGTGTAATCACTGCTTTTGCCTATATGGGTGAGAAACGGCATCGGTCAACTATAAACCTCCAGAACATCACCCATCTTCAAACACTGCTGACCAAAAGAGGTCTGAAATTTTCACTTTAGTTCACTGCTGCAATTTATTTACAGAGGTAAACTTGGATTAAATTTGAATAGCCATATTTTCTTTTACAAGTTCATTCACCAATTTCCACTGTATTCATTCTACAAATATTTATGATTATTCCATTTTCCTCACTAATGGATGGTCTCTTGAGCATCTTAGCAGCCAGGCTGGAATGAGAAAGCTATAGGCTAGAAAAATCCCAGAGTTTTTTTTTTTTTTTTAATTTCCCCCATTGGCACACTGCTGATGTGTGTGTGTGTATCTGTGCGTGTGTAATGAATTAGTTGCCAACTTTTAAAATTTGAGAAAATCGGATCCACATAGGCAAATGTTACAACTAGCTGGAACAGAGTCAATTGAATTATGTGGTATTCTAAATATCTACTTAACACTTCAAGAAGCCAAGATTCAGAGAAGTCAAGAAACTTATGTGTGGTTAAAGAGGAAGAAACAAACAAACAAACAACCAAACAAACAAAAGTCCTTACTGCTGGAGTCAGTATTCCAACTGAGATCTTTGACCTCAACTCCTGTGTTCTTTCCAATAGATCCTGCAAATCGTGCAACCATAGTTTAGAGATGATGCTACTAAGGTTTTCAGAAATTCTGTCATTTGCCTAACATAACACAGCTACTAAGTAACAACACTAGAAGCAACTACACAGAAAAGTGCTTTTTCAACTAAAACTCAAACCCTCATCATTTCTGGGTGTATTTTTTCCTTAGCTAAGGGTCCAATCTTCCTGTTTATTGAGCTGTGGTCCAGCCTACTCTATCCTCCTAATGGATATTAATTCTATAGCCAACCACCACCTCCCAGCTCCTCTTTCCAGTTCTGATGTTCTCTGGTGCTTATTAAATTCCATAAGTATTTTCATCTCATGCCAGAATCATGTCGAAGAGAAAAAGATACTTCCTAATTAACCTCCTCTACACTGTTAAAACAAGGAGCCAGTAAAGATCAGGATGCTTCTATTAATATTTACATCCAACCATTATTTCTCAAATAACTAAATCTAGTGTACAGGAGAAACTGGTCCAGGAATTGGAGGAATGGTGATGAACAGACAGACTGAATTTCTGCTCTAAAGGGGCTGACTTTATAGTAGGGGAAGGGGAAGGATAGAGAAACAATAAGAAGATCTTTGAAAGAAAATATGTTCTTGAAGTAGTCAGGTGAGGGGCAAGAGCACAATGGCAGGAGTGATGGGAATGGGAAGGGGATACATACGGGTGCTCAGAGAAGGCCTCATTAATGTTGCCCTTTTTGACTTGAGACCTGAATATAAAAGAAGTTGTTATTTGTGGTTTCCGGTCCAACTGCTATGCTTCTCTTCTTCCACTCCCTACTTGTGTTTACGTGCCAGGAGATCACGTGCCACAGGGGTCCAAGCCATCACCAGGGGATACATATTATTTAGTTTAAGCAACTCCTGACAATTTAGGCATTCTCACATACCATATTTAGCCTTAGACAAAAATGTGAAGGGGCATCTCCTGAGGGTTTTTTCAGAAAATTTTCATTACCGGAAGTGGCCATGTCTGGAGAAGCTACATCCGTCTGTGACCATGAGAGGGGTTGCTTCCAGACCGGATGGAACAGTGGGCAAAGATAAAAACACCAGTCTTGAACATCATTAGGCACTGAATCAATCCAAGAAGAGTCTTTGTCTGAACTTTCTGCTATAGAAGAAACAACCTACTTCTTGCTCAAAACTGTGTGGTCTGAAGCACCCTAACTGATACAGAAGTGATGCAATGAGGTGTGACTGTGTGTGTGCATTTTTATGAGCACATGGAAAGTGGTGTCCCTCATGGGGGCCGTTACTCTATTATCTATTGAGTGTAAACATTTCTTAGGATAGATAGACAACAGGGTATGGGAGCCAGAATTAGAGGAGTATTAAAGAGGGATTAGAACATTTAAATGATGTACAGTGACAGAAGCTACATGACTAAGGAAAACATTAGTAGTTGAGAACAGGTAAAATTAGGTGATCTGGCTTATAGTTTCTTATGTAAGAAACTGTTGTGAATCTGGACAACCTTTTTGGTCCAAACAGGGATTCTATCCCCATGTCAGCTAGATTACTTAATTAATGGTTATTTGCAAACCTTCAGTAATTAATTTCCATGAGTTTACTGGGACTATGTCGTATTCACAATTCTATTTCTTTAAAATATATGCACATTTAAAAATAATTAATTTTGTTTAAGATATATGCTAGAGGAATACCAGTAACTCTTAATTCCATTCCGATAAAATCTCTGAAGTCACCAATTACAAACAGATCAGGACAGTCATTTCTGTTTACAAAAGGTTTTTTTTTGTTTGTTTTTTAACATCTTTATCGGAGTATAATTGCTTTACAATGTTGTGTTAGTCTCTGCTTTATAACAAAGTGAATCAGCTATACATATTCATATATCCCCATATCTCCTCCCTCTTGCGTCTCCCTCCCACCCTCCCTATCCCAGCCCTCTAGGTGGTCACAAAGCACGGAGCTGATCTCCCTGTGCTATGTGGCTGCTTCCCACTAGCTCTCTATTTTATATTTGGTAGTGTATATACGTCTATGCCTTTTTCCAAATCAAGAGGTATATCAGTCTTTTCCGCATGATCTGAGAACATTCCCCCTACCTCCTCCTTCTGTCTGGAGAGCTACAGCATCCTCATGATTACTAATGATAGCCAACACCTGGAAAATAGGAGTATTTATGCCATCTACTGGAAATTTTAGGAAAATGCATTTTCAAATACCCAGATGTTGTCTTTCAAAATTTCTTAAACGTAAGCTATTTTGATGTGTATTTACAGAACTGAGACATCCTTCAAGTTCTCTGAAAATTTGAGAAATGACACCTTGCTATTAACTTTGGGTGCACAGCTCTTCTTTGTCTTTGTGCAGTGGAACTAGATATTATGGGATGGCATAGATCCATCATCCTATCATTTGCAAAAGTAGGGACATACCTGAATTAGTTCAGGTGTTCTTTGGTTCTTGCCCATGTTAAAACAGTTACCCATGAAGTCATGTATCTTTTAACTTCCATCACTTTTTTTTCTACAAAGAGGTCAACATGTTTATTATGATTAAACAAAATGTACATCTGCTTGTAACTCATATACATGATTTTTATGGCTATATAAGCATCAGTTATATCCTTGCAGTTTGCAGATTTCCAGTCTAATATCTATCGTTTCGTCTATTTTCTACAAAAAGAAAGCTCCTTTCCACCAACTCAAAAATAACAATAATAATAATCTTTTTCTGGGTCTTTATTCACTGAAGTTTAGTAACAAGAAGTTTAGACCAGGTGTTCTAGACCTCATGTAATGTTGTTTTAGATAACGGCAGTATGGATATGGAGACATATATATGTCTTTGCTATGTGAAAGACATTGTTAAAAGAATGAAAAGATAATCCATAGACTGAGGTTTTCAAATCATCTTTCTCTCAAAGTACTTGTATCTAGAATAGAGAACAACAAAACTTAACAGTGAGAAAGCAATCATCCTAAGTAAAAAGAGTAAATAAACTATCTAAATAGACACTTCAACAAAGAAGGCCTAGGGATGGCAAAAAACATACGGAAGATGCTCAAAATAATTAGCCATTGGGTAAATGCAAGTGAAAACCACAGTGATATTCCAGTAAACACTTAGTAGAATGTTTAAGTAAAAGAAAATTCTGGCAATAACAAAGTGATGATGAGGTTACGGGCCGCCTGCACTGCTGTCATATATAGATGCTGTGAATACAAAATGGCACAGCCATTTTGTGGAAAACAATATGGTAATTTATCACATAGTTAAACATACATTTTCATATGGCCTAGCAATCTCACTTATTGGCTATTTTCCCAAGAGAAATGAAAACTGGTATTCACACAAAAACTATATGCACGTTTTTATAACAACACTATTCATAAGCAAAAAAACCTGAATACAACCCATATCGTTTTCATTTTGTGTATAAATAAAATTTAATACATCCATACAACAAAATATTATTCAGCAATAAAAAGGAATGAATTATCGATTCATCAAATAATTAATCTAAAAATTTTTTGCTATGTGAAAGAAGCAGACTCAAGAACTACAGATTGTTTGATTCCATTTATGTAACCTTCTGGAAAAAGCAAAGCTATGGGAACAGAAAAAAGATCAGTGCTTGCCCGGGATGGAGGGAGGGCTTGATTAAATATGAAAGGCAGAAGGTAATACTTGGGGTGGTAAAACTTTTCTGTGGCAAAACTATAGTGGATAAGATTCTATACATTTGTCAAAACTAACTGAACTCCACAAACAGTGATTTTTACTATATGTACATTTTTACTAAATGTAAATTTTACTATATGTAAATACTATATGTAAATACTATATGTAAAAAAACCAGGATATATGAAGAATGCAAAATGGAATGTAATACATGACATATTTTAAAAAGCATATTGAGGGTGGGAAAGAAAATAAGTAACCTAAGTAACTTTGGAAACCAGTATTTTGATGAGATAATAATCTAAGACTGAAGAAAATAAAAAGCACTGTACATAAAATCTATATTTGTGTTAATAAATCTTTTTTTTTCCAGGAGTATGGGTATAGGAATCCTGAAACTGTGTTTTGCATATACTAGGATCTAACAAGTAAGTAAATATTTTGTAGGTAATGAGAGCCAGATTTCTTACTGTTAGATAGGACAGATAGAAATAAGGAAAGGAGAAAGGCTAGCCTTAACCCTATGTAGGAATGGAATAAAAAGTATCATTCAAAGCCTATGTTGTTAATAATAGATAGATAGATAGATAGATAGGTAGATAGATAGGTAGATAGATAGGTAGATAGATAGATAATGTCTGTGTGTGCATCGGTTGACACAGATACATACATGTCCTTGCTCTATCTTCTGAGGTCTAGATTCAGTGACACTCTAGTAGATACGAGTGTACCTGGAGCCCAGGCCTTTTTTTCTAAATATTATTCTCCAATTAAGGGCAGGATGGCTTGGAAAAATTGGTTGATTCCAGGCCCGGGGCAGGGTAAATACAAGATGAACCTGGAATAAGATGTAGTCCTGGAAAGTAAAGAATTACTCAAAATAATAAGGTGTTAACTATGTGAGGTGATGGATGTGTTAATTACCTTGATCTTGGTAATCATACCACTCTACATATGTATATCAAATCATCTTTCTATATACTTAAAAAAAATACAATTATATTTGTCAATTATCATCAATAAAGTAAGGGAAAAAAAAGAGGAAAGGGGAATTTTGAAAAGGTATAGGAGCTAACCTGAAAAAGCTCCTAATAACCAAAGCTGGAATGATTTAAGCAATAAAATAAATAATGATAATATTGAGTAAAATCCACAGAAAAAAGTATGTATAAGTTCCTACTGATAAAAGTAAATATTTAAATAATTAAATGAGGGAGAAGGGACAGTTCTCCCTCACAGAATAACTTTATTTAATACATGTAGAAAATAAATAAAGGAAATAAAAAAATCACCAATAACACAACATAGAATTGTTGTAGTCAAGTTCTACAAATGAGTACTAAAATCGACGGGCAAGATGGTGAGAAAAATCAGGTTATTTATTAATTACAAAAGGAGAAATAATAATTACCAGGGGAGAAACCCAGCAGACACCACATTAAGTGATCAAGGTCACGCCATCAATATCAGAATCACAAATTTCTGGATTGAAGCACTCAGAAAGATGAATCATTTCTGTGGTATTCTTGCTCCAAATGCATAATCACAGTTTAAGCATTAGAAAAATAAGATTAACCCAAATTGAGGGACATTCTATAAAGTACTTGAACTCTTCAAAAGTGTCAAGGTCATGAAAAACAAGGAAAGACAGAGCACTTTCATAAACTGGAGGAGACTGAGCAGACATACAACTAAAGGCAGTGTAGGGTCCTGGAACTGAAAGAAAAAAGTGGAAATACCGTAAGTGGAAATTTCCAAAAAGTGGAAATCCAAATAAGTCTTCAGGTAAGTTTATGGTATTATATCCATGTGGATGATTTCATTGTAATAAAATTATTATATTATGCAAGATGCTAATATTTGGAGAAACTGAATGAAAGGCATATGGGAACTTACTGTATTCATTTTATAATTTTTCTTTAAATCTAAATTATTTCAAAATAAATTTTTAAAATACTGTAAACTACGTTTTTTAAGGTAGCTATCTTAATATTTATCTTTCAAGGTTTGTGTGTGTGTGTGGTGTTTATTTCAAATTGAGAAATGAGCATGCTTTTGGACATTTCATCTCAATTTGTTTTACTTTTGCGTGTTGCCATATTTGGTTTTCTTTTTTACTTAAAATATTTTTGTCATTGTACTTTATTTTTCATTCAAATGTTACTTTTTTAACTTCTCTCAATTTTTCTTTATTATTTGCAAAGGTCAATCTGACATATCAGCTTTTTGGAACAAACTTTCCATTTTGTTGGTGAATTGGTCTTGTTTTCCATCTCCTTAATATATTTTTACATATTCATTGGATGTGCTATATACCACTATCTTTAGGTTTTTCTTTTTTTTTTCCCCCTATCCTCTTAAATTTGTCAACCTAACTAAAGAGGTAAACCAAGGTAAGCTCAAATTACCAGAAATTGAGTTTATTTGGGAACAGCAGAAGAACTGCAGTTTGGGAAATGCATGCTATAACCAGCTACAGACAAGTTGGTTGAGCATTTGGAGCGGGCTGGACTTGTGGGCACAGAGCTGAAAGAGGAAGAAGTCCAGAGTCTGAGCCGTAAGTTCATTGGCTTGAGGATGGGAAGAGATTCTTGGGATATTCCTTGGTCAGGAGATAAATCTGTCTACTGTAAATCAGGCTTTTACCCTAAATCTGTCTCACAGTTCTTAAGTTCCGTTCTTCTGAGGGTGCCTGCATGAGATTCTCCATGTCATTTCCTCTGGTTCCATTTTAGATTGAAATCCTTTCACAAATTAAACAATAAATATTCCTATAAATCATTTTTTTTGTAGTCCCCAGTGTTTGATGTAGTGTATTTATACTGTTCTCTTCTAGATAGTTTGTAATTTCCAGTTTTAGCTAATCTTTAAATCAGACATAATTTAGGAGTATATATTTGAAATTCCCAAGTATTTGGCCTTTTTGTTATTATTTTTATAAATACTATTTTGATTCCTAAATTTATGGTACTGTGGTTAGTGAACATGGATTAAATGTACCATTTTGAGTGATATACTAAGATTTTCTTTTCACCAATTACATGGGCACTTTTATGAATATTTCTTTTGTATTTGTTAATACACATATAATGCTTTTTAGATGTGTTTCTAACATTCTTTATAGTTTTGTACCTGAGTTTTCTTTTCTAAGAGCTATATTTAAAGACATTCACAATTATTACGAATTCATCAGCTTCCAGTTTTAGTTTTATTAGTTTCTGATTTTCATCTTTTGAGGCTATGTTATGTTTTAGATGTACAAGTCTGTGATTCTTATAGTTTCTTGATGGTTTTGCTTTGTTTGTTTTCCAGACTTGAGTTGACAAAAATTGGCTGGGTATAGAATTCTGGATAAGATTTTTAAGCCACATTTAGTCCTCAAGATTTTGTATGTATTATGCTATAGTCTTTTTCCACACAATGTTGCTGATAAGAAATCATGTAAATGTGGCTTTTGTTTCACTCTAGGAACTTTAAAAAAATTGTTTTCTTCCTTAGAACTCCTACATTTTGTTTTCCTCCCTTATCCTTTATTCTTTTTTTTTTTTTTTAAACATCTTTATTGGAGCATAATTGCTTTACAATGCTGTGTTAGTTTCTGCTGTATAACAAAGTGAATCAGCTATACGTATACATATATCCCCATATCCCCTCCCTCTTGAGCCTCCCTCCCACCCTCCCTATCCCACCCCGCTAGGTGGACACAAAGCACCAAACTGATATCCCTGTGCTATGCTTCTTGAGAATCTGGTATATGTCAAGGTGCTGGTTGTTTTTATTTTTATATCTTTCTTGGCCTTCAGTGGACCCTTTCAATCTAAATACTCAAGTATTAGTTCTTCAGAATTTTTGCTAATGATTCTTTTTTAAAAATACCTATCTCTCTTCATTTCTTTTCTCTAATTCTATAATTAGGCAGATACTAGGACTTCTGAGCATGCTTTATCTGACTCTTAATTTTTCTTTTTGCCTTCCCTTCTCTATCATTTTTGAATTGCATTCTGGGCAAATTACTCAGCTTAATCTTCTAGCTGATAATTTTTTATTCTTATCCACTTATTCAGACCATCTATTAAACTTTAAAAGGTTATCAGCAAAGCAAGTGTATATACAGATACTGCTATACAATACCTACAATATTTTTAGTTGGCAGCTTTATCTTGTTTCTTGAATGTGACATTCTTAATAGTCTTCCTGAATATATTAATTATTCTCAACCTAATGTCCTATTTTGTTGGTTCTATTGATTTTTTTAGAGATATAGTTTCTCCTTCTTATTGGGCTTCTTATCCTTATTTGCCAGTTTTGGCTTTGTCTAAATATCTGTTGATTCTTGACCATGCCCTTATGTTAGTAGTGACATTGTCTCTGCCATCTCTTGTGTACAGCCTGTGGAAATGTTTGGGAGCCACTGTTATTTTTAACATCCCCACCTGGGGTGTGATGGTTTGAGAGCATACCAAGAATTAAATACCTCAGTAGCTATTTTTCTGCATGTGAGTGCTCTAGTTATTTCCATGGTTCACCTCATATCAGGGACAATGTCCTATCTTTCTGACATGGGTTATTTTCCCTCTGCTCCTGTTGCATGCAGATCCCTTGCTCCTTCTTCCTGGACCAAGGGCAGAAGCCATCAATCACATTGTTGCCTGACCCTGGGGATTCTCTGGTTTTCTGCATCCATCTCTTCTACAAATTGAATGCCTTTGCTGCTGTGCCCACTCATAGTGGCTGTACTCAGCTGTCAACTTTCCTCTCCTGTATTCTCTCTCACATGCCAAATTTGACTTCTTGTTTGCTAGTCTGGCTCTCCATGAACATATCCATGAGAGATTGTATAGAGGTGGTTTTATAATTTACTATCATTGCCACAGATTTTCTAGGGATGGTAAAGTTGTAGAATATGTTTGACATCATTTTAAAGCAAATTATAGCTTTTTTTTTTGAGTAGAGCCATATTCTTATATGCCATTTTTTTTAGATCTTGCCGTGTTGTAGGTCAAAAACAAATGAATGGGAGCGATTTCATACGGTGCTAGGCAATAATTTGTTAATCACACCTTACTTATAACATAGATTTTGTGTATGGTAGGAATGTCTTACTTCAGGCATTTTTATGTAGTGAAAAGGAGTGCTGTCATTGAGTATTACCCACTGTTTTATTTTCTGAAGTGGTTATTTGATCCATTAGCAGAATAAGTTCTCAGAAAAGCACAGCAAAGAAACTCAATATCAATGCCTTCCAGGCGTCTTCAAAAATGTGGCTCAGTTAGATCTTCACATTTGGAATATGGTTTCTCCAAAATGAGAGCAAATTGCATAGGGGTGGGCTTACTGCTTGCATCTGGATGTGGTATCTGACTGTGGGAGGTTATACATGTTTCAGTCCAGGACATCTTCAGCAATATATCTGCTTCAGTTTACCAAATATCTTGGGGCGATATATAATAAGGAATCCGATTTTTCATGGGATGTTCTGTGGCTGCATTAATTATGCACTAAGGCAGGAAAGTTGCCACTATCTCAACTTGCAAAAATTCTGGGTTGTCCCAACCAAAGATAATTCCTCTGTCACTTCCTATCAGGTTTGTTGTCTTGCACGTACAAGGATCTTAGACGCTCTTGGCCTCTTCCTCCTATAGCCTTGGACTCCAGGCTCATCTGTCTTCCCATTTGAGAAGCTCAATTTGGGGAAATTTTCCCAGCACATCCCCCCACCCTCGGAAGAGTCCCACCTCACACATACCTGGCACTCCCTTCCCACATACAGGGAACTTGAGGCAACAGGATACATATTTTTCACTGAGTCTTGGCTCACTCACTTCTGCTTTCCAACAATATCATTGCATTTCTCGGTATCTAATGAAAGACATGAAACACTGGAGCCTGGGAAGATCAAGCCTAGTGGTGCTTATTCCTCCCTCAGCTCAGAAGATGCAGAGGCTCTGGCTTCAAGACTGGACTCTTAAATAACTGAAAATAGTATAGTCACATTATTGTGTACAACTTGTAGCCTTGAAGAGTACGTTTCTGATAACATTTTCTTGGGCTTATTGCTAGCATTTACTTTTATCTCAGTTGGCACCCATTGAACAGTAAATAAAATCATTTGAGAAATGGAGAAATTAATTATTTAACAGAGCATTTTAATTTGGAATTTTTAATTGCCTCATAAAAGTCACTTATTTTTCAAGTAGAAAATGGTTTTGAGACTCAGAGCTCCAGACTTACAGTTTTCATTGTCAGAAGTGGATTTTCTGATTACAAAATAACAATAACAATACTACTACTAGTACAGTGAAGGTAGATACAGAAACTGTGGAAGCTGGAAGCTTGTACAATATTAGAGGTTTTCCTCAAGGAAAATAAAGAAAATGACAACCTCAAAGTTAGATTAAAAATGAGAAGATTTATTTACAATGAGAAAAGGAATAAGAATTACAATTGTCAAAAACTGACAGACAAAAAAAATCACTAAATCCAGAAAATTATTTCAATATTTTTATTAATCAAAATTTTATTAGTCAGTTTTTTTTTCTGAATTTTATTTTATTTTTAATACAGCAGCTTGTTATCAGTCATCCATTTCATACATATTAGTGTATACATGTCAATCCCAATCTCCCAGTTCATCTCACCACCACCAACCCCCCACCCCCACTTTCCCCCCATGGTGTCTATACATTTGTTCTCTAATCTGTGTCTCCACCCCTGCCCTGCAAACCAGTTCATCTGTACCATCTTTCTAGACTCCACACATATGCACTAACATATGATATTTGTCCTTCTCTTTCTGACTCACCCCACTCCTCATGACAGTCTCTAGGTCCATCCACATCTCTACAAATGACCCAGTTTTGTTCCTTTTTATGGCTGACTAATATTCCATTGTATATATGTACCACATCGTCCCTATCCATTTGTCCATTGGTGGGCATCTAAGTTGCCTCCATGACCGGCCACTGCAAATAGTGCTGCAATGAACCCTGGGGTGCACATGTCTTTTTGAATTATGGTTTTCTCTGGGTATATGCCCAGTAGTGGGATTGCTGGGTCATATGGTAATTCTATTTTTAGTTTTTTAAGGAACCTCCATACTGTTCTCCATAGTGGCTGTATCAACCTACATTCCCACCAACAGCACAAGAGGGTTCCCTTTCTCCACCCTCTCCAGCCTTTGTTGTTGAAAATTATAGATTTTCTGATGATACTCATTCTAACTGGTGTGAGTAGTTTTGATTTGCATTTCTCTAATAATAAGTGATGTTGAGAAGCTTTTCATGTGCCTCTTGGCCATCTGTATGTCTTTTTTGGATAAATGTCTATTTGGGTCTTCTGCTCATTTTTTGATAGGGTTGTTTGTTTTTTTAATATTGAGCTGCCTGAGCTGTTTATATATTTTGGAGATTAATCCTCTGTCCATTCATTCACCTGCAAATATTTTCTCCCATTCTAAGGGTTGTCCCTTCATCCTGTTCATAGTTTGCTTTGCTGTGCAAAAGCTCCCACGTTTCATTAGGTCCCATTTGTTTACCTTTGTTTTCACTTCCATCACTCTAGGAGGTGGGTCAAAAAA
The DNA here is from genome assembly GCF_965194805.1 of Balaenoptera borealis. NCBI lineage: Eukaryota > Metazoa > Chordata > Mammalia > Artiodactyla > Balaenopteridae > Balaenoptera > Balaenoptera borealis. Next base: position 16,024,174 of record NC_138867.1, read on the forward strand.
GATCTTGCTGTGATTTATGTTAAAGAGTGTTCTTCTTATGTTTTCCTCTAAGAGTTTTACAGTGTCCGGTCTTACAGTTAGGTCTAATCCATTTTGAGTTTATTTTTATGTATGGTGTTAGGGAGTGCTCTAATTTCATTCTTTTACATGTAGCTGTCCAGTTTGCCCAGCACTACTTATTGAAGAGACTGTCTTCTCTCCACTGCATACCTTGCCTCCTTTGCCATAGATTAGTTGACCATAGGTGTGTGGGTTTACCTCTGGGCTTTCTATCCTGTTCCATTGATCTACATTTCTGTTTTTGTGCCAGTACCATACTGTCTTGATTACTGTAGCTTTGTAGTATAGTCTGAAGTCAGGGAGTCTGATTCCTCCAGCTGTGTTTTTTCCCCTCAAGATTGTTTTGACTATTTGGGGTCTTTTGTGTCTCCATACAAATTTTAAGATTTTTTGTTCTAGTTCTGTAAAAAATGCCATTGGTAATTTGATAGGGATTGCAGTGAATCTGTAGATTGCTTTGGGTAGTATAGTCATTTTCACAATATTGATTTTCCCAATCCAAGAACATGGTATATCTCTCCATCTGTTTGTTTCATGTCATCTTTGATTCCTTTCATCAGTGTCTTATAGTTTTATGAGTACAGGTCTTTTACCTCCTTAGGTAGGTTTATTCCTAGGTATTTTATTCTTTTTGTTGCAATGGTGAATGGGATTATTTCTTTAATTTCTCTTACTGATATTTTGCTGTTAGTGTATAGGAATGCAAGAGATTTCTGTCTATTAATTTTGTATCCTGCAACTATACCAAATACATTGATTAGCTCTAGTAGTTTTCTGGTGGCATCTTTAGGATTATCTATGTATAGTATCATGTCATCTGCAAACACAGACAGTTTTACTTCTTTTCCAATTTGTATTGCCCTTATTTCCTTTTCCTCTCTGATTGCCGTGGCTAGGACTTCCAAAACCATGCTGAACAATAGTGGTGAGAGTGGACACCCTTGTCTCATTCCCAATCCTAGAGGAAATGCCCTCAGTTCTTTACCACTGAGAACGATGTTTGCTGTGGGTTTGTCATATATGGCCTTTCTTATGTTGAGGTAGGTTCCCTCTGTGCCCACCATCTGGAGATTTTTCATCATAAATGGGTGCTGAATTTTGTCAAAAGCTTTTTCTGCATCTATTGAGATGATCATATGGTTTTTATTCTTCAATTTGTTAATATGGTGTATCACATTGATTGATTTGCTTATATTGAAGAACACTTGCATCCCTGGAATAAATCCCACTTGATCATGGTGTATGATCCATTTAATGTGTTCTTTTATTCTGTTTGCTAGTATTATGTTGAGGAGTTTTGAATCTATATTCATCAGTGATATGGTCTGTAATTTTCTTTTTTTGTAGTATCTTTGTCTGGTTTTGGTATCAGGGTGATGATGGCCTCATAGAATGAGTTTGGGAGTGTTTCTTCTTCTGCAATTCTTTGGAAGAGTTTGAGAAGGATGGGTGTTAGCTTTTCTCTAAATGTTTGACAGAATTCACCTGTGAAGCCATCTGGTCCTGGACCCTTGTTTGTTGGAAGATTTTTAATCACAGCTTCAGTTTCATTACTTGTGATTGGTCTGTTCATATTTTCTATTTCTTCCTGGTTCGGTCTTGGAAGGTTATACCTTTCTAAGAATTTGTCCATTTCTTCCAGGTTGTCCATTTTATTGGCATAGAGTTGCTTGTAGTAGTCTCTTAGGATGCTTTGTATTTCTGCTGTGTCCACTGTAACTTCTCCTTTCTCATTTCCAATTTTACTGATTTGAGTCCTCTCCCTCTTTTTCTTGATGAGTCTGGCTAATGGTTTATCAATTTTGTTTATCTTTTCAAAGAACGAGCTTTTAATTTTATTGATCTTTGCTACTGTTTTCTTTGTTTCTATTTCATTTTCATTTATTTCTGCTCTGATCTTTATGATTTCTTTCTCTACTAACTTTGGGTATTGTTTGTTCCTTTCTCTAGTTCCTTCTTCTCTAGATTGTTTATTTGAGATTTTTCTTGTTTCTTGAGATAGGATTGTATTGCTACAAACCTCCTGCTTAGAACTATCCCTGCTGCATCCCATAGGCTCTGGATCATCTTATCCCTATTGTCATTTTCCTCCAGGCATCCCTTGATTTCCCCTTTGATTTCTTCAGTGATCTCTTTGTTATTTAGTAACGTATTGTTTAGCCTCCATGTGTTTGTGTTTTTTACGCTTTTTTCCCTGTAATTCATTTCTAATCTCATAGCGTTATGGTCAGAAAAGATGCTTGATATGATTTCAATTTTCTTAAATTTACTGAGGCTTGATTTGTGACCCAAGATATGATGTATCTTGGAGAATGTTCCATGCACACTTGAGAAGAAAGGGTAATCTGCTGTTTTTGGATAGAATATCCTATGAATATCAATTAAATCTATCTGGTCTATTGTGTCATTTAAAGCTCCTGTTTCCTTATTTAATTTCATTCTGGGTGATATGTCCATTGGTGTAAGTGAGGTGTTAAAGTCCCCCACTATGATTGCGTTACTGTCAATTTCCTCTTTTATAGCTGTTAGCAGTTGCCTTATGTATTGGGGTGCTCCTATGTTGGAGCATATTTATGATTGTTCTATCTTCTTCTTGGATTGATCCCTTGATCATTATGTAGTGTCCTTCCTTGTTTCTTGTAACATTCTTTATTTTAAAGTCTATTTTATCTGATATGAGTATTGCTACTCCAGCTTTCTTTTGATTTCTGTTTGCATGGAATATCTTTTTCCATCCCCTCACTTTCAGTCTGAATGTGTCCCTAGGTCTGAAGTGGGTCTCTTGTAGACAGCATATGTATGGGTCTTGTCTTTGTATCCATTCAGCGAGCCTGTGTCTTTTGGTTGGAGCATTTAATCCATTCACATTTAAGGTAATTATCGATATGTATGTTCCTATGACCATTTTCTTAATTGTTTTGGGTTTGTTTTTGTAGGTCCTTTTCTTCTCTTGTGTTTCCCACTTACAGAAGTCCCTTTAGCATTTGCTGTAGAGCTGGTTTGGTGGTGCTGAGTTCTCTTAGCTTTTGCTTGTCTGTAAAGCTTTTAATTTTTCCATCGAATCTGAATGAGATCCTTGCCAGGTAGAGTAATCTTGGTTGTAGATTCTTCCCTTTCATCACTTTAAGTATATCATGCCACTCCCTTCTGGCTTGTAGAGTTTCTGCTGAGAAATCAGCTGTTAACCTTACAGGAGTTCCCTTGTATGTTATTTGCCGTTTTTCCCTTGCTGCTTTCAATAATTTTTCTTTGTCTTTAATTTTTGCCAATTTGATTAATATGTGTCTCGGCATGTTTCTCCTTGGGTTTATCCTGTATGGGACTCTCTGCACTTCCTGGACTTGGGTGGCTATTTCCTTTCCCATGTTAGGGAAGTTTTCGAGTATAATCTCTTCAAATATTTTCTTAGGTCCTTTCTCTCTCTCTTCTCCTTCTGGGCCCCCTGTAATGCGAATGTTGTTGCAGTTAATGTTGTCCCAGGGGTCTCTTAGGCTGGCTTCATTTCTTTTTTCTTTATTCTGTTTTGCAGCAATGAATTCCACCATTCTGTCTTCCAGGTCACTTATCCGTTCTTCTGCCTCTGTTATTCTGCTATTGATTCCTTCTAGTGTAGTTTTCATTTCAGTTATTGTATTGTTCATCTCTGTTTGTTTGTTCTTTAATTCTTCTAGGTCTTTGTTAAACATTTCTTGAATCTTCTCGATCTTTGCCTCCATTCTTTTTCCGAGGTCCTGGATCATCTTCACTATCATTATTCTGAATTCTTTTTCTGGAAGGTTACCTATCTCCACTTCATTTAGTTGTTTTTCTGGGATTTTATCTTGTTCCTTCATCTGGTACATAGCCTTCTGCCTTTTCATCTTGTCTATCTTTCTGTGAATGTGGTTTTCATTCCACAGGCTGCAGGATTGTAGTTCTTCTTGCTTCTTCTCCAAGTGAGCTGTTTTGATGTGGGTGGCAGGTTATGCAATTCCTTCCAGGAATTCCAATGAAATCTGTTGTGCAATATTCCCAACAAAAAGGATTTTTTTTCCAACACGTCTAGCACATTCTTTTATGTACCTTATTTTAAAATATATTTCTAAGACAAGAATTTCCAGTTTGAATAGGTTTTATTGAGAAATGAGTCCACCATTACATTTTTCCATTGCTGATGATGGAAAATTTTTCTGCAGGCTGCCTCTGGCTCCATTCTTTCCAAGTCTTGTTGCTCCCTCACTGCCCTCACACACCTGGTGCCAGGGGCTGCAGAGCATGTCTCACCTCCCAGAGCATCCTCCAGGCTAGGGCTTGCTTGCCTCTATGCACAGTGAGTTGGCACAGGGAGTATAGGCATGTCCGTGGCAGCCCTTACATGCTGGAGCCAACCAATAAATTCACTCTGCTCAGAGTGACTGTGAACTTTGTAAATACACCCCACTAAACCCAAACTATGTATACCCCCAAGTCAGCCTTTCCTTTGTTGCATTTCAGTTATACTTATGGTCATTCAACAGCAATGGACAAGAGAGGAATCATGAAAGCAAGTGGGGATAGTTAAATGGCAGGAGACAATGGACTTAGTCAAGTCTAGTTAAAAAAAATTGTATCTTTACAAGTTTACAAAAAGCTCATGGTGATATCATAGCATACACTGCTGGGGTCTCTCCTTGGGTGTTGAAAGAAGTCTGTACAAATAAGGATTCTGACATGTACACATTGCTATATTTAAAATAGGTAACCAACAAGGACCTACTGTATAGCACAGGGAATGCTGCTCAATATTCTGTAATAACCTAAATGGGAAAAGAATTTGAAAAAGAATAGATACATGTATATGTATAAGTGAATCACTTTGGTGTACACCTGAAACTAACAAAACATTGTTAATCAACTATACTCCAATATAAAATAAAAATTAAAAAAAAGTTCTGAAGCTTGCTGGGATCAGTGCCTTCATGGCAATGCACCTGAGTTAAAGCAAAGTTACTTGGATTTAAAAGTCATACTAAGACTTTATTTTCTTCTTGTTTCTTTGTGTTGTGCCTCCCCATTCTCACCCTGATTTATTTTGCCTCTAGAAAGAGTGTTTCAGTAAGAGTTAATCACACAGACTATAAAAATTCAGCCAAAGGGAATGTAATGTGAGTTATTTTTGTAGGCAGCAATTAATATGCTCCAAGCAACTCTCTTCATGTTCTGGAATTCTTATATTATACTGGCAGCCCCATAGTAAGGTAGGTAGGGTGTTGTTACTATTGGCTAGCGCTATGGCAGATTTGGAAAGCTCCCCATTAAAGTTGTGTCATTAATAGATTATGGAAGGTTTGAAAGAACACCTGAGGAAGTTGGGAAAGCTCACAGGGGTACCATTGTGCTGTCTCTTTGAATTAATGCTCTGGTGTGACATTTGGGATTATTATTGTCAAGATAAACAAAGAATATTCACTCTAATGATGACTATGTTGCTATTATAAATGGCCAACATTATTCCAACTATGGGTTCACTTTCAGTTTGTACAATTATACTCTGTTTGACTACCATTATCATATAGATGTAGCTTAACAAAACACATTTCTAGTAGGCTGTTCTAAACCTTTGAATAGCATGGTGGGTTTATAAACAGTTTGGTGTGAGGTGATTCCTGATAGCCTGTGGCAATGTGAAATGTTTGAAAAGAATGGGGAAAACATATATATCTAATTTCAGAACTGAAGTTTAAGATCATGCTGGTATTACAATAATTTTTTTTCCCCTGGATTGCATATGATCCTTGCAGATACCTTAAGCCTCTGGAATCTGTTATTCTCTTCTAACAGGATCTACATTTTTGCAAAAGCTGCCTATTCAGGGCTACCACCAAGGAAGTATTTTCTATTTGTGACATAAAGGGAATTGAATTATGTCCCTAAATAACAAACATTTATTTACTAAGAGCTCTGTTCTGTATGACAGAAAATTAGATTATCATTCTTAACTCTCAGAATCTTCTAACTAATGGAAGATACACAATGGCACAAAGGAGGGCTTGCTTCCTCAACAGGGGTTTATGGAGTTAAAAAGTAAAAAGAAAAGAAAAGGAAAAAAGAAAATGCATTTAATAATATTCAACATGAGTCCTTTTTCTCTCATTTTCTACACAATTTCTCTCTCTCTCTCTCTCTCTCTCTCTCTCTCTCTCACACACACACACACACACACACACATACATATACCTACATGCATTCACATATAAAATCAGGATCAATAAAACAATGCTTACTAGCATCACTATTATTTAATATTTACTGGAAGAAGAAGTCAATGCAAGGTGGCCAAAGAAAAATCAGAAGTTAAATATTAGGAAATAAAGGAGGCAAATTATTGACTGCATCTGATTTTACTTTATACCTGAAAACTCCTAAAAAAAATAGTGCTGCTGAGAAACAGGAGAGTACCAGAACAACAAAATATCATTAGAACCAATAAGAAAAGCCAGCAAGACAGATGGATACAGATAAATATAAATATCAATTTTACTATTTCTAGAAATACCAAACAAAAAATATAATGGAATCAAAATTTTATCTGTAATAAGGAGAGAAATATATAAATGAGAATAAGTCTGACAAGATATGGGCAAAACCTATATTAAACCTAAAACAGATTTGAATAGTTAATGAAATAAATAGGAAATAACTTGTTTTTAGGTAATGAAATTAATGATTGCATTATCGATTCTCCTCAGTTAATCTCTATCTTCCATGTGACTCTAAAGTTCATTTGTAGACATTAAATACTAAATAATCACACAATCCTGAGAAAGAGTAGTAAAATATTATATTATTAGTAGAAAATATTAAATGAGAAATTTTTGTGGTTAAACCTCTTGGTCACTAAAAAATAAATAGACACACAGCTTAATGATCATTTAGAAGCTAGGAAGAAATCAACATAGGAGATTTAGTTTGTGAAATGTTGTGGTGTCTTATCAGTGGGGAAATATAGGTTAAATTTCTACCTGCCTCTTAATACAAAATAAATACTTAAAAATAAATTCATAAGGTTACTTGAAGAAAAAAATGGATGATTAGGTGCGTGGAAAGCTTTTTTTAGCAGAATCGTAAGTCTAGAAACCACATACACACACACACTTTGGTGATTTTGACAACCGAAACGTTTGTATGTAGCAAAAAAATGCTACAAGCAAAGTTAAAGCTTTTTTGGAGCAAAGCTGTGACTTCAACAGTTTGTCAATAATTAGAGCAAGTATTCTCATTGTCGTGTGGACTTTAGAAATAAAAATAACTTCAAAAAATGTGCAGAAATTATTTGTAAGGCATGTGACAAACACACCGAAAAAAAAAAAAAAAGCTTTTATTTCTGAAATTCAATTTGATTAGATCTAGATTGTCATCAGGGAAAATAGCAATCTGATGTTAAATTCAAATTCTGTTCAGGGAACCTTGGAAGATTCCCTCTATCAATGGTGAAAAAAAGTAATTGTCCAAAATGACACACACATTACATCTACTGTTTAATACTCCCTTCTCATCAAGGATGACTTCTTTGAAGTCCTACATTTCCAGTGCTATTCCTTTCCTCTGTCTCTTTAGGTATTCAAAACATTGAAGAAAAAAAAAGAGACTAAAAAAAGGGTAGCTGTGCATTCTTAGAGAATCAAAATTACTACTTATTCTTGTACAGCATACTTTCTTAGCTCAAGTGCTGTTAGGGAGCAAAATATCCTATAATTTCAAAAATCACCAAAACCACATGGACAATGTTGAGAAGGGCTTTCTTGGTCCCTGAACCCTTAATATTATAGTGGTGTCTTCATGATGGTCAGTACATTCTCTTACCATATCAAAGGACATGCATAATAACTGAGGACATTCTGACATTTTTCCAAAAACTTTGCAATTTTCCTGAATTCTTTGGCCAGGTTACCTCATAACTAACTCTTCAACTGAATTTCAATTCTGGCAAAAACTTGTAACCTTCCAGGTAAAAGTCCATTTACTGCCTCCATGAGATCCTTAACTCACAATTAGACACAATTGTGTCTCTATTTAGGGGAAGTAATGTCTCTGTTGTTAAAACACTCTCCACAAAGATAAATGAGCCAATCAGCTGCTAGCTCCCAATCTGTAAGCCATCATTTACATTCCTAATCGTTCTTCCTTCCTGTTGGGTGTTACACAGTTTCTACACATTTGGAGCAAGTCAGATTGACACATAGTTGATCTAGAAGAGGGAAAAGTGTATTCAGACAATTGGGAAGATGAAACAAAACCTTGTAGATCTCCCCTGCAAACTGTAGTCATATCATAGTTTCAAGAGTTTATTGAGAACTTTGAACCAAAATTCTCCTTTTTGGAAGCACATTAAAAACACCTGTTGAGGTGATTTACCTATTGAATCCCAGGTTCCATCCAAGACTAGGTGAATCAGAATCTTTAGTACTAGGGCTGATATATGGATTTCATTCATTCAAAGTAATTTTAATGTGTAGTCATGACTGAGAGTCAGGAAATTAGGTAGTCATTTCATAGCTTTTTTCTCAATTAAGATAGTTATCTCTGAAGAATGTAAACTATACGTGCTCTGTACTTTCCATATCCTACTTTAATGGCATCGTTCTCTCCTTCTTCTTGATAAACACATTGCCATTAGCATCATCACACTCATGTCTGTATCCCCAACAGAAGGGAAGGGCATGATGAAATTAAGGGGTTCCAGTTCCCTTTTAGGCAGTTCTAGGTGGTAATAAATTTGTAGGCATATTGTTCTGAAGCCCCCATTTCACACATCCCACCTTCAACTTGTAAGAAAGTCGCCATCACTTGATATCACTTACATGGGTGGCACTGAGTCCTTAAATGATCCCCCTATCTCTCAGCAAGGTCCCTTTAAGACTAAGAGTGTAGTTGGCAAAGCAGCTGAAAGGAAACTCTGGCCTTTATCATCTTTGTAACTTATTTAGTTTCAGTTTCAAAAGACTTTACATCTGAGCATCCATTTACAAATTTCAATGTGGATTATTTACTTTGACTCTGGATTTTCTTATAAAAAATCTCTGTGTCCTTATGAATATGTAACCCCAAATCAGTATCTTAATCACCAGTTGAAAGCTCTTGTGTCTGCCCAGGCGTAGCCTGGTTATACCCAGTCTTGGTTTGATCAGGTTGGTTGGCTTTTGGGAAGTGTATTTCTTAACTCATAAAATACGTTGTGTTGTTTGTATTGAAGGAAGGGAAGAAGATCTGTTGACCTCAGGTGAAACTTTAAATTAATCTTCACATTCAGAGATGACAATTTTTCTTTTATTTCTGTTTTTCATTTGCTGAAGATTTGAAATTATTGCTCTTAGAGTTATTGCAATATATTCCTTCTCGAAAGTGATGACACATTGGATAGAATGTTGACCCAAATTAATGTAAACCAATACTGCTTTATTAAAATATAAATGGGGCTGTTTCTTAGTGGTTTAAAATAGTCAAGTGCTCACAAAAGGGGGATTTACAGGATAGAATGGAAATTTCCTTAAAAGAAGATATATTTTTCCTGTTAAAATATGTATCACTGTCACTTACAAGTATATTTTTGCATGTTGCTCATTCCTGCTTTGGATAGCTATAGCGGACTTCTTCTTTTTGTCATATCTTTAGAAGAACTCTGACATAAAAAAAATGTACAACTTAATGTTGTAATGTTGAGATTCCTAAAAGGGGGATATTGGAGTAAGTAAAAGGGAATTGTAGAGATGAAACAAGTTTCATAAAAACTTTTGAATTATACCTGTTCGTATTTTCTCTTATTTTATGATGTCTTATAGGCTGGGCATTTGGACTAGATTTTTATTTTTGTGTCTTGTTATAAACATATGATGTACTTTGAGGTCGAAGCATATACTACTTTATGTTTATAGCTTTCATTTCTAACTATTACATTATTGAAAATAGTGAAGTAACAACTACAATAAAGAATTTTATCATTGTACTAACTAACATTGATCTCCGGTGCCTTGAAATGATTTGAAGCTTTGAAGTATATTTCCATCCATAAAACAAAAAAAGTAGGCATGGAGTGAAATTGGGAATTATTTGAATAATCATCTTGATTCAAATGTTAAGGTTACTGAAAAATATTTATTTGAGAATCACATGTGGTATTGCCCTTCAAATAAAATGGTAATTTTATTTTATTGGTAAAATAGTTTGTGCATATTATTTTTTATGGCTTTATTATTAAACTGTAAATCTGTTTTAATTTTCTGGCCTCTTCCTGAAGCATTATAGATTAATACTTAACTAGAATTTCATAAATGAAGTATTTGATCTTATGTTTAATATGACTGTTGTCAGTTAACATAAGAAATTCTAATCCCTTTCCCACTTACATTTTCAAAAACAGATTGTGTTTTAGAGCTGGTGCTATCAATAAAGCACATAACCATATATATATAAAGTAGTCTCTACAGTTATGGTAAGCTACATTTATAATGCAGGATGTTCAGATACAATTTGAAACAGTAAACAGATACAGTAATCTGTGGGATAAACTGCAACATTTGGTTTGCAAATATTGTCCATTGCCTTGAAAAACCACTTGGTTTAACCAGGGAAGGGGCATGGGTTTATTGAAACCTGGCTCTGCAACTATGTAATCTCCATGATCTTGGATATATTTAACTTTTCCGCCTTGTTTGTAAAATAGGGATGACAGTACCTACTTCATCAGGTTGTGATGAGAACTGAATTTGAAAATGCCTAGAAATTCTCAGAGCACCGTGAAAATCATAGTAGCTTCTGACCCAGTGTTATAATCTCAATTCTTTTATTCAGTAAAACATTCCAATATTGGATAATCCTGGATGCTAAGGATGTATACGTTTTTCATTGTCTTTGTCAGTAGGCTTTCTTGTTGAGAGTGTGACATTGTATTCTTTTGGCAGTAGAGGTAGAAGAGGAAAAATCAGAACAGATGTGTACCTAAGATCTTTCCTTTAAAACAGTTAATTTACAATTTATCCATAATCTCTGCCTTCAGTATAACAATTCCCATGATAAAACAAAAATAACCCACTCAAAAAACCCCACAAAATTATCAAATGACCCAGCAAACAAACAAGAAAGAGAGAGAGAAACTCCAGGAATTTGGGGGTGGGGGGAGTATTAGCTAAGTCCTTTGCACAGAGCAAACGCTCCTCAACCCTTTCTAGGCATCAAGTAAATAACAGACTGAACGTTACAATTTCCACTTTTTCTTACATATACATATACAAAACTTCATAAAGTTTTGCTCAGCTGAAGATTCACTAGAATGGAAAGAGATTCTCAGTTCTAAAGAATCTTGGGTAGCAAGATTCACACAAAGCTCTTGGTTTAACATAGTTCCACTACAACAGAAGGATTCAGGTACACCTGAGAATTAATTACAGTGAGTTCCTCTGAATCATCATATATGTTAGCCATTGCTCGTCTGAAGAATGGAAACAGAGAATCAACCAGAGAATGATGTTCTAGCAGAGTCAGCTCCCAGTATTTAGTGTTGCAGAGGCCACTGTTACTGGCATCAATGAGTCATCTGTGCTCCCTGGTGTAAAGAACTCAGTACCTCCTATCCTGCAGGTGACTCCTGGACTTGGAGTTTGTATTTAGGGAGAGCAAGACTCAGTGTCCAATCATTTCTCCTTGAATAAACAGAGCTGATCCTCTCCCTCAGTAAATGGTGCTCCAGCCCTGCACCCACTCATAAGCAAGGTACCTTAACTGGCTATAGCCCCACTTCCATAGGTCACTTTAGTAATCCCAACAGAAACACCTGCTTCTAAGGAGATTGCCTTTAGTGTCTTAAAGGTGAACAAGCAATGAAATAATAATTTCTAACTGTAGCTGGACTTTCTCGGCTCCTGTAGTGAGTTTTAGTAAGCTCTGTCTTTCTTTGTCAGTGGAGACTCCCAGGGCCAGTGTGCAGTGTGTTGTTTCGCTTTCTTCTCTGCTACATTTCCTATTATTTCCAGGAACATTTTATTGCCCACCTACTATCTTAACACTCCTAAGCTTACTACACGTACATGGACACATACCCACATATACTCACCCACAGTTGAAAACACAGACGATGACTGTCTAGAATAGCTTTATGCACATTGGTATAAAACTCTGAGAATTTGTGCCTTGGAAAATCATGAAAATACCTAGAAATCTGTGCCAACAGACAAACTTCTTTCTAAAGAAATAATTCCTGTTGAAAACTTGGTTCATGAACAGTGCTGATTTTGTAGCTGTCAATAAATTTCATTTTGTTGATGAAGAAAAAGTACAAAAAAAATCACTACATATCCTTTATAATATGGGTTTCATGAATGTTAAAATTAGGGGTTTTTTTTAATGTTATGAAATGTGTGTCAGATGATAGGGGAGTTTTTGGGTGTTCTGCTGCCATTTCCAACTACTACTACCAAAGAATACCCTTGGAATATTAACTGTTATGTTAATGAATATAACAAAGTTTATATTTCTATTTATAAAAATACATTTCAATGTTTTTTAATGGTACGTGGTAAAATACCAAGAGTGAAGAGCACTAGACGGTGCTGTGCCTGCAGAATCATTTTTAAAAACTGACTTTAAATCACGTAGAGTAAATGGATCCTTGAGAGAACAAAGAGACCAAGGATTCCATTATGTCTGACATGAAGTAGAATGAGAAGATTCAGTTGAGGGAGAATCTCATTCTTGAATGACATGTCCACATTTTTGTCCAGCAATCTAAGCTTCTGCCTATGCTTTGTTTGGTAGAACATACACACATAAGCATTTATGGTCATTTGGTTTTAGAACAGTCCATCCTTTACAAGTAAGAAATAGAAATTCAGTAAGAAATAGAAATTCAGAGCAGGTTTGCCCCCTGGTGTGCATGTCGCTGAATTACAACTATATTTAACAATGTAAAATTTAAATTCATGGAGAGTGATGCAAATAAAGAATTGGGAAAATGAATAATAAAGAGCACATTTTTTATTTAGTTGACAACAATCCAAACTATATATTTTCTGACAAGGCTGTCAACTCAGGTATTTGTATTAGTTTGCTAGGATTGCCATAACAAAATATCACAGACAGGGTGACTTAAACAGCAGAAATTTATTTTCTCAGAGTTCTGGAGGCTAGAAGTCCAAGATCAAGATATCAGCAGGTTTGGTTTCTCCTGAAGCCGATCTCTTTAGCTTGTAGATGGCCCCCTTCACTGTGTCCTCACATGGCCTCTCTCTGCATGTGTACATTCCTGATGTCTCTTCCTCTTCTTGAAAGGACACTAATTGTATTGGATTAGGGACCAACCTAAAGACCTCATTTTAGCACAAACACCTCTTTAAAGATCTTATCTCCAATATGGCTGTATTCTGAGGTACTGGGAGATGGGACTTCAAGACATGAATTTTAGGGGGGACATGATTCAGCCCATAATCATATTTAATTCTAGATTTGGGATGGATACATAAATATCAGTATAAATCATCATTGATATTTTCAAGACAATACAATTTTTCCATCATTTTTTCCCCCAGGGAACTTAGGGGGATTGCACTATACTTTGTGAGTCTCCACCAATAAACAGTATTCCACACACACGGTAAAACCTCAATAAATTTTTGTGAATGAATGAATGAATACCATGAGATGAGATTATTTACATTTAGCCAGCTGATTCTTTACTCTCTACTTGTCATTTCCTTCAGCTGCCAATTTCATTCCATTTTCTGAATCTGATAGAGAACCTTTGGAAAAGGACCAGGGGATAAAGGGATTATTGAAAAAGAAGAATGAAAAAGCAGATAAAAGCATAGTCCTGCTTTCCTTAGTCAAGTAATATGAGTACTGTGGAAAGTATAATCAGCGTATGAAACTTGAAATTAAATTTTATTTTACAATTTTGAAGGCATGTGAGTATGAGACATAGTAGAAAAGAGTGTGGCCTTTAATGGGTAGGGGATGGTAGTGTCTTTTTCTCCCTTTGAATAGGATTTATGTCAAGGTTTTAGAGGGTTCTAATAGGTGACCAAAAATAAGGAAAAATTAAAATGAAGTGTATTTTGATTATGAATGATATTTAAAGTGAAGAATATGAGAATTCATATATTCTCCCTAAAGCACAGATAATTTTAGAGGTAAAAAGGGCTTCTGAAAGTGTTTTCCTTGGGTAGAAGAAAACAAATGCAATCAGGATGGGACCACAAGACACTTCAAAGTGTGTGGAGATATTCTTTTTTCTAGACTAGATGGTAGCTATATGGGTATTCTTTAATTATCACTTTTGCCAGTTACATATATATCGTATATATTCACTTGTATGTAGACCGTTTCACTTCTTTTTTTCCTTTAATTATTGACTGGGAATTAAAAGACCTTAGTACTAGTTCTAGAACAGTCATGAAGTAGATGTGAAAACTTTGGCAAATCTTTTAATCTCCTCTGAATTTTCTCTACTCAACTCAGGGTCCTGCCTAGGCTGGGCCAGTGTTTGGCTCTGGAGCACGCTGTGATTTTTCTTTCTGCAGGAATGGGATTACAGACACACCCTCAGGTCATAGCTGCCACTCCCAATTTGGCCTAAGAAAGCATGGCTCACCCCTTGGTTATTGTGGCCCAAGGTAGAAACCATTCCTATTCCACTCCTTCTCCAATTCCCTGTGGCACAGAGACCAACTATAGCATTTACAAACTTGGTCAATGGTTTAGACAGAGAATTGGAACATAGAGAAACTCAGATTGCCTTTACATTTCATCTGGCTTACAAAGCCCTCATATATTGCCCTAACTACTTACCAGTCTGTTTGCCCACTTATAAGGTTACAGTCTGTGGCAGAAGACCCTTTCTATCTACCATTCAGGCAGGCATTACACGTTCCTAGATTCTTAAGAGTCCATATTCAAGAGAGAAAGGCATAAAGAGAAAACACAGTGACCCTTCCTTCCTCCCTCGATCCCCATCTCAGCTGAGGACACTTCCATCCTAAGCCTCTTTCCCAAGTTTCATTTCCTACCCCAGGATCTGTCTCTTTGCAAAATGTTTGACAACCATTCCCAGGAGGTGGGAATTCAATCCATCCCTAGAGATCTGGGCTCTTACCCTTTGACTCAAAAATGAAAAATAAAAAATAAAAACAACCTTGCCCCCCCCCTCCAACCCCACAATCTCTTCGGAACTAAAAGACATAACATAATTTAAAAAGATACTCTTCTGATACTTTGTAAGACTCCCTTTTAACTCAAAAAGATCTCCAAAAATCTGGATTGTTCAGAATTAAATACCACCTAATGGAGTAAATGGTCTAGTTCAAGATGCATCTTGAACACTTCACTTCTTATCATTCTTCCTCCAGGGTGCAGTCCGTCCTGCCTGTACATCACTCCCATAGTCTGTATGGTCCCATCTCCTGACCCTATGAGCATCTGTTCATGGCATCAGAGACATCTCTCCACAAACAGCAATTTGCAGACACCGCACATTCTACATCATAACAACAAAAATAAATAATTAAAAAATAAACACATTTCCCCAAAGTCCATGTGGACTACAGATAAACTTCGGTGGTCAGCATGGAACGTTTTCGCATCATGGCACAGAAGAGTTCAGACAGGTTTTCAAGCATCTCTTTCACTGTCTCTTCTGCCTGTTTTACTTTTGTCCCTCTCAACGGGGCATTTTATGTGGCTCTCCCCAGAAAGGGGCTGTTTGCAGTAAAAGGGAATTTAAGTTGTTGCACAAATCCCTTTCAGGTTTAAAATTTGGTAAATTTGTCCAGCTTCATTCATGAACGTGAAAGTTTCAAATGTCAAGGGCAAAGGTCAGGGCTTAATGGTCCGTTGTCCTCCACCTCCTCTTCCTAGCCATCTCTAAGAGGAGTAACTTCACATGGTAACAAGGCCTAAAAGTAACAGTACAGCCTTGAGACGTTGCCAGGAGGTTTTACTTCCCCTTTATCAGCATGTTGCAAAGATCACTTTCTTTTCCTTGTGTTATTGGTAACTGAGTTTTCCTCAATGTCCACAAGCAATTGGAGGTTGGGTTTATCTGAGACACTGAATTGCAAAGAAAAGTATAAAATAGTCACAGACATATCATCTTATCTCCTTTTCTAAAAAAATTTCTAAAATAAAAACAACAAGACACAACAAAATAGTAATATATATATATATATATATATATATACAGAGATATGCCCATCCTGCCTAGATTTAATTCTTGGCTGGCAGTGAGTTCCCATCATATGGGCTGCAAGAAAAGAAGGTCACTCTTACTTCTGTTCAGACCTTTTATCAACTCTTTCATTCAATCAACTTTGCTATGATGGTTACTAAGTATAAAACACACCTATCTGCAAAGAGCTTAGAGTTTTATTGTGGGTAGCAGCATGTAAGAAAAGAGATGATTTTAATACTGGTTAGTGTATGTTGGGTATTTGCAAAATACTGGAGCAGGAGATGGAGAGTGTGATTAGTGTTCAGCAGAGAGAATTACCCTACAGTCAGAAAGCCAAAGAAGTGGGAAAAAAAGAATTTCAGGCTGAATGAGCAAATCTACACCCAAAGGCAGGGGGGTGGGGCACGAGGGGGTGAGATACACACTGGAAACTGTTGATAAAGCAGGTGGAAAGTAGAATGCATCCTGCTTGGGGAGCAAGGAGAAGAAAAATTGAAAGAGATGATGTGACTGAAAAACTTAACAACAAGAGGATCCTAATCAAACATTTGCCTAATGAATATATTATAGTGGAAAATCTTATTAGCTAGATCCCCCGGTTCTTGTAATCATCTTAAAAAATGGCAAAATTGGTGTTAGAGAAAAAAGTTTCCAGTGTGGTTGGTGGAGAGAGGAAAATAACCAACAAAGCAGTAAGGAGATAAAGGGCAGAAAGATATGCTATGCTGTGATAATAAAATGATAATAAAGATATGTACTGCTAGAAAATATTAGAATATATTATGATAATGTGTAATAATATATCATAACATAGTATAGTATAATGTAATATGAAATCATTTGGCTCAACCATCATAAAAATTGCTCTTTGTATATATAATTTTGGACAAAGAAAAACCGTACTTGAGAATTTATTATTATAAGAATGTATCATACACACTTCATTTAAAATGTTTCTTAAAAAGTAAAAAACACATTGATGACTTTTATAATACAATATTGTGCACATTTTCTTTAAAATGTTCAATTTGTGACTTAGAGTCAGTATATATTTAAATCAGATTCAGACATTGTGCATAGTTTCATTTAGTAACCATTGAATAACTTCAATGCACACAAAATGTTAATCCTATAACCAAAATTATCATTTTCTTTTCTATTGAGGATCCTAATTGCAAACTAAGAAAATAGACTAGTGCATTTCGGGAGCTTTTGGACCATAAGGATTGAAATCAAAGGATATCAGGTAAATCCTCAGCTATAAGAATGAATGAACTCTATAATGCTCAAATGCACTGATGTTTGGACTGTACATTGCTGTAATATAAAGAGGAAGAAGCATGCACAATTTCACACTTAAACAAATTAGAATCAGTGACGTCTAATATTTTCAATTGTTTCCTCACACAGTAAACTGTTTCCAACTTCATAGATAGAATATATTAGAATATCTTTATAGTAAAGGTTATTTTTCTTCTAAAATTTGGAATTTAAAATGTTTAATGCAATATACTTTACATTCACAAAAATATTCAGAACTCAAGAGCACTGACATTATTTAAACACTTTATTATGTAACATTTAAAACTGATTCAAATAAATCCATATTTAAATTTCAAAGTGGTTGAGTATTGCTTCAGTAAATATGGCAACATAGAAGTTTTCAGACTTTATAGTTCCCTGTATATTATGTTTCCATGGGTGGGTATATATGAATGCTGTGTCTCAGTGAGTGTGACCTCTCTAATTGATTTCACTTTGACACGTCTCATTTATTTAAGGAAGGGAAACACTTTAGATCTCTTTGCAGAATTTCCTTTTGGGGGCCAATGTTCCTGAAATTATGGATAAATAGAATGCTGCTTCTACTTCAAAATGTGTAATGTGCAATGGCCTATGTCCTACTGTTCTGTTCCCATCAAGTATTTAATAGAGAAGTTATTTTTTTGCTATTTTTTTCTTTCGATCAGATGAAATTAAGGCACACACCTTAGTATTTATACAACTAGAAGTAATTTTTGTCATTTGCATTGTCTTTTGTGTCATGCTGCCATCTTGTGGCCAGTCAATTTTAAAAAATATATTCCTGGCCAGTATACCAAAATCACCCCCAAAGCATTGCATAGTGTAACTTCCAGCATCATGGAAGATATTTACTCTCATAAGTATTATACTCCTAACTATCTCTCAGTAACAAAGCCATAATAGTTCTTTGTGACATCTGAAAGTTTTAGGTAATTTACCTGAGAATTTCCTTACTTCCTTTGATATTAAATTCTATATAAATTGATATTAACAACTGCCTAAAAAAGAAGAAAACACTTTTAAATACTTTTCTCACACAAATATATTTCATGATGTATATGCTGTTTTGTACCTGTATAAAATAAAATCATTTATATTAAGAATTTGCACAATTTTACACTTTTAGATTGAACATATGAGATAAAGATAAATTATATCTAAAGCTAAAGATATGTGGTACTTGACATTATTACATGCTCTGGGTTACAGAATAATTAAAATATTTGGTTAAATTTTATAGTTGTCTATAGAGCCTATAGTTAGGAAAGAATTTAATCATATTTTTTTCTTATATTAGGCCTTTTTAAAAAAATACTGGTTGAACTTTTGTCATTTTTAAAGGCTTTATTTTTTATAGCAGTTTTAGGTTCACAACAAAATTGAGGGGAATGTCCAGAGAGTTCCCATATACCCCCTCCCCCTTCACATGTACAACTTCCCCATTAAAAGTACCAGAGTGGTACTTTTGTTATAATGGATGAACCTACATTGATGCGTCATTATCACCCAAAGTCCATAACTTACTTTATATTCACTCTTGGTGGTGTACGTTCTATGGGTTTGGATAAACATGTAATGACATGTATCCATCATTATGCTATCATACAGACTATTTTCACTGCCCTAAAAACTGTCTGTGCTCTACCTGTTCATCCTTCCCTTCACCCTAACCTCTGGCAACCACTGATCTTTTTACTGTCTTAGTTTTGACTTTTTCATTTTTCTTTTATATTAAAAGCAAGATATTATACACAGCCCATTGTCGGTATGCATAAAAACCTTCTCCCATCACTTCATCCCCGAGATAGGAATAGAGTGGCTGGGAACTTTGAGCACACAGCTGGCTCTGCCGCAGTGCCTGATGCTGCTCCTGAGAAAGATTTTGTCCAACCAGCTTTGGATCCTGGCCAAACATGACGTAGCTGCTGTTCACTCACATCCTGGTCCAGTCATTGGTCGGGGCTTCCCATCTTCCTCCTACAGTGAAAGAGCACTTGGTGGGATGTTCACCTTCCACTTCAGTTCAGCCTTCACGGCCTCCTGGCTCTTCCAACAGGAAGCAGGAAGAACAGTGAGAAGAGTTTTATTACATTGTTCAAAATATTTAAAGAGCTTTCTGCTTTCAGTTTAGTCAAATAAGTATCTAAACCCAACAATATATGTCTTAAAATCACAGCATATAACATAAATGATTATAGTCAACCTAACGGTCATGGATGATCATGATTTACTGGGTGAGAATAGGTACAGTTACCTGTAGCTTTTTGAGAGCCAATAAGACAAATTTGAGAGAAATTACTAAATAGAGATTTGGTTACAGGTATATACACACACACATAAATATATATATATATATATATATATGTATGAATACACACATATTAGGACTCATTATGAAACAAATACTGTTTTCTGAAAAAATAGGCAGAGTATACTTTAAAAATAGAGGAGGAATAAGAACATATTAAAAAGTATTTTTGGGTAACTCACTGATAAGCAAAAGGATATAACGTGCTTGAATTAAAAACAATCAAAATAAAAAAAAAAAACAATCAAAATACAGAGGAGTATACAGAACTCTGTATAGGCTTCCTTTCTTTCTTAGTGGAATTACAATAATCCTTCCTAATAGAATGAAAATTGTTCTGAAAGCAGCCTTTTCCCAATTTGTGCTATTTAACCTGAGGAAACTGTGTGACATAAAAAATATTTAATCAATCCCTGATCATGAAATGCTATTGGTAGGCATTTCTTTTTTTTTTTTTTTTAATTATTTATTTATTTATTTATTTATGGCTGTGTTGGGTCTTCGTTTCTGTGCGAGGGCTTTCTCTAGTTGTGGCGAGCGGGGGCCACTCTTCATCGCGGTGCGCGGGCCTCTCACTATCGCGGCCTCTCTTGTTGCGGAGCACAGGCTCCAGACGCGCAGGCTCAGTAATTGTGGCTCACGGGCCTAGTTGCTCCGCGGCATGTGGGATCTTCCCAGACCAGGGCTCGAACCCGTGTCCCCTGCATTGGCAGGCAGATTCTCAACCACTGCGCCACCAGGGAAGCCCTTGGTAGGCATTTCTGATGCTCACTCATATCTTGTTATTCTCCTGCTCTGGGCAAGCAGCAAGAAGGTCACCATTCTTAATTATTTCATGATTAGACGAGACCATATAACTAGCAATGGGTTATTAGTAGGTGGCCTGCACATTCCTGGTCTGAAACTTTTAACTCCAGCACGGGGGCCCTCCAGCCCTTGTTTTCTCTGCTGCACTGACCCAGGATGCCCCTCTTTCCGGTGCAGCCACTATGGCATCTTGGGGCCTCTATTTGTTTGGATCATTGTATTGAGGCAGGGAGATCTGAAGCCATGAGGTGTCACCTGGACTAAAGAGGACCTTGAATCAACCGAAAATAAACCTTTGTTGGGTTAAACCACTAAGATTTAGGGAGTATTTACTTATTATAATGGAGCCTGTCATGACTAATGCAAGGGACTCATATATTTGTGCCTATATCGGTCACTTATTTTCTTAACCACTGATACATTTTGACACTACTTGACATTTAGATACAATGATTCTGTTCACCTCTCTCCACTCAGAATTTAGCACAATGTAGTATTTATTAGGGTCTTACTACTCAGCCTCATGTGATTTGTTCTGTAACACACGTGACAACTGGGAACATCAGAAAAGAAAGGAAAATGGACTTTGAAGGAATTGAGGGGCACCCACAAAAGGCCTGCACAGTAACAAGGACGATAGGAAAAAAGAAGCTGAAGCCACAGGCTCCCCCTGTATTTCCTCACCTCCTCCACATGTAAGGAATATTGCTTCCCCTGGGATCCTGCAGACTCTTTCCCATCCCAGGGCCTGAGATGAGCAGCTTTGGTCCTGGGATTGCTCACAATTCCTCTGTTTCTCTTTCAGTAGTTCTCAGTTGCTTCTAAAGGAGTGTTTCCTTATCAACGAGGGCAATAGTCTTGTCTTCGTTTTGTGGACTCTCGCCGAAGTTCGCAAGACCTAATCTGGACTGAGCTCTGAATATAAAAGAGAGTGACAAGCTCTTGTGTTTAACACACTGTTAAATTTTGTCACATCATTAGGGCTTACAGGTTTGGTTGAGTGTAGACTTACTACAGCTGATATTGAGGAGTTGGGACTGCTTAGAAATGATAATAAATTGAGCCACTTGTTTAACCCAAGGATGTTTTCTCTCCAGTGAACATAGAGTATAATGTACCTTGCTGACATAATACCCATGACTCTTGAGTTGCACAGCTCCAGGGGGTACCCATTACCCAGGGGTCAATAGTAATGGCACCTCCTGACACTCAACCCACATTGGAACACATTGTGATGGTACCCCATGGAGCTGTCCCATAAGGCGGCCCTAAATGCCAGGCACAAAGAAGATACTTGATATTGATGCATGTTAGTTTCTTCGTGCTTTCATAGGCTTTTATTTGAGGGGACAGGTGCCTACTAACATTTTATCATTTGAGGGAAGCAGGATTTTAACTAGGATATATTTGATACATTTTATGCAAGCAAAAAGGTTGCCTCAATAGTTCTGTTTATAGGTGTCAATTTGTAATATTTTTTATTGTGTTCTGAAATCTTTTTTAAGTTAATTATAGTGATAGCTAATACTTATATACACCAGGTGCTATTTTGAGATATTCATGTATAATAATTTGAAAGTTATGCAACGTTATTATTTCTGATTCCTAGACTGAGAAAGTGAGGCACAGAGAGATTCACCACCTTTTCCAGAATCACAGAACCCATAAATGTTTGAGTTGCCATTTGAACTCAGGCAATCTGGCTACGGAGTGCTTCTCCCTAAGTATAATATAAAGGTTCTTCTGCTTCTGATATATTTATCTTGCTAACTCTATTCCTCTTCACAATCCTTTTGCTGACATGAATTGGTGTTGAAAATTTGGCTCTAAAAAAACAAGCCACTTGGTGGGTTTCTCTGAAATAATTAATCAACATCTTGTTCTATCCACACTAATATGTATTCATGACCCATTAATATGACTAAAAAATGCTTTATGAGGCAACACTTGGCCATCAAAAAACTTGAAACATATGAAAAGGAACATAGTTTCAGGTTCTCACATTTATTTTTATGTTTCTCTAATGGCCTGTTTTCATAAAGAGAATGTATTTACTCTCTTCGATTATAGTACCTGCCTTTAAAATCTAGTCTAATTGTGTGACAGTATCCTTCACATTTGATATTTGAGCTTTTAATAAATAGTGGAATATATTTACTTCGAGTTTGTTTCTATGACTTTAAGACAGCTTTTGTGGAAAAAGCAAATACAGTACGGAAGGAATCACTTACACTCCAGAGAAAACAGCCTGGAAGTGTGCCTATCCTACTAGAACCCAAGAGGAGTCAGACCCACCGCTATCTCTCAGACTTGACAGGCTTGAGATGTGCTCTGATTTGGTCAAAGGAGGCCCGAGGGGGAGAGTGGAGACTGGCCTAACTTCAATGCACCTCCCAGTTTCTTGAGCGCCAGAAGACTTTTAGGAGAGAGGCATCATGGTTAGAGAATTTCATAAGAAATTTCCAAGTCCTTGGGCCTGGAAAGCTTGGCTTTGTGTCTAGATTACCAACAGCTGCATGACATTAGGGCCGTGACCATTCATGCCAAAGCAGCTTAGAATCAAGTTCTGTTGTGGAACCTTGAGAATGAGGTGCTTTCAGGAATATCTGGATGGACCACCCTTGGGGTACATCATTGAGGTTCACACTCTGATGGCACAGTGAGTGGCATGAGGATGCCAGAGAGGGGCTTCAAGAATGTCCAGCTTTAACAGGGAGGAATCCAGAACAGGAGAGGCAAGTGTCATTGGATGTTTGTGGACTGGTTTGTGAGAGCAGGTGAAGCAGGCATTTGAGGGATTCCCAGTCATGTTTGAGGATTGGTGAGGCACAGACTACCATGGCTAACCCAACATGAACTCTCACTTTCCTCCCTAGTAACAGAGCTCTGATTTTGGGAGTCATGTTCCCATTCAGAATAAAAGATTATACTTCTTATCTTCCTCACAGCTCAGTGTGGCCATGCCCTAAATTCTAGATAAAGAAATCTAAGCAGGTGAATCTTGTGAGGCTTCTGGAAATACTTTTGTTTTGTTTTGTTTTTAGGCAAGACTTCTGAAATTTCTTTCTTGGCCTGGAAGATGAAGTCGATGGCAGGAACTTCAGCAGTCATCTTGAAACATGAGGTAAACATGGATGGAAGAAGTCAAATGCTGATTGTGAGCAGAAACTGAAGTTCCAGAGTCTTTTATGAATACAATGTATTTGATCTATTTTTCTTGAACTGCCTAACTCTGAGCTGCTTTTAAATGAGTAAATGGTCATAATCATAACTGATAAATTAGTGTAAAGAGGATTCCTAATACAACAGTTACAGGACAAAGAATCAGTCAAATTAGTAAAATAGCCTGTGTATCCACAGCCTAAACAAGCATGAAAGTGTTTTGACTATGAGTTTAGTAAACAATAATTAGACTGCACAAAACTGGCTTGGAGTGAAGTTATCATTTAAACAACAATTACTGAGACCCTTATATAAACAATGCTCTTGCAGACATGGTAAGTTTAGGCAAAGAACTGAATACAACTTGGTGCCTGCTCCCAGGATCACACTTCTGTGCAGAAGAAAGACATGCATTTTATAAGTAATATAAAGCAATTTAAAAAATTAAACTGTATTTTTTACAGTAGTTTTAGGTTCGCAGCAAATTGAGAGAAAGGTACAGAGGTTTCCCATGTATCTCCTGCTCCCACCCGTGCATAAACTCCCCTATTATCAACACCCCCCCACCAGAGTGGTGCATTTGTTACAACTGAGGAACCGACTTTGACACCTCATAATCATCCAGAGCCCATAGTTTACATTAATGTTCACTCTTGCTGTTCCATTGCTTTGGACAAATGTATAATGACATGTATCCACCATTATAGTATCATGCAGAGTAGTTTCACTGCCCTAATAATCCTCTGTGCTCCACCTTTTAAAACAGTTTTAAAGGTGCTATTAGTATACAAAGAAGTTATTATGCAATGGTTGGAGCTCTCAAGTACTGAGACATGGCGGCATCTCATTTATATAAATGCACAGTGTGAGATGTGTCCTTGGCTTGTCTTCCTGACAATGTCAAGATATTAGTGTCTCTGTAAATCCCTGGTTGTACACAAGCCAGGCCTCCTTAAAAATTCATGAAACAGACGGTAATACAGTCCTTGGCCTAACTCCAGGATATTGTTGGTTATTAGGTGGTCGGTTGATTGACATAATACCTTTGCATTTACTTTCCAGGCACAGTGCAGTGCCCTTTCCAAAAAATCCAGTGCTATGATCACAAAGCTGATATCAGTCATATTTGATTTGTACAGATTGAAAGAGATGTTTGCAAGCTGCAAAAATGATTGTGTCATTCTCAGATAAAATTTCCAAGCAGATTAGTAAACAAATTATTCTGAAGTATTGGAACACTTACAAAGAGAAGGGGTGATCACTAGAAACTAACATAAGTTCACTAAGTATAAGATTTAACAAAATCAGTTTATATCCTGTTAGAGAAGGTGAATGAAAAAGATGCACATGGATGTCATCTGCGGCAGGACATTAACAAAATTTCTCTCTATTCACTAGGAAACGCTGGAACAATTTCAGCTAGAACGATGATAGCGATCAGAAAGATTTACATCTAAAGAAATGACTCCTGATTTCTTAAAGCCTCATTTCTTTCTGTCTTAGTTGTCTGTTCCTGTCTAGGTATACGCACGGGCAGGAGACAAATTGTGAAGAATGAAGGATAGGAAGACCTAATGAGAATATAAATAGAAACATTTTGCACAAGGTAAGCATGGAAATAGGTAATAGCTTACAAAGGTAGTTCTGAAAGCAGCAATACTTATTCAATGGAACACTTTCCTGTTATTTACATATGATTATATCTGACCAGAGGACTTAAAAGTCAATGAAGCCAAGTCATAAAAATCATTTAAAATTTTGGTTGTATAGTTCGTATGTGTCAATATTTCCGTAAGTTTTTTTTTTTTTTTTTTGAGATGAAATTTGAGTCACCAATGGCATTTATATAGTGTTAGTCATCCTCAAACCCAAATAACCTCTATAATATTGAATTGCAAGAGCCATGATTAGTGATGGACTGCTCTGGTTTCTAGACAATAGCATTTGCTTCTATTCCTAGATACTTGAGATGAAGCTTTATAATTTATAGAAACAAGCACACTTTTGACTGTTTGGATTCAAAAGCATGCACTTTCCTTATTAAGGATAAAAGTATTTTAAATTAATTTCAAAAAGCTATTCTTAGTTAAAATTTATTACTGTCTATACCTTTCACTAAGATGTTTACTGTAACTTACACAATGTTATATGTCAATTATATCTCAATAAAGCTGGGAAAAAAGGATGTTTATTGTAGTTTTTAACCTTGTCAGACTCATTGTATATGATTCTCATTGGGGTTTTCCATTTGTCTTCCAGCTACATATTACTTTTATTAACTCATTAAAACAATAAAGCACTAAAGTTTGTTCCTTGTCACAATTTTATTTCTTCATTTTGTCATTATGATTAAACCAAACTTTTACCTCTAGCTCATAATAAACATTTTCTTTTTTCTTTTCTCCTGGGGCCTATGCTATTTTCTTTATTTCCCATTTCATTTGCAAAGTTGGCCTTCTCTTTCCCTGGAGGTACAAAGAAAAGTTTTTCAAGTGATTTGTGTAAAAATACATTTTGAAGCCAAATTATGTGTTTTCTTTTCCAAATCTTTTTGGTCTCCATTCTCTTCCATGAACATAAGCTCTTACAAGGCAAGGCTTTCATAGAGTAAT